>NC_141668.1:29348831-30697831 GCF_028749965.1 Puma concolor | reverse complement strand
TTGTTGAAAAAAATAAGAGAAAACCAGGATAGAGTAATTCCATGAAATTCAATGGGCAAATGTGTTCCAACAAGGGATAATTAAACAGTGCCAGATGCTGGTAGACATGTCAGGGAAGCAAAGGATTGAAAGGTATATGTGGAGTTGGGCCATTAGGAAATTAGTAGTGACCTAAGAGAGAGCAATTTAACGATGTGGTGGAGCAGGGAGCAGCCTGAAGAGGGAGAAGCAATGAAAGGGAGAGGAGAAACTGGAGCAGCGGTTTCCAAAAAGCTTGGCTATGAAGCAAAAGAGAAGCCAGGGAGAATAGAGCACCTGGAGACAGAGTATGTGCGTATGAGGCCGTAACTGTGGGGGGTGTGCCTGCGTGTGTATGTGAGACAGACAATGCGTGTGTGTCTGTGTCTGTCTAGCTGTGTCTACATGTAGCTGTGGGTAAAGGTACGTCTGTGTGTCTCTCCCGAAGTGTGGTGTATATGTGTGTTTGTGACAGGGTAGGGTGTGTAAGGTGGAACAGACTTGAAGGTGTTCCCCGGTTGAGGAGGAAGGGTCAGTGGGAAGTGAGAAGTCACCAGAAAACCTGTTAAGCCTCAGGATGTGACCAGAGAAGGAGCTCGGAGGGCTGAGGTTTCTGTGAGTTTTGCCTGTGAGGATTTCTTTTTACTTGGTTTTATTATAACCTACACACTTAAAAAAAATTTTTTTAACGTTTATTCACTTTTGAGAGACAGAGAGGCAGAGTATGAGTGGGGGAGGGGCAGAGAGAGACAGAGACACAAAATCTCAAGCAGGCTTCAGGCTCTGAGCTGTCAGCACAGAGCCCGACATGTGGCTCGAACTCAAGAACTGTGAGATCACGACCTGAGCCGAAGTCAGATGCTGAAGCGACTGAGCCACCCAGGCACCCCTATAACCCACACACTTTGATTGTGTATATTGTTTCCCTAATTTCTGTCCTTATCTCTCCCTCCCACCACCCCTTTCCAGTCGACATGGGTCTGGGAAAACCCGGTTATATTTCCCTGTCAGTGAAAATACTTGAGTGTCCCTAAGACAACCAATCATCGTCTCCATTTTTACTTATAAAACACTTTTTGTGCTATCGTATAGACAGAGCCTGAAAGCAAATTAACAAGGGATGCATTTATTCGTTGGAAGTATTAGCATATTCTAGATATGCTATACATAGATTTAGAACTTCTGAATTAAAAATGCAGGGGATAATATTGTTTAAGCCTCTGCTTCTGGTTTTGAAACTTTTGATATTTGTTCATTCAAGAGGACATTGGCAGATTTCAGCAGGGGATGTTGAATTCATATTACAAAGAGTACCAAGGACAAGTAAATGAGTCAGCCACTGTTTGCAATTTGTCGCTGTCTAAATTCCTGTGACGTGAGACTTACTGAAAAAAATTTTTATTTTCTTAGAATGCTAGAAAAGAGGGAAAACTTTGAGCAATGTTTTCAAGAAAATGTTTTTGCTCTGAAAAATATCACACACAGAAAAGAGAAAGGTTTTTATCTTTTATTTTCACAGCAAATCCTTTTTCAAAGGAGCTATCAGAAATATTCTGGCCTTAATTTAAAAAATAATGCTTGGGGCGCCTGGGTGGCGCAGTCGGTTAAGCGTCCGACTTCAGCCAGGTCACGATCTCGCGGTCCATGAGTTCAAGCCCCGCGTCAGGCTCTGGGCTGATGGCTCAGAGCCTGGAGCCTGTTTCCGATTCTGTGTCTCCCTCTCTCTCTGCCCCTCCCCCATTCATGCTCTGTCTCTCTCTGTCCCAAAAATAAATAAACGTTGAAAAACAAATTTAAAAAATAATGCTTGAACTTGAAAGAAAATATTTTTCCTGAGTACTCTTTAAAACTTCATTTTGAAGGGTGCCTGGGTGGCTCAGTCGGTTAAGCGTGCAACTTCGGCTTGGGTCATGATCTCACGGTTCGTGGGTTCCAGCCCCACATCGGGCTCTGTGCTGACAGCTCAGAGCCTGGAGCCTGCTTTGTATTCTGTCTCCCTCTCTGCTCCTCCCCCACTCGCCCTTTGTCTCTCTCTCTCTCTCTCTCTCTCTCTCTCATAAAATAAACATTAAAAATATTCATTAAAGAAACTTCCCCCCACTTCCCCTTGGAAACCATGCGCATGTAAAATATTCACAAAGTGCCAAATGAAATAGAGTGAAAACTAAGTCTTCTGACTCCCACTCACCAGGTCTCCACCCTAGAGGTAACCACTGTTATTAGTCTTTTGTGGGTTCTTCGGGACATATTCTCTGCCCTTTCACTTGCACATATTTACATGTTTCCCTCCACTAGTAGCAGGCTATATACACTGTCACCTATGTAGCTTTTTTTTCTGAATGGTCCTTGAACTAGAAAAGTATAAGAAAAATACTACCAGACATCCTCACCAGCAAAGAGCATTGGCCCATAAGGGACCAGTGAGATCTCCACCTCCCCTTCCCTTCCAGGCATTAACATGCACGGAGGCTTCTGTTTTGGACTGAGGCACGAGGGAAGAGCAGGAAGGAATTTGGGGCAAGGAGTGTCTGTGGCTGGTGCAGAGTTAAGGAGGAGAGTTATTTTATAACCTTAGACTGGGTAATATGCCCAAGGTCAGAAAAGCAAAGGATTTATGGGAAGTAGGAGATGGTCAAAAGTTAATTTCTGGGAATAAGAGCCATTTCGAGTCCTGGAGACCAAAGGCCACACACAATTGGAGAGGAGGCCATTCCCCCCACTTCCCCTTGGAAACCAGCAATAATCTGACACTCCTCAAATCTGCAGGCAGACAATGTGGAAAATTATAAGCCAGAGTAGGAAGGGAAGGAAAAAGCAGACACCACGCAGTTATAGACTGGTTTGTGGGCATTTGTGTGGCATCCTTTTGGGGAACTCCCAAAAATAACTTGGGGACACTTGGAGATGTGCTAATTACTAGTCATCAAAACAGTTGGAACTCTTACCATCATATTTTGCACATAAAAATAGACTGCAACTTTATTTTATACTCCCAATCTGGTGAGGCTCAGAAGACTTGGATTATATGTAAAACATGAAAATACTAAATATACAACATATGCAATACCTTGTAACAGAATGATGGGATAGAAATTTTGATTTCAAAACAACAGTTACCTATTCCAAGTTGAAGTGCTGAGCCAGGATTGAAAAGTAAGAGATTGAGAACTAGTAGATAATTTTTATACTCCTCACTCTTATCAGGAATGTAGAAATGTAGAGAAGAGTTTGAAATATAACTTCTTTTTTATTAAGTTTTTTTTTAATTCCAGCCAAGTTAACATACAGTGTTATATTAGTTTCCAGTATACAATACAGTGATTCGACACTTCCATACATCACCCTGTGCTCATCATGACAAGTGCACTCCTTAATCCCCAACCCCTATTTTACCTGTCCGCCCAACCCACCTCCCCTTTGGTAACCATCAGTTTGTTCTCTATGGGTAAGAATCTATTTCTTGGTTTGCCTCTCTCTCTCTTTTTATTCCCTTTGCTCATTTGTTTTGTTTCTTAAATTTCACACATGAGTGAAATCATTCGGTATTTGTCTTTCTCTGACTGACTTATTTCACTTAGCATTATACTCTCTAGCTCCATCCAGGTTGTTACAAGTAGCCAGATTTCATTTTTTTTTATGTCTGAGTAATATTCCAGTGTGTGTGTGTGTGTGTGTGTGTGTGTGTGTGTGTACCACATCTTCTTTATCTATTCATCTATCAATGGACACTTGGGCTACTTCCATATCTTGGCTATTGTAAATAATGCTCTTATAAACATAGAAGTAAACATTTATCCCTTTGAATCAGTGTTTTTGAATGTTTTGGATAGACACCCAGTTGCATGATTATTAGATCATAGGGTAGTTCCATTTTTAACTTTCTGAGCCAGTTGTTGACAGTGGCTATACCAGTTTGCATTCCCACCCATGGACCATAAAGATTCCTCTTTCTCCACACCCTTGCCAACACTTTTTCTTTCTTGTGTTTTTGACTTTAGCCATTCTGACAGGTGTGAGGTGATATCTCATTGTAGTTTTGATTTGTTTTTCCCTGATGATGCATGATGTTGAGCATCTTTTCATGTGTCTGTTGGCCGCTGACATATAACTTGTTAGAAGGGTATCTTAGGAGAGCTTTACTGAGAGTCTATGTCCTCTACAAGGGCAGGTTCTGAGGGATGCCTGCCCCTCACCTTACACCAGTCTTTAATCAGACCAGCAGGAGAAACTGACAGGTGTTCCCCATGGTTGAAAGACATAGTGGGCATATACCTCTCCAGAGAAGTCTCCTGGGTGAGATTGGCTGCAACAGACAAGCGGAAGAAGTGGTGTAGTAGGAGCCATCAGCCTCCTGGAGTTCACTGGGGCTAACAACAGGTGTGTACTTCTTGTGGGTGTGCTGAGGGCCATTGGTGAGAAAGTTTGACGCTGGAGGCATCCTAGGTTCTTTCCAGAAGGGCTGCAAAGAGAAATCAGAGGTGGGTATTGCTGGATTGCTAGGGGCTAAGGAAAGCATAAGAAGCCAGTCAGCACGGAAAGACCCAGATCCAGAGAACTTCAGGTGGCTGATTCCTAGCAAATGAGTGGGTTTTCAAAATAACCCATAAATGTGTTCCTCAACAGAATCAGCTTTAAGCAGCAACCGAGTCCAGATGGTGCTGCTACCACCTGGTCAGAGGACTCTTGTTCCCCTTGACTCTCCCCTGCTCTCCAGCTCCAACATCCACTCCATGCTTGGACAAGCAAGTGGGGAGGAAGAATAGAACTGGATGAGAGGAGAAGCTGACTGACCATACTCCAGGGGTGGAGGGAGGCTTCAGCTTTTAATCGTGTTCTGAATCTTGATGACCGCATGACGCATGACGGAACATTTTAACTGAAGCGAGACTATTTAGTAACTAACAGCAACTGTAGTGACCACATACTTCCATTTCATTCAAGGGCAGAGGATAAACTGCTCTACTAGATATACAAGGATGCAGTGCTGCACGATCTCACTCCACACGCAGTGTGTTTATGGCTGATAATACTCACCTGTAGAAGTGGGGCAGAACGTAGAAGACATTCTTGACTTCTGCATTTTCTCTTCCTATCTTCTGGAGGTTCTTCAAGTTTTACTTCCTTTGCATGAATTTCTTTTTTGCGAGGGCACTAACACTTCCTGTCATGGCTTTTGTATCATTTCTTTCCTCCTTTTATTCTCTCAGGCTTTCTTTCATTGTCTCCGGCACTGCCTTGAGAGCTATTAGCTCTCTTCTCAGGATGATATGTTCACTCCCCACAGTGACAACACTGGCGTTTTCATTCTCTTCCTTTAGAGGGAACATCCCAAGGATATTGCCCTCTAGCGCCTGTGAGCACCCAAGAGCTAGGGTAGTGGCACAATGACTGCCAGAGCCAGGTCAACACCTCACAATTCACTCGAGGTATCTGGCTACTTGTTGAAAGTGAAATACCCGTAGTTAGCTGTGTCTAACAGCAATCACTGTGGATGCTTCCAACAATTTAAATCAGGCCATCATTTTGGCGAACTTAAGGCTCTAGCTTATAAACACCTGCAGAGGTATGAACACCAGACTACTGGCTCTGGAGGCAGGGAAATGAGCTTCAACTTCTATATCCACTGCAATATATATTTGTGCAGGCCTGAGATGATTACTTCTCTGAATAAGGAGGATAGTGATACCACCGTCCATTAAATGAGATAATAAGCATGGCATGTTTAGTGCCAAAATGCTAGTGATAAGGAAGCATTTGCTAGGTATTTAAAAATGTTTTTTAAATATTTATTTATTTTTGAGAGAGAGAGAGAGAGAGAGAGAGAGAGAGAGAGACAGAGCATGAGTGGGAGAGGGCAGAGAAAGGGAGAAACAGAATCCGAAGCAGGCTCCAGCCCGTGAGCTGTCAGCACAGAGCCCGATGCAGGGCTCAAACCCACACACAGTGAGATCATGACCTGAGCTGAAGTCGGACACTTAGCCGACTGAGCCACCCAGGCGCCCCAGGTTAGGTATTAACTATTATATTTATAATCCTGACTCATTTTATTAATCCCAGATTTATCCAACTCCTGTATTCCCAGGCTCTTAGTTACTTCTTCCTCTTCTTCTCTTTCTTTCCTTTCTTTCTTTTTCCTTCCTTCCTTCCTTCCCTCCTTCCTTCCTTCCTTTCTTCCTCCCTCCTTCCTTCTTTCCTTCCTTCTCTCTTTCTTCCTTCTTTTCTTCTTTTCTTTTCTTTCTTTCTTTCTTTCTTTCTTTCTTTCTTTCTTTCTTTCTTTCTTTCTTTCCTTTTTGGTCAATGGCACTTACATTTACATAGGTTTTTCCTTCAAGGCCAGGGACTTCTTAATGATCTGTATGTACAGGAAGTTTAAATGACTAGCAAATAGTAATCCAGAAAACTGTGTCCTTGTTGCACACAGAATTGATTTCCCCTTCCAACCTACCTTAAGACTAAAGCTGTAAGATGGGAAAGGGCATGGTTAAATTATAAAATATTAGTTCAATAGGATTTCTTAAAACTTCTGCTTCTCTTGGTTGATGTTTCCCATTTTGTCTTCCTTTCTTATTGGTTCACTGCTGAGCACATGGAGAGGTTTAAAAAATACTTCTTGACATGACAGCTGCTTTGGACTGTCATTTCTTAGTCTCCATTGACGTTGGAATCCTCAGTATATTCCCTTCTCATAGCCATGTAGCACTAGAATTTTTTTGGCTCATGGGAAGACTACACATCTCTTCATTCCAGGTAGAATCAGGATCTCAATTTGCATACTATTGATATTTTTGCTCCCTAGTAACTGGTGGAGAAAGAAAAAACAGCATTTGGAAGAAGATTTGATCCCTGAGGACCTTCATTGTGGGCTTGATGGATGGATAGATGGATGGAAAGAAGAAGATACACCATGTACCTCAAGAGGATTCAAGAACAGAGCCCTTCCCAGAGGTGAAGGCAAGTACACAGCTCATCAACCTTTCTGAATGCTACCTGGTTCTATCATCACGTCAGTTATGCTTTATTTCGCGGGGTTAAAGCAGAATTTCTTATAAAGCAAAATAAGATCTATTACGGTTTGGAAGCCCTTTGAAATAGTAATAATTTTACTTTAAAAAATGTTTTTAAAATATTTATTTATTTTTGAGAGACAGAGAGAGAGACAGAGAGAGAGAGAGAGAGAGAGAGAGAGAGAGAGAGAGAGAGGATGAGTGGGGGAGGGGCAGAGAGAGAGGGAGACAGATAATCCAACGCAGGCTCCATGCTGGCAGCACAGAGCCCAGCAAGGGGTTCAAACTCTCTAGCTGTGGGGCGTGCGAGTGGCTCAGTCAGTTAACCATCCCACTTCAGCTCAGGTCATGACCTTGTAGTCTGTGGGTTTGAGCCCCATATCAGGCTCTGTGCTGACAGTTCAGAGCCTGGACCCTGCTTCGGATTCTCTGTCTCCCTCTCTCTCTGCCCCTCCCTTTTGTCTTTCTCCTTCAAAAATAAATAACCATTAAAAAAAATAAATAACTCTCGAGCCATGACATCATGACTTGAGCCAAAGTTCAATGCTTAACTGACTGAGCCACCCAGTAATAACCTTACTTTTTAAATGAGATATACATATCTCAAAGCAGGGTGGTTAAGTTGCCTGCTTGATGAATGGATACAAATATTTTATCGCTTTGATGAGCAGCTCTCAGGGAAATTGTAGGCAGTTGGAGAAATCTTTACAATGTTTTCCTGCATTAAGCCAGGGCACTGTGTGTTTCTTAGCCCATGGTTTAAGTTCTACTTCGGAGGGAAAAAAAAATAATAATAAATTTAACAAATATAGATTAATGATGATAAAAGTTTAAAAAGTTCCCATACTTAATATTTTATTCAAATAGTTTTGGGTTAACTGACTTGCAGTTTTTGTTACTCTTTCTCATCTGCCACACTTCGCAGCAAGAAAACTCATTAATATGCAATGTTTCTATCCCTTCGACTGCTTCCTCCTACTGTCCAAAATATATTCAATTCAAAATCTGTTTAGTCAAGCAGACATGAGGAAGAAAGAGAATTTCTATGGTGTTTTCAAAAGCTGATTTGTGGCAAAATCATTTTATTTTATTTGTTCAGGCCTCAGAGAGGGGAGTCTAGAGAAAATTTCCCTATGCCATGAGAGTCTCCCAGGGGAGCCAAGAGGGGGTGAGCAGGAGGTGGCCTCACAGCAACTCCCCACAGACCCCCACCCTCTCCTGTCACAGGAGGGTCACAAGATGCTCCATCTAGACTCAGATAAGCTGAGGTTCAGCCTTCCCCTACAAAAACACCCTGAAGTCACCAGGGTGTCGTCATGGAGTCTTTCCCTGCATTCTTCTTAGTAAAACAAGCTAGTTAGAAACTTGTTGCAGGATGACAGGATACATAGGTTAAATAAATTTTAATGAAATTGGGTCTTAGGCCCTCCTACTAGTGCTTTTGATGTTGCTTATAACTATGGTAACTGGTAATAAAATATTATCCATTCTTCCATCCTGACTCCAGTGTCGTGACCAGCTCGATACTTGGAATTCTCCCATTTCCCATTCAAGCTTTCTCATTAACTATCACTGGGATTTTAAGATCTATGCTTTTAAAAAAATTTTAACCAAGGTCAAGTTGAAGTAATTTTAAGTGTATAACATGTATTTCTACACACACTATACCAGGTCAATATTCAAATGAAAAACGAAAAATTAAATGCACTTCAGATGCAAGCAAAACCAAGTTCCACATTTCACACCTTTTCAATAGTTTATAGAACCAGCCAATCTTTCTTTCCTTTGTAAATTGCTTCTTCCAAACCCTGAGACTATAAGACAATTAGCAGGCAGACTAGTTTACATTTGAAGACACTGCTTCTATCCTTTTGCCATAGGATCACCTAATGAAGTAAGAATGTATATTCCCCAGGCGCCTGGCTGACTCAGTCGGTTGAGCATCTGACTCTTGATTTCAGCTCAGGTCACAATCCCAGAGTTGTGAGATCAAGCCCTGCATCAGGATCCGTACTGAGTGTGGAGCCTGCTTAAGATTCTCTTCCCTCTCTCCTCTGCCCGTCCCCTGCATGCACTTGCTCTTTCTCTCTCAATTTAAAGAAAAAAAAAAAAAAAAAAGAATGTATCCTCCTTAAATGGCCAGAGCTCTTCACGCAGGACAATATGTATCCACAATTTTGGCTGTTGTTATTTCCTATTTTTAAATTAAAGTTTTCAATTTTATGAAAATTTAGAAACACGTACATCATTTGTAAAGTCAAATGAGGCATATTAAAAATAAGCAGTGCCTTGCTGGCCCTTTTCCCTATTCTGCTTTTGTTCACCGATGAAGCAAACCCAAGACCGAATCTTGACAACGGGAGGACCAGCTACTTATGCAACTACACAGCCAGGGGCGTTGAAGTGGGCAAGAGGCCGCTCTGGTCTCTTTCCTCTAAGTAGGTCATCAATGAAATTACTCAGACTGAAAATATTCCCTTCTATTTTTTTAGTTTTTTTACGGAAATTCCATAATCTCTTTCTACATGTTTTTGCAGTATTCTATTACCTGAAGAAGAAAAAAGAAGCTTTAGAAAATAGTGATTGTGAACATGCCCTGTTTGTAAAATCCGTGGTAAGTAGAGTCGGTAGGAGATGGCTAACTACACTTTGAGGTGCCCATGAGAATCGAGGGACTGCTAATTCTGTGTCATTGTTACAAGTCTCTCGGCGCAAATGGATAGTTCTGTATTCAGTCCTCGGTGCCCATAGCACCCACTGAGAAGCCCTGTTCCAGGACAGACACCCCTTAAGTCTGTTTTGAATAACAGTAGACTTCAGAGAATGGGTGGAACATATGATTTGAAGGGCTGACTCTGTGAATCAGAACTTCAGGAAACCACAGTGAATTATCTGGCAATTAAGCATACCCCACTGATAGAGCCTGAATCCAGATCAGCCTCGGCCCTTTGCTTTAGGATTCACAAAACGGCCCCTGGAAGCCCAAACAGTTTTGTTCTCGGGCCATGGTTCCCACCTACTGCCTTCTTCTCTAATCCCCTTTCAATGGGAGGTGGTATCAGAAATACCATTTCCGCTACCGCATTAGAAAGCAATAGAGCTCATGATGTTTGTCCTGTGTCTTCCGAAACCAAGCGTCTCCCATTCTAAGACTTTCAAACAAAATTCAAAACAGTGGCCTTGGAGCAGAATTTCAAGGGAGGCCCCTACAAAGCCCGCCAACTCCATGGTTTCCAGTAAAAGGAACTCCTGCTCCAGTCTTTTGAAACCTGGTTCAAGTAAAATACCATTCTCATACCAGAGTGTGAATCACATTTCCTCCGTCCACACAGCTTCTATAGTCTTGCCAGAGAGAGCATTTACCCCTCCACTTCCTGATTAAAACACACACACACACACACACACACACACACACACACACACACACACAAAATTTGGCTGGCCTATTTTTAATATGCTAATTATCTCCATCTGTAAGTGCTTCCTAGCCCCTTTGGCTTTTCTTGGCCCAGCCTCAAATCCCAACCTCTCTTCCAAGGGAAAAAAAAATGGGTATCCGCCTTACGGCCAGAAGCCAAGGTGCATAAAGAGAGAACTGAACCCTTCAAAAACTAAACATAAATATGGTACAAATTGGCAATCAGAGTTTTAACACTAAATCTTTTTAAAGATAAACTTTACACGAATTTACTCTTTTTCACTTGGTTTCTATGAAGAACAGCTCCCCAAGATATTTAAATCATGGAGACTCTTATGTAGACGTCCCCTGATATATAAGAAAATCAGTATCAGCCCATCTAAGTGAAGCAGTAGACGCCATGATGTTAAGCCTCCAGGCTTTCTATGGGCCATGATTGTTTTGTTCGTGGACCTTATGTTTATCTGTAAAGGCTACATGAGCTACCACATGAAACCTCATACTGTGTGATGCAGGAAATAACAACAACTTTGAAAAATGAAGTACACTTTCAAAATAAAATGTTTTCTTTGGCCCCTGGGAATTTGTTTTTAAAGTTGGGAGAGGAGGGATGCATCTTTAGCAGAAGCATCATTTATTTCATACCTTCTGTTTAGGGAGGAAGTGGTTGGGGTAAGGCCAAAACTTGTATAATTTCCTGACAAATGTGTAAGGACAATCATTTCAAAAAAGCCTGTTTAACCACTTGATGAGAAGTGTGCTTTTTGTTTTCCTACAAATACTTTAGAAGTCAGAGAACGATTTTTGTGTGTTTTAACTGTCGAAAAGCTTCCAAAATCCACAAAACTATTTTAAAATTGGTCATATCTTACCGTTTTCACTCTTGCCACCGAAGACTGGTTTTGGCATTTAGCCAGAACAAATTCATGGGGGCAGATGCTATTGGTTGGAAGAAGAGAATAAAACAAAATAGAAAACAGAACCCAAAGTGACAAAGACCCCTCCTTGACCAAACTGTGGTCGGATTCCTCTGAGCCTGCTTCTTGACGAGGCTTCCTCCTTGGCCTGACTTTAGCAAGCATCCTACTAAATCAGTTTAGTGAGAATCCCTCCCCTTGATATTTGATCAAACTCCTCATCCCTTGTCCTTGGCATTAAATATTTGGCCTCCCTTTAGCAGGAATCCTGGTAAGCCTGCTTTAACAAGAATTCCCCACCCTTGATTTCTGAGTAATTTTCTATTGCTGTCTGCCTTTGCTATATTCAGAGTTCAACTCAACTTCTCTCCCTATTGTAATAGTCTTGCACAAAGCCTTCCTTGCCATTTTTAACAAGTGTCGGAACGATTTTTCTTTAACAAGGGATATGAGTAGGAATTAAGACTAGAAAAAAAATCAGGAATTTAAAGGTCCCAAAACTACAAATGCTCATCCAAATAAATATTCCCTAAACAACCTTTGAAGGTTATCTGAACCTTAAAATTACTGTTTTCTAATATTTACTATTTAAAAAAAAATCACTTACCTATGATGTCTTCGTATTTCTGCACATTCCACTGCCATCCCGAGTATGACAACACTTGCTGGTATAACTCTCGCACACTTTTTGCAATTAACCATTTTCACCTCTTGTCTAAAAATATAACAAAAAAATTACATTCAGTTACATGTATGCAAAAGTATCTGTGCATGATTACAATAAAGAAAAGAAGAAAGAAAAAAAGGAGTTAAGTAAGGATGAACAAATAAAGTCATTTTTTCTTTAAAAAGTTTCTTTTGTTGGGGCACCTGGGTGCCTCAGTCAGTTGAGCATCTGACTCTTGATTTCAGCTCAGGTCATAATCTCATGGTTGTGGGATTGAGCCCTGTGTCAGCTTTGTGCTGAGTGTAGAGCCTGCTAGGGATTCTCTCTCTCTCTCTCTCTGCCCCTCTCTCCCCATTTGCATTCTCTCTCTCTTAAAAAAACTTTTTTTTTGTTAACTAGACTTATTGTGGTGATCATTTTGCAATATATAAGAGCTTTGAATCATTCTGTTGTACACCTGAAACTGTTATATATGTTAACATATAACTTAATGTTATATGTTAATGTTAATGTTATATGTCAACCATGCCTTGGGAAAAAAGTTTATTTGTCTATTTAAACAAATGGGTATGAGTAGCTTATGACTCGGGCAAGTCGTTAAACGTCTCCAAGCTTCACTCTTCACCTCTCATTTCCCCACAGATCGGAGCCCCTGAGTGGTTCATGGCAAGTACGACATCGACTGAGGCTTTGTGTTTTACAGGAATAATTTGAGCAAATTTTGTATCCTATTTACTTTACGTTTTAAGTTTTGCTTTAACATAAAAGAAAATAAGGCTTTAAATAACTGACCACGGAGAAAATCCACCATGTTTCTTCTGTGTCTTAGAGAGCACTCTGGCACCCTGCTATCCACCGCAATTTGAAGAGCCAGGCACGAGACACATGCTATGTAAGTGTAGGAAACCAGAGCAAACAATAGGCAACACCTGCTCTCTTACAAAAGCGTTTCTCACTTTCAAGTCACATACTTAATACATGAACATATACTTCTTGCAAAAACTCGAGTTAGCTGCTTTTTACCCCATTCCCTTACCAGAGATAACCACTGTAAACAATTTAGCATTACTTCAGATTAAAACTTTTTTTAATGTTTATTTATTTTGAGAGAGAGAGAAAGGGAGAGAGAGAGAGAACACAAGGAGGGGAGTGGGAGACGGGGAGAGAGAGAGAGAGAGAGAGAGAGAGAGAGAGAGAGAGAGAGAATCCCAAGCAGGATGCAGTGCTCAAACCCATGAATGATGAGATCATGACCTAAGCCAAAATCAAGAGTTGGGCACTCAACCGACTGAGCCAGCCAGGCGTCCCACTTCAGATGTTTTTTTAATTAATTATATATGTATACATAATTGACTTCCCCTTATAAATAGCACACTGAACACTACTGACTAATACAAAGCTTTTTTTTTTTCTTAGTCTTTCTGAAAGAACAGTGTACTGTAATACAGTGTCCTTCTAAAGTCTAAACTGCTTTACCTCACTTTGGTTTTCAATCCACATTTATGACCTAAAATTCACATTCCACAGCAATAGGCAGATGAATTTAAGGAGTAAATATTAACCCTGGCAGAAACTGTATACTAACTTCTAATTTTGTACGCTGTGGTATCTAAATTTAAGAATAGGAATACTATCATATCTCTAATTTTATTTAACAATGTAATGAGAAGCTTAAGTGGATCTTTTCAAAATGAGATCTTAATTGCCTTTGTAGCTTCCCCTTGCTCTCGGTAATGACAAATCCATTATTCCAAAGGCAGCAAAGATCGTGGAACTAGAGTTGTAGTCCTGCTTTAAAACTGCCTGAAATTCTGTCCTGGGATTGTCTCTTTCCACTTTTCCTTAAGGCTGTATTTTAAAATATTTATTGGACTTTAAAATTGGCTACATTGCCTTGGAAATCTGGAACCCAGAGATATCAGCCCCCAAAGAAAGAGGAAATGAACATCTGAGTGAGAAGTAATGTACATGAACTGGGGCCTCTGTTGTGTAAATAGTGGTCTTGCTTGACCAGGCTTGGATTCAGATTTATCCTGTCCTTTTTGTTGTTCCTTAAATTTAGCAAGACAAACATTTCCCCTAGCTATACCCTAAATCATATCGAGCAGGTCAATTTGATTTGAGGTCATAGAAGGCAACGCAGTCATAATAGGTTTTTGCAAATGTACTGCATTATGTTTTGTGACCACTGAGGGTTCTCAGACCAGCTAATTCATTACATTTGTCATCAAGTTGAAGGAATTCTTTAGGAGCTTTACAATGTTTAGGGACATTTTTTTGAAGAAAATAATAATCTTTTTATAACAAATATTCTGATTTAAAAAACATCCTTGCATCTATTTTTTTAAATAAGACTCTACATTTTTGCTTTACGATATATTCCTAGAAGGGGATGCTCTGTTCTTCATAATATAAGACCCCATTGCGTTCATGCTGTTCGAGAGGAAGAATCTGAGTAGTAGACTGATTCGTCTCTTCTCCTGCTTAAACATGCCTTGCTCATACTCTCCGCTCTGAAGTCATGTTCATTGCCAGCATCTGCAGTGGCACAGCCCGTAAAACCTGCACGGTCCTCATGACAGCAGCCAGGACGCAGGGCAAGAGACATAGATAATTGTGTCTCAGAGGCCTGGATGGTGTCAATCATTAGAACAGGTGTTTAGAGCCCCCGGTTGTGCTGTAGCAGCACTGAACAGTTCCCAGGGACAGTGGCACCCAGGTGCTCTTTAATACATTTAGTGTTTGTTTGTGTTTGTGTGATGTGGGGTCACCTGAAGTACAGGGTCCAGGGAAATGCTTAGTTAAGTATGCTGTTGCATAAAGGCCACTCCTTGTTTCCAAATAAAGAAAAATGACAATTTTAACTTACAGTTTTCAAGCAATATTTAACTTAAAGAACTTTGCCAATAACTGTATGTGTGTGGAGGCACAAGGAGTTTAAATTCTTTGTTTGCTTTTATTTGTGAGGACTGATGCCTCCTGTATATGTTTACCCTTTTGAAATGATTACCAGGAATTCATAAAGGGTTCTCTTGATAGAAACAGATATGTAACAACTTATGCACACATGTGAGTTAGCATAAAAGAAAAAGCCATTGTGAATTCAAGCACCAGATGGATTCTATATGAAACCTCATCCCATACATGACGGATTTTGGAATGATACAACTACCTAAAATGTAGTGACCCATTCCAATTTCTTTGCTAGAGCTCCGGTTTTCATAGGATGTGTTGTAGTCTTTGGTGCTATTATTCAGGACACATAATCTCATTATCTGTTAAATTGATCAAAACATTAAGACTAGTGTTTTGTATTACTACACATTTTTATGAAAGTAGAATAAATTTAAATTATATTATGGTTATACATGGCCCGTGTTGATGGCATTTGTGGCTGGTTTGTAGAAAAATTCATACTCAGGGCAAAAAATCAACTCCTTCCCTGTTAATATATTCCTGCTTGTTAATCTTGCGGGAATCTTGGCATATTCACTCAGGGAAGGGAAGCTGAGGGTAAGTGAATGGATACAGGGGTCCAGGAGTCAGAGGCCTTGGTATTTAGCTCTGGGTCTGCCACCAGTTACGATTTGTTCCCAGTCACCTGTCTCATAAACTCCTCTGGTAAAGTAGTTTTCTGGCTGATCCCCCAAGTAACCTGAATTACCAGGTTGTGTGGGAAGGGACTTGAGGAGTATGCAGTCAAGCTGAGTAATAAGGAAATAAAAATAAAAAAAAATTCTGGGTGATGTGCTGAGGTGCCAGGGAAATCAGTCAGAGTACAGGCCATAATCTGCCATCATTATCAGACGTTCTTGTCTATGAAAGCAGAAAAAAAGAAAAAACCTTCCTCAGTTTAGAAAGGTCACATCTATTATCTGTGGCAATGTTGCTAAGAATCCAGTCTGGACTAATGGAGCTGTCTTCTTACATGTAAGCCAGTTTGTTTCTTTCATACCTTATCATAATCACCTCCACTGGGCGTAAGATGGATATAGCATTACCCAGTTGGAAGACAGATTCAAAAGCTGGTAGGAAATGTTCACCTTTTGGAAATGATGTAGGAAAATACAACAGTAACTATGCCCTCTGGCAGTTCAACAATTATACATTTCCTTTTGTTAAAGTAGAGACAGTCAGTAAAAATGACTTCGGAGCACCCCAAGGAAAATAAGTTAATCAGAAACAGTGTGGGTCTACTGACAACTGGAGAAATGCAGAGGGATATAAGAGAGATCCAGGCACTGTGCTTCTAATCTGTTAAAGCCACAGATGTAACCATGGGGCCATGATAGCTGAAGAAGCTTCCTTAAATTAGCACAGATACATAGAGCATGAATGCTTTACACACACGCGCGCACACACACACACACACACACACACACGTCAGACAGTAAGGATGAACATTTATGGAGCACTGCTGCATGCCAAGTGTTGGGCTAAGCACTCAGACTAGTTCTTTGAAGAAGGTTCCCTTATCCCCACTTCACAGATTAGGGCACTGAAATTTAGGAAGACAACCCACCTGCCTGGGAACACAATGCTAATGAACTGTCAAGTTGCAATTCAAAATCCAAGTCTGTTTGCCTCTAGATCTCTAGACCTTAACATTTATAGGATACCGGTTCTAGGTTTGCTTTCCAGAGAACCTGTACCTAAAATGACATTTCCATCACTTGCCATAGTCCTTAGCTTTCTTTATTTTTCCTTTCACTCCATTTACCACTACTATGTGCTAATGTGATACCAGATACTTTACATGATTACATATATTATTATGTACTGTTTACTGTTATTGTATATGTATTGTTAATTCCTACCTCTTCTACTCTGTCTGCCTCCATACTTTGTCTGCTGCTGACCTCCTGGGCTTTGACCAGTGCCTGGCACAGTGTGAGTGCCAATACATGTTGGATACAACTGCAAATAGCAATTTGTTCAAATGAGTGTCGCTGTAGTTCTATTTTCTTTCATAATTGGATATTTTTTCTTTAGCCATGATTTGTATTAATTTTAGCTGCTGCAGATTTTTTTTTAACTTACTAACTTTACTTTTAATGTTAATAGAAGATTAGATGATGGACACCAGGAGGAAGAATAAATGTCGGATAAAATATGTGAGACATATTTTAAAAACAGAAGTTGAAAATTTTTGCCCCAAGTAGGAGCTCATAAGCTGACATCAGTTCAAAACATTTCACAGCAAGAGCAAGAAAATGAGTAATTGGGCTTTGACCAGAGACACGGAAGGTCACTTTACTGGAAAATGCTTTGTAAAAACTTTTATCAGAAAATTGCTTTATCATTTCAAAGTCTGAAGTGTTCCCCTTTAGCTTCTAGGTTCCAATTCAGAAATAACTCTCTCATCTTGCCATTCAGCAAAGGTATTTGCTTTACAGCTTTCATTTATGTTGCCAGAAAGACTTTTTTGAAACGCTTTGTGCTGTAGCTTCCGTACTTTTCAAGGTGATGAAACCAACCAGAAAGCACCTCTTTGTGTTTTCAACAGTATTGGAATTAGCCTCAAGAAAATTTAATAATTCAGGTACACTATAAATCCATGAATGATAATTGTTTTCATTTACTGCTCTGCCCTTGCCCTGAACTTTTAAACTGGTCTGACTCACATAACCCTAAGTCCCCTGGGAAATAAAAGCCATTCTATTTGCAATGTATGCCTTGGACCTCATCTCTCTGCTCCCCCCACCCCCTACGCCCTAACTCCCACCTACCGTCCCCACTGAGCATGAGTTCTGCTGACCCCTTTTGCTTTGTTAAAAAGCAAAGCTTTTTCTGGTTTCAGGCTCACCTTTGGCTTTGAAGATTGAGTGACTTAAAGGAATCTGGACTTTGGGTATCCTCTGTGTAGACTTGGCTCATATTCAATGTCAGGTTTCTCCTAAGTTTAGTAGTCTGAACACAATACAGTGCCCCTGGTTGGTTCAGCTCCCAAGATCCAGACTTTCCATTGTGTCCAACCAGCGCCCATTTGGTTCCTCTCTGAGGAGTGTTAGGTAACTACTGAACTGGTAGGTTTGTATTTTTACCCCACATACAGAGCTGTTCATCTGCAAAAGGCCAGGCAGTAGTCTTTCTGATGTGAAAAAAGTTCAAGCCATAAAACAAGCCAGCTGCTGCAAGAATGTAATATCTGTGATCACACAGAGGTCTGTTTACAGCTAGAGAATGTGACTCATTTTCTAATCCTGTGAAGTGCGTGGGACTGCATGGCAAAGCAGGGATGTATAGCTGCTGAATTGAATTCATCAGAGCTGATGCTCAGTATTGCCAAGAGATGGCAGATGTGAGCGTTTCTCTTTAGTTCAAACCGTATTTTCACAGTTTAGCTATGACATAGTCCTTGAGCTTTCTCTGCTCTAGTTTGGGCATAAAAATCAGCTCAGCCAATGTTCATTCTCTGCATGCAATTCAGAGAGAATGAGTGCTTAAGAAGAAGCACTACTGACGTCTGTCAAGGGTATGCCACCTCACTCTATGAAACGTAGAGCAAGGTGGGTCTTCTCCTGGTTCCCGCTTGTATCGCAACAAGGCTTGAGGTGAATTCCACAAGGTCGCACACTGTGAAGGAACAGATTTTCAAAACTTACGAAGCATGCTCATCAGAAAGAAAGGCCACATGGCAGTCTGTCTTTTATTATCTCTGAGAGAGCCTGGTGAGGTCAAAGCTCTGCAGGACTCCCCACGAGTATATGTTGTAGAAAAGAAACATTGCCCCTCTGTACTTGCTCTCCCGAAAGGGTGACTATGAGAGCAGTCTCACCATTGTGAGGATCTGGAGTCCGCTTGGGTGGTAGGCAAGCAGAGGTTTGGTGCTGGTTGCTCATAAGTGCTCTCTGGGAGAGCCAGCCGCCCGGGGCTCAAAGAGCTCGAGGCTTCCAAGGTGTAGTTCCTGGTGCGGGCGGAGGAAGCCCTACCAATCACATAGAAAGCGGAGTTTGGTTTCATTCTTCGCACCGACTGCCCAAAGCCTTGGATAGTTCATTGTCCAGGGAACCCAAGAGTGTCTCAGTGATTGTCAGACAATCTGGAGTGTTGCATCAGACCACCTGTTTGGGAACATTAGTGATCATGCTATTTTAACTACGCTTCAGAGGTGATTAACAGAATGGTCAGACTTACAAAAGATTGCACAACAGAGGTAAATGGTTTTTGTGTGGGGAGGGGAGGGGGTAGTTCTGTACTTTCTATTGTTGTACACCATGTACAGAAGCCGGGACAGGGAAATCATTGTGTGAGTTTGATTTGAGTTTTTCTTTGAACTAAATGTGGATATAGATGGAAAGATGGTAACTGGGATACACAGGTAATTGCTGCCACGGCGGATGGAGCAACTGTGTGGCTCCCAGATGATAAGGTATCCGAAAGGTGAGTATAGCACATGTTTGGGGTTTGTATCTATTTTTTTCTGACCAAACTGTGGCATGCTCCAATCAGTCATCATCACACACAAAGAATATTGCTCAAAACTTTTTGATCACAAATAACGACAAACTAACTTAAACTAGCTTGACTCAAAAGTGGAAATGTTTATCCAGCAGCCAAATTAAAGGTAGGACTTCTGAGAATATAGGAATCCAGGACTGAACATCACAGGCACTACCTATCTTTCTCTCTCTTTTCGCTGTGTTTTCCTCAGCAGCCTTCTTTACACATGAAGGCGTGGCTGCCCATAGATTCAGAACTCACAGCATCCCAGCTTTCCCACCACAGGAAAAGAAATCTGTTTTTCTTAGTTCTGGTTTTTCTTTTAATGTTTATTCACTTATTGATACAGAGAGAGACAGAGAGAGAGAGAATGCTTGCACACACACGTGCACATGAACAGAGGAGGGGCAGAGAGAGAATCCCAAGCAGGCTCCCTGCTTTCAGCGCAGAGCCCAATGTGGGGGCTCAAACCCATGAACCGTGAGATCACGTTCTGAGCCAATATCAAGAGTTGGACGCTTAACCAACTCAACCACCTAGGTGCTCCATCCTACTTCTAATTTTTAAAACCTCAAGGAAGCTTGAGTTTTGTGCCTGTATGGCTAGGGCACCAAGATCATATAATGGCAGTGGTAACCCTGGAAAAAATACAGGTAAACTGTAAGGTGGAGGGGTGGAGGGTAAAACAATGGGTGCTCTCAGCAGGAGGGGGGGGCTCTGCAAAGAAACCTCTGTATAAGGTAAAGTACTTAACTTTGACTCAGTGGTAATGTTACTTAGTCTACCTGAGTCCATAAATTAAAGATTAATCTGCACAGAGGACAAAGCCCCTGAAGAGGGGGGTTTCCAATGCGGGCATTCCTTCTATTGAGAGGGCTTTTCCTCTCTTGTTTTAAGCAACACAACTTCAAGGGTTAAATTTTTCTGCGTGGTTTTGCTTTCCTAATTTTGTCATTTTGCTGGGTAGCCACTACTTTAATTGTATTTTCCTGGGAATTCATTTAAATGTACAAGAACTCAATTTATGCTTTTCAAAAAGTGTTTCAAAACAAACTTCAATCATGTGTTTACATGTAGATAGTTTTGTTAGGAGTTCCTGAAGTTAGGCAACACCTTACCACAGAAGAAGTAAACTGCAGATTTATTTATTTATGGCACAAATTTTTGGAATATCAGGCTTTAAAAAATACTGATGCAAGTGTTTTGTTAAATATGTCTAACTTTTAAGTTAATGTGTTAATTAGTAAAATGGAAGACGCAGCCCATGTTCAATGCTGTAACACTCAATTATTTTAGTAGCAAGAGGAATGCGTACTGGGTAATTTTAAATGAGATATATATACATCAGGGAAAAATCATTGTAGACTGCTAAAATCAGTCTAGACAAGGCAACATTTGTACCAGTTACTAAAAATTCTGGACAAAGCCATATTTATACCAATTACTAAATTTCATGTGTTTGGGAGACTGTGAGTAGAGGCTAGCATCAGAAGTGTTTGGTATTAATTAGACACACATCATAGCTTTTCCAACAAACTCTGGACAGCCTGCCTAACTAAACTCTGAACGGTATGGATTTATCTCATAAGATGCAGGAATAAGCTTGGTTTTAGCAACATGAAGGCTAAGTTTATGAGTACTTAGACTCAAAACAAAACGGATTGCATTAATTAAAATCACCACGACCCACTGTTTCCAAAACAACTGACTCATGGTCTCTGTCTCTTCATCCCCCTCCTCACACCATGTCTCTTTCTTTAATTTTAGTGAATGTGCATTAAAACTAATTTAATGAATTTGCTATATTTCACCTGGGCATTTGGTTAATATTTTGTGTAACATTCCATTCCACTTTCTTGTTTGTAATACGTGGCGGTTAGAAAAGGCAGATGCCATGTCCATTGCTCTGTGGTCCCTGCTGTCAGGAGTTGGCTGTGTGAATGTGTGGGCCAGGCTTCCTTTATCAGAATTGGGACAAGCAGCTGGGCATTTGTCTATTAGTCCATCTGCCAACCCCTAGCTAAATCACACAAGTATTTCCGAGGCTAATGCGGAGGCCAGTACTAAGATAATGAGCTCAGATAATGAGGCACCACTTCCTCTCAGATATCTTAGTTTTACAAAAATGTTGTGATGAGAAAGTACTGTTTTGGCCTAATGGAAATATCGCTTATAAAATTTAACACAGAGACAATTTCCCTCAAAGAAAATACATTCTTAAGCTGGAAAATTCTCATAGAAAGATACGATCTCCAAATTGGAGGAGAAGATTAATGGTCATTTGGTTCAATTCCTCTGATATATAAATCACTTCTAGAACATTCCTGACAAGTGTTATTTAGTCTCAGTTTGAAACTCTCCGGTGATAGAAACACAAGCAGTCATTCTTTTTTTGTTAGAGGTATATTTGGAAAGGGAAGTAATCATGATGGCAACAACCACTTCAAATAAATGCTCCAGGAGAAACAGGGTAACAGGAAATCCATCACCACCCCCTTTTCACCCTCCATGATTTAGGAAAAACTCCTCTTTTCCTTGATATGAATGTTCTGAGGAAAGTTTGGGACAGAGTAAACTTCAGGGTTTTCTGAAAGGAAAAAGGTCTAAAATATCCAACAGCTTCTTCTTAAGGTTTAAAATTAGGGAAATTTTTAAAATGTGGATTCAAATGGCTCAGATCAAGACCTAGGGGCAGAGTATGGTAATGATCCTCCTGAAAAAGTTACCATAATGGAAAGAGCCAACCTGTACATATGGTTAGGTAGGGGAGGACTGGGAATGGACGCCCTGGGTCTGGGAGCTATTTATTCCAGAACTTGTTTCTGATGAGCTTTAGAACCAAGAGGAAAGCACTAATCTGGGCACTAAGGGATTTCAGTACATTATGGGATACATCTGGCGATGGAGGGTGGGAAGGATGGGTGGGAGACACCGTGCACCCCGACTTGAGGTATCTAAACTCTGGTTTCGTTCACATTAGGTCCTTGTTCTACATTTTGAGCCCAAAGAGATCTGTCTGTACAGTGGCAGCCATTCATGAATTTGATGATGCCTCTACATTGACTTCTTCATTCTGAACTTTCTAAACTCCTTCATCAAGGACATCCTTTTTACTAAGTCATCTTTTCAGCATAGACCTTTTCCTCTTGATCCTTTACTTAAATGCCTTTTTTCAGCACTCAACGTCCTTACTTAAACGTTGTTCTAGAGTCAAATCACAAGGTGAAAATTATCTTCTGGTCATTTGGAACATCTGGAATGCGACTGGAGAACACATTTTGTAGCCAGAGGCTCTGCTCCTTACTTGCTGTGTGCCTATCTTTAAATTACGGAACCTCCCTGAACATGCTACTTTATTTATATTCCAGCTCACCTACTTTGGCAGATGTTGTCACTGTCCCACACATATACCTTGGCACTCACTTTTAGAGTTTATGTCCAAAGCTTCCTTCTGCAAACCTCTGCAACTTTTACCCAAGCACTTTCTCTCAGTGCCAATGCCAAAACGTTACTATCTCTGGTGGTGGGCCTCGGGTGATAATGAAGAGAACTGGAGATTAAATAGTCCAGCCTCCCCCCCAATGGAGGATGCAGTTCTGGGTCTGGTGTCACACTCTCCTTCAAAGTTGCCCAGCGGGGCTGGGCCTCAGATGCCTACATGGCAAAAGGCACTGGAGAACACACCTTTAGTGGATTCCTTCCCTTCTCTGTCTCACCACTCGCTCCCCTCCAATGTTCCTGGGTTACCTCAAAATTAATTAACATGCACTTAAATCCTCATTTCCAGGGCCTGCTTCTGGGGGAATCCAAACTAAGATACCTAGGGTAGTGCCTGAAAATGTAAGGGAATGTGGATAATCATCAGGAAAACCGTTTTCTCTCCTGTAACTAGAAGAAATGATGTGTGATGTGTTTGAAGGGAAAGCACCCTCACCTTCCTGACTTGGGGAGCAGGAAAAGATTCTGCTAACACGCTAACACCTCTCTCAAGATCCAGAGTTGTCTGATTTTCTTGATAAGAAAATCTTTCTTCAACCTTGATAAGAGTGAGGGGTTGAGAGTCACATATGACTTTCAGAACTCCCCTTTTACAATTCCTGTATAACAACCTTGCACTTCACTTTGAAAGAAAGGACCCATTGACACGGAAGTCATTTTAATATCCTGTTGCGTCGGGCACACGTTCTCTCTGCTCAAGATTCCTCAAACTTTCTGGAAGTTCTATGTTCACGCTTTTCCAGTGGAAGTGGAAGTCCTGAGCACTCTCTAGAGTGGTTAACTGTATCTGAGAAGTGCAAGCTGGGAAGGAAGGAGCTACATAGGCTACAATGGCTATGCTGCAGGCGGCATCAGCTTCAAGCAGGAATCCCTCGATGTTACAAATGCCCTTATCAGACCGAATATTGATCGGACGCTAAGAAATAATAAAAAGTGAAATATATCCCCTATTGATTTTTAGGGCCTTCCTCAAATATGAACCCTTCCCCATTTCCTCCCTGAAGCACTTCCCCTCTGTGGTGTATATGGACAGTGTGAATGCAACAACCGTCCTATAAACAGTTACTTAAAAAAAATGGAGGCAATGATGGCAGTAATTGCCTTCCACAGTCTCTAAGGTTATTTAAATGGAATATGTAAAGTTTTATATTTCCTATCTACTTCATATTTTGGATTAATTCTAATCCTTCTAGAGTTTATAACATTTTGGAAAAGAGGGGTCTGACTGCGAGGGCCACTTAACTCAGTGTCCTCCACAGCATCTTACTGCACTTCTGCTTTGACCTTACAGCCTCTGCTTGGTCACAATCACCATGAGGGCAATCGTCATCTTCCCAGCGGCCAACTCATGTATAACAGATAGAAGGAATTCAATCATCACATGAATGACTGGACTGGCTGGCTTTTGGGGTGCTCTACTGCCCTGGAATCTGCTTTCGTATCTTTTGCATTTCGTATAGGAACTTTACTAATTGAAAGGCTATCTGGCATCTGCTGAACGTCATTACTAATGATGGTATTCTGCTATGCTACATACTCCCAAAGAAAATGTCACCAAAACATTTATATTCATAGAGGTCTGAAGCTATGGGGTATTCAATACAATACATGATAATCCCAATAGAAATTTTCCACATTAATGGGAGACACTGCAATGTAAGTATGCCACCTTCAACAATTTGCACACATCCCGATACCCAAGTTTTGACCTTTAATCAAAACTTAGAAGTTCACAGTAAGCAAATATGTCCTTGTGTCTAGTTCAGATATTTTATAAGCCAATAAATATATCTTTCTTTTTATTTGAATATAAGCTAATCTCCAATACAGCATTTAGGGCACAGAGAAAGGCCAGAAGACAGGCACCAGTGCAATGAGGAGGTCAAGTGAGGGTGGAGGAATGGTTTCCTGGTTATTCCCATTTAATCATTTTCTAATTGGCTACCTCAGCATTTTCTCCATTGTGTTTTGTAGAACTCATTTATTCTTCAAGTTATTTTCCTGGATGTTAACAGGTATTTCATGAGGAAAAAATATTACTATTGTTTATTTTTAAACAAATATGCATACTTTATCCTCACACAGAGGCAAAATGTCCTTGGCATATTAAAAGCATTGGAAAATCCTGCAGCAAAGAAATCTGTCTAATCCACTGGTTGACCACAGAATCTCTTAACCACCCCCGCCCCGGCCCCATAGCTATTAATAATATATATTCTATGGAATACTGCATAGGAACCCCAGCCTGCATCTTCTTTTAAAAACATAAATTGCTGGGTTCCTGGGTGGCTCAGTCAGTTAAGCATCCAACTCTTGAACTTGACTCAGGTCAAGATATTATGATTTGTGAGATCAAGCCCTGCATCAGGCTCTGCACTGATGGCATGGAACCTTCTTGAGATATTCTCTCTCTCTCTCTGTCTCTCTCTCTCTCTCTCTCTGCCCCTCCCCTGCTCATGTTCTCTCTCTTTCTCTCAAAATAAAAAATCAAAAATTTAAAAAGTTAAAAAAAAACTATAAATTGTAAAATTAGATTAAGCAATACAGCAGGTGTGACCTAATCAGTAAAAAGAGTGGATTATTTAAGACACAATTCTATTAATGTAGCAAAATAACATATTCACTTTTCCATGCTGTGGTTGGCTTGTACTAAACGTAGTGTCTAATACAACTTCCATGTCTTTTCTTTCACAGGTTGTACGGTGGTTCTTGTTAAATAACCGTAAACAGATAAGCAGAAAATATGACCTTCATTCCTGTTAAATTCCAGTCTACTAAACTTAGTTGATTCTTTACCTCAGTCGCATACATACACATTAAACTAAAGATGAACAACACACTTATAATATTGTAGGTCATTTAATTATTTAATTATGAAAATTGTTCCATTTAATTTATATAGTCACATACGATTTATTTTTTAAAGTGCCATGAAATGATATGAAACATTTAAAGATGCCATATTTTCTTATTTAAAAAAAGGAAATTATGGCCCAGAAAATCACTATAGTTAAGAAATTTATATTTGGCAGTTACTCTCATAAAAGATGAAAGTCAGCCTCCCAGACTGAATTTGAGGAACAGCAGAAATGGAAATGATGGCATTGGTTTATTGATAAACTCTTTAATTTTCAGAATGTAACCAAACAGAAAATTCCAATTAACCCTAAGTGCTATCTAAAAGCCACACATTGTTAAAGCTAAAACAGAGCTGACATTTCTCATCTGGAAAGTGACATGGAAAATAGGACATGAAACAAGAAGGTGAAAGACATTCATATAGGCTGAAGTAAACTCAAGAGAAATGATTCATAATAATTAATTTACTTTTTTCCCACATATTGCTGTTACAAGCAAAAGGATGTGGTGAGCAGGAAGTTCTTATGTTTAAATATATTAAATATCGGGCATAAATGTAGAACAGTATTCTGGTAAGTTTGAGAAAATATTAGCAAATTATTTCCATACTGAGGATCCTTTTAAAATTTAATCATCTCAATTTGTACAACTTGACTTGTTTTTAGTGAAGAAATTATGTTCTACTGCTAGTTACCAGCAAGATGAAATTTCCTCAAATTCTCAGATGATCTTTAATGGTGAAATATTTTGTTGGTGTATCAGTGCCTGTTTAAACTTCTTTAAGTTTTTAACCAAAGTGAGTTTACAATTATATTTTATATAAGGGAAATGAAGTTTTCAAAAGCAGTTAATTTGATAATATCTATTTTAATATTATTTTCTAGTTTAGTCATCTGTATTTTAAAAATATGAGTCTATTATGTTAAAAACAATCAGGTTATTTTGCACTCACAACTATTTAAATGTATGTCCTTTTGGTAGCAATAAGTTTGGTTTTCAGGTAAGCTTATTACCATAAATTATTATACTCAGAACCCTCAATACAAAAATGTGTTACATGCACATTGAAAGGAATCTATTATTATTGTGATATAAAATGAAAATATGGAATTAAACAAAAATAAGTTCGATGTATACTGGACCAAGAATATAGAGGGTGTTTACTTCCTTTTCCTGCAATAACCAAAGTAATACTGTCATTGACACAATTATATTTTCAATCTGTGCAGATAAAATTTATTTTTAAAAGATATACTTCAATTATTTGGAATTACTGGGAAAGAATATGAGCAAAATTACTTTGTGGGAGAACAGAGCAAAGAAAGACTCAATGGCAAAATGGAAAATGGAGAAAATGGGGGAAATGACTAGAATTAAGGAAATTCTATTTTCAGGTCCCATGCATCTGGTATGAAAAAGGCTGTGGAAAACAGAATGGGATTGTTAGGTTTGGGAACAGTGTTATTGTTTAAAAGGTTAGCTATAAATATCTGCAGCCACTATGCAAAGATAGAATACAAGTTACACATTAGCCCATTCATTCGTATTTAAACGCAGGAAGTGAGACAAAAATTGCTTCAACATGACAATATCTTTAAATATTAGAAAAATGCACTTGATTGATTGAAAAAAATCTCCTCACTTTCTGTGCTGCTGGATATTTGATACTTCATGTCTGGAAAGTACTTTATACAGGAAACAAAAGGATGTGTATTCTCTTTGGGGGTGGGGCTTGGAGTGTGGAGTAATACAAGACAGGGAGAAAGGGAGATCATTTTTAGCTTTTACTCTTGCCTTTAGAGTGATAAAAAATGAAGACAGAGAAAACAGTTTTCAGGGCATTCTAGAATAATGAAGCAAAATGTCAAGTTTTCCCAAGTTTTTCATGTTGCCCTAGGAAAACAAATTCTTTACTGCAATATCCGACTCCAAAATGTTATCCTCAGGAATGTACCCTTCTCCAATAGTACTTCTCCCAGGCTTATTGAAATCTCATTGCAGCCTTAGAAGACCTCAGTTAGTAGCTACTGTTTACCTCTGAAGTCTAGATTTGTTTCTCAGCTTTGAAGTCTCAGAAACTTGACTCTTTAACACTCCTGCCCACATGTCAGGGGCAGACCCATATTAAAACTTCAAAACCAACATATAAGACCTGAACATTAACTTTTTACTTTGGGGAGAGAAATAACTAATACAGGGACCAAAAAAAATCAATTGTGAATAGCAAACACATTCTTTTCTTGTAGGAAAGCTAAAAATAATAATTAAAAGTCTGCTTAGTAAATACAGATCAAAGCAAAGAAAGCTGGCTAAGCGAAAAGGATATTCAACAGAATCATGGGCAAGTAGTCTCATGCACTTAGCCCCACCGTAGAGACGGTCTTGGGAATGATACCAAAATCCTTGGGATACTTTGGCTATGACACCTCCATTGACTCAGTGCCTCCCTAATTGGTTATTCTGCTTTGAGAGAGAGCCTCAAGGGCAGGTATGCTTACAGCAGGTCTTTGATGAGTTGAATGGTATTTTTCTAGGGAGATCAAAAAAGGGCCAATAATCCCACAGGGCAGGGAAGAAAACATTTTTTGGCTGATGACCAATTCCATGACTGACCAGAACTAGTTACTTGAAATAAAAAATTGTAGTAACTGTGCAAATGAATATGTACAATATGTCAGTCACTTGTGCAAGGTGCTCTAATTATAGAATATTAAAAATGAACATTAACCTTAATTCCCACCATCTAAGAAGGAGATCATTTCAACAAGGAGCTTAATAGAGATAAGTACAAACAGAATCTGAAACAGCAATGGTCTACTGTAAGAAGAAAATTCTTACTTTTTGTATCCACTAAATCCAAAATCCTCTCCTCTCCACATGAAACCAAGTTTGGGTTCCTACGCAATTTTCTGGGCCTATTTTCTGCTAATCTTCAAGTTTAACAATCGAGGCAAGCGAACAAATCATACTGGGTAAACCCATTAGCTGTGTGTATAATAACCCAGAGTGTTAGAGCTGCTAGCGTTCTGTCTCTCACCCACTGCTTCTTTTTGAGCTTAATCCAGTTCTAACAAGGCATGCCTTCAGAAGAAATGATGCTCTGGGGCCTTTCACCTGACTTCTTACACTCTTGCTTTGGTTTCTGAACTGAGTCAGAATAAGGTTGATCTAGAAAGAAAACCGAGAAATCTATTTCTACTGAGAAAAAAAAAAAAGTATTACGTAGGGATTCTTTAATTAGAGAAAAGTCCGTGACAGGACTTAGACACTCAGTGAGACTCGCTTATTTATTCTGTGGACAGAGAGGACACAGTTGTTCTCCCCCCACTACCCCCAACCTTTTCCTCACTTTGTGGGAATATTGCTAAGAAGGCACAGCCGTGACCTGCCACCTCGGAAAACTGCCCAGTGGACTGACATCATGGGAATGTACTGAGCCTGTTTGTGGAGGTCATCTAATTCTTGGCAAAAGGGTTCCGGGCAGGAAACCTTCTATATTTCCCTGATAATGAACCAAAAATCACCAGCCCAAGAAATTGAGACTGCATTTCATTAACACAGCTTCCCAGAAAATAGTGTGATGTGAGGCAACCACTACTGTTGCTTTTATGGTCTAAGCTCGTGTAACCTGTATGAAGTACTGTCCCACGTGAGTCATTATCTAAAGCATACAGCCCTTCACCTGCAGTTTCAAGCAGTTTTCAAATTCTTCCCTAGAAAAGTGTTGCTGTGTCTACGTCTACTGTACATCACCTATAAAGCCCTGAAATCGGGGAAACAGAGTTGCTAATCCTGTGAGAAATAGCCAAATATTTAATGCAGGTAAAATGAAAACTGTGACATTGTGTGAAAAATATATTATCAGTCATGCATGGATTTAGAATACATTATTAGCATTATCGTGATTACCACTGCTGTATCAGTATCATGTTGTGGGTATATGTAGAACAACTCAAAATCCTTTTTGCAACAAGGTTGAATGACTGTAGCTATTATGATTTTATCAATAAATACATACCAGCCAATACTTTAATACTTTATATATGTTAACCCATTTTATTCTTACTTTTTATAAATGAGGACACTGACAAACAGATTGGTGAGGTAATCTGCCTATATCCCACAAATTGTAAGTAGCAGAATGGAATTTGAACTCAGATAATCTAGTTCTGGATTCTGCACTCAATCTCTGTGATAATACTGAGTCAAAGTTCAGCATACACGGATTGCATAACAGAAAGAAAGTAGTAAGTTATTTGAGAAGTACAAGTGACTTTAAATAATACTAATGATACTGACATTCTCTTTAATATTTTCTTTCAATGTTGATTTTTTAACATTCCCACTCCCCTTTTTTATTTGAGTACAGTGGACACATAACGTTACATTCGTTTCAGGTGTACAATTTAGTGAAATGACAAGCTTAAACATTATGCTATGTTCACCACAAGTGTAGCTACCATCTGTCTCGTTACAGAGCTATTAAAATACCACCGACTGTATTCCTTATGCCGTGCCTTTTATTCCTATGATTTATTCATTCCATAACTGGAAGGCTATTATCTCCCACTTTCCTTCCCCCATTTTGCACCCCCCCCCCGCCCCGCTTCCCCTCTGGCTACCATCAGATTTTTATTTTGAACCATTGACAAGGTTACAGAATAGCTGCAAGTCTAGTACAAAGAGTTTTATTTTTTTCCCTGAACCATTTGAATCGGGACCTGATGTCCTACCATCCCTGAATAACTTAGTGTCTACTTCCTTCATTCTCCACCATATGTACAATACAGTCATCAAATTAAGTGAAACAGTTGGATGCAGAAATGCACTCCTACTATATTTCCTAGACTCCATTCAAATTCTGCCAGTAATGTCCTTCTTAGCAAAAGGACCCAGCTCAGGATCATGTATTCAATTTAGTTATCATTGCTATTTTTTGTAGGATTTTTTTTTTTTTTACCTATATTCGCAAGTGAAATCGGTTTAGATTTTTCTTTCCTTCCTTGAGTGGCGTGGGTGTTAACGACTAAACTTAAATAAATCTGGTCATTGGCCCTCTTGTTCTAGGCTTTGAGATTTTTAAATTTAATATAGGGATTGTTTGATTCATGAAAGTTGGTAAAATTTATCTACAAAAATATCTTGGCCTTGTGTCTTTTGTGGTAAAAGACTGACTTCTACAAAGTGCTAGCTTTTTCCTCTGTTGGTCATTTTTTCCTATTTCTACAGCATTGATTTTTGTACTTTTGTTTCTTCCTTCCTTCTACTTTATTACTTGTTTTTTTTGTTTTTGTTTTTTTGTTTTTTGTTTTTTTGTTTTTTTTTTTTTTTTGGTTAGCTTACTTAATAGGATGCTTAGCTTAGTTCAAACTATGTTTTTGTTTTTGAGTGTGTCTTGCAATTTCTTCCCGATAGTTGGACAGGATATACTGCTAAAAGGAACTGCTGTAAGGTGGCCTTTGCTAATGTGGTAGAAAGGTATGTGTGGGGAGAAGTGTTCTACAGTCTAATGATTACGTCGTTAAAGCAGCCAGATTTAAGTGTTAACCAAAAACCAGATATCTGAGAAGCAGCTGAAATTTTACCTAATGAAGTAGACGTAATGAAGAGACGTAAAAGTTAAGACTGAATTAGATGAAAATATATCTTATGGACTTCAGAACTGTGTACCTCTACTACTGTGCTGATAGGTTGGCAATTCTCTATAGTTTGATATTTGAAGTTAACATACAGGTTAAGCTGCTTTAACAGAGGCCTACAAATGAAGGAGCTTAATAAAATAGATGTTTTGGGGCGCCTGGGTGGCGCAGTCGGTTAAGCGTCCGACTTCAGCCAGGTCACAATCTCGCGGTCCGTGAGTTCGAGCCCCGCGTCAGGCTCTGGGCTGATGGCTCAGAGCCTGGAGCCTGTTTCCGATTCTGTGTCTCCCTCTCTCTCTGCCCCTCCCCCGTTCATGCTCTATCTCTCTCTGTCCCAAAAATAAATAAAAACGTTGAAAAAAAAATTAAAAAAAATAAATAAATAAAATAGATGTTTGATTCTTTTTTATGTAACATCTCTGCTCCATGAGGTCCCCCAAGGACAGATGGGAGGTTGGCCTTTGCCCTCATCAAAATGTGGCTTCTAGCTCCAGGAGGTGGTTCTTCCAGTCATTCCCGTCTCCAGTCCATCTCCAGCCCAGTCCATAGAAAAAGGGGGAAAAAAAGAGAGGAACTGGAGGTCCTGGAGGTAGCATGGCAGTGCGCAGATTCCTGCGTGGTGGGAATTTGGTAATAATGCCACAGCTAAATGCAAGTGAGGCCAGGGAATGTAGTCTAGCTGGGTGGCCTTGTGCCGCTCAGACTTCTGTAAGGACTCTGTGTGATTTACTAATAAAAGGAAGAGCAGAGAATGGTTCGAGGGTCCAGTTGATGGTGTTTGTTATAATATTCATAAAGAATTCAGGATTTAAGAATACACACATGTGCACGTGCACACAAACGCACACAAATAAATTGGGGGCTTATTTCCACCAGTTTTAAGTAAAAGGAACTATGTTGCTAACCCGTAGAGATAATTTAACTTTTAAAGGAAAGTAGAGAACAAGTTGACATAAGAGCTTGAGGTAGAGTCAAATAAGACACAAAAATGGAAAGAAACAAAAATGAATTTTTCTCTCCTCTCTTCTTCCTGTTTTCCACATTCACTCCTCATCTTCAGCTCAATACAGAAACAAAACTAGGTCAGTAAAAATGTTTCCATGGTATCCGAATTTTCTCCTTTATAATAAAACTCAAATACTGGCCACTTTTGATGATCAAGCTATCACCTACTTTAAGCAAAATGGTGTCAGATTTAAATTTACTGACGTGTTGGTAGAGGGACCATATGATAATTAATCCTTTCCTTTCTCTCTCTATATGTATATGTGCATGTGTGTGTGTGTGTGTGTGTGTGTGTGTGTGTGTGTGTTTGCTTGTGTGTCTGTCCTGTAACTGATTTTGTTGGATCAACTAAGTATCTTTGCATACAATCTATGTATGTTTACAAATAATCCATTTCTCCCAAGCTATGTGTTTCTGAAATACAATAAAGTATTTCTCTGGCTCCTCACTTACATGCCTTTTTTTGTTTGTTTGTTTTATCACCAGTCTACCTTACATTTCTTTCCAGTGGTTCTGGGAGTTTTCAAAGCATTGACAGTGCATCTAAGCCTTTCTTTAATGGAAATTTTTGAAGTGTGCCCTCTCCTAAAAGATTGTTCCTGTCCTCTTCTAACTAGTCTGCATACAGCACCAATTATTTTCTTCCCTGTAAGCAAAGGTTTGCAGTGGCAAGTGTATCTTTCATAGACTATCATTAAGGAAAGATGAACCCAGAGGACTCGGGAGGCTCATTTTCTCTCACTTTCTAATAGCCTAGAAAAAAGCTAGCGCAGCAGGTATGATAGGAGTTAGCTCAACTGATAAACAGGCTGAAACCAGCTACTGAACTCCAGAGACTTTCTTTTTCTAACAAGCCCTTTTTTGGGGTCAGAAAGCTTCTGTTGTAACATACTGGTCCAGATCTATTCCAGTCCTATAAATATGCAGCGTTTGACTGGGTAGGTCCCTCAAGAAGACTTCCTCATGATGCTCATCCAATTAGACCTGGCTTAAGCACAGCTCTAGATGGGACCGTGATGGCTGAAAGGATCACATGTGCTCTGCTATTTGACTGTAAGTTTCCTTCCAGTAAGATCCTCTTCTACTTACACAAATTGGCATCAGTGGGATGTGTTTCTAAGGCTCCTTTGTGCGATAAACATCAACATGGCCATTCTTCACCAATGCCCATTAAATACACTACCAATTTTCCTAGAATCTCTGGTCCAGGGCTCTTTACCTAGTGCAGCGGATCCTAAAAGCACCACCATTGTGCTGCTGTACTTTTAACACAAAGAATGGCATTTATGTCCCTGGAGACTACTGCTACCAATGTCTCTCCTTTCATATTGACTGAAGTTATGGAGGGGAAGCACATTTAGATTTTATTCATTGTCTTTTTTTTTTTTTTTTAATTTTTTTTTCAACGTTTATTTATTTTTGGGACAGAGAGAGACAAAGCATGAACGGGGGAGGGGCAGAGAGAGAGGGAGACACAGAATCGGAAACAGGCTCCAGGCTCTGAGCCATCAGCCCAGAGCCCGACGCGGGGCTCGAACCCACGGATCGCGAGATCGTGACCTGGCTGAAGTCGGACGCTTAACCGACTGCGCCACCCAGGCGCCCCTATTCATTGTCTTTTAAAAGCCTTTTACCCAAGAACACAGAGTGGGTTCCAGAGGAGGCTGAGCCAGAGGATAGTTGAGTAGACTCTTTCTTGGTGAAAACCCAGATTTTGCTTAGCCCCTCCATTCAAGGGTTCACTAGGAGTTGTCTATTCTACCTCCTATGCATCCTTCCCATTTTCCTTCATTTCCTATCTCTAATTGCCAAAGTTCTAGTTTAGGATATCACCATCTTACTAGTTTCTTTTTCTTTTCTTTTCTCTCGCTCCCTTTTTTATTTTTTTTTAAGAGAAAGAGCATTAGAGGTGGCGTGGGGGAAGGTCAGAGAGAGGGGGGAGAGGGAGAGGGAGAGAGAGAGAGAGAGAGAGAGACAGAGAGAGAGAGAGAATATCTTAAGTAGGCTCCATGCTCAGCACAGAGCCCAACTGGGAGCTTAATCTCACGAACTGTGAGATCATGACCTGAGCCAAAATCAAGAGTCTGATGCTTAACTGACTAAGCCACGTAGGCACCCTGACCATATTTCTAGTTTCTTACATAAACATATTTGACTAAATAATGAAGGAAGTATAGTTTTTAATACTGTGTTATTTGGGGTTTTTTTTGGGGGGGGGTAGCCATCAAGGGCTGAGAAGCATCTTGGGAACAAAGCAGGGCAAAGCCAGGGGGAAGGGGCTGATCAAGACGCCAACAGGAAAATTGAGCCAATTGGAGGTAGAATTAGGAACCCTAGAGAGCCCTTTCATGAAGATGGCACTGAAGACAAATAAGGAAGCCCCTACCCCTCCCAAAGCCAAAGCCAAAGCAAAGGCTTCGAAGGCCAAGAAATGGGTGCTGAAAGGCATTCAGTTATAAAAAATGAAGATCCACAGGCCACCTACATTCTGGCAGTCCAGGACACTAGTTCTCCACAGGCAGCACAAATATCCTCAAACAGCACCCCAGGAGAAACAAGCTTGACCACTCTGCCATCATCAAGTTCCCCCTGACAACTGAATCAACCAGGAAGAAAACAGATGACAACAACACACTTGTGTTCATTGTGGATGCCAAGGCCAACAAGCCCCAGATCAACCAGGATGTGAAGAAGCTCTACAATACTGACGTGGCCAAGGTCAACATCCTGATCAGGCATGATAGAGAAAAGAAAGCATATGTTCAACTGGCTCCCGACTATGATGCTTTGGATGTTGCCAGCAAAATTGGGATCATCTAAACCAAGCCCAGCTGGCTAAATCTAAATATACATTTTTTCACCAAAAAACCCCCAAAACAAAAAACAAAACCAAAAAAAACCACGAAACAAAAACAAAAAACCCCCACAACTAAACAAATAAAAAAAACCTACAGAGAAGACCAGCCATCAGAGATCAAGTCCAGGAACCGCATTTTTCATTTATGGCTCTATCTTTGGTCCGTAAGATAGTACCTGTCATATGGTAAGTGATCAATCAATATTTCTTGATTGAGTTAATAAACTAATGAATAAATGGTCAAGAAAATAGGGAGGTTGTTTCTATAACGTCCTTTAATAAAACCAAGTTTCAATATTCCAGGCTTGGCTATTGCACCAGTTGTTAAAGTATTGCCTCTGAGCCCCAAGCCCACCCTTCTCCACCCTGCTTTGTGGTACTGAAACTCAAACTTGCAAATACTTCTTTGCCAGCAAGTGCACTATTGGCATTGCAAATAGAGAGCCCTGAAGGAACAATGAGGAGGCAGGGTGCTTCTTGTCCTGGATATGGTGTGTTTTTGGTTTTGTTTGCTTGTTTTTTCTGTGTCTTTCAGTGTGAAGCTGCAAGTGGCAGTCACCTCCCCAGTGAATCTTCCCACCACTCCAGTCAGTGGCCATCCAATGAGTTAGGAAGGCACTCTGTGCTTGGCTTTCCTATTGGAAAGCTTCACGGGCACTTTCTCGTGCCCAGAGGGTGGCTTTTTTGCAAAACTCTCCATCACCCCGGTAAGTGGCTTCCATGCAAGTTTTCAGTCCTTGCTGGTACCCTGGCTGACTTTCCAAAGAGGCTAATTAATGCTCCAGTGGCAGCTTATTGTTGAGTGGAACCCTGGGTGCCAGGCCATGCTGAGGCCGTTCAGCAAAATTCTCTGCCATCTAGTGGGCCACATGGGCACTGTTTCCAATGAGGTCAAAGTCTCCACCATGGATAGGGCTCTCTTCTCAGTTATTTCCTTCCTGGGCATTGTGGTAGCTACTCCCTATATCGCTTATTCCTGTAATCTTGAGAGTTCTCCTTGCCTCTGTAGGTGGTTAATATCCTGTTACTAGTTCACAATTATTTGCATTAAATTTCTCTGTTCAGATAACTAGTGTAGCTTTTCTTTCCTGGCAGGATGCCAATGGTTATAGCTATGGAGGGGATTATAGAATCTCCCACCACCATAGGAGGTCACCTATGCCCCGTAGTCCTGGCTCTTGTTCCTTGCAGTGCATCTGCCCTGTAGAATCTCTTCCAATCACTCAAGTCACCATGATATCAGCCTCAAGGAGACAGAGATCCATTAATAAAGATTAGTTTCAGATCTGCTGATTGGTGGGGTAAATGCCATTGATATACTGCCTGGCTGATGCTTCAGTGATTGCAGAAGAGAGGCAGTGTGCCACCTATTAATAAATGGTTAGAGCCTCACCCCCCGAAACTGAGATGGAGCTAGAATGGACACACATCATCATCATTCCAATAAAGTAATTCTTTCCATGCATGAGCTACTTAAACACATAGAAGAGGAGTATGTCATTGTAGAAACAAAGTAACATTGCAATTTAAGGAAACAGAAAACAGTCATACTACTGCAAATCTTGCTGCAGGGATTAAAGATAATTTAGTTGCTAACATCCATTTTGTGCATTTAATTTATAAAGTCCTTACAGGAAACCAAGTTTTAATACTAAAATAATAGAAATGGACCTTGCTATGCTCTTTAACTCCTTTGAAATAATAATTAGGTCATGCTAATGAGCAAGACTCAGGATGCTACCAAAATAATCAATAGTACCATGTACACTAAATTACTTTATTAATAATCAAACCGAATTTGTTTCCCATACAGACAAAATTCAGGAATGTATTTTGTGTTACATTTTCTTGATGGCTTTTAAATTAAGTTTTATAGTCTGTCACAGCTGTCAGCATCCTCACTATTATCATTACCCGCAAACATTTAGTGCACACCCGCTGGGTATACAGCACCGTAGGATTTGTTAAAGAGAAAGAGCTGTTATTCCTTGCCCTTGAGATAGTAGAGGGGTAATTGTTTACTCTGAGTAGTCTAGTTCATTTAGCAGTGAAGGAGCAGGAGGTCTTGGAACTGAATGCCCTAACGTCTTTATACAGTTTTATCACCACTACAGCAATAACATTAAATTTTCTGGATTTTGTCTTCCTTATTTTAGATCATAAAATAGGGGCACCTGGGTGGCTGAGTCGGTAGGGTGTCTGACTTCGGCTCAGGCCATGACCTCGTGGTTTGTGAGTTCAAGCCCCATGTTGGGCTCTGTACTGACACCTTAGAGCCTGGAGCTTGCTTCAGATTCTGTGCCTCCCTCTCTCTCTGACCCTCCTGACTCACATCTGTCTCTCTCTCTCTCTCCCTCTCTCTCAAAGATGGATGAACATTAAAAAATAAAAAAAAAAATGCATTGGTGTATTGCACAAGAGTTAAACAAAACAGCAGTTACAGAGTAAAAACTAAAACTCTCCCTTAATTATAATGATGAACACTTGTTTCATGATTGCTAACTTATGTAATATTTATTAAGTGCCAACTCTATTCTAAGCAATATTCATATGCATTCATACACTTTATAGATGAGGAAACTGAAGGATCTAGAGAGGACATACACTAAGTGGTCAAGATCCAAATTTAGGAGGTCTGCACCACAATCTATACAGCAGTCCCCCTGTATCCACAGTTTCAGTTACCCACAGTCAACTGCCATCCAGAAGCAGATGATCCTCCTGCTGACATATCGTCAGATGATCAGTGGTAGCCTAATGCTGTGTCATTCACCAACTAGTATCTCATCACGTACGCATTGTATCATCACATCACAATAAGAAGAGTGAGTGCAGTGCGATAAGGTATTTTGAGAGAGAGACAACATTCACATAACTTATTAGAGTATATGGGCATAATTGTTCTATTTTATTATTGCTTACTGCTGTTAATGTCTTACTGTGCCTAATATATAAACTAAACTTTATCACAGGTGTGTACATATAGGAAGAAACATAATATATACAGGGTTTGATACTACTTATAGTTACAGTCACCCACTGGGTGTCTTGAAACGTGTTCCTTGCAGATGAGGAGGGGCTACTCTTCCCTTAACCACACTACTCCCTACGGTCCTTTTCAAATAATCCTCCCAGATGTAATCACTACCAACAAGGGGTGTTTATTCTTCTAGGGCCCATTCTATGCACTGAATACATATTGTACATACATGCGTATCTTTTAAATATATAAATGGGATCACAGTAACATTTAAAAATTGTTTCATTAAAAAATATGGTTGTATTACCATATATACATTCAAGAGTGTGTGTGTATATTTAGATGGATTTTTAATATTCCATAATTCAGATGTACCATTTGGCATTTTGAATGGTTCCCTATTTCCACTCATATACAAAATACTGCAGTGTACATCCTTCTGAAAATCTTTGTACATAGGCGGGATTGGGGGTTGGGAAGATTCCTAGTAGTGAACCCGTTGGATCAAAAGGTATGTATGGCAATGTTTTAGTGCTTCTTTTTCTCCTCCCTGAAATGCTGTATTCTGATCACACACAATATAAATACAACACTATCAATAATATGTGTTATTCAATGGTTTACCTGAGATGCCCTTTCACTCTCTTGCTCATGTCAGATTACAAATGAGAGAGAATAGTGACATTTTGTAGTGCACATATCAGTGTATTGCAAGATCATGTTCTTAAGGTATTCTTGATACTTATAATGGCTTTTTATGTAAGGCCAGAGTCCCACCTGCCTTTAATTATTTTTCAGGGCACTGAATAATATCTCCACTGATATAAAGTCCCAGTATCTTAGTCCAACTGGGCTGCTATAACAGAAAACCATAGCTTGGTTGGCTTACAAACAACAAAAATTTATTCTCACAGCTCTGAAGCTGCAAGTCTAAGATAAACATGCCTGCATGATCGGGTGAGGACCCTCTTCTGGGTAGCAGTCTTTTCACTGTAACCTCACGTGGCAGAAAGGGACAGGATCTCTGGGGGACGTCTGGGGGCACTACTCCCATTCATGAGGGCTCCACATCATCACCTAATCACCTCCCAAAAGCCCGACCTCCCACCTCCATCACACTGGGTGTTAGGATTAAAGCATGTGAATTTGGCGGACACAGACACTCAGGCTAGAGCACTCAGTGACTTTGCTGCAAGAATTCTGGAAGTCATCTTCGACTTTCTTTGTCTAAACTTACTACCATCCCTTTGCCGTAAATTGATTGGTTTTATGACATATACTTGAGGTTTTGGATAGGTAAGAAATTTTTGCAGCTTGATTTCAGGATAAACAAATCATTCTGAATACAAATTAAATGTTTCCTAGCCCAACAAGTGGCCATAAATAGTGAAGGTACTGTCTTCATTGGGTTCCTTGTGGATTTTTAGGTTGACTGCTCTTTTTCATTCTCTCATTATCTTCTCCTACTGTATGTGTCCCTCCTCCCCTGACCCCCAGATAGCTTCCAGAAGTAAAAGATTTTAAGAGGTAGAGTTTTGGTATCAAAGCATCAGTACACTAGATATTTATATAGTTAGTTTGTGACCTTCAGCATCTCTTGGGGACATCAAAATCTTGGTACCTTTTTTCTCCTGCAGGTTGTTGGATTATTAATATCTGTCACTTGAAATCTTCCCACATATATATAACTGTTAAGGAATGAATTTTAAATCTCTATTATAGCTAGCACCATACTTCAAGTTCCTAAAATTCAATAATCCCTTTAAGCTAGTTAAGAATGATGAAGAAAAAAAAAAATCAGTAGGCTTTTCCTCTCATTAGAAAGAATAGGCAATATCAAGAATAAATCAAATGACAATGAACAGCATGGATATTACAGAGCTTCTTTTTTTTATTTTTTGTTAAATTATTATTTTTGTCATAGTTACACAAAGACATAGGTTAAGGGTCAAATACTTTGCAAGTTTTATTAAAAAAAACACTTTATTAAAAATAACAACAGAATCCCCCTACCCCAAAACACCCATCTCTCCTTCACCAATTTAAGTAATTATTTTGGTGTTTAGCTCCACATTCCTAAATAACATGCTTGCTTTGTCATTTCGTGGTGTTTTAGTTTTAGGCTGGGCTCATTAACTTCTGTCTTGGAAAAAAAAGAAGGTTTTAACTGTCTTTGCTTTCCTTGCCCTTACATCCTAATGGTAGACATTCCTCGGTTTAATTTTAATTTTAGATAAATATTTTGTGTTTATATGAGCATACCAATGCAAATACAATTTCCTTAAAGCCATTTGGTAAGCCATGATCATCTTTGTCTTTCCTGCACATCTTTTGTTCCCCGGTATTTATGGTTTATTATGTTCTGTTACTAACTCTTTGTTCGGATTTCTAGGGACTTTTCCCTGTTTCAACCCCAATCTCCTCAGCAAATGTCTCACTCTGCTCTAAATGCATTCAGTGTCAGGTATTCTGTCAATTTTATCTTCCTGAGGACATCACTTCAGGAACCTTCTGACATGCTCCAAACGAGACTGGGTGCCCCTTTCTTATACCAGACCCCTCTTCGTGTCTCCTATTGGCTCTCCTATTCTCCACATTGCATTCTTTTCTCTGTACTTGTTCACTCTCTCATTTTGGTAGGGCACATTTCAGGAGCTTCCTGAGATAGAATTCACGGGAGGTAAATTTTCTGAAATTTGCTTTCCTGAAAATATCTTTATTTTATCCTGAGCATGCTTTGGTGCCTTCTAGCTTCTGAGGTTGATGCCGAGAAGTTTAAAGATATTCTGATTCCCAGTCCATTACTGGACTCAAAGGATTCATCTTCCTTTTCAAAAGCTTAGCTCTTATCTTTGTCTGAAGTTCTCCGAAATTTTCAAATTATGTTTCGGTGGGGGTCTGTTTTCATCCATATAGCTCAACTAGTGAGCTCTAACAGTCTGAAAAGTTACATGGACCACATAGCTGGAAATTTGTTTGAATTATTTCATTTCTAATTTATTTCCTTTTCAATCGTGTTCTCTCTTGGGTCTTCCTATTATATAAATGTTTGACTTTCTGAACTGGTTGTCAGATTTTCTTATCTCTGTTCTTACAGTTCATAGTATTATTTGTTAGCATCATTTCTTAAAAGATTTCCTCTTTTTTTCCAGTATACCCCATATATTCCATATTCCACTATTATAAAAATTTTATATTAGTATGGTGCATTTGTTGTAATAATAAGCCAATATTGATGCATTATTGTTAACTAAAGTCCATACTTTATTCAGACTTCCTTAGTTTTTACTTAATGCCCTTTTCATGTCCCAGGATCCCATCCAGGTTTTATTTAGTTGTCATGCACCCTTAAGTTAGATTTCCTACATTTTTATATCCCAACCTTTCTATTGAGTTTTTCTTATTTAAAAAATATATAGATACATTTAAAATGCCTCTTTATTTGTCTGAGTATTACTTTTTAAAATAGTATTATCGTTTCATGATTAAAATATCTTTTATTACCTATTGATGGATAGGTAATAAATGACTTGTGGGGATTATTTTGTCTCCTTATATCTGCAAGACCTTTATTCTCTCCTAATTGATTTTTAAAATCATTTTTAAAAAAGTTTGCTTGTTTGCTTCTCAAACTTTCATTTCAGCAGTTTTCCTCATGCCTGATAATCCTCATCTATTTGTTTATATTTACTGATAGGGTACTAAGGAGTTGATTGGAGACCCTGAGTTTATGGTGGGAAACAGCGGGTTTTACTGCAGGCAACTGGCTGGGCCACGTAGTTGGGAAAACCCTGATTTCAATAGCTCTTAAGTTTTTCCTACCGGCTGTATCAGGATCCTCAGAGAAGAGTCTTTCCATCTCCTGTCTAGAGAGTAGAGCTTTTGCTGCATTATTGAGTCTTAGAGATGAAAGGGGGTTGGATGGGAGGGGACATTTGTCTCAGCATCCCAGTATGTTGACAGTCACCTATTACTCCTCTTTTTGGTTCTATCTGTTTGCATGAGTGATTTGGGGGATAATTGCATGTTTATCATAGGGCTGGGGTAAGGCTGAAATGAGTCAATAAATGTAAATGTTTACAAAATACCGGGCACACAGTAAGTTCTATGCAAGTATAGCTGTTATTTTTTCTCATGTTTGGCAGTCTAAAGAGCCTATATTTGAAAATAAAATTCAACTACTTATTTGCTTATTTATTTACTTTGCTGGAGATGACGGATGTGAGGACCTATGTATTACTCACATAGACTCCTAACCATTTTCCACTTTCAGAGGATGGTATCACTAATTCCTAAAACTTTAAAGGATTCAAAGATTGTTCTTGGCTCTCCTTATAGCCAGTTTAGAATTAATTTTTTTAAAATGTTTTTAATGTTTATTTCTGAGACAGAGAGACAGAGCATGAGTGGGGGAGGGGCAGAGAGAGAGAGAGAGGGAGACACAGAATCGGAAGCAGGCTCCAGGCTCCAAGCTGTCAGCACAGAGCCCGACGCGGGGCTTGAACCCACAAACCGTGAGATCATGACCTGAGCCGAAGTCGGTCGCTCAACCGACTGAGCCACCCAGGCGCCCCTAAAATTCATTTTTGAAGAGTTTGCTAAATCTACTTATTCAACTTCTCTAGGCCTTCCAAAATTTTGTTGCTGTTCCTTTTTCTTCTGTTCTTCACATCTTTGTGAGTATATACCTGCTAAAAGTCCCTTTATTATTGTTTCCATGGGATTAGGAGGAAATAAAAGTAGATACTTGCATTCAATCACTTTTTTTATCCAATAGTTCCTGAATAGTCTCTCTTAATGAAAAAACTGACACCAATCTGAGTGATTTGAGCCCAGCCATTCTTTTTCAGATATTTTCACATTATAGAACCTGAGGATGTATATGTACTATATTTATATGTACCATACTATGTATTATAAGGATATATTATGTGTGTATATGTATGTATATATACAATAATATATGTTATGTGAACATAAATAAATAACATAAATGTTGATATTGTTTGAGGTATGATAAAAAAAGATTTATCTATAGATAGATATAGACAAATATAGATACAGATAAAATAAGGATATATAGCTGCTACTGCCATAAACATAAACAGCATCCTGCTGGGGTACATTTATGATAATCCTTCTCTTGATTTCTGCTCAGTTTCAAAGAAAGCATGAAAAAATTTTGGTTAAAATTTGTGGAGTTTTGAGGCGGATCAGTAGAAGAAACAAGGAAAACATATTCCATCATCTCTAAACTGTTCCAGCATTTGTTTATACCACATTACAGCTCTGATCACACTGTAAAGCAAATTATTATTACCATGTCTGTTTCCAGTTGAATGAGAGCTTCTCCAAGGTTGGGGGACTTTTTCTTCCAATTTTGAGCCTCCTGAATCTTGCACACTACTTACCAGGAGGCTGGAACACACTGAATCATGCTGATTGAAAAAGACTGAATACTTAACTACAGAAAATCAACTGATGGTTACCAGAGAGGAGGTGGGTGGGGATGGGTGAAATGGGATGATGGGGATTAAGGAGGGCACTTGCTGTGATGGGCATTGGGTGTTGTATGGAAGTGTTGAATCACTATATTGTACACCTGAAACTAATGTCACTCTGTATGTTAGCTAACAGGATCTTAAATAAAAGCTTAAAAAAAGAAAAAGACTGAATATCTAGCATCCCCAAATATATCGCTTGCAGGACTGGACAGTTGTCATTTTTTAAATTAAATTAAATTAAATTTAATTTAATTTAATTTTATTTTATTCTATTCTATTCTGTTTGATTTTATTGTAATGTTTATTTATTTATTTTGAGACAGAGGGAGAGCCAGCCAGCATGGGGAGAGGCAGAGAGAGAGGAGTGAGAGACAGAATCCGAAGCAGGCTCTGTGCTGTCAGCGCAGAGCCCAATGTGGGGCTCGATCTCAAGGACCATTAGATCATGACTTGAGCTGAAATCAAGAGTCGGACGCTTAACCGACTGAGCCACCCAGGCACCTCCAGTTGTCATTTTTTAAAAAGTTGCTTGATGGCAATTGATAGTACCAACACATGCTGACGTGCATCAATTTCATTTTAACCAATTCATTCACTTCAGATCATTTAAAAATTGATATGACTTACCACATGGCTGATTTAGATGTGACCATCAAGATTTTTTTTATGGGTAATAAAAAAAAGGAATAGATTAAATGAGTCTATTTGGAATCTTGATGAAATAAATTTAGGGGAGGAAGTACTGGATGGGGAAAATTCTCCAACTATGACCTTGAATGCCCGGTCATATGGTAACTTTCCTTTCAAAGGAAGGGGTATTATTAGAAGAGAAAAGATAGAAAAAAAAAACACACAATAAAGGGGGGGGGGAATAAAATGATACAAAGTGAAACATTTTGAAGAAATTCTAAGAGTGATAATGTGCTTTTTGAAAACTGGAGGAACAGAATTCCTTCTGCAAAAAAAAGGATAAACTCTCCCTGCCCCAACTCTTTCCTCCTTGTGTGCTCACAGAAGCCTCAATAAAACAATATCTAAAATCTAGAATGACACTAAGGGTTAACGTTGAGAAAATTCATGAGGAAGGATGTTTCCCCTATGTAGTTAGAACAGATGCTAGTATGTGAGCTGGGAGCATTGCTTACTCAGTGGTTCAGCAAATGTGTTCCAGACATATGGAAGATTCCTGGAGAGGGGAAGGTGGTATAGATTCAATATTAACTATTATTTTGTTTTCAAGAAGTTCAGCACTTTCTCATAAGATGAGAAAAGCAGACAACCAGTATGTAAATACAGGAATAAATGTAATAAACCTAAGCCATAATTAAGGAGAAAAACATGGTTTAGGAATTTTCTCATGCAATCTCTTCTGAATAGGAGCTCCTTTTTAAATTTTGGAGCGAGATCATCACTTCATGTGTCTGTTGGCCATCTGTGATGAATGGATTAAGAAGATGTGGTTTCTATATACAATGGAATACTACTTGGCAATGAGAAAAAATGAAATCTGGCCATATGTAGCAACATGGATGGAACTGGAGGGTATTATGCTAAGTGAAATAAGTCAGTCAGAGAAAGACAGATACCATATGTTTTCACTCATATGTGGATCTTGAGAAACTTATCAGAAGATCATGGGAGAAGGGAAGGGGAAAAAATAGTTACAAACAAAGAGGGAGGGAGGCAAACCATAAGAGACTCTTAAATACAGAGAACAAACAGGATTGATGGGGGTTGGGGAGAGGGGAAAGTGGGTGATGGGCACTGAGGATGGAACTTGTTGGGATGAGCACTGGGTGTTGTATGGAAACCAATCTGACAATAAATTATATTAAAAATTTTTGGAGCAAGAATTTAACAATCTATTTTTCTGTTTCTTTTTTTTTTTTTCACTTTTAATGGCTTTATAGAGCTATTATATACCAAACAATTCTCCCACTGTAAATACACAGTTTGATCATTCTTGGTAAGGTTATACACTTGTACAACAATAATCACAGCCACATTGCAGAACACTTTCATCACCACTTAGAAGATCCTTTGTACTTGTTTACAATCAATTGCAGCTCCAATTACCAGGCAAACGTTGTTTTTCTTTGTACAGAGTTTGGATTTGACTCTTCTAGAAATTGTATGCAAATGGAATCATGCAGCATATAGATTTGGGGGTCTGCCTTCTTTTACTTAACATGATTTTTGAGGTTCAGTCTGTGGCCACATGGTCAGTTTCTTCTTCGCTGCTATTATTCCACTTTATAATGGTTATACTGCAGTCATTATACCGTATTGTGTTTATCCTTTCACAAACTGAAGGATGTTTGGATATTTTTCCCTAGTTTTTGGCCATGATGAATAATGCAGTGCCGAACATTTGTGCACAGGTCCAAAGACTTGGACATATGTTACCACTGCTCTTTGGTAGATACTGAAGACTGAAATTTCTGGGTTGTAACTATCAAACTTTTCTCAAAATGACTCATTTTATATTCCCATTAAGAACTAGAAATGGGAATTACAAATTCCCATTTCAAATTAGTTTTAACACATGTATATTAGCTTCCTATTACTACCATAGCAAATTACCATAAACTTAGTGGCTTTCCGCAACACAGACGTATTATCTTACAGTTCTGGAGGTCAGAAGATGAAATGAGTCTTATGAGGCTAAAATCAAGGTGTCAGCAAGGCTTCCTTCCTTCTGTAGGCTCCAGGTGAAAATGTGTTCCTTGTCAGGCTGCCCATGTTCCTTGGCTCCTGGACTCACATCATTCCAACCTCTCCTTCTGTTATCACTACTCTTTGACTCTAACCCTCTCGCCTCCTTCTTATAAGGACATTTGTGATTATATTGGGCCCACCTTGACCCAGGATAATTTTCCCATTTTAAGATCCTTAACTTGTCCATATCTGTAAAGTCTCTTTTGCCACACAACGTAACATATCTGCAGGTTTGGGGGATTAGGCAAGAACATCTCTAGGGGTGAGGAGGTCATTACTCTGCCTATCACAACATCCTAACACTTGGTATTGTCAATCTTTTTGAATGGCTGCCAGACCCATTCTGACTTCATTGTCATTTTGTCATTTCCCTAGTGACTAATGAGATTGAACATATTTTCATTTGCTTATTAACCTCATGTATATTTTTTGATAAAATGTGTATTTAAATACCTTGTTGATTTTCATTGTTTTTTTTTTGTTATTAAAAAAATGTTTATTTATTTATTTCGAGAGAAAGAGAGCACATACACAGGGGAGAGACAGAGAGCCAAGGAGAAAGAGAATCCCAAGCAGGTTTCTTACTGTCATCACAGAGCCTGACGTAGGGCTCGATCCTAGGAACTATGAGATCATGACCTGAGCTGAAATCAAGAGTCTGACTGAGCCACCCAGACATGCCCCCCTTTTTTGTTATTATTAATTGATGTGCTCTTTATATATTTCAGATACAAGTCTTTATCAAATATGCGATTTGCAAACAATTTCTCCCAGACTCTGACTTGTCTTTCTCTTTTTAAAAAAATTTTTAGTATTTTTTTTTTCTAAATTTTTTTTTTTTAATTTTTTTTTTCAACATTTATTTATTTTTGGGACAGAGAGAGACAGAGCATGAACGGGGGAGGGGCAGAGAGAGAGGGAGACACAGACTCGGAAACAGGCTCCAGGCTCTGAGCCATCAGCCCAGAGCCTGACGTGGGGCTCGAACTCACGGACCGCGAGATCGTGACCTGGCTGAAGTCGGACGCTTAACCGACTGCGCCACCCAGGCGCCCTAAAAAAATTTTTAGTATTTTTGAGAGAGAGAAAGAGAGAGAGAATGAGTGGGGGAGGGGTAGAGAGAGAAGGGGAAAGAGGATCTGAAGCCGGCTCTGTGCTGACAGCCTGATGGGGGCTCAAACTCATGAACCATGAGATCATGACCTGAGCCGAAGTTGGACAGGTAACTGACTGAGCCACTCTTTTTATTTTCTTAATAAAGTCTTTAGAATAGCAAACATTTTAAATTTTGGAAGATATAACTCCTTGATTTTGCCTTCTGTGGAACCCTATGTTCTTGGTGCCCTATCTAAAAAATCTTTGACTAACTCAAGGTCAAAATTTTTTCTTCAATGTTTCCTTCTAGGAGTTTTATAGTTTTAACTAACACTAATGTCTATGATTCATTTTGAGTAAAAATTGATTATGGTGCTTGAAATGTACTAAGTTCACTTTTCACAATGAATATCTGTGATAGCATGTTTTGTTGAAAAAATAATCCTTTCTCCATTGAATCAGCTTAGCACCTATATCAAAATCCAATTGACCATGAATGTGTAGGTTCATTTCTAGATTCTCTAGTCTATTACAATGATCTGTATTCTTACCCTCATAACAATACAATTCTGTTTTGATGGCTGTAGCTTCATAGGAAGTTTTGAAGTTAGGTAACGAGTTCTTTTTCTTTATTCTACTTTTTCGAAATTGCTTTAAGTACTTTGAGTGTTCATGTAAGTTTTGATTTTAGCTTGTTAATTTATTTAAAAAATTGGATGGGACTTTGATAAGGACTTAACTGAATCTTCATTTCTCTTTGAAAGGAATTGCCATATTACCATTATTGAAACTACTAATCCATGACCAGTTTGTCTTTTTTTTTTTTAACCAGTTTGTCTTCTTTGAATACTTCATCTATGTCGTTTTACTGCCTTCTGATTTCTATGGTTTCTGATGAGAAGTCAGCTGTTAATCATATTGCTGTTCCTTGCACATGATGAGTTATTTTGTTATTGCTGCCTTCAAGATTTTCTTTTTGTGTCTAGCTTTCAGTAGCTTACTATGATGTGTGGATGTCTTTGTGTTTATAAAACTTAGAGTGTGATGAGCTAGTTTAATGTGTACATTAATGGTTTCTAACAAATTAAGGATGTTTTCAGGCATCATTTCTTTAAATATTTATTGTTTTTTTTTTATTCTCTCCTCCTGGAGTTGCAATTACAGGTATATTTATGTGCTTCATGGAATCCAACAGATTTCTGAGACTTTTTTCATTTTTCTTCAATCTTTTCTGTTCTTTAAATTGGATAATTTGTTTACCTACTTTCCACTCCTGTTTTTATCTCGTCCTATATTATCTGGTCTGCTATCAAACCCATCTTGTGAAACTTCTATTTAAATCATTATACTTTTAAATCTAAATTTCAGTTTGGTTTTCTTTTATATTTTTATTTCACTATTGAAATTCTTTATATGTTAATTTTTATTTTTTGAATATAATTGCCTTTAATTCTTTTGCACATATTTATAAAGGCTCCTTTGAAATCTTGTGCTACTCTTACTTGAAGCTCTAGCAGTTTGTCAAGAATAAAAACTCAATTTATCTGCCTTTGGTTGATTTCAAGACATTTGGTTATTTTTGTCAGATTTTTTTCTAGTTTTATTCTTATTTTTTATGGAGAGGATTTGATGACCTTTTCATGTTACAGTAACAGAAGTTTTCATCTGTTTCCTGTTGATTAATGGAACCTATGACTTACTCACTCTGTAACTAATTTGATTCTTTTCAGGCCAGCCTGTTACTTTAATTTACCATATAAGCCTTAGGTGAGGGGAAAGAAGTATGTTCTTCCCTGTGGTCCTGGCTTTACTGGCAGTGACATTGGCTGGAGAATGATAGGCTAGGGAAACTCTAGCCATATTAGTCCTCCAACATCTTTGTAACATTGAATGAGTCTTTTCCTTTGCACCTAAGAAACCATAATATATATATTATAATATATAATTATAAAATATAATATTTTTATTATATATAGAATATATATTTCTATATATATATAAACCATAATATATTATAATATATAATTACAAAATATAATATATAATTATATATATTAAACCATAATATGTATATTATATATATGTATGTATATATATAATATATACATGTAAGATTGCTGTTTTTAATCACATATTTTAAATTCTGCAACCACTAACTGAGGAAATAAACTTTCCAAACATGAGAAACATGAGAAAGGGGGAAAAGAAACATAGTGAGGATAATGATAGACAGTATGGCAGATTTAGGAACTCATTGCAAAGTTCTATTTTATTACTCTGCTATGAATCACTGTCCTCATAAAAACATTGATAGATACATTTAATAAATTCCTTGAAATAGGATGATACTGAATCATCATCCGTCATCTCTGGTGGGGCCTACTAAAGCCCTTAGACTATAAATATAACAAATTACTCCCCTCAACTAATGTAGAATCTTATTTTAAAATATGTGTGCCTATATCTCCTTTTTACATCATAAAATAACTTCCTGAAGGACAGGAACCTATGCTGTCAAATTTACTTTCTTAAAGCATCTAACAATGCCATATACAACTGAGTGCTTTAGTCTTTTTTTGATAATGATAGATTTAACAATACTTTTTTAATAGAAATTCAGTATAAATGGAAATGAGGTACTTTATCAACAACAGAGTCATTATGGAGCATACAAAGAATTCTGGGCAAAAGAAAAAATAGACATTTTTTCTAATGGGTAATCAAGAGATTATGCCTGGGAGTCAGCCTGGGGAGTGTTAAATTAAAGATCTGGGTTATACCTTGGGAATATAAATATGGGAACAAAAGATGAGATCTTTATTTGAGCCATGTATGAGACTGGGATGGGGACACAGGCAAGAAGAATGAAACTGGGATACAATGAGTGATACATGGGCAAAACTGAGTCTAGGATTCAGACCATCTACATATGTGAGACAAGAGTAAGACATCATCAAGTAGAGGATGTAAGTGGAGATCCAGGCAGTGAATGGTCTAGAACGCCAGACAAATGTGCCAAAGTCACTGGTTAATTGAGATTTAGGGTCAGGAATACCAGTCACTAGGAATATTCTTCTGCTACAGGAACTGGAATCAGTCAGGGGCTTCACTAATTGAAGAATTATGGAACATGAGTGAGTTTTGCAGCAAAAGTGATTTGATGCTAAACTGGGTATTAGAGAAATACTTTTAAGTGAGTTCAGTCTAAGCAGCTATAAGGATATATTTATTAGCTCACTCGGCTGGCAGGTTATAACCACTACAATCCAATTTTCTCCACAGTTTTAAAGTTCTATCAATTTCCATCAATTGGAATTCTATCAATTCCATCTCTCCAGCTAGTGTCATATATACTGTGTTTCAAAACTATTTTTGACATAACTCAACCTAATCATGCCAGGATCTTCCAAAAATAGGGTTTTGGTCATTTATCCCCACTTTTTGGTATTAATGGTAATGTGTAGTCATTTCTCTGAGGGGTAAGAAGGATCATGGGAAAATTTATGTGAGGCTAAATCTTGTTACCTAACATCATTTTGAGCCTTGGTTCAATTATTTTTCCTGAGCAGAAGCATCAATGTCATCGTATAATGATAATGCCTTTGATTTGGCAAGAAACACAAGAAAAAATAGAAAATTTTGAGTTTCAAGCTTTGAATCAAATAACCTGAACTACAGTACTAGTCTCTGGACTACCACTCAAAATCCTATGTAGTATATAGAGATATAATCTTTACTATATGTTACATAAGAACATTAGAGTGAATGACAATTCTAATTATTACAACAACCGATCAATAGATTGCAATCCTTTTAAACAACCAGCATAGACATTTAAATAATATCAATTTACTTTTTCCAAAGTTCACTATGTCTGTATATATTAAAGAGAAACCCTTTATTAAGAATAGTACAATAGTTATATTTTTGGGAGTATTTTTATTAAATGTAAACTATGCTGAGGAATTCACTTTTGACTTTATACAACTATAAATGTTAAAATTATTATGTGACTTTTATTATCAGCAAAACAGATTTCCATTTTAAAAGTGATAACCACTGTATCCTTACGAACCAAATAGGGGAGAATTTGACATGCCCTTTGTCAGGAAACCTGTCTAATCTAAATTGGATGTGGGAAACAGAAGGACAAAATGTAAGAGTTAAAATACCTCAGTTTTTGAGAGTCCAAATATGTCAAAAAGTGTCTGCTTTTCCTGATGGTTAATTTCCTGACAGTGCATATAGTAATTTTTTTCCTTATGATATCATTCCTTAGCTTTCAGAAGATAATGATTCATGCAGAAACCATTCTGTTAGTCAAGATTTATAAATCACAGGGCTGTGGCTCTAAGAGATGAGAGAAAAGATGACCAAGGGCCTAAGGATAAAAACTATGTCTTTTCCACCATTCACAACTTTTGAAATTAAACAATAAAACTCAGAGAAATAAGAGGAGGGAATGTCTCCTGGATATCTATACTTAAATCATTTAAAACATGTTTCTTAAGATTTAAAATGATTTGAAGCAGAAGCAATATTAGATTGTGAAGAATATGCAAGCTATTAAATTCCTTCTCAAAGAAAGTTTCCTAATGTAAAGTTCATGCTAAATATTTGCCTTATAATTTAAAGAATTAATTAGTTCCTTTGGATGGTTACTATATAGCACTAATGATATTTTTTTATTGCATGTAGGAATCTGTGTATTCATAAACATACATATCATTTTATTTTTTAAAATTTTTAATGATTTATTTATTTTTGAGAGAGAGACAGTGTGAGTGGCGGAGGGCAGAGAGAGAGAGAGGGAGACACAGAATTCGAAGCAGGCTCCAACCTATCAGCATAGAGCCCAACATGGGGCTTGAATTCATGAACTGTGAGATCACGACCTAAGCAGAAGTCGGATGCTTAACTGACTGAATCACCCAAGCATCCCAACATACATATCATTTTAGGGAAATTCAAAGGAATTAAATTATCAACAGATTTAAATAGTACTTAAAATCCTAAATTAGGGGTGCCTGGGTGGCTTAGTCGGTTAAGCGTCCGACTTCGGCTCAGGTCATGATCTCACGGCTCGTGAGTTCGAGCCCCGCGTCGGGCTCTGTGCTGACAGCTCAGAGCCTGGACCCTGTTTCAGATTCTATGTCTCCCTCTCTCTGACCCTCCCCCGTTCATCCTCTGTCTCTCTCTGTCTCAAAAAAAGTAAATAAACATTAAAAAAAATTTTTTTTTAATCCTAAATTAAATTCTATAAAACAGAGAAAAGATTCAATCAAAAGATGATTTGGAGGCATGTTGGCTTTAAGAAATTTGTTTTGATGTTATAAAGGCATCAGGATCAGGTTTCAGTAAGGAAGGATATTTTTTGTTTTGTTTTATTGTGTTTTTGAATTTGTTTGCTTGCTTAACCCAAGTCAGATCCATAGGCCTGGAGAAAAATATCGACTTGTATGCATTTGGGGAAGGACATAAAATGTAGTGTTTCTCATCCAGTTGTATATGCCTAAGTGAGGGGACTCAGCTTTGAAATATGTACCTTAAGAAATGCAAAGGAAATAGAATTTAATTCACCAGTATTTTCATTTTCCATGTTGATTCTCTACTCATATTTTTTGCTATACATTAAGCTGCTTCACAAAATATTGATTATTAATAACTTTTGTGAGAATAACATTCACTCCTTGGGAATGTTTTTCCTATAAATGGTATAAAGATTTAGCTTATAAATTTTTTTTTTTTTTAATTTTTTTTCAACGTTTATTTTTGGGACAGAGAGAGACAGAGCATGAACAGGGGAGGGGCAGAGAGAGAGGGAGACACAGAATTGGAAACAGGCTCCAGGCTCTGAGCCATCAGCCCAGAGCCCGACGCGGGGCTCGAACTCACAGACCGCGAGATCGTGACCTGGCTGAAGTCGGACACTTAACCGACTGCGCCACCCAGGCGCCCCTATAAATTACAACAAACATATACATCCTTATAATATCCATTAAAACATATTCTACTATATTCTTTACTTTTGTGTATATTTTTTCAAATTCTATTTTACTCCCATCATCTCATTTTAGTCTACTTCAGTGTATTCATTTTTTCAAATTCTCAAACAATTTCCTTTCTTTCTCCCCCCTTTTTTTTCTCTGATCTGTCAAACCACTTTCAACACCCAGACCAAAACACACCTAGGATCTTGTATCATTTATTCGATTTGTGTGTGTGTTTTTAATTTTTTACTTTTAATACTTTTTTACTTTTAATTTTTTAATTTTAATTTTTCTACCTCATTAATTACTTTTCTCCCTTCAAAATGACAAAACGAAGGAATTCACTCCTAAAGAAAAAGCACAAAGAAACGACAGCCAGGGATTTAACCAAGACAGATACAAGCAAGATGTCTGAACCAGAATTTAGAATCATGATAATAATAATACTAGCTGGAGTCGAAAATAGATTAGAATCCCTTTCTGCAGAGATAAAAGAAATAAAAAATAGCCAGAATGAAATTAAAAATGCTATCACTGAGCTGCAATCACAGACAGATGCAGCGTCAGCAAGGATGGAGGAGGCAGAACAGAGAATCAGCGACATAGAGGACAAACTTATGGAGAATAATGAAGCAGAAAAAGAGGGAGATTACGGCAAAAGAGCACAATCTAAGATTTAGAGAAATCAGTGACTCATTAAAAGGAAACAACATCAGAATCATAGGGGTCCCAGAAGAGGAAGGAAGAGAAATGGGGGTAGAAGGGTTATGTGAGCAAATCATAGCGGAAAACTTTCCTAACCTGGGGAAAGACACAGACATCAAAATACAGGAAGCACAGAGGATCCCCATTAGATTCAACAAAAACCGACCATCAACAAGGCATATCATAGTCAAATTCACAAAATACGCAAGCAAGGAGAGAATCATGAAAGCAGCAATGGAAAAAAGTCGCTAACCTACAAGAGAAGACATATCAGGCTTGCAGCAGACCTATCCACAAAAACTTGCCAGGCCAGAAAGGAGTGGCAGGATATACTCAGTGTGCTGAATCAGAAAAATATGCAGCCAAGAATTCTTTATCCAGCAAAGCTGTCTTCAAAATAGGAGAGATAAAAAGTTTCCCAGACAAACAAAAATTAAAGGAGCTTGTGACCACTAAACCAGCCCTGCAAGAAATGTTAAGGGGCACTGTCTGAGGGGAGAAAAGATGAAAAAAAAAAAAAATATATATATATATATACCAAAAGCAACAAAAGATTAGAAAGGACCAGAGAACACCACCAGAAACTCCAACTCTACAAGCATAATAATGGCAATAAATTCATATCTTTCAGTACTCACTCTAAATGTCAATGGACTCAATGCTTCAATCAAAAGACATAGGGTAACAGAATGGATAAGAAAACAAGATCTATCTATATGCTGTTTACAAGAGACCCATTTTAGACCTAAACTCACCTTCAGATTGAAAGTGAGAACACTACCAGAAACTCCAACTCTATAAGAAACATAATGACAATAAATTCATATCTTTCAGTACTCACTCTAAATGTCAATGGACTCAATGCTCCAATCAAAAGACATAGGGTAACAGAATGGAAAAGAAAACAAGATCCATCTATATGCTGTTTACAACAGACCCACTTTAGATCTAAAGACACCTTCAGACTGAAAATAAGGGGATGGAGAACCATCTATCATGCTAATGGTCAACAAAAGAAAGCCGGAGTAGCCATACTTATATCAGACAATCTAGACTTTAAAATAAAGACTGTATCAAGAGATGCAGAAGGGCATTATATCATAATCAAGGGATCTATCCACCAAGAAGATCTAAAAATTATGAATATTTATGCCCCCAATGAAGAGAACCCAAATATATAAATCAATTAATCACAAACATAAACAAACTCATCGATAGTAGTACCATAATAGTAGGAGACTTCAACACCCCACTCACAGCAATGGACAGACCATCTAATCAAAAAATCAACAAGGAAACAATGGCTTTGAATGACACACTGGACCAGATGGACTTAACAGATATATTCAGAACATTTCATCCTAAAGCAGAATATACATTCTTCTCCAATGCACATGAAATGTTCTCCAGAATAGACTATATACTGGGACACAAATCAGCCCTAAGTAAGAACAAAAAGATTGAGATCATACCATGCATATTTTCAGACTAGAACACTATGAAACTCGAAATCAACTACAAGAAAAAATTTGGAAAGGTAACAAATACTTGAAGACTGAAGAACATCCTACTAAAGAATGAATGGGCTAACCAAGCAGTTAAAGAGGAAATTAAAAAGTATATGGAAGTCAATGAAAATGATAATACCACAACCCAAAACTGCTGGGACGCAGCAAAGGCAGTCATAAGAGGAAAGTATATAGTCATCCAGGCCTTCCTAAAGAAGGAGGAAAGATCTCAGATACACAACCTAACCTTACATCCTAAGGAGATGAAAAATGAACAACAAATAAAATCCAAAACCAGCAAAAGACAGGAAATAATAAAGATTAGAGCAGAAGTTAATGCTATCGAAACCAAAAAAAAAAAAAAAAAAAAACAGAACAGTAGAACAGATCAATGAAACCGGAAGCTGGTTCTTTGAAATAACTAACAAAATTGATAAACCACTAACCAGTTTGACCAAACAGAAAAAGGAAAGGACCCAAATAAATAAAATGAAGAATGAAAGAGGAGGGATCACAACCAACACAGCAGAAATACAAACAATAGTAAGAGAATATTATGAGCAATTATATGCCAATAAAATGGGCAATCTGGAAGAAATGGACAAATTCCTAGAAACATATACACTACTAAAACTGAAACAGGAAGAAACAGAAAATTTGAACAGACCCATAACCAGTAAGGAAACAGAATTAGTAACCAAAAATCTGCCAAAAAACAAGAGTCCAGGGCCAGATGGCTTTCCAGGGGAATTCTACCAAACATTTAAGGAAGAGTTAACACCTATTCTCTTGAAGTTTTTCCAAAAAATAGAAATGGAAGGAAAACTTCCAAACTCTTTCTATGAAGCCAGCATTACCTTGATTCCAAAACCAGAGACCCCACTAGAAAGGAGAACTAAAGACCAATTTCCCTGATGAACATGGATGCAAAAATCCTCAACAAGATATTAGCCAACCAGCTCCAACAATACGTTAAAAAAATTATTCACCACTACCAAGTGGGATTTATACCTGGGATGCAGGGCTGGTTCAATATCTGCAAAACAATTAACGTGATTCATCACATCAATAAAAGAAAGGACAAGAACCATATGATCCTCTCAATAGATGCAGAGAAAGCATTTGACAAAATACAGCATCCTTTCTTGATAAAAACGCTCAAGAAAGTAGGGGTGGAAGGAGCATACCTCAAGATCATAAAAGCCATATAGGAATGACCCAACACTAATATCATCCTCAATGGGGAAAACTGACAGATTTCCCCCTAAGGTCAGGAACAAGACAGGGATGTCCACTCTCACCACTATTATTCAACATAGTATTAGAAGTCTTAGCCTCTGCACTCAGACAACACAAAGAAATAAAAGGCATCCAAATCAGCCAGGAGGAGGTCAAATTTTCACTCTTCACAGATGACATGATATTCCCTGTATGGAAAACCCAAAAGATTCCAGCAAAAAACTGCTATAATTGATTCATGAATTCAGCAAAGTTGTGGGATATAAAATCAACACACAGAAATCGGTTGCATTCCTATATGCAACAATGAAGTGACAGAAAGAGAAATCAAGGAATCGATCCCATTTACAGTTGCACCAAAACCCATAAAATACCCAGGAATAAATCTAACCAAAGAGGTGAAAAGTCTATACACTGAAAACTATAGAAAGCTTATGAAAGAAACTGAAGAAGACACACACAAAAAAAAAAAATGGAAAAAGATTCCATGCTCTTGGATAGGAAGAACAAATATTGTTAAAATGTTGATACTACCCAAAGCAATCCACATATTCAATGCAATCCCTATCAAAATAACACGAGCATTCTTCACACAGCTAGAACAAATAATCCTAAAATTTGTATGGAGCCAGAAAAGACCCTGACTAGCCAAAGCAACCTTGAAAATGAAAACCAAAGCAGGAGGCATCACAATCCCTGACTTCAAGCTATACTACAAAGCTGTAATCATCAAGATAGTATGGTACTGGCGTAAGAACAGACACTCAGATCAATGGAACAGAATAGAGAACCCAGAAATGGACCCACAAATGTATGGCCAACTCATCTTTGACAAAGCAGGAAAGAACATCCAATGGAATAAAGACAGTCTCTTCAGCAAGTGGTGCTGGGAAAACTGGACAGCGACATGCAAGAAACTGAACCTGGACCACTTTCTTACACCATACACAAAAATAAACTCAAAATGGATGAAAGACCTTAATGTAAGACAGGAAGCCATCAAAATCCTCGAGGAGAAAGCAGGCAAAACTCTTTGACTTCGCCCACAGCAACTTCTTACTCAACACATCTCTGGAGACAAGGGAAACAAAAGCAAAAATGAACTACTGGGACCTCATCAAAATAAAAAGCTTCTGCACAGTGAAGGAAACAATCAACAAAACTAAAAGGCAATTGACAGAATGGGAGCAGACACTTGCAAATGACATATCAGATAAAGGGTTAGTATCCAAAATCTGTAAAGAACTTATCAAACTCAACACCCAAAAAACAATCTAGTGAAGAAATGGGAAAAAGACATGAATAGACACTTCTCCAAAGAAGACATCCAGATGGCCAACTGACACATGAAAAAATGCTCAACATCACTCATCATCAGGGAAATACAAATCAAAACCACAATGAGATACCACCTTACACCTGTCAGAATGGCTAACATTAACAACTCAGGCAACGACAGATGTTGGTGAGGATGCAGAGAGAGAGGATCTCTTTTGCACTGTTGCTGGGAATGCAAACTTGTGCAGCCACTCTGGAAAGTAGTATGGAGGTTCCTCAAAAAACTAAAAATAGAACTACCCTACGTCCCAGCAATTGCACTACTAGGCATCTGCCCACGGGATACAGGTGTGCTGTTTCGAAGGGACACATGCACCTCCATGTTTATAGCAACACTATCAACAACAGCCAAAGTATGGAAAGAGCCCAAATGTCCATCGATGGATGAATGGATAAAGATGTGGTATATATATGGTGTATATATATATATATATATATATATATATATATATATATCATATATCATATATATATATATATATGGAGTATTACTCGGCAATCAAAAAGAATGAAATCTTGCCATTTGCAACTACGTGGATGGAACTGGAGGGTATTATGCTAAGTGAAATTAGTCAGACAATGACAAAAATCATATGACTTCACTCATATGAGAACTTTAAGAGACAAAACAGATGAACATAAGGGAAGGAAGACAAAAATATAAAACAGGGAGGGGGACAAAACAGAAAAAACTCATAAACATGGAGAAGAAACTGACGGTTACTGGAGGGGTTGGGGGAGGGGGATGGGCTAAATGGGTAAGGGGCACTAAGGAATCTGCTCCTGAAATCATTGTTGCACTATATGATAATTTGGATATAAATTAAAAAAACGAAAACAAAAACATCCCCACGTATCTATCCTTAGCTGCAAGTGCTGTTTGTTTGTTTGTTCTAATCCACTTTATTAAAGCATAGTTTACATTCAATGAAATTTTGCCATTTTAAGTACACAGTTTGATATGTTTTAACAATCATGCATATAAAATATATACAGTCATGTAAATACCACAACAAATGAAATATAGAATGTATCCATCATCCTCAGAAAAAAAATAATCCATAGATAAGTGGGCCCATGCAGTTCAAACCTGTGTGTTCTTCTTACTATCTCAGCAAATATAAAAGTACGTCAATTTGGGTTTTTTTTTCCCAAGAATCATAGAATTAAATTGCTTGATTTTATAAATTTAAAAAATATTTATGAAACAATTACCATAAGTCAAGAACTATTTTTTTTTAATTTTTTTTTCAACGTTTATTTATTTTTGGGATAGAGAGAGACAGAGCATGAACGGGGGAGGGGCAGAGAGAGAGGGAGACACAGAATCGGAAACAGGCTCCAGGCTCTGAGCCATCAGCCCAGAGCCCGACGTGGGGCTCGAACTCACGGACCGCGAGATCGTGACCTGGCTGAAGTCGGACGCTTAACCGACTGCGCCACCCAGGCACCCCGAGAACTATTTTTTAAGTGCTTTGTTATTAATACTAACTCCCTGGTTATTTTTTAAAAGAATAATTTCTATGAATAATATATGGCATAATACCCATTATCTCTGGAATATCCTCTCATTTCTTAAAATTTCCCACATTTTTTGTTTTATAAGATCCTTACTTAATTTTCAAAGGCTATTCATCTAGAATTTCTGACTCATTTCCCGTTTCTTTAAAAGCAATACTAAGATTTATTAAATGCTTCCCCTGTCTCAATCTAAGACTGATGCTTTTCATTCCCTTACTTTCGTATTTGCACTATTTTTTTCATGTGGATTTGAATTATTCTCCGGTGTTGCTTGCTTTATGTCTGAACAAATTCTTTTAGTATTTGTTCTAAGACATGTGTGATATCAACAAACCCTCTTAGTTTGTTTTTTAAAATCTGTCAATGTCTTTACTTACCCTCTTTTATAAAAGATACTTTTGGGGCGCCTGGGTGGCGCAGTCGGTTAAGCGTCCGACTTCAGCCAGGTCACGATCTCGTGGTCCGTGAGTTCGAGCCCCGCGTCAGGCTCTGGGCTGATGGCTCGGAGCCTGGAGCCTGTTTCCGATTCTGTGTCTCCCTCTCTCTCTGCTCCTCCCCCATTCATGCTCTGTCTCTCTCTGTCCCAAAAATAAATAAAAAAACGTTGAAAAAAAAAATTAAAAAAAAAAAAAAAGATACTTTTGCTAGACATAGGATTCTTGGTTGACAGCTATTTCCCTTCCAGCACTTTGAGCGTATTATCCCACTAACATTCTGACTATGAAGGGTCTTCATGTGGACCTCTGTGGATTTAACATAGTTGAAATTGTTTTCACTTTTGGGATGTATACATTAATGTTTTTCATCGAACTTGGAAACTTTTCTGATCATTTTTTCTGTCCGTTTATTCTCTTGGTACTCTCATTTATATATTATGCTGGACTTAGAGGTTTCTTCCATTTCTCTGAGATTCTGTTCCTTTTTATCCATTCTTCTTTCACACTATTCTTTAGATTTACAATCTCTATGAAGCTTCTTGATCTATCCTTAAGTTTACTGATGTTTTTTTCTGCCACATCAAGTCTGTTATTGAGTCTCTAGCGAATTTTTCATTTCGATTACTGATCTTTCCAACTCCAGAATTTCTATTTGGCTCTTTTAAATAATTTCTATCTCTCTATTGATATTCTCCACTTGATGAAACACTGTAATCTTCCTTTGAGTTTTTAAGCATACTTTCTTTTGCTTTTTTGAATGTATCTTCAATAGTTTGAAGTTATTGTTTGCTGGATCAATCATCTGGGGTCCTTTAAAGGCAGTTTCTGTCGCCTGCTTTTTTCTCTGTATGTAGGTAATATTTTCCCATTTATTTGCATGTCTCATAATTTTTTTTATTGAAAATGGACACTTTAGAAAACATATTTAAGCAACTCTGGATGTTGATTCCTACCACCCCCACACCAAGGTTGTTTTTGTTGTTGTTTGGTTGATTGTTTATTTTCTGAGTGACCTGGCTGAACTAATTTTATGAAATCTATTTCCCCTGCTGTGTGCAAACTTTGATGCTCCTGCTCAGATTTCTTTTCTTGTTTTTATATTTTAGTCTGATAAACTAAGATTTGTGTCTGTGCTGGCATGAGCCACTCATTGACTAAAGTTTGTGCTTAAGCTCCCTTAGTTTGTTATATTTTTACCCTTTAATGTTGGATGTAGATGTAAGGCTTGGAAGCTGCTATTACAGTTCAGGGATTTTATGTGTGTTTTTCCATGTTCCTCCAGGACCTAGTATCTTGGAGGTTCCCTTTCTGACCATTCCTTAGAGTCCACAGTCGTAGGTATGCATACATTCTTCCAGAGTGCTAGGGAGGGCTGTTATTTAAGTTTTAAGCCTGGCTTTCATTCTTGGATCAGAGTGACCTCATTTTCAGCCAGTGTTTAATCTGAGGTTGTATTTAAGACCTTTGTGGCATTGAGGCTTACGTCCTGTGTTGACGGGGACTATGGGACTAGAATGGCTTTTCAGAACTGTACCAAATTGAAGCCATCAGTCAAACACTGGCTATGTATCACCCCCGGGTGCAATAGTGGTAACTGATGCTATTGAACCACCTGAACCTGAAGTTTATTGCAGCATTTGGTTCTGTTCTTACCCAAATATTGATGTACCATTTCCATCATATGATCAGTTGTTGTTGGATCCATGCAGTCTCATGACTTGGTGGATCTGAATGAACCCAGATCTTTTTTTTTTTTAATTTTTTAAAAAATATTTATTTTTGAGAAGGGGAGAGAGAGAGAGAGAGCAAGGAAGGGAGAGAGAAAGAGGGAGCCACAGAATCTGAAGCAGGCTCCAGGCTCTGAGCTGTCAACATAGAACCCGATGCAGGGCTCGAACTCACAAACCATGAGATCATGACCGGAGCCGAAGTCAGATGCTTAACCGACTGAGGCACCCAGGCACCCCAAGAATGAACCCAGATCGTAACCTTTGATTTTGGTCTCTGAGTTTCTATACTAGTGTCAGGTCACTGATGGAATTAAAACATATTTTAAAATATTTTATCTGTCACTTCTATTTTTTAGCAGAAAAGGTGGCGATGTATCTAGTCTGGCCACAGTAAAAGATAGGAAAATTTCAGACATGGGTTTATGATTGGGCACTGAAATGATAGGTACTTGTTTTAATACTACCTCTAAGAGCTTTTTACTATTTTCCCCTCTGACAAAATAAGTACTATCAGATCATCTCCTCTGTCACTTAAAATTCTCCAGGAGAAGACACTAGGACAGAACTAGAAGTGCCAGAGATTTAAGTAGAAAAAGAGGGAGAGCAAGCAGGAGCAAGCAAGGAGGGTCTTCAGATAACAACGCAGGTGAGGCACTTGTGAAAAGAGGGAAGGAAGGAAGATTTGGTAAGAAAAAGCTTAGACTGCATTGCATCTCTTAGAGAGTCTCAGCCAGGTCAGGTGGGAGGGAACGCTAACATGATTTTCCACCAGAGGAGTGCTGTACTGGGCAGAAGTGGTCGCTGTACTCAGTCATCTGGGATCATCTGGGGAGAACATGGCCTCAGCGTTTGTGCTGCAGCAGATCCTGATGGGACAGCAGCTGGCTGCTGGCAGCTAACTACACTCCTCACAGTAACTTCTCCCTTGGAGGGAGATATGAATGACACACCTTGATGGTTGCAGGACCCTAGTCTATACCATGGGGCTTGCACTGATGCTTCTCCAGCTTATTTTACTGGGAGAGTATAAGTGGTTTCCACTCTAAATACCTCGTATTTAAGATTCACTGAATGATCCCATCTTCTCTTCTCTGGCTAACCTTACCCCTAAGTGTCCGCTGCAGTATATCACAGTCTGTCATTTCAAACAAAAAAACCCATTCCTATTAACATATAAGGGACTCTGGATTTAACATACATCCCTCACTAGGAAATGGACAAGGGTGATATCTCCTACTTCTTATAGTAAAGGGTTAGAATGCTGATGGGTCTCTCTATGACTTTTCCTTTTCCCCTACCCTTCCTATTACAAACTACACAAATCTGTACTCTTAGCATCATTGATTGGTCTTGCTGGCTCAAACCACTTTCATTCTCACATCCACCTGATGTCTCTCTTATAAAAAGATGTGAAATAGGACTTTTGCTCCTGTCCTGGAATTGACATTAAGGCCCAAATTGGGAAGTGTCCAATTAAGGCCCAAATTGGGAAGTGTCAGACAACTGTCCTCTCTACTCCCTTTAGTTAATATGAGAAGAGGGAAAGGGATCAGTCCCAATAGGACTCTAGCTCTTCCTTCCATGTGAGGTCAGAGAAGGAGGAGAAAAGACCTGAAACAGCACCAGCAGAAAGAAAGGCAATTTCCCCTTTGCTATATTTCATAATGGCTGAAGAGTAAGGAGAGCCCTCGGCTCACTGGTGTTGATTTTATGTAAAAGAAAGTACAAAGTCATGATTCTTGCCCGGCTCGAGGATTCTTCCTCACAGATCTGGCACTTTGGCCTCAGTCTGAAGTAAAATTTGCCTATAGCTACATTAGCATAACACAACTCAGCCTATTGCCATCCTTACCTCTAGCATTTTTCCTGAAGCATTAGTAGAATACTGGAAACTCCACCAGACACACATTAGTCATACTTGCCTAAAATTCTTCGGATCATTGTTAATTTATAGGAACCTGAGAAAAGAAATCTGAAGGATTTCAGGATTTCTTTTCTCCCTATGCCATGAAACAGGTTCAGAACAGCTTACTATTTGCTATCATGGGTCAAATAATATATCAAGCTTTCAATATTGGCTTTCATAGTCATTGGACAGGCAGAGCTGATCACAGTTACACAGTAAACCGTTCTTGGCACCAACCCATTACTTATTCTCTCTCCATTCACGAAAATACAAAACCCAACTTCATTATGCGCTATAGCCATTAGCCACTTCTAATAATTTCCAGCTAAATTAGTTCAGAAGCCTAAATTCTATTTTAATCACAGAGTGATTTACATTCTCCTTCTTTAGAGTTTTGGTTTCAAATGTCAAGCCAATTATATGAGTCATTTTAGACAGTTGTTTCTATTCATTACTAAATAAGTGTCCTTAATCTATAACTCTTTGCAAAGTATTTTTCCTAATTACCTGCCATACAGTAGCTGTCTTGTGATATAGACACTTTTTTTCTAGCTGGCAGTCTTAATGTATTAAAACCACCTGCTACTCATATGTAATTTTTAAAATAAAAGACTTTTCCTCTTTTGTCTTTTGGCTTTTAAGGCCAGAGTCTGTAAAGAAAATAACTTTAGGAAAGAAAAGGACCTTCATTATATTAACATGGTTTTCCTTTCTATAACATAATTATTCTTCTATTTATTTTCGGATGATCACTAGAATTTATAAAGGGGAGGGGCGCCTGGGTGGCGCAGTCGGTTAAGCGGCCGACTTCAGCCAGGTCACGATCTCGCGGTCCGTGAGTTCGAGCCCCGCGTCGGGCTCTGGGCTGATGGCTCAGAGCCTGGAGCCTGTTTCCGATTCTGTGTCTCCCTCTCTCTCTGGCCCTCCCCTGTTCATGCTCTGTCTCTCTCTGTCCCAAAAATAAATAAACGTTGAAAAAAAAAAAAAAAAAGAATTTATAAAGGGGAAAATCACTCATGTGAAAATGAGTCTTCAGATATATTCCCAATGACGAGATCTGACTAAATAATGAAAGGTATATGTTTTCTAGGAAATAAATTCCATTTTTTTCTATATATCTTCTCCATGTGTAATGGGAGAATATTGCATGAAAATATTTTTAGGGGAATACAAAAAACTTCCTCCTATTAGTTGATCACCTTCATATTCCGGGTGCCATAGACCCACTCAGGATCAAGGTTCATCATCTCACTTTCAGGTGAAACTTGCTCTTTTCCTATTTCACAAATGTAGAGAGGTGGATAATAGTGAGTGATGGTGAGGGTGTGGATAGAAGGGAGCTCTCGCCTGGCTGGTGGGAGATTAAACGAAGAGAGCACATTGACAAGCCCTGCAAGGACCAATGGTGACAGTGCACTGTGGAGTAAGGACTTTGATTGCTCCAGTGTCTGCAGCTGAGTTCCAAAACAAACAAAGTAATAGTACTAAATATAAAAAAGTTCCTGAGGGAGATATATAAGGAAATTATTTTATACGTGTCTCCCATTTTCACTTGTTACAAAGGTGGATATTCTAGGAGTGGTTAGAGATCACTTTAGTATTTTCACTGGGCATAATGAGGGTCACTATGGCCAAAGTTAATACTAGTTCAAGAATAGAGCTCTTTGGGGGCACCTGGGTGGTTCAGTCGGTTGAGCATCTGACTCCTGATTTCGGTTCAGGTCATGATCCCAGGGTCGTGAGATTGAGCTCAGCGTCAGGATGAGTGCTGTGTATGGGGCCTGCTTGAGATTCTCAATCTCTCTCTCTCTGTCTCTTCCTCAGCCCCTCCCTCACTCACATACATGGTTTCTTGCTGTCTCTCTAAAATTAAAAATATATATACGGTTTTCCAATTTTATAGAGGAGTTCTGGGTTTCCAGAAAATTAATTCGTTTTGAAAAAAATCCCAGAGAAAAAATGTGTAAATGAAAGTACGAGTATACTTAAGTATTATTTGTATTTATTATAACATATTAAAATACATATGTGATATGAGCCAAAACTCATAGTTCATATTGCATCTTCTATGGGCTTCTCAACCATTTTTCCCATACTCTGAAGCTCATTTTTAGTAGACTGGAGATTATAATGAGTAAAATCAGGTTAGTTAGAAGCTTTCTTATTCTAATTTTCCCCCATACCCTTAGAATTTGTCACAACCAGTAACGGAATTGTATCTCTACAATCCCTATCTTCTGATAGATGGGAATGTATACACATATATCTTCACAAAAGGAAGAAGAGAGGCTTAATTTCTGGTGTGAATCAAAGAGTGATATGTTCATACCACTACATGCTTAGATTACTTGCAGTGACTTCAATGAAATTAAGCCTATGACTTAGCTGCTCTGAAGTGAATAAAAGAGCTTCTCCCAGAATATAGGATGGACAGTAAGTATCTTAAGAGTACAATAAATATTTTTAAAGTGTGTATCACTCAGGGGCCCAGTGTCATTCTTATAATTGAAAGGTGTTACCTTAGAATCTTTATGAAAATTCCAAATCTGTTCCCCATCACTGCTAGAAATCCGTAAGTCAAATATCCACCATTGTCATTAACCAACACTTATTGTTACACCCACCATGTATACAGCAGAACTAAAAAAAAAAATTCAACAGGTTATTTTCCTACTTAGTATTATTCTACTGTAAAAGTGGCTACAATTTAGTAGAAAGTTTAGTCAATACGGAAAGTTAAAACCTACTTACAATATGTACTAATCCCATAACAGTCTACTCAAGATTATTCTTTCAAAGGTATTCATGTAACTTTTGTTACTCCATCTGGCATTAAGAGTGCCTTTGCTTTCTCAATTCAGTGACTTTTATGCTACCATGTAAATCAAGTAGAATGTCTTTAGGTAATAGGATACTTTTATATAGCTATAAATATTTTATCTTCATTAAGCCTTTAAATTAGTAATAATTTAAGAATTATTCACGAATTCAAAGTTATCTTGATATCAAGAAGTACTATGTGCCTATCAGTACATTAGTTTGAATGATATACCCATGTCAAAAAGATATGACCTCTGGGGCATCTGGTTTGCTCAGTCGGTTAAGCATCCAACTCTTGATTTCGGCTCAGGTCATGATCTCACGGTTTGTGAGATCGAGCCCCGCATCAGGCTCTGCACTGGCAGTTTGGGATTCTCTCTCTCTCTCTACACCTCCTCTCTCTCTCTCCCTCCCTCCCTCTCTTTCAACAATAAACATTTACAAAATTTTTAAAAAATATATGATCTATGATGGTTAAATAATTCAAGAACAGCACACACAATGCCTTGAAATAATTATAGATCTGAATTTTCCTTCTCTAGACTGAGATTTTCTAAAACTCAAGGACTCTGTTTTATATATACTTTTACATTGAACATCTAATATAGTACTTGGCACGGGACAGATGTTATAGGGAGGCTTGTGGAATGAATGGATACCACTTATAATCTGGTTGAGAGGGCAACATTGAATATTAAAACAAAAACAACAAAGAACTGAACTTACAAAGGTAGGTTGGTGCTTCAAATTCTATCTCCCTCTCTTTCTCTCCTGCTCCCCCCCCTCAAAAATAAGTAAAAACATTAAAAAAAAAGAAAGGTATGTTGGGGTCAAAGCATCTAAAGACCTTAAATATCAATCCAAAGAACTTTGTTTTTATTTTCTAGGAAATAGTGGTTTACAGAAGAGGACAGAAAGGAAAATGAACATTTATTGATTACTTGTTCCATAATTATGTCCATCTAATTTTATTTGCTCATTTTAGTTTATAAGGGCCCAAGTCAAGGTACAGTTTGATCTTCACCCTGCATAGGTAACTCAACTCTGACCACCATTTGAAGAAGGAGCCAAAAAGGCTAGAAGCTACAAGAAAACTGAGCAGGAAGAGCTTATCTAGGAAAATATAGACTTATTTGCTAACCATAGTTCTATGATTCTTACTACCTGAATGGATTGAGTGTTGGGTAAAACATAAACATTTGTGTTGGTACATACCATAGATGATAGCAAAAGGGCCGGAGTCAGATGAAACTCTGGATCCTTGCAACCACTTATTAGCTACACAGATTTGGGTAAGGTTTTTAATGTCTCTAGGTCTCAGCAAAAGGGATATAACTGTCTCCACTTCACAGGGTTTGTGTGAAAATTATTGGAGAACTTTCTTATAAAGTGCTTCCCAGCATGCCTGGCCAGGTTCCAGGTTATTCACAGTCAAATGTGGTGCAATTTTAGACGTCATAATTCTACCTTTATTTGGGTGGCCATTTGATTAAAGCCTGTCTCCCCCACTGATCTGCTCATGCTCTGAGGGTCAGGACCCTGCTCTTTTTTGCCCACTTGTGTTCCAGATCTCAGCAGAGGGACTAGCTCACGGTTCTGCTCAAAATATGTGCTGAATTTATGAAGCTGTTACTGTTAAGCAGAAGTGAGTACTTGGACCATATATATATATATATATATATATATATATACACACACATATTTTTTTTATTTTACTGATTCCAGTCATAATTATATCTCTAGGAAAAAAGAAAGAAAGAAAAAGGAAACAAAGAATAACAGCAGAGGTTAATTTAATTTTTAAAATACACTACACAGGGGCGCCTGGGTGGCGCAGTCGGTTAAGCGTCCGACTTCAGCCAGGTCACGATCTCGCGGTCCGTGAGTTCGAGCCCCGCGTCAGGCTCTGGGCTGATGGCTCAGAGCCTGGAGCCTGTTTCCGATTCTGTGTCTCCCTCTCTCTCTGCCCCTCCCCCGTTCATGCTCTGTCTCTCTCTGTCCCAAAAATAAAAAAAAAAAAAAACGTTGAAAAAAATAAAATACACTACACAACTTGCACAACAAAAGAAGAGAATCAAGAGAATAAACCAGAGAGTGCCTGACAGGTTAACTTACTAGCAAATTTTCCCATTTTCTTGACTTATTCCTTACTTGATGTATTTTCAAAATTAAAAAGTGTTTGTTGCAACAAAGTAAACAATACAATAAATCACGTTTGAGGCAAAAATAATTATTTCTTCTTCTCCTTCCTATTCCCACCTATTGTAAAAGTCAGTATTAATCGTGTGGCATCTGTACCTTTATATGCTTTGGTCCTTGCTCATACAACCACATATAGGCCTACAGATACAGATATGGATATGGATGTAGATACAGATATAGACATAGAGACATATATGATATTATTGGTTTGTATTTTAAATTATTACAAGATATAAAAATAAAACTACATAAAACATATAGAATAAAAATAATTTGAATAAAATAATAATAATAAAGTCAAAACCAATGTAAAAATTATCCACATAAAGATCAAAGATGCTTTCAGAACTAAGCAATCCCAGTATGCCTTTTTCTATCCTAACTGAGATAACCATTATCCTAAGTTTAAAAAAAAAAGTTAACTTTTTTTATTTTTGAGAGACAAAGAGACAGAGCGCAAGTGGGAGAGGGGCAGAGAGAGAGGAAGACACAGAATCCAAACTAGGCTCCAGGCTCTGAGCCGTTGGCACAGAGACCAACAAAGCTCAAACCCACGAGTGAACCATGAGATCATGACCTGAGCCAAAGTTGGGACACTTAACCCATTGAGCCACTCAGGCACCCCTATCCTAACTTTTGTAATAATCATTTGTATGCTTTTTAAAGAAGTTTTGGCACTTATGATTACATTCCTAAATATAGTATAGTTATGCATATTTGAATATATTAATCGCTTCATAATGTATGCAGCTTAGGGGTGTGTCTTGTATCTCCTATTCATTAGTTTGTGAGAATCATTATTACTGTTTCCACCTGCAGATGTTCACTTTTATTACTTTACAGCAGTGGTACTCAGAGTGTCAACCTTGAACCATCCACGCCAGCAGTATCCTAGAAACAGGTTAGACATGGAATTTTAGGTCTCTACCAAGATCTACTGATTCAGAAATTCTGGGGATGAGGACCAGCAATTGGTTTTAACAAGCCTTAACTCTAATTACCTCTCAAAGGTTCCATTTCCAAATACCATCACACTGGGTTGTTAGGACTCCAAAATATGAATTTTGGGGGCACATAATTCCAACCATAGTACTTAACGTAACAGTTTTTATTGAATGGGATAGATTTCCAAGAGTGCAGCAGCTATGTGGGATTATCTAGTAAATAGTACCAGGTCGATATCCACAGATGTTATAACAATTCACATTTTTGCCACTATACATAAGAATATAGGAGAGTAATTTTTTCATCTCATCCTCACCAGCACTGGAATTGGTTATTTATATCCTTTTTCTATTTTTCTATTGAGTTGTTTGCTTTTCTGGCCAATGTATAGTTCTATTTATATTCTGTCTGGCATTACCCTTTATAATTCCTCTATCCTGGAAATAATTTTCCCTATCATTTGTCCACTGCCTTTGTTTTTAGGACTGTTGCCACGTAGTTAAAAATTACATAATCAAATATGTCCATCGTAACTTGGGTTCTATAGTCTTGATTAATAAAGTGTCTCTTATCCCTATATTTTTAAATCTGGGATTTATTTATGCATATATTATATGATAGAAGTTCCACTATATTTTCTTTTAGATAGTAGGCACTTATATGCATTCATTTAATAAATAAACCACCTTTCTCACCTACACTGAAGCACCAACTTTGTTGCATGCATGTTAACTTCTCATATATTCTGGGATTTATATCCGGCTTTCCAATATTGTTCTTCTGATTTATTTTTTTTTCCAACAACAGCTTTTCACTTATTTGATTGCAGCGTAAGGCCTTCACTTCTTCCTGTCAACTCAATTCAGTTGAGTAGTTGAGTGCCTTTCTCCCTTTTTCCCTTTCTTAGTTTCTGTATTTGTCTAGATTTTCTGGACATTTGTTTTTTCATATGAACTCTAAGATTATTTTAATTCAATCTTTTTAAAAATTCTTGTTCAAAATTGAATTGTACATGTATTAGATTTATGCAATAACTTTGGTAAAAGTGTCTTTTTAATGATTTACTTAATATACTTTATTTCTTCTGTTTTTATTATGTTATTATTTGTTTTGGAGTGTAGCTTTCCTGTTTTATTTTTTCCTTTTGTGGGGAAGGTTGATTGAATCACTACTTATTCCTCTTTCTCTGTATTAAAGCCTAGAAAATTCCCTTCCCTTTTCTGGATCTCATAGGTTAGCACTTAGTTCTCTGATACAAGAAAACCAGCCTCCAACTACTTTTCCAGTGAGACGTTCTTTTCCACTGCTTTTATCCTCCCTCCAACCAGTAAGCAGTTTGAAACACTTTCATTTCCTTCAACTCCCCCCTCCCCTCTCCTCCCAAGTGTTGCTGAGATAGACTAGTATTTTTAGTTCTAGACTATTATTAGAATTTCCCTTGCAGTATTCCAGAAATTATCTTCTATTTCAAAAGTCCTTGTTTAGCAGTTACACTACATATTTTCAGCACTCTACAAGTATCCAAGGTTTATGGCTCACCACTTTTCATCTCCTATTTGAAGATGTAGTGGGTTTAACAGTGACCTCCCAAAAGATATGTCCAAATCCTAATCCCCATTCCCTGTGAATGTGACCTTATTTGGAAATAGGGTCTTGCTGGACGTGATCTGTTAAGAATCTAAAGACAAGATTATCCAGGATTTAACATGGGCCCTAAATCCAATGACTAGTGTCCTTAAAAGAGAAAAGGAGATGGGGATTTGAGACACAAGGAGGAAGACCATGGGTGAAGTCAGAGGTAGAGATCGGAGTTATGCTGCTACAAGCCAAGGAATGTGAGGAGCTGCCACAAGCTGGAAGCAGTCCCTGGGCAGATGTGACTGCTCCCAGACTATCGAGGCCAATGTCAGGGCCACTTCCATCTGTACTGTTGGACTGAGGTCAGTGGGTCTACCACTGGGTAATTAGAAGGATGTGTATCCCCTAGCTAGACAGGAGTATTCCTGATCTGTGGCTGAGAGGGGCTGGAGCCAGGTCACAGGCCAATTCAGGGTCCCCAGCCAGGGCTGAGGTTGGCTGGCCCATTACACAGAGCAGAGGCAGGCACACTCCTGCTGAGTCCCTGGTGGATGGTGCTGATGGCAGCACCGATGTCAACAAGGACTGTTTCCAGATCTGTTGCTGGAACTCTGGGTTGGCCTGTCACCTGGGCATGGGCCTGCCATCTCAAAACAGCCCTCCTTGGTTTGGCTCCACTAGGGTTTCACAGTCTCTTACCTGGATCTCCAAGCTCCCACAAAGGCACTTTTGTCCATGGACAGTTGCCAAATTATTGTTGCTGGCAGGGGATATGAGCAAGAGACCTCCTGTTCCACTGTCTACTGATACTACTGCAAGGTTGATTCTCTCAAATGGCTTGTGAAGAGAATCAACATCTCTACATCTCTATCCTAGCTTTTGATGGGTTCTGGCAATCTTTGATGTCCCTTGGCTGACCTCTGCCCTCAGGTTCACGTAGCTGTTTTTCTGTGTGTATGTGCGTGTGTCTGTCTCCAAATTTTCCCTTTTTATTACAACACCAGTTGTATTAGAATATGAGCCCATCCTACTGCAGTATGACTTCATTTCAACCACTTTGATCTGTAACGACCCTATGTACAAATAAGCTCACATTGTAAGGTACTGCTGGTTAAGACTTCAACATGAATTTTAGGGGGATGTGGAGCTTCCTGGAAAACAAGTAGAGTTCTTCCTAAAGTGTAGGAAACTAGGATTTAAGAAAATGAGCTTACTTTATTTTGTGAAATCACTGGAAATATATAGATGAACTTCTTAATTATATGTGTATGTGCTTTATATATTCATATCTTATGATTTCAAGATACCCAATGAGCTTTATATTCTACAGCTGTTTTAAAGTAAAAATGTTATTTTGCCCTTCTCTTTAACGTCTTTTATAATTACTACAATGATTTGGATCTATACTCAGATGTCACACAGAGAAAAGAAAATGTAGGTGTTAATCATCACCAAAAAAGCCTTTCATAGTCTACAAACTGTAAGTTAGTCTGGTTAGTGTAACAAATCCAAATGAACATGCAAAGGCCCACACAATAATTGCAGCTGTCATTCAGCAAATGAGCCAAACTCCTTTTCTAATTGCGATAGAAAGAGAACGGAAAAAGGAGAGCAAGGCTTCTCTGATGGTGTGACTATTGATATGTAGGAACAGTAATGCGATTGGAAGACCAAGAAGCTGGGACAGCAGCAGAAAACCAGGATCCAGAAATAAATACAGTGAGGGAGGGTAAGATCCAAACAGTGATTGGCCTTGTGCCCCTAGAATCTGCCGAGACCATGTTCCTGGATATGCTTTCTTCTAGGAATTTCTTAATTTAGTCCAACAATTTATCTTTCTAATAGCACAATTTTCTAATAAATAGAATCCACAGATCTCTGAGAAGACATTCTTTTAACACATGGCCAAAGAAGGAAAATATATCTTCAATATTGCTGTAGGACTTAAATAGGTATTTTAATTTCATTTTGTGCACATTTTAAAGAAACTATATTAATTATTAATCTTTGAGGGCAGACTAACAACTGTAGTGAATACGTCCTAAATCTCAGTGATTTAATATAACCAATGTTTGTCACTTATGTTGTATCAGATCTGGGTCAGCAAGGAGTTGTGTCATTATTCAAGCACGTTTAATCTTTTTAATCTGGTAGTTTCCTCATTTCTTAGGGCCTCAGAGTCCTCTACCAGATCCTGTTCAGGTGGTAAGACAAAAGAGTGAGCGAAAAGTATCACCCAGGATGTTCTCTTTTTTAAAAAAATGTTTGTTTACTTATTTTGAGAGAGAGAGAGCCAGCAGGGGAGGGGAAGAGAGAGAGAATCCCAAGCAGCCTTCATGCTGTTGGCACAGAGCCTGACATGGGGCTCTACCCCACAAACCTCAAATGACTTGAGCTGAAATCAAGAGTCAGACACTTAACCAACTGAGCCACCCAAGGGCCCCTCACTCAGGATGTTCTTATAGGCCAGGCTAGAAATGGCAAATATCACCCCACTCATTCGTGGACCAGAAACTGGCAACACGACCCCATGTCAGGGGAGGTTAGTCTCTAAACTGTACCTCTTGTCTTTAGAAAGAAAAAGAAGTTTAACAGCCATATAGCAGTGCCCTGACACACACTGGAACACAATAATTCTAATCTGTCATTATCAAAATAGGTGAAAGGTAGATAGATAATGTGTGTGTAGGGACTCTTAACGCATTGACAGTGTAACTGAAATTCCAGATAGAATGTTTGCCTCCTTAAGCTAACAAATTCACTCAGGTATCAGAAATAATTGCATGCATAAAAAATGTAACAGAAAACTGAAAACAAAGAGGCTTGCCATCGGTTAAGACCATGCTTTGATAAGCCTATGTACTTGAAAATAATGCAAATATTTCTTGGGATGATTGATAACGCAGGCTCTAGTTATTTCAGGCAGACTTCTCCCCAGTTGCTCAGTTCACAGTTAGTGAAGTTATATTAGCCTGGGTTCTATTGAGATAGTAAAAATCAAGGACGTACTATTTCTAAGAGCATTTATATTTGCACTAATAAACAGCTCACCCTATTTTTTCCCTGTCATAACCCTTGTAAGTAATTAAATGATGTATTTTGGGGGGAAGTATCTTTGTTAATATTTCACTAAGTTTGTGTCAGCATGTGGAAAGTAACAGGACCATTACAGCCTACCTGAATGCTGTTTAAAGAAATGGAAAGATTAGAAATTCTGTCCTCATGCTAGGGCCCGCTATTACTTCTTGAAGGTCAAAAGTAATGCTTGGCACTTTGAAGAGAGGAGTCTTGCAGGATCTTGACTGATGGAAACATTTATATGCAGAGATATGTTGCCATGTGTACTCCAGGGATACAGATCATATCCCACCTTGACCATAGCCAATTACCAGTAGAAAAATAATGTAATGGAAGTCTCACCACTTTTCTTGGGAGGTGTCATGCCCCTCTGAGGCATTGCTGGAGATATTACAGTGCCATAATGAGACTCATAATTCATGTCAGCCCGGAGCCTTTTCATTCATTTATAAATGTTTTAAAGCCCTATGATTCATAGTGCCATGAGCTGGTCTTCTTTCAGAACCGTCATGCTCCCATTAATACCAACCATTCTTGCTTCTTGCCAACAGACAAGCCCTGCAGTAATATATCATAAAGTTTAGTGCTCTCCTTGAATTGTTATAGTCAAAATTCTTTCCTAGGTGCTCAGTTCGTGTAAAAGAAAAGTTTTTAGAGAAATACTGAAATTTGAGAAAGAAATCAAGAAAGCGAGGAAAGATCTCTTCACCATCTAAGATGTCCGTCTAGAGTTATTCCCCATTAGTAATATAATGCCCATTTTCTTTGTATGCAGAATGATTATACTCTAAGAAAAGGGCTTCAATGCTTAACTGACACAAAGCTAAAATGAAACTGGACACCTAAACCAGAATACTTAAAATAAGAAGTCTTTTGGGGCATCAATCTGATTTTTTTTTTTATCTCCTTCCTAATAAATACTGTATACAATGTATATCTTTTTTTTAAACCTCACTCAACAATTCTTTTTTCTAGAAACAGTTAAACATTATTCTATTAAGCAAATAAAAGCAGTTTTTAAGATTGTTCACAGTCACATGGCATAAAACACATGTTGTCAAGGTGCACATTACCCTGTCACTGCTGAGGACTTATCTCTACACCTGCCGTCCTTTGCTGGCAATATCCTCCCCAGAATTGTTTGCCATTCTACTTGGCATGGTTGATTTGTTATCACCGAAATCACAACGTGGCACAGCAGTGTGGCACTGCAGAAATAATCTTTTATCCTATTCCATTCAACATAGTTATTTGGACCCACCCATTGTTTGAAAGGTCCACTGAAGAAGGCTCTATCCAATTCTGGTTCCTGAGCTAATTTTGATTCAGGTAGGAAGTAACAGCTACTGATGCCTCATACAACAGGGCTTGCAATTAGTTTCCTCTGCCAGATCTGGAATCCCATTGTCTAAAGATGACTTCTGCAAGTCTTTGTTTTTGGTCTTCCCACTGCCTTATGTTGTTAAAAGAAAGCCTGGTTTGGGCGCCTGGGTGGTTCAGTTGGTTAAACATCAAAATTTGGCTCAGGTCGTGACCTCACAGTTTGTAAGCTCGAGCCCTACATCGGGCTGCATGGAGCTGGCTTTGGATCCTCTGTCCTCTTGTCTTTCTGCCCCTTCCCTGCTCTCTCTCTCTCAATCTCTCTCTCTCTCTCAAAAACGAACATTTATGAGAGGGGAAAAAAAAGGAAAAAGAAAGAAATCCTGGTTCCACTTCTTGAGTTTCAACCCACCACCTCTCTCTGAATCCTGGATTCATGGCTGAGGGGTCTTCTGCTCCAGACTCTCCATGGCTCTCACTGGGGAGAAGAATAGGAAATAGGAGAAGCATGGATTCCAGAGAAAAGAAAAAGGGGGGCCAAATTAGAGGTCTGTTTCAGTATCTCTAAATGATTTCTACTCAATTCTTTTTCCCCTTAAAAATAAATAATTAAGAATAAAAAACAAAACAAAACAAAACAAAACCCTAACCCTAACCCTAGGGATTGCCTGGGTGGCTCAGTGGATTAAGCATCCAACTCTTGATTTTGACTCAGGTCATGATCTCACAGTTCATGGGATTGAGCCTTGTGTTGTGCTGACGGCACGGAGCCTGCTTGGGATTCTCTCTTTCCCTCTCTCCCTCTCTGCTCCTCCCCTGCTTGTGCTTTCTCTCTCCCAAAATAATTTTTTTTTAAGTTTAAAAAATTTAAGAAATAAAAATAAAAAAAACTTAACTCTAAGAGAAACAACTTGGGAGACAGATGACACTTAGGATCAGAGTACAGCCTTCATTCTAATCTTAATATTCTGTCTCCTTCACTCTCCTTACAGGTTCACATTTTAGGCTGAGTAGTAACTGCCTTACTTCACCCCAAATCTGTCATTGTAAACCATCAGTTCAATTTATTTCAGCAGATCTCGATTAGGCAATGACTATAGTAAGTAAGTGGTTGAGGGCTTATGATATTCCAGAAACTTTTCTAGGAGTTTTATATGTATTATATAATTCACTGTTCAATAATCTCCATGATGTAAATATTATCATCATTCTCATTTTACAGAGAACACATCTGAGATACAATGAAGTTAAGAAACTTGCCCAAATCCACACATCCATTACATGATGGAGCCAGGACCTGAACCCAGAAGGTCTGTCATCAGAGGCCACACTCAACACTATAGCCATGCACATGTCATATATGTACATACAGAAATTGTCTCAATGATTCCAACACTCAAGTTGGCTATTAAAGAAACAGGAATATATGTGCTGTACAACATATGCAAAAATCTGCTTATAAATACTCAAAGCACAGCTGCTTTGCTTGTAGAACTTTGGCGATTCTGGCAAATAAAGCAATGCTACATTTCACATTTCATGATAATTTTCATTCATTTTATTCTCCAAGCCAGCTCCCTTTCTTGTTTTAACAGGAAATGATAAAAGTGCCATACTATTTAGCAGTGTTTTTTAAAAGTGTGTTCCATGGAGCATCTGTATCCAAATCAAATTTTCAGATTCAAGGTTTTTACCCCAAACTTTCTGCATCAGGGTCTGGGGTGGGGCTTAGGAATCTGTAGTTTTACAAGCTCCTCTGACACATTCAACGTTTCTAGAATTTGTGTTGGAAACTCAGAGCTTCCTGGCCAGCTCTCAGTTTATCACTTTTAGCCTGCTCCAATTCAGACTAATTAGTTAGAATATACTGACTGTCCACTCTCCAGTCTTAATTAGATATCTAAGAAATATAATTTCTTTTAAGTTGTTTGCACAGACTTGATCTCTCCTACACAGATCGCAAAGAGAAATAAAGAAAACTCACAAGCTTGCGTCCCTGATTATCCAGTCCTTACTAAGTGAACATGTTTCCCTCACTGCCTTATTAGCAGATACATCATTTATACTTTCCTCCTTTAAGTGTTTCTTTAAAAAAATGTTAATTTACCTTGAGTCAATTCTTCGCTAAGCACTGGCTCTAAATGTTTCATAACCTGTGTTCTACACGTGTCTTAAATCCAGATTTCAACCTCCTAGTGTGCTTCCGAGGAAACTTTAAAACGTTTTTTGAAATGTTGAAAGGTATTTTGAGCAGAATAGCATCCCACCAGATTCATGTCTCCCATTGCGTATTACACTACCAACATAATTTCATTCTTGCTCAGCCATAGTTAAAATTAGCTCGGAAGCCAGAGATTATCGCTACCAACGGAGTACTTTACCACAACCAGCAAGGCTTCCTATGCCTTGCCCAGCTAATGTGTGCAGCAAGTGAATGGCAGGATCCCAAACAATAGCTGTGGGTCAGCTGAGGCAGATGCTATAACTACATCTGTGGGATAGGCCACCTGGGTGAGCCTGGCTGGGTCGGTTGGTTGATCATCCGGCTCAGGTCATGATCCCAGAGTCATGGGATTGAACCCTGCGTTGGGTGCTAAGCATGGAGCCTGCTTAAGATTTTCTCTTGCTCTCCCTCTGCTCCTCTCCTCTGCTCTCACTCTTTCTTTTTCTCAAATAAATAAATAAGTAAATAAATAAAATAGTAAAAGTAACACGGCAGGGACATACTGAGAGATAACTGTAAATGGTGTAGATTATTTGTAAACTGTTAAGAAAGGTCAGAAGAAGAGCAGATCCCCTGGGTAACATTCAGAGTTATGATGATTAATTTTGAAAAGGGCCACTCCTCAAAAGCTGACGCATTAGTGGGTAAAACAGAGTGGGATACGAGTACATTTCCCACAATCACGTAGAAAAGAACACAATATGAGACTATATTTTACAAACCACAAAGCCTTACACAGGCTTTATTATCATTCTTATACATTGAAAGTACAGCTAGTCGAATGTCAATCTTTTCAAGCCTCTGCTAAATTTGTAGTTCACTATTGGTCATGTTTCTAATTTATGTTTTCAACTGCATTGAAATGTCATGCTTACAAATATTAATCAAAATAGGGTGACCACTATCTGGCACACATGGAAGTCTTTTAGCTGGAGATTGGGGCAAGTAGGTATGATATACACACACACACACACACACACACACACACACACACACACACACACACACATATATAGTGCTACAAGAGGCTTGTTCTTGGGTGAAATAAGCATGGTTGTTCTCAAAAGTCTTTACCTTTTACATCAGAAGTAAATGTGAAGTGTGTTACATCAACTTCAAAAATATTTCTTAATTATACTGTTAATATTAACAATTTACATTCAAAGCCTAGAAGCTTGTGACAAAATAACTTAAGAATTCCAATTCCATCTCCTATATTTGAGTAAGTAAAGTATTTTTGGCTATACCTAATAACATTAGAATGATATTGAATTATATTAAATCAATGTGCACTATTCTTGTTAATTAAATGAATTATCTGGGTTGAGAAAGTACACAATATATATCTATTATAACCCATAATTTTGAAAATAATCATTGTCATTTACAAAAAAAAATATTTCCTGGTAAATTTGGTATCTATCTTTCGGGATCCACTCTAACACTCAAGTTATCTAAGGGCCCAAATTTTAAAAGGTGCAATTCTGACCTCCTTATTCAAAGCCCTCCTTGCTGGAGGTTGCTTGCCTATTTTCTCATTGATAGCTTCTTTGAAGTCATCAAGCTCACTCTTAGCACTCACTGGGACTTAAGGTTTAAGTAGAACATTTCTGAGTTTCTAACACTCTGGTTCCTCTTTCAGCAACCTCAGATCACCACAACCCCAATCCTACTATGGACATTATACATACCGAACACTAATTTTGAAGGGTCAGAGTTCCAATTGCAATGATACCTACTCAAGTACTTGGCTCCTTTATTTTTCATTGCTTAGTTCTTTGCTCTCCACTTTTTTTGTTTGGCTGAACTGTGACAAACTTCTCCCTGGTAAGGAAATGTAGCACTAATCGTGGTTGATTTAGCAAAAAAAGCTACTATCTTCAATGGCCAGGATATCCAGGGGTTGTAATTAAGACATGTCCTTAAGGTATGCCCTCATCTTTCTTTAAGCCAGTTTTACTGAATTAAATAACAATTTGGTTAAGTACTCTATCTCATACTACTGAAAAAATAAAGCAACTCTGAATTTAGATTTTTTAAATAACTAATTTCTCTTTTTTCTTCCTCCCTCCCTCCTTTCTTTTCTCTCTCTATCCCTTTCTTTCTCCCTTCCTTCTCTCACTTTTCCCTTCCTTCCTCCTTCCCCCCTTTCCTCCCTCTTTGCCTCATTGCACTCTCTTTTTCTTATATTTTGCTAACCGGCTTTCTAAACATTAATGAATGGAATAGGATAGTTTCTCAAAATAATCAGCCATGCGTCAAAAATAATTCCAAATAAATCTTCCAAAGTGGACCAAAATAAGGAAATTTCCCTCATTTTATTAAAAAACTAATGGTTCGATAATGAGATTCTATGAAAAATTTAAAGCACTTGTGATTTTTTTTTATCTATACTCTGTGTACTTTACTTTTCAGTGGTTTAACACATTTTCCCTTAATTTCTGTTAGAAAAATGTGTAACTTCACTAAAACCTCTACCCTGCATGAGCCTGAAATAATTAGAAAGGCATGAAGCTTTTGATAATGCATAGCAAACAAAGAGAGACCAGAATATCAGCAGATGTGCAGGGCTTCACTCAGATGGTAAGACTTAATGTGAAGAATAAAGAGTCCTTAGAATTTGGATGAAGGGGTGGATGGGTGGAGAAGATAAGGAACCGTTATCAGGAAGGGGAACAGATATAGCAAAGATAGCAATGAAATGTTACCTATACTTCCTTTTCAGAGTGTTTGTGTTTGGGGCAATTTCCATAAATGTATTAAAGGAATCTCTTACCAGTGGTTGAGACATATTTAGAAATCTTGCTACACTGATTCCCAATATATTACTGTTTACCTACTTTCTTAGGCTATTCACTGCGTAGTTATGTTTAATTTGTTAGTTTACATTATGTTTATCTGTTAACCCCAGATTTCAGAGATTTACCACAATACAGATTTATTTTTCACTCATATTCCAGGCCAATTCCAGGGCTCCTAGTTGGCAATTAGGTGGTTTTGTTCATCTTGAGATTTAGGTATGTGGATCCTTCCATCTGGCACCTGCACCATTCCCTTAGTGTCTCTTAACAGGTGGGACAAGAGAAGACATACCAACCTCATCAAAATCTTGGCCAGAAATTGATCACTTCTGTTCACAATCCATTAGGAAGAATTGGTCACACAGCCCTACTTAAATGGAAGGGAAGCTTAGGAATGTAATTTTTGTCTGGGCAACTGTTTTCCCACAACTCAAACTATGGGAAGCACCAGTTTTGATGGATAGTTAGCTACCTCCAGCATACTTACCAAAAGTGTTAGCTTTCTATAGATATACAATGTGGAAAATTTAGAGGAAAATATTCAAGAATCCTTAGAATTTATCCATTTCTTAAAAAAGACACTTCAATAAGTAGTCTTTGAAAGTACCTCATATTCTGCATTTTGGTCCTATAATCTTAGATTTTTGTATAATAGTTTGGCAACCAAATTGTAATTTGCCATTTTAATTCTTTTCTTTTTTTTTTTTTTTATTTTTTTTCAACGTTTATTTATTTTTGGGACAGAGAGAGACAGAGCATGAATGGGGGAGGGGCAGAGAGAGAGGGAGACACAGAATCGGAAACAGGCTCCAGGCTCTGAGCCATCAGCTCAGAGCCTGACGCGGGGCTCGAACTCACGGACCGCGAGATCGTGACCTGGCTGAAATCGGACGCTTAACCGACTGCGCCACCCAGGCGCCCCTGCCATTTTAATTATTTTCATATAATGTTCATCTCAGCTAGAATATGACACATGTTCTCAGCTCATTAACATTTCCTGATTTTAAAGTATTTCCCATTCAACTTCCTTTCCCAGTAGGTCAAGTCCCCAGGACTTTCATTGTGGTTGTCTGTGGATACCACACAGAACGGTCACAGGGAAAAATATATAGACTCTGAATTATTCTGCAAAGGGGCCCTAATTGGGTTCTCCCTTTCATAGAAATAGATCTTTCATCAATGACAATTCAGTGCAATTAGGGAAGGTTTCCTATAACTTGCCATGGGTGCAGTCAGTTGATACTAATGTTTCTTTGGGAAGCACTTGAATAAATGATGTCTCATCATTTTTATGTGAGAATTCCGAAGCATGAGAGTTGCTTTCCAATTCGATACTTAGGACTGAACTATTTTAATTCCAATGGCTTTACACTGAATTCTAATTTCTTTCTTCTTTTTTTTAACGTAAACTTTGCTGTGTGGCTTCTTGAGGCATATTCCACATACTTATTTGATACCTTCTAATAGGCCTCTCCTTTATCTAACCCTGTAAAGGATGTGTTTTTCTATACAGAAATGACATATTAACAACAATAATACTGGCATTGCATTTAGAGCTTACAAAACTACTTTCTACCTTATTAGTCTAATATTTAAAACAACTTTGTGAGACTCAGAGAATGATTTGCCAAAGGAAACACAGCTGATCAAAAGCAGAAATGATTTTTAAATTAAGTCATTAGATTTGCTACTACATGGTGATGCCCATTTAAATTTATTACAATGCATGAAACTGAAATAATCTGAGAGTCATGAAACTATGTTATTGATAGTAAGTGCACAGAAAGGTATCAATATGTAAAGCTTCAAAATATATGTAAATATATTTGTAAATATTGGCAATATGTAAATATGCAAAACTATGAGTTCACATGTCATAAAGGGTGGAGAGAATGAATGGATGAGTGGGTTGAGTGGTAGAGAAGATAAGAAAGCTATTCAGGAAGAGGAGGTGATTCTTGCGTAAAATCAGGAAAGAGAGGCTGTGTACAGACACTATGGGGACACTGAAATATATGGTGAGAGGGGGTTGGGAGGAGGGGGAGAGGAGTGATAAGGAAAGAGACTAGTTAGATCAGGTAAGAAGGCCTAAGTCTGAAGAGCTTTGAAAGTCTGGCAGAGAAATTTAGACTTGACTAACAGGGTGACATGAACCAATGTGATTTCATGAGATAGAAATACCAGGAGAAAGTGCTTTAAAGAAGGAGATATTTGGCAGAAGACTGCCTGATAGATTGAAAACAGAAAAGCTGAAGTCAGTCAATCTGTTGCTGCCAGATCAAGACGTGAAAAAGATTTGGAGCCGGTGGCAATGAAGTGTGAAACAAAACAGAGGCCACGGCTCAGGGCTACATTGGGCAAAAAGAATAAATTGTTAAAGATAAAGCTTTAAGGTTTTAACCAAGGAAGACAAGAAGAATGTGGAATTCAGGAATAAACTGTTTTCAAAAATAATGGTGAGATAATCTAAGTCTAGTTGTCAAATTACAACTTACTGATGTCAAAATAAATACCTGTTTTCTAATGTAAGTGCTTTTCTTATTTATTTTCTTATTAGAGAGAGAGCAAGCGAGCAGGGGAGAGGGCACGGGGGGAGAGAGAGAGAGAGAGAGAGAGAGAGAGAGAGAGAGAGAGAGAATCTTAAGCAGACTCCATGCTCAGCACAGAGCCCAACAGGGGCTCAATTCCATAACCCTGGGATCGTGACTGAGCCCAAATCAAGAGTCGGATGCTGAACCAACTGAACCACTCGGGCACCCCCTAATGTAAGTGCTTTTCCGTTGACTGTCATATTTCTAAGCTATGCAATTTTGATTTAATTCCCCAATATTAGAAATTTCAAAGAGACTGTTTATTAGATAAATATTTAACAACAGAGCCACTTTATCTCTTTTTTAAAAGTTTATTTATTTTGAGCGAGAGAGACTGAGAGAGGATGCATGTGTATGTGCTCGGGTATGGGAGGGGCAGAGAGAAAGGAAGAGAAAGAATTCCAAGCAGGCTCCATGCTGTCAGCACAGGGCCCCATGCAGGGCTCGACCCCATAAACCCGGAGATCATGACCTGAGCTGAAATCAAGAGTCAGTCACTCAACCAACCAAGCCATCCACGCACCCTGTCACTTTATCTCTTAAGAATAGGATTCTTTAGGGTGCCTGGGTGGCTCAGTCAGTTGAGCTCTGACTTCAGCTTAGGTCATGACCTCACAGTTTGTGAGTCTGAGCCCTGCACTGAGCTCTCTGCTGTCAGCACAGAGCTTCCTTTGGATCCTCTATCCCCATCCCCCACCCCCACCCCCACCCCCCACTGCTGCCCCTTGCACCTTTCCTGCTAGCTCTCCCTCTCAAAAATAATTATAATAATAAAAATAAGAACAGGATTATTTTACCATCCTGCTGTGACTACTGTGTCAAAAATAAGTCAAATACTAAATGTCTTCATAGAACTAGCCTGTATGTTGTTCATACTGTGAAGCTATTAATTCAGACCTTTAGAATAGCTTGCCAATTTATACACAAAACAGGACTTTGGCTATTGGACTTTGAAGTAAACATGCTTAAGACATTGTTCTTCAAAACAGCTGGTATTTATAGAAACACAAAAAATTTTTAGAGATTATATTTCAGCCTCCAATTTTACAGATGGTAAAATAGAATTTATCCAAAACACAGATCCAATTAGTAGCAGAGATGGATTGGGATTTAGGTTTTTGACTCTGGATTCAGTATTCTAGAATTCAGTATTCTAGAATATTCTTTGTAGAACATTGTTAACAATAAATGTGAGAACTTGGATGCCAGGAATAGTTCGAAATTTACATCTATTACCTGAGAAATACTACACAACAGCCCAATGAATTGGATACAATTATGACACCTCCCTTTCCAAGAAGAGCAAATGAGATGTGTACAGGTGGAGTAAAGTCTGATTCACTTACGCAAGATTACATACTAATGAAGCTGGAATTTGAAGCCAGGTAATCTGGTTCCAGAGGCTGCACCCTTGCTGCTTCCCAAGCCTCAGCCCCAACTCTATTCTTTCCAAATGTTATATGTGCCAACTTGCAAACAGAGAATAGTAAATACAAGGAAATGAAATAATAGAACTCCCAACCATGTTCTGCCTTTTCTGGTTTTTTTTAAAAAAAAAAAAAAAAACTTAAAAAAAATGTTTATTCTTGAGAGAAAGAGAGACAGAGCACGAGCAGGGTAGGAACAGAAAAAGAGGGAGACACAGAATCTGAAGCAGGCTCCAGGCTCTGAGCTGTCAGCACAGAGCCCAATGGGGAACTCGAATTCATAAACCGCAAGATCATAACCTGAGCCGAAGTTGGACGCTTAACCGACTGAGCCACCCAGGTGCCCCCATGTTCTGCCTTTTCAACCAAAGATAATCTGTAGTTTTTGGCAAGAGGTTATTTGATCATTAAAAGCCCGAGGCAATTACTATTACAGACTCCAGTCAGTGTTGAGAGTAGTAGGGCATTCAGCCAGGAAAAACAAACTGAAAAAAAAAAAATCTTTCTTATTCCATTTTTCCCAGGACCCAAGGGAGATTGAATTCTGTGAAGGAAAACCTGAACATTAGGACATTGAGAATGAGGACTCTAGAAGATGGTAAAGTGTAAACAAAGATGCTGTGTTTCAGTAATGAAGGAGGTGGACGCATCAAACACCGCAGGAAATTCAATGAAGAGTGGGATTGGAAAGTGGTTTTGGATTGGGGCCGTCAGTGAGTTTTGAGAGAGCAATTTCACTGGAACCTAGATTGCAGAAGGCCAGGGAATGCACATGAAGAGGTAAATGTATGCTGCATGCACCCCTCCAGTTTATAAATGCGTAACAAAACTGGATTACATTTCAGAAAGTTCACCTTTGCAACAGTCAGACTGAGAATATTTATTTTAGTTAAAAAATTGTTTCTTTAATAAGCTGTTACTGTTTAATAAGCATGGAGCAAGTATCAAAAGGTTTAAAAAAGTGAGCAGTGGGGCGCCTGGGTGGCGCAGTCGGTTAAGCGTCCGACTTCAGCCAGGTCACGATCTCGCGGTCCCAGAGTTCGAGCCCCGCGTCAGGCTCTGGGCTGATGACTCAGAGCCTGGAGCCTGTTTCCGATTCTGTTCCGAGCCTCTCTCTCTGCCCCTCCCCCGTTCATGCTCTGTCTCTGTCCCAAAAACATTGAAAAAAAAAAAAAAAAGTGAGCAGTGCAAAGTCTTCTTCCCTTCCCCATTCACCATCTGCACTGTTCCCATCTTTTCTTTTGAGTAACTGCTCTTATTTCATCTTTTTTTTTTTGAGGTATTTTTCTTTAAGTAAGGAAAACATACACATATTTTGACATGATGGTCATGTACTATACTGTTAAGGATTTCTTTTGTTCCCCGTTAAATGCATCTTGAAGACTTTTCCCATCAATACATGGGTTTCCTTATTAGTTTTTAAGATTTGGACAATATTCCATTAGGTATGCAGTACAGTTTATTGTTCTGTATAGAGGAAAATTAGGTTGTTATATAATGTTTGCTGTCACAAACAGAGCTGCTCTGTTTCACATATATATCTTTGCACATATTTCATTTATATAAATGCAAGTAAACCTCTTAGGTAAATTCCTGGAAGTGAATTTGCTGGACTGGTTTGTTTTTCTTAAACCATTACAATATTGTTATATACTGTTGAAGTGCTAGCTACTCATGGATACCATGCCAATTTGCCATCTCTTAATCAATGCATGAAAATACCTGTTTTCTACATTTTCACCAATCCTGTGTTATCAAATTTTGAAATTTTATTTTGCAAATCTTATAGTTAAAATAGGAGATCCTAATATAGTTTTCAATTACATACTTCTTATGAATGAAAAATATTTTATTATATGTTCAAGAGCCATTTGTAGGTATTTGTAGGTAGGGATTTTTGATTTTGATATTAGGATCTAGTTTTAGTGCCCTAGGATTTTAATTGCTACTTTTAGGAAACTACTGCTATTTTATTCATGGTGAATATTCCTTAGGCATTTGAGAAAAGGGAATGGTATCTATTTTTAAAGATACAGTATTTGATATTTATCTATTAATTATATTATTTAGCATATATATATATATATATATATATATATATATATATATATATACTAATTTCGGACAGTTACAAATAATTTGTAATTATAAATTGATAAATCACAAAATTTACATAGTTGTATTATTACACATGCACATATACACACATATACAGACACATACACCAGCTTTTTGCTTGTCTAATTGATCTGTTATGGAAAAGCAGTAGTAAATTTTTCTCCTATTACTAGTATGTTTCTATTTATCCTTGTTTTGACGAATGATGAAATGATGATGCCCTGTTGTCTGGTTGGTAGACATTCATCAATATTTTATTTTCATTTTGAACTTCATGCTCGAGCATTATAATGTGTCTTTTCATTTTTAAGTGCATACTTTAGCATCATAACACATCTTTCTTCACTTGTTTAATGCTTTTTGTCATGAATTCAACTTGGTCTGACATTAAGATCATGACCTTCGCTTTTTTTGTTTGCATTTGTGTAATATAGCTTTGCCAATCCTTTTATTTTCAGCTTTTGCTGTGTGTTCTGTGTATTAGAACCATGTACTTCATCTACATTAATGATGGCTGTATACCACACAATCTTGGATTTCATTCGCATAGACTACTGGTATCTTTAGAGTAGTTCAGTGCACACATACTTTTGTCTACTTAAGCCCTATTCAGAATAGAATTGGGCTTTGTTTTGTGATCTAATCTGAAATTACTTTCCTTAATAAGTGAATCCAGTTGTCCAAAACACAGATATGTTTAGCCTTACATTTATTATGTTACTTTGAATTATATTTTCTGCAATCATAATTATCATCATCATCATCATCATCATCATCATTTTATCTTTCAATATGTGGCTTGTTTTCTTTCATGGTGTGTGTGTGTGTGTGTGTGTGTGTGTGTGTGTGTGTGTGTTTCATTAGTTCCCCAGTAAGAAAAAAATAATAAAGTTGCAAATTTTTTCCTTCCTATTCATCTTCCCTCTCCCTTGCACAACTTTATATTAGTCAGTAATATTATTTGTTTTCACTTTCATGTAATGCATATCACATTATGATATGCCTATAATTCTATTACTTTGTCATCCAGTGATTAGGAATGAGGCAATCAGTAAATTTAGTGTCTACTTCCTTCTTTACCCTTCCAATTTTTGTCAGTGATATTTCTAATTTATAGGACATATAATACTTATATTCTGATGTGTCACCATAAACCCTTAGTTCTATTGTTAAGTATATTCAATGTGCCTTATCTTACAGTGGCTAAATTTATCCTCCTGTAGTTTCCTTAAGGAGGGATCATGGGAATAAAAATCTCTGGTTTCTTGCACGTTGCAAACTACTTCTCTGTGGGCTTTATACCTGGAAGTCAGTTTGGCCATATGAAGAATCTTTGACTCACGTTTTTTTTCTTTAGAGGCTTGATTAGATCATTGTATTCTGATAGTACACACTCTAGTGGAGGCTGAGAGAGCCTAATTTTTGCCACCTTTTAAGTGACATCAGTTTGCTTGACTATGCAGAAAGCTCTTTATCTTTGTAATCTGGTATATTTCCTAGATTATATTTCAGTATTGACTTTTTTAAGATTACTTTCCCCTAGAAGGTGATATGTCCTTTCAATACAGACGTGTAAGTCGTTCTTTAAAATAATTTCAAAAAATTTTCTTGAATTATACCTCTAAATATTTGTTTTGTGATTTTATCTTGGTTTTTCTTCAGGAACTCCAATTATCCGTATGTTGCATCATCTTTGTCTTTTTTTTACTTAATTATTTTCTATTTAACTTTATTTTTAGTTTTATCTCATTTTCTTTACTTTTCTCATTTTATTCTGTTTCTTACTACATTTTCTACAGTGTTTATTTGCTTATTCCTTCTAATATCCTTTTTATTTATTCGCTGCTTTTTTTTCTTATTTAACATAAGTTCACCGAGCACACTGTCATCTCTTCTGCTCTTCTGCCATCTTTTCCCTGAGATCTGCATTTCTGTTCTAGAAACAACTTCTTCACTAAATGTTGTTTGTTGTTTTGTTTTAATTCAGGGAAAATTTTTGGTCCACCTTTTAATAGGTTCCACATCAACTTTTTTTTGTTTTGGGGGGGGGGGGAGCATCCATTTGTTTTTACATTTTCTGACATTTTCCTTTCTTTTTCCCTTTTAGCATCTTTATATGAATAACATGCTGATCATTTTTTATATTTGCCTTTAAATGAGTTGCACTGGTTCTTTGCAAACTGTTATTATTACTTGTCTTTTGACGAGCTGGGCAGCTATTTCCAGAAATTCTTACCTGCTGGGGTGGAACAGAATTGTAGTATACTTATACTTCAAAACCTAAGGGCTTTCTTCTAAGCTGCCACAAAGACAAACTTCTTTCTGAAAATGTGGCTTTCATGTAACACATCTCCTCAACTTCTCTGAATGGAACTTGTTCCTGAGGGACATTCGGCATGAAGCTCTCACCCCATTTCTCTCACCTGCTATTCCAGTACACAGCATAGTTTTTATACATGACATGTATAAAAGCATGTCCAATTTCTTTAGGAAATGCATTCTTTGAGGGGCTTTCTGAAATCCTCAGCTGCTAGATTTTCTCCTCAGCTTTTCTTTATCTATCTGCTAATTTCCTGCATTCCACTGGAAGCCTTAGATACTCTTCAAAGTATCTTGTAGTTTGTCTTCAAATTTCACTACAAATAGAATTTTTACTTTTGTCATCAGTTCTCCTGGTTATTTTGGGAGAAGAAAGAAGGCTTAGTTTATGTAGCTACATTTGTCTTGTAAATCTTTTTCTCACTTATCCATCCCAAGTGGTAAAGGACATTAAAGCATTACAACTTGCCTGTCTTTCTCTGAGTTTTGTGATTTTCAGAGAACTGTGGAGAGCAATACAAAAACAACCAAAAAAAAAAAAAAAAAAAAACAGAGTCTATTTCTAGTTTCACATCACTGTTTTTGATAATAACAGTTCCCTTCTCTTTTATGGTTCATGTTACATCAGTACTATGGGCACAAAAGCAAATCTCACTTCCGTTTCTTTTCTGTATTATTTCCTTCCCAAGAGCCTGTGTCCTTCTGCCTTTCAGGGGCCCAGAGCCATAAAGACTCTTTGGGGGTTGGTTGTTTCTAGCCATTGCCAAGACAGACATGTTGCACCTGCCCTATAGCTGATACTAGTCACTGGCTCATCTCTGTGTATAACTCAAGTTTCTGAACTTATGATATGAAATTATGCAGACTCAGATTCTTGGCTCATTTAGAAATTGACTTCTGTTCCTCTATTTCATTCGTGCAAGCAAGGATAGCTGGGCCATCTCTGTTGACAGTCTCCAGGTTTGAACTGCAGAGTAATGGAAGCCAAGTCATCCTTCGTAGTCCAGAACACATCTTCTCCCAGCATCTCTGACACAGTCTGAGTGCTGCTGACACCCAGGGCGGGGTGCCAGACTCATCCAAGCACATAGCCATTTCCCTAGGAAACCACCTAATATAGGACTTTTTAACACTGCTATTTTATTTCTATGGATGCCATTAAAATACTGGTCTATGAACCAGAAAAAGAAAACATTTCAAGTGAACAAACAGAAAATTTCTCCCAAAATGGCTGAGTCTGTGGGGCAGGCATTTAAATATAACACATAGTAAAAACAGTAAGTACAGAAATGACACAGTGTGGTTTGATCTTATGAACTTTCCTTTTAACAATCTCGTTATCTTTGTATCCTAATCATATTTTAATAAAATGTAAAAGCACAATTATTATCCATTGTTTAGCTAAGCTCAGAACTCTACTGTGTATGACAGCATCTTTTATTTTTACTCTTAGGGCATTTTGATAAATGAAAAGCAGAAGACGCTATTTATTCACATATACTGTTCATTGCCAATTTTTAGCATTAGACAACTGTAGGCAATCTCTCAAACCCACTACAGAAATTTGTCAGTCTAAAATGTATGTATTGGGGCGCCTGGGTGGCGCAGTCGGTTAAGCGTCCGACTTCAGCCAGGTCACGATCTCGCTGTCCGTGAGTTCGAGCCCCGCGTCAGGCTCTGGGCTGATGGCTCAGAGCCTGGAGCCTGTTTCCGATTCTGTGTCTCCCTCTCTCTCTGCCCCTCCCCCGTTCATGCTCTGTCTCTCTCTGTCCCAAAAATAAATAAACGTTGAAAAAAAAAATAAAATAAAATGTATGTATTTCAGGGACACCTGGGTGGTTCAGTTGGTTAAGCATCTGACTCTTGATTTTGGCTCAGGTCATGATCTCACAGTCATGAGATCAAGCCCCGCATTGGCCCCACATTGGGCTCCATGCTGGGCATGGAGCCTGCTTAAGATTCTCTCTTTCTTTCTCCCTCTGTCCCTCCCTTACTTGTGTGTGTGTGTGTGTGTGTGTGTGTGTGTGTGTGTGTGTACACTCTAAATAAGTAAATAAATTAATTAATTAAATGTACATATTTTAAAAACCATGTCCATTTAGTGAAATTAAAATTTCCCAAATATGCAGATATATGTCAATATATTCCCATATATTTAGTTTTAATTTCATCTGTTTCAAAATATAAATAAAATTCCATTGGGTCAGAGTCTCTCTCTCATCATTCTTATCTGTCATTCCCTTTCTTTCCAGCTACCTCACTCTGCTTTTCATATGCATCATCGAACTTGCTTGTCTTTGTTTTCCATCTCCAACATACCAATCCTCTTTCACTATTGCTAGTGTAGTCTCAAACACTCTTCAGGAGAGTGTTATATCATTTATACATACAATACTCATATCACTGTTCTGTCCTGGAGAATGTATCAATCAGCTATTAGGGGCCTAATGTTTGGGAACTTTGTTTAATATTAACTTAAGATACATTACTATATAAGAGAAGCTGATTTAGGCTGATTCAGCAGAAGTTTGTTAAAAGAATATTGGATAGGTCACAGAATTGTTGGAGGAACTAGAGAACAAGACTTGAGGTTACGCTTCTAGGCAGAATGATCAAGACTGTCTCAGAATTGAGCTAATGAAAATCTGCCACAATAGTGCTAACCCACAAAAAATTACACAAAACTGCTACTAATGTTGCTGCCCACCAGTGCAAACTCTGCAAGAGCAAAATGACCTTTCACACACTGGGAAATCACTCCCACTCCCACCATGGTCACCCCCGGAACCACTGCCACCAAGGGATGTCCCAAGTTGAGTTTCCTCTAAGATAAGAGCTTAACATGCAGGATCACCCCTGTGCAAGAGAAGGGAAAGAATTAGGACTAGCCAAGGCCAGAAGTCAGGCTATCATATAAACTCAAAGTAGACCTCAGCTGATACTATGGCAACCTTTGGGGCTAAAGGTTGTTCCTAGTTGGGCCAAAATGGCAAGATTTTTAAGATACTAGGAAATCAAATTCAACAGCATATAAAAAGAATTATCCTTGTATCAAACAATCATTGGATATGCGCTACACAGAGAAGGGGCGTGACCCTGGGAAAGATGGTTCTCTATAGCTGAGGCAATGGTTGAAGTTTGTTTGCCAACTACATCTTCAACATTGAGGGAAACAAACACAGTCCACATGTTGCAGTGCTCAGATCACATCCATGGTGTAGTTCTGTGACCTCGGTTTCCTGATTTAGAACATGGGGATAATAATATCTATCTCATTAGGATTCCTGTAAAATAATCCATGTGAATGTGGCATCCCTTACAGGGATCCAAATGAGATAATACTGTTATTCCTTGTTCTAAATCAGGAAACTGAGGTCACAGAATGACTGCATGTCTGAACAGGGATTTCAACCTTTTTGCCACACTATTTTGAAGTGAGGAGCTAACTACATTAAGCACAATATTTTTCTAAATAAACAGACCCGAAGATTTGTCTTCCATGAAGACTATGGATATGCAATACTGTACACACATTGAGATATTTGTTTTTAATTTTTTTAATGTTTTTATTTTATTTTTGGGAGAGAGAGAGACAGAGCATGAACAAGGGAATACACACACACACACACACACACACACACACACACACACACACACAGAATCTGAAGCAGACTCCAGGCTCTGAGCTGTCAGGACAGAGCCCGATGTGGGCTTGAACTCACAAACTGTGAGATCATGACCTGAGCTGGTCAGAGGCTTAACTGACTGAGCCACCCACGCACCCCAAGATATTAATCAGGAATACACATATGTGTTTTGTGTGTAAAACACACATACACAATGCTCTCCATAATCTATTACCAACATATCTCTCCAATTTCATCTCCAACACCCTTATACCTTATGACTTCAGTCATTTTATATCATCTGTCTGGAGTCTCATTCCAGTAACCTTAGCCTAAAATTCTACTGCTGGCTGCAACCTCCTGACAGCCAGTCTCTCAGTTCCACCTAACCTTTCTCTTGGTGCTCCCTTCGTATTTCTATTTTACTCCTCTTTTAACACTTATCACAGTATAGCTCTCATTAGAGGTAATCATGTACCTTCCTCATGTTTCCAACAGTCTATGAAGTCCTTCAAGAGTGCGATTAGACTTCACTCATTTTTTCCAGCTTTACCACAATACTTTGTTCATAGTAGGCTCCAAATAAGTGCGTGTTCTACTAAGCTCCCAACTTTCCCAAGACTTTTCAGTAAGTGAACTAGGTGTTTATATATGCAGGTCATGTTATTTTATAACTAGTTCATGTGGGCTAGTTGTACTGATTTGGTAGTGCTTCTCTGATCGACTGGAAATGAAGTTTACTGGAAAAAAGAGTCTTCTGTGGGTCAGCTCCACCCCAATCTCATTTCTGGAGTTAATGATGTTACTCAAAGGACATTCTCAGTGTTCTGACATCAAATTCATTTCACTGGGAATATTTAATGCTTTTTAAGAAGAATAATTGGTTCTCATAGTGTTTTCATGACAAGCAGTAGAGCATGGTGGGTAAAAGCATGAACTTTAGAGCCCAACTCTCTGGGTCTGAATCCTGGCTCTGCCGTTTGCTAGTCACGTAACCTTGGGAAACTTATCAGTGCCTTAATTTCTTCATTTTCAAAGGGATATTCAAAATACCCACCTAATTGAATTTATATGAGGATTGAATGGGTGAATATAAGCAAATCACACTGAACATTTCCTTGATGTGATAAAGCATATGTAAGTATTGGCTATTACTGATGGGTTTTTAAAAACTTTTTAAAAGTTTATTTTTAAGAGAAAGAGAAAGAAAGAGACATACACACTTGCAGGGGAGGGGCAGAGAGAGGGAGAGCGGGCTCCATGCCCACAGCAGAGAGCCTGATGAGAGCCTGATGTGGGGCTCAAACTCATCAACCATGAGATCATGTCCTGAGCTGAAGTCCAGTGCTTAACCAACTGAACCAAACAGGCACCCCTGACTATTGATGATGGTTAGCATACTTTCCTAAGTTTCCCTTCTCTTAAATAGTAAATTCTTTTGAAACAGCAGCCAACTATAAAACATTCTTCTACTTTAAAAAACTCGCAGAATAGCATGAAAGAATATAACTATTTCTTAAAATATCTGACTTTTGGAAACACAAGCGATTTGAAATAAAATGTCAGACCTAACAAAACTATGCAAGTCCTATAAACATAAAAAGTGTAAAAAAAAAGGGGGCACTTGGGTGGCTCAGTCGGTTGAGTGTCCGACTTCGGCTCAGGTCATGATCTCGCGGTCCATGAGTTCAAGCCCCGCGTCAGGCTCTGTGCTGACAAATCAGAGCCTGGAGCCTGCTTCAGATTCTGTGTCTCCCTCTCTCTCTCTCTCTGCCCCTCCCCCGTTCATACTCTATCTCTCAAAAATAAACATTAAAAAAAGTTTTAAGGCTCAGGGAAATGTACAAAAGGGGTCATTATTCCATAATTATTGTTATACCCTAGTGCAATTAACACTTGTCTCTATCTAAGTTATAACACTCGTCTGCTATCTAAGTTATAACACTCGTCTGCTATCTAAGTTATAACACTTGTCTGCTACCTAAGTTATATCTTAAACTCCACAGATCTAGCTCGCACCAACGAAACCTCTTTTATGTGCATGTGCCTGTGTGTCTACTATCATAGTGATCTTATAATATCTAAGTATCATAAAATCAAGTTGAAATGTCAGATTAGGTAAAAAAAAATTTTTTTCTCCTTTAAAAATTGTTTTTCTCTGGCTAATAAACCAGAAAGGCAATGCCAGTTAGCATATCTAAATTTTCTTGGGCAATATAATTAGCAATTTTATTATCTCATAATTTGCCGTTTTAAAACCACAGTTCTGAATTTATTGTGCAATTATTTCACTTCACTTACCCATAAAATGCTACAGTTTCTACAGTAAGATAGTTGCCTTGTGGAATTTACTATCAATAATACGTGGTATCTTTTGAACAGAATTGAATGGGTGTCATCCAATTGAAGTGATGGGGGAAGGTGGGCAAGCTGAATGTAATTACCAAAGATGGCATGTGCCCAGCATCCTGTAAATGACAGCCAGATGCTCTTATGAATGATGGGGGTGCTAGGCTTGTTGCTAGATGGACTGCATGCCATTGGTCTTGCAGAATCATCAAATTATCTTCTTTTTCATTATGCAAACTTGTAAAGATTACTTAGGGTTTTTGAAATGAAATTAGAGCAGCTAGTGGTAGGTCACATCAAGGATGTTAGAGCAATCTGACAGTGACATCTGTCACTCCATTGTATGCCAGGTTTGATTCTAGGGATTTGGCTAGCAGGAAAATGTCCAGTGATTCCCTCACCATGCTATATTTGTCATTCTGCCTTTGGCACTGGCCGCATCCTCAGGATATCACTCAAGTCAAAGAGGGTGATACTCCCAGATGGAGGAGGACCAGTGTGTAGTCCAAGCAATAGAATTAGCTGAACACTCCTGCTAAAACCTCCAAATAGGTCTGCAAGATTCATATTGAACTGACAATTTAAGTTTTAGTTTGTGACAAGTTGAACATATTTTAAAATGTAGTGAAATTGTTCAGTCGAAAGCAAATACATTCAAGGAATCTGCTTGTTGATGGATCTTTAATGTACTCTGTTCTGGGAAAATATTACTCATTTAGTCATTAATTTAACAAATATTTAGCAATTTCATTCCATGCAAAAAGAACAGTATTTGAAAGGGCCTGGAAATGAGAAAGGATATGGCAATTTCAAGAAGGAAAAGAGGTAATTATGGCAAAACCAGATTGGGACTAAGAAGAAGAAGAAGAAATTTACTAGTTTTAAACAAGGAATTGCTTATCATACTGCATTTTCTGGTATATTACTTTGGTACACAATGTAGAAGTATACTGGAGGGGAGGAGAAGGAAAAAATGTGGAGAGAACCACTAGGAGGTTATTACAGAAATCTAGCAAGGGGTGATGCCCCGACATAAGATGGTGGAAATGAAAACAAGTGGATCACTTTAAAAGATATTTAGAGGGGCACGTGGGTGGCTGCGTAGATGGGAGATCAGGGGAGATGATGAGTTCAATTTAGACATTCGGAATTCAAAGAAGATGTGGGATATCTGATAGAAATATCTAGTAGGCAGTTGCAAATATAAGTAGAAGGTCAGGAAGAAAGACTGGAGCCTAAGATGTGCTCACTACAGCCATTTTGAATAAAGGAATGGAAAACTTCCGAGGAAAGTACTCAACTTAGAAAAGAAAGAGATAAAATGATTTTGGATAATGGACCTGAGATAAGTATTGTAGGGAAGGAACAGTCCTTCCACCGTATGTTGTCTACTTTCAACAGAGCTCTTGGCTAAGCTCTCATAAGTTTTACATTAGAAAGTCAACCTTAAAAATGTAATGTCTGGGGCACCTGGGTGGCTCAGTCGGATAAGCATCTGACTCTTGATTTTGGCTCAGGTTCTGATTTCAGGATTGTGAGGTTGAACCCGACATTGGGCAACATGCTGGGTGTGGAGCCTGTTTGATATTTTCTCTCTCCCTATCACTCCCTTCCTGTCTCAAAAAAAAATGTAATAGCTAAAAAGGGTGATTTTAATAAATGTTTCATGATACCTTGAAATCAGGGTGTCAGCAGCCTTGGTGAAAGTTGAGTAGGCTGTGCTGACAAATGGAAGACTTCATGAGACCTAGCATAAATCCCTGAAACATGGTATTAGCAGATCTAGGCTCACATACCCATAGGCATCACCAGCAGAGGGGTATCTTTACAGAGAGCTTCAGGGATGGCAGAGCCTTGGCAGACATGGGTAGCTTTGACTGGAACTACCACCAAGAAAATAGCAAGTGCTATAGAGTCACTACGATGACTGATTGGTGAAGGACATGTGAAATTGGGTATGTAGAACTAATTTAACAGAGAGTTGGCATGCTCTCTGGATGTGGTGGTGATAGAGCCAGAGACACTCTCTTTTTACTGTTTGGAGGACCTTATTTTTTTTAACACCAAGCTGGGGCAACTAAGGAGGGGTGGTACAACCTACTTGTTGCATATCTGTGGTACATATTGGAAAGTTGTGATTTTAAATGTGTTTTTAAAGATGAGTTTTATGTCTTATATTTCTATTTTAATAACCCAGTCAATTGCTTTTTAAACAACATGGATCCTATATGTCATTATCCCCTTAGATCAGTGGTTTTAAATGGAAAAGTGTGTTCCAGCTTCTCTTTACAGTCAAATAGAAGGAATTTTGTTAATTATATTTATGTGATTATATTTTATATCAGGGATAATACTCAACTGAAACAAGTCTCCCCACCATGAGTGAAAAGTAAAGAATGTGCTTCTCTAATTTAGATTTTAATTTCACCTGATCATTAATTCATTTTCACACATAAAGTATGTTTTGTCAAATTAACTAATTAGGGCACTTGCTTCTGGTCTCATGTGTCAAACATTATATGAGGTTGGAGAAATGCTATCAAATTATGTTTTTAATTTGTTAAGAAGCAATATCTGGTGAAAAACTTGCAAAGACAAATAAGAAGCTGCTAACTTTGAATTAAAATACTCAAAACTTCAAGTTGCATCATGCTATCATTAAGCTTTACAGCTGGGCTTTGAGGCTAGGCTCTACTACTTTGCAATCAAGTTACTTGAATCTCTTTGAGCTTTAGCTTTCTCTTGGGTAAAATGAATACACTACTTGGAAAATATTAAATCAATGTGCTTTTATTTCTTTCTATAAATCAAGTTCCCTTGATGCCACCTCCATTAGGAAGAGGATAGGACACTGGGGGGAAAACCCTGACATATAATAATGGGAAAGAAAAGAAAGCTTTTCTGGCTCTAGAGGAGGAGGTGGGAAAGGGAACAGGTTGTGAGAGAAGGGATCAGGCAGTCAACTAAATTCCAAACCACTCTCCCCACCCCATGTGTACTGCCAAGTTCAGTCCTCAAGTATGTATGGGAAAGCAGTGATTCATTTCAAAAAGAAGCATGGAGGGGTATATAGGGTAAAGCTTCAATCCAACTTCCTTGTTCAGACTCTGAAAGGAGTTCACCTCATGGGAAACCAAAATGGGGCAGTACCTCAGAATAAAAAATGGTGGCCAGATGATAAGATGCCTGAAATGAATGCACTGAATGAGACATTCATCCAAGCCATGGGAAGATTCTAGACACGGTGAAAGTCAAGATTAGGCTGAGGCAGCACAGGAGATGCATGGCCAAAGAACCTGAGAGCTTTGCCAATATTTCACCACCATGGACTTTCAGCACCACAGCCCACAATGCCTTAAAGCTTATAAGTGCCTCCTCACCAATATGAGTTCCCATCCCCATCACAAGAAGGCACATAAAACTTAACTTCCTTCTTTATCTGGAGGCCATCTTGAAAAGGATGAGATGGAAGAAACTATGCAGTATAAAATATACTGTCCATGAAGGAGGATGGGAATGTACTAGAAAAGACTGATTTTTTTTGATAAGTTATCTCTATTCCCCTCCCCACTACAGTTTGAGGCCCACAAAGAAGGTAAAATCAGTTATGGAACATTTTCAAAAGTATATACATTTTGGCACTGAGTTACAGGTATAAATTTCCAACCTTAAAAAGTGCAAGCAAAGCCCAGCCAATATTTCTTTTTTCTTCTGCTTTTGTTTTTTTTTAATGTTTATTCATTTCTGAGAGACAGACAATGTGCGAGTGGGGGAGGGCCAGAGACAGAGGGAGACACAGAATCCAAAGCAGGCTCCAGGCTCCTGCTGTCAGACATAGGGCTTGAACTCTGAACTGTGGGATCATGACCTGAGCCAAAGTGGGATGCTTAACCAACTGAGTCACCTAAGCGCCCCCAGCCAATATTTCATATATTTAAAATATTTGTTAAACACCTAAGAAAGCATTTTTCGTTCACATTTTTTTCAGTATTATTGAGATCTAATTGACATATAACACTGTATAAGTTTAAGGTGTACAACATAATGATTTGATAGATGTATATATTGTGAAATGATCATCACAATAAATTTAGTTAGCATCCATCACCTCATATAGTTACATTTTTTTTCCTGTGATGGAAACCTTTAAAATCTACTCTTGGGGCGCCTGGGTGGCGCAGTCGGTTAAGCGTCCGACTTCAGCCAGGTCACGATCTCACGGTCCGGGAGTTCGAGCCCCGCGTCGGGCTCTGGGCGGATGGCTCAGAGCCTGGAGCCTGTTTCCGATTCTGTGTCTCCCTCTCTCTCTGCCCCTCCCCCGTTCATGCTCTGTCTGTCTCTGTCCCAAAAATAAATAAACGTTGAAAAAAAAAATTTTAAATCTACTCTTAGCAAATTTCAAATATGCAATACAGTACTGTTGTACTGTTGACTATTAGCTGCCATGCTGTGCATTACATCCCCAGAACTTATTTATCTTGTAACTGTAAGTTTATACCTTTTGACCATACCCCCTGCCCCCATCCCATTCACACATAACAAATATTTGTTGGGTTATTGAATGTCATATGGCAGGCTATCTGCTAGACATAGAGACAGGTGGGCAGGCACAGTGGCATGTCCTTGACTATAGCAGTTCGTAACACTGCAGATGGGGAGAATTAATTCAAGTTGACCATCAGATTGAATTAATGCCTCTGGGTGTACTGGCAAGCCTAAAGTATATCAGTGAGGAAGAAATTATATGAAAAGAAGGGAGGTGAAGAGAGGCAAAGGTGTAGATAAGATAGCACGTCATCAACAATTATCCCAACCATCATTCAAGGACATTTTAAACTTCACACTGCCAATGCTCAGGCTTGACCTAATTCTGAAAAGGAGTTTAATGGGGTTGAAACTATGAATGGCAACAGCATGGCTCACTGCCTCTTCATGAGCTGACTCAATATGCCCCAAGGAGATTTGCTTTGCTCATGAAACCACATACATCTCTGGAGCACTAAGCATATTCCAGGCTTTTGCTGCTTGTAACACTAGATACTAAAAGCTAGTCCAAGTTTTTGTTTTGATTTTCTAAATTGAACATAATCTCACAATCTTATAATTCAAAAATGTTATACTTAACAGCAATATTCTCATTCAATTATTTAAGGAGAACAAGAAGGAGGATATTTATTTTTCCACAATGCAACAAAACTCATTGACGGGGGCTGTTATTAATGCCTTGGGGTATTTCACATTCCTAACGGCAAACCATTTAATACTACAATGAGGTTCTTAGAGATTAAGCGACCAGGGATCATTATCAATTCAGTGACTTTAAATTTAAATATTGCAAAAATCCTTAAAACATCAAAAAAAAAAAAAAAGATCCCAATTCCACAAAATATCTGTAATGAAATTTCATTGAGTTTATATAAAATTTCTAAAAGAAATGTTGGGATTCGACCCAGCAGAATGTGGGGAGTGTAGTGTAAAAATTTTCATAGACTGAGCCAAGGAATGGGTCAAGAGAGAACTTGTAAACAAAGCTTCATTCTTGTTCTAACACAAGACCTTGGTTTGTGGTGATGGTCCTTTTGTGTGGATATAGACTAGAGATGAGAAAAGCATTATTTATCTACTCAGTCAGCAAGGGCTTCTGCTAAAAGGCTCATACCACATCCCAGGAATACTCAGGAAAGTGATTTCACGGCCAAGTTCCATAGACGCTACAGCATGGGGTAACAGTAATAACCCAACACTAGTTGTCACCTAAACATTGTTATGAATCTATATTGTAGGGAACAATATGCCTTTCTCTGAATTTGCCAGGCTTTTTTATATAAATATGTTGATTCCTCCGCTTGAAATTCCTCTTCCTTCTGCCTGAAATGGCTTCCCTTCCTCCTGCCCCATCCTTCTCAGACTTCCATTTCATGTTATGTATCTCCTCTGAAAAGTGTTCCTCGGCCTTTCTTTGTCTATTCTCCTAGGCATCTTCTAACAAACTCCATTAAAGCACTTTTAATGCTGTATTTCAGTTGTTTGATGGCATATCAGATCTAGGCTGTGAGCAAGGTGAAGACAGAGACAAACCATGCTTTCAATTTTCATAACTGCAGTGCCTCTAGAGTGCCTGGCACATAGGAGTGGCCCAATATATATTTACTGAATTGATTTTTAAAATATCAAAAGTGAGTCTGCGTTACCTGAGAGGCTCAGTCGTTTAAGCATTCAACTCCTGACTTCAGCTCAGGTCATGATCTCGCAGTTTCTGGAATGGAGCACAGTATTTGACAGTTCAGAGCCTGCTTGGTATCCTCCCTCCCTCTCTCTCTGCCCCTTCCCCACTCGTGCACATGTGCACACACTCTGTCTCTCTCTCAAAATAAATAAATAAAAATAAAATAAAATATTGGGGCACCTGGGTGGCTCAGTCAGTTAAGCATCCGACTTCGGTTCAGGTCATGATCTCAGGGCTCAGGAGTTCGAGCCCCGCGTAGGGCTCTGTACTGACAGCTCAGAACCTGGAACCTGTTTTAGATTCAGAACCTAGAACCTCTGTCTCTGCCCCTGCCCTGATCCTGCTCTGTCTCTCTCTCTCTCTCAAAAATAAAACAAAATAATAATAATAAAATTAAAAAATAAAGTAAAATAAAATAAAATAAAATAAAATAAAATAAAATAAAATAAAAAAATAAAATAAAATACCAAAAGTGAGTCAAACCAGGTCAACTAGGTATCAAATCACAAAACTAGTTTTGTATTTATGTACTTCCCCTTGCACTCTCTTCTGGTGAACTGTGCAGCCACCGTATCATTCACTGAGCAGGCGCCACACAGCAGGCACCATTTCAGCAGGTGTTGATAATGGGGAGGGGTTCACCAGCAGGACAAGGAGAGGAAGAGCAAGCTGGTGAAAAGACTATCACATTAAGAGGCGGAGGCGGAGCATGGAGCAGGAAATAGATCTTGAATTTCATTAAAGGAATCTGGATTTGACTGTGGGCACTGACAAGCCACTGAAGAGTTGAGTGGATATTCATTTATTTGAAAAATAAAACGGCAGAGGTTAATAGAGGAAGAGCACGATTAGCAGAAAAGATGATGTTCACTTTTTAAAAAGTGTTCATCTTGAATAAATGATAGGAAGACTAAACCAGATCACCACTGGAGACCATGGGGCCGCATCCAGCAATGGCTACCCTACCCAGTGTTTAAAATAATATACAGCAAATTTAAAATTCAGAGAATTTCACATGAAAATCCAGATTTCTGAAACTTCTTTAAAATCGTGCCGATTTGGTGATGCTTTGTTCACATGTCCACATGGCAATATTCTTGAGGAAGCAGCAGCCCGGAGCAGTAAAGACCCTGGGCAGTGGGGCCAAACTACTAATACTTATTTTATGAGTTCTTAAACTTAGTAGCATTTATGCTAAAAGAAATGTTAAGATTACTAAATGTATACTTTAATCCCTATATTTAATTGCAAATAGATATTGTAGTGTTCTTGTCTTCTGGCCCCATCTGGTTTTCAAGCACCTTCCTTTCCAACTACCATACACCAAAAATGTTACTAAGGACACACTCCTCCCTTCTCCTAACCAAATCATTTCTTTTTTTTTTTTTTTTTTTTTATTTATATATGAAATTTATTGTCAAATTGGTTTCCATACAACACCCAGTGCTCATCCCAAAAGGTGCCCTCCTCAATACCCATCACCCACCCTCTCCTCCCTCCCACCCCCCATCAACCCTTAGTTTGTTCTCAGTTCTCAACAGTCTCTTATGCTTTGGCTCTCTCCCACTCTAACCTCTTTTTTTTTTTTTTTTTTTTGTTCCCCTCCCCCATGGGTTTTTCTTAAGTTTCTCAGGATCCACATAAGAGTGAAACCATATGGTATCTGTCTTTCTCTGTATGGCTTATTTCACTTAGCATCACACTCTCCAGTTCCATCCACGTTGCTACAAAAGGCCATATTTCATTTTTTCTCATTGCCACGTAGTACTCCATTGTGTATATAAACCACAATTTCTTTATCCATTCATCAGTTGATGGACATTTAGGCTCTTTCCATAATTTGGCTATTGTTGAGAGTGCTGCTATGAACATTGGGGTACAAGTGCCCCTATGCATCAGTACTCCTGTGTCCCTTGGATAAATTCCTAGCAGTGCTATTGCTGAGTCATAGGGTAGGTCTATTTTTAATTTTCTGAGGAACCTCCACACTGCTTTCCAGAGCGGCTGCACCAATTTGCATTCCCACCAACAGTGCAAGAGGGTTCCCGTTTCTCCACATCCTCTCCAGCATCTATAGTCTCCTGATTTGTTCATTTTGGCCACTCTGACTGGCGTGAGGTGATATCTGAGTGTGGTTTTGATTTGTATTTCCCTGATAAGGAGCGACGCTGAACATCTTTTCATGTGCCTGTTGGCCATCCGGATGTCTTCTTTAGAGAAGTGTCTATTCATGTTTTCTGCCCATTTCTTCACTGGGTTATTTGCTTTTCGGGTGTGGAGTTTGGTGAGCTCTTTATAGATTTTGGATACTAGCCCTTTGTCCGATATGTCACCAAATCATTTCAAATGTAGCTATGAAAGAAAAAGTTCTCTCTGGATGCAAAGGAGTGAATTTCCCCATGTAATCTCTTCTTGTCTATTATTGCAAAACCCATTCCCCACGTGAACAAAAGTCATCCTAGAACTTGGATAATCAACCAGAAAATAATTCTTAGTCTTGATTCTTAATCATGACCTCTAACCACCCATCAAAAAACTGAAAGAAAAGTAGGCATAAATAAAAGCCTTTCAACATCTTAGAGAGAGGTTTCATGTAAATACAAGGTACTATTCATAGATACCACACCTTAAATAACTTTCTCCTTTCAATAGAAAAGAAGATGAAATACAGCCCAACCCCTGAAAAGCCTGCTGATCAACTTGACTACAATGTGACACTGATTATAGACTTAGGAGGGTTAACATAGCTATTTGGAACCATTAGGGTTTTCATCATTCAGTGAAGAGTTTAACAAGATTTAACTCTGAGTTAAACTTGTATCTATTTAAAATACAACTTTTGAGACTCTTCACTTACTATGAATATAGTAACATCTGTGCCTACCAGCCAAGAGAGAATTAACAGCCCACCTCACCCCACACCTACAGGGAAGTAAATCCTTTGTAGTCCAGTTCTTTTCTTGCCTTCAGATAAATCGTCATTCAACTAAGAGTCAACTCAGGCTTGGTCAGTTGAGCATTCTTTTTAATGGAACCATACACCTGTCTGGATAGTGATGTTAAATGAGCACATAATGGGGTCCAGCTGTCCATGTTCATTACTTGGCCAAATTACTTAACCTCTGTGACTCAGTTTATTCATTTGCAAAAGGAGGAGGATAACATCACCTACCACTTAGGACTATACGGATTAATCAGGTCATCTTTGTTAAAGGTCTTAGCACATGTGCATGCCAAGTGCATGTGTGCCGATATGAAATCCCTCCAGCAGAAGCAAGCATCTTGCAGATTGGGGCTTCTGCCCAGCACACAGTGGGTGTTTGCTAAGTATTTGTTAAATGACTGTTACTTTTCTATGGTCTCTATATATATGGAGAAAGACATTTATATAGTATTTATTACATGCTAAACACTGTTCTAGGTGTTGTATGAATATTCACTCATGAAATTCTCAAAACATCCCCAGAAGGGAGGCACTAATATTATCCTATTTTTTCAGAGGAGGAAACTGAGGCATAGTATAGGTAACTTGCCTGAGTTGCCCTGCTCTTACTAGGGATTTAAACTCAGTCTAGCCCCTAAGTCCATGCTGCACTTCTGCACACAGAACTTCTCAGGCTTCAGTGTGTCACAGTCTCCTGGAGATCTTGTTAAAAAATACAGATTCCAGAGCCCCATCTTTGATATTCAAGCATATACGGTTGAAGGTGGGATCCAGAAATGACCATTTCCACCAGCACCTGGGAGTCTCTGGTGCAGGTGATCCCTAGCTCACACTTAAAAAAATACTGGACCATAGTGATGACAAAACAATGTGATTAACTGGCCACTACATTAAATAAATGGCAGGACTGAGAATAAGTCAACCTTTTGATCAACGTGATACTAAAATAATACCACTGAACTCAAAATAATACTTTTGCTCCATTTTGGAATGAAGTCTGGGCTTTGTCACACTTCTGGATAAAATAAGAGATACAACAAAATGCACCAGAGTCAAATCATGGACTGGTAGCAAAATACCAAGACTGAAATGCTCAGCCATGAGACAGTGCACCTGTGCATGTGCAGACAGAAACGCAGTTCAGCTTGGACAAAAGTCATCTGAAGTACTACCATTTCTTCATTGTAAAGAAATTAAGCCTTTCATTTAGTCATCTTTAGAAGGCAGCTGAAATTCTCTGTGTCCGTTTGACACATTTAAATAGAAAAAGATACAGTATACTTGTATAACATGGACCACATAATCAAGCTTGATTTCTGGCAGAATGAAAAAATACCTGGTATATCTTTGATGTCAAAGTGCTCATTTTTATGTATTTAATACTCTAAAACTAGGAATATATCTTACAATCAGCATATTCACTAATGAGGTAGTAATTTTACCTCTCTATCCAAAATGGAACCTTAGAATTGAAGAAATATAGTCACTTACTATTGAATCAGTTTTTAGATGGTACAGATTACAATACATATGAATACATATATGTATGCTTTAAGTAATAACGTTAATTTTAAGTTGTAATCAAAGAAAATGGTTCGTAACTACTATTTTTTAAGTTTATTTTAAGAGAGAGAGTGAGCATGGGAGGAGGGGCAGAGAGAGAGGGGGAGAGAGAATCTCAAGCAGGCTCTACACTGTCAGCACCAAGCCCAACGTGGGGCTTGATCTCACGAACTGTGAGATCATGACCTGAGCTGAAATCAAGAGGTGAACACCTAACCAACTGGGCCACCCAGGTTCCCCTACTATTTTTTTTTAAGTCAAATAAATCCAGTGTTTTTTAACATACAGATCAAGATTCAAATTTCAAAATTAGGCTAACTTGTCTAAAAATGAGCTCTTTATTTAAAGCAATTTAAATGTTTCTGATGATGGCCACTTACAAACTGTTAATCATTTCTTTCTCACATTCTCTCTCCACCCCCTGCACCTCTCTGCAAAGCTGTATAGTAGATGCTCCCTGGAATGTTTTACCAGAGAAAATAAGTAGTGATATTAATAGACATGTATTTTTTCTCTTGTTTGTACTTTTTGATTTTTGGATGAGTCCCAATACGAAGTAAGTTGAAATAAAGAATAATAAGAAAGAAAAGAAAGAGACAATGAGGACAAGACATTCTCTAAATATGGTTCTGAAAAATCACCAGTGAATCATTGAGCTATGTAAGAGTTTTATTAAGCAGTTGATGGATAAATGAATGAATGAATGAATGAATGAACACTTAAAAGTTATGTTTAAAAGGAGAATTTTTTTTAAGTTTATTTATTTATTTTAAGAGAGAAAGAGACAGAGAGGGGAAGAGAGAAAGAGAGACTCCCAAGCAGGCTCTGAGCTGACAGTGCAGGGAGATCGTGAGATCATGACCTGAGCCAAAGGTGGATGCTCAACTGACTGAACCACCCAGGTGCCCCCACAAAAGAGGAACTTAAGCCCCTGAATTTAAGACCGTAATTATATATAAATGATATTTTCAGAGCAGTAAATTCTAAATATTTATAAAGAAATTACCTGTGCCAAAACATAGACAGCAAGAGTGAAGTTTGTGAAATAAGAAGAGGTGAGAAGAAACTCCTAGTCCCATGCATTAAGATAGAATTAATGAAGTGTTTGTTTACTCACTCATTTTTATGATCATTCAACAAGTATTTTTAAAGGATGGAGTTTATAGGCAATTTCAGTCCTATGAGATCAGTGACCATGCCCTGGTTGGCAGAGTCCTATAAGGCATGAAGGAAAAGCACCATTTAACCAGGTGGAGGGAGGTAGTGTTATTGGGAGCTAGCATCAGAGGTGAAGGGAATGACAGAGTAGAGGGGGACAGAAAGGGTGGCTCATTCTCAAGGCTGCAAGTTTTCAGTACGGCTTGAGCACAGAAAGCAGCAGGAACAAGGGATGTTGAGGAAGAAGGTGAGGGGACCAGGCGAGCAGAAAAGTAGTTTTGATTTGGGACCACCTGGGTGGCCACTGAAGCCTTTAAAACAGGAGAAAGCAATAATAAGATACGCATTTAAAAACATCCCACTGGCTTAATTTTGAATTATAGAGAAAGCTGTCACTTTGATCTTTTTCTAGAGTATTATTTTTATAATATTTCAAATTTTGTTACTAATGTTTAACTCCAAATAACTCCAACTCAATACAACTGACTCCTTAGTACAAAACAAAAAGACTTTTATCTTGGAAAAGCATGCTCTTGATAAAGAAGAAAGAGCATCCTAAAACAAACAAAATGGGGTACAAAAACAAAACAATAAAAATGATTTGTTCCTTTTTTACTATGGTTCTTTCTTGAAACAAAGTAAAGAAAGCAGAACAGTATCACAACACATCTTGAAAACATAGTTAAGTTTAGAGGCTAAAACCTCTAAAGAGGATATCATATTTCAAAGAATAAGCAAATAATAAGAGCATGGTAGAATAAAACTGATTTAACAGACTTTTTTTAGATGCATGCATGCTTCTCAAAAGTAGGCTGCTTAACAGCTCTGGGATTTAACAAAATTATTTACCCTTCTGTTCTAATTAATTTTCAAAGCTCTTTCCACTACATTTTATTCCCCTTTTATCTCTAGTTATGATGTCTCCTGTTGAAGGAGAACAAAAGCAGGGAGCTTAGTGCTGGAGTTCAGGGGAAGTGGGGAGAGGCAAAGCGTTTCTTCCTGCAGGACAGGATTGAGACCATTGGAAACACCACATATGGCTTCCAGGTCCCTAGATTCTTTCCCATGATTCACTCCTTGATTCATACTTGGCTGTTGGGTATAATCTCTCCCCTCTGACAGTAAGGAAACCCACTGAGAACATCAAGCATGGACTACTGCATGGGCTCCAAGCCTTTGATGGTGGTGCCAAGTTATCTTGGTTTCTAAAGACACCCCTGCCTTTCTTTGACCACTTTAAAAAGAAGTTCTTTCCAGAACTAGTATAAGAAGCATTCGCTCACTTATTAATTCAACAGCTATTTGCCATGTCTATACATGTCACTATTGTAAATGCTATCCTCCCCTAAAATTTCACTTCTAATATCACAAGATATTTATGCTTTTCTTTTGTGTTGGTTAGAAGAATATCATTAGCTATCAGTGGTATATGCAACAAGAGGGGCCTCCAATAATACATTCTGTCAGACATAAAGTTGCCATGTGAGTTGAACCATAAAATCGATAAATAGCTCAAAACAGATATGCAAAGTCACTGGGCTCTAAGAACCATCAGACTTTATCTTAACCAGAGTGAAGATGTTCTTATTTCTAAAGAAGGGATGTGTCTTATAGAAGGAAGGTTTCTCAGTCACGAAAGGATTAAAAAAAAGAGATTTCCAGAGAGGAAATCATTTTTCATCCAAGTCCCATAGGGGTGGGCATCAAGTTATCTGTTGGATCAAGATGAAGAAATAGTCCCCTTGGCAGCTATATATACACCTATGAGAGAAACCCATCAGCTTGGCAGAACTCAATGGTATAAACATTTACATCATACAGCTAAACTCCTGTTTTGGTTCCTTGTTCAATCTGATTTTCCCCAAGGGAGAAGATACTCTGGTCAACTTAATGTTAGCATTAGGTCCACTTGCAGTTGTGGTTTTCACTGCAAATTAAACTTTTCCAGCATTTCTCAGTTACTTGGTTGGTTATTTAGCAACAGTAATTGTCCCTAAATCCAATCCATTCCAGAACACGGGCAAATTCAAATTCTGAGCCTCTTAGCTTAAAAGCTAGTCTCTGGTCTTCATTGAGTTCAACATGATAAATATTTCCTTATTAGATCCAGCAGTGGCCACCACTTGTGATATCTCAGTCTCATTGCCTAATGTACTTTTTAAACACTAATACCAAACTTAGAGGTGTGGCAAGTGGGATAGTGGCACAAATCGCTGGTTAACTGACTGAGGGTGGCAGAGGAGGGTGCTACATGACATAAAGGAGTTGACTCTGTAAGATCAGGTCTACATTTAAAAAAATATTTGAAAAAAACAAAGATTTCTATTTTTATCTCCTCCCACATGCACACATTCAAAGCTGTTATTATTCTATTGTGTGAATAAAAATTTGAGAGCAGGTTTTAATGACTCATGAAAATGAGCATTTTGATGGAACAAGGAGGCTAGATGTTGAATTATCTGCATTCACTTTAAAAGATTTTGAACAGCGTAATGTATATGTACATAAGTTCATTTTATGGCTATCCTGGGGATGGCGGGGGGGGGGGGGTAAGTTAGCAAACATTTTAAGGACTCTCATCAGATAGACACACTTCAAGCATGGTTTGTTAAACTGTAAAACTGTAAAACTCTGATCAGATTCCAGAGGCAGCTTCAAAAAGTTCCAACACTCCATATCCAGGTATTCACTAGAGGGTTCTAAACTGCATGAAGGGTATCAGAAATAGGTTTTAACTGGTGAAATAATTGGTGTCTGAGATTTGTGAATTGGAGTGAAATAGTGTATAAGCACTGCACAAACTATAAAATGCCTGAGACTAAGGATTTCAGTTTAGTGCTGGGTCTTGCCACCAAAGGATACTGCAGATCTCACTGAGGTTCCTGGACCTCAGTTCTAACCAAAAGGCTAGCTACATCCTGCTTCTAGAATAGTATCACATGTGTCTCTAATGAATGTTTCAGACAACATACCCAAGTATGCATAAAAGGTCTGAGACCTGGGAATTTCCTGGAGTGGAAAAAAAAAAACAGCATAATATGTTGGGGTCTGCTGACTCATAAATCTTTGCAGTGGGGCAGATTTGTTCTGACACTTGCCTTGATTTGACATTCTACGTGAAGGCATGGAAGAGGAGATTTATAGACCTTCCCATTTCTAAGGTTAGGTTCTTCTGTATCTCACAGTGGCGAGTAGCCAAATGGGTTCAGGTCAGGTCTTAACACTTTGGCTCCAAATGAGAATACACCCATTTTCCAAGTTTAATTGTAGAGCCAGAATTTGCCCCAATTAATCACTGAAAAGACACATATTAGTGAGCATCTAGGCATTCTTATAATTTATTTTTTGCTGCTAAGATACAGAGTTGAGTAACATGGTAGGCACCAGGAAGTTTTTCCTCCTCTCATTTTTTATTGCTCGGACACTTTTCAGGAGTTATTATTTTCAAGGAATGAAAACAAAATGCTAAAACTCCATTGACTTTGTGTTGCTAGGAAACTGACTCAAAAGATTCGCTTCCTGGTGCTTCCATCTCAGACCACAGAATTTGGGTGTCTTAGTTTCTCTCTCCCTCAGAGAATCTCCTCTCTCTTCTAACAGCTTTGTGAGGGGTGTGTGTTGGAGGTGGGGGGCTTATGTTTCTTTCCAAGAGGCTTAACATTTCTTTCATTGACCTGTCTCAAATCCCCTTCCCAAGAAGAACAGGGTAGATACGGACACATCTGTTACTCAATTCCCTTTCTTTAAAAGGCATCCAGGCTCATAACTAGGCCCTTCTTCAGGGAAAGAAACCAACCGTCTAGTACATTCATTAACTAACCTTGACAAACAACAAGGGATTCAGCTTATTAGCTGAACTCCCAAAGAATCACTGGGTCTTGGGGACTTTCTTTGTTTGCTTACACTTCAGTTCCCAAGGTAAGAAAAGTCTCAGAACAGCTTTCTAGGGAACTGTTGGCCAACTTTCAGCTAGAAAGGTTTTTTAATTAGCTTTTTCATTTCATTTCATTTCATTTCATTTCTCTTTTCTTTTTTCTTTTCTTTTTCATTTCTACTAAAGATATTGGAGATCAGTAGAAACCTTTTCAGAGGTTACTAAGACAAGGAGGAAGAAAAAGAGAAGAGGAAAAGCAGGGAAAAGACAGGAGACAGAAAGATTAGAAAGTCGAGGAGGCAGGAACTGAACAATGTCCCATTTCCATCCCCCCCCCCCCCCCCCCGCAAAGGCCTGAAAAGAGTCCCAGCTGTTGGGCTCCTTCAGCTATCCTGGAAGCTACCATATGCACCTTCCTCAAGGAGATTCCAGCCTCCATTAAGCTCTGTAGTCAACTTCAATCCACAGGTAAAAGTCTTTACATTTTTACATTTATCAGTACATTGTCTGTATTTTCTTGGCACCATTCTCTAGGAGCAATAAAAATATTCTCCATTTTTCAATTTTTTTTAGTTTCCATCCTAATTTTCTAGGGCTGCTGTAGCAAAGCAACAAGATGTGATGGTTTAGAGCAACAGAAATTTATTCTTTCAAGTTGTTGGTGGGGCCATACCTCCTGTGAATTTTTTAGCAGAGGATCCTTCTTGCCTTTTCTAGCCCCTGAGAGCTCCAGCATTGCTAGGCTTTGGCAGCATAACCTCAGAATTTGCTTCCAGTGTCACATGCTTTTCCTCTGTGTGTTTCTGTGTCTCTTTTCTTCTTATAAAGTCATCAGTTATATTGGATTATGTCCCACTCTAATGATATTATCTTAAATTGATGACATCTTCCAAGATCCTTCTTCCAAATAAAGTCACTCACAAATACTGGGGTTTTGGAGAGTAATAGTCCTCCAGATACGGAAATTTAAGAAGCAGAAAGTGAGGCAAGAAGGAAAATAGTTGCCTAAGACACTTAATTTATCTAACTTCAAATTGCCAGCCTATGATAATAATTGTAATGTGTACTACTTATAATACTTTTATTAGTATTATTATTTTGTTTTTTTTTTCAAGAAATCTGTTATTTCATTTGACTCCTACAACAAACCATGAACTCTCACAAATAAGGGAGGCCAATATGATCATGTCTTTTATTTTCTTAGTAATGACAAAATGTTCTGTCTACTTTATTAATAATCAGACATCTCGCTTTTCAGGGTTATGTCCTTCTCGCCCATGAATTGTCAAACGCCACACAGTTGACAGTATTTGAAAGGAAGGGGCCAATCCAACTCTTATATGGAAGTGGGGAGAACACTGGAGGCTTCAGGCAAGGTTTTTTCTTCTTTCTGCCACACGGTGTCACTGTTGAGAATTGGTGCTACTCTAACTGGTGATGCTGATCCCCCCCAGAACCTCGTGGATCTTTGTAGATGGAGGGTCTCATTCTCTTAGACCCGGTTAGCCTAGAGGACTCTGCAGTTGAGCAAGTTTGCATCACTGAGCCTTAATTTTCAGGCCCTACCATCATTCTCAGGCTATAATCTGGTCCCAAGAAGGTTGTTGAGCCTAACAATGCATTCATCCAGAACCCTTGCCTTCCCCTCCCTCCTTGGAGATGCCTTGCTCAGTCTTCACAGGTCACCTTGTCTCCAAGGTTAAGGTTTCTTGGACTCATCCTGCTCAAAGACACAAAGAAGGGTTTGGAGAGTGTATCATAAAGAAACCTAGGAACCTGGACTTGGAATGCACAGATGGAAGCCCTGTCCTCAACTAAAGCCCTGCCCTGTGCCACCTTGCTTTCAGTTCACTCTCAAAGTCACATGCTGAACCTCCCATGGGCTTTGAGAGGGCTGTGTAAGAATTGGCTCAGCAGTTCTCCACTTTTAGGATGCTGAATCTCATTCCTATTTCCCCAAGGATATCTTCCTTGCTCAGATCTGCCAATTTTTCCATTTTAGGAAAGGTTCCTGGAGAACCTTTCCATACTCTATAAAGTTATATTCTGTAATTGCCAGCTACAAAGGGTCTCATTATATGTCCACGTTGTCAACAAAAGAACTAGTTGCCCTATTCCTGCCCTTCTGAACACAGCAACCCAAAATGACCCAAAATGTTCTTCTCCATATTCTAATGGGGTGGAGGTAGCTTCTCTCCTTAAATTTCAGATGGCTTCCTCCTACTTTAGCAGGGCACCTTGTGCTGTAAAGATAACAATGTTTCTTTATGTGTGGCAAACTGTCTGAAGCCAGTTTGGCCATTCACAACTGTTAAGTTTGGGAAATTGGAAGCGGATGGAGTTATGTGTCTCTTTCCCCACAGCTTCACTAAGCAATGGAAAATAAGTCTTGCACTATATCTTGCCCTTTATGCAAATATTTATTAGCAGGCAGACACTAAAAACATCATACAGCCTGTTCTGTAAGCTAGGTGAAGTCCTAGTCCTGTCCTTGTAGGGACTCTGACAAAACTTGGCAAGAAGGAAGGAAGGAAGGAAGGAAGAAAGAAAGAAAGAAAGAAAGAAAGAAAGAAAGAAAGGAAGGAAGAAAGAAAGAAGAAAAAGAAAGAGAGAGAAAGAAAGAAGAGAAAGAAAGAAAGAAAGAAAGAAAGAAAGAAAGAAGAAAAAGAAAGAAAGAAAGAAAGAAAGAAAGAAAGAAAAAGTAAGAAAGAAAGAAAGAAAGAAAGAAAGAAAGAAAGAAAGAAAGAAAGAAAGAAAGAGACAGAGAGAGAGAAAGAAAGAAAGAAAGAAAGATAAAGAAAGAAAAGAAGAAAATCCTTCCATTTGTGAAAGAAGCTGATGTTCTCACCACTGCTGCCAGAGACTGTGATCCCCTAAATCTAAGCCCTTCGACAGCTGAGTTACTAGTTACAGCAAAGACAGGACACCCACAAATCCTAAAATATTTAGTACCAGATCTTTACAAAAAAACACGTTGACCCCTTGTCTACAGCTTTTCAAACTCTCTGTGTTAGAGGGCTTGTTTTTTCTTTCTTTGTTTCTAATTCCCAATCTGTAGTGGGACAATGCTTTTAAGTACAATAGAAATGAATTTTTATAAAACATAAAAATACAAAAGTATGAGGCCTGATTTTCTTTAAATGTTAGGTTCCACAAACAAAATTACTCTGTCAAATTGCTAAGGACGTCTTTCAAGTGCTTACTCTTGATGTCTGTACCTACTGCAGACTGAGTCCTATTTGCAGATGTGCTCTATCTAGCCTATGGACGGCGCTTTGAGAAGCTTGCGGGTTAGAGGTGCACAGTCAGCTTCTGGCATTTCCATAGCAGCTCTCCCAACCTGCCTTCGGACAGCTTGTTTAGTTGCACGACAACGAAACCTAGGAATTATAAATGTTTCCTCGGTATAGGATGCCATCACTCTTTGGTAAGATACTTCTTTCAAGAACTTCAGCTGATGTTTTATTTACCACTTTCTCATCACAGCTGCTAGTTTCCATCTGCCTTCTCATTTCAGAAATGTATGCAGCCAACGCTGCTACTTTGCATTAAGTGGTGCTCACTAACTTACTCCTGAGCTTTCAATTTTAAATATAGTATCCATGCTCACACTGCTGAAGGAACAGAACCCCCAAAGGGTATCACTCTGCATACAGGAAGAGCTCACTAAAGTTTGTTGTCTAATTGACATGCAGAGAAAATGAAAGACTCCAGAAAAAAAAGGTACAGGAACACACTTTCCAAACTCCCGCTGGAAAAATTACCTGCAGTCTAGGAAAATAAAAAGCCTCCGACTCCCTTTTATTAGCTGATGTCATGTTGCTAGGCGACAAGCTCTCACTAGCTCTTGGCTTGTGTCTGCAGCCAGGATCTTAGGAGTCAGGCTTGTGTCTCTTAAGTCCCTAAGAGTCCTCAGCTAGGATTCCTGTCTCTTCTACCTCCTGGTCACTTTTTTTTTTTTTTTTTTTTTTTTTTTTTTTTTTGGAGACTGCCTGATTCTGGGATCCTGGCAGGATCCCTCACTGACAGCCCGCCCAATAGAGCTATGACCCTTAGGAATCACAGGTGGGAGAAAACTTAACAGGACATCTGCCCCTGTGTCTGGAGCCTCGAAGAAACACTGCAGGCCATCACACTGCACTGTGGGCTGACCAAATGCTTTCATGCAGACCTCTTGGAATCTCAAATGTGTGCATGAAACAGACTGAGAGTATCTACAGGACAGGGATAGAAAGCACATTGGGTCAGAGAGTAGCACCCCCTGCCAGCACACAACTGTTCTCTACTTTTTACTCTTCAAGGGCATGAATAGAGCTGTCCATCATTATAGAGAATAAGTTCCCAAAGCCCAGAAAGTGGGCATTTTTGCATTATCTGTAGAGCACAGACCACTAGGTAGGCACATAAATAAATGTTAAATATTAATAAATGTTACTTTCTAACACATAAAAGAACAGAAGAAGGGTCAGCTGCCAAGTAAAGTTGCCGTAATAACAGTCAGTGAATTTCAATAATATGTTCCATTTATCACCATATATAAGAACAGGAAAAAAAATGTCCAGGACCTTCCATCAGCACATCACAGTTCTGAGCATTAAACTGGCCCAAATGAGAAATCCAGGAGACAGAGGGAACTGAAATCACATAATTTTCCTGATGAAGGTCAAGGCAGGAACAAGATGAAAGAAACTGCTCATTGCTCTCGTAAAATGCAACTATTCATTGAGGGCTCACGGTGCACCAGGCCACTTATAATGAATCCGGACAACAGTTAAATAGTAACTTAAACAGCTACTTAAACAGTTAAGGTAAGTAAACCTTTTCTCACTTTAAAAACAAGGACATGTTGGCTCAATTAAGCATCTTGTCCAAGTTTGAGTTTTTAAATGGCATGGGCAGGATTTGAACCTGGATCTGTTTTTGTTCATTCTCTTCCTACGAATTGCAACGCCTCTATCAGTGCCTCCTTGGTGGTGAATCCTAGTGCTCAGACAATTACAGGGTCTTAAAAAATATAGCTGGAGTTAGAAAATAAATAATAAAAACTTCTTGACCATCAATATCTGAGACGATGATAAAGAGGAATACTCAGGCTTTCAGTAGCAAGTGTCAAATGGAGATGGGGTGAGGGTGGGAGGAAGGACTAAGGAGACCACAGAAAATGCATCAACAGGAATATGAAACACTTTGAAGCTTTTTGTGCTTGTTTCTCAGTCTCAACTGGCATTTAAAGTGTTAAATATACTAAAATAATAGCTTCTAAGAATAGATTCAGTACATGGTATTTTCGAGTTATGTTGTACTTGTACATCAAAGGGTAAACATATCAAGCTAAATTATTCAGTGAGGATTTAGTATTCATCTCTTGCTGCTGAATACTGATGAGGAAATGAGAACATGGTTTATCATTTTCTATTACAATAGAAGAGAAAGCTGTTGGCAGAATCCCTGAGAAGTGTCTTTCATAGGTCACTAGCCTTTAAATATTTTGGACCATCAAGCAAGAAGCAAATGCTTATGAAGTATCAATTATATATGGTGACTTTTGTATGGTACACTTTTTTTTGCTCCCATCCCACTCTCCGTTCTTTGACATCTTCGCAACTTCTTTTGCTGGCTTCTACCCTAACCAATTTTCAAATGTTGACATTGCTAAGAGACTTTTCTCTTCTTGTATATTCTTTCTACCTTTCAGCTACACAGATGGGTTTAATTATTACCCACTTATATGACCTCTAGCCATACGCAAAATATTTCCAAATTTGTATTTGGAGTTCATACCTCTTTTTTCCTGAATTCCAGGTACAAATACATTTCCCTAATCAGCACCTCTACTTTAATGTCTCCCAAGTGCCTCAACTCAACGTATTCTAAGATGAATTCAGATTCTTTCTTTCTGCTTTCCCCCACAAATGAAAATGAAAAATGCAGCATTCTGAAACATGGATGCAGTGAAAGCAGTGCTCAGAGGAAAGTATTAGCTGAAAATTAAACAAAAAGAAGGATCTCAGAACAACAACCTAATTTATACTGTAAGGAACTAGAAAAAGAAGAGTTAATTAAACCCAAAACTATCAGAAGGAAGGAAAAAATAAAGATTAGGACAGAAATAAATGAAATAGCATATAGGAAAACAATAGACTGGACTGACAAAACCAAAAGTTAGTTCTTTGAATAGATTAATAAAATTAACACATCTTTAGCTGAACTAAGAAAAAAAGAGAACATATAAATAACCTAAATCAGAAGTGAAAGTGAGGACATTACTATAGTCCTACAGAAATAAAAAGGATTATAAAAGAAGGCTATGAACAATTGCTCACCAACAAATTAGATAACAACAAAATAGATAACCTAGATGAAATGGAAAAATTCCTAGAAATACACAAATTACCAAAACTGACATAAGAAGAAATAGACCTGTAAAAAGACCTATAATAATTAAAAGACTGAATAAAAAAAATTCCAGTGAGATCTACAGTTTCATCTACATTTCTGTCTTTCTGGATGGCCCTAGAAGGTTAAAGGAACACCATCTATCACAGTCTCTGTTCCTGAGACAGCTTTGAGAAAATGCCAGTTGGCATACAGAATGAGGCCAGCACAAGGCCTTGATCCTGCCTCTGGAGGTTGACTGAGGAGAAACACCATTGCTTCGTAGAAGAGGCTGGCACTCTGGCCTCTACTCAGCTGGAAAGTATCCATAGTTCCTGAGCTAGGCAGATGTGATGCCTTTCCTCTACGAACTGTAACTCCAAAAGCAAGGGTCAGCCCGTACCTCCTGGCATGACAAACCTGTATTATCTATGGCCAACTGATTTTTTAGAAGGCCAAGACCATTCAATGGAGAATGAATAATCTCCTCAATAAATGGTGCTGAGACAACTGGACAGCCATATGCAAAGGAATGAAGTTGGGACATTTCAGCTATGCAAAATGAGTAAGTTCTGGAAATATAATGTACAATATGGTAATTATAGTTAGTGACATTGTATCATATACTTGAAATTTGCTAAGAGGGTAGATCCAAAGTGTTCTCACAACAGAAAAAGAAAGAAGGAAGGAAGGAAGGAAGGAAGGAAGGAAGGAAGGAAGGAAGGAAAGAAAGAAAGAAAGAAAGAAAGAAAGAAAGAAAGAAAGAGTAACTACGTGAATGTGTTAATTAGCCTGATTGTAGTAATCATTTCACAATGTATACATATGTTAATGTACACATATATCATGAACTATTATAGTAGAAAAGATATAAAAGAACCTTAAATGCATGTTATTAAATGAAAGAAGCCAATCTGAAAAAGCTACACCCTATATGATTCCAAATATACAGCGTTCTGGAAAAGGCATAAATATCGAGAAAGTAAAAAATCAGTGGATGCCAGGGTTTTGAGGGGAAAAGGTGGGAATGAGTAGGTAGAATGTAGATTTTTAGGGCACTGAAAATACTCTATATGATGCTATAATAATGAATACATTTCATTATACATTTGTTCAAACCCATAGAACATTACAAGAGTAAAGTAAGCTATGGGCTTTGGGTGATTATGATGTGTCAATGCAGGTTCATCAATTATAACAAATGTACCACTTTGGTGGTGAAATGATGATAATAGGAGAGGTTATGTATGTGTGGGAGCAAGGGATATATAGGAAATCCCTATAGCTTCCTCTTAATTTTGCAGTAAAACTTAAACCTGTTCTTAAAAAGGCATTTAATTTTTTTTTAAAAAAGGAGAGAAAATAGTAACTATGTGAAGTGACAGGGATGTTAGTTAGCTTGATTTTGGCAATCATTTCACTATATATGTATTAGCAGAACACTAAGTTGAATATCTCAAATATATACAATTTTCATCAATTATATGTCAATAAAGCTGAAAAACCATAAAAATTAACTCAAGATGCATCAGTAACCTGGGGCTCCTGGGTGGCTAAGTTGGTTAAGCGGCCAACTTCAGCTCAGGTCATGAACTCACGGTTCATGAGTTTGAGCCCCATGTCAGGCTCTGTGCTGACAACTCAGAAGCCTGGAGTCTGATTCAGATTCTGTCTCCCTCTCTCTCTGCCCCTCCCTTTCTCTCTTTCTCTCTCCCTCTCTCAAAAATAAACATTTAAAAAATGCTAAAAAAAAAAAAAAGGATGCATCAGTGACCTAAATACAAGAACTAATAACATAAAACTCTTAAAAGAAAACGTAGAAGTAAATATTTATCACTTTGGATTTGGCAATAGATTCTTGGTTATGAAACCAAAAGCAACAAAAGAAAAAAAACATAACTTGGACTTTGTCAAAATTAAAAACTTTTATGCATCAAAGGACATAATCAGGAAAGTGAAAAGATAACCAACCAAATGGGAGAAAACATTTTCAAATCATACATTTGATAAGGGTCAAGTGTCCTGAATATATAAAGAACTCTTACAATTCAACAACAAAAAGATAAAGAACCCAATTTAAAAATGGGCAAAAGAATTGAGACTTTTTCCCAAAGATATATAATGGCCAAGAAGCACACAAGAAGCTGGTCAACATTATTAGTCATTAAGGAAATGCAAATCAGAACCACAATGAGATACCACTTTAGAAAAGGAAAATAAGCATTGGGGAGCATGAAGAGAAACTGGAACCTTCATACATTGTTGGTGGGAATGTAAAATGATCCTGCTAGGACACCTGGGTGGCTCAGTCGGTTAAGCGTCCAACTGCAACTCAGGTCATGATCTTGTGGTTTGTAAGTTCGAGCTCCACGTCAGACTCTGTGCTAACAGCTCAGAGCCTGGAGCCTGCTTCAGATTCTGTGTCTCCTCTCTCCTCTCCTCCCATGCTCATGCTCTGTCTCTCAATAATAAATAAATGTTGGGGCGCCTGGGTGGCGCAGTCGGTTAAGCGGCCGACTTCAGCCAGGTCACGATCTCGCGGTCCGTGAGTTCAAGCCCCGCGTCGGGCTCTGGGCTGATGGCTCAGAGCCTGGAGCCTGTTTCCGATTCTGTGTCTCCCTCTCTCTCTGACCCTCCCCTGTTCATGCTCTGTCTCTCTCTGTCCCAAAAATAAATAAACGTTGGAAAAAAAAATTTTTTTAAAAAAATAATAAATAAATGTTAAAAATTTTTTTAAAAAAATAAATAAAATGATGCTGCTGCTGTGGAAAACTGGCAGTTCCTCAAAAGGTTAAACATAAACTTACCATGTGACAGATACTCCATCCCTAGATATATGCTCACAGAATTGAAAACCATTCACAAACAAATACTTACCCACCTATGTTTATAGCAGCTCTATTCACAATAGCTTAAAGGTAGAAATAACCCAATGCCCATCAACAGATGAATGAATAAGTGAATTGTGGTGTATACACTCAATAGAGTAATTGCATGAATAAAGTACTGATACATGCTACAACAAAATGGAACCTTGAAAACATTTTGGTAAGTGAAAGAAGCCAGACACAAAAGATTGCTTATTGCATGATTCTACTCATATGAAATATCAAGAATAGATAAATGCTTAGAGACAGAAAGCAGCATGGTGGTTGCCAGGGGCTGGGAGGGGGGCAATAGGGAATGACAGCTTAATAGGTATGGGTTTTCTTATGAGATGATGAAAATATTTTGGAACTAGACATAGGTGACAGTTTGTACAACATTGTGAATATACTAAAGGCCACTGAATGTACATTTTAAATGGCTAATTTTATTTTATGTGAATTTTACTTCAATTAAAAAAAACAAAACCACTGGTATTATGTAAGACCAAGAAGATAATCAACAGAATCTTCCTTCTTTCCCAAACTTCATTTAGAGTCAGTAACTCAGTTATTATACCTTATATGATAGTAAAATTTTAAATGCTTCCATCATCTTGAAATAAATACATGATTAAAGAAGCTAATTTAAATATTTTAATTGCATAGTTAGGTCTTCCTTTATTAAATGAATGGCTCGTCGCCAAATTATATTTCTTTTAACCCACAGAATCAGGAGTTTTCTGATGTAGTTTATTTATTTTTTTTTTAATTTTTTTTTCAACGTTTATTCATTTTTGGGACAGAGAGAGACAGAGCATGAATGGGGGAGGGGCAGAGAGAGAGGGAGACACAGAATCGGAAACAGGCTCCAGGCTCTGAGCCATCAGCCCAGAGCCTGACGCGGGGCTCGAACTCACGGACCGCGAGATTGTGACCTGGCTGAAGTCGGACGCTTAACCGACTGCGCCACCCAGGCGCCCCTGATGTAGTTTAAATTAAGATGATAGAAAGCCTAGTATCTTAGATTTCTTGGCATGTCACACATCTTCCATTTGTTTAGTTTTGTTTCGTTAGCAAGCCAAAGAAAAAGTAATTTTTCTTTTTGTCCTTTCTTTTGTTAGAGTGAAAGTAAAAGTAAAATAAAATGATTCAAGGAAAACAAATGTAATGGCACACAAACTGAAAACTTGTAACTTTTATACATCTTATCTCCCTTACTAATAAAAGTTATAAAAATATTCACAGTAAAAACACATTTCACTGCAATCAGCAAAGGAAGTGAGTGCTTTCTTTGGTATCTTGATTAGACGGTTTTAAATGGAAACATCTACAATGGGTTTTCTTATTTTTTTTTAATTTAACTATAGTTGACACAATGGGTTTTCTTTAAATATTACTAGTCACAATGTTCTCTACAGATGAACTGAGACCAGGTGCAATAAAAGTATTAATACAATCCTCCTACAGCCCCTGAGTGTTATTTTCATAGTCAGTATGTGGAGTCCTATACCATTCTTTTTTGACTGTTGTATATTATTTATGACTTAAATTATTTAAACTTCCAACAATAATAAAGGAAGGTGAGAGAGACACAATAACAATATGCATGGATCAAAAGGGAGTGAATTATGAACTACAAATCCTTAGATCTTGTCTTAGTTTGGAGTCCCCAAAGCAGACCCCAGAAAGGTTTGGATGCAGTTAATTCATTTGGGCATGAGCCGAGGAAGGCAGTGAGGGAGTTAGGAGGTTAAGACATGAACGGGAGAGTGGTCATAAACCGGCCACATGAATGAACCGTTATTACTGAAGGCAACTGGAAGTAAATCTGAGAACCCTCTGAGAGACTGTAGTGCCTTCCTCCCAGTTTTCCCTCTGAGATGTGAGAAGGCTGGGATATCTGTCCACCAGTTCCCCACCATCCTCATCCTCTTTAGGTTGGGCACTGCTCCTGGCTATTAACCGTTTCTGTCTGAACCGAAAAGAACTGAGCATGCTTCCACAGCTAGAGAACACCTGTAGGCAGAGACACAAGAAGCTGCCTATAGGGTCAGGAGCTGTCTGCAGGAGACCTCTGGGGTGTGCCAAAGGGATACCAGCAGGACACTGTTGCAGGCTGAGTTCTCCTGGAAGCGGACTCTGACATGACGCATAATGTGCAGGAAGTTACCTAATCAGTGTCCTGGGGATCAAAATTATGAATGCAAAGAAAGGGAAGTACCATTAATCAGAGGGCAAAGTCAAGCTTCTAAGATGTAACATATTTAACTTAGACATAGAATGAGAGCAAAGTCTACCTAGAAGAGTGAAAAATCTTTACCACAGGATATTCTTAAAAGAATATGGCCAAATAGAGGATTTTTCTATCCTTCTGTTAATGATAAATTGTAATCTATGGCAACTTGCCCCATTATCAAGTGTACTCAAATGCAAATAGTTAATATACAAAAGCAAGTAAAAATTAATTTATAACACTCCTTATAGGTTACTACTAATTGACTTAATTTTAAATTCTTCAAGTTAAAATGATGAACTATTTATTTTAAATGATGAACCTTTCAACACAATGTGTGTCTTAGAAACATTAAATTAATATATGGTCCCCATACCACTCATTGGTGTCTTTCTAGGTCGCATATGCATTGGAATAAAAGTGGAGCACATAAAATACACATTTATAAAGATTTTCAGACCAAGGTGGTGACTGTGTCAATGTGGAGCAAATTTTAATGTGCCAAAGAGAGGCTCCTGGGTGGCTTAGCCGGTTAAGCGTCCGACTTCGGCTTAGGTCATGATCTCATGGTTTGTGAGTTTGAGCCCTGCATTGGGCTCTGTGCTGATGGCTCGGAGCCTGGAGCCTCCTTCAGATTCTGTGTCTCCCTCTCTCTTTGCCTCTCCCCTGCTCACACTCTGTCTCTCTCTCACAATAAATAAAAATAAATAAATAAATAAATAAATAAATAAATAAATAAATATTAAAAAAATTAATGTGCCAAAGACTTCATTTGGCATATTTAATTTTCAGATATAGTAATTCTTTAAAAAAAAGCTTTGTTGGCGGGTACAATGAACACACATAAAATTGCATATATTTAACGTACACAGTTTGATGAGTTTGGACATAGGCATACACCCATGAAACTATCACCGCAATCAATCATAGACACAATAGACACATCTGTCACATCCAAAAGTTTCCTTGTACCTGTTTTTTTGTTTTGTTTGTGGTAAGGATGTTTAACATGAGATATACCCTCTTAAAATTGTTTAAGTGCCTAATAAAATATTGTTAACTATAGACATACACCCACCCTACATGTGTCCATCATCAGATGAACAGATTTTTAAGAGTGGGTTGTACATACAATGGAATATTATTCAGCTTTTAAAAAAGAAAGAAATCCTGCAATTTCCAAAAAAAAAAAATGCTGGTATTCTTACCACCACCTCCAGGGATTCTGATGAAATAAGTCTGAACAAAGTGCAATTAAATAAATATTTCACATCATTCTCAGTCAGTATCCCAGGTACCAAAGTCATGACACTGAGTTAATGGAATGTTTAGAAGAGCTAATCGTTTTTATAGACAAGGAAAAGAAGAGTTCTATGTGGAAAGTAGGATACCAATTATAATCCTTATTTTTAAAAATATAATTCATATTCAAAATTTTAAGAGATGTGTCCATGGTTATACAGACAGTAAATGGAGTAAATGAAATCAGGAACTAGATCTCTGGGCTTTAAATTCTATTCTCTTTCAAATATACCACCTTGACTGTCAATTTAAAATTACTTCTTACTATGGATCACATCAATGTACAATTAAATTCAAGTTGAAAACGACCAGAGAAGAATATTTTACCAATTAGTAATGGAGAAAGGCATGTAGCAAGGTAGAAAAAAATGAAAAGTCAGTTCTAATCAAGCCAACATCCATGGATCCATTCTCAAATTTCATAGCCGAGCAAGGCTGGCTGTCTTGGAGGGCACCCGAAAGAGGCTGAGATCTTTCTCCATAAGATGGGCAGAGAAACAATGCAGTGACTTAGCTGAAATTAATAACAAAGTCTTCCAGCCGCAAAGGCTAGTACCATGCTGTGAAAAGCTATTTTCTTTTCCAAATATCATTTCACAGCATAGTTTGTGATCCTTAAATTTTATGTATTTTAATGAATGTTACAAACTATTATAGTTTCACATAATTTTTTATTCTGCTCATTTTCTTTATGGCTATCCTCAAGTCAAAAGGATTTAATAGGGATTTAAGAGAAAACAAACAAACCAAGATTTTTAATAAAACAGTTATAAATGAAATGCAATGTTGTTTTTTTATGTTTATTTATTTTTGAGAGACAGAAACAGAGTGTGAGTGGAGGAGGGGTAGAGAGAGAGGGGGACACAGAATCCCAAACAGGTTCCAGGCTCTGAGCTGTCAGCACAGAACCCTACGCGGGGCTCGAACTCAAGCTTTGAGATCATGACCTGAGCTGAAGTCAGATGCTTGACTGACTGAGCCTTCCAGGCACCCTGAAAATGCAATGTTTTAAACCCTATACTTCTTTACACCAAGTCACGATGTCATGCTGAACACTCTCTTGCACCTGCGAGAGAGAGACTCTCAGCCAGAAGAGAATCTTAGGGTACATGTAGCCAAGTGTCAAACAGAAGGGCCCGAACACTTCACCCTGGCAGGACTCTGTGTTTCCAGTCTCCCACAATGAACACTGCAACAGCATTGCCTCCAGGACGCATAAGAGCTAAAGAGGAAAAACCCTGCTCTAAACATTTCACACTGACCTTTTTCAATAAATTAAAATCTGCTTTTCTGTACACTGACTGTATTTTAGTAAAGATTTCAAAAGGGCAGAGAATCAAAAATTTTTCTTTCTCTTTCTCATATACCAGTAAAATGACTTTATTTATTTCTTTATTTTTTAAGTAGGCTCCATGGTTGAACTCACGATCCTGAGATTAAAAGTTGCATGTTCTACCAACTGAGCCAGCCAGGTGCCCCACCAATAAGATGATTTTAAAAGATTTAGATAATCAAACAAATTGATACTGAATACTTTAGTGTCAGGTACAAAGAATAAGCTCCAGAAATACTGTGGTTAAGATAAAAATATACAAGAGAAAAATGTTCAATAATTTTAAATGTCTAGATTTTGGTCATTTTCGTGATTCTTTCATGCTATTATTATATACTTGCTGGGACATTTAAAACATAAGGAGAGTGTATCATCCATTTCAAGAATAATCTGGCATAGAACAAAGAGGCAACAAACCACAGGTGATAAAGACAATTTAAACTGTGGAATTAAATGCATTCGTATACAATGAAATGGCAAACACCAATGCTTGAAATGAGGGCTCTGGGGAAGAAAAAAGTTTCAAGCAAATTCTGTCTTGAAAGCCCAATACGAAGTGAGCTGCTAATAAAAGGAGACCATGTGCTATTCAGCTTATATCCTTAGTACCTGGAACATAGTACCCAATGTTTGCTCAATATCTGTTATCTCTAAGGAGAAAAGCTAGGTTTTGTGTATCTAGAAATAGGAAAATCTCCTAAGTCCAACTTTGGCCGAGGTTGTAGATTGTAGGCTTTTGGAAACATCCTTCAAAAATATACTAACACATTTCCATATTTTCATAACTGATGTTCAAAACATTATAGTGAATCATACAGGATATCATGGACTTATGGTCCAAAATTAGAAATTTATCTCTTATTACATTAGAAGATGAAAGACAAAGGGAATCAGAACAAAGAAATTTAGTGTGAAGGAATGGAGAAAGAGAAGAAACAAAGAGAAATAAAAAGTTAAAAATCATGGACTACAAATAAAATATACATAAAATAAAATCTCATAAATTGTTAAGCAGGGACTTAAATAATAATATGATTTTATGAGTTAAACTTAAACCAATTTTTAAAACTGGCTTTATCTATGGTAGAGGTTGTTGGAATTATTAAAGGGCTTTCATTCATTTATTCTTAAAGCATCACTATCACTACTGTGTGTATTACTCCCAAATCACTGAAACCTGAACACTCCTCTGGATATCAGGACCAGGGTTTCAACCCTCAGATGCCTTCCCCAGAAAATCCTACCAGTGTTTTTTAAACTTAATATGGCTAAAGCTGACATGGTTACCACCTGCCACACCAAACCTTCATTGTAATGGCATCATTAATATTTCAGGCATATAAGGCTACAGAATCAGGGTCAACTTCACCTTTTCTTTTTTCTTCACATTCAATTAGTTCTGAAGCCCTACTACTTCTGTCTCTACAAACTTTCCCTTAGCTGCCCCCAACTCCCCACCCCCACTGCTTCCATGATCATATTATTCCTGCCCTTGTCCTTTTGGATCTGGACCTGACCAGTCCTGAGACATGCTCCAACTTTTCAACATTATACCCCTTTCCTTGCCATGCATCGTATCAAGCACCTCACGTTTTCCCTACACATGCTATGCACGTTCATGCATCAATGCCTTTGCTTTCATTGTTCCTCTGCCTGAAATGTTCTTCCTGAACCAAACTTCTACTAATATCTGAAGTTCTTCCATGTTCTAAGAGTGTAATCTGTATTTTTCTGCTTTCTTAATCATTTTGATCTATGTTTCTCTTAAAGCATTTTTTCCACTCTGCTTTATAATATACTTGCTTTTTAATATACTTACCCTGTCAATAAATTCTAAGTAGTTAAGGGAAATGATGGTGTTTTTTATGTTTAAATCCCTCAGAGAGCCTTGGAAAGTACTTGACTCATAGCAGGCATCCAAAAACCATTGATTACTTACACTTTTAACACCAAAGTGGTTTAAAACTAAAGACAATAGGAAATATGGTTTCCAACAGAAAAGTAGATTTTTTTGGTGAAAGTAAAACAATGATTCTAAAAAATATAATTGTTCACACTGATATTTAAGTCTTAGAAACAAAAGTATCCTATCAAAGATATGAGATTTTATGTACTTATCTTAAATAATCATAATGACTGACATTTATGAAATGCTCTCTATGTGCCATGCACATAGATTCAATTATTTGATCCTTAAAACCATCCCATTCAACAAATGAGCAAACTCATTTAAGATGTGGACATACTAATAATTTTTCTAATGTCTTAAAGACTGTAATCAACAACAAAAGGGTCTGAAAAAAAAGAATATAGATGTAGAAGAATCACATCATATTTTATTGATTTTTTCCACCAAATTTCCTCCAAGTAATTGGTGTTGCTGTAGTTAAGAAACCCACCAATGATTTCCATTGCCAATTGTTCAACATATTTGTGCTGTTTTAAAATAAAAATTTCTGGGGCACCTGAGTGGCTCAGTTTGTTAAGCCTCCAACTTCGACTCAGGTCATGATCTTCCGGTACCTGGGTCTGAGCCCAATGGTGGGCTCTGTGCTGAGAGCTCAGAGCCTGGAGCCTGCTTTCGATTCTGTGAGTGCCTCTCTCTGCTCCTCCCCCACTCGTGTTCTGTCTCTCTCTGTCTCTCAAAATTAAACGTTAAAAATTTTTTTAATAATAAAAATAAATAATAAAAATTTCTAAATCATACGCTACACTAAATGTATATTCAACAAATACTACTGCACAGGCCATTTCAAGGTAAAAGTAAGTTTCAAATTTTACAAAACATTATGATAATACAGATGCTTAAGGAAATGTTTGATTCTGAATATAATTTTCTACTCTTAGATGAATTTCCTGGAGGTCAAAACGTAATTTTGGGGGGTCATTTATTTGCATTTTTACCACTGCTTCTTCAGAGTTAAATGCTAGTGCTTGGCTAAAAGGACCCCAAGCATTAAAGTAAAATAAGAATAATGTGAAATGATTCCTTATCTTCTAAAAGCAATGCTCACCACTAGCCCACATATAATTCTACATAAGTTCCGTATTTGACTCAAGGCAAACATCCGTAGCAGAACATTAGACATGGCATTTTTCAAAGAAAGCCCAGGAAGTTTCAACTCTTCCATCAGGCACTAATGGAGGCACGAGTTGTGCCCCAGATTTTCAGTGAAGGGAAATGGAATGAAGAGACAGAGGTTTAATCCAGTCCTGCAATACGATGGCTTCAGCATAATTTAATATTCAATCCCTGTGAGAGAAGCGAGGGGATGAAACTATACACATTTGCACAAGATTGTGATCCTGACGTGACTCCTATCAAGTGTGAACCTCCAACAGCCTGTCATCTTCCAGGGACATGACTCAGTTAAACAATGCGACTGAAGAGGATCATTGTATCACCGTGTCCAGATACTCCTTCATTCTCAGCTTTCTACAAATTCCCATCTTTTTTCTTCATTGCTCATGATTCCACCAACAAAAATAGTTCCTTATAGGAAAGGAGAATTTTTTTCTAGAATGAAAATGGCTGAACTTCACAAACATATAACAACCAGAAGTATTTACCTGAGCTTCACTTTAGGTTTTTATTGCACACCTTAGTAACAGAATCATGTATCAACAAACTATGTGTTTCCTTGGTGTGTAGCATTGCCTTTTTTAGTAGGAGTCCAAGAATGTCTGGGAAGCAGCCCGCCAGAATCGTCCTAATAATTGTACATGTTTTACCAGTTACCAAATTCTTTCACACATACTTAGCTTTAGCTTCGTAACAACCCTGTGAGGAACAAGGCAACGTTACCATCACTTTATTTTAAGGAGATGCAGAAATTGAAGCTTAAGACATTGTTTCCTTAGGTCTCAGGGATGGTGAGTGTGAAGACACAGGACTAGAACCCACATCTCATTTGTCAAGATTCAAGGATAGTTCTATAAGTCACACAAACAAGCATGAACTAAAGAGAGAGCAGGACATGTTTACCAAAATGGCAGGCTTAAGTCAGGGAAATATTAAAAAGCACAGAGCTCAAAAGCAAGGCATGGTCTGGTCAGCATTGGATGATCATATATTTTAAAGTATTTTGAGAGTAAGAGGGATATTGCAATATTATGATTATTGTTTATAAGAAATATGTATTTGGTCTTTGTCCCCATTTCATACACAAAGTTCCTAAAACCCTTGGAATTTCCTCTGATGAAGAGTAATAAAGGTGTCTTTTGTTATGTTAATGAGGTGACTTTGGGAAAGCACTTAAAGATGGGGGCTAGTTGCCAGTGGGGCCAACCACGTGATCAGAAGGTTGGAACTTTCACTCACACCTCCCAACCTCCAGGGAGGGAAGACAGTGGCTGGGGGTTGAATTAATCACCAACAGCCACTGAATTAATCAATCTTGCCTATGTAGTAAAGTCTCCATAAAAACCCAAAAGGATGGAGTTTGGAGAGCTTCTGGGTTGGCGAAGATGGGGACGTGTGGGGCAAGTGGCGTGCCTGGAGAGGGTAGAAGTTTGGGCCCCTTCCCACATGCCTTACAAGACGCATCTCCTCCATCTTGCTGTTCCTGAGTTATATCCTTTTATAATAGACTGATGATCTAGTAAGTAAAAAGTTTCTCTGAATTCTCTGAGCCACGCTGACAAATTAATCAAATCTGAGGAGGCGTTTGTGGGAACCTGATTCATAGTCAGTTGGTCAGAAGCACAAGTGACAATTTGCATTTGTGACTGGTGTTTAAGGGGTGAGGCAGTCTTCAACCTGTGGAATCTGATGCCATCTCTGGGTAGGTAGTGTCAGAATCGAGTTGAATTGTAGGGCATCCAATTGGTGTCAGAGCATTGCTTGAATGTGTGTGGAAGCCCCCACTCTACACTTTGGAAATTGAGTACAGGAACTCAAAAAAGGTATGTTAATAATATGTCAAGACAAAAGGTGCTTACCAGGAAATGGGAAACAAATCACTCCAAGCTACAAGATTACTGTGAGTGAACTCTCACAGATAAGTTAGGGTATTTGAGGACAAAATTTCCAAAATGGGAACCCAAAACTGTTCGTTATAACTTAAAGTTGATGGAGGTCAGTAAGGAACAAATAGAGGAGAAAAGAGCAGACAGCCAAAAAGAACTGAACACTGTTTCTGGAGACAGGTAGTAAATGGAGATGCGGAGTATTATAATAAAAACGATTACAATAACATAAATGTCTGCCACTTATTGAGTTTCTGCTAATGCTTCAAAAACCCTGAAACTTACCCATTCCCACTCTTATTTTACACAGGAGATAACTAAAGTTCATAAGGGTTAGGTTATCTACATTCCCTGAGCTAATAAAAAGCACAAAGTGGATCTGAACCCAGATCAGTCTGAATCTTACAAAATATTTTAACTATGGGGTAAAAAGACCAATACAAAACAAGTTATTATTATTTGTGGTCTAAAAACCAGGACAGGAACTCAAGAGGCAGCCTGACTGTCAGAGCCAAGAACAAATGAAAGAAAAGGGCTACTAGCCAAGGTCAAACTAGGTCATCTGGAGGCGAGACAGAGTCCGAGACAGGGTCCCATACGTAAAAAAGATGAGTTTGTCGATTTCAATAGGCGAGGTGCTATAGAGCAAAACTCCACTACAGTTTTCAGCTTCATCTCCTGCATCTTTCCTCATCTTAAGGCTTTGATACAACCCATTAACATAGGAGACCTAGTACTGAGAAAAGGGCATTTGAATCCTTGACTCAATATGATACTGCTTCTCCAAGGTGTGAGGTCAAGTGAAGGAAGGAAGGTTCATCTAGAAACGAATGTGAGTATGTAGTGATCTTCGGGGGCAGAAAGATGAATAAAATAAGTTGAGTATGGAAGGAGGTTCCTGTCCATAGTAATATATCTGAGCCAAATAAATAAAATACCATGAGAATTTGGGTTAGATTAACAGTGTGATTAGAACCCAGAGTTTTGCCCAGATTGGAGTCTTTAGAGTAGGACTATGTATAGAGTGGATTCTGTTGATCCCTGCTCTTTTAAAAAAAATTTTTTTTTTTACATTTTATTTATTTTTGATAGACAGAGCACAAGTGGGGGAGGGGCAGAGAGAGACAGAGACACAGAATCCGTAGCAGGCTCCAGGCTCCGAGCTGTCAGCACAGAGCCCAATGCGGGGCTCGAACCCACAAACTGCAAGATCATGACCTGAGCCGAAGTCGATGCTTAACCAACTGAGCCACCCAGGTGCCCCTGTTGATCCCTGCTCTCAAGTAAAGGGGCACTGAAGTCCAAATCCTTGTCCCAGGATTTGCAGGGCCATGACAAGCACATCTACAGTAAAGGATTAAAATGGACAGCAGGCAAGTCATAATGAGCAGGATTGGGAAATGTGTCCAAAGGTCATCAGATGCAAAGGGGGTACTTTTGAGACACATGTAAATAGACAATGAGCAATTGATGTCATAAACCGGTCTGCTTACCAACCCTAAACTCTCTCAGTTTTTAGTAACGCTTAGTGCACACTTGAAGAGACCATGAGTGTACCATTTAGTAGACATTGTGTTACAGGAAGAGGTATGATCAGAGGAACACCAGCAGGAAAGACCTTGATATCAAGGATGTAATCTCCCATGGCAGATACCCCAGAGCTCCTTAAGATCCTGCTATGGTGGGTGAGGCCTTGGTAATTTCAGTTGGGGATACACTTTCTTGACAGAAGCCTTGAGAGGCACTAATTCTTCCCAAGAACGACGGTATTTGCACATTCTTGGGTAAGGCTGGTCACAGGGAGTATGAAGTGTTTTGTTAACTTCTTACCTCTACATCCACATCTCCTTGATAGTTTGTGGCTCCTCTCTGTGGCCTTATATCCTCATGTCCTCCCCAGAACGGCCCTTCTGGAGCCTGCAGAGGACCAGAATAAAGGAGCATTTTTAATTCCTGAAGTGATATTTTTGATGTTAATATTTGTAATATGTCCCACCGATTAGGAGATGCTAACGTTAACAAAACCTTGTTATTCCTTTGTAATTGGCAGTAATTGATAGTGACAAGTGTCATGACTTGCATGAATGGGCTGGACAATAAACAGCCATATTTTGATCGAGGTAGTAATTACTGTTTCTTCATTAATTCATCAACCACATGGGTCTTTGAAGTGTCCCTGTCTAGTGATGCCATCTCATGTCACTCTCAGTGGGGAAGAAAATCCTGATTGATTTTCTCTCACAGTCACTCAGAATTGTTTCACTCTCTCACGGTCAATCAGAATCAATTTTAATGTAAGCTCCTAAACTTTATACAGTGAAGGGTGGTAAGGAAAGAGAAGTAAAACAAAAAGGATGTTTTCAGATACTGTTGTTGTTGTTGTTTTTATGACATGTCATTTTCCCCTTGGGTTGCTATAGTCCCAGCACCCTTTATCAACGGTTCTATCAGGGTATTCAAAGCAATGTCTCAATCCTATAGAGTATCCTTAAATTTACCTATCTTATCCACGACTATAAAGCCAAGTGAGTATATATGTATAGGGGGTGCATGTATAGGATTTTATACACAGACTTTTCTTGATTAATGGTGGGACTACATTCAGATAAACCCTCATTAGCCTGTAGTTGGACAAAAAGTCATCTAACACAAAGTCAATTTTATAATAGTGTTGACTATTTCCTGTAATTTACTGAATACTGTATTGAAAGTGAAAAGCAGAATGGCTGTATGGCTACAGAATGTATGGGCTATAAGTGGATCATAGCTTACTCTCATGGCTGTGTGGCTGATTGGGAGCTGTGGCTTGATGCCACTGCCCAGCATCACAACACAGCATCATACTGCATATTGCTAGCCAGGAAAAAGACCAAAATCAAAAACTGGAAGAATGGTTTCAGCGGAATTCGTATCACTTTTGCACCATCATAAAGTCAAAAAATCGTTAAGTTGAGACACTGTAAGTTGGGGACCATCTGCATATGTAGATGTACACATCGATATGTGTATTTTATACACCCCATGTATCAGGGGAATTATTTAAAATTTAGACTACTTCTAGTTCCTCTAAAAGGAGCAGCATCCAAGAACATTTGTCAAGTTTGGTAATGAGTATGAAAGTGAAATTTAAAGACACCAAAAGAAAATCAAATTTTAGTTCACAGTAGAGTCAGATGCCAAGAGAGGAGATGTGGAGGGGAGGCTTACAAAAGGAAAATGATGGAGCTGACATAGCTAAAGAAACTAACAGAAGAGGGTTAAAGTGACTGGCACTGGAATAGAATTCTAAGGAAAGACAAGACAGTTATCAGAAATGCCCCGTGTGGATGTCATGCCCTCACCCCAAGCTGCATATCAAAATATTTCTTCCGACATGTGTAAGACCCTCCCGGTGAAGAGTTCTAACAAATGAACTTTTAAGACAAATATGTAAGAAAAACAATCACAGATATAAATACACTTTCATTAACAGGAAAATGCAAATGTGATGTGATTGTTAGTTTTATGTGTTTATTGAGTAGGCTAAGGGATGCCTATATAGTTGATCAACATTATTTCTGGGCATGTCTGTGAGGGTGTTTCCAAAAGAGATCAGCATTAGAATCCGTTGACTGAGTAAAGAAGATCACTCTCACCAGGGCAGGTGGACATCATCCAACCCCTTGTGGCCCTGAATAGAACACAAGGGTGTAGGAAGGGTGAAGCTGCTGTTTGCTTGAGCGGGACATTACCTTTCCTGCCCTAGGACATCACTAAATTACACAACTGGCTTTCCTGTTTCTCCAGCTCGCAGATGGCAGATTATGGAACTCCTCAGCTTCCATAACTGCATGATGCAATTCCTATCATCTCTCCCCCACCCATAAATGCATACACACATGCATCTGTATACATCATAGATATGTCACAACTATATCTGTATCTGTATATATATTTATATTTGTGCATAACTATTCTGTGTAGGTTCCTATTGGTTGTTTCTCTAGCGAAACTTGGCTAATACAGATGTGCTACAACTTAGTGATATTGGTAATAATCCATTTATTCCACTATATATAGACACTACCTCTTTTTTATCCATTTATCTATAGATGGACACATGGGTTGCTTCCATATCTTGGCTCTTATAAATAATGCTGCAATAAACATAGGGGTGCATATATCTTCTCAAATTAGTGTTTCCATTTTCTTTGTGTATACCCAGTAGTGGTATCATATGGTAATTCTATTTTTAATTTTTTGATCAATCTCCATACTGTTTTCCATAGTGGCTTGCACCAGTTTGCATCCCAGAACTAATGTTTCTAAGCACTATGTCACACTATTTCTACTAAACTGCATTGTGCATGATGCAGTCCCCTATACTTGAGACTATCTGCATCTGTTCACCCGAATTATAGAACTTCCTGGCAAAATAAAGGCTACTACCCCTTTGAACTTTGGCTAAATTTCCTTAGTATGCAGTGTAAGGAAATCTTGGTAATACTTCATAGACATCTATCAAACTACTGAGCTTTACTGTATTTGTTTTTAGAAATTGGGTACAATTCTTTTAGTGCCTATTATTTAGAGCCTCTGTTAAAAATACCATCCCCTCCAACCCACTCAAAATATATATTCCAAATCATAGTATTTAGTCTTTAGCTAGGCATATGCAGGAATACACAAGTGTATATCTAAATTAATTACAGTTACGAATTTGATAAAATGTCGAGCCCTGTATGCTTGAAGTAATAACAAAATAACCCCTCAAAATCATGGTTTCAGAGGTACGTAAGTTAAAGCTAAATACATCGTCACTATTTGTGAATATCAAAATTAATTCCATTATGGTGTTCTATTTCTGAAATCACAGAACCATCCTCTGAGAATATGACAGCAAAATAATAGATTTTATATCCACAATTGATTCATCTTGCCATATCAGTCGATTAAAGTGAAGGAGATCTATGTGGCATTTATTATAACCATCAATCATTGAGATTATTGCTAGCTTTCCCATATTTAACCATTGTCACTTTTCTTCTATTTCCATGGTTCTCTAACTTGAATGTCAAAATATTAACCTACAGATTCCCAGGCACAACCCCCAAATATTCTGATTGTAGGTCTGGCATGAAGCTTTGATAAATAGCCGAGATAATTCTTAAAATAGCCGAAATGATTCTCATACAGCTTATCTCTACCTCACACTTGAAAAGATAGTGCCTCATTTAAATATTGGAATAATCTGTCCCTTATTTTGTTTTTGGTAAATGAAAAATAAGCTTTTTATTTACAAAGATTATTCAGCAAATATTTAATGAAAAACTGACGATATAGAAAAATAAAAGAAAAAGAGACAATAATTGTTACCTATTATCTGTTAACTCCTTGGTAAATACGTTTCTGGAGCTTTCTTCTATTAATATATGATATGATTATTTATGTATTCTACATTTATAGTATATTCTATATTCTACTATTTGTGTATTCTTTTGGGTTGTTTCCAGTTTCACATGTCAACATTTGGTTTCCTTTATTTTTAATTTTGTCTTTGTTTCTTAAATTCCTATGGAATCCTGTTGATCCGTTTCAAGTTCATTATCTCTTCCTTTGGTGTACACCACTAGAGCTTATATAGAAGTTGTTGCAGATAATGTTCTATAGTCACCCCTTGATTTGTTGTTAATTATGTTGTTCAAATCAGAAAATTTAAACGTCAGATTTCTTTACTGGTTTTTTCTTTGTCTTTTCAATCACTGAGAAATTCATGCTAACCTACCCTATTCTGATTTAGATTTGTCAATTTTGTATTTTTGTCCATTGTGTTTTCTATATTTTGAGACTACTGTAATTAGGTGCTGACAAATTATAAATTGTGATGACTCACTGAAATGAAATTCGACCATTACTGACTCTCTTTATCTCTGATAATGCTTTCTGGTTTTAATTCTATTTTGTCTATGAATCTAGATAAATCAGCGTTATTTTAGTTAGTTTAGTTTGCACAGCTATCTTTTCCATTCTTTTAACTTAAATGTTTCTCTGTCCTAACAGTTTATGTGTCTCTTCCAAATAACATTTTATTTATTTTTTAACGTTTTCTTTCAATATTTATTCATTTTTAAGAGAAAGAGAGAGGCAGAGTGTGAGTGGGGAGGGGCATAAAGAGAGGGAGACACAGAATCCGAAGCAGGCTCCAGGCTCTGAGCTGTCACCACAGAGCCCGATGCGGGGCTTGAACTCATCAGCTCGTGAGTTCGTGACCTGAGCCAGTCAGGTGCCCCTCCAAATAATATTTTAGCTGAATCAAATGAAATTGCAATGCCTATGGTCTGAAAATTATCAACCATTAGCAATTTCATATGATTTAATCTCATGTTTGTATTTTTTTTTTTTTTACTATACAATTAGACAATATTTGTCTTTTAACTGGAGCACTCAATCCTCTTTCTTTTAATATAGAGTACATCATGTGGCTTTTAGTCTGCTAACCTATTTTGTGCTTTCCATTTATCACACTTTTCTATTTCCTCTGCTCTTCTTTTAAATACATTTTTAATATTTTAAATTTTTTCTCTTTTTGGAAGTTATATATGCAATTCACCTGCTTTTAATTCATAGTCTATGAATTCCTACATGTATTCCTAATTTATAAAGTTTAATGTTAATCAATATGTTGGCCCTATTCTTGGACAAATTCTTAACAACAGTTTCTTTGTACTCCCTTCTCAACTAATTGTTATTTTTTTATTTATTTTAGTTCTTTTTTAAGAAACTTCAGGTCATCATTATTTTTACATACAGTTAATATTCATTTATATATGTCAACATATTTACCATCACTGCTGTGTTCTTTCCTATTCTTAGATTTCTGACTTCCATCTGAGATAATTTTCCTTCTGCCCAAAGCAGATTTTTAAATTTCTCTTGAAATTGTCTGTTTGGTTGTTTGTTCTTCTTGCCTCCATTGTGGAAAATACTTTTCTCAGTATGGAACTCAAAGTTGGAAATTATTTTCTGCCAGTACAATGATATTTTTATTTCACTGTCATTTGGCTTTCTTTATTACAAGCTATATTAGAAACTAGTTCCATAAATTCTTACCATTTTGTGAAGGTTTTCATACTTTGAAGGTGTTTAAAAAAATTTTTTGTCAGCTTCATAGATGTCCCTAGTGGGAGGGTTGTTCATAATTTTCATTACTGAAAATAGCAATTTGAGCCTTTAACTTTTTACTCTATTTAAATACCATTTAAACATTTATTCATGTGTTATTTACATGCAAAAAATACCAAAGTTACCTGTAATATACTTTTTAGTGGCTGAATTCTACTGTATAGTAGATAAATTCTGGCTTATTTATTAATCTGTTTTAATTTTTTTGTCATAATTTTTTAATAAGTAATAAATACAGAACATCTTGTAGGTGAATCTGTAAGTTCATGCTTAATTATTTCCTTAGGATAAATTTCTAGAACTTAATTGGTTATGCCAAAGGATTTGTACCATTTTAAAGCTTTTGGTATATATTGTTCATATCCTCCTATTAATATTCCCAACAGTATGCAAATTTCCCCCCACACTTTCTGTAACACTGGATTTTATAAATGTGCTATATCTGCAGTAGTTTTTATAGTTTTAATAATTTAGGTCTTTCACATGAAGAGAATACATTCTAGAGAAATTAATAATTAATAATTATGCTTTTTAAAAAAGAATGTAAATGTACATAAGAGTTTGCTTTAGGCCAAATGGTAAATTAGGAAATTCCATGAGGTTGCCCAAATTATTTCATGTGCTAGAATATTATCATACAGAATACTACTTGAAATAACAGGAAATTAAACAGATTAGAAAATACAAGGGCATCTGGGTGGTTCAGTTGTTCAAGAGTCCGACTCTTGATTTCAGCTTAGGTCATGATCTCACCAGTGTGAGACCGAGCCCTGCATCAGGGTCCAAGTTGGGCATGGAATCTGCTTGGGATTCTCTCTCCCTCTGTCTCTCTGTCTCTCTCTCTCTCCCTCTGTCCCTCCCCTATGTTCTCTCTCTTTCTCTCAGAAAGAAAGAAGGAAAGAAAGAAAGAAAGAAAGAAAGAAAGAAAGAAAGAAAGAAAGAAAAGAAGAGAAAATACAAGGAATTTGTAGTGTTGTTATAATGAAAATGAAATAATCCTTTTTCAAAGAGATTCTTTCTTCAAGTACCCTGCAATTTGTAAGCCTGTCTTCTTGAAGAAAATTCTTCATAATTTCTAATATTTATACAGCATCTACTGTATGCCAAGCATCTTGAAGGACTTTTCTTCCTTTATTACAAAGGAGTCTGTCTTACATATATAACCTGTTGCCATGCTCCATGTGATTGAGTACAGCATGCCCTAAACACAAACTCTAATCATGAGTAGCTCATTTTGAAAACATTAAGCAATCCAGGACATGGTTCGAGATGATGCCAATTATAATCCTGTTTCTTTTTTTTAACACCTTGAAGTGCCCAGATACCTCTGACATTCTTAGTGCAAAAGGACTCACTTCTCTCCATGATCTAGTTCCCTCAACCACTTTTCTCCCCCCCACCAGAGAGCCTCTTCCGGCATGTCACATTTCCTTCTACCTGCACATCCCTCTGGGGGAATGCAGTTAGGGGCTCTATGATAGCTTTACTCAAGAGAATTGCACTCTTCTTTTTTTTTTTTTTTTTTTTTTTCAACGTTTATTTATTTTTGGGACAGAGAGAGACAGAGCATGAACGGGGGAGGGGCAGAGAGAGAGGGAGACACAGAATCGGAAACAGGCTCCAGGCTCTGAGCCATCAGCCCAGAGCCTGACGCGGGGCTCGAACTCACGGACCGCGAGATCATGACCTGGCTGAAGTCGGACGTTTAACCGACTGCGCCACCCAGGCGCCCCGCACCCTTCTTTTTAGAGGGCAGGAGAGGGAGACACGATAAACTGGCAATACCTGTTCTTTCCCGAGGGGAGGGAGAAGGAAGGCTGTGAACTCCTACTCCCCCTCCAAAACACACACACTGACCACCACCACCACTTTTGCCCAGCCACCTTATACACCAAAGAAGAAACTTCTTATTAGGGCTTTTCAAGGCCTTGAAATTTAATGATCATGTAAGTGTGTCTTTGTTTTAAGCAAGAAGAAATGTCTAAAATATGCACTTACTCAAAATTAAATTAGCTATTATGTTTGACTTTATACAAGGGTACTTCACATATTTCTTTTACGTTGGTAGCTATTTTGGCACAACTGTAATGTAAGTCTAGATATAGAATAAATATACCCGTGATTTTAGAAACACTGGTAATAACATAACAAAGTCGAGTTGCAAGTCTAAAAATTAATTTATAAATATAAGTATTTATACGTATTACATACAATTACATCATATATTTGACCAATATAAGTGGGACCCTGAAGAATTCTTATAGTTAAAGGATAATCTGGGAGAGGGGATAGGAAAAACAGAAAGGGAATTAAGAAATACAAAATTTCAATTACAAAATAAATAAGTCACAGAGATGAAAAAAGATGCAGCATAGGGAATATTGTCAATAATATTGTAAAAATGTTATATGGTGACAAATGGTGACTACACTTACCATGGTGGGCACTGAGTAACGTATAGAATTATGAAACCAATATAGGGGCGCCTGGGTGGCTTAGTCAGTTGGGCGACCAACTTCGTCCCAGATCATAATCCCACAGTTTGTGGGTTTGAGCCCCACATCCGGCTCTGTGCTGACAGCTTGGAGCCTGGAGCCTGCTTCGGATTCTGTGTCTCCACCTCTCTCTGCCCCTCCCATGCTCATGCTCTGTTTCTCTCTGTCTCTCAGTAATAAATTAAACGTTAAATTTTTTTTTTAAATCAGTATGTTGTACAACTGAAGCTAATATAATATTGTATTGTAATTATACTTCAAGTAACAAAAAGATCATCTTCCCTTCTGGAATTAAAAATTTTCCAAACACTGAAATTTCAGCACATATTTGAATACAGAACACCCTGATGCCTGTGGTTATAATTTAAATTTAGAGTCTTACTACAGTGGTACAGTAACATTTGAGCATTTTTTAATTATTATTTTTTTAAAAAAATTAATGTTTATTTATTTTCGAGAGAGAGCATGTGAGCAGGGGAGGAGCAGAGAGAGAAGAAGACGCAGAATCTGAAGCAGGTCCCAGGCACCAAGCTGTCAGCACAGAGCCCAACGCAGGGTTCAAACTCACGGACTATGAGATCATGACCTGAGCTAAAGTTGGATGCTTAAGTGACTGAGCCACCCAAGTGCCCCATTAAAAAATTATTATTATTGCAGGGATGCCTGGCTGGCTCAGTTGATTAAGCGTCTGACTCTTGATTTTGGCTCAGGTCATGGGTTCGTGGGTTTGAGCCCCACGTCGGACTCTGTGTTGACAGCTTGGAGCCTGCTTGGGATTCTCTCTCACCCTCTCTCTCTGCCCCTCCCCTGCTCACATGTTTTCTCTCTCAAAATAAATACATAAATAAATATTGTTTTTAAATTTGTAATTATTATTATTGCAGGTTTTGGTATATCTCCAAGCTCATCAAGTAGGGGTCCTCAGGTGACTATGCACAAACTGTGTATTTCCCTATGTTTAAAGTGCAGAGCTAGGATCCTTGATGAAATATTGAATAGGAAAAGCAGAAGTCTCCACTTTGGTGTTAATTCTAAAGAACTATTTTAATGAAGTAATGCACTTGTCAGGCATTAGGTCAAAATCTATTAAAAGAAAATACTCATTTTTACCAGATATCAAAAATTATCAAGTTAAAATTTTCTTTTCATCCCCCACCCTAAAAGATGCAAATGGTTTTGAGGAAATATTTTTTTTAATGCAAGGTTTTTCTGTAAGACAATTTTCAGCTAGAATACTGATATATATAAAAGCTATCTACCCTGCAATGTCATTTCCCTCAAGTAGGAAAAAAAATGCTCCTTTTGGCAGTTTCATTAAGCACTTTATTAATCTCAGTTACAGAATTTATTTCTTACTGGCACTGACATTTTATTCCTTCTAACTCATTGAGGACAGGACTAGATCTTCTTTATCCCACTCTGTCCCAGAGCAGCGCTGAGTTTAACACATTTTTCACCTGCATTGAATTAGGAATTTTGGAATATCAAATATATTATTTACAAATTAATAAGTCATAAAAATATATTAATTGAACCATAGAACTAGAAATAAGACCTCAGAGAGTTAAATTATTAAAAGTCAATACCCTGTTTTTTTTTTTTAATTTTTTTTTTTCAACGTTTATTTATTTTTGGGACAGAGAGAGACAGAGCATGAACGGGGGAGGGGCAGAGAGAGAGGGAGACAGAATCGGAAACAGGCTCCAGGCTCTGAGCCATCAGCCCAGAGCCCGACGCGGGGCTCGAACTCCCGGACCGCGAGATCGTGACCTGGCTGAAGTCGGACGCTTAACCGACTGCGCCACCCAGGCGCCCCGTCAATACCCTGTTAATGGCAAATATATATCTAAATCCCAAGCCTTCTAATGCTCTGTACAAGATTCTTTCTTTAACCAAAGTTTCTTGAATATTTATTCAAATATTAATTAAAAATTAAAATTTACCATTTGAAATTTGCTTAAAAATTTTTTAAGTTATGGATACTCAATATAATTTCCATATTTTCACTTATTAATAGTGGCATTTAAAAATAGTCTAGGGGTGCTTGGGTGGCTCAGTTGGTTCAGTGCCCGACCAGCTCAGGTCACAATCTTGCAGTTCATGGGTTTGAGCCCTGCATCAGGGTCTCTGCTGTCAATGCAGAGCCCACTTCAGATTCTGTCTCCCTCTCTCTTTGTCCCTTCTCTCTCTCTCTCTCTCAAAATAAATAAACATTAAAAAAAAGGAACAGTCTATATTGGGTTGTTTGGTACTCTTGCTTTACTTTTGTTGTTCTCATATATAAAAAAATAAGTTCCAGCGGGGCACCTGGGTGGCTCAGTCGGTTGACTGTCCGACTTCGGCTCGGGTCATGATCTCACAGTTTGTGAGTTCAAGCCCTGCGTCGGGCTTTGTGCTGACAGCGCAGAGCCTGGAGCCCACTTCAAGTTCTGTGTCTATCTGTCTTTCTGCCTCTCCCCTTCATGCCTTCTGTCTCTCTCTCTTTCAAAAATAAACACTTAAACAAACTTTAAATAAGTTCCAGCAAGTTTAATGTTTTAAAACATATTGTGTTGCTAATCTTATTACCAGAGAGTATAAATCAGATTTTATGCTGATGTTTCACAGTCAGAGAATCAAGTGAAGAACACCAAGAAGAGCTAGTTCCACTTCGTCCACTCTGGTCTTCCTCATTCTATACAAAGAAGAATGTTTTCATGACTTCAAGATATTTCTCCTGTATCAGATTAAGAATTAAATCAACTTGTATTTGTAGAACACTTTATTGTATAGAAAGCACTTAGTGTTGTATAGAAAGCACTTAGTGTCTTGAATCATGTAGATGTTGAATGAATATTTATCGACTATGACCTGTGTGGAATCGTGTTTCCTTTATCTCATTGAATCTTCATGTCAACTTCATGAAGTAGGGATGTATATGTCCACTTTACAAATGAGCTTATATATGTCAGAGCTGAGATTTTAATTCAACTTACCCTATTCAAGTTTTCTTTCTGTCTATTAACATTCAGAGATGCAAATTTCATAAGAACTATTTTGTGTAAATCACATCTTACCTTAAAATATTTATAGTATAGAGTTGTTGAGATTGTTTATTATCTGTTTCAGTTAGAGCCATGACACTGCACACATGATACATTCTAATAGGTGTTGAAGGAGGCTTAATAAAAGAACAGTGTACAAGAGTGTAAACAGGATGAAGAGAAGCCAACAGGTTCTAGGGTCTAGGGAGCTAGCCACAGTGGGTGGAGAGATATTGCCATCTCTTGCCTGAAGGGCAAAAGAGAAAAGATGGTGATTCCACTCTTTCAGCCACCATAATAAGCCAAGCAATGAGAAAAAAGTGGGGAATCCATCTAATTTCCCCTTGGGGAGCAGGATTGGGATCTGCCTTCAGTGCCTACGTAGTTAAAAAAAAAATTGAATTGGAGAAGTACAGCAGGACGGGGACTCTACTGGAGCAGTCTATACTTCTCAGATACAAACTCCTAGGAGGGTATCCATGCTCGAGTTGTCTTACTAATATTATGACCAGGAGGACCACAGCAACAAGAGAATATGAGAGGCACCCTTGAGTAGGAACCTGTGCAGAACTCTTTAAAAACTCATACTTGCATTCCATGTAAGAGAGCCAGCCTTCTGGAATGCAGGTATGAACATTTGGCCTTTCTCATATTTCTCTTCCCAGGCTCCAATGTAGGAGGAGAAAAGAAACCCAGAAAGGGATAGGACAGAATTAGAAAGGGAGAAGAAATGAAAGAACAGGACCCACAATGCAGTTTCCTTAGACTACTAAGCACAAAACATAAAGAGAGGAACTGGGTTAATTTGGCATGTTGCTGAGCTTATGTCATTCCAGAATGGAACTGATTTTTTAATATCTTGGAATGGATGAAAAGTTACGAAAACAACCTGAGATAATTTTAAGAGGACTAGAAAGAGTGATTTAACAGAGCATGGTTGAAAATAGCAATTGGAGAAAAAATATAATCATTTTATGCTTATACTTCACCAGGATAAAATTGTTTAATAAACCAGTTGACTCTGTAAGCAGTGACCACCTTGAAATATCTATTTGACAGTGGTACTGCAAAGAGTTAAGTGCAAATAACGTTCAGCCTTGTTAGCTTTACATTACCAATAAGCTTGGGTAAGAAAATTGACCATAAATCTTCAGGTTAGTAGGAAGTCATGTTTCACCATGTATTACAAAAATTTATTTAAACATGATCTACTGTTTGTCATCAAATGCATATAGACTCCTATTAAAACAAACAAACAAAAACAAAAAACAAGGTTCATTTCTGTTTCACTTCCTCTGTGAATGACAAAGTCACAGAGCCAGGAGCCTAATTGTCAACTTCAACTTCCGACTTATTTTCATGTCCTTCTCCTATGTATTTTGAGTGAGCATAGAAATGAGCTTTTTCTTTCTGTTTTCCACAGGATTAAATTCTTTACTGTTTTCCACTTCCAGGCCTTTGAAAACCAAGCAAAGCAACAGAAACATATCCAGAAGCCTTGGTAACAAGTTACTAAGAACAATCCAACCCTTTTAAAATGATTCATCCCCCTAACATGTAGTCAATTCTTCCAGCTGGAAGTTGAGTTGAACTGCTTATCTTCAGCATCTGAGGATTGGAATTACCTGATTTTTTTGAACCATACAGCTTTCAGCAGCAAAATTCTAAGAATCAAGTCACTATTTATTTATTTAGAATCACTATTTATCTCCCCATATTAAGATTAGTATTAATCTCCTTGAAAACATTAATAATACAACGTCCACCCTCAAATTTTTCAATGACATATCAAAAAGGTTGTTAAAAAAAAAAAGAAAAAAAAATTTCCCCTCCTCTGCCCCTAAATGAATGAATTTTCCCCTGAGCTTTCACGTGTCCAACTTTTTGGTTTCCTTGACTACAGTTGACCCAGTTGGTCACTGTTTCCCTGAAATCTTCCTTCTCCTCTGAAAACATGATATCCTCTTTCCTCAGCTATAGTTTCACTGTTTCCCATCTCCTCCTCTCTTCTTGACCCACCTGTGAGGTCAAAGCTTACTTTATTATTTTGTTCTCCTCTTTCTATGGATTCTCTATATTACCCATTCTTGCAGTTTTCAGCTATCACACTCATGTTGGTAATTCCTGAAGTTTACAATTTATGTCTTAACCTTTCATCCTTTCCCATCATCTATGTCAGAGGGCATGTCTTAGGGAGTCTGTGACATCTGAAATGTAAATAAGCCTTAAACCCAGCCAACTGACCCTACTCCTTTAACTGGCACCCTGAATCTGCCCTTAGTCAATGCTGTCCTGCCCCCACCTCTCCTACATTTATAGCTTCCTTTTCCTTACCCTAGAAACCTCTCAAAAGCAGACCTTCATCTTACTAGGATATGCTAAGCCTCTAGCTTCTGAACCTGTCATTCTATGCTGCACACAGCTGCCAGCATTATGTCTTTCAAACACTTCTCTTATCATGCTAGTCTCTTAGAATCTCTTGTCTATGACATCTAAATTCTTGAGTCTGGCATCTAAGGCCCTTCATCAATGGAATCCACAATTCTCATATTTTCTAGCCAAATACCTCATTACTCCTCAACATACCATTGCTTTAGCTTCATTAAGTAAACTCTGACTTCCCATATATATCTTAATCATCCCCTTTGTGTTTTTTTCACAACCTCAAATTCCCTCTTTTGTCCTTTTTACTGGCCCATGCTTATTACTTGCCATACTTACTATCTTTGGCCGTATAATTACTGAAACACTGTCATTCCTGAGACTATAAAATTTCCTCTACTTCTCATCTAGTCTATTTTTTTTTTTAATTTTCCTGGAGGGTCTCATGCTTAGCACTTTCTATACGTTGCTGACAATCACAATCTCATATCATTACATAAATAAATTGTCAACCCGAATATAAACAAACTATGTATAATTTCAGATGAGAGGACTAACCCTTAAAATGCCTCATTTATCCGTCAAATCAACAAACATTTATTTAGTATCTACTCACGGCAGCAACTATACCAGCAGCTAGGAATAAAAAGGTATATTTAAAAAAAACTCAAATAAAAATGTGCTCAATAGTTTGAAAAGCTCCTCTTAAAAATTATTTTCCCATCCATTAGCAAGCACTAGTCATTTTTAGATTTTAGTTATCATTGGGTCATTTAAAAATATATGCACTTTATTTCTAGAAAGCATTTATATAATAGTTAAAATAATTCCTTCATTCAACAAATATTTATTGAGTATCTACCAGATGTAGAATGCATCAATTGAGTTAGTTCCTTAATGAGGGGGATTTTTTTTTTATCTTATTCTATCCTTTGTCAGAGGAAATACATTTTACATTTTAAAATATACTGACAAAATACATAAGAATGTAGAATACTTGCTTTTAGGAGCATTAAAAATTACTCTCCATATTTAATAATATCACGCTAAATGAAAACTCCAAACAACATCCTTATAATTACATCAATGATCTAAATATCAACTATTCTACCTTCAAAGGCAGACCAAAACTTTACCCACTCTTCATTGTAAAATTCTCTAGGAACATGCAAGTATGCTTTTCTTAACTTCTGAAAGAAAAAGATATTTTAAGCCAAAAACAGGAATGCCATATTTATCTTATACAGTTGAACTGTTTACATAATTAAACCAATTACGATTCCAACTAATTGTTATGGAAAGAAATCCTTTGGGTACTAAAATATGTTCTTAAAATAAAATTATCACAATTCCTCAGTGAATGCAAACTAATTTGTATTTTGTACATATTAATTACCCTGTTAAACTTCTAGACTCTTTCCTTTATACTTTTTTAGTACAGGTCTGTTGGTTTCCCTTACATTATTCCCTTTATCAGCTCTGCTATGTAGTCATCCAGGAGTTCATAAACCTATGAACTCCACATTGACCCCAAAGGTTTCCATCATACATCCAAGTGTCAAAGACCTGGACGTGTCCAGCTGCTGCCTGTTAGTGTGGTGTCTCATTTTTCTTACATAATATATATGATGAACAGGTTCTTTTTTTTATCTCTTAATAGCTATGTATTAGAAAACTAAATAACAGCATTTGTGCAATCAAAACTGTTAGAAAGCAGTCTCGTACGGAAAACCTTTTCTCTGTTCCTGACCTTGTCTCTGAGATGGGTCTTTCTAAAGCTATCACTCTGACATGAGTAACAAACACTACAGTTGTTCCATAAACTATCTGTTTACAGGATATGTATTTCTAAAGTGTCAAGAAAGAATCCAGCCACCTGTCTGACATTGTGAACAAACCACAAAGTAAGGGCAATCCAGATTTTGTTTGGCCTGAAGCTTATACAATATTGGGAGAACTTCCACAAAGAAATACAGAAGTGCAAAGACAACATTAGGTACAAAAGTGGACATTTCACTCTGTCATCTCTGCACTGGGAGCAGCTCTCCTGCCACAGCCCCTCATCCTCTGAAAATGTCTGCCTGCCCAAAGTTAGCCTGCCCCTTCTTGGTCAGGAGCACCTCTCAGCTGCTGAGCCAGTCACTGTCTGCAATGTCACCAAAACCACTGGAGACACTGACAGATGGAGCCTTGGCAGCTTGGCAGTCCCACACCCCCCGACCTCACGTATTCCCAGCCGCAGCTTCTGAACCAGTGCCATTTCAAGGGACAGGGCACAGCAGCCAAGTGCATTGGGGCTGGGGCTGCCACGGTAGGGGTGGCTGGCTCCAGGGCTGGAACTGGGACTGCGTTTGGGAGCCTCATCATTGGTTATGCCAGGAGCCCCTCCCTGAACAGCTCTTCTCCTACACCATTCTGGGCTTTGCCCTCCCGGAGGCCATGGGACTCTTTTGCATGGTGGTGGCCTCTCTCGTCCTCTTCTCCATGTGACAGAGCTGTCTCCACTTCCCATAGGTCTTTTTCCAGTGTCTCATCTGCCCTGTTTGCTCCTTTTCCTATATCTCCCCAGGCAGTCTGGGGAACATGGCTGGCTCAGGGTTTGACAGAGGGAAGACAAATAAATTCTGTATCAATAATAAAAGAGAGTAAACATTTAGTTAGAATGAGAAAATAAACCACCAAAAATTAATGCAGATCCAGGTCCTTTTCTTGTGAGAGCTCTTGAGCCATTTACCAGAGGTATCGACAGAGAAATGCTTCTTGATGGCAACCTGGCTTCTCCTCTCTACCTGAGACTCACAAAAACTCTCAGAAACTCTCAGCACACACCAGGTGAGGCACCCTGAAGTTTCGATTCATAAGCTGCACAGTAAATTTGCTTCTGAATAGTTGAAACAAGCAAATGACCAAACAAAACCTTAATACTCTTCTAGATGGTTCCTTGGATCCTAGTCTCAGCCTTCTACTAAGCTTCTGGCCTTTTCTGGGTCTCCTATGATATGATCGTCATCTTTATTAAACAAGCCAATTTTTATGCTACAGAACATGGTATCCAGGGACTGCTAGATTCACATCTCGACAAAGCTGTGACCACTCTCCATCATCCCTCATCGCGCAGAGGAGATCAGCATGGTAACTGTGCAGCCTTCATTTTTGCTCCCCCAGATTCTGTGTTTTCCAGACAAACATCCAAACATTTCAACTCTTTGTTTGCCTTGTTTATTCTCTTGAGTTTCTCCATGTCCACCATCAGCATGACATTCAGGGCCACATACCCTCAGGACTAGGCAAGCTAAGGGTACTAAGTTCTTAGACAGGTCTTCCAGTTTCCTGGAGTACCTGTAACACAGCGGCTAAGCCAGGACATTTGCTGAAGCCAAAGAGAAACATTTCCAAAAGATATTTCACATAATGAAACAAAATAAAGTGAAATTTCCCTACATACTCTAGAGATCTATGGTGCAGTTTATAAAATACCCCAGTCTCACACACACACAAATCTATATTGCCTTTTTCTTGCATCTACAGATTTACAAAATGGCTTATACTGAAAGTATATTTTCTGGTTATAAATAGCATATTTAAGCACACTATTCACTGGGAGGTCTTGAGCCCTTAGTGAGCTACAATAGTAATGCTAGGCTGCTATGGGGATTATCTCATAAGGATAACGATAATAAATTTTGCTTTGATATTTCAGATCAGGCTTTTAGGAACACTAGCTGGGGCAGAGACTTGGACTGGGAGTTTGGCCCCTACAGGTCTATTTCTAGTTTCTGGGAAAAAAATGTCTTTGGCAGTTCACTTTAGACAACTCTATTGAAGCTCATTAAGAAGCTACTGGACATTTTTGTTATGGTTCATTTAAACGTTATTGAGCTGCTTTTCCACTTAAGGAAAAAATTGGTTTGCCTCAATTTTAGCAATTCTAAAGTAAATTCAAAATAATACTAAGCTGCCTTTGTTAGAGGCCAAGCTGTAGAGTCTGCAGCAGTGTTATGGAAACTATTTAATGGGTAGAAGAAAATTTTCTCTTATATAAATATATTGCTAATCAAAATCAGCAGCCAAATTTGCTAGAAAAAATAACCTCCCAAGAGAATAATGCTCATTTTGGCAGGTACATTCTGGTATGTTTCTGAGTGGATCAATCCCTTCTCAGTATCTGTTAACAGAAATTTATACATAACTGATAATGTGCTTGTTATTGCTATTTTCTTTGTACCAGTTTTTATTTTTTTTTTATTTTTTTTTTAAATTTTTTTTTTTTTCAACGTTTATTTATTTTTGGGACAGAGAGAGACAGAGCATGAACGGGGGAGGGGCAGAGAGAGAGGGAGACACAGAATCGGAAACAGGCTCCAGGCTCTGAGCCATCAGCCCAGAGCCCGACGCGGGGCTCGAACTCACGGACCGCGAGATCGTGACCTGGCTGAAGTCGGACGCTTAACCGACTGCGCCACCCAGGCGCCCCTTTGTACCAGTTTTTAAATAAGTCCCCTAAATATAAAACTGTGTCATTTCTATTAGCACATATAGGATATGAATAGCTAATGCCTTCTAAACATATATTGCTATCAGATAACCTAGGACATTTTTCCAAGGTGAGTATTTTGAGATTCAACTTTATTAATATAGATATGGAAAGCACATTAATAAATCTTCCCTTATATCCCAGTGGTTTTCTTTTTGGAACCAAGCCTTAGATCAGTGGCCTTCAGAGTATGACCTGAGGACTGATATGAAGGCTCTCTTCATTATTTAGAAACTTATTAAGTGAGCTATAAAGTTTATTAATATTTTCCATTCATAAACCAAAATTACTTTGTTAGAAAATTTTTCTTAAGGCTTTAATGCAGCATTCTGTTCAGAAGCCTGGCTGCTGTGTTCTGCTTGATAATGTTGTAAAGTCCCACTGGGCAGATTGCTTCATAGAGTTAAGATTCCTAAAATTTTACACTATTATCAGTGTATCATCAGGGGCACCTGGGTGGCTCAGTTGGTTAAGCGTCCGACTTCACCTCAGGTCATGATCTCATGGTTTGTGAGTTCGAGCCCCGTGTCGGGCTGTGTGCTGACACTTCGGAGCCTGGAGTCTGCTTCAGACTCTGTTTCTCCTTCTCTCTCTGCCCCTCTCCAACTTGTGCTCTCTCTATGTCTCCCAAAAAATAAATAAACGTAAAAAAAAATTTTTATCAGTGTATCATCAGTACAGCTTTTAGTCAATTACAGCATTCACTTGCTGCTATTCTTTCTTTGACTTTAATTCCATATCATTATTCATCTTACTTTATCATTTTTTTGTTATAGATTGTTTTTGTTTTTTTCTCCTTTAGTTTGTATTGATACAGATTTTCTTAAGCATGTTAAAAGGTCTCGGGGCGCCTGGGTGGCTCAGTCGGTTAAATGTCTGACTTCGGCTCAGGTCATGATCTCAGTTTGTGGGTTCGAGCCCCACGTCGGGCTCTGTGCTGAACACTTGCTTGGAGCCTGGAGCCTTCTTGAGATTCTGTGTCTCCCTCTCTCTATGCCCCTCCCCCACTTTCACTCTGTTTCTCTCTCAAAAATAAATGCACATTAAAAAAAAATTTTTTAGGGGCGCCTGGGTGGCGCAGTCGGTTAAGCGTCCGACTTCAGCCAGGTCACGATCTTGCGGTCCGTGAGTTCGAGCCCCGCGTCAGGCTCTGGGCTGATGGCTCAGAGCCTGGAGCCTGTTTCCGATTCTGTGTCTCCCTCTCTCTCTGCCCCTCCCCCGTTCATGCTCTGTCTCTCTCTATCCCAAAAATAAATAAAAACATTGAAAAAAAAAATTAAAAAAAAAAAAAAATTTTTTAAAGGAAAAGGTCTCAACTTCAACAGTCATCAGAGAAGTACAAATTAAAATAAAAAGGGGGTAACATTGAGCTTACTAGTATGGCTAAAAATAAAAAGAGTAAATTTATATCTATATCTATATCTATATCTATATCTATATCTATATCTATATCTATATCTATATAATCTCTCATGGATACCATAAAGTTGAATGTATTCCTACCAGAGTTAGGGACGGCACACTGTCGAGAGAGTTTTAGTAGTAGCTCAGAAAGGGGACAGAAAAATCAGGGTACTTGCGAGGATCGGGAGCCAGGTTTAAGGTGGATATTCAATTCAGGGTCTTTAGGATTGGTGTGGATCATTATAATTTAGTACTGGTGGACACACAAGGTGAGAAGTTTGAAGCATGAGTTTTGAAGAGTTTAGGGAAGTTCACAGTTGTTTGATGCTATCTGTTAAGCATTTGAACAGTTTGGTGCTTATTTAAATGGGGTTTTTTTTGTTTGTTTTGTGTTTTGTGTTTTTTTCAAAAAGTCCCTGGAACAATCTATAAAGATATTTGTATCTTTTATTTTTCTACACAAGAGCTTCCTGGAATAGTAAATTCATATTGATGAAGAACAATAAAGTCAATTAAGACAGCGAAACAAAGTCATGTTTACGTAGACCATAAGCTATATGCATGTAGATGCTTTCAGTATCACTGTCCCACTGTGTGGTCATTCTTCCAACCTGACCTATGAGAAGGTTCATTTTTTTAAGTTTATTTATTTATTTTAAAAGACAGAGAGAGAAAGAGAGAGAGAGAGAGGGATAGACAGAGAACAAGCAGAGGAGGGACAGAGAGAGAGGGAGAGAGAGAATCCCAAGGAGGCACCACGCTGTCAGCACGCCCAATGCAGGGCTTGAACTCACGAACCATGAGATGATGACCTGAGCCAAAACAAGAGATGCTTAGCCGACTGAGCCACCAGGTGCCCCAAGAGGGTTCCTTAACATCTGGGGATGTGTTCAGTCCAAATTCTCATCAATATTTGAGTTGCCAGGATATTGTATCATGTTTCCAGAGATGGTTGTTTCAACCTCCACAAGGATAAGGTTTTCCTATTCTTTTTGTTGGAAGATCACCTGTTGGATCATTTGATGGCACGGCGGCTGTTCAGCAATATTCAAATGTCTGGTGATCACACATCTGAACGTTACAACCAGGCAGTTGTTAAAGGTATAATTATGATTAGAGTTTATATTTCACTTGTCAGCCAGGAGACAAGGTGCCCAAATTAGACAGAAAATAGATCTCATCCCTAAAGCAAAAAACCCACATGCCAGATAGAAGTTTCTTAGCTAAACTGACAATCCTATGGTTTGTTCCTTCCCAAATCTCTTTCACGACATTAAAGATACCAAAGAGGCCTGTAAGAATCTAAGCACGACACACCTCCCCTAAAACATCACATATTCCCTCTCAAGAGGCCAATGTTATATCTAAAGAGGCTCTCTTCTGGACCAGCATCTGCCCAATTTAAGGAAGGTCTCAAGTGTCACTTCCCTTGGTGGCATTCTCTAGTTCTTTAGCTAGTTTGTAAACAATGGCATATTGGATTCTTCCTACTCTCCAGGCCTATTTTAAGGCACAGGGTGAAATTTTTCTAAAAGGGAAAACTGAGGGCCAAAATGGTCCCTAAGTGATGTAGAGACTATCCTAAAGAAAGGAATCAGATTCCCAACATATAACAAGTCTCTTCCCATTTGGCAGTTAGAAATGAGTAGTCATTTGTACACAAATCCAATACCAGTCATTAGGAGCCATTAAATGATCTGTTTTTAAATAATCTACCCCAACAGATTTCAGTGTTGTAAAATCTGGAACTACTCGTCAAGCATGGCCCAGTACCAGGCAACGAGTTTGCAGGACTGAGATGAGATCCTTAGGTAGACCTAAGGCCAAAGAAAAATAGTGTGTCTTTCCTTTGAAAGTTAGTTGGTCTTCCAGTGAATACCATCTCTACTCTAGTCCTCTTCTCAGTTCTATTTTTGTGCAAGCTCAATTTCAAAACTGAGGCCCAACAAAAAATCACTGAACGCTGTTTCAGTGAAGACAGGAACTTTCTTTTCTTTTTTTAAATTTTTTTTTTTAATTTTTTTTTTCAACGTTTTTTATTTATTTTTGGGACAGAGAGAGACAGAGCATGAACGGGGGAGGGGCAGAGAGAGAGGGAGACACAGAATCGGAAACAGGCTCCAGGCTCTGAGCCATCAGCCCAGAGCCCGACGCGGGGCTCGAACTCACGGACCGCGAGATCGTGACCTGGCTGAAGTCGGATGCTTAACCGACTGCGCCACCCAGGCGCCCCAGGAACTTTCTTTTCTAAGTGCAATGTGATATGGGGTTTCAGATTTCTCTCTGTCTGGTCTGTTGTGGGGTTTTCTACATACAATGTTAGCTGACAGTCAAGTACAGTTACCCTGGAAACCAAGAGATTTATTATAAGGAACTGGTACCAAAGGAAGCTGGGTGGCTCCAAATGGAAGTATGTTTTCTGATGTTTAGTCATATGCATACATTTACTAACAAATTGTAGCCATTCATGGGATTCATACAATGGAGTGACTGAGATGGCATAACACTGAAATCAGGAATGGAGTTCTTACAATAACTTAGTTAAAGATAGCCTTACATAAGCAACAAAGGAAATAAAATGTCCAGAAAAATAAACAACAAAATAATGCCTATTAAAGAATTATAATCTACAGTATTATTTTGTGAATCCTGGGTGAAAGCTGTCTGTGTAACACTTATCTCCTTCTGAAGATGGTCTGACTCTTGAGATATTCAGAGAATCCTCATCTTGAGATCTCTAAGAACCACCTTCTAGTGATTCAAAGATAGTTTGTGCCTCTTTATTTGAGAGGCATGAATCCAAGGAACAGCTGCTTGGAATTTTATTGCTGTTCTAGTTGTGAACAGTACTTAATGGGCTCTTTCTAGAAGACCTGGTCTCAGGTTTTAGATCCTTCAAAGGTTGTTTAGAAGGACTATAAGAAAGGCTGCTCAAACCTCTTGAAAAAAATACTGCATGCATTCCTAGAATCTCCTGCAATATTGGACTATGTCCGTTTTTAGTAAATGGAGTCCATAATTGCAAGTGATGTTTCTATAAGTCAACCATTATCAATTGAAATGGGAGAGTCAATGAATCCCAAAAGGAGATGATCTCAATGGCAATATCTTCAGCCTCAGAAGTTTGAGAGTCTCTGAGAATTTTGCCAGTCTGAGTTCTCCAGTTCTGTTTGTTCTTTCTTCCTTTTCTAGAGACTGGGGGCAATATGAGCAGTAAAGTTTCTGAGTGGCAGGATTTTGCAAAGCTTTTTAACAGTCACAGTAAAATGGGTACTCTTGTCATTAGAAACATAGGTTAGAAATTCCTAGTTTGGGAACACAAAATTAAGTAATATTTTTGATACTGTTTCTAGCTCTCCAGGCAGAAAATGCTTCAAAAATCCTAAGAAAAAAGCAATGACCAGAACATACCAAAAATCTGCTGGGCAAATGCAATAAAACAGAAAGCTCAGAAATAAACTCATGCATACACAATCAACTGATCTTCAACAACAGTGCCAAGAATACACAATTGGGAAAGAATAGTCTCTTCAATGAATGGTGTTGGGAAAAGCTCTCTGCTTTCCACCATGTGAGGATACAACCAGAAGCAGCAGTGTGCAAGCAGGAAGAGAGCCCTCAACAGAAGTGTCCATGCTGGCACCGTAACTAATCTCATACTTTCTAGCTCCCAAATATGTGAGAAACACATTTCTATTGTTTAAGCCACCCAGTCTATGTTATTTTTGTTATAGGAGCTTAAACTGATTGAGACAAGGACTTTGATTCTCATCACCAATTCTGAAGTGTGGGGTTTTTTCCCTACACCAAGAAATTTTCTAGTATCAGCTGGATATTCTACAATTCAGTTCAGTTCTGACACTAGTATACAGGATCCCACTTATACTAGGAACCTAAAATAGTCAAACTCAGAGTGCTAGTTACCAAGGGTAGGGTAGAGGGGATATTGGTCAAAGGTACTAAGTTTCAGTTCTGTGAAATGAAGAAGTCCTAGAGATTTACTCTATAGCATCATGCCTATAGCTAACATATTCTTAAAAATTCTCTAAGAAGATACATCTAATGTAGTATTCTTACCACAAGAAAAAAAAGCAGGAAGAAACTTTTGGAGGAGACTGATATGTTTATAGCATAGATTATGGTGATGTTTTACTGTTTTATACTTATCTCCAAATTCATCAAATTGTATACATTGAGTATGTCCATCTATATGTATGTCAATTATACCTCAACCATGAATAGAAGGTTGCAACTTTAAGTCCTACCCCTGATTTCTAGAAAGGGGTGAGGGGCTACAGTTGGCCTGTTATTCTGATTCAACTTCATCAAAATCATCAGAATTAATAGCTTACTATAGTCCCTATAAACACAATGGCAAAAGCCTACCTATGATGTCTAAGGGCACTAACCACAGTAGATAAACTAATAGAGGCTTCTGTCAATTTGGTTTGGTTCTATATGTAGGTCAATCATACACCTATTCACTGTTGATCCCCTTGGCAATCAGACCCCATCTATAGGTGCTTTAGAAAGTCACCTCATTAGCATAAACCAGTGGTGAAAAGTGCTTGTTATGAATAACAAGACACTAATTTCACCTTTATGGCTCTGAAGTATTTTCAGGAACTGAGGACAAGAGACCAAATATAACAAATGTTGTTCCCATTGCTCCTATCTCTCAGGAAATTCCAAGAGTTTGGTTTGCTGTGAGCCAGGAACTGTGGGCGAAGACCAAATATATATGAGAAATGACCAAATATACGTAAGAAATGACAAAATATGTATTTCTTATATATCACAAGGTTGCAATAATAAGGCAGATTTCTAGAAAGAGTAGGAGGTTTACAAGTCTGATTATTTCATCAGAGAGTTCCTTAAAAGGCTTATGAAGAGTAGGAGGGTATTTTGTTTATTCCTAGAGACAAAATCAAGTCACTATCTGGGGAGCTAAGGAAAAGAAAAAAAGAAAGAAAAGAAAAAGATTGAAATAGGAAGTTGGACCCAATGCAATATCCCTGAGTTGAAAACTCAAGAGGTCTCAGAAGACTGCTCTATTTCCAGATTGAGAGTCTTGGGTTGTAGAAGTTTGATGTCTATCAGATCTCAGTGGGCCTCCAAGATTCTCAAAGAGTGGCTTGCTATAAACATCACCAAAACAACCCCTTTTTTATGTTTATTTATTTACTTATTTATTTAGAGCACACAAGCAGGGGAGAGGGGCAGAGGGATAAAGAGAGACAAAGAGAGAGAGAATCTTAAGCAGACTCCACACTCTGCACAGCCTGACACAGGGCTCAATCTCACAACCATGAGATCATGACCTGAGCCAAAATCCAGAGTCAGACACTTAACCAACTGAGCCACCCTGGTGCTCCTAAACTCTTGTTGAGACAAAGTTGAATTTATTCCTCGTGGAATAAATAAAGATAAAGAAGAACACTATTTTATCAGCGTTTTCATAGCCTTTCCAAGGGGGAACTACAAAGTTGGGAAATACATAAGATTTTGAGATTGGTTTAAGACAGTCTTTCAACACAGAGAACTTTACTGATATTGTATAAGGATCATGATTAGAATTGGTGAACATGGTAATATGAGGTTTTCTAGAGGATGGTTTCAAAGAGTCTTGAAGAGGCATCTGAGTGGCTCGGTTGGTTGAGCATCTGACTCCTGATTTTGGCTCAGGTCATGATCCCAGGGTCATGGAATCAAGCCCTGCATTGGGCTCCGTACCAAGCGTAGAGACTGCTTAAGATTCTCTCTCTCTCTCTCTCTCTCTCTCTCTCTTTCTTTCTCTCTCTCTCTCTCCCTTCCCCCTCTGCCCCATCCCCCACTCACACAAAATCTCAAAAATAAAAATAAATTTTTTAAAAAGTGTGCAAAGAGTCTTACAAGTAAGATCGTTTGATGCTATCTATATAAAAGTTGACCAATCTGATATTCACTTAATTTTTTTTTTTTTTTTTTTAGGTAGCTCCTGGAGCAAACAATAAAGCTATTTGCAATTTATATTTCTTGGGCAAGAGTTTCCTGAAATAATAAAGTCATGTTGATAAGAATAGTGGAATAATAAAATTATGTTAGTGAAGACAGCTGAATAAAAGACACGCTAAAGTAATGGTAAACTGTGTGGGTATAAAAGCTTTCATTTATCACTTTTATTCTCCCCCAACAAAAGAATCTGCTTTCTATAGTCTCCAAGAGTATTGAAGAGTGGGAGGGCATTTTGTTTATCACTATTGGTTGCTCATAGGAACCCGTAGAGATACCATCTCTTGTTGAAAACTCTACAACAGTGTCTTCACTGAGCTCCCTCCTTCCATTCTTGACCCACTCCAGGCTGCTCTCCACACAGCAGTCAGAGTGAGATTGAAAATGAAAAGCGAAACACTTCAATGTTTTCTTATCTCTGTTAACATTAAAAGCCAAATCCTTGCCAAGACCAACAAAGCCTACTGGTACCATCCTTAGAACACAGTCTGGAGTATGTGCTTCAGAGGGCCCAGTGTTGGTTTCCCTCCGGATACACTACCAATTGCAGCCACCCACCTGCCACCAGGTAGGGAGTCTACAAGTCAGTGGAATGTGCACAACTGGAGTCTACAGACCACTTACAGAATATGCCCTGTTTTCCCAGGGGTCCAGAATTCCCTGCCCAGGGGTCTGCAAGCCTGCTTCCCAGTCTGCAATCTATTCTGTATATTGATCCAAGACACAGACCCAAGAGGTAACTCAGAGGCAGTTGTTTGCAGGAGTGAGAGCGGATCTTGGAAGCAATGATCTGGATATCCATGTGTATGTATAATATCACAAAATATAGAACAGAGCTGAAAATGGAAAGAGAAGGGGGAAGACCGAGGACCAGGGTCAGTTCCTTATTCATTGACCTGGAATAATGAATCCAAGAATGTTGTATTTAAACTTGGACTCCTGGGTGTTACAAACATTAAAAAAATAAGATAGAACATGTTTTATTTAACAGTATGTTAGCTTGATTTATAGCTTTTAAATATTCAGACATGTCATACATGGGCCTCCATTGGCTTCTTCCCAGGTTTTCACATTTGTTAAGTGTGAGCTGCCTCACAGTTAGTGCATCTCCTACTACCCTCTACCTCCTTCACCCTGCTTCTGTGGGCTGCCTTTCCGTTACTCAACCACAACTGGCCTGCCTCTGCCTGGGAGGCTTTGCATTTACAGGTGCTTGTGTCTAGAATGCTCTTCCCCAGAAAACCAAAAGCAGACTTGGTCCCAGACTTTATTTAAATCTCTCCTCAAATATGGCCTCCTTAGAGAGGCCATCCTCCTTCACCATATTAGAAATCTGCTCTCCATTGTCCTCTATTTCTGTACACTACTTTAATTCTCTTCATAGCATTTTTTGAACACTGCCTGGCCTCTTATTAAATAAAAGGTCTTCCCTCCACTAGAATTAAGCTCCACAAAGCTAGGCAGTTTATCTGTTTTATTTACTGCCATAAACCTAGCTGCTAATACACTTCTTGACAAGTACTAGGCTCTCCATCACACACACACACACACACACACACACACACACACACACACACGTACCCCCCACATACAGAAAATACAAGTGAATGAATTAATCTCCAGTTTGCTCAAGATGAGAATTTTAGCTAAGCAGAAGGAAGATGCCACAAGCTTTAACTTTTTAAAAGTGTTTCATCTTGGAGCACTTGGGTGGCTCAGCTGGTTAAGCCTCTGACTTCAGCTCGGGTTTGTGAGTTCAGGCCTCACTCTCACGGTTTGTGAGTTCAGGCCTATGTTGGGCTCTGTGCTGACAGCTCAGAGCTTGAAGGCTGATTCAGATTCTGTGTCTTCCTCTCTCTCTGTCCCTCCCCCATTTGTGTTCTCTCTCTCTCTCTCTCTCTCTCTCTCTCTCTCTCTGAAATAATAAATGAACAAACTTTTAAAAAACTTAAAATTTTTTTTAATAAAAAATAAAGTGTTCCTCTTTCAGCAATTAAAAGGTGAACTAGGAATACCTGCGTGGCTCAGTTGGTTAAGCATCTGACTTCAGCTCAGGTCATGATCTAGCACTTTGTAGATTTAAGCCCCGCATCTGTCTCTGCACTTGTCCAACTTCAAAGTGTCCAACTTCAGCTCAGGTCATGATCTCGTGGTCCGTGAGTTCGAGCCCCACGTCGGGCTCTGCACTGACAGCTTGAGCATGGAGCCCGCTTCAGATTCTGTGTCTCCCTCTCTCTCTCTGCCCCTCCCCCACTCATACTCTGCCTCTCAAAAACAAACATTAAAAAATTTTTTAATCTCTCAAACAACTGACAGTGTAAAGTTTCTCAGAGATTTACACAGATTTGTAAGTGAGGGGGAGAAGCCATTTGCATGCACTAGAGTCTTAAGTACGGGTCATCATTTAATAAATAGTATGTGAGTGGAATTAAGCCATAAAAGCTAAAGAGAAGAAATAGTCTTTGATATATCATATAAAATACATATTTTATATATCATATAAATATATTTCATAATATATACCTGTATATAAAACAGAAACAGGAAACACAATAAGAGGCTGTTGTCTTTCATATTCATTTTTTAATTCCTATGTTATAAATTTAATAGAAGATACATTTTACATGAGATCAAACTTTGAAATATAATAACATATTTAAAATCTGAAGTCATGATGTTATTTACATTTATGATACTATTTACAATATTTATGATATTTCCATTACTCATAATATTCAGAATATGCATACAAACAATGGAAATGATTTAGATATTTGGCACAGGACGTTATTTTTATTTTCTAAATTTTATTTAATGTTTATTTATTTTGAGAGACAGAGACAAAGCATGAGCAGGGGAGGGGCAGAGAAAGAGGGAGACAAAGGATCCAAAGCAGGCTCCAGGCTTTGAGTTATCAGCATAGAGCCTGATGTGGGGCTTGATCTCACGGGCTGCGAGATCATGACCTGAGCCAAAGTCAATGCTTAACCAACTGAGCCACCCAGGCGCCCCTATTTGGCACAGAACTTTAAAATCTAAAGTATATATATATGGCAGTTTGACATAAAGGAATATCAAATTTCTTTCCATCCCCTTTGATAACCTATTACAGATAATATGAAGCTGCCTCTGGTTTTTCAAGTAGTGTTTCTCAGATACACACACACACACACACACACACCCTTTCCTTTTTTAACATTTATTCTTAGTGCTTACTCACTAGCAGGCATTTCATAAATATTTCTTAATTAAATAAATGAACTTAAATTGACTTAGATCAATCTGGATTCAAAAAAAGAGACAAATGCACAGAAACAGAGCAGAGACAAACACCGAAAACCACAGTAGAAAATACACAAATAACTGCTTTATTTATTAAAACAATAGAAAAGTATGAAGAAGCACACATTAACACACATATAGTTAGGAGCTAGAAGCCTAGGTTACATTTTTCTAAATTGTGTTCTGAATTAATACCAAGTCATTTCCTTGACTTTTTAAAGTTTACACTGCTTAATTGGGTTATCTAAGTTCCCTATGAGGTGGCTACATTCAACCACTGCAGATTAAAACTTTTGCAAATATTATATCTTGGAGCCATTTTATCACAGCTTCCCTATCACTGTCTTATTCCAGAGTTCAGCCATTATCTTTCCTTCTTTTATAAGAAAAACACCCTTAAACCAGGCCCCAACTTGCTTCAAGAGTGCAGAGAGATCCTTTATGTGTTGCAGTATATCAAGTACAGAGGTATGTGCCTTGAGGATTTATTTTCCAATGTGAGATAAGTTTAGACTTGTATCAGGGATTCCAAGGTAGAAATCACCCATATTTTTTTTTACATCAATTGGCACACTGATTGTATCTCCCCTGAACTGTGACTCATCAGTGACTAAAAAACAGGAACAGTTGCTCAGAAGTTCTGGCAGATAATTCAAAAGACCCATCCTTAACCATTACCAATTTCTGCCCCAAAGTATAGTCATAATTTACACAAGATGTTTGCAACAACAAAGTATACGCCTAGTGCCTATGAGAATGACCCCCAGGATCAGGCAAGCTTCGGGTTCCAATGCATTCATTTTTCAAAATATTAGTAATTTTTGCCCACCTATTCAGTTCTAAATGCACAGAAATCCCTTTGGGAAAATGAACAAGCCACAGCATGATTAGAAATGATAAAACATGGCCTTTCTCCTTTCTCCCCTCTAGCCAGGAAGTTCCAAGAAAGCAGGGAACGTGCCTGTCTTATTTACAATGTACCTGGTACAAAGCAGGCAGTAGATAAATGTTTCTTGCTTGAAGTAATTAAAAGGATGAATGAACAAAAGTCTTTGCTAGCAGTTCTCTTTAAACAACAACAACAACAACAAAGATACTTACTTAACTCACACATAAATATGGCAAAAATATGCTTTCTGGCATCTTTAATTGGTAGCCATGGATTAAGAAGGAGAAGCATGGTACGTGCTAGGTTTCCATGCACTTAGCTCCAGCTTCTCATTTGCAGTCCATCACAGTTCTTTTTCTATGTCATAAAGCCTCGGAAATGAGAATCATACAACCAGTGTATCTGTAAACCAATAGAAATCTCCTAAAGCTTTACCTGTAAAAAGAACGCCAGGATTTGGGGCAAAAAAAGGTACAGTGCTCTCCTATTTCACACCGTAATTGATTTCTGAATAGCTAGTTTCAGGTAACATCTGACTATAAATATTTAATATATCCATATTAACACAAATGTCTAAAGCTTCTCTTGCAAACTTTATCCAGGATCCTAAGCTTTTGAAGCCTTTAGTTGTCAATCACCCCATCTGTTTTGGGCAGCATTTCCCCAGAAGTGAGATCTTTGGGGTACTCGTCCAAGCAGATGTTCCCATGGGGGAGGGGGAGAAGAAGGAATCTTTCTTTTAGAAATGGCAATGAACATTAGCATATTAAGATTCTGAGAAGTCATGCAGTTAAAAGAAGTTTCATTTTGTCAAGACCAGCATTTCCCACCCAAATTTATGCAAGCTGGAAATTCTCATTTAAGTCAAAACATGTATGTACCTATCATGGAACACTGTTAAGGAAGTAGCTCTAACACAAATTGCTTCATGCAGTTCTGTATCTCCAAACTTCATCTTGTTAAACTTTCTGACAAATAGTGTTATGTTGATGTTTTTGTTTTTGTTTTTGTTTTAATGCTTGCACTAGGAGTACGAGACTATTTTGTTTATTCTAAATGTTTGCCATATGTTCTAGGAGTCTGAAGCCATCTCTCTGTGGGCAAACTGGAAATGTTAACATGTCCTAGCTCTATTGTTAAACAAATGTTCAGTACCTGGAGACACAGTGTGAGATTATAATTTAATGTGATCCCAAACACAGGAAAATACCGTGGAATGAAGGACAAGAATTCCTGGGAATTTCCTGGGAAACCCAGGGAAATGCAAATAAGCTTCACTTCCTCTTCAAGACAAATGACGTGAATAGCCAATCAAAGCATGTTTGGTGATAAAGGAAAATGGGGAGGCCTTGGGCCATACATTTAAACACATCCAATGAGCTTCCTTTCTTAAGTGCCTACCAGTGAATGAATCTATATTTCAGGCTCCTTAATAAAATCACTATATAAACCAGTTTATGATTTTCTTTCTCCGATCATTGCAGCTGGTCATTACTGAAAACGATGATCTCAGAGTCGGCTGTTCCTGCCAGAGAGCTTGCACACAGAGAGATGCCTTTGTGAAGCCAGCCATAGAAACCTGCATAAAATTGGCCTTCTTTCCTTAATAGAGCCACACGAACAAAGATGAGTTTGTTGCTGACTCAGAGCTGAAAGCTTTGTTTTGTAAAGCTCTCTGAATGTATTGCACTCTGCCAAAGGAGAAGGGCTCCTTCTTAAAAAAAAAAAAAAAAAAAGAAGAAGAAGAACAGTAAGCGGAAACCAGACAACAAATCAAAGTGCTCACCCTTCGGGTGGATATTTGTGACTAAAGTGGCCTGAAACTTTTTTTTTTTTTTTTTTGTGAATACTGGTCACATTTCACAAACTGAATAAAAATGAAAGGGAAAGGAACTTTAATTAATGGGATGTCTTTTGATTTGCAGAGCAAAACTGCCAGAGCAGATGTACTAGCAAAGAGGATTAGATTGTCCCTTCTATGATGCACTGAAATTTTCCTTTTTCCCCTGTAGTAACCCCATTGAAGAGAGGCTGTCTTTAGTGTCTAAGATTCAGCATTGCAAAGAAACCGTTGTCCTTGGGCACAATGGGCCACTCTCACAAGACTAGACAGAATATGTGAGGAGAGAACTAATATCCCTTTAAATATTGGCAGGACAGTTTCAGTTTTACTATTTTTAAATGGCCAAAAGAGAAATTTGTGATGTAGTCAAAATTGATAAAATATGCATTAAAGTGAACCTTAAAACACTCATGAATACTATTCACCAAATTGAAAACGTAAATTGAATCAAGAAGGACTCTGCTAATTTTCGTTTGTTTTAAGTTAATCATTCCCAGGGTGTTTGAGAGGGTTTTTGTTTTGTTTTGATTTGTTTTCTGATTGTTGTTGAGATCTAAAAATATAGGGCTACTTCCATTAAAGGGAATAACTACCAGAACTGTTGACTTTAAATGCCATCTGAGAAGCCAAAATGATCTGGAAATCATTCAGTTGGTAAATGGTATGCTTCTGTGAGTCTTAAGTGAGGGGAGAAATAATATGTTGTCTCTGTTGTTATCTTTAATATGCTTCTGGGAGGAACAGGAATGGTGGAGAAGTGCATTTGCTCTTAATGTCTAGTGCCAGGCCATTTTGTATTTCTTCGGTTCTGGGAAAAAAGTGAAAGGGCAGAATGCCACTGAGCTGGGATCTGATTCTACTGAAAATAGCTGTGGTTCTCTGCACAACTCAGGTTGTGGAAAGCAATGAATGCTGGCACCACCACAGAGTCACTTATTCAAAAGAAAAGTGAGGCCAAGCTACTGAGGAAGGGAAAGAAATAATCCTCTCCCTCCTCATCCTCCCACTACAGCTCCTCAATGAGGAGGTGCAGATCTGCCCCAGGGTAGGGAAAAGTATTTATGGAAATGATTTCTTTCTCTCTGCACTCAGCTAACTCTGGGGTCTATCTCTTTTGCAGTTATGAGGTTTTGTCTTCTGACAAACAAGTAAATATGAAAATCACATACATGCAAACACACAACCACACAAATAAATCTATCCTCCCTGCTCCCATTTTAATAGCAAAACTGTGTTTGTTAACAGTTCTTGCTCCTTAAGACAGAATCAATGCTCCTGTGAAGAATAACTTTCACATTACAGTGTAAGTGATTTTTTAAGTACCATCTAATTCAATACATACCAGTACAGGCTGATTGAACAGCTAATAGATGGTGACCATTCTTTCTTCCCCAGTCTCTTAAATCTCTAAAAGATTGGCCAGTCTTCTCATTCTGACAGGTGGAAAAAGTTCTGAGGCTTCTTTTGTCATATCCCAGATAATTGGGCAATACATTCTTGGATTTCTCTTTTCCTCATCTAGACCAGCACTGCCATAAAGTGTCATCAGGAGAGAGTACCACCACCCCAGGCCTAGTCTAACCATGGTCATTAGACACAATTACATAAAGAGCACACATTTGGGAGGGGGCCCTGCACATGTAACAGACAAGAGAAGAGCACTCTAGGAGACCCTTGTAAGGCAACAGTCAACACCAACTAATGTTTAAATGAATTTCAGACACATGGACAATGGCCCAGACACTGGCCACTCTGTATTCTCACCTACCAGCTTAATAAAAATCTTAATGGCCTTTAAAGTATCATTGCTCCCTTTGTTTCTATAAAGTTACACAGAAACGTGGTGGACAAAGAAAAGACCCTGATGTTGAAAAATACGTGAAAAATAATTAGGCAAACTATATTGTGTTCTCCTTAGTTGCATCCTCAGTAGAACTAAAACCCAGCTGGGAACCTTCTTTTGCTTAATCACTTGATGTAAATAACTAAAGCCTGTTTTTTTTAATTTTCCTATATCCTTTTGTTTCCATGCTAAACCATCCCAGTTCCTCTGATCTTTCTCTGAGTGTTTATTTCCCGGACCTGTAATCTCCTTGTATCTGAATACTAGAAATCCTCCAAATTCCTTCTTCTTTCCATCATTTCTAGGAGCGTGTTTCATCAATGCAACTGGTTTTTCCCTCCAGACTACAAGATTTTCGCAGCTTCCTCTCTGCAGTTGAGCAAATAAGTACCTACTGTGAAACTTCTGATTAACTGTGGAAGAAGCGGTTGAGGGAAATAAAGTCTTGAAAGTAAAAATCCAGGGTAAGTTCACAATCCCTTGACAGACACAGATGTGTACCAAGTAGGCCCTGATTTAAGACATAATGAAATAACTGTTCTAATAGAGGTTCGAGAAATATGCCATGGGTGGGCAAAAGAAATGAGTAATGACATTGGACTTAGGGCCAAGGGATACAGTTCAGGAAACATGGCCTATGGATAAGTGGTATAAGCCTGTATTGGAAAAGGAGCCAGATTTTACTTAGGTAATGAATGATCCCTAAAGGAAGGATTGGTGGGTAAAGGTCAGCCTTCTAACATTCCAAAGTGTTATAGGACACCTTTTATGCAACCATACTTTCTCAGCAGGATGACTGGCAGAAGCTTACAGGTGCACTTTGCCTAGGGACAAGTGGGTCCTTGACCTTCTCAGCCCATCAGTGGGTCTCCTTGCATCCTAGGTATATGTCTTTACTGTTTTTATTGATATCCCTCCTTTCCCATCAAAGGAGCTTTGGTAGATGAACTTGTTTGGAAATTTTTACCAAGATGACACAGAAATGAGCTGAATGTTCAGAGAGGTTAGATGATCCAGTGTGAATAGTTCAGTCATTGAAAAATTGAACATAGTGATTAAAAGCACACTTATCTGCTCACTCCTCAGGTATCCTATTCTTTGGCTACATTTCCCAAGTGGGCATTAGGAAAGGGTGGCTGAAATGTATTTTCTGAAATGTATTTATGCCTCTCGTTTCCACATACTGTTTCTGTGCTGTGAAAGTCCTCCTGCCCTTCTCCAACCCCTCAGCTGCTTGTTTTCTGTAACTTGAGCTCCTTTAAGATCTCTATGCAAATGACATGTTCTCTGTGGCGTCTATCTCTCACCAGACCCAAGCAGAAATATTCAGTAGCTCCACTGTGCTCTCAAAGCACTGTGTATGCATTGTGAGAATCTCTTAACCATACTTGACGAACTTGCAGCAGCATGCTGAATTCACCGACATCCTCTCCATTCCCTCTGAAAGCATATGGACAGTTGTCCACTGCCTAATCAAAGATCCTAATGAGTAATCTCTGTCCAGTATGCTTGCATCCTTCTGCCTCTGCTAGGAGGTGTATGCTACCAAGAAGCAGTTGATTTATTCCCATACTTCTTTATGCCACTTGTATTTAATACTATATTTATATATTATATGCGCCAGTAAAATATGAATGAAATGAAAACCAAGTCATCTGGTGGGCAAGCCTCTAAGAAAAACTTCTATTGAGTTAGATGTGGGTTAGGCAATAATAAAAGAAAAGGGGAAAAATCATTAAAAAATGACAGGATTCTATAAGCGCTTTGTATGTTTATCTATTTTCCAAGGGTTTTGGAGATCTCATACTACACTAAGAAAACTGTAATTACTAGGAGTTACACAGCATGTCGTACAGGTTATGGTTTATGGAAGAAAGGTAAGTCAGACTTCAATCAGTTGAGCCATACTCAAAGGAATTACACAAAATATTAAAAGACTGATCATAAATGTATATTTATATGGGCTGAGTTAAAGTTATATATGTATCACTTATATGATATTTTACTTAAAATCACTTTTATATATAACCAATCTTTTATCAGTATGAATCTAATGGGTAAATGGGTTTCTGTTGTATCTCTAATTATGTATTTATTATGATAAGCAGCCATGATTTTTTAATGTTTATTTATTTTTGAGAGAGACAGAGAGAGAGAGAAAGTGAGCAGGGGAGGGGCAGAGCAAGAGGGAGACACAGAATCTGAAGCAGGCTCCAAGTTCTGAGCTGTCAGCACAGAGCCTGATGCGGGGCTCAAACCTACAAACCACAAGATCATGACCTGAGCCAAAGTCGTATCTACCTGACCGACTGAGCCACCCAGATGCCCCATAAGCAGCCATTATTTATTGTCTGACTTCCTATCTGTGGAAAGGGACTGTGCTTTATTCATCATTACACCCTTAATGCCCAGGAGATTACCTGACACACCTTGTTCCATATGTTTCTTGAATAAAAGGTCATGTATTATCTTAGTCGATTTTTATAATAATTGGTAAAATAGCTAATGTAGATATTATACTCATTTTACAAAGGAGGAAACCAAGTTTCAAAGGCTGACTTGCTCAGGGGCAAGAGTTTGACGTAAAAGAAACCTAGGCGTTTGTGTCCTGGCTAGAACTCCAAAGAGCTTATGGCATCAATAAGTTTGATCAAGGAAGTTTGCTTTGGTGATTTTCCAGAGAAGCTGAATCTTGTCTCTCATAGGAAGTGAGACCTATTCAGTGTCCTATATAGAACTATTTTTCCTTTTCTAGTCAGTCTTATGAAAAAGCATGCGTTTGTTAACCCTTTTGGTCACAAAGTCTACATATGGGGGGGTCAACTGGGCATGTACATCACAGTTCCAGAAAGGTTACAACCTATGGATGACTATTGTTGCCCCAAGTCTCCAAAAGCCAAAAGGAAAATCAACCCCCCCTTTGATAACCCACAAATCATCTGAAAGTTGTTCAAGTATCTGCTTTACTCATTCTACCTGGGTCTTAAGAAAATAGCATGGGAAGAAATGATAATGGTATTGAGGAAATTCAAAAGTCATCTGAAATAAGAAGTAAATTGGAACAGCGCCTGGGTGGCTCAGTAGGTAAAGTGTCTGACTCTTGGTTTTGGCTCAGGTCATGATCTCAGGGTTTGTGGGATTGAACCCCGAGTCAAAGCCTGCTTGGGCTCCTCTCTTTCCTCTCTCTCTGCCCCTCCCCCACCTGCACACTTGTGTGCACATGCGCTCTCTCTCTCTTTCTCTCTCTCAAAATAAATAAATATTAAAAAAGAAGTAAATTGGAGTCTTCAGTTGGCAAGCAGCTGAGGAAATGTTAGCATTCAGGAAATCCAGAGTTTAAGGAGTCACTGGGCAGGGCCTTTGGTGAGTGAAGACCTGAGGCTAAGTCAAAAGGGAAGGAAGAATGGCTTAGGCTGAAGTGAGAGAAAATCATCAGCCTTGTTTTCACTGCTGCACACCCACCTCCTGAAGGGTTCCTGGTATTTACGTGTTCTCTCCTCAATCTCAAAGTCCAATGTGATATTAATCATTGATATCTCAGTATGAGTAGTTTTAGATTCAGAAATGATAAGGAGAACTACCTGAGGCTTCTTTTTAAGAGTTCCTGGGACTGCAGGAGCATGTATGTGGCAGGAATGTTTCTCTGGTTCTTATAACAATTACATAGAATTTGAAGAACAATGTCAGAAGGAGGTTTTCAGCTGGCTGTAGACACCTAACAATCATTTACTCTAGCTGTTTTTTCCTCTATTATAAAAACTACTATTTTTTCAGCACCTTCTAAGTGCCACATGCTCTGCATACAAGGTCTTATTTAATTCTCATAATAAACCATCTCTCTTCATTCATATGTCAGATACCTGAGCTCCCCTGATTAAAGAGAGATGTGATGAAATATTGATCAGGTGACTAACCCCTGCTAATGTGTCAGCTAGCTAATTTGTAACTCTAGCATTTGGAAGGGGGAAAAGTATTCATTTATTTATTTAGGAGATGTGTATATCCAGAAGGTGACTATGGCAGGAATTTCAGATCAAGTAAATATGAATCAAATTTGTATTCAAACTGGCCTTTTGAGGGCCTTCAGATTAAACAAAGTAGCTGCCTCATCGGTTTCTTTATGGAACCAGCCCTGCTGAAAATATGCTCAGAGGGCAGGGTGCTTCAGTAACCTTAGTAATGACATGTGAACACCCTGTCCACAGACTCTCCATGATTCATCGTAAAGAGCCATTTGGGCAATTTTAGTTGAGGCAAGCAGCCAGCTCCCAGGCCAACTCTTGCCCACCCTTTACTGTCAGTAGCTGTAGAACCGGATTTAGAAGACATGTGCCTCTAAATATTATGTAACTGGGGATCTAACAGCTCTTTAGCAATGGTGCAGACACCTTAAACACTAGGAGCAGATCTAGAGCTTGACACAGAAACCCAAGGAGTGTCCTGCCAAGGCCCCTCTGATCCCATTTATAGCAAGACATCTGCTATAAATAGAGGAATAGTCCTACAAGTAAATTTGAGGAAGAAATACAGCTCACAGAAGAAACACATCTGAGGAAGAATCAGAATTCAGAGAAGATTTAAAAGCATTTGATCTTGAAATCATAGATCTTTGTTTTGTACAATCGGTACTTTTGAGGAGCTGACTTAAGTTGTATGGATAGACCAGAAATAACATAGGGTACTGATAAAGTTTTAAGAAGAAACAGAAACTAGGAAAAGTGTGAGTCAGTGAGGAGGTGGGGGAGTGATATTCAAGGGGAGTACCCAGGGAAGTCCTTGAAGAGGGGACATGTAGGCAGGGTGTAATAAAGTGAGAGAGCAAATCTCCCTGAGCACACTCTTCCAAAGTGGAACCTTTTAAAAACACAGAAGACTAGGGGCGCCTGGGTGGTGCAGTAGGTTAAGCGTCCGACTTCAGCCAGGTCACGATCTCGCGGTCCGTGAGTTCGAGCCCCGCGTCGGGCTCTGGGCTGATGGCTCAGAGCCTGGAGCCTGTTTCCGATTCTGTGTCTCCCTCTCTCTCTGCCCCTCCCCCGTACATGCTCTGTCTCTCTCTGTCCCAAAAATAAATAAACGTTGAAAAAATATATATATAAAAAAAAAAACACAGAAGACTATAGTAAAAAGCTAATAGAGGAAGCAGGGTAAAATATTTAATGGGAGGAATGTATGGAGGTAATAACTGGAGGTCACATGGTAGGTCACAGTAAAAGGTAGTAACTAAGGAGAGATGTCGATATGTGATGACACTCCTCCAAACTACAGCAGCCTCCCTCCCACGCAGCATTAGGACATGGCTAGAGCTTGGATCCAAGTCATTATGAATGTCCCTGATACCCTGGTTTCCAAGTGCTCCCCCCAAGAACTGATCCCTGTAAGCATTAGCCCTTTATCACCAGACCTAGTCATGGGAGTGCCCGAATGGTGGGAAGAGGGCACCACGTTTTTCTCTTTGTGGGAATAGGTGTGGTAGTCAGGATCTTAGTGCACCTGTCATACCTGCCTAAGGCTGGTTCCAATTAGACTCCTCCCAATGGAACCAAGCAAAAGTTAGTTAATGTTTTTGGTATTTTCTTCTTTAGTGGTTCAGCAATTATTCATTTCAAGCTCAGCCCTTGAATGAGTATCCTTCCAGGGTTACCAAGCACTGCTCTGATGCCATGGGGTTTATATTTTCCATGGTATAAGCTCTTGACTTAAATGACATTATATACTCTATAATATACTCTACCAGTGAGTGTTGCTTTACTAGCATCTAAGGTAAGAGTCTCTTCTGATGCAGAGGAAATTGTTATTACAAATAAACAGACCAGTTTCCTGAAATTGCAACCTTTAGGAAAGCATGCAGGAGTGGATTTGGATGAGTGTCCTATGAATTTTTCCTAGGTGACTCCAGTTATGATCAAATAGAAAACTTCAAAGGAATAATCTATATTTGTTTCTGGAAATGTTCAGGATTTTTTGAGTCTGGAATACATTAGTTTACTTCTCTCCAGGTTTCAGCTTACCAAAGCTAGGTACAGAATTTTATCAACTTTAATAAATGTATATCATTGCAAGGTATAAACTTTAAATCTTGGTATGATACCCTCCATAGAGTGCACTGTCCTCTTGCTTATTCAATAATACTTAGAATATTATGATTCATTTTAGTGTTTAATCAAGTACTACAAAATGTACTTTAGTTTGATACAAAAGAATACCAATAGCTAACATGTAGTAAGCATGATATATACTTAGTTTATTCTAGATGAATATTTTAATATAAAACATATAATATTTTATAATATATATTACATGTAATACAATATGTAATATATAAACATTATTTTATTTAATAATATTTATTATTTATTCTACATGAATATTTTATTTAATCCTCACAACAACCCTGTTAGGTAGGTACGATTATCATCTCTCCTATCTTATAAAGAAAATGAAGCATGGTGAGGTTACAGTGATTACCGGAATTTGCGCAACTGGGAAGTACAGTCACTAGTTTTTCAACCTGGGCAGTATACCACCACACTCACACATATAACCGTCATGCCATACCGCTTCCCTTTAAATAGTGCCCTAACTAAATTCTGAATCTCTAGAACTTTCACACATACACGTTGTGTAACGTCTGGCACTTTAACCTCTTCATACTATCATATTCTCTCCTATGGCAGCAGGTACATGTGACCTAAGTGGGCTCTGACTCACACCAGGCCCGTTTCTCCAATTACACATCACCTCTACCATTGTGACCTGATTTATATATTTTTTCTGTAGCATCTACCTTCACATAATTTATGGAGAAGAAACTCTTCATTCCTTAATATTGTTAATAAGGTCATTGCTCAAAGTAGCAATATATAAACCTAAGGAAAACTTGAGGGACAGAGGTAGTTTCTATAGTATTTCCTATATTAGTGTTATTCAAAGTGCTGTCTGAAGACCAGCTTCCCATCTATGAAGTGTTTTGTTATCACTATGCGATGAGATAAGGAGTTTGTGTCAGAAGGTAAATCAACTATATCACTGTCTCAGTCAGTTCAGGTCGCTATAATGAAATACCATAGACTAGGGTAACCTATAAACAACAGAAGTTTATTTCTCACAGTTCTGGAGACTGGAAGTCTGAGATCAAGATGTGGGAGATTTGGTGGGATCCCACTTCTAGACAACTGTCTTTCTGCTGTGACCTCACATGGCTAGAGGGGCAAAGGAGCTTCCTTGGGCCTCTTTTTTAGGACCACAAATCCCATTCATGAGAGCTCTGTCCTCATGATCTAAGTACTTCCTGAAGACTCACTTCCTACTGTTATCACCTTAGGGGTTAGGATTTCATTATATGAATTGGGGAGGGGGGATACAAACATTCAGTCCGTTGCAATCAATAAGCACACTATCTAGTTTAGCTGACATTTTTTTCCACATTGAGACTTTCTCAATGAGGGATGTAGCGAATTGATTTACATTCTCTTACAAGCTTTTTACTTCATCATGAATTGGCACATAAAGCAGCATGGTCCTACACTACATAAGGCTCCTGGGTGGCGCAGTCAGTTAAGTGTCCAACTCTTGATCTCAGCTCAGGTCTTGATATCAGGGTTGTGAGTTCAAGTCCACGTTGGGCTCCACATGGAACCTACTTAAAAATTTTTTTCATACCCGTCTCATTTAAACAGGAGCAAAATGCTAGATTATGTCAGTCATGTGATATCTTCTCTGGAATTAGTATTGTCATTCCCAAACACAATTAGGTGTTTCAAGCAGGCCAAAATACTTCAGGTTGCTCATAGTCAATATACCTTTTTTATATGAGTAGTTAGAAAATGACGAGCTATGGAGGAGAAAGCAGGCAACAACCTCTTTGACCTCAGCCACAGCAATTTCTTACTCAACACATCTCCAAAGGCAAGGGAGTTAAAAGCAAAAATGAACTACTGAGACCTCACCAAGATAAAAAGCTTCTGCACTGCAAAGGAAACAATGAACAAAACTAGAAGGCAACTGACAGAATGGGAAAAGATATTTGCAAATGACATATCGGACAAAGGGCTAGTATCCAAAATCTATAAAGAACTCACCAAACTCCACACCCAAGAAACAAATAATCCGGTGAAGAAATGGACAGAAGACATGAATTAGACACTTTTCCAAAGAAGACATCCAGATGGCCAACAGACATATGAAACGATGCTCAAGGTCACTCACCATCAGGGAAATACAAATCAAAGGCACACTGAGATACCACCTCACACCGGTCAGAGTGGCTAAAATGAACAAATCAGGAGACTACAGATGCTGGCGAGGATGTGGAGAAACGGGAACCCTCTTGCACTGTTGGTGGGAATGCAAACTGGTGCAGCCACTTGAGAAAACAGTGTGGAGGTTCCTCAAAAAATTAAAAATAGAACTACCCTATGACCCAGCAATAGCACTGCTAGGAATTTACCCAAGGGATACAGGAGTGCTGATGCATAGGGGCACTTGTATCCCAATGTTTATAGCAGCACTTTCAACAATAGCCAAATTATAGAAAGAGCCTAAATGTCCATCAACTGATGAATGGATAAAGAAGATATGGTTTATATATACAATGGAATACTACTTGGCAATGACATAGAATGAAATGTGGCCTTTTGTAGCAACATGGATGGAACTGGAGGGTATTATGCTAAGTGAAATAAGTCAGTCAGAGAAAGACAGATACCATATGGTTTCACTCATATGTGGATCTTGAGAAACTTAATAGAAGACCGTGGGGGAGGGGAAGGGGAAAAAATTACAGAAAGGGAGGCAAACCATAAGAGACTCTTAAATACAGGGAACAAAATGGGGGTTGATGGGGGTTGGGGAGAGGAAGTGGATGATGGGAACTGAGGAGGGCACTCATTAGGATGCGCACTGAGTGTTCTATGGAATCCAATTTGACAATAAATTATATTTTAAAAAAAAGAAAGAAAGAAAATGACCAACTGGTGGCCCAAAAATAGTTTGATGTACACATTTAAACTGGTAAAAGCCAACAAGGAAATAAGTGTACTCTTATCTTTATTTTCTTGTTAAGGTGAGAATCAAAATTAATCCACTAGAATTCAAGAATTATCTTGAATTTACAGAATGATTTAGTAATTTCTTTTAATCTATAAATTCAAAGCACAGATATTTATCTACCTTCTAGCTATTTCTTGTCTTCTTTTACATCAACCAATATTGGGTAATATATAAGAGCTACAGGGTTCCATAATAATTCCATTAATTAAGAATTAGTTCAAGCACTTATTTTGGTTCTCTAACTCTGAAAGAATAATTCTCAGATTAATCCCAGGAAAGGCTCAAGTTTTTCCGAAATGAAAGTTTTCACAGAATCTCCACATTTGAAAAATATAAAAGTATAGTCTACTAACTGGAGTAAAATCAGAGGGACTGAAACTTTTTCTACCCCCAACCCTCATCTCCAGGAAGCACTAAGAGTAGCTTCTTAGGATTCCATGCAACACAGTTTCGAGAATCACTGTTACACTCCCCAATTTCTGGGATATCATTTACAGACTATAGATATCTGAAGTCATCTCAATCCTCATTTGGAATTGTAGTTAAGAATATACCACACAGAACTGCTCATATTTCTTCATGCTTCTAACCTTAGGGTCCAATTGCCAGAAGTGACCATGTATAGTGATAAAAGGCTTATCAATGTTTAAAACATGAAACTGCAGGAGGCAAGCTTCCCAAACATTCCAACAAGCATTGCTCCTTCCCAATTCTGCAATTTTCTCCAGCCAAAGTTTAAGAGCTGTTCCTCATAATATGGCAGCAAACAACCTCTAAAAACAAAACTTAGCTTTTAGTAGTACATCAGGTCAAATAGTACCACTTACTCATCCCTATATATAATATGTTCCAGGCTTTTGACCCAAAAATATGTTCCAAGCTTGTAGCCAACCCATTCTAGCAATTTTGTCATAGATTTCTTTTCTTTCTACAAAAATAAGTAATTTTTCTAATAAGTTATAATGTTGAGGTTAGATGTTATTTTTCTATGTACTCTTTCTAAGATATTTAGCTCTCCCTGGATCTCAAAGATCATTGAAGATGCACAAGGTAATAATTGAACAGAACTCCCTCCTAACCATCCCATTCACTACATAATAGCCTCTGTATTAGTCTGCAGAAACCTTTGATATTTGCCAGCCATCCTCACAATTTACAGATATATCTGATATCTCAAAGTTTTCCCACTTAAAACTCATAATAGCTTTGGCTTTCTCTTCTACTCATTCTATTTAATCCTTAAATGAAACTTTTATGCAAGTATGATATTTGTTTATACATTATTTTTTGCATACAGCACCAAAGGAGTGTGTGTGTGTGTGTGTGTGTGTGTGTGTGTGTGTGTGTGTGTTTATTTGTGGTAAAGATGAAGAGAAGACATAAGCCTTATTTTATTTGACACTTTTTCTGGAGTCTTGATTAAGAAGTTGTACTGAGCTCTGAGTTTTCAAAAATTTAGAAACATTGGTAGAATATACGGAGTTGTTTTGTTTTGCTTTTGCCTTGGTGATGGAAAATAATTAGCCTAAGAATGAGCACTCTTCTAGGCCCTAACAAATCTTAAAAGCAAACACCTGAAACAACCAATTTCTCAAAAAAATGTAACTGTATCACAGAACAGAGCTCAAGAATACTTATAAAAATACAAGTATATCTAACAGCCAACAAGGTAAAACTAAAATGTCTCACATCCAGTCAAAAATGACCAGGCATGCAAAGATGCAAGAAGATATAACTTATAAAAAGGAAATAAATTAATTAAAGAAAAACAACGAAGAATGGACAGATACATTAGAATTATCAAACAGAAGTAGTAACAGAGTTATAACAATATTCTTGTATTCAAAAAGTTATGCATAGACATGGAAGATACAAAAAGAAAACCCCAGTCATATTTTTGTGATTTAAAAAACACCAGAGGGAATAAAAGGCAGAAGCAAAGATTAATACACTGAAGACACACAACAGAAACTATCAAACATTAAATAGGGGAAAAAAACGCATCAGTGAGCTCTGGGACAATTTCAAGCAGCTTAATATATATGTAATTCGAGTCATAGATGGAGAAGAGAGGGAGAATGGGGATGAAAATCTGTTAAACAAATAATGCCTAAAAATATTCCAAATTTGATGAAAATTATAATCCAACACACTGAAGAACTCAATGAGCTCAAGGTATGATATGCATGAGGAAAACTACATCAAACCACATTGTAATTAAATGGTTCAAAACCAGTGAGAAACAGAAAAACTTAAAAGTAGTCAGAGGAAAAAAATGACACTATGTAAGAGGAATAAATGTGAGAATAACAACAGATCTCTCATCAGACACAATGCATGTGAGAAGACAGTGGAGCGATATCTGTACTATATTGAAAGAAAAAACTCAGATAATACCTTCCAAGAAGCAAGGCAAAATAAAGACTTTTTCAGACACAAAAAGGATGAAAGAACTCATCACAAGCACACCTACACTACATGACATGTTAAAGAAAGACCTTCAGGCAAAACAAAATGCTACCCAGGGTGAACCTAATCTGTATCAAGGAATGAAGAGCATCAGAAACTATAACTTCATGGGTAAAAAATAAGATTTTTTTTCCTATTATGGAAAGTTCTTTAAAAGATAGTGATTATTTGAATAAAATAAAAACAATGTATTATGGGGTTATAACACGTGAAAGTAAATGTTAACTCAAAGGCTGGAACAGTGTTAACTCAAAGGCTGGAACAGAAGAAATGGAAGAATATTATCATAGGATTCTTATACTACTGAAAAAATTGTATACCATTTGAAGGTAGAGTGTTTTGAGCTGAAGATATATACTATAGACCCTAAAGCATCTACTAAGATGATAGAACAAAAAAAATCATAGATAATAAGCCAACGAATAAAACAAAATTAAATCACAAAAAAAGTATTCAATTAATCCCAAAGAATGCAGACCAAAGAATACTACCAGGTATAAAGAAAATCATTTCATAAGGTAAATAGGTCTATCCATAAAGAGGACACAATAATCCTAGATATTTATACACATAATAAACCACATGAAACAAAAACTGAAAGAACCACATAAAGAAATAGATGCAAACATAACGGTAGTTGGAGATTTCAATAGCCTTCCCTCAATAATTGGTAGAACAAGTAGAAAAAAGATCCATAAGGATATAGAAAATTTGAACATTATTAACCAAACTGGTACAACTAACATTTATAGAACATGATGTGCAACCACAGAATACATATTCTTATCACATTCATACATTGTATTTTACCAAGGTAGACCATATACTAGGTTATAATAAATGTTCCCCAAAATTCAAAAGAATTCAATTATACACGTATAATTTTACACGTTTTCTGACCATAATAGCAGTCAATTAAAAATCAGTAACAGAAAGATCTCTGGAAAAATCCCCAAATATTTTAAAATTAAACATACTTCTAAATAACCCATAGGTCAAAAAAAGAAGTCAAAGGGGAAATTAGAAATTTTAAACTGATTAAAAAGAAAATATACCACATAAAAATTTGTGGGCTGCCTGTATTTAGAAGATAATTTATAGCACTAAATTCTGTATTAGAAAAGTCTCAAAACAATGACCTCAGCTTCCAATTAAAAAAAAAAAAAAACATAAATGAAGAGCAAGTTAAACAAACTAAACAGAAGGAAGGAAATAATAACTACCAGAGAGGAAACCAATAAACAAAGCCAATAAAGAAAATGAATGAAGTCAAAAGCTGGTTTTTGAGGTTGTTAAAACTGATAAACCTCTAGCCAGGCTTACAAGGGACAAAATGAGGTAACACATATTACCAACATTAAGAGTAAGAGAAGTGAGATCACTACACATTCTGAAGATATTAAAAGGATATATAATATAGCTTTTTTGTGTATTATATGTAATTATATATATTACAATACAGGCATATTATGGAAAAGTTTATGCCATTAAATTCAACAATTTGGATAAAGTAGACAACTTGAAAGACAAACTAACAAAGCTCATTCAAAAATAGGCTTGACTATCCTGAATAGCTTCCTTATGTCTATTAAAGAAATTGAGTTCATAGTTACAAACCTTCCCACAATGAAAACTCCACATACATACAGCTTCACTGGTAAATCTTCCCAAACACTGAAGGAAATTACTACTCTACACAAATTTTTTTCAAAAACTTGAAGGGGGGTAAATATTCCCAACTCTTTTAAATAAGGCCAGTAATACTCTGATACCAAAACTAGATAAGAACATACCAGAGAAGAAATCACACATAGTTATTCCTCATAAACTTAGATGCAAAACTCTATGACAACATAGTAGCAAATCAAACAGAACAAAGCATAAAGAGGATACATGATGACCAAATGGAGTTTATTCCAGAAATGCAAGGTTGATTTAACATTCAAAAATCCATCAAAGGTATTTCCCATAACAACAACCAAAAGAGAAAAAAAAAAAATACATGATTGTCTCAATAGACAGAAAAAGCATTTGAAAGAATGCATTTGAAAGAACTGAAAGAATGCAATATCCATTCCTGATTGGGGAAACACACACACACACACACACACACACACACACACACACACACACACACACAACTCGTACCAAAGCAGAATAGAAGGAAATTTCTAAAGTATGCTATACGTGGTGGTTAAATTTCTAAGGTACCTCACAAATATATTTTGTCCTTGTATAAATTATTATATCTATTGCAGTTATAAAGAACTGGATACAACTCTGCTGAAATCTATAGCCTGATATTTCAGTTACACATATTCCTTCAGCACCAGGGTCCTTTGGGGATAAGCTGGCTGCTGTCCCAGCAAGCCTGGGCTTGCCTATGAAACTCAGTGACATTAAAGTGTAAATAATTAGTGCCAGCTCAGTCTTGACTCTATTAAAGGGATGAAAACAGAAGACCATGTAACACTACAGAGGAGATGGAAGAAGCAATTTGGAATTGCTTACCTTTTTAATCCTATTAAAGGTTCTCCTTGTCCACCTCTCTCCCAGAATAAAGGCAAGGTTTTAGTACATATTGAAAACCCATGGGAGAAGACATTATGGAGGAAGAGGACTTATCCAGGCCACACCAAACTTGAGCGGGCTAAGATCTATAGATATCATAGATCTGAAGAAGGGAAGAAGATTCCCTCCACAGGATTTTCATCCCATTAACCAAAACACGTCTTGTACTCGCTGTAGCCTGAAGTCAAAGCTGATCGCTGCTCAAGGCCTGCTCTGTCCTGAAGAATCTATTGTCTTGCAATTCAGAAACCTAAATGGAAGGAATCATACAATTTAGCTCTCAATAATAAAGGCTCCCATAATCCTTCAGACTGCACAGAAGCAGTTCAGAATGAAAGAGAAAAAAAAAACACTATGAAGGGACATTTCCTGTTTATGTCTCTTAGGTAAGTGCCTATATATAAGTATGTGATCTACATCACTACGAAAACTCACATGCACAAATGCAAGACTATTTCTGCTTCAGCACTGTCTAGCCTCTTCACTCTTCCCCGGAAGTCCCTTCTCTGCTCCCCACTGCTGACATGGACAGTGGGAAACTGGTGTTGGGTGTATCATTTATATACCACAATAAACTGAGGTAGATTTCTGGAACTTATAGATAGAGGAGATGAGAGGGAGGATGAGGCAGGTGCAGAACCATAAATCCCATGGAAAAGAGTAAGAAACTCATCTGCTTCATCTTCTGACCGAGTCCTACTGACAGGTTTCAACTATGAACAGACTATTATACACTGTCTGCAGAAAGTACTTGAGAAGTTTCATTGCCAGGGGCACCTGGCTGGCTCAGTCGGTAAAGTGCACAACCTTTGACCTCTGAGTTGTGAGTTCAAGCCCCTCACTGGGTATAGAGATTACTTCAAAGCAAAATCTTAAAAAAAAAAAGTTTCACTGCCAAAGAGGCAAACAGCTCAGGGGATAGAGGCTACTTGCCATACGACATCTCCCATATGACAGGTACTATGCTAGGTTCTAGGGTTACAATGACAAGTGTAGCATGCTTTGAAGAACCTGAAGTCTAAACAGAGGCAAACAGATATCATGACATGTACAGGCAATAAACACTAATGCTATTATTGAAAATCTCACAAGAAATAAACTATGCTAAGAAAAAGAAGCAAAAGGGCTCCTGGGTAGCTCAGTTGGTTGAGCCTCTGACTCTTAATTTTGGCTCCGGTGGTGATTGCGAGGTCATGGGATCGAGCCCCACTTTGGGTCTGCACTGAGCATGGAGCCGGCTTGGGATTCTGTCTCTCTCTCCCTTTGCCCCTTTCCCCCACTCTCTCTCTCTCTAAAAGAAAAATTAAAAACAGGAAGCCAGACAAAAAAGAGTTCATACTGAATAATTCTGATATATATGTATATAATATACATATATATACATATATATATATACATTATACAAAATGTAGTTAATGTCTAAGGACAGAAAGTAGATAAGTGACTACTTAGGGATGGGGTCATGGGGCCAAGGGGAATAAGGAGAGGAGCTGGAAGAGATTACAAAGGGGCACAAGGAACCTTTGAGGGGTGATGAATATGTCCATTATCTTAATTCTGGTGATGTTTCATGGGTATATACATATATTAAAACCTTTTAAAATGTGCACTTTCAGTTCATGCAGTTTATTGTACATCAGTTAAACCTCAGTGAAGCTGTTAAGAATATATCATAGAGTACACACAGGTGGATGCAAAGGATGAGATACTCTGGAGAAGCCTCCTAAACGGGTATTGATATATACCCAGTTGCAGCTCTCTGTATCAGACAGGGTCTTCACAGGAAACAGAGGGCACATTCAAATTGTGTGATTTGGAAGAAATCAATGAAAGGACTATATACAAAGGTGTGAAGAAGATGTGGGAAAATATGAGGGATCCTGTGGCTAGTAGCACAAGACATGCTTAATTTCCCTAGACTGGAAGTGGAGAGAAGTGGTTCCTGGAACCTGGGGGGTAGGTGTCCTGCAAAGAAGGTCACTTAAAAGGGAGCAAAGACCTTAGAGAAAACATCCAACCTGCATGGACCTTTTAGGAAAGGAACACAGCAAGAAAGACAGACCCCAACTGTACTTCTACCTTCCTTTCATTTTCTCCTGGTGCTCCTCACTGTCCAACCCCAACCAAAAACAAAAGAATAAGGAGGCATCCATTCAGGTCAGCCTCCTCAGTCTCAGAACAGCATAGAAAATGAATCTGAAAAGACAAATTGATGACACGCACTATAATCCTCATCGTAGCCTGCTTTCTCATTTTCTGTTCCAGGATCTAAAGATATAAAATTATATAGAGGTTATACAGAATCACAGTTTTTCTCTGGAGAACAATTACTTCAGACTTTGACTTCACACTATAAGCCTTAGTGTTTACTCTCATTGGATAATCTCAGTTCTGACATTTGGGCAGTTGTGGAGAGCATGAGTCTGACAAGCAGTGCCCTCCCTATGCCAGGAACTGACAAGCCAACTATGGTTTGTGGGCTAAATCTGGCCTACCACCTATTTTGCACAGCCCATAATGTATGAATGGTTTCTGCGTGTGTGTGTGTGTGTGTGTGTGTGTGTGTGTGTGTGTGTGCGCGCGCATACGCACGTGCTTTGGGTATTTTTGTTTTTAATTTTGGGGGGGGTTGAGGGGCAGAGGGGGGGGGAGAGAGAGAGAGAGAGAGAGAGAGAGAGAGAGAATCCCAAGCAGGCTCCATGCTCAGCACAGAGCCCAACACGGGGCTCAATCCCACAACCCTGGAATCATGACCTCAGCCAAAATTAAGATTTGGATGCTGAACCAACTGACCCCAAGGTGCCCCGGTTTCTACAATTTTAAATGGTTAAAAAAAATCTCAAAAGAAGATTTTGTTACGCATGCGTATTACATGCAATCCAAATTTCAGTGTCCACAAATAAAGTTTTACTGGAACCAAGACGGCCCATCATTTACATATTTCCTGTGGCTGCTTTTACACTACAATGGCAGAGAGTTGAGCAGTTGTCCACAAAACTGAAAATCTTTACTTCCTGGCTCTTTACAGAAAAAAAATGATGACCTCTACCCTTCACTAAAGAAGCTGGAAATTAGAGACAAATTTACCTGAGACCAGACCTTTGCTCTACCACTACTTGGATGTGTTACCCTGACATACTCAATTTCTGTGAGCTTTGGTTTGTAGGTTGTTGTTGCTGCTGTTTTTCCAAAAAGAGGATTATAAAAAAAGAGGGGGGGATGATAATGTCTACTATATAGAGTGACTGTTGAGGATAAGTCCTGGAAAAGAAGTGAAGTGTCTAGCCTAGAGACGAATACACATGGAAAATTATTTCTGTCCTTAAGCAAATAATGGAGGTGAAGAACCATGCAACATAAAGCAACGCAAGTCTTCTTACCTTCCTTTTCACATGCCTTTTGTACTTCATCATATACTAAATATGTCTATCTTCTTGTCATTCCAACTGGCTTCAGAGGAGATTTACCCCTTATCTAAAGCTGCTCTCTTGCCTGTAGATATTAAATCCAATCCCTTTTCAACCTGCTTACATAATAGTTCTTAATCTTCAGTTTGCTCAAAAAGCATCTCAGTGTTAAAATATAGATCCCTGAGCCCAATGAGGAATCTGAATTTTAACAATTACTTTAAGTAATATTGACATAATGTTCTCCAATTTCTCTCTCCTTCTCTCTCTCTCAAAAAACACACATACACACAGGCATCCTTCCTATCTACCATTTTTCAATCTTTTTTTTTCACAGACTCCTTCCCCCTTTCAGTATCCTTTATCTTAAAAAAGATTAGCACTTCTATTGTCCTAATCTACCTTCTGGCTACCTTTTTTACTTTTACCATGAAACACCTCCTATGTGCAATCTATAACATATCTGAAGCTATTTTGGGGGAATTTATTGTATGATTAGTAGATCTGTACGTTCCTGTTATCACCTCTCACTTTCCATCTATTTTTTCCCTTTTTATTTCCTTTCTTATCTCCTTTTAATTTTCTTTTCATCCAACAGAGGACCTTCTCTTTTCAATTTACTGCCATAAAGTCCCTTACTTTCAGTGAGTTCCTCCAGCTCTGGTCAGAGCCATCACTAGGAAATGGCATAGTGTAAGGTTAACATGCTTTTACTTCAGGTATTAGAGTTGTATTCAGTGTATCCAGACATGGTTCCCAGGTTGTGCAGTTAGGTGGAGCTCAAGAGGTAACACCCATTTTTCCCTTCCTGAGTTAACAGAAGAGCTAGACTGAGAGATCACAAACATAAAAGGAAAAAATATATATATCCTGTTTTTTACCAATAAGGCTGACTGTGGCGAGGGTAGGGTATGTCAGTAACTAAACAGGCTTTGCAATACTGAACTGCTGATTTGGACAGATTTCCACAGTCACAGGCACTGCTGGGAAATATCAGAAATGAAAAGGAATCCCTCATACAACTGTGAGTCTACTCAGAGGAAGAAAGACCCTCTAGCCAATCTTAATCATCAATGAAGGACAAATTGATAATGTGGAAATGCAATAATGTTGGGTAGAGGCTGAGATGCTACACAGGACTTGGTAACAATGATTCTTGCCAAATAACAGTATGGCATAGGAATGGAAAATTCTGCCTGACTTTAAGAAAATGTATTTCCAAAGTTGATAGAAAAAAAAAAAATGCTGTTATCAAAGGACAGGACTTGTGATAATAGGGATAATCTGGAATGATCTAGAAGGAAAGAATCTTAAGTAAGAAATCATTTAAAATGCTCTAAAATTTTAAGGAGGGAAGCAACTTCTACAGAAAGAAACTTTCTAAAAGGGACTAGGACAAACCATGGAATGTGGCCCCACACCCAAGGCTAAGGCAAAAGATCAATGTGAACTTGTATGAATAGTATCAGGAAGACTAAAGTCCTCACTGAACAACAGGAGGCTCAAAAATTCTAAACACAACAAAGAAAACTTCAAAGATGTGTTCCAAATAAAAATACAGAGAAAAAGACTCAGGAATATGATGTAATGTTCACAGATGACAAAGAATAGGCAACTGACTCAATATTCCTTTTTGGGCAAGTCATTTCATCTTTCCATGACACAGTTTCCTGCCTCTTCAACAGGTGAAAAGCTGTTGGACACCAAGGTCCGATTCAAATTAATTTTGTTTCTGGTGTTCAAAAAGGAGAATTATCTACAAGCTAAGAAAGAGAGTATATATACCAAAGAGCTTTAATTATATTCATAGCATAGTGAGAAAATATAGGTTGAATCAATAAATCAAACAGCTACTGGAAGTACACTAGAAAATAAGGCATGTCATACTGACTTCATTTCTGCTGATGTATTGAGAGGAAAAAGTCACTGACATAAAATTTCTTGATTTCAATGTGGGATGAATTCAGTGTGTGATAAATCCCCCAATTATATAATTTTGGATAAAACAATTAGAGAGTGGAGAGAAAAATAAGAGTGGAATTAAATACGAACAATAGTAATAGTATGTATTTTTATTGTTTTACCTGTGTGACTTTGTAAACATTATTAAATTTCTCTGGGTCTGTTTCCTAACTGGTTAAAAAAAATAAGCACTTGGGGCACCTGGACAGCTTAGTCTGTTAAGGGGCCTACTCATGATCTCATGGTTCATAATTCAAGCCCTGCATCTGGCTCTGCACTGACAGTGCAGAGCCTACTTGGGATTCTCTCTCTACCTCTGTCTGCTCCTCCCTGCTTCATGCTCTCTCTCTCTCAAAATAAATAAATATTTTTTTTAAAGAAAAAATAAGCACTTGGGTTATTTAATTCTGAGCTGATTTCCTATTCTAAAATTCCAAGATTCTAAAGTTCTAATAATTTGATATCAACACATAAGATGACCTTACTAGACTGTAACAAGACCTTGTCGTGGTTTTGCATTGCCCATGATTTTTATCAGAAACTTGCTTGAAGATACTGAAGACTTGCTTGGAATCTACAGATAACACAAAATCTGGATTCGGTAACTAAAATGATATGGTGCAGAAATAGGATTTCAAAAAAGTTTTAAGAGATTAAAACTTATAATTGCTTTTGTATGCCGATGAGAATATCTATTTTATATGTGGAAAAGTGCAATAATGACCTCAAATTTAGTATGAACAGTGTAATATAGATGTGTGTGTATGTGTACGTGTGTGTGTGTGTGTGTGTGTGTGTGTGTGTGTGTGTGTGTGAGAGAGAGAGAGAGAGAGAGAGAGAGCAAGCATGGCACCATATTGTCAATATGTATCAAAAGCCTTAAAAGAGTACCTTAGCCATAAGTTTCCACTTCTAATAAAGTTCATTCTAGGGAGGCAATGAAGAATATATCCCTAAATATCAGTTACACAAATATTTATTGCTGAATTATTTGTACTTACTCAAAATTTTTAAAAATATATTCAACAATAAGAAGAGGGTATGGTTGAGTAAGTTGGTGACAATCATTTCAACAGATTTTGACAAAACCAAAACTGTGTTTATATATAATTATAGATACCCATATGAAAAGTAGTCATGACATACTATTGAAATAAAAAAGTAAAAACAGGTTTACCAGACAATGTACCTAGTATGCACTTATTTTTGATAAATAAAAATGATACATAACAGACTGTCTCAGAATTCCAAGTATATATATACATAGTACACCTTTCCAGGTATAGATGGACAATATCCCACTCGTTCGTATTTTCACTAGTATACCAAAGGACAATGGCAAGTAGTAATTGTAGTAGATATTTGTTGGCTTCACGCAGTTTGGCATCCACTTATTTTTTTGTAAGAGTGATCCAGTTCCTTCTGGGGCTGGCCCTATCCACAGATCTAGAGGTTGGCATATGACCCAGTACCTTTCATTCTCCTGTAATAATCAATTCAGGAATTGTCAAAGGACAGATTTGAACCTAATAATGTTCTGAATGAAGCTGAGAGACCTGTTTTTCCCTGAATTTGAAACTGGAAGGATGTTGGTTCAATCTATACAGTAGCCATATCTCCATGGAACAACAGACAAAGTAGAGCTCAGATGTACAGAGAGAATCCAGATCCTGGAAGCTGTCATTTGAGCCCCTGTCTACAGCTCTACCTGGAATCAGTTTGTCTCAGACTCTACAATTTTCTGCTGGCAAATTCCTGATAAATTCCTATTTGGCTTTGCCTATCTGAATGGCGTCTTCAGGTTCTTATAACCCTAAGTATTCTAATGATATTGTGGGGCAAAGTGACAATAAATCTAGAGCTTACTATCGAGGATACTGATGTACGCTCTGACCAGCCCTACCCACTGGGGAGTCAGAGTCATCTGAAACTCCAATGAGATAGACATTTCTCCAGTATGTGGGTGAAAGAGAAATATCAAGGTGGCCTTCACAGCCCATGCCTCTACCAACTTTCCTGGGAGTGGAGGCAAGTGCAATGGGAAGACCCTGAGACAGGAAAGTGATCAGAGGAAAAACTCAAAGTCAATGTCTCCTAGAAGAGTGATTTGGGTTTCAAATTGGCATTAATTAGAAATGTCAAAAGGAGTCATATATCAGGCATCGAAGCCACCTGTGTGATGGCAATGACTACAGCTAGGAACACTTCCTCGTGGTGTGGGCATCACCATAGGACTCTGACAGCCATGTGGGTAGCATATGATGTAGACAGGAAATCCACTAAAAACTAGAAAAGAATGGCAGTGGTGCCAAATCCTGATAAAGAAGGAGCAACTGCCCACAGACCCCGGAAAGGGCTGCAGGCAGCTTCTTCAATGCAGGGAAATGACACCGGTACAGGAACAAGCAGCAACAGTATGATGATCTCCAAGCAGCAGGTCAGTGCAGACAGTGGCAGCAGCCTAGATCTGAGAGGAGGGCTAAGATCTAAGAGCCGGGGCAAGGTAAAAGCAAATGCACACAGAGCAGCTGAAGGACTGTGAAGAGTGGGAGTTGCCAGCCAGGGGTCTCAATATCTTATGAAGGAGTAGGAACGTCCGTCCTGCAGTCATGCAGCTGCTGGCCACAGAAGCTAACAAATATCTGAGCTAAATGGCTAAGTGACTGCTCTGTATCTAAAAACTGGAATTCGGGAATATGGAATTCTGTGTTACTTTCTTCTTTTTTTCCTTCTATATATTTCCTAATGTTTCCATAATGACCATAAAATGTGTAATTTAAAAGGTTATATATATTTTTTCATAAAATGGCAAGAAAAAAGAGGTCTTTGCTTGCATTAATAAAAAGATAATTCCAAGGAATTCTACCACTACAAATCATGGCCATACTCTAACCTTTGCTGGTCAGCTTGCCTGTACATATGATTTTGATATCACACTTTAAGGGCAACATTGATAAATTAGAGGGAGAGTGGGAGTAGGAAAAAGGACTTGACACCACGTTTTTAAGAGGAGCAGTTGAAGTAACTGAAATAACCAGCCTGGACAAGAGACTTCTGAACGTAGAAAAGAGCAGCTGTACTTAAGCACAACATAGGTGCTTATTTCATGCTCATAAATAATCAGTAATTAAATAAATGCCATTTAGATTTATAACTAGATTATGGCTAATGAGATTATAAGATTCTTATGAGAGGAAATTAGGAATTATACTTTCCTCTATCCCTTCAGAGCCTATTACCATGCTTTGTTTACGGTGAGGGCTCAGTAAATAGTTAGTGGTGGATTATATTTAATTTGTAGTCCCCACCATAGTTTGGATATATAGCTAGAAGCAGTTTCTAGGATCTGGGAGACAAGAAATACTTTTTTATCTGCCTTCTCTTCCAGCTCATCCTTTACCTCCAGACTATGGAGCACTATATTTCATTTTATCTCCAATGACCTTCACCTCCAATCCAGTTGATCCATCCACTGCTCCTCATGTCGGTATTGTCCGTTATCTACTAGCTCTATCAAGATTTTAAACTCTGAAATGCCAATTGCATTGTCAAACTTCCAAACAGAGGCCTATCAGTGCCTCTGACTAACATGATTAAGACTACATTCATCATCTTGTCATCCAAACTCGTTCATCATACAGTTTTCCATGTTTCTGGTAACAGTGCCATTAGTGCCCTATTAACTAATATTTAAATCCTCCAAGTTATCACTCAGCCAAATGCAAATGCTCCTCCTTCACCATACTCCTTGAATCTGCATTCTGGAATATAACAATAGCATTCTGATTCGACTCCTTACTTCCCTTTCTCCACACAACAAATCTTTCCTATCGGTCTCAGACTGGTCTTCCCAATGCTTCACTGGCGTTTCCGTGAGTAATACCATGCTTAAAGTGAGGAATTGGGAAGATCAGACTGAGAGTAACAGATGCCTTACTGGCTCCCTTTCTGACTAAATAGAATCTTAATCCTCTGGTTTGTCACACAAAGTTTTTGACAAGGTGATCCTAATCTCTTTTCCATCATGATTTCCAACAACTTCCATAAATCAACCTCTGCTTCAAACAATTTGTTCTACCTAAATATGTTTCATGCTTCTCAGCCCCCCAACTTTTTTATAGCTCTCCTATTTTCAAGCCCCACTTCAAACACCATCCCCCTGACTTGTAGCCTATTCTAATCTCCCATCCTTTGAGTCAAAAAAGGTAGTTTCTCCTCCTCCAAACTTCTGTATCACTTTCTTTCTCTCTTGTTACTCCTACCGCTTCCTCATATTTTCATAGGGATGCAAAAATGTAGTTGGTTTTTCATAAAAACATATGATATAGTGAGGCCTTACATAATACATCCTTGTATTAGTTATTCATCCAATGATTTGAAATGGTTATTGAGCACTTCATATGTACTAGGTGATGGGGATAATAATAAACAATATGGCTTTGTCCCTATTTCCTCAGGACTTCATTCAGCATGGAAGACTGTCAGTAAACAAATGACTAATAAGTAGCCCACTAAATAAAATTATGATAAATGCTAAACATAAAAAGTATAAGATGCTAAATGACTATATAGAAAGTGCACATATACAATAATTTTGCTTTATACCGCAAAACACCTTTTCAAAATGGAGCCATATTTAGTTTAGCTTAAAAGTGTTTGCTAGTTTAGTAGAAACTATTTTCCTTGATTTACAGCATGATATGGCCATTACGAGTAAAGACAATAATATCTGAGGGACAAAATAGGAAACAAAATTCCCATTCTGGGGCAAGCATAACTGACTAATTTAGTTGCAAACCTAAGGCAGAAGTATAATATTGCTTTTTTTCTTCCTGTTGTTTTACTCTAAAGTAGCTATTTTCTGCTTTCACTAGTTGCATGGAGCCATCAATCATGGCCAGTAATCTCCAACAAAATAAGAAGAGCAAAAATTTAAAGAGGCAAGTGATTCATCACTAAGCCTGATGCCAGCTGTAAAGGAAAAGGCCCTTTCTGACTTAGAGCTCGCAGGCACAATAGCACATTATTCCCAAAGGAACTATGACTTGAAATTTCTGAATGGGCTCACCACCAGTCTCAGCTGGCAGCCCAGGCATGAAAACTCTTCAAATGTACTTTTTCCCCCAGTGTTGGGACCTTTCCTGGTATTTGTATAATCATTAAAAAAACAAGGTTAGATTTTCATTTTTGCATTCTCCTTCTGCATTAATGCTTCTAACAGTGAGAATATGAAGTTACCTTGGGCTCTCTTAAACAAGGGCTTTCTCTTTCTCAAACATAAGGTACTAGATAGATTTTGGCACCTCTGAGTGTCAGTACATGAGTACTGAGAAGACCAATTACAGGCAATTGATAGACATATAAATGGAGCAAGAAGGCCACTATCACGGCCACTTTTATAATGTGGGTGGGCATGTGGGTGAAAGAAGGGACGCTAGGACAGAAGGCAACATTCCCAGTAGAGGCTGCCCCATTGGGTATGAGACTGCCTAGCAGAATTACACACACGAAAGGTCAGTTACTAGGGAGAACTAGTTATTCTATGGCCATGAACTGAAAGGAAAATGTAGTGAACTAATAAAGCCATTGCTGTTGTGTCCTATAATTAAATGTCATTTACATGAACCTAAGAACTATGATGAACACACAGGGCATACAGGAAATTTTCCACAAAGAGCCATGAATGTTGCCTCTGCAACAAAGGGTAAAGGGGGAATGGAAAAATAAAATATGCTTTTCCATGCATTCCCCCCTTTTTCTAAAAAAAAAAAAAAAAAAAAAGAGAGAGAGAGAGAGACAGAGAGAGAGAGAATTTTTGTGGCAAGCATATTGGAGACATTGTTGAAGAACAGTTCCTCTTCACATAAAGGTTACCTCTGTAAAGCTGCCAAGGTCAGTGCCCTGGTGGATTATCTGCCAAGTAAGTGCCAGTTGTGGGATCTATACTGTGGCAGTCATGGAGGCAGGCTGCGCTCTCCCGCCCTCCTTATGAATCACCGTTCTTTGCTCCTTTGTACCAGAGTTGCCACTTTTCCCACTCTCTGCCCTCCCTTCTCATTGGAGCATCTCTTTCCTCACATATGAGCTGAATGTTCCGTTGTTTGCCAGGAAGCCAGGCTTGCTGAATGCTGATTTCATGGAAGTCACAAAAGAGAGACAAACAGTAATTTTCCAAGCAATCTACATAAATAGTGACCTTACAAGACATAAAGTGTTCATCTTGGCTCTTGATGCTATTTTAAAGGACGGAGGAATACACACACACACACACACACAACTACATGTATTATGAAAATATATATGTACATATTATATATATATTTTCCCCTTAACATATATATGTACATGTATATGTTTTTATTTCCATTTATTGGTTGAGTGTTTCAAACAGCTTTGTCTTTTTTATTGCAATGACTTATTTTTTCTCTTTTTTTAAGAACCACAGAAAAGGGCAACTTAAAACTAGCTGTTCCATTTTTTAAATCTTTCTCTAGGGGCGCCTGGGTGGTGCAGTCGGTTAAGCGTCCGACTTCAGCCAGGTCACGATCTCGCGGTCCGTGAGTTCGAGCCCCGCGTCAGGCTCTGGGCTGATGGCTCAGAGCCTGGAGCCTGTTTCCGATTCTGTGTCTCCCTCTCTCTCTGCCCCTCCCCCGTTCATGCTCTGTCTCTCTCTGTCCCAAAAATAAATAAACGTTGAAAAAAAAAATTAAAAAAAAAAATCTTTCTCTAGTATATTCAGACCACTTAATAACTGATTTCTAAGATATAATATGATACACATATTTCATTTATTTTTCCATATAAGATGAAAGGAGCCATTCAAATGACGCATATAAATGTTCAAAGATATTCCTCTAATGTACAAGATAGCTCCATAGTTACTTGCATATTGTATTACTTTCTACAGTCCTCAAATGTAAAATTTTTTAGCATATGTCATCTTTAACTGTGACCCTTTGGGCATTTATTTACATTATTTTTATGCTGAGACTTAACAGAAATTAAAGTGAGATTAGATAATTGCTTGTAGTAAGCTGTGTCTTTTTTTACTCTAAACAGCTCTATAAGGTGAACTGTCACACATCTTTAAGTCATCTGTCATTAATGTGCATATGGCTTGATAAACCCACAGGGCAAACACTGCTTGACTGTAATGATTTGTTTTTACATGGCAGAGGGAAAGGTTTCAAAGTTATATTTTGAATGACACACATTCATAGGTACAATTCTTCAACACCCTGGAAAACAGTTGCTTACAACAAAAAGCATTCTATATGTGTGTGTGTGTGTGTGTGTGTGTGTGTGTGTGTGTGTGTGTGTATATATATTTAAGTTTATTTATTTACTTTGAGAGAGAGCACAAGTGGGGGAGGGGCAGAGAGAGAATCCCAAGCAGGTTCTGTGCTGTCAGCAAAAAGCCCGATGCGGGGCTTGATCTCACGAACTGTGAGATCATAACATGATCCCAAATCAAGTGTCAGACATTTAACTGACTGAGCCACCCAGGCACCCCCCCCACCCCCATAGTATATTTTAATATCAATTGTCTATATTGTGCTAAAACATAAACTATGTCTAATTTTTCTCTTCCTGATGTCACACATCTTCTTAATGAAGTAAAACTACCAAAAATAGTCCTGTTTAATATATGTTTCCATATTTATGATAGTTATCAAAAAAAATCAAAGTAAGGTAATGTCACACAAGAGGGAAATGTATTTCTTGAAAATTCAGCTGACACTGAGTTGCAAATTGTGACAAGGACAACCATTGAGAAACGAAATATCCATGTTAGTAATGTGATTCCACTAGACATTTTTCATAGTTGTTATTCATTTTTCCCACTGTTTTCACTAATGAAACCAATAAAAGCCATCAAAATTAAATCTGATGGGAAGTCAGATCGCTCAGAATCTGTGAGGGAAATAAAGACTTAGTGTAAGCCTGCCTGTCAGCTCAGTCCAAATCTACAAACAACTAAGAGCCGTTTGGCACTGGGCAATCTTGGCAGAAATTTGAAAGATTGAATAGAGACGAATTCTTAATGACTTCCTAACATTTAGGTGGGGGTGGCTCGCTCCAGAAGGAGATTCAGACACAAGAATTACAATTACAGAATGAGGGAATTGGGTACTTTGAGGCTTCTCCTTAGGATGGAAATAGAAGTCAATTGTCAGCAGACATAAGATTCTGCCATTAGATTTAACTGCAAACAAGGGAGTTCTCAATACACATTTAAAATATTAGTTTCTTTTGGGGCACCTGGGTGGCTCAGTTGGTTAAGCATCTGACTCTGGATTTTGGCTCAGGTCATGATCTCACAGTTTGTAAGATGGAGCCCCATGATGGGTTCCGCACTGATGGCATGGACCCTGTTTGGGATTCTCTCCCTCTCTCTCTGTCTACTCCTCCCTCATTCACACTCTCTCTCAAAATAAACAAATAAACTTTATATATACGTATATATGTATGTGTATGTGTGTGTGTGTGTATATATATATATATATATATATATATATATATATATATACCTTTCTCTCCCTCTCTCTCTCTCCTCCTCCCCCATTCACACTCTCTCTCAAAATAAACAAATAAACTTTATATATATGTATGCATGTATATATATGCATATATATGTATGTATGTATATATATGCATATATATGTACATGTGTATGTATGTATATGTATATATATGTACATATATATGTACATATGTGTATATATATATATATATATATATATACCTTTCTTTCGAACAAAGATTATTTGTGTTGGTTGTCTTCTGAGACTTCTTAAGATATTTAAAGATAATGCTGTTTTCTGTAATCTTCTCTAGTCTAGGGTATCAATTTTCCTTTCGGGTCAATGTCAATTGGAAATTACATTGATATTTGATATTTGGTCCTAATGCTATGAATCTCTAGGTGGTCCAATTTGAATTTTAAGGAGGTAAAATATCATGTGCTAGATTAAGTACCCTTTGCCCAGTTTGTATATTTTGTAAAGTCGTTTGAAAATAAGAGTCATCACCAATCATGAATTCCTGAATGAGAATATCTTTCTCTATGCAACCACATTTTTCTTTAAGTCACATTGGTCACGTGTCCTCCCTATTGTCCAATATGGAAGGCGACAGCCACAAGAGGCTATTTAGCACTTGAACTGTGGCTAGTCTGAGTTGACTTACAATGTGAATGTAAAATACATACCAGATTTTGAAAATGTCACGTGAAAAAAGAACGAAGGTATCTCAATATAGTTTTTATACTGGTTACATGTTGAAATGATATTTTAGATATGTCATGTTAAATAAAACAAAATTAATTTCAATTGGTCACTTTTACTTTTAGAAATACGGTGGCTAGAAAATTTGAAATTACATTGTGCCTCACATTGTGTATTATTAGATGGTACTGGTCTATATAGCTGTAACTAATAGTCAATATAGCTGCAAATCCTGAGTAAATCACTTCATATCTTTTGCCCAGCCTAGTCTGTACCTTTTATGCAGCCTACAGAGATATTTTGTCTAGGAAAATCTGTGAAGATCATGTTAGGCAGAACCATTTATACAGAAGATGCCCCTCAAATCAGCAGTACGGTTATGATCTTCAGGAAAGAAGGGTCCTTAATAACAGAGGTGATGGACATAATCATTGACTTATCCAGATAACGATCACAAGCACAACTCAAAACGGGAATAGAATCCATTGTAATGAAAACATTCCTTTTAAAATACACACACAAAACTACAAAATTATCTCAACACTGAACTTACCATTTCTTATTCTCATCAGACAGCTCTAGTTCTGGCTTCTACCATCTAAAAGGGCAAATTGACCTTTCTACTGGTTTGGTGCCTACATCTTCAAATATTTGGTAAATTAAGTAAATTTTTCAAACAATTTTTCAGTTTTAGTTGAAACACCTCTACATTTCCTTAGGTCTTTTATGGTCTCCAAAATCAAATTGACATTCCCTATGTGTCCCACAGCACTTGTTCCCTCCTGGTCACTGTAGGAACCAGTAAAAGTCACGAAAGGTATTAGACTAGGGAAAAAATTCTCTTTTCATAAGACTGATTTTGATTTGTTGAAATAACTTTTTCAGGCCTAAGATGAAGTCACTCCTCTCAGGATGCCACATCACAAACAAGATTGAGTACGGGGCCCAGCCAATCAGGTATATTCTATTTTTCTTTTCCTTGTTCTTTATTCTTTACTCTATAACAGCTTCCTGCCTTTGGCCTCATTTTGCACTTCTCCAAAAGGAGACTATCAGCTTCATGAAATGTTAAATGAAGTTTGTTTTTATCACCTAAACTATCAACTTTAATCATTTTTTCATACATCAATGATCATATTTTCTTTACATAGAAGTAAAAACTTAGTCAAATACTAGTTTATGTTCAATTCTAAAAGATGTATGTCATGTTTTTTTTTAAGCTAACACCTTACTATACTTATTTCATTTAATCCATATCACAACTTTGTAATAAGTACTGTTGTCCTCATTTTACAGATGAGGAAACTAAAGACTGAGTTGGGAAATAATTCATCCATATTCACACAGCCTGTGACAAATGAAGGTCTATCTGACTCTAAATTGGTTCCCTTTAGTCATGACTGCACTGCCTTTCAGTGTATGAATTATGCACACCAAAGCCAGATGGTGCATATGTTCTAAATTTGCAAAACATTTCATCTGCCTAGTGAAAAGTGTGAACAAGAAGAGAAGGACATAGTTAGTCATCCTTTAATATAAAAATATTGGATTGTACAAGGGGCATCCTTTCCCTCAACATAGAACAAGAAACTTGAAATATATAGCTCAAACATGGATTTATAATAGAATAACAAATCTAAAAACCAAGAGAATATAATATAGTTAAAAAGCAGAGAATTATAGATAAGTTATCAATTGAAAAATTTGTCCTTTCCTACTTAGTACCAAGTGCTTTGAAAAGTATTCATTTGTATCTCTACACTTTTGAAATATTTATGTTTGACTCACAAAAAGCAATGTATACATTTCATATGATTTTGCTTTCAATTACTTTTTTATGCCTTTTTTTCTTTGAGAATTTCTACTAAAATTGCTTTTAGAATGCAGGGATTTTTCCTTTCAGCCATGAAATCCATCTGTTGTTATGTATAAAGCCAAGGGCAATTAACAGAAGACTGGGATAGAATTTCACTGGAACAAGTAGGGAATATTTCTGATCATTTTTTGAATAATGTGCTCTTTTTCAACAAATATACCTGGCTTAATATAAATTAACAGCTGGTCAGTGCATGACACAATAACATAATAACAAGTTTCACCCACAAACTAACAGATTGCATTTTAGGTACCAAAAAAAAAAAAAAAAAAAGGCAGTCAAATTTACTCATTAATTTTTCAGTGACATGAAAAAAAACTTCTAGCACGTTTTTTTAAAGATTGGATTAAATATACCTTAAATGTAAATAAAATTAAATTGGACACATACATTTTACGTATGTACATATTAATTGAAAGAGTACACGCCTTCTGGATTCTAAATTGTTTCCAGTAGTTTAAGATAGTCCTCTCCTCTCCATCTATCCCATCTTCTGCCATAAAATTTTATGTTCCTTTAATATACAAGCCATACCTTCTTTTATTTTTAACAATCTGTGACACACTAAGATATATATAGATATATATACCTACATATAGATATAGATATAGATATAGATATAGATATATTTAGTCTCTGCCCCTGTTCATGGCACAGATCTCCTAAAACCCTTAAAATTTCCTGAGTAATAAGGATAAGAGGGGTACCTTTGTTAATTACGAGAAGTCTTGTTTAATGATACCTGAGTGTATGCTAATGAGGTGATTCTTGTGGAAGGAGACTGGTTGCCAAAGGGACCAACTATTGAAAGTTGGATCTTTCAGCCCCAAATCTTTATCTCTAGGGAGAGGAGAGGGGCTGGAGATTAACTTAATCCCCAGTGGTCAATCATTTAATCAGTCATGCCTATGTAATGCAACTTCCATAAAAATCCTAAATTAAGTGCTCTGGAGAGCTTCTGGGTAGGTGAACATATGGAGGTGCTGGAAAGGTGGCAGAGCAGAAAAGGACATAGAAGCTCCATGCCCCTTCCCCATATCTTGCTGTATACATCTCTTCCATTTGGTTGCTCCTAAGTTACATCCTTTTTAATGAGTGAGTAATAGTAAGCAAGTAAAGCATTTCCTGAGTTCTGTGAACTATTCTAGCAAATTATCAAATCCAGGAAGGGGGCCGTGCGAACCCCTCATTTACAGCCAGTTGGTCAGATGTACCAGAGGTCTGAACTTTCAAGTGGTGTCTGAAGTGGGGAAACAATTTAGAATCCAGAAGGAGCATACTCTTTCAATTAATATGCACACACATTAAAATGTATGTGCCCAACTTAATTTTATTTACATTTAAGGTATATTTAAGCCAATCTTTAAAAAAACATGCTAAAAGTTTCTTTTTTGAAGAATTAATGGTAAATTTGACTGCCTTTTTTTAGTACCTAAAATGCAATCTGTTAGTTTGTGGGTGAAACTTGTTATTACGTTATTGTGTCATGCACTGACCAACTGTTAATTTTTTCCCTTCACTCCTCTTACAGAGAGGTCTGTTGATTCTTAGGGCCTCACACAAATACAATTTTTATAATCTAGCATATAAAATAATATGTTAAGGTATTAATGTATTAAAATATTTACCTACTTTAAAAAAATATTTACCTACTTTTGCATATTCTGAATTATCTTAGTATTTTTACTTGTCTTTGGAATGCTCTCTACAGAGACCTGATCCAACTTTAGGAAAAGAATGGCATAAAATGCTCACCTTCCTAGTCTGGATTGAAGGTAAAGAAGTAAACTTGTTGTTATTCAATATTGCTCATTATTTAGTTTTTCATGCTTTATTTTTTTCCCACATAATAGTGGCCTCATAAAGTGTCTGTATTTTTAAATATTGGATCTTTAGGTATTTTTAATTCTTGGGGTTTTTTATCCTTGGGTATTTTTTATCCTTGGGATTTAGAGGTGGGGGTGAAGAGAATGGCTGTGATGGGCAAATGGAGGCTCCATTTATCCTGAGTGAACACAGATCTATTTGTATTTCTTACTAGAATTTTACTATTTAGGTTATTATTAACTCGGGAAGAATTAGCATCTTTATGAATTGCATCCTTGTAACCTAGAGCATGGTAGTGCATTTCCATTTGTTCAAGTTTTCCAGACTTTGCGGATATGTGTGTCTCTTAAAGAATTTTTTATGTCTTCAGATACACACATTTTATACTAAGTATATTCCTACCTACAATATATTTTTCAGCTGTTATTGAAAATCTTTTTTTGTTTTGTTTGTAGTTGCCTAGATTTTCTTTACCCATCCTTTTAATTTTTAACCACTTTTTTATTTTATATATATATATATATATATATATATACACACACACATATATATATATATACACATATATACATATGCACACACACACACACACACATCACACATCACATCACAGAGTTGGGGGTAGCAGTATGATCAAAATAGCAATTATTTTTATTTTAATAGATGACTTATAATATTTTACATTTGTCAATATGACAGATATGGGTGGTTTGTTAAATTATTTGATACATTCTCTGTATATCTTAATTATTCATTCTGTTGTCTGTTTTCTTAGTTTTTGGTATATGCTTCTCCTGAAAACTGAGTAGTGTTATATTCTACTCATTACCTACATAACTTTATTATTAAAATAATCATTTTCTTTTAATTTTTTTTAACATTTATTTATTTTTGAGACAGAGAGAGACAGAGCATGAATGGGGGAGGGTCAGAGAGAGGGAGACACAGAATCTGAAACAGGCTCCAGGCTCTGAGCTGTCAGCACAGAGCCCGACGCGGGGCTCAAACTCACAGACCGCGAGATCATGACCAGAGCCGAAGTCGGCCGGGCCGCTTAACTGACTAAGCCACCCAGGCGCCCCTAAAATAATCATTTTCATTTTGGGCAATGTATTTCCAAATTTCCTTCTGAAAATTATTAGTATATTTTATCTGTACTCCCTTCCATTTCCTTCTGCACCTCATTTTAGGTAATTTTAATACCTTAATATTTTTCTTAGATTTTGCATTTGTGCCGATACAGTTATATATACATTAATTGGTTTATAGGCTTACATTTGTTATCTTTAGGTAATAAAAATAAGTAAATTGGTGCGTTTACAGCAGCTTCCATTTTCTTTCTCCTTTGCCTCCTACTGTTTTTTATTATATTATCACCTTCTTTGCTTTCTAATTTTTCCTTTGGTTATGTTGTGGCTATCAAACTGAATTCCCTTTAAAGTCACTTGTGAAAATTTTGAAACATACCAATGACTGGGCTCCAGCCCAGAACTATTAAAGAAAACACCCACAGACATGGATTTGGGGCACTGGTATGACTTCAGAGTTCTACAAGTGGTTCTAATAGGCAGCCAGGCTTGAGAACTGCTGATTCACATGATGATATTATTTTACTGTTTCATTTACTCTGCCGATTCAGTTTCCGTTATCTGATGCCTCATCATATCTTTCCATATTCCTCCACAAAGAGGCAGTTTTCCTTTTGTACGGTTTTCATGGTGAAAGCTTGACAATTTTCCAGCATTTCATAACACCATTTTCTTTTTCTTTTTTTTTTTTTAAGTTTATTTATTTTGAAAGAAAGAGTGCATGGGAGGGGCAGAGAGAGAGAGAGAGAGAGAGAGAGAGAGAGAATCTCAAGCAGGCTGCACACTGTCAGTGCAGAGCCCAGCTGGGGCTCAAATCCACGAACGGCAAGATCACGACCTGAGCCGAAATGAAGAGTCAGACGCTTAACCAACTGAGCCACCCAGGAGACCTATGGCATTTTCTGTTGCAGGTTTTGTTTCTGTGAATTTGCTTTCCTGTTCCCTTCCTTCCATATTTCCAATTAAACCCTCTGCTGACTGTTCTTTATTTCGTATTTTAAGGAGAGGAGTTTTTTCTAGGAAAGAGAGTTCCATTGAGTCAAGGTTTCACAGACATATAACATATACGGTAGCACAACATCCTTTGCACAGAAAGGCTCTGTGCTTGGTTTAATGTTTTGCTTGTCACCATCTTAAAATTTTTAATAATTGCAAACAAAAGGCTCCATGTTTTCATTTTGCATTGGGCTCTGAAAACTACCTTAACCAGTCCTGTACTAAGGGAAGGGAAAGGAAAGAGTTTCAGGCTAGTAAGAATTTTCCCTATGACCCTAATGGAGATGGGCAATATAGGATTTTTATAATACTTGCCTTCCCACTAGGGCTAAAGAGACAGCCCTAATTCCTACAAATGTGGCTTCTTCATCAAGTGGTTCCTGGTTTAGCCTGGACTCCTCGAACTCTTAGAAGAGAACCAAAAGAAAGTCATAAAACAATTTGGGTAGCACATTTCAACTGTTGCCAACAAGGAATTTAGGATAGACTATGTCTTCTGAAACTCCTGAAGTTGGTGGATATGAAGTCCTGCTTCCTATTCCTGTTCTGACTACTGCTTTGCCAGCCCTCTCTCCAGAACTTTGGGAACTTAATGTGTTTGTTGCTACCCAATTTAAGAGAAACAGATTTGTATTTGTAGTTTTAGTGTTTATTCTCTTTATTGCTTTTGAATGGTTTATAGGGGAAAAACAGGTATATCTAAATTTACATGGCCATTTTTAAAAGTATATCAACTTTCTGTAACTTCATGGTTTATATATATTTTCTGAAGGTAACATGTAAACCAACTGTCTGCCTTTTAGCTCTGTGTGTGGGAGTCAAGGGGAGGTTAATCCACTTACATTTACTTTTACTGATATATTTAACCTTCTTACTTTTTATATTTACCAATATAAATACTGATATATTTAACCTTCATTTCTGTCCTGTCTTCTTGCCTTCTGGTGGCATTTTCTATATTGCATCTTTTCCCTCCACTACTGATTTGAATGTTACTCTATTTTTATTATTAATGGGTATTCTACAAGTAACATGTATATTTAACTTAAGACAAAAATTAATCAGTACCAACCTTCTTTTTAAAAAAATTTTTTTAACGTTTATTTATTTTTGAGACAGAGAGAGACAGAGCATGAACGGGGGAGGGTCAGAGAGAGAGGGAGACACAGAATCTGAAACAGGCTCCAAGCTCTGAGCAGTCAGCACAGAGCCCGACGCGGGGCTTGAACCCATGGACAGTGAGATCGTGACCTGAGCCGAAGTCAGACGCTTAACCAACTGAGCCACCCAGGCGTCACCCAACCTTCTTTTTAACATACACTTAACATACAGGGCTTTAACTCCTATAGCACAATTCCTATGTAATACAATTCTTTTGCCCAGAAATAAGTTTTATCTGGTTGTTTACTAACCCCACAAATTAGACATTATTATAGCTGATGATTTGTGGCTAACTCACATGTTTTAAAATGTCTTAGTTTTCATTCCTAATTGCATCTTAGACTTTGTTTAGTCTGAGACAGATTTTTTCCCTTCTTTCTGTATTATTTCCTCTTAAGAATGTGTACTTGTAATTAACTCTGTGTCTTGCTTGCTTGAAGAAATATTCCTCAATCTTGAGAAATAGTTTGCTATGTATATGATTCTATGTTGATAGTTTTTTCCTAAGCTTTATCTAGATATTACTTTATCATCTTCTGGTTTTTTGCTGATGTTTTTAAGAGACCTGCAGTGAATCAAACTACATTGCATTATAGGTAGGCTGTTTTTCCATGCATTTTGATATCTTCTCTTTACCTTTGGAGTTTTGCAGTTTAATAAATATATCCTGAATTGGATTTATTTTTATCTATCCTTATGCGATTTGAGATGCATTCCGAGCCTGATAATTTATGTCTCCTCAATTTGGGAATAATCAGCCATTATCTCTTCAAACATTATTTCTTTCCACTCTTGCAATTCTACCCTTTGGGGACTCTGATTAGATGTATGTAACCCTTTCACATTCTATTATCTACATGTCCTAACTTGTCTTTTCCATTTCCTCCTCTTTGCTGAATCCTTAATAATTTCTTTAAATCCATCTTGTAGTTTCAATGGTTATATATTTTTTTATTTTTTGAATTTCTGGTTTGTTCTCCAGGTTTGCTTTGCTATTTTAAATCTTATCACTTACTTATTTTTGTGGTTCCTATTTTTATTCCCTTAAACATATATTCATAAATTGTTTTATATTTCTGATCATTACTATGTTTGGATCCTTGAGGGTCTGATTTTGTTATTTATTGTTTCTACCGACACTTGTTCATAGTAGCTTGTTTCCTCTTCTGTTTTGAAATGTTGATTTATTAGATCATTTTTTCTTCTGGCTTTCATCTAAGAAAATAGGGGTGCCTGGGTGGCTCAGTCGGTTGAACGTCCCAACCCCGGCTCAGTCATAATCTCACATTTTGTGGGTTCGAGCCCCATGTCAGGCTCTGTACTGACAGCTCAGAGCCTGGAGCCCACTTTGGATTCTGTGTCTCCTTCTCTCTCTGCCCTTCCCCCCACCTCAAAAACAAATAAATGTTAAAAATTAAAAAAAAATAGAAAATAGTGTTGGACAGTAGATGAAGACACATCATTTCAAACCTATCTTTCTCTTGACCTGTGTTTCAAATTTTTCCTTCTGTTTCTCTGTACTTTTCCCCCAGAAATGTCCTTAGGCCTATTTTCCAATTTACTAACACTTTTTTTCAGTTATTTGCTCTCTAAATCACACGTTGTTTATTTTTAAATAATTATTTTTCATTTACAGAAATTCACCACTGTGCTGCACATATTCCTGTTCTATTTTCACACTGCCCAAGGCTTTCCTTTGTTTCTTTTTTTTAAATTCCTTCTACTTCACTTTTAATAAAATACTAGTATATATTTGTTTTGTATATAAATCCATACACTAGAAAGTATTCCTGAAATGTTAAAATCGTTGTTGGTGTGGCAAACTCTACCCTGTAATTATTTAAGAAATCATGAGAAAGAAAAGTTTATAATAACTGCAATACCATCTACTGCAAAAAAAAATTACAAAGGAACTATGTATCATAATACGAGTCATCCGGAAAGAGATGCTTAATTGACCCATCTATTACTTCCTTGTAACCATTTCTTTATCAGAGAAACCAGCCTGTCTTCTCAGAGAGCATGTGGGACTTCCACCTGCTGTGGTAGTTTTCTGTCTATCGTCAACCACCACAATCACAAAGAGAGTGTGAAGATTTTGCTCCACTGATCACGGTGGCCATCACTACAGGGTCGCCTAAAGAAAACTCTTGATTTACTCTGGACTAAGTTCACAGTGGCATTGCTAGAGCTCACCCACACTTTCCACAGCACCTAACCACATCCACAAGTGAGTACAGAAGCCTACTCTGGCAGGTGGAGGACTGGTTCCCAGTGAGCGGAGTCACAAGAAACTCCCTATAATCTATATAAGTATAATGTTTAAGGTCTTTCTAATTGTTCTCATATTTCTGGTTCTTATGGTAAAAATTCTATTTTCAAAATTTGATACTCTCCCTATAATAGTTCTTCTTATGTTGTGTGTAGTTTTTAACTGCAAACATAAAAAGTGTTGTGTGTGTGCATGTGAAAGAGATAGAGAGATCTCATAGAACCTGAATTATGCAAATGTCCATATACCACGGTTTTCATAAATCCTGTACCAGTTTTTATATTAATTTCCTTCTGATTTTGAATCTTCTACTGGGGCCACTCCTGCTTGGCAACTTAAATTGTTAAGTACAAAACATCACTATCTCCACATTTGGTTTTAATCATAAATTATGTTCAAGTTTGTGCCACATGGGAATTGAGCTGGGACTGTAATCATCAATCAGGAATATGTACTATTCTGAAAAGGAGCAAAATAATGGAAAGTGATAGGAATGAAGAAAGGGAGGGAGGCAGGGAAGAAGGAAGGAAAAAAGGACTCAATGATTTTTCATTGGACAAATATGGCGTTACATTAAGATCTACCCTTGTTATGAGGACCATATAATTGAACTGGTTTCCTTTTCTCTGGAAAGAAAAGATCTACTCAATAACAGTCACTGATTTATCCTAAGTAATAGGTACTAGATTTCTCCTGGATACAAGAAAGAGATAGTAGGAGGCTGGTTTTTAGAGATTGTGAGCTTTAGAGAATAAATCAGTCTTCAGTCTCCAACTCACCTTCTTCCCTGGCCCGATCTCTTTTCCCCACATAAGAATGAAAACTCTAGCTCCACCTTCCAAATCCCATAAGTCATGTCGTTATCAACACGTGTTTATTGCTTTGCTTTGATCTCCCCAGCCCCTTTTTATTTTGGCACCTGAAATTTACCTGTCTCTGTTGAGTTCAACAGTATATTGTTTTTTTTTTTAGTTTTTAGGTTTTTTTAATATGAATTATTTAAATTTTTTTTTGTTTCTTCTCTCCCTTTATTTTTTTATTTTAATTTATTCTAAAGTTAGTTAACATACAGTAAAATCTTGGCTTCAGGAGTAGAATCCAGGGATTCATCACTTACATATGACACCCAGTGCTCATCTCAACAAGTCCCCTCCTTAATGCCCATCGCCCATTTCCTCCAGCCCCATCAACCCTCAGTTTGTTCTCTATATTTACAAATCTCTTATGGTTTGCCTCCCTCTCTGTTTTTATCTTATTTTTCCTACCCTTAGCCCTATGTCAATCTGTTGTGTTTCTCAAATTCCACATGAGTAAAATCATGTGATATCTTTCTCTGACTGACTTATTTTGCTTGGCATAATACCCTTCAGCTCCATCCACATTGTTGCAAATGGCAAGATTTCATTCTTTTCCATTGTTGAGTAGTTTTCCATTGTATATACCACATATTCTTATCCTTGATGAACATGAATGCAAAAATTCTCAACAAGATACTAGCAAATCAAATTCAACAGTGCATTAAAAGAATTATTCACCATGATCAAGTGGGATTCATTCCTGGGTACAGGGCTGGTTCAAGATTCACAAATCAATCAACATGATTTATCACATTAATAGAAGAAAGGATAAGAACCATATGATCCTGTCAACAGATGCAGAAAAAGCATTTGACAAAATGCAACATGCATTCTTAATAAAAACCCTCAAGAAAGTTGAGATTGAAGGAACATACCTTAACATCATAAAAACCATATATGAAAGGCCCACAGCTAATATCATCCTCAATGGGGAAAAACTGATCTTTCCCCCTAAGATCAGGAACACAGCAGGGATGTCCACTCTCACCACGGTTGTTTCACATAGTGTTGGAAGTCCTAACCTCAGCAATAAGACAGCAAAATGAAATAAAAGGCATCCAAATTGTCAAAGAAGAAGTCAAACTTTCACTCTTTGTAGATGACATGATACTCTACATGGAAAACCCAAAAGACTCCACCAAAAAACTGCTAGAACTGATACATGAATTCAGCAAAGTCACAGGATGTAAAAACAATGTACAGAAAGTGGTCTTATTTCTATACACCTATAATGAAGCAACAGAAAGAGGTATCAGGGAATTGATCCTATTTACAATTTCATCAAAAACCATAAAATACCTAGGAATAAACCTAACCAAAGACATAAAAAATTTCTATGCTGAAAACTATAGAAAGCTTATGAAAGAAATTGAAGAAGTCACAGAGAAATGGAAAAACATTCCATGTTCATGGATTGCAAGGACAAATATTGTTAAAATATCAATACTACCCAAAGCAATCTACACATTCAATGCGATCCCAATCAAAATAGGACCGGCATTCTCCATAGAGCTAGAACAAACAATCCTAAAATTTGTATGGAACCACAAAAAAAAAAACCAATAGTCAAAGTAATGTTGAAAAAACCAAAGCTGGAGGCATCACAATCCTAGACTTTAGCTTGTATTACAAAGCTGCAATCATCAAGACAATGTGGTATTGGTATAAAAAGAGACACAGAGATCAATGGAATAGAACAGAGAACTGAGAAATGGACCCAAAAATACATGGCCAACTAATCTTCCATAAACCAGGAAAGAGTATCCAATGGAAAAAAGACAGTCTCTTTAGCAAATGGTGCTGGGAGAAATGGACAGCAATATGTAGAAAGAATAAAACTGGACTACTTTCTTACACCATCTACAAAAATAAATCCAAAATGGATGAAAGACCTAAATGTGAAACAGGAAACCATCAAAATCCTATAGGAGAAAACAGGCAAAAATGTTTTTGACCTCAGCCACAGCAACTTCTTACTTGACATGTCTCCAAAGGCAAGAGAAGTAAAAGCAAAAATGAACCGGTACCTCATCAAGATAAAAAGCTTCTTCACAACAAAGGAAACAATCAACAAAACTAAAAGGCAACCAACAGAATTGGAGAAGATATTTGCAAATGACATATCAGACAAAGAGTTAGTATCAAAAATGTATAAGCAACTTCCCAAACTCAACACCTGAAAAACAATCCAATGAGAAAAAGAGAAGAAGAAATGAGAAGATGCCTAATAGAGACATGAAAAGATGCTCAACATCACTCAACATCAGGGAAGTACAAATCAAAACCACACTGAGATACCACCTCACACCAGTCAGGGTGGCTAAAATTAACAACTCAGGAAACAAGATGTTGGCAAGATGTGGAGAAATGGGAACCCTCTTGCACTGTTGGTGAGAATGCAAACTGGTGCAGCCACTCTGGAAAACAGTGCAGAAGTTCCTCAAAAAATTAAAAAAAGAATTACCTACAATTCAGCCATTACACTGCTTGGAATTTATTCAAAGGATACAGGACTGCTGACTCAAAGGGGCACAAGCACCCCAATGTTTACAGCAGCAATATCAACAATAGCCAAATTATGCAAAGAGCCCAAATATCCATCAACTGATGAACGGATTTTTTTAGTTTTTAAATTGTACTAGTAATGTTTCCAAAATTATTCATTACTTACTACATAACTGATTTTGTGTGTGACAAATCTTTTAGCATTGATTATGGATTTACTGACAGAGAACAAAGTTTCCAAGATTCAAAATGTAGACAGTAAAGGGAAAAGGTAAAATCAGTTAAAAATAAAATCAAGCATTACAAACTGTCATCATTTATAATTCAATTAAATACTCTCTTTGGGGGCTCCTGGGTGGCTTAGTAAGTTAAGCCCCTGACTCTTGATTTTCGCTGAGGTCGTGATCTCATGGTTGTGGGATCAAGCCCTGCATTAGCCTCTGCGCTGACAGAGCAGGGCCTGTTTAAGATTTTCTCTCCCTCTCTCTCTGCCCCTCCCCTACTAACACACACTTGTGCTTGCATGCTCTCTTCTCTCTCTCAAAATAGATAAATAAACATTACAAAATACTCTCTTTTGTTTATAATAGAGTTCTTTTTAAACTTTAATGAATAAAACTTGTACCATATCAATCATTTTAGGATTATTACCTCTGAGCATGAGATTTGATCTGGATTTCAATTATTTTCAAAGAACCCTCACCAATTAGGCTGCCATTGTCTTATTTTAAGTACTTCTCCAGGTTTTTTACTTTTTTTCATTATTTATCATGTTTCTTTATCATGATGCCTTTTTCAACTATGAATCTTATCAGCCTTTAGTGACTATGATTCACTTTTAAGTGGACCTAATAGTTCTTAATATTGCATCTCTGTTAACTCTGTATTTTAACATTGACCAACCCTCTTATATAAGAAATCCTGAAAGTGAGGGGATGGTGGGAGAAATGTGGGAGCAAGAGGTAACCAAACCTGTCCTCTCTGTATGCACATACATATACCTGCACGGGCACCCATGTGTAGCCAGTCCTAAATAGAAGAACATAAAAGAGAGCTGCTCCCCTCAAATTGTTTTCTTGTCTGATTCACTCAAAGAACAATAAAAGCAATAAAAAATTGAAACAAATTTAACACCACAGATAACTATAAATCATCAAATATTTATCTTTCATGTGTCTCCGGGGCTTATAGGGAGACCATTAATAGTTAGTCATACAATCAGAAAATAAATGGGACCCATGAAATTTCTTGAAACTGACTCCAATGTTATGAAATCATGTGTGGTGTGGACAGTTGTAGCAATTATCCACATGGGTCTTCCACTGAAGAAGGTGAGGAACCCTCATGCTGAGATGAAGGGCAAAGTTTTTAATAATTTGGAAAATATTTCCTGAGAGGCCACGCATTTGAATCCACTGTCTTTCTGGAAACGAAGCCTTTATATTTAATAATTTCTCGTATATGATCCAACTTATTTCCTTGTTTTCCCACTTATTTCTCTCTCATTTCACTGTTAGGTTGAAGGGGGCTGTTAGAATTATTTTTTAGGGGTGCCTGGGTGGCTCAGTCAGTTAAGCATCTTACTTCGGCTCAGGTCATGATCTCCCGGTCTGCAAGTTCGAGCCCCACGTCAGGCTCTGTACTGGCAGCTCAGAGCCTGGAGACTGCTTCAGATTCTGTCTCCCTCTCTCTCTGCCCCTCCCTCACTCGTGCTCTGTCTCTATCTCTCAAAAATAAATACAAACATTACCAAAAAAGTTTTAAAGTATTTTTAATCATACTTGGGTTCTATTTTCTCAAACTGCATCATTTTGCTTGACTTCTCCCACAGCCTTTACCACTTTACCCCACTCATAAAACCTGGCCTTGTAAGTTGCACTTGCTAAGGGCTTGTAAGGATTGCCGTAAGGGTTGCCATTCTTTCTTAGTTGGGCCCTCTCCTCAGCAGGGGACACAAGAGGCGAGGGAGATAGGTTTGTAAATAGTTACAGTGATAGAGGAGAAGGAAGGGAGTTAGTGTGGTGGGACGCCATGAAAGCACAGCAGAAGAACCTATGTAGTTGCAACTCTTTAGGTCCAATCATAGATTTTCTCATCTCTAATTCAAAATAGGAGCTTTAAACCTATGCCATTTTAATCTTTACCTAAAACTCAAAGGTTTTCTGATTCCTCTCCGCCAGATACTTGCTTCATTGAATACTCATTCTCTGTTGAAATATTAAACTTCTTTTTCTCCAGTGACTAAAAGAGGAGGGATGGAAGACAGAAAGAGTGCAACCAGAATTACTTTTGGAAATATAGTAGAGAGAAGTTGAGTCACCTCCAGATGGTGGCTTCTATTTCCTCCTTAGAAGTTTTCTGCTGAGAGTTGAGAGTGCAAGGGTACAGACAGGTCAGATATTTAAGGAGAGGAGAAAAGGAATAGAATAGTGTGTAGTTGAAGAACAAGCTGACTTGGAAAATGAGATCAGGTTTCTGGCATACTTGGAATACATTTTCAGCTTAATAATTATAAATTTATAATGAAATCCATATACTTTATTTTGGATTTTTCTTCCAGTACTCTAGCTGTCATCCAAAGGCATAAATAAATAGATAATTGGGTTCATTCTAGTTTGGCATTCTGTCAAACAAGGGGAAGTGAATTTGGTATATTGGCAACAGGAAAATTAAAATGATGAACTGTAGAAATGATGAGGCTAGAAAGGGAAGTGGAGACAGGAGCAATCTGACAGATGGGAAGAAAATATGAGGATAAATGGCCCAGAAATCACAATAGTGTTTAAGTACAATCCCAGTACAATTAGTTAAATAAGGAAGTTGGAAATATCAATTGGGATTAAAGAGTGGACTATTTAAATCAGCACTTTTGAAGACAAAGACGCTTTAGGTGAAGAAAAGTTCCATTGCTGTGCATGAAGTGAACATGTAGTAAGATGGAATAGAAGTGAAAATAATCAGAGAAGAAGCACTATCAGTTGGGGTAGGAATACTCCCTACACTCATGGAGTCGGACAAGAACCAGAGCTATGTTAAGGAAATACAAAATACTATGGGAGGCTATGAGATAATCTGTGGGCTTCCTTAACATAGCTTTAATCACTATAAATATCTGGTGCTTCTTTGTCTCCATGAGCATAGAAACTATGTCTACCTTGGTTATCTCCAAGATCTAACACAGTTCCTGGAACACAGAGGCTTAATAAGTATTTACAGATGAGTGAATGCATAAATAAATGATGGAAAAAAGGATGCTGTGAAAGGTGACTGTAGCCACTTTCCAAGATAACTACCAATGAGCTTTGGCTCCTAGTGTTCATATCCTTATGTACTTATGTCCCATATTTTATCGAGGCTGATTCGTGTGACCAGTAGACTATGGTAGAAGAGAAAGTGTGTCCATTCTGAGAGTAGTGTATAAAGCCTATAGCCTCCATCTTGGATTACTTCTGCTGACAGAAGACACATCATGAGCAGCACATGGTGAGAAACTGAAGTTTCCTGCCACATCCATATGAATGAACTTGGAAGCTAATCCAAATGCCACTCAAGTCTTCAAAGACTGGAGTCTCAGCCAACAGTTTGATTACAATCTTGTAAGAGATCCTGAGCCAGAATCTCCCAGCAAAGCAATTCCTAAATTCTTAATCCTCAGAAACTGTGTGAGATAGTTATGTTAGTTTCTTAAAGCTGTTAATTTTTGAAGTATTTTGTTATGCAGCAATACATAGCTAATACAGATGGTAAGCTATTTTCACAGAACATTTCACGATTTGTTCTCCACTCTTACTCAATCCAGATGAAGGGTTCCCCAAACTTCCACCATCCTCGGGCCCCTACTTTTGATTGGTATCATTTTAGGAAGAAGAGTCTTTTCAGCCTGTAGGTGCATGGAATAATCAGGAAAAAACAATTGTTCCCTAGTCTCAGTACATAATTTACATTTCCTCCTATTTGTGCACAGAATCATAAACAATGTCTCCTCTTTTTACTATGTATTATAATAGTTTCAAGAGTCTGGTACTTCTACCTTAGCAATAAAATATCACATGAGTACAAATTTTATGTTTAAAGACATAAAAGACCACTATCTTATGGCACCATGACTTATTTTCTCATTTTGTGAGATTATATAGGCTGCTACAAAAGGTGTAAAGACTTTTGAAATTTCAATGATTTCCCAACCCACGCTGATTTATTGCCGTATTTGGCATCTTCCTCAGTTCTTCTCAGAAGCAAAAGCAAGTCAGTATAAGCCATAATTGACACAAGCCACAAAATGCACTTTCAGCATAGGATGACTCCACTAAAACTTAGTTTAGTTCATTCCATTTTTAATTCTAAGCAATTTAAGCTTCAATAATAATAAGCCCAAAAATAAATTGAAAATTTTAGGGATAATTAATCAGGTGCAATATAATTCCTGCTCAAGTACTGCTTTTAAATCATCATATTGCTGAAAAAATGAAGCCTTACACGATAAAACATATTATATTAAGGGTAGTTTAAAAGGTCATTATATTTGTCAGAAAAAGCAGCTAAATGAATTAAAAGGAATGCTGCCTATTTTGCAGATGGCATGTTTATGTTCAATGGATATTTTAGATAATTCCAGAATAAACATTTTAATGAATATCAAATTGACACAGTTAATTGATAATTTCCCAAATAAACTTTGTAAAACAAAATAACAGCTATTTTATAAAAATATAATTTTATTGGGGTGCCTGGGTGGCACAGTCGGTTAAGCGTCCGACTTCAGCCAGGTCACGATCTCGCGGTCCGGGAGTTCGAGCCCCGCGTCAGGCTCTGGGCTGATGGCTCAGAGCCTGGAGCCTATTTCCGATTCTGTGTCTCCCTCTCTCTCTGCCCCTCCCCCGTTCATGCTCTGACTCTCTCTGTCCCAAAAATAAAGGTTGAAAAAAAAATTAAAAAAAAAAAATATATAATTTTACCATATGAGGTATCTCATCTGTATAAGATATAGCGACATATAATAACCAAAATTTTAGATAATATCATTTCCTCTACATGTGTGATGAAAGTACAAAATGTTTCTTTGTATCTTAGTTAAGGATAATATATATTAAAAACGTGAACCTATCTTTATGAGACTGAGTGGATATTGAAGGATTATTACGAATTTTTTGCCCAATTTTTCATATCTATCAAAAAATGTTTATACTTATGTAGTGTTATCCTATGTCATAGTAATAAATTATGATTGAGTTTTACATTTGTTATAATAGATGGCATTCAATTCTTTGGTTAGATTTGACTTCTAAGACAGATTACTTTGAAGGACAATTAGCATTGTGAAATTTGCTCTAAAATAACTTCAACATACATTGAAACTTGTTCTTGTTCACCTCCAACACAGGCATGCATCATTATATTTTGCAACTCACTTATCCTGAAGGACAGCTTGAAAACTCAACACATCAGACAGAATGGAGGGCCCGTAATTCCTAATAAGATATCTATTTCCATAATAAAAAAGAGCTTGGGTATATCCAATAACCACTTTTTAAAAATGTGTTAAACATAAGCACAAGAACAGTAGCTGAAGAGGCGTCTCATTTGCTCATGTACTTACACGTTGGCAGTAGAGACTTCAGCGCTTCCACACCATATTTACAGACAGCAAAACTGCGACACACGCATGCATACACAATATAGATTTCCCCTAATGTCCATATGGCTAGTAGTACTCATTAAAATAGAGCTTGCTAGCTCCTTGAGGGCAAGGACAGACCTCTCTTGTGGTTCTTCGTACCTACCTTCTCTCCCCATCCCTAGGGTACGTAGTACAAGGTACAAAACAGGTAATTAATACACATTTTTAGTTGAGTTGACAATGCTCACGCAAACATTTTTTTTAGTATCATAGCTTTTTATCTGCTGCTAGATGTTACTTTGTGTTAACTATGTTACAGATATACTGCAACTGAATTTATTTATGTTCTCAGTGCTAAATATTACTTTAGACATTTTTGTTCTGCCAAAAAACCTCTGAAGATAGACATAGAATAACTAAACCATTAAGTTAAGAACACTAGTGTTAACAAAGCAAAAAAAAAATATCGTTAATGGATTTTAGTCCCATTGGATATACCACTTAGGTAGACACCATTGTGTATTTGGCTGTTCACAAAAAAAGAGCTTTCAATCTCTGGACACACTTGACTGAGACACTAGATCCAAGGCTTACACATGAGAAGGGACCAGCCAGTTCACCTCATCAAGTGGTCCACAATTAAGCTGTGTTCTTCTAGCAGGGCTCTGAAAAGCAGCACAGTCCCTGCTTCCTCCCTTTCATGGTGCTCCCAATCATAAATGCATCCCTATTCATTCAAATTATTTTCATGAACATTACTAAGGAAATTGGCAAAGTTTAATGATTTAAAATGGGAAATTTCAAATTTTTCATAATTGTATAACAATTATAAATTATTTAAATAGATATACAGTAACTGTATCTAACTCTATAAATGTCTGTAGATCCCAATTTTCCTTCTCAGCGTCTGCATAGAAGCCAAGTTGAAGTTTTCTTCTCCATTCCTACTCTGTCCAGAGGGAGGATTCCCTAAACTTCCACCATCTTTCCTGTCCCTAATTTTGAGTGGCATGAAGAGTCTGCTCAGCCTGTAAGTATGTGGAAGAAGTCAGGACAAAACAACTGTTGCCTGGTCTTAGAGGGTAACTTGCATTTCTCCTAGTTTTTACATCCATACATACCCCTGTCCTCTGCCCAGAAGAGGCCCCTACACAGGCATCTCTTCAGAACAAAATCCTATAGAAGTGAGTATGCCCTTCAGCTCCTAATCTCATATCTATGAATTTATCCTCAGGTATGAAAATTTTAAAGGAGATAACTTTAAACATTCAGAATTATATTCCAACAGTGTTCATAAGAGTAACAATTGAAAAGAGTCAATAACTTGCAATGGGGAAATTTTTAATAAAATTGTGATTTAGTCATTTAGTGAAATATCAAGGAAACATTATGGTTATGAACATTAGGTTGTAAAGTATAAAAATCTGCTGCCTGTGATCACTAAGGTATCTGTACAATGAGGAACTTCCAAAACAGCTGCCAGACCCAGAATTATGTCACCTTGGTCTGATTTGCAATGAAAAGTGGGGGGACCACATGCCTACCCACATCCACTTCCAAAGAGGCCTCCCTCAGGTCATCTGATGAGTGTAACTGTAGCTTCAAGGAAGTATGAGAAATGTAGATTTTTTTTTAGCTTTCCAGCTTCTGCATGCTACAAGGGGTTGGAATATATGTTGAGGGAGGTAATCCACAGGATTTGTTGCTGCTGTTAGGAAATGAACAGTTGCTCTTATCCAGCATAGTTATATAGGTGGGGAGGAGCCAATGAGGCACAGGTACAGGATCAATGGGCATTTTTCAGGAAGCATAATTTCTAAAACTAGCATATTCAGAAAAAAATTATTATTTAAAAAAATGTTTAATAATAGAATGTTTGTCAATGACTAAGGTATTCTAAATTCTTGTCAAATGGATGAAATCATAAATGATAGAATTGTCAGCCTAGTGTTGTAGAAAGAGGACTAAGCTGAGGATCAACAGATTCGTGTTTCAGTTCTGGTTTTATTATCCACTAAACAGATTACTTAGTAACTTAGTCATTCAAGTAAATAACTAGTTACTCATACGAGATCTCTGAATAATGCCAGTTTATTGAAATATAGAAGAGATTTCTAAGTTCCTTACCAATTCCTCAAAAGTGTTAAATTTCACCATTATTATATCATGATCATCTAATCTATTGACTTCTTATGTAAATTTTAGCTTATTTAGTATTATTTTTGTGAAAAGGAAAAACTACTTGTGCCATATATACCATATGTGCATTGTCACTCTTTTTCTACAATAATGATAATCCTTGGAAAACCAGGTTGTATGAACTTTAGAATATTCCATGTAATTGTCTTCCCCCACCCCCCAAATGTTTATGCTGTGCTGGAATCGCTATGGTATCTTATAATTGCTCATTACTGGGAAACTTATTTTTATTCCTTGGATAAAGAAAGGAACTACTATTTATTGAGCATATGCTTTATCAGACACTGTGTTAGACAGTCCTGAAATGCAATCTAAACTACCTTTGGCTATAGAAAGCATTAAACAATCATACCAGTTGGATTTCCGTGGGATTTTTAAATTTACAAAGGACATTCACAAATTTTATCTCACTGAATCCTCATGAGAACCTTGTAAGATATAAAATTTTTACCAAGGAAGCAAGTGAGCTTCAGGTCAGTAATCTGTTCACGGTCACACAGCAAGGAAATGGCTGAGTCCTGACAGGTCTCTGTGTCTCAGAACCCACATCAGCCTTTTCACTATAATATCTTGTCTACTGCACATGAAGACAAACCTTCATTAACTGACACTACTCTGCTAGAGTTCATTTTTCCCTTTTGCTTTGGTCAGGACGGCTCAATTCCAGCCAAAGCCAGCACTTGCTCCCGTTATGTTTCTTTCCTGATTGGCGGCCTACAAAACGTAGTCATTCCCTTTAACAAAGATTGAAGCTTCACCTTGCTAAAGAAACACCCTAATATAATCAATTTATGGCAACATAGAATTATTTTATTTTATTTTATTTTATTTTATTTTATTTTATTTTATTTTATTTTACTTTGATTGAATCAACTACCAGAAATTATAGTTCTAACATATTTAAATCTTTGTAAAAAATGATATCGTAAAATACTGTCAAGAGGCATGTGCAAGATATATAAGATGAGGAAAACTTTCTTCTACCAACATCACATTTGCAGTAGGCTTGTAAGATCAAAAATGAGGCTGAAAATTAACTCTAGGTCCTAGGCACAGAAGCAATGGAGCTGTCTTTTGGAATATTGTCACTAGCAGTGCCATACCGTCAGGGGAAAAAAAATTAAATAAGAAGCCCTTGCACATGAAAATTAATCGATCAACAGTCTAGTTTCCATCATAGAGAAAAATAAACTCACATTTGAAATTGCTTCATAAAAATAGAATAATATAAAATAACAATGACAATGAATAAAAACTATTATTGCTAGAAACAGATCCAGGTCCAGGGTGAGTTCCTTAAATGGAATTAGAGGACACTAAAACGGGAAGTGATGTTACAGAGCTATAAACCATTAATTATGATACTACTTAACCTTATGTCCTAAAAATTTATGATGTATGTACATATATGTTAAAGGGATTAAAACTAGTATTAAAGTTATTTTGAGCCGTTAAATATTTTTAAAAAGTAAGAAGGTAAAAATGACATACTTCAAATACAATAAGTGTAGTCTATTTGATTTGATTGAAGGTATTATACAAGGATTTTTCCTACAAGTCGTAATTCAAAACTTCCACTCTTCAACACACAGAACCATATGTTATGAAATATTCCTAATCAGGTCTTCATTTAGGATGACATACTCATTCTTGGCACCAAATAAATAGCATTTGAAGACCTGCATAAGTTTGTGGGAGTACAAACACAAAGAATCTGTTCCTACTCTTATGTTTAAGACCAAGGACACAAGATAATCAAAAGGTACAGGTGAAAGAAATCCAAACAAAATAACTATCATCAACCGTCTGATTACTCGGAACAACTCTGTAATTTAACTTGGGGAAAAAAGACTTCTTAGGAAATATAATAACCAGGTCAGCATATAATAGGATTTTGAGTGGAATTTTCCCTGTAATCTCAGAATTTTAGCCAAGGTACAAAGCCAAAACTTAAATGCAAAATTCTAAAACAAAACAAAAATTTGGGTGAGACCCTTAACACAACATTTTCTAACAGGCTATAGAAACAGGTCTGCAACCACCACCTAGGGAATGGCAGAAAGCATTAAGTTCTCTAAGAAGTATATATAGTGTTGTGTTGAGAGGGTTTTCTTTCTTTGTGCTATCCTTCCCCACTCTTGCCAAAGCCAAGTGATTACAATGGGAGGATGATTCTAAGTGAATTGTTCATAAACATGTGTGGTGTCATCCCAATTAAAGGTATTTAATACAATCAACTGAACATATACTTTTATCCCTACTCATTATAAAAACCCTACTTAAACAACAGTTTGCAGAATTTTTAAAGGAATGATATCACAAGAACAAAGAAAACAGGAGAAAAAATACTTGCAAAAGCAGATAAACTGAGAAAAATCAGAATCTGAAAATCAGAATGAAAGTTAATGGATCTACCAGCCCTGAGAGAGCTGGATCCTAAACTGGCAGTGGTGAAGGCCAATAAATAACCCAATTTGCATTGCTCATCCCTGAAAACACTCCAGTAGTTGGAAGCACCAGATGCTTTGGAAGTAGGGGGAAAAGATGATTTTAAAAACAGCAGATTGGCTGAAAGTCTGTTTAAGAAGAAGTTAGAATCTTAGATCCTCTCACTTATTTCATATATTCACATTACCATATATATATATGTATATCAAGATATATTACTATATCTTATAGTATATAAAATCTGTATAGTATATATCTATATAGTATATCTATATAGTATATATATCAGAAGATATATTACTATAGCTTCTCCAGCCTGGTAGACAATGGAGGTTTTAGTTTCTGGAGAGGATAAAACACAAGGTAGAATGCAGCATACACAAAACAATTATAGGAAACTACTTTTAAAATGCACTTAGAGACCAAAAAGAGCCCTTGAGAATTAAAAATATGTCAAGGGAAACAGTAAACTCAATATGCATGTTGGAAGCAAGGTAAGATCTCCTAGGAAACAAAATCTCCCAGGGAGGGAAGGAAGGAAGGAAGGAAAGAAGGAAGGGAAGAAGGGAGGAAGGGAGGGTGGGAGGAAGGAAGGAAGGAAAATTTATGGAGTGCCTTAGTTTGTTTCGGCTGCTATAACAGAAATACCATATACTGGAAGGCTTATAAGCAACTTATAAGAAATTTATTTGCTATAATTCTGGAGGCTGGAAAATCCAAGATCAGGGCACTGGCAGATTCAATATCTGCTGAGGACTAGCATCCTGGTTCATAGAACAAGCCCCATGTTGAGTGTAGAGATTACTTAAAAAAAAAAAGAGAGTATGAACAGCTTTGGAAGTCTGACATCAATATTGTTGACAGCTGGAAGAAAACAGAGCAATTGCTTCAAAATTCTGAGCAAAAATTATTTTCAGTTCAACTCCCAGACAAAATCAAGACAAGGGTAGAGACAAGGGTAAGAGATGTTTTTAGATAGACAAAATCCTCAAATTTTACCTCCTGCTCATACTTTCCCAGTAGTGGACACTGGAAACGTATCTGGCACAAGCAAGAGGTGACAAGAATCCTCAGGAAGATGGAGCACCTGGGTGGCTCATTTGGTTAAGCGTCCAACTTGGGCTCAGGTCATGATCTCCAGGTTCGTGAGTTCGAGCCCCGCACTGGGCTCTGTGATGACAGCTCAGGGCCTGGAGCCTGTTTCAGATTCTGTGTCTCCCTCTCTCTCTGCCATCCCCCACTAATGCTCTGCCTCTCTCCTTCAAAAATAAATAAACATTAAAAAAATTTAAAGAACCCTCAGGAAGACAATGGAAGGAGATCTCAGGAGGAATGGTTTGCAGGGACCTAGAGGCAACCAGTCCAGATTGAAGCAGATCAGTTTATGGCTGTGTTTTCTCTGAAAACACTAAAAGTAGAACACCTGTTGTCTCTAAAAGTATTGAGAGAGGATTTCTATTATTTGGCAAATATTTGAGGTGGAAGCATAATGTGTACCCAGAAAATCAAAAAATTAACAGAAAAGACAATTTTAATCCCAAAGATGATGAAAACCATAGTATACTGTGTGAGGATTTACATGTCATAACAATGTAAATTCTTGTTTTAAGATTTGTAAAAATGTTTATTTAGTTATTTTGAGAGAGACCGCGTGTGTGTAGGGGGGAGGAGCAGAGAGAGAGGGAAAGCGAGAACCCCAAACAGGCCCCGCACTGTCAGCCCGATTCCATGAACCACAAGATCATGACCTGAGCCAAAATTAACAGTCGGGTGCTTAACCGACTGAGATACCTAGGCACCCTAACAATATAAATTCTTAACAGTTGTTAAGACAAAATTATAACATAACCCTCTTGGGAGGTTGGGAGGGAGGAGATTTTATGTATGGTGGGCAAGGATGTAGGTAAAGGATGGATAATTTTTCCATTTGGGGAAGACAGCAGATAGAGAAAGATCAAGAAGTAGCAATATAAGCATGTCATTTAGAGGTATGACTACCAAAAGACATAGCCAAATGAATTAAAGTCGGTTGCTTCTGTAAACGAGGAAACGGTAGAAGGTACTGATGGCAAGAGGCTGCTGTGTTTTTGCAAAGAGCTTTATAAAACATTTACTCTAGCAATAAATGTATACTTTCAGGAAAAAATGAACTCAAAAGTAAGTAGAAGGCCACTGCTTGTGTGAAGGGAAAGCGCCCCTCGTTCCCCATGTTGACACTACCTGGGCTGCTAGTCTGTACCTTTACAGGGCTGAGTTGAGGAAAGGGAGCCCAGGCTGAAAGAAGAGGCAGCCACGTGGAGCAACTGGAAGCACTGGCATGGCAAGAACGCAAGGATTGTCCAGTGTATTCGTTTTCTAGCGGTCATAACAGATTACCACGAATTTAGTGCTTTAAGACTAATTTACAGCTTTACATGACAATTTTATAGTTCTGTAGATCAGAAGTCTGACCCAGGTCTCGCTCAACTAAAGTCAAGGTGCCCCTAGGGCTGCCTTCTCTTCTGGAGTCTCTAGAAAATGATGTTTCTTTGCCTCTTCCAGCTTCTAGGGGCCTCCCACATTTCCTGGCTCGTAACCTCCTTCTTCCAGCCTCACAGCCAGTAACAGCACGTCAAGTCCTCCTCACGTCACACCACTCTGACCTAACCTTCTGCCTCCCTCTTCCACTCTTAAGGCCCTCCATGATTACACTGGATCCCCCCAGGGAATTCAGGAGAATCTCTCATTTAAAGTCAGTTGATTAGAACCTTAATTCTGTCTGCAACCTTGATTTCTCTTTGCCATGTAACATGACACATTCATAGATTCCAGGGATTCGATGTGGAAATCTTTGGAGGACCATCTATTCTTACCATGATTTAACACACCTAGGGACAGAATGGACAATTCAGAAGACATCTGGGCTTCACGCATCTTTCTAGTACTTCACCTGAGACAGATTCCCAATTCCCACTGATGTACCGTAAGGTAACCAGCCAGAAAGTCCCGAGGGGTAGATCAGTGGTTGTGTGCTTTAAGGGGGAAAAGTGGAGACAACTCTAGATGGTGTACAAAAGAAAACTTTGTAGTGGAGAAGCTCAAAAGGACCACATATTTGCTGAACTATCAAGAGTTAGACCAAATATTCTTCAAAAAGCATAGATAGCCAATCAATGGCAGTCAGAAAAGTGACAAAAACAAAACAAAACAAAAACACAGTAAGAGGAGGACTGTGTCATCCCACAGACAAATGGGGAAAGATTTGCCACTTCTCTCTGATATCTCTATCCCCAGGCTTAGAGAAGTCAGAACTTTTAGGAGATTTAGGCGCATGAATCTTGTAAGAAGAAAGTACCACCACCAAGCTACTCGACTCTATCCTTGAAGAAGAAGAGCTTTGAATTCATACAATATTGATGCTGCAGACTTGATTGGAATCTTAATAAACAAAAGTGGCTGGAAAATTTATAGACTCTGACAAAGATTCAGTAAGAGATGGAAAAAGTAATTTATAGCATAGTAACTATTGAGGACAGTTCGGGAAAAATTTTTAACTTATATTCTTACCTCTATGAGTCTATATTCTTCAACAACCTGTTACAAGTATATGAAAATCTGGAAAGCCAATTCAATTTGTATGTCACTTAGATTACATTAGCTCTGGGGAATACAATAGAGAGGAACATGATGTCCCTCAAGTGAGCTGAAGGACCATGCTCTTTCCTCAGGCCCTTATTTCCAGCAATGGTTCTCTTTAAAACTATATTCTTTAAAATGAAAGAAGTGGGGTCCAAGCTAAAAGCAGTAAAATTATTTTTCATTTTCTAAGCAGCAACAGAAAGACTGGTGCTATTATAAATACAACCAATGAGTTCATGCCTTCATGATATTCAAGTATATAAATGGAAACAACATTTTTCTTTTCAAAGGTAAAAAAAAAGGTAGGAAAAAATCAGGGAAGTGATTTGCTTGTGCAATATAAACTATTTGCTCTGCTGTCATAGTCAGTCTCTTTACCCTTACTTATCTACCTCTTCAACCCACTAAAAAGCCTTCAGGGATGGAGCAACATCTCAAAGACTGATGGAAGGTACAGGGTAACATGTAGTGAGGTGTTTCAACTCTAACAGTGGAAATTCATGTATTTTTCCTCTGAAAGACTGTAGAATAATTATTTTAAGCTTATTTATCTTGAGAGAGAGAGAATGAGAGAGAGAGAGAGAGAGAATCCCAAGCAGGCTCCACGCTGTCAGTGAGGAGCCCAATGGGAGCCTGATTAGGAGCCACATGGGGGCCAGACGCTGGGCTTGAACTCAGGAACCATGAGATCATGACCCAAGCCAAAATCAAGAGTCAGACGCTTAGCTGACTAAGCCATCCAGGCACCTCTAGAATAATTTTTAACATTCAGTACCTAAAATAGCAAAAACATGATCAATCATAACACAGTTCACTCTATCGATTTTCTCTGTTTATTTTATACTTTATATTCTCTCTCTCTCTTTTTTGATTTTTGCTCTGTGTAGGAGACACTTGTATTACTCACTGTTTGTTTCTCTTTTCCTTCTAGGCACACTGGAGAGCCAATGGGTTGGAAGTGAAGTGATATATGTCATGTCTGTATGGAGATATTTAATTTGACAGTACAAGACACATCAGCACTCTCCTTCCCTGAAATTGTGAAAACACGTGTTGAGAAGAAGCCAAAAGCTCCAAGCAGCCTGGATTGCCAAACAACCACATTCAAGGTGGCTATCCCGGAGAGTCACCTGAACCCTAAACTGGCTTCAAGTGAGCAAAAAATAAACTTTTGTCTGGCCAAATCACAGACAGTTTAATTTTTTGTTATTGTCGTTACTGTAGTATAACCTAGCTCATCCTGACTGATATACTCACTATGCATAACCTATTTCTCTATTTTGGTGTTAATTTTAATTTGCACTTATCCTTAGGCATTTCTTCACATTACTAAACATGCTTGATCACCCTGCAAATTTTGATTTGTCAGATATACACATAGACAGAGGTATAGGCATAAATGTGATGAACAACCAGTTTCTTTGGAATATAAAGCTGGCAGGAATCTTGTCAATTCAGCTTGAGCCACAAGTCCTCACTAGGTGACATGGGAAATACTGGGCTACTGCTGCTTGAGATAGATGCTTTCCTAGGACTGACAACGCAAAGTACATTTACGCACTGGAATCAGAGGAATTCCATTTTTCATTCCACTTCCACAACCACAAGTTCTTTGATTCTTAGTAATGCTAAATTCTTGCAGCCTTGGAAAACATCTGCAAAATGGGGGGATGATATATCTAATTTGTGGGGCTTGGACATAATTAAAGATAATGTAGGCAAGAATATTTGGCATAGAGTTAATAGTCAAGAGGATAAATATTGCTGTAAATATATTATGCTTTCTGATGAGATTTTGGAAATTTACCAGGTGCTAGGGGCTTGGGGGAAGGAAACAAGGTTCTCAATGGTACCCCTTTGTTCTCTAGTCTCCTTCCCTTCAACTCTCCTGTATTGATTTCCCAAATCTCTGTAGGGATTAGTTCCAAATGTATCTACTTATGTAACTGAAGAGAAACACAGGCCAATATGGCAGTTCGTGCTTATCCACAGGCGATATGCACCAAGACCCCCCGTGGGTGCCTGGATAGTGCTGAACCCTATATATGCTATTCTTTTTCCTATTATAAACATACCTATATAAAACATACCTGTATAAAATAAAGTTTACTTTATAAAGTAGGCACAGTAAGAGAAACAAGTAATAATAAAATAGAACATTTACAACAACAGACTATGATAAAAGTTATGTGAATGTGGTTTTGATCTCTTAAAATATCTTATTGTGCTGTACTCACCCTTCATGCGATGATGGGAGATGATAAAATGCCTGGGCGAAACTAAGCGAGGTAATGACGCAGCATTCTGACGTAAACTTAGGCTTCTATTGACGTTCTGCCGATTCGTCAGAAGGAGGACCATCCATCTACTTCTGGACCGCGGTTGATAGCAGGGAACTGAAACTGCAGAAAGGAAAACTGCAGATAAGGGGGAGAAACCGTATTCTTCTCAGGCTAATAATAATGTTATTTGGGCAAACAGCACATTTGGATTCCTGGAATGGCGTTTACCTCTCACGTCGCACATTGTTTATGTTATTGACATTTGACATGGGACAAGGTTTGTAAAGTATACTATGTATCAGGAAAGCAAAGTAGGATCACATGTCCAACCATCTAAGGCACCGGTCTGAGTTTGGTAAGGGATTACTTGGCATAGAATCTCTTGATTTTCTTCAGGGTGTGGCAGTGTAGGTTAATAATTAAGTATATGGGTTCACACCCAAGGTCTGTCACTTACGATTGATGTGATTGGACAAGTAATTTTGCCTCAGTTTTTTTTTTTTTAGTGAGACTGGGAAAATGGTAATGTTACACACATCGTTTGCTGAAGTCTTAAACAATTATAAACAGCGCCTTTAGAACAATGCTTGGCACGTAATTGGTGCTATGTTAGTGTGGCTGTAATTACTACTGTGGTACAAGATTTCAGTATAGGTTGATCATTAGTTTTCTAGAACTCTGATTTATATTTATACCAGCTTCTTAATTGTACATTATCTGTTTGAGTTATAGCCTTTCTTATGAGAGTAACGAATCTAGCACATGAGGTGTTCTAGGCCTGTTAGCCTGAATTCTAAGTTCTAAGTCAAGACAAATATGTTATGAGCAGTCTAAGTCTGTTATCAAGGGAGAGGGGATGCCTCCTTAGTCCGAGGGTCTAGGTTAGTGACCAGGAACTGAAAGGGAAACATCAAAGGGGCTCTCTGGAACCCTGTTAGAAGCAGACAAGAGAAGTAGCCAGTAGCATTTGCCTGAGAGATGCCCTTCTTTGATAAATTAGTTCACATATTTAAACATTTATTAATCACAGAATATGTGCCAGGCCCACTGATTAGGTGAAGAAAAAATGGTAGAAACAAGATGGAATTTAAGAGTAAGCTGTGGAACATGACTGATTACACTGGGGGAGTGAGGAACAATGGCCAAGGAGACTTCTCAGGTTTTGTGGACCCTAGAAAATACCATTTGGGGAGGAAGGATGAGTTTTTAGCTTCAGGTGCACAGTATTTACAAGGCTATTAGAGGGACGCCTAGGTGGCTCAGTCAGTTAAGCATCGGACTCTAGACTTTGGCTCAGGTCATGATCTCATGGTTTGTGAGTACATGCCCCCTATTGGGCTCCACGCTGGCAGTGCAGAACCTGCCTGGGATTCTCTCTCCCTTTCTCTGCCCCACCCCAGCCCTCTCTCTCTCTCTCAAAGTAAATAAATAAACTTACCATTACAAGGCTATTAGAATATGATTTTTTTACCTTTAAAGAGCACTATAAATGGAATAAGGAAGGCAGAAACTTTAGTGGTTTGAGAAAAATTGGAAGGTGAGGAAATGGAGATAATGACTGTGGTCTATTCTTACAAGAAAATTATGAAAGAAGACATACCTGGTACCATAATTATATAATGAGACATGTGGTCAAGAGAAGGATTTTTTTTTACTGGAAAAATATTTTAATAGCTTGGTGAGAAGAATAAATTGGGAGAGAGAGATTCAGAGAAATGATGGAGCATTGACTCCAGAAGACGTGGGGGGTTCAGATTAGGTTTAGCAAAATAAGGAAAAATCTCATTATCTGGGAATAGAGTAAAGGAAACGTTATTTCTACAAGGGAAGGGAAGAGATTTGTTCTGGGTCCCTTAAATCAAGGGGATGGCAGTTATAGAGATATCATATTTTGGCTAAAAATAAACAAAGTGGTTTTTAATGTCAAAAATATAATAGATCAGGGGCACCTGGGTGGCTCAGTTGGTTAAGTGTCCGACTTCAGCTCAGGTCATGATCTCACGGTTTGTGAGTTCGAGCCCCGCGTCAGGCTCTGTGCTGACAGCTCAGAGCCTGGAGCCTGCTTCCGGTTCTGTGTCCCCCTCTCTCTCTGCCCCTCCCCTGCACATGCTCTGTCTCTCTCTGTCTCAAAAATAAATAAAACATTTAAAAAATGTTTAATTAAAATATGTATATAATAGATCACGTAGAGTGGTTTTACATTATTTTTGACGGTGGATAGGCAAGATACAGCTAAATGACCATTTATCAGAAATGTTTATGCATTTGAAATACAGAAGCTCATTTGAATGACCCAATCCAATGCTGATTTTCTGATTTGTAGAACTTATTTTACACATTAGCTTTCTACTCTAACACCATCTTGGACAGTTTTCAAAGACCTAGAGAGCAGACAAATATTGATTTTAAATTAAGCTTGTTGAAAGACTTTAAATCCCATGCTTGCCTCTAGTAGAACAAAGAGAAGTGCATTTTCACCTTTAAATGGCAAGGAAAAGAAAGTAGCATTTAGGTTTATTAAACCAAAATTTGGTTATGTGGGTCTTTGTAATACAATACAAATTTGAAGAGATTCTCTTGGAACTCATTTGAATAATGGAGTTCAGATAATAGTTGTTGGGGTAACAGAAAAATATGATTATTCTGATTCATAATGGAGAGTTAGTGAAGTGGGGAGAAGGGAACCAGATGTGTAGATATTGAAATATCAGTCACTATCTTATCACCAGGACAATGTAGAAGAGGAATCGCCTTTCTATTCCAAAGAATGCAATTCTCCTAGTACAACGAACACCTATCTTAATACAACCAACAATTAACAATATAGCACATTTCTGACTTACATTGAAGATAGTCATCCACAAATAATCTGCAACATGTATGGTTATTTTAGTTATAATTTTAATTTTTAAACTTTTTTAAAATGAAAATATATAAAATATGAAAAAAGATTATTCTTCTAATATACACAGGAAGAATTATCCTGAGTCTTGTACTATATTAAGTATTCCTGACATGGACAAAAAATGATTCCTACTTTTTTGTATTTTTAATACAATTTTAATCACTGAATTATATACTTCACATATAATAAGAGTAAATTGTTTTATAGTCAATCATAACAAGACACGAAAAGGCAAAGTATGTAATATGCTATGGTTTTCTCTTAATCATAATTATGCTTCTTCAAAATGGACTCTAAGCTCTGGACTTACACATGGAGGATGTTCCCACCAGTTTTATGCCTCACAGCGGGGAAAGGCAGTAACAGGCCATCTAACTAAACTCCTGAGGGCCGTTGGGCAGGTAGGAAGTAATTGCTTTTTAGGTAGAAAGTTACCAGTAGGACAAATCCAAATAAAAGTGTTGACCATGTTGCAGAAAGTAAAATTACTCTTAACTCTTGTCAGAAATTTCACTACAAGATGCCATGAGTAGATGCCATTGTGTCAACCAGAGTGAACAAAATTTGTTAAGTACCAAACACAAGATGGATCTATCCTCAACAATGTAAAATTCAGGGTTTCGAGAAACATGAGAACTCCTTCTGGCAAACATCTTATAACTCCAAGAACTGTATTTTGCTTCTAAGCAAGTAACATTACTTTCTCAACCTGTAAATATTTAAGTGATCTAACCTAATAACTTCTATTCAAATGACAATGGATAAAAATGTGCAATAATGTATGTGAGCCAAACAGGAAAACAACTTGTTACTGCCATAGTATAAGAAGTAGAGATATTTTACTTCCCCTTTAATTCCATGTTTTATTTAGTGACTGTACAATATTCTGTAGTCTCCTAGCACTTCCACTGAATTTATGAGCCAAATAGATTCTGCAAAGGAAACATTCTGTTTCTCCCATGTGCACCTAACTGTATTCATGTTAAAGATACTTTGGAAATAATTTGTAGAGTAAGGAAACTTATGGGAAACTATGGACATTTCACAACCTCAAATGATGTATCAGGCAATTCCCAGACACACCAAAGTGAGATGGTCAGCTTCAGTAAATAAAAATACAAGACACCCAGTTAAGTCTGAATTTCAGATAAATTTTTAAAAATATAAAAAAAAATTTATAAAATTTTAAAAATATAAGTGTGTTCCAAACTTTGCATGAACTGCACTAAAATATTAGCTTGTACTAAAAAATTATTCATTACACAAAAAATTTATTCATTAAATTTAGTGCCTCATAGTGTACTAAAATTATTTTGTACTAAAAATTATTCATTGTTTATCTGAAATTCAAATTTAACCAGGCATGCTGTATTTTATTTGGCAATCCTCCACAAAGACATTTTGTAGTATCAATGTCTTTGTCTCCTATTAGACTGAGTCCCTTTATGGTAGGGATGGAGTAATTCATATTTGAATAGTCAGCCCTTAAAGCAATGTCTGATACAGAATAGATACACAATAAAAATGCATTGCACGAATGAATGAATGAATGTAAAGGATGAATTTTAAAGAACTGAAATAGATATAGATAGATATAAATATTTACTTTATAGCTTATTCTGTTGGCATAGTTCAACAAAACAACTATTACTGGTACCGTCAAAGAGTGAAGCCAGTTTCAGCCCCCCCACCAGGGTTACCTCTGGCCAACTGCCATGAAAAACAGCACACCTGTTATTCTCTTGCTGGCTACAGCTGGGGCCATGCAGAAAATGGAAATGGACGCAACCTTCTTCTTGCCCAGCTGAAACTTTGGTTACACTTGAGAAAACAACAGCTGTGGACGAAAACCAAGATGAAGACCCACTGGAAGACCCAAATCTTCAGTGGGATATTGAGGAATTCAAGAGCTTCAGGTGAAAAGTAAAGAACTCAAGGGCTTTCTCACGAATTGCCCCTGGCTGTGTCTGGATGCAATTCACTCTAAAATCCCAGATGAGACTCTCAAAAAGCATGTTGTCCATTCAGCTACCCAACTATCATATTAATTGTATCCTGTTTTGTTATCGTTTGGGTGGAAAAAAGTATTCTCCCAGGAATGTGCAAACCTCTGCATATAAACACAAATTCTCAGGACTGAAATGTGATTGACATGATAGGCATATCATAAATAAACTTTACCAGCATGTGCGTGCGCACACACACACACACACACACACACACAGAGGTTATAAATATAAAATATATTTTATATGATATGTATTATAGAATACATATTTTTATATTTATATCAATCGATGTATGAATAAATAAATAAATTTAGACTGTGAATGAAACCATGTGGTTTTAGAGGTTTATAACTAACTCACAATGGCTAATGTATTTGGACTATGATGTGTGGTAACATGTCTCCGAAATTATCATGACCCTCAATAAAATTGGGAAATGTGAGATACAGTATGTTTTTGTTGTTGCCACCCTACTGATATGTTCTCATCTCCCACACCTGGCCTATTGCAATGACCTAATTTTCTAAGACCTGACCTCCAGAGCCTCCCACTCCATCACCCTTCCCAGGACTCTCAGATCCACGTTGGGTGGTCCTCAAAGTCCATTTTCCATTGTTGTCACTCAGTCACATAAAGTTGGTTGTCATTCTTCTCCCCATACAAACCTTAATAGCAACTTCACTACTCCCCAAGGTGACTTTTGTGTCTTCCCAGGTGGATGACAATCTTTTTTAATATGGGAATGGAATTAGCAGAAACCACAGGATCCACCTGCCCTTTTTACCAGGGTAACTTTGACTTCAGCAGTGCCTTTGTTTTGTGATCTAACACAAAAAAGTGACTAGTCATGTAATTTTTTTGACCAAGTGAGGGGAGTTAGGATGATATTTATTACCATTGGATTACTCTGGCAGTCTTCTGGGGATAGACTTGATAACTGAGACCTCCTGGAATACCATACATGCCCCAGAGCAAACCAAGCTTCTAAACAGCTGAAGTTCTTCTGTGGTTCTTTCTTGCTTATTATTTCAGGTATAAGCTCCTCCACTAGGAAATCAGTGTTTCCCGTACTTTGACTCCACTCAATCTGCTCAAATTTAATTCACATTGTTTTTATAGTACATGACATCTGCTTTTCATTTCCATCCCACCTCTTTGTATATCATTTTTTCCCCGGCTAGTCCTCCTCCATTAACTACACATCTCTAGGAAACCTCTGCCTACTCCAGCCCATGTTAAACACTTTCTCTAAGCTCTCAGTGCGTTTCTAGTTTATATCTACACTTCTTGCTAATGCTAGCAAAAATTTTCTTCCCAGGTGGAAACTCACATGAGCAATAATCAATTCCCATAATAACTTACAAAAGTTACAGCATTTCTATTCTTATTCATGGGAAAAATAAGATCAAATGTCAATTTATCAATATTGATATGTATTCCTGAACAAACTTTCCAGATAGATTGGAAATTTGTTATTACACGGCTATAATCAATTCCTTAAGCAACAGCAAATTGCATCATTAGCTCTGCACATTTAATCTAGTGTTGAGAGGTTGTGTATATTAGTGAGAACTGGTAGTAATACTCAAAATACATTGTGAACCCTATTTTGTACGTGATAATCTTTCTTGAAATATTTAAGCTAACACTATTTTTGAACCAAGAACAGGACACGGGAGTACACACTGCACAGATAACCTACATCAATGGTTCCTAAAAATACAAGGGATAATTCCAGAACTTGACTTTCTGTGCCTTAGAGTGGATTCCGAAAAGGCTCCAAATTGGGTCTCATGTAGTTAGAAAAGCGTACTTACACCTAAAGGATATATAAAAAACATCTGTGAAAAGCATACAAATGTTCAGGCTCTGGGCAGTCTCACAGAGGATACCAGTTGCCTTATCTTTTCATTTAGGCTTCGAATTAATTCCAGCAAACTTTTAGAGTACACCTACTATTTTTGCCTTTGTGCTAGGAGCTCGGCCAGAACAGTAAATAAGACAAACTCCCTGCCATCAAGGAGCTCACAGTCTAGTTACAGAAACCACCATAGAAACACGCACGTACAGCGTGACATTTCCAGCGCGGAGGGAGCAGAAGGTACGTATTATATTTCTTTTGTATACCCTTCAAACGAGCAATTAAAATAAATCTTTCCGGGCGACCCTGTGAGAGGAGGCACTTCGGTAGTTCCGTGCGGGAGGAACATTGCAAGATTGAAAGTTCCCCCAAGCAGCTGTGCACAACACCACAGTTTGATTGGAGCCCGGGGAGGGGGCAGGGTCTCACTGGTCACAATCATGGCTGGAGATTATTTGCAGTCAACTGCCCTAGAGGTAATGGGGTTTGGAACTACTTTGGTGATTCGGTAAAAAAAAGAAAGAAAACGGAGAGGGGGGACTCAGCTTACCCAGGAGCCCCCACCACTTGCTGATTGGACCCACTTAGCATCTGCAGGGAGGACAACAATGAAATGAAAAACATTTCCAGGGGTGAACCCCACGGGTCAATCTCCGGCTGTGCGGGACAATGGGGGGTCTGGCCTCCTCTTCTCTTCCAAAAGGATGAAGGAGTCTTAATGAAGAGACATTTTCTCCGCGAAGATTCTAAACCCCAGCGGGTTCCACTAACTCCAGAGCAGCGAAGCCACCGGCAGAGGCCGGGGGGGAGGGGTGTCGCTATGTGAATCGCCACTCTGAGACTCGGGCCCTGAGGGAGAGCCGCGTCCCTGCGCCCCTCCGCCCGCTGCGCGCGACCCCGGGCGGGCTGCACGCTCCCAGCGGCGCGCTGCTGCGCCCCCGCCCCCGCCGAGCCGCGGCGCGGCGCGGCGCGCACACCCGGGCCGGAGCGCGCCCCCGGCACACAGGCGCCGTGCGCTCGGAGCGCTCAGACCGCGGCCGCAGCCGGCCGAGGACAGCAACTCCCGCGCGCCCGCCGGCATGCGCCTGGGCTAGCGGCTCCCGGTTCCCGCGACCACCGCGCGTCCTGTTTACGATTATTCCCGTCTCACTCCCAGTCTCTCTCTCTGCTCGCTCGTGCTCCCTCTCGCTCTCTCTCGCTCGCTCAGACACACTCACATACGCGCACACACACAATCTCCCACCAATCTATACGCCGGAGGAGAAAACATTTCCGTCGCGCCCCCTCCCTCTCCACCGCAAGAAGCTGAGCAGCCGCGTGGTGGGGGCCCTCGGAACGTCTGGAAATGCTAATCCTAAAGCGCTTTCTCGCCTGTATCCAGCTCCTCTGTGTTTGCCGTCTGGGTGAGTGATCAGACCTCGGTGGGGTTCCATCTCCGGGATCGTGTGGGACACTGTTGGGGGGGGCGGTTAGAGCCTTAGATACTTGCTGCCTCCGCCGCCATCTAGCAAGGAGGGAAAAGGCATGGTGGAGCCCACGGGGTCCACGGCGCCGCGGCGGGTGTTCAGCGACGTGGGAGAGTGTGCCTCCTCCCCACCTCGCACCTCTGCCACCTTCCATCCGCCCTCGGGGATGCGAGCTCCGTCCGGAAGAGAGAGGCTCGCGGTTCACGGTCCAAGTCCGCCGGGCTCTACTCTCTCCCGTTTTGCAAAGTGTGTAAAGAGCCTTCTAGGTACACGTAAGAGAATAAAACCAAGGTGCGGGGCTGCGTACTAGATCGCGTTTTTGCTTTTAAGTTCATTATGGACTTGAATGAAAAATACACACACACACACACGTCTAAAAGGTAGTAACAGGAACAAGCACCAACCTGACTTTTCAGTGTTTTCCAGTACTTTTAATTTAGTCACATTCAAGTCTGGGCAGTTACCTTAAAAAAAAAAAGTTTCTATCAAAATTTCTGTCATCGTCTACCACTGCTGCCAAAGTCAGAGGAAAGCTGCAGGTTGATATATTTATTCATGGATTCATCTTTCATCCACCACCTTCCAGCTTATACATTCAATACTGAAATTACATTTTGAAAAAAAAAATGTATTTACCTGGGATGCAGATTCAAGTGTTCTAGTCATTTTCCAGAAGAATTGTTAAGATTGGGTGTTTACATTTTGTTTCAAAAAATCTTTTTTCCTTCATGAAGATTTCCTATTATAATGGACTATAATAGGTTTGGAGGTATTAACCTGAAAGTCAGAAAAGGTACCTCGGTTTGTGAATACACATATTTTACTCTTTTCCGTTAGAGGATCCCATTTTTTTTAAATTTTAGATTGTTCATTATAGAGTAGATACTAACCTACATTTTTATTCAATTGATGGTGCTGCTCTTGGAATGGTAACCTTTACAAAGAGAAATCATTTTCATGTTCTAACTAATGAGAATTACATTTCAAATATGGTGATAATTGCCAACAGCCCCCCCCCCCCGGTGATACATGGACATAATTTAAATTCCCAGTGCTTTACAAAAATACTCAGGGGTGATGAGATACACAAGGTTGGCATTTAAGACTTGCAGGAGAATCTGGTCCTGGTTTTCTCTAAAACCACAGAGTTAATTCTGGAGGGGCAAAGACATTTTTTGAAAGTGCTGTGCTCATCAAATACACACCTGTTGAATTTGCATTTTTATTATAGATCTGTTTTAACAAGAAAGATAGGTCGTCTTGGTACTTAGATTATTAGTTAAAGTAAATTTCACTGTAGTACAGAAATAAACCAGAGAATATTGCTTTGTATGCCATCCAAACCACTGCTTTGAATATATTATAAATTTTTAAAAATTGAGTTATAATTTGCATACCATATACTACATCTTTTTTTAATGTTTATTTTTGAGAGAGAGAGAGAGAGAGAGAGAGAGACAGACGGAGAGACAAAATGCAAGTGGGGGAGGGGCAGAGAGAGGGAGACACAGAATCCGAAGCAGGCTCCTGGCTCTGAGCTGTCAGCACAGAGCCCTTGTCTGGGCTCGAACTCACAAACTGTGAGATTATGACCTAAACCGAAGTCAGGTGCTTAACTGACTGAGCCACCCAGGTGCCTTCTAATTCATCTTTTTAAAGTGTATCAGTTCAGTGGGTTTTACTATATTAACAAAGTTGTGCAACCATCACCGCTATTTAACTATAGAACATTTCAGTCACCCCCAAAGAAACTCCATTAACAGTCATTCCTTACTGTCTCTGACCCCAGCCTGGGCAACCACTAAGCTACTTGTATTTTCTGTATATTTGCCTATTTTGAGCATTTCATGTAAATAGAATCATGCAGTATGTGGTCCTTGGTATTTGACCTCGTTCATTTAACATAATGTTTTCAGGATTCATCCATGTTGTAGCCTGTATCAGTATTTCTTTCCTTTTTATGGCTGAATAATACTCCATTCCAGTATTTCCAGTGTGCAAAGTCTTTTTTCAATAAAACATTCTTTATAGCTCATTATTTTGGGTTATACAGATTTCGGTTTATTGGATGCTTTCTTTAATGCTTTGATGATGTAAAATTTAACTACAAAAAATTAAATTAATGTCTAAGAGGATCACAAGTTTACATAACGATATTGAATGTAAGCCTGTATTAGAACTCAAAATGTGCTTTTTGTGTGTGACTGACAGGTGACTACTTTTGTATCCCTTCCCATTACAACAAAGTTGACCTTTTACATTGTTGCCCACACTTTGACCTAGGGCCTTGGCAGCCTCAAATGGGGTGAATGTCTTGACTTCAGGGTAACGTGTTTTGAAAAACTGAAGCGTATTATCTACAAATAAGATATGCAGCCTCCATTTCAATTATTTTTCCTCCAACATGTACTATGGTATTTGTGACTATATTTGTTGCTCATCTTCAGGGTTCTTGGAGCCAACGGGGTGGCCTGGCATATGTAATAGATGCTCAGGAAAGGTCTGTCAACTAAGATGTGCTGTGTCGGATGACAGCTCCAATACAGTTGAATGTTAGGCTGCCATTCTTACTATCATCCTAGGACAAGTTGTCGCATTCATTAAGGTGTTCTTTGTTAACAATTAAGAGTCAGTTAGCAAGGAATGACTTTACCACTTTCCATGCTTAAAATGTCCTGATGTTTTAATCTGGACATATAGACCAATTGCTTCTTTCAAATAACTCTCCAAACAGAAAAAATTACCATTAAATCATTTGGACTGAAAGAAATCCTTTCTTTACGAGCTAATACCAGGGATCTCTGGAGACCAAAGAGGAACATTATGGGTTTTGTTTTTTTTTTTTTTTTTGGTGGGTGGGGATTAAATATATTTGTGGGTTCATCTATTTGGGTAATTCTATCAAAATTGGCCCGTGGCCTCTGGTATCTTTGCCAGAACTAGCTAGATCATGGTTCTCACACTAGCGTAAGCATCAGAATCACCAGGAGAACTTATTAAAACACAGATTTAGGGGCTTACTCCAGAGTTTCTGATTCAGAGGGTCTGGGGAGGGGGGGGGGGCGCTGAGAATCTTGATATCTAACAAATCCCCAGAAAATGGTGATGCTATTGGTTCAGGTCCATACTTTGACAACTACTGAGCTAGTTTAACATTTAAATGTTAGCAAAATTTCTGGATTATTGACAAGTCTTTTACTGTGGAATTGATTTCTGATACCCAACTTAATAGTATTTTTAAAAATCACCTAAGTTAGACAACATTAAATGCTACTCACCTGAAGGAGATGCTTAATCAGAGAGGCAGAAATTAAAGATGGCTTCAAGGTAATTCCCTGAGTGAATTTGGACTTTCTCAAGAATAATTGAGAGGTCTTCTACTAGGTGGAGAACTAATATAATGACTACACAACTCTATCATTATTTAATCTTGACCCACTGAACAGGTAATAGGAAAAACTTCAGTGGCTTTCCTGTGAGGAGGCTAACTATGAGTCACAGAGGAGAGGTAGGTGTTTTAAGAGCTTTTAAGGAATAGTTTCTCTCAACTAATGAGAATGCAGGATATTTGAATTGAGTTATAGCCATGCAAGGTACTCTGAATTCAAGAGTTTAAACAGTAGTATGAAACGTAATGAATCAACTACTGAGCTTTTAACTCATATCTTACTGCTTTAAGGAACACATTAACTACAAACTGTACTCAATTCCTTTGTGAGAATTAATTGCTTAATTTATCCTGAGTATGGAATCAGTAGAATCCAAATGTTGTGACTCTCAGTTTGGTCTATTTATTCTCTGAAAACAAATTGTAAACAGGAATAGAAAATACGCATGCTTCTTTCCCTAAGTAATAACTAGTCTGCATTCAGGAAATTAATTACTTTTGATTTGCAGAGGAGCAATTTTCTTTATTTCATCTCTCTCCTTTTTATGTAGACGGTACTTGCTTTCGCTCAGGGAAGTTTGCCAGGATAAATCATTTCATCGATGAATTCACTTATGCTCTCATGCCTGCGCTAGATATTTGGGAACTTTCTTAAAGTTTTATGTTGTGGGAATTTTGCTTCTGGCAAAAATTCAGGTTCAGGTTTTTCCAGAAACATGAGCTGCATTCCCCCATTCCCCTTGCTCCAAAGAGCTTTGACTTATGTCTAATCTGGTAGCTTTGCTTGACCGTTCATTTGCCAACTGTTCAGACTACTGTGGAAATGGAACCCCTCGTTCAAAACCAGAGGATCTCCAAAGAAGGGCTTGGTTAAGAAGATGAGCTTGTGTTTTATTTCCATTTACCATCTACTCTGTGTTTTCCAGGGGCTGAATATTTTATGTACGTTTTCTCATTTCATTCTCCCCCAAACTGTTTGAGGTAGGTGTTTTCATTTTACACATTTTACAGCCGATGAAAGTGAAACACAGAAAAGTCAAATGATTTACCTAGTATCACTCAGCCTGTCTTAGCCTAAGTGTTTCTTCTGCCTCTTGAGGCTGAGCCTTTTTCTATTTTATCTCCTAGGAGACCAGTTTGCTGTTTGGAATTTACTAGCTTACTTCATATGAGATATGATGTTATATCTCACATTCTCCTATGTGCTTTCTTGCAGCTCTCCATTCATTATTTTACCCATGTGCTCCCATATTACTTTTTTCCCCTTTAAACAACAGCAACAACAACAACAAAACTAAGGCATAATTTTACCCTTTCTAGTGTACCATCTTGGAAGTTTTGACACATGCATATGGTCACTTAACCACCTTCATCCAGATGTAGCACATTCCCATCAATACTGTTTTAATTACTCTTCCATTATGTGTTTCCTAAGTGCCTGACATCTGCTAGGCAGTAATAATTAAGCAGTGTGTAAACCCACAGAGTCCTAACACTCATGATGCCTCCAATGCAGCTGATCTGATTCAGTCCCCACTATGAAAATTTTCTTTAAATCTCACTTTTAAGCTGCTTTCTTCATTTAGAACTAGTTGCGAATGGTGGTCTTTTCCAAATATCTCTTAATGTGTTAAATATCTAAACTTTCAAATATATTACAGTGTTTCCCACTTCATCAACAGTCAGTGGTAAAAGTCAGAGCCAATTTAAACAACACATGCATGTTGGGATTGTGCTTTACTTTTAATGTTTTTTTTTAACTTTTAATGTTTTATTGGGAGTAATCCCTAGCAACAACTTCAGGTTACAAAAGGAAATCAGTTTTTAACCGCGTTTGTAATTCTTCAGAGAAATGTGTAACAAACTGTATAAGCATTAAGGGGAAAATTATTTGATCATATTGCACAGTCCTAAAACACTTATATTTTAGAACTGTGATTTCTAATATCATAGCAACTAGGCATATGTGAACATTTAATTTAAGTTTATTAAAATAAACTAAGTCAGTTCTTCAGTCACAGTAGCCACATTTCAAGTGCTCAGTAGCCACATGTGGCTGGTGGCCCGATGCATTGGGGCAATGCAGATACAGGACATTTCTACCACTGCAGGAAGTCTGTGAACAGTGCTGTTTAGAATTAAAAAAAAGCTGATAAAATGTTGTTATTACTGATCAGAAGTTGTCAACTCTACTAAAAACACTTCTAAAGTCATTAAAATTATTTTTAGTGTTGATATACGTAGGTGATTTTTGTCCTTTGTTGCGTCAACTATATAAAAATCACAGAGACCTTCTGGTGACCTTAGGTAGAGAGCAGAAATAGATGAAGAAGATTTAATGGCTACTTGGTGGCCTTTATGGACTCAGGTTGAATGGGAGAGATAGCTGCTAGTTCAGGAGTGAGTGTTCTGTCCTCACAGCTCATGTTCCCTAATTTGTTGCAGCATTCACTATATTGTTTTTGCAGTGCCTGTCTCCCCCAACTGGACTGGATTCTTGAGGGCAAAGACTGTATTTCATTCATCTCTGGACTCAACATTCTTGGATTTAATACCTACAGTTGGTGCTTAATAAATCTTTAATGCATAAGGTCATACAGAGATAATACTGTACAGCTTCATAGCAGTAGTTTTTTGCCCTTGAGATCAGCTGGTTTCCTCTTGTCTTTCCTTCTTTTTTATTCTATTCTATTCTATTCATTTTATTTTTATTTGTTTTAGAGAGAGAGAGAGCACATGAGCAGGGGAGAAGGGCAGAGGTAGAGAGGGAGAGAAGAGAGAGAAACAGACAGAGAGAGAAAGAGAAAATCTTAAGCAGACTGCATGCTCAGCACAGAGCCAGATGCAAGGCTCACGCAGGGCTTGATCGCATAACCATGGACTCATGACCTGAGCCAAAATCAAGAGTCAGAAGCTCAACCGGCTGAGCCACCCAGGTGCTGCTGGCCTTTCCCACTTTTGATTCTGATCCCAGTCTTTGAGACAGATCTGCATTCACCTTGACCCATCCATTTTTAATGCTACTTCAGGCACCAGGACTTCACTTTGATTCTCTCACATAAGCATCACATAGATCCAGTAGCTATCTGCATAAAAAATGAAGTCCCAATGATTGATCATGCATGTGTAGTAGCAGGAGCAATTTGACATTTAATTATAGATGTCTTAGCATCAATGAAATTTGGATATGTCCCAGGGAGCAGTATGTATGTGCCTGTGTGTGTGTGTGTGTGTGTGTGTGTGTGTGTGAGTGTGTGTGCACATGTTCACCTATTAGGGAGGAGAAGGTAGTGGGGGTGAGGGGTGGTTAGTAATGAGAAATGAAATATCTTGAACCATGAAGACTGTATTTTCAATCAGTCAAAAGCCATCATATTGGATTAAGTCCTCTCTTGTCACTCTGGCCATAAGAGGTAGTGGCCCAAGGCAGTTCTGGAAACCAGATAAATGACAGGAAGTACAGTTACATTATGTGGATATGCATGCTTTTGGAATTTGTAGTTTTATCATTCATCACAGAGATGATGTACTGAACCTAGCTTAGCCCTTCACATAGAGATGTTCAGCAAATATTTGAATTGAATTGAATTCATATAGAACAGGCAATGGCATGAGTTAGAAATACAGAAGTTAAAAATAGAAAAAAGACTTGCTCTTTTTAAAAACATCCTGATGTCTGGATATTTGCTTTATTTTCTCTCACCTCCCTTCCTTTCATTTTTTTATGTATGTGTGTGTGGCTGTTCCCTTCCATATTCACTTCCTTTAAGCACAAATCTAAGACAAAAACAAAACAAAACAAAACACCTCAACATTGCTCAGCATCTGAATGAAGAGTTAGTTAGGAGACTGATACTATTTGATACCATTATTTAAGAATATTTTTACTGTGTTAGTATAATTTGGGGAGCTTTGTAGTTAACACAGTTTTAAAAGTATTGGTTAACATTTTTTTTCTTCCCCCAAATTCTAGTATGTGAAAATGGGCACATTGTTTTGGGCTTTTTTGCTTCTGATATTTGCACACAGATATTAAAGTAAATTCAGTTATTCAAGGTCCTCATTACTGTGAACTTTGTCCTCTCATTCAATAAGCATGCATCAATTTATGTCCACATTGACAAAAGATAGATTTTTTTTAAGTTTCCCTGGAAATACAGCTTTCATATATTTGAAAAGAATAATTTATTAATTAATAAGCAAGAAGGATTTTCTGTTAAAATATCCATGACAGTGACCACAGACACCTCTCCACTCCTAGAGAATCTTTCTGTCCTTCTCTTTCTCTGCCTTTTCCATTAACATGTACTCCAGAATTTGTATGTTCTTTCACTGACTGGACCACTTGTTTCTTGAATTCTAAAGCTGTAATGTATTCACCTCAAGATGGGGCTTGATACTAGACCTTTTCTCTGAACTGATCAATTCAGTACCGTGAGTAGGAATAAAAGAAAATGTTGCTGCTTAAAATGACCTCGATTTTTAGCAGAGATCACGATCACCACCAGAGTCCAGATTATGTGCTTAGAATAATAAAATGCTGGCCATATAAAAAGAACTTTCTAGGTTTTCTCATGGTTTTCAATCGCATTGTCATCAAAAAAGTTAAAAGTTTGTTCCATAGGGACATTTTCACCGTCTTGCATTTCTTAAATGGGATATATAAAAGTGGCGTTCCCCTAACACAGAGACTTTGTCAGACTCTTGGTCTGCCCTGAGGAGCATATTGCACATGCGATATCACTGTTATGTTTGTTTCAGTGCAAAAAAAAAAAAATGGAAACCATTGATCTAGTTCAGTGGTTTGCAATCCTGGCTGCACTTTGGGAATTACCTGGTGTCATGAACTGACTCTTTGTGTCCCCCCCAACATTACTGTTTTGAAGTCCTACTACCCAATGTGTATAGTATTTAGAGGTGGGGTCTGTGGGAGGTAATTAAGTTTAGACGAGGTCATGAAAGTGGTAGGATTAATATTTTAATAAGAAGAGAAAGAGAAACCAGAGCTCTGTTTCTATCATTTGAGGACAGAGTGAGAAGGCAACCATCTGTAAGCCAGGAAGAGAGCTCTCTCTAGCTAGCCCCTTGATCTTGGACATCTCAGCTTCTATCACTGTGAAAAATAAATGTTATTTAAGCCGCTCAGCCTATGGTATTTTGCTATAGCAGCCCAAGCTGACTATATACTTGGGGAACTTTTAAAACATCCTGATGTCTGGGCTCCACCCTGAATCAAGTATATGCGTGGGTGCAGAGCCCAGACATGAATATATTTTTTTATTTCCCCAGGTGATTACAGAGTACAGCCAGAGTTTAAAACCACCATTCTAGGCCAACCTCATGATGCTACTAATCTCAGTTCATTTGTCTTAAGGTAGAGATATTGGCAAGTTTCATGCTATCCTAAAACAAAGCTAGTGCCACAGGACAAAGGCCCTGGAAAACTTCCCATCCCTCTCTCCTCTTCTTAAGGCAGCTTCAGTTTCAGGGTAACCTTAGAAGGAGGAGTAAGGACTACAGTGGTTGACCTCATAGTCTTTGCAAGCCAGAGAAACTTCAAGAGGCCAGACGTTCTTGGAGTTGGTCCAAAGATTCACATCTCTCAGCAGGTAGGAAGAACAATTGCTTGTATCAGGACATGAGCACAGAATAGATTTTATTTTGTCAATGATACATATTCTTGTTGTGCCCTTGTCTTGTTTAGTTTCTTTTTCCATGTATAATTTGTTAGAATCAGAGGTATTTTCTGTGATGTAGCAGATACAACATTTAGCTACATTTTTTTCATTTCAGCACTTTGTTTTGTGTGTGTGTGTGTGTGTGTGTGTGTGTGTGTGTGTGTGTGTGTGTGTTTAAAATTACATTTGCATTTTTTGTCAAGTCTAGGCATTTTCTTTTTACTGTATTTTAAAAGGCATTATTTAAAGGCATATATTTAAGAGGCATTTTGTTTTTACTGTATTTTTAAAGCACTAATAGCTCTACTTAAAAGTTAACAAGGGTCTTTTTTACATGGTCCAAACAACTACTTCAACATAGTCATTAATGGTAAAAACACAAACACAAATCAATTTACTGAATCTTTATGGAGCACCTTCCTTGTAATTTCCTCTAGAGAGAGTATTCCTCCAGTGGTCTCCTAAGCTTTTGCAAGAGAGAAAAATCCATACCTAAATAGCTCTCCTACAAAGCTCTCCTACAAAGCAGAGGTCGTAGTATATGAAAGTGTGAGTCATGAGGCAGGGTAGGCTAAATTCACCTCTGGGAAGGTTTCTAGGAGGAGGTGGGGCTGGATGTAAACTCTGCAGGGTGGCTGGGTAGAGCATTAGTAGGGCATCAGTGGCAAAAGGATGGCATACACAGAAGCATGGAATGGGAGTGATTGTGCTGTTTAAAGGGAGGAGAAAAATCGGGAGGTATGTACTAGTGGAGAAGTATCAAATAACAGGTAGGACTTCCAGTGGTTAATTGAATGATTTAGGGTTTGGAATTTATCCAGTATATGATGGTGAACTATTGAAGGGTTTTGAGTAGTGGAATGACTTGATTAGATCTCTTTATTTTAGGAAGATAACTGAAGTATCAGTATAGGGTGGATTGGAGCAGAGTGAGACTAGGGATCAGGAAACTCAATTTAAAAGACTGTTACAGTGTGACAGTCAAAGGGGAAATTTGATAGATCATTTGAAGGTATAACAATACCATCCTCTTTATATAATACTTTAATGATTAACAGGTACATCAGATACCTCACCTCATTTGATATAAGTGCGGTTGGCATAAATTACTGGGTCTTGGTGGGTCATTGGTAGTCTTCAAGGGAGTGTCTTACCTGGAAAGTTAAAGGTGTCAAGGACCATATAGAATCAAAGAAATATCCATGAAGAAAAAGTAGAGGCAACAAATACATACTGTTCTACTGAAATTGATAATTGGAAGGAAAGAAACGAGGGAGAAACAGAGCCTGGTAGCTTGAAGATTGCTCATTTATTGAATGGTAGAATTCCAAATTTGTTACCATAAGATATAGGAGTTGAAGCTAAACATTTCCTCTGAAATGATTAACTCATGGCCTTGAGAGTTAATAAGAAGAATTGGTACCACTTAAAACGGTCTATTTTTTAAGTTTTTTTCTTTTATTTAAGTAATCTCTATACCCAGTGTGGGGTTCAAACTCATGACCCTAAGATCAAGAGTCACATGCCCCTCCAACTGAGCCAACCAGGCACCCCTGAAATGATCTATTTTTACTAATTTTAGTAGAGGTCATAACAACAACAACAACAACAACAACAAAAACACTTTTTCCCCCCTAAGGATGGAAAGAATTTGAGTATATTCATAGTGTCAGGCTAATTTTATCAAGTCTTATCAAAATTTGTGCTCTTAAAAATAAGCACCAGGTACTATTGAGACATTTCAGTCAGCTGTATGCCAATAAATAGGCTTTCCTAACATCCACAATTTCAGATTGCTTGAAGGTATCATATTCATGTCACATAGACTGGTATTTTATAAATTGCTTGCAAACTTGTGTTTTACATAAAAACAGTTCAATGAAAAAGAATCTATAGAATAATCTTACCAGAAATTTTAAAATTGATTTTAGCATTTTTTTTTAATTCATGAAAAATGCAATAGGATTTTGTTACCTACTGTATGTCTCTTAACATATATTAAGGATACACGAAGTGATAAATTAACAAATCATTTAATTTAGGAAAGCGATAACGTGATGCCTGTCAAGAATGGAAATGTTGGTGTGTGTTAACCTGTATAATGAAGTAATATATTTACATTGTGCTATATAAAAGTTGGATGCAAGACTTCTGTATGTAAGAAATATGACTAAATAGACTCTTAATGAGTAATATTTGGTTTTGGTAATATTTCCTTTGATGGTTTTCAGAGTGAGTAAATGACACAAGGTATGCATACATATAATATATATTTGTATAAGTATTTCTATGTATTTATGTGTAAATATGCATGTATTGTATATTGTATCTACATGCATATATATGTGTGTGTGTGTATATATATACACACACACACGCACACACATATACACACACACGGTAAATAAGTAAGGAATATATATGTTTTTCTGCTTCCCAATGTTTTTATGCTTTATTTTGAGCATTAAAAGATTAAATCCTTTGGGAAAATTATTAACTGTAATGGTAGGAATTACCTGGGTATTTTCAGCCTTACTTTTTCATGCCTCCAGCACAAAGAAAGGAGAGGGAGAAGGTCTACTTCTGTGAGCTGAATACAGTGCTGTCCCTCTACAAAGGGGTCAAGTCCAGGTGAGATCACTAGAACTCATTTCACCAGACCTTTATTGAACAGCTACTGTGTGCTTAACACTGTGCTTGGACTTCAGTGGTTTTTCTTTTTGATAAGTTAATCTAGTTGCAGGTATCAAATGAACCCTGGTGGGAGCACACCAGAATGGAAAATAATGAAATAAATATTAGATTGTACGAATTAGATTTTAAGTCTGTGGAAAGTCATATAGAGGGGAGACAAAGATGTAAATTCATTTTTAAAATGTCTCTGTGAGCATGTGAGTAGTACTTCCTCCTTTTGAACATGGAACATTTACTTTACATTTCAATAATTTAAGCTTCTTTTGTGTTCTCTCACACACCCTTCCTTTTTTTTTTTTTTTTTTTGTTCTATACAGAACAAAGAGACACATCTATTTTATTCATTTTAGATTATTCACTCAGAGAGGAGCTTGAACCCCCAAATTGGTTGGGTTTTGCAGCTCTAGTCTGAAATGCATTTAATTCTTTTCAATATTCTGCATGGCCACATTCAAAATAATAGGTAAGCAGCAAAATACATAAATAAAATGTGCAAGTTAAAACACTCTTCTTGTATGGTCTGTTCGACACCTACTGCTAAGAAAATGTCGTGTAATTGCCATCGTGAATTCTGTCCCAAATTGAGGCTTCATTTTTGGTGGTGGCAGCTGCTATTCTGTGACAAAGGTAAACTCTTAGTGCTAAAATTTCAAAGAATGACTTGATATGCATATGATTCTTGGCTAAAAGTCTATCATAATGGGGTAAGAATTTTGGACGTAGATGTCAGTGCTGTCTGCAGAATGGATTCCTGGAAGGAAGCACAGAGAATGAAATGAAATCACTTTTAATTAGCCAAGAATGTCTAGCACATGTTGCCCTTGAATCCTTTAAGATACAGCACAATCTGGGCATCATCTTATCCCACAAGAGAGATGGCATGATCTATCTCCTCGGGCTTCTTTCTTGCCTGCGATTCCAATTTATTTTCTTCCCAGCCTTTCATTACATTGTAGCTATTTAGTATTCTTGGCAGAAGACATCAACAAAACACAAGATGCTTCTTTGTTGCTTAATAACTTATTCAAAATTTTATACTAACCCCTCCATCCTCCCCCCCCCCCCAAATGATAAAGCACCCATAAAAAAGTATTCCAGTTTCCAGCTTGGCAGGGGCTTCTCAAGGCTGCAGCTCTTCTCTCTTCTTCCCTTCTCCCTCCCCCACCCTTTACATTTTTTAATTAGAATCCTACAGCATCTGTCAACTTGAAAAAATAAAACAACTCTTAGTTTTTACAACATGATGAGTTTTTTTTCCCAAACATGATAAGAGATTAAGTTGTATTAGACTCAATGCCATTCAAGCAGGTGAAGATTAAAAGTTTTGTAGCCTGATAATCCCTCCACTAATGATAATGGCATTTAAACCCTTTTAAGGTGAGACAGGTTGGGTCTTCTCTGAATGCTGGCAGAGAAAGTGCACCTCTATGCACCGAGTTTTCCCATAGAGATACATGGAGAGTGCTGGCTTTTTTAATGTGAGGCTTTGAGACTGTAGTACACAGTCTGCTGGAGATTTGTTTCGGTGATTGCATTACTGGAGAAAACTCACCAAAAATAGGTCATCAAGAAAAGATTGATCCAGACTTTCTTGTGTGGAAGTAATTATCCTTGCTTATTGCATTCTGTTTACAATCCAGTATGCCAGACTATGCAGTTTTGGTGAGAAAATATGTTCACATACAATCCCATTTAGGATTTGTAGACTGGAGTTTAAGTTCTCACTGTTTGACCCTCTCAAGATTCTTCTACGGTATTCAATAATAGAGAAGGAAAACTTTTTTTCATATATGTTCTTGCTTAGTCGCCTATAAATCTCATACATACATATCAGTTGATCAAAACATAGTTGGAAAGTTGCAGTTTATTAAATATCACTCGCACATATGCACAGAGCCACAAAAATAGCACAAATGCTTCCCTGTTAACCTAGGAAATCCTCAGCAGCCTGTTCTCTTGCCAAAATGTATACAGTTGAATAAACACGGTGTAGGCATGATTTGTTTGAGGCAAGTTATTGCTCGCCTACGGCCAATGTTAAAAAGGTGTTTTGCAAGTTTGTAGCAATGGATATTGGAATGCTTTTAGGAACTTGCATCTTAGAAGAAGGACTTTCCTCTTACATAGTGTGTTCTTGTAATTGTCAGAAAGAAATTTTTCAGCAGCTGACTTAAGTAATGAAACACAGTAGAGGAATAAGGGTCTCCATCCATGGAAACCATTAAGAAAATAAGGGATGGGATTTTGTGTTGCTTCCACTCATCATTAGAAAGGACCCGTAGGTTCGTGTAACCCTTGATGTCATATGATTTCTTTACCCGGGCGTGCAAGGTACTTCAAAGCCTGAACTCAGGCTGCCTGTTCAGTGTGACCTGAACCTCCACACCTATGCTCCTTCATTTTGGCTCAAACTTCCTTTTTCTTTGGTGGCTTATCGTCCCTTGTGTACCAGTTATCTTTCACCTCCACTGGGAAATCTTCTCTAACACATCACCATTCCTTGCCAGAAAAGAGGAAGCATCACTCACATCATATTTCGGTTGTTTCCATAGCTCTCTTCCCTGAAGGAGTCTGGTTTTAAGAGATGAACACACTGGGCTCTACAGGCCCCTGACGCATGTAATAGGTGCTCAGTAAGTACTTGTAGCATAAATCAGTGAATGAGATTCCTTCCACAGCAGTCACTTAAAAAAACAAAAACAAACAAACAAACAAAAAAACAGGAAATGCAGTAGGACCCATCCTGTCAAATGTGAAATGTTACCACTGCCTCAGACTGATTCAGCACACTTTTTAGCATCAGAAGAAACTTGGGATCACATTTCCAGCATTTGGAATTAGAATTCAATTCACCCTCAAATTCACTCAATCCCTCTTATTTAAAAAAAAAAAAAAGTAAAGTAAAAGTAGGTCAATCAAATTACATTCTCATTTTAACAGGTCCAAGAGTCTATATAGATTTTGAACTGAATTGGCACACGATCACGGACAACTTCCTAAGGGCTTTTACTCTTGGCATTCAGACTTTTAAGAAAGAAAATTAAGTGATTGGAATCGAGTACAATAGTGAATGCAGAAGAAGGGAAGAAGATGACTGTGGCCAGAAACATGAGAGAAAGAGGACTATAAGTTTCTTTATTCTAAGTAGCGGTGGGAGAATCTACTTGTTGGGCTGCACAGCGGATGCACCATTTCTATGGCTAAGTTTTCCCTATGTTTCCTGTCAAGCCAGGGTTTTAATGAAACAAAAAGATACCGGATCCCTCTCGCTAACACCTCCTCATCCCTCCAACACTCCAGCCAGTGCCAGCCAAGAGCATTTCTCTCAGTTCCTTTTATCCTTCTTCTTCTTCTTCTTCTTCTTTTTTTCCTCTTTTTTACCAAGAACAAGATCTGAGATATGTGAGATCCTGTTTGATTCAAGCTAGGAGAAAGCACTGTATATTTTACAGCCACTGGTTACCTGTTGCCATCAATAGCTTTATTGTCAGACTTTTATCATGGATCCCATGCTTCGACATTTGTGAACAGTATAAGTTTTAGATCTGTAGAGTTAAAGCTATTTTCCTTGGGAAAGAGACCAGTATTCTTGATACCTCAAAGCTTAAAAAAAAAAAAATGTGAGAAAATCAGGGTTATGCCCTGCCCTGCTTGGGGTACTAAGAGAGACATTCTAAAACTACATCTTGTGACAGGAATCAGAATTTGTTCTCTTTGGACCGCTTAGCTTGCTTACAGTGTTGTTGGAGAGTCCATAATAAGACCTGCGAAACACAAAGAGATTATGAGGAAATAGACTTTGAATAGATTACACATAATCACAAATAGATTATGAAGAATAGACTGCTGAAAACAAAAGGCTATCAAGATGGGGCAAAGTTTGATCAAATGCTATAGAAGTTAGTGTTCTGTTCAATAAAAATAATTTATTTATGAGACTGATAGGCAAATAAAAATTATGTGCACAGACTTCTGTAACTTCCCAATTCTACGAAAATAATGATAAGAAGCCCCAATTCAGGAAAACCTGTCCTAGTTAGAATAGGACAAAAGATCCATGAAATACATAATCACATATACTGGAAAAAAAGGTCATTATTTTAAAATAGTTAAATTATACTGATATTGAATACTAAATGATTTAGAAAATTATTTTCAAATGTTTGTTTTAATATGCCCAGGACAAAATGTAATCATTATAATTTAAGAAATACAAAATTAAGAGAAAACAACCCATCTGAGGAAAATAATTATAACATTCATATATTTATTAGAAGACACTAAAGAATAAAAAACAAGATGGCACTGAAGAAAGAGGGTGTTTGTTGAAATAAGTAGTGATGCTTGATAGAATATTAACTCTGTTATTAAAACATAGTTTTAATAGCAGTTTAAAAAGCTATTATTTTAGAAGTGCTTGAGTCAGCTGGGCATCTGACTCTGGATTTCAGCTCAGGTCATGATCTCAGAGTCGTGGGATTGAACCCCGCAACAGGCTCCAGGCTCAGGTGGTGTGCAGGCTCGCTCTTTTCTAAAATAAAATTTTAAAATTAAAAAAAAATTAAAAAGCTACTATTCAACCTTTCTAAAGTTTTATTTATTTATTTTGAGAGAGAGAGACAGTATGAGCAGGGGAGGGGCAAAGAGAGAGAGAGAGAATCCCAAGCAGGCTCTGCACTGACAGTGTGGGGTATGAACTCATGAACGGTGAGATCTTGATCTGAGCTGAAATCAGGAGTCGGATGCTTAACTGACTGGGCTACCCAGGCTGCCCCCCAAAAACTATTGTTTTATTATACAATAGAGGCAGCAATGTGAGATCTGATGAAGAGCGGACAAGTAGTGGTAAGCGATGAGTAAGGTTCTTATGGGACTTTGGGAAAATCAGATTTTCAAATACAATTTTACAGGAAATTAATTAACTTATTGAAGTTTTAAAAATTATGAACACAGTCAAGAATTAGGTGGATTTAACATTAATTTTTAAGGGATACTGTATTTTCATTCTGTTGTTTAAAGAGACTTTAAATATTTTTGTTATTTAACATGAGGTTTGAGTTAAACATTCAGTATGAGAAGCCTAGCACAAAATTCCACCAATATGCTTATGGTTCTTTGAAAGCAATATTAGTCATCGAGTTATGTGTAGTCTATGTTTTTGGAAAAGCTTACTATGACTCCAGAAGTTTTTGGTAAGAAATTATCTTCTGTGCAAAAGCAGAAGGGACAATACAATCTTAGGTGATGTAGACAAGACTTCTATGAGTGACTTTGGGAGGACTTCTTCCCATCCTGAGGCAAGGCTCTGTGTGAATGCTTACAGTTAAAGGTCATATGTTTAGCAGCAAAATTCTTTTTTTTTTAACGTTATATCCATTCATATTTTAAGTGTTGGTATTTTCTTTCAAATTGTTATAGTATAGGATAATACGAATTAATCAGTAAATGCGGTTGAAATAATGGGTGTTCCTTAACATACCGTTGTTTTCACCATTAAAAAAAATTCTCTTGACTTCTGCTGCATTTGTCTCCTTCCACTGATCACTGAATTTTTGAAAAGTGTTTCCTGTACTCACCATCTCCATTGGTTCTTTTCCCATTTGCTCCTGGACTTGGATTCTACACAGGATTCTAACACTTCAAAAAACTGTCCTCATCAATCTCACCAGGGCCCTCAACATTGCTACGTCCAATAGTCAATACTCCTGGTCCTCATTTTATTGATCTACATGCAACTTTTTAAAAAGTTTTTTTAACCTTTATTCATTTTTGAGAGACACACAGATAGAGAGAGTGCAGGCAGGGGTGGGGCAGAGAGAGAGGGAGGTACAGAATCCGAAGCAGGCTCCTGGCTCTGAGCTGTCAGCACAGAGCTTGATGTGGGGCTCAAACTCGTGAACCATGAGATCATGACCTGAGCTGAAGTCGGATGCTTAAGCGACTGAGCCATCCAGGCACCCCCACCTTTTTTTTTTTTTTTTTTTTTTTTTAATGATCTGTAAGCAACTTTTGACAGCTGTCACTTTGTCTATTGGTGAAGATTTGTTCACTTGACTTCCAGAACACCACGCCTGCCTGGTTTTCCTGGCTGTCTCATTGGCCACCTCCTTCACTTTTGCTGTTTCCTTCTCATCTCCCAACTTCTATGTGTTGGAGTCCCTGAGACTCATTCCTTGGGATACTTCTCTTTCCTGTCTACACTACTTACGCTGTTATCCCATTCGTATAGTCTCTACATGGGCGATTCTCAAATTTATATCACTAGACCAGGACTTTGCCTGTGCTGCAGATTACAGAGCCAACCGTCCACCTCTCAAACTTGGCCTGTCCAAACATGATCCCCTGCCCTTCCTCCACCCCAATCCCTAACTTTCTCTGTTTTCTTTATCTCAGTAAATGACAACTTCACTTTTTCAGTTGCTCAGGCCAGACATTTTGCAGTCATTTGGATTCTTGCTCCTCTCTCACAGCCTGCATCCCATCTATCAGCACGCTTCAGTGTGCCTCCTGGTTTATCTTTTCTCGTCATCTTCAGCCATCACTGCCATTAGTTAATCTGCCCTCATCTCATCCTTGGGTTATTTCCCTAGCTCTCAACTGGTCTCCCTGCTTTGCTTCAAAATCGGCCCAGCTGATTTTGTTCAGATGTAAGTCAAATCATGTCACTCCCCAATTTCCTGTTTGACTCAGAGTAAAAGCCCAAATCTCTACAGTTTTCATCAAGCCATGAATGAGCTTGTGCCTGCCCTGTTACTTCTCTTCTGGCCTCCCCTGCTCCACACCCTTACTCTGGTCTCACTGGCCTCCTTGCTGCTCCTCAGTCACCCAGGCAGTCTCCTCTGCGCTGTGTTTTTGCTGTTCTCTCTGAGTGAAATGCCCTTCTATAACTCTTTATGTTCTACCCCTTTACCTCCGTTGGTTTTCACTCAGTGGTACCTTTTTATTGAGGACTTTCCTGGGCACCTTGTTGTAAAATTGTAACCATTTCCCCCAGATGGCTTCAATTACCTGGTCTTTATTTTCCTCCTTATGCTTATCACATTTATTTTTCTGCATTATATCCTTTCTGTCTCTCCTCATTAATAAGCCTCAGGAGGGTCTGTGTGTTTATTCACTCTGGACCCAGTCCCTAGCACAGTGCCTGTCACAGAATAGGCTCTCAGTGAATAGATGCTCAGTGAATAGGTAAATAAAACAACCCCCCCCCCTTTTTTTTTAGTTTGATTTTCCTTGAATTCTATTTTGGCTGGTGCCACCATGTCATTCTTTAGTTTGCTTTGCCATATTCTTTTTGATTTTTTGTTTATTTATTTTAAGAGAGAGAGAGGGAGACAGAATCCCAAAGCAGGCACCGCACTGTCAGCAAGGAGCCTGATGTGGGACTTGAACTCATGACTTGAGCCAAAATCAAGAGTCAGACACTTAACCAGCTGAGCCACCCAGGCGCCACTGCTTTGCTATATTCTTAAGCTATCCTTTTATTGTGTACATTTCATGTAACTTTCCATTAAACGTCCCTTAAAAACATCATGTAGTCAATTTTGACTTTATCTAAAATCTGTGGGGGGTTTTTTAAACATCTTCCCTACGTCTTGTGTTATTAGGTCATATTTATGTATTCTCATTGTCTACGTACTCTCTGGTTTTTGTTTTATGCACTGTCTAGACTTTGCATTTATCTTTTCCCGAGTCATATTTTAAATTCTTCTTTAACTTTAACCAGTAGAATGCTTTAAAACTTTTTCCTCTGGTTGGCAAGAGAGAAACTGTTCCTGTGACCCCTTCACCACAACAGATATGAAATGCATTACCTACCAGCAAGAGCCTTCTTTCCACACTCCACCAACTTCCTTCACCTTCCTTCAACTTCTTTACTACTGTTACTTGCTGTCATAAATACAGATTAGTTATTTAAATACAGAACATTGTTATTAAGTCAGCATTTCTTACATTTTCTTTGGACATTCATAATTAGTTCAGCAACAGTGGTGCCAGATACATCTGGATTTCTTTGTATGCCTTACAGTTTACAGTATTGTTGTTTCATACCGTAATTTTATCATTCTTGGTTGGACTCCTCTTTGAAGTAATTGCTTAAAGGAGATTTAGGTGACTTGTTTTCGGTATCAAGACACATATGATAAGTTATTTTTCTCCTCCATGTATGAAAGACAACCAGGATGGACATAAAATTATTTGATTGCGACCTTTTTTCTTATATGCTTTTTAATATTATAGCACTTAGTGTTACTGAGAAAAGACTAAAAGGTTCCACCAAAGACCCCTTCTTTTCTGCTAGAACTGGCATACTTGATGGCTGGAAAACAAGGTAGGGGTGATGGGAGTAGAGCAGCACCCTGGTTTCTTCAAAACGGGAGGCCGCATGATAAAAGGAGGGGACACAGATGTCTGATTGAGACATTAGACCTACAGAATGTATCATCTCTCCATTGTCAAAATAATTAAATACATTAAAAATTATATATCTGCGACTATAATATTTAACATGACTAATTCACAAATATTAAATTTGGCTTTTCTGTTTCACCATTTGAAAGGCAAAGTCATTCTGCCTGATACATCATAGAGTTCTGCAAGCATTTCTCATATATTTCCATACCCATACCCACATATCCATATATGTGTGTGTGTGTGTGAATTTCATCAGTGACTCTTAAGAAAACAATCCGGTCTTTCTGATAAGATGCTTGGGATTTGCCCAAAATAAAGATAGTTATAATTTAAAACTCTGTTTTTTAATTTTTTTTATGTTTTATTTTATATTTGGGAGAGAGAGATCAGGGGAGAGGCAGAGAGAGGGGGAGACACAATCTGAAGCAGGCTCCAGGCTCCGAGATGTCAGCACAGAACTCGATGCAGGGCTCAAACCCACACATCACAAGATCATGACCTAAGCTGAAGTCAGACCCTTAACTGATGGAGCCACTGAGGCACCCCTAATTTAGAATTTTTAAAAATGTGGTAACCTTTCAACAATATTTTATTTTTATTTTTATTTGTTTTAGAAAGAGAGAGGGCCCTGACTTGGGGCTCAATCCCATGTCCCTGGGATCATGATCTGAGCCGAAATCAAGAGTCAGCTGCTCGACCAACTGAGCCACCTAGGCACCCCAAGAATATATAATGTTTCCTGCATGATAATGAGTTTCCTTGTTCTGTGCAAAAATCTGTTTCATGATTATGAAATTATCATTGCAAATATTCAGAAATTGCCCAAAATCTATATAAGCAAATGTGACCCATAATTCCACTGGTGATAAATAGTTTTAACACATTAGTTTACCTCTCTCCTGAAGTTTCTCTAAGTACCTACACATATACCACACACAAAAATAGGGAGAGAAGCAGAGAGAGAAAAAATGAGAAAAGCATACATTTTGAAAAAAGTTTGCCCTATTCAAATGGTGATTTGCCTTTTGAATTTAAAATATAGTGAATAATTTGCTATATTTTGTTAAACATCCTGATCTTAAAATGTGGAATTAATATAGTTTGATTGTATGCACAAGAAACCCCAAATGACTGTGTTTCAAACAGGAATCACATTTCTTTCCCTTGTCCTTGTCAGTCCAGACTTGATGAAGCATTCACCTACAGTTATTGGAGATGGTTGGAGCCTCACAGTGTTGAAACCCACAGTCTTCATCTTGTTGCCCCACCATCTCTGGGGTATTATCCTCTTCCGTATGTCTATGTCTCGGATGGTTCACAGCCGCGTCAGAGTTCCAGCCAGTGGGAAAGCAAATAGGAAAATGGCATAGTCTACATTTTCACTTAAAGATACAGTACAGAAGCTGAGCTTTTTACTTTGCCAAACTTATCTGTGTGTCTGAAAGGAACACCTGAAAATTTAAAGTTTCTTTTAGATGGCCAGATGCCCAGCTAAACATTTTGCTAATGTAGAAGAAGGGGAGAATGGTTTTTGGGGCCTCACTAACAATTGGTGTCAAAATAGTATTTCATTAAACTGTTCTGATCAGTTCTTTGGCCCTTATGACAGTGTATTAATGCACACCTTCATAATTTCCCTCTATTATTAACTTCTTAATGATAAGTAAGATTTTCTGAATATTTATCAGGTGCCAGATAGTATGCTAATAGTTTACATATGTTTTCTCAGCTGAATATAATCATCTTATTAGGCAACTACCCTTCTCTATCCTCATTCAGGGATAAGATTAAGGAAGGGGAAATGAGAAGGTGTTGAATAGTTTGGTCACTTTCATAGGCCTAATAAATGGTGGATTAACATGAAATTGGGATCCAGGACTATCTGACTTCTGAATCCAAATCCCAACACCTACTGTCTAATTACTATTTTAGGGTAAATTATTGGAAGACAAAGTTCTACCACAAAGGTATGCGTATGTCTAAGGCTATTGATTCAGACTGTCAAAACCACCCTTTAGAAATCAGATAGCATTTGATGCTCTGTCTAGAGTGGATGAGAGTGCTCCTCTGTGGTTAGATATATAGAGGCAAAAAAAGGAAAGGAGAAGAAAGGAGGAGAGAGGAGGAGAGGGGGAGGTGAGGGGAGGGGAGGAGAAAGAAAGAAAGAAAAGAAAAAAAAACTATTCTTGTTTTAGTTTGCATTTAGTTTACATTTATTTATTGATGAATAACATTGAACACATTTGTATTTATTATTTATATATCACTTGTTGTGAATTGTCTTTTGTAGAAAGCATTTGCTCTTTATCCCATTGAGAGTTTGCATTTTTACTTCTAGATTATTAGAACTCTTTATGTTAAATCTATCTATCTATCCATCTATCTATCTACCTATATGTTTCCCCCCATATCCTTGGATTTTGAGATACTCTGTTGGATTTGGAGGAGAGTATTTTGTTTATGTTCATTACTTTTGTCATTTAGCTTTTTTTTAATGTTTATTTTTGAGAGAGAGAGACAGAGAGTGAGTGGTGGAGGGCAGAGAGAGAGAGAGAGAGACATGGAATCTGAAGCAGGCTCCAGGCTCTGAGCTGTCAGCACAGAGCCCGACACGGGGCTCGAACTCCAAACTACGAGATCATGACCTGAGCCTAAGTCAGACACTCAACCGACTGAGCCACCCAGGCTCCCCTGTCATTTAGCTTTTAGAATAATCTGGGGATTTATCATTTGGAAAGTGAATAGGCTCGAAAAATGAAAGATAGCTTAAATGTCATGATGGCTAACTCTTCATGAAAGTATCACCCTAATTAAAAAAATAATAATAATACCTCTCTCCTCGAATGTGGAAGACAGAAGTGAAATATGTTATGTGCATGCTTCTATTTGCATAAATCAATCATCTTGTTTATTTAAATATCTTTAACTATTTTGAGATCCAAATACTTAGAAAAGATATGTTGTGTCTTTTTGAAAACAGAGGATGCACCCTTGGTTTTAGGGCCCATAAAAAAAAGGATTGGCCTAAAACAAGTCTGGCTGTGACGCTAAGGAGAAAAATAAATAAGATCCACCCATCTCTTCTTGCTGTTGTCTTCTAGTCCTGTTTTTGCCCCCAGTCAGGGTGTGGGATAATCATGGTTATATATTTTTTGGAGACAGGTATTGGAATTCTAGGGTAAGAAAATGGGGACACCTAGGAGGTTGATAGTGTTGAGTGGGATAGTGTTGAGTGGGTTTGATTCCATAAACTGATTAGAATTCTTGCAGACCACATATGCCAAAAATAGCAATGCTCCTTTTTCTTTTTTTGATATTTTTTGAGAGAGATACAAAAAATAGTATTTTAAGGAAATGTGAACTATAGAAAGAGAGGAGAGATTTTTATATATTATATGTTGTAGTAAAGGCTTAGTGTACAAAGTTGTTGTATATATTCAGTGCTACAATTTATGAATCTTCTAGTGTTACACACTATTAATTTCAGAAATAAAGATCTCTTTGTCTTGGGGTACCTGGGTGGCTCAGTCAGTTGGGCGTGTGACTTGGGCTCAGGTCATGATCTTGCTGCTGGTGGGTTTGAGCCCTGCATCGGGCTCTGTGCTGACAGCTTTGAGCCCAGAGCCTGCTTCAGGTTCTGTCTCTGTCTCTCTGTCTCTCTTTCTCTATGTCTGTCTCTCCCTCTCCCTCTCCCCCACTCATGCGCTCTCTCTCTCTCTCTCTCTCTCTCTCTCTCTCTCTCTCTTAAAAATAAATAAACATTAAGAAAAATTTTTTTAAAAAAGATCTCTTTGTCTTAAAGAATCATTCAAGAGTCTTCATGAGGATTCAAACTGGCCTTGTGAGGAAAGGATAGACAAGAAATTGGCAACCTACAGTCTGTATACCATAAAGTTCAAAAAAATAAGACCAGGTCTTTCAGACATCCAGACAAGTCTAAAAAACAAAAAAACAAAAAACCACTTTAGCTTAGCATCTTTCCTCACCCTTGACGTATTCCTCACCCCCCTCCCCACCCCCCGGATACATAATTCTTCCAGCTGCACTTGGAAGGCCAGTATCCGCTTTTGTTTTGCCGTGTCCTTCTTGCCGAGACTTTGGGGCTTCCTAATTAGTCAGCTGTTCTTCCTCTTTTCCCAATTAAACCTCCATTTCTTTATCTTGACTACTCAATTGTGTATTTCTTCACTAATTATCTGATCAATGTAATTCGTTGTAAATGACCAAAATGAATAAGAATGTATGTACATTAAAAGAGAAGCACCCTAGGGTTGATGATTCTGCAACTGGTAGAAATACAGAGTAGATACGTTAGAGGGATTGAGGCAACAGCCTCTTTGGGGGCATGTTTTCCACTGCTTCATGCCTGTGAGGCCGGTCTATTTCTTCTCCGTTGGCAATTTAATAATCAGCATTGCTGTGTGAAGAGAGGCACTAGTTTAAGATTTTCATTATTAATAATACCCATTTTTTAAGACATACATGATACCAAACACTTTATGTATTTTTCACATAATTCTGATGCTTTGATAGACATTATTGCTGTTCTACATCTTATTCATCTTTTCAGCTTCCTTAAATTCATAAGTGGAAGGTGGCAGACCTAAGATTTGAATCCGGGTCTGCTGATTCTAAAGTCTCTACTTTTAACCCCCTGTACCATTCAGTGAACATGGCTTTGTTCATAACAGTGGTGGGAGTTAAGATTTAACATTTCTTAGGACACACATTTCAAAGCACTAATTTCTTTGGAGAAAATGGAACACAGTTGTTTTTCAAAACCCAGAATGTTGAGGTTTTTACGTGGATACTTCTGGTTTTAGGCTTACTGTTGCCATGGTGGTTTCAGAAGTATGGACATTTGTCATTGTTGTTGTTCTACTTCCCTTTGTTTTATTCCTCTCTTCCCTTGGCCCGGAACACAACACGGTCTGGTCAGTTAGTCTGCTGTCTCCATTGCCTGTCTTAATGGCCATATTTCATCAAGATCCCTCCCTTTAGCTAGCTGCAAGGTTCACTTTCCCCACTAAGAGGGAAACCTGAGTCCCCATCTTCCTGCCTGTCTCATAGCATTCCTTCCCTTAGAGCTGTGCACCGCACCTTTTTCTGCCTCTTCCCCAAACAATATGCAGTGAATAAAGTTTCTGCTCCCTGGGCAAAACGAGCAAGTGATCAAAAAACATTAAGTGATTGTGGTGGCCAGAAGTACAAAGAGGCATGATAGTATATAAGGCAAAGTCATCCATTTCAGGCATTTATTACTCATTCAATCATTCGACTAGAGTTTTTAAGCACTTCTTATTTTCCCTAAAACCTTATGATACCATAATGGACCTATTCGTTGACCTAGTTTAAGGGAAAAAAAGAGAAAGAAGCAGGAGAAAGAAGAGAAGGAGGAGGAGAAGAACTTTTTCTCAGTAAGTAGGAAAGTAACATCCATTGGTGATATATTTAAATGCTATAGTAGCAAAAAGTAATGCCTAAAAATGTATAGAGTTATGACCCCTTCTGGTGCTGAAACAATAAGCCATTTCAGCATTTAGGGACATCCAAGAATATGTGCAGCTCTCAGAGATTTCACCCTACTCACTGAATTCCCTTCAGAGAAGATCTCCTTTAATCATGGAAGTATTCGATGGATTTTCTCATGTTCTATGCATGGTGTTGTTGTGACACAGATCAAAAGAAGTAGGACATAAATGCTTTCCCAATCAAAAATAGTATCATTCCATACATTTCAGAAGGTGTCTCTGCTATTAAGAATTTCTTAGAAGTCTTTTCATCTGCTGTTTCGAGGAACTACACTATATGTATAATAAATATCATCTCTGTTCTATTCAGTAGTATATTTTAGAGCATGAGAAACTGAAGTTTGCTGTCAACCTTCACCATTTTTATATTTTAATAAAGTTTTTCTTGCCTTTAAGAATAGTGGCAAGTTCAATTATATCACTACCCTTCCTTTGGGCAGATGAAGGAATATTCTTGAGTGTGTTTCTTTTGAGTAAATTGAGAAATCTTTCCAAGAGTGCTGCTGATTTATACATTAGAACAAGGTGGATGCTACTCTGAGGATAAGCACAGCTTGCTACAACGAGAGGTATTTCATATACTTATAATCTACCAAAGAGTGCAGGGGGGCTGTTCGCAAGTGGTTCAGGTTGACTAGCTTTAGGGGAAAACTAACACAGAGTAGAACAGAACAGTTAATGAGAGCGCACGAGGAATTGATATGAGGTGACACTACAGAAACAACCAGCAAATCCAATGCAATGCTTCTGTTTATTCATTATTATAAAGACTCAGATCATTGATGTACCTTAAATTTTCCTAGATAAAACCTGCCATCACTGTTTCCTTCTCTCTGTTGCTATCATCTTATGCTTACCATTCAAGTTCCAGAGTATAAAAATGTCTTAGCCTCAAAAGCCCTCAATACTATTGGCTTTCACTGGACTGAAACAGTAGTGATGAGAACATATCTCAATTTCCTTCCTGTTCTCTGCAAATCCTATTAGGCATTGCAATTCACGGCCCAATTCAAATTGATTACATTTATTTTCAGTCATGATTCAAAATGTCTCTAACTTCTAAAGCTTAGAAATATATTCATAAATGATTTCCGGATCTTTCAAATACATTTTCTGCATCTTCCTTGCTTCCTTATATTCTTAATATTTTATGTGTAACACCCTGAATCTATAAACAATAAATTCTGCTATTTGTACAAGCTCACATCTTATTTATGTTATCAGAAGTTTTGTTTTATTTTTAAAATTATTTAAAAGCTCAGATTTCATTTGAATGAATGATCATTGAGAAACTTATTCTAGGTTCTTTCAGACTTTCTCCCTTCTCAGAAAGCTTGGGTCCTGGAGCTATTGGGAAGTAGAGCTGTGGCTGGGAGAAGAGGGGTGGGGGGTGGCTGTGGACTTGGGACAAGGGAGACCCAGGCCTTGGCCCAGGCAAGGACCAGATCTGACTGGAAGGCCCTGAGGCTCTGTGCAGGCCTGGGCCCGATTGTGGAAAAGCTTTCAATATGGACTTGGCAGACCCCCTGAAGTAATGTTACATGGAGTATATGGATTGAGGTCACGCTTTATGGATTATTGGAGACTACGTTTGGGACCTGGGACAAGAGAGAGTTTTTAAAGTCCAGGAAAATTCTAGAAATATCCTTTGTGACTCTGGATCTAGTTGTGTAACAGCAGTGACAACTATGTTCTCTGTCAGTAAACATTGGGGTCTGCACTGATCTTGGAACAGACTCAGATCCATCTTCTGAAGAAAACTCTAGCTCAGTCAATAGATACTCTCATGGCCAAAGTCTGAGTAGAGATAAGACTGAGGCAGTCTACTGAGTTCACTGAGGGGGAACAGGACACAAGAGCAAACACTGAAACCTGAGATACGAGTGTCAAGAATCCGTATTTGGTTTACAGAGTGCAGAGGTCAGGTTTAGGAGCTGGAAGGAAGTAAGAAACATGACCATGGAAAGGGTAAATAGAAAGGGTGAACTGAAATTAGATCCACAGACACAGTCATAAATATGAACGAGGGTCAAAACCGTGGCAACTTAGAAAACCAGCACAACCCAAGAAAGGCCTCTTACCCTTCATGACAGAATACAGACATCGAATATCTCTGATTCCTTTCTCACGGTCTCAAGACATTGTCACTCCCTCTTCTGTGAAATCATATTGTTCTGATGTACCTCTTGCTGCTTGGATCCCATTGTTTAATGATTGTGAGTTTCTTTTCCCATTCTAGTCTGTGAACTTCTTGGTGCCCGAGACTATCTTACCACATGGCAATTCAGATGAATGATTTTGGACTGTCAGAGAGACGTTGGGAGTATCTGTTTGTAGAGAGAAACAGTAAATAGCCTTGATATATTGGTTCGTTTTGGGATATGGTAAGGTTAAGTCATGTTGCCACAATCCATTCCCCTGCCTCCTCTAAATCTTTGCATTGGTAGAAGGGCATAGGAATATATGGACATTCCTAGAACCAGAAGTTGTGTTTATGTATTTTTTTAATAGGCATTATAATCAGCGTTTGGGATACAAAGTGCAGATGATGAAATCCCTGCCTACAAAGCCTAATAATAAGCATGATGACCACTGTTTCTTGCCTAGGACCTGTGTGTCAATCACTACTAGGTGGTTTTCATTTTTTATCTAATTTAACTTTAACAACAAACCAAAAGCTTTGTTGTATCCATTTCACACATGAAGATGATGTATAGAGAGGTCAAATAACTTTCCCAGTATCATGTAGCTAGTAAGTAGGAGAGCTTGGATTAAAGTGTCTGAGCCCATGGAAAAGGGAGGATCTTAGTATGTCCCTGCGTATGTACCGCATTCTCTGTTTCTGATATTTACCACCACGAATGCCCTTAGATTCTGAGTAACGTCTCTTTCTTAAGAATGAAAGTAGTAACAGAGAGTAATATTTTAAGATGTCCCTTCCATAATTCCGGCAAAGACATTATGTGTGCCAGTAATCTCATTTCCATGTGCACAGCCTACTCAAAGTGAGAAAGCAAAAGTAAAATTAGGGATGAGGCCACGTAATGTAAAGTTCCTGAGCAATGCAATAAAACTAAATTTAGGTAAATATTATTGCAAAAACAGTCGTACTTTGTTAAAGTGGTTAGTAATTGGGGAAACAGAGGATTGAGCCCTTAACATGTTTTCTGTATGTTTGCTCCAGGATATAATAGAAAACATAGATCTTTTTTTAAACTATTCAGTGAATATTATGGAATTACATAGATATCAAAAATGTTTTCAGTGGTTAGTGTATTCTAAAATTTGACGAAGGAAATATTTCACAAATTAAACCAGAATTTTTTTTGTAATAGGTCTTTTTAACTTTCATTGTAGGAGAATGCTTTTAGAAAATGTCGATTACTTGGACTTTGATTTTACTTGCTGAAATGATTGTAGGAATTATTCCATAAATGTACATCAGAGTATGAAAAATTCTTTTATCCCAGTAATTTGTTATCCAATATTTTCTTTCACCTTTTATAATCTAGTGTTACTAGATAAAAAAGATGGTTATTAATTTCTTTATTTTGATCATTTGTATAGATTTATTTGTAACCTCCTTCTTGCATGCCCACAGTGAAGCAAAAACATTAGAATATTGTTTTCTGTATTTCTTCTAAACTCCATAATCATGTAGGAAAAAATCAACAGATTTTCTTATTAATGTAGGAGAAAGAAAAACCAGAGCTGCTTACCACATGTTCCCTCTTTTGAATGCTCTATGCCTTCATTCCACATGGAACACTTATTACGTGTCAGGCACTGAGACTCAACACTGGGAATATCGAGGAGAACAAGACTGTCCAGTCCCTTGCCCCTGTAGAATGTAGCGTTGTACGTACTTGCTACTAATGCAGTGTAATTATGACAGCATCACTTAATTAAGGTTGGGCAACTGTTCTTTGTGGTTAAGTATCATATAACATATTGAATGGTGATTTTTAAAATGAATATATTAGCGTGATAAAAATGCATATTCTTTTTTTTTTCTGGCAGGCATGAGTTTGCGAGGAATTCTGTAATTACCACTTACCAATTGCAATATTGCTTACTTACTTAAAAAGCTGTTGCCATGTTCATTTTTTCACCGTGAAAAAAAATGGTAGAACTTAATGTCACGATAGACTTTTGCTGTAGTTAAAGCATTGATTTCCCTGCTTTGAGTGGTCAAAGATTACTAGATATTAACACAAGGAAGGAAAGCGAAGGTTCAGTTGTTCACTTTTGAGTAAAATTGTACCTCTTGAGCATCAACTCCATGGAATATAAATATAAGCATGTTTATTTCTGACCAAGTCATTATGTCCAACCAGAGTAGGTTGAATTTCACTTCCCCATCATATAATGGCATCCTGGGAAGGTTCCACAATTTTCTTATCACTTTTGGGTTTTCAAAGTCCAGTTCTATTTTAAAAAATCACTTTAAACTCAATTCAGACCTCCTCTTTTACCCATTCCTTAGCTCAGGCCTGAGGAGTTTGCAGTATAAAGAGAGATTTAATCCACCATTTGGCCCATTTCCCTTCCTCCCTCTTAAACACTTCTCTAATTTGAGAATCAGAGGAGGAAAAAGAAAGGATTATTCTAGTAATCCTCTCCTTGTTAGTAGTTGCTCATTCTCTGGCTAATGCCCCCCATGGGTGGGGCCCAAACACTAAACCTCTTTTGGAGCTTGTGTTTGCTTTCTTTGCAGGAGCCTGAGGCAGAGCCTCCACAGGGAGACCTGGTGTCCGACTGTCATCTTCCTCCTGTCTCAGTATTAACCCCCAGTGATCTGTCCCCCCACTCTCTTCCCTCTGAGCAGCCCTCAACTGGCAGCCAGCTTCTTGAGTGGGATACCTGAAAAATGGCTCACCCTCCCTAGTCTCTCCAAATCCTTTTTCCCTACTGAGGGAGGAGGTGGAAAATCAACACACCCTCTTACTAAACACATGCCCAACCGAATGGGGAACTATTTGGAGATGTATCAGTGAAGGCTTCGAGGCACACTCATTTAGCAGAATAATATAGAAAAAGTAATCTATAGTCAAAGGAGGTCTTTCACTTGAATTTCCATGTTTACCTTTTTTCTTCAGACTCTTAGGGTCCACACACCTACTGTTTCTGTGACTTAAAGACTGGAACACAGTTAATATATTTCAGATTAACTTTCAGTAAAACCTTGAATTTAACTTCTGCTTATTTTATTATTCATTTATTCATCCATTTTTTCAACTGATATTTAGAGAACATCTACTATGTATTATATCTTTCTCTTTTTTTAAGTTTTATTTATTTAAGTAATCTGTATCCCCAACGTGGGGCTCAAACTTGTGACCCCAAGATCAGGAGTCACATGCTCTTCCAACTGAGCCAGCCAGGCACTGGTACATCTTTCATGTGCTGGTTTTGTGTTCTTATTATGTTCTTAGATGACCATAAGTAATATAATAATTGTTTTGAGCTTTAACAATTTGTTTATTCCACTTTGACACAATAAATAATTTTAACTCTTTATTCTCATGAAGCAGGAAATATATTTTAATTCTTTATTAATAAAATTCAGTGGGCATAATAATCAGAAGACGCTCAGATAATTTTGTCTTTAGCTTTGAAAGGATAGATTTTTGAGTTTCTGGAATTTGAAGGAATAATTTTTATAATTTCTAGAAAAGTTTGGTGTCTAATAATAATGAGAACTTGGCTCTGGCTAGGTAACATAACTTTCATATTGGTGCTACTTTAGTAAATGTGAGCACAATTTTGTTCAACTACTTAGAAAAATAACTACATTATATGATCCATAATATTTCAGTTTTTAAGGTACCTAAGAACTATTGGTTGATACTTAGCTTGACTTTGATAGATTCAAACTAATTTCATTTTTTTGCTGCCTATGAAAGCTATTCAGTGTATGAAAAGATTTTTGGAAGTGAACTCTATGTAGATTTGTCTACTTCTAAAACAGGTGCTCTTTAAGCCTTAGTATACACTTTTCATGTAAATTTAACCAAAGACACTATAGATCATTTAATTTTCCAATAAGATACTGAGGAAGATTTCTCCTCTTGCCATGGAATTGCTGATATTTATCATTGGGTGGAAACAATGGTGCCTGAATTCCATGTTCTATAGGAAACCAATAACTGGAGGCAGCAGCTTCCCAGGGCATACCAGGAGAACAGATCCTACTGCAGTCAGCTATCACCCTGCGTCCTTCTCATTACGTTCTAGCCTTTGTGAAGACAGTCCTGGACAAGAGAGAGACAGGATGAGTCATGGGACAATGTTTGCGGTAAAGGATGCTGCTCTTCACTTCTCTGCTCCAGCCTACGACAAAACCATGTAAATATGGGACTAGGTCATTCAGAAAGACCTGGGATTTCTGCAAGAAACTTTTATCCTATGTACTTTTCCTGTTGGAGGATGTGCTTCAGTACTTCACCAAAACCAATAAATCAATAAGGGGATTCATGAAATTCAGAAAACAGAAGGAAGGAATGAAGGAAAACTTGAGGAAACCAGCTAGGCAGAGGTCTGTGGTGCCACCAATTGGAACAGACGGATTTTTAGGGAAAAAAAATAGAACTACTATATTACCTACTTCATTGACCACACCAGACAATATTGAAATCTACACATGTTTGAGAGATCTGGAGAGATTGTATAGATTTGGGGGAAATTAGCAATTGGTGCTAAGAAAATGAATCAAAAAATTTTTAAAAGGCATAATGAACTGCAAGGAAAAGAAACAGTTGATTAGAAAGTGTAATCATAGTGCACTATTTTCCTAGGCAGTCATCAGTATTTACATAGTTATGTTGAATATTCCTAAAAAATGATCTCTATGCTGCCAGTTTGGAGAGGAAGGAGGGGGCTCTTTCAGTTGGAAGATAAGCACATCATCAAAATTAAAAGGCAATATGTAATATTTAAAATTCATAAGACAAATCACAGTTAAACTATGACTTGAAATTATGAAGTTAAATTACAGAAGAGATCGTCGTAAGAGGTGAAAATTGAAATTTCCCTGTGACCTCAGGGAAACCTGAGAGAGAGGTGGAGTGAGGGAAGGCAGGTCTATTTCTCACTCTCATTACTTGAAGTTCTAAACCATGTTTATGCATTATTTGATCAATTTAGATATTTTTTAAAAGGAAAAAAAATTACTGTGGCAGCACCGGGAAGTCTATAGAGTAGGCGAGAAGAGGCCACTTTTGTCTTTCCATCCTCGTTTCTGACTATTCAACCCTGCCCTCTCTCTCTGCCTCAGCCATCGTGTTCTCCTTACTGTTCTCAAATCCCCCAGACGTGATCCCGTCTTAGGGGCGCTACCCAGTGCCGAAACTGCTCTCCTCTCAGGTGTCTGCAGGCTCCCTCACTCATCTCCTTCAAGCCTTTGCGTGAATGGCATGTTCTCGGCAAGGTGTCCCTTGAGCATCCAGTGTGGACTTGTACCTGCTCAGTCATCTGCCTTATTCTGCTCTAATACTTTTCTCCAGAGCACTACCACCTTCGTACACACTATATGACTGACTTATTTGTTGTCTCCTTATGTACTTCCTGCCTCCCCTTACTAAAATGAAAGTTCTGCAAGGACAGGATATTGGGTGGGTGGATGTGTGCTTGGCACACAACAGGCAATCAGTAAGTATTGGTTAAGTGAAGTAACTCAAGGGATTAAAGGAAGGCAGGCAAGAAAGAATGGAGAGATGGGCAAAACAAAGCCCATGAGGTAGGAGGCATTTGTATTGTTTCATAGACAACGGTGGTAGTTTGAGTCTGGGGGGAGGCAAGAGAGGTGGAGAGAAAAAATTTGAGATAGGTTTTGAAGATGGAATTGATAACATGGTTGGAAAATATGCATTATGTCTAAAACCAACATTTCAGCAAGTTTGTGAGCAGAAAAGATCTGAAAATTAAAAATACCAGGATTCTAATATATGTTGTTAGAAGTGAACAGCATTAAGAAACCATACAAAAATGAAATTTAAGAGTGAGTTTCATTTAAATCCGTGGAAGTTCTGGACATGGAATGAATGGTACAATAATTTAGCTAACAACAATAAAGAAAGCTTTTGTCAAAGGTTTTCCAGTGTGTTTCCTAATCTATATAGCTTGGTTGTGGTTTACAAAGATGAAAATTTTTCTGCTTTAGGATATAAAAGCTCATATCTAAGGTTAATGAAAGGTTGAACTTATTAATAGTCTTATTTAAAAAAAAAACAGTCGGGGCGCCTGGGTGGCGCAGTCGGTTAAGCGTCCGACATCAGCCAGGTCACGATCTCGCGGTCCGGGAGTTCGAGCCCCGCGTCAGGCTCTGGGCTGATGGCTCAGAGCCTGGAGCCTGTTTCCGATTCTGTGTCTCCCTCTCTCTCTGCCCCTCCCCCGTTCATGCTCTGTCTCTCTCTGTCCCAAAAATAAATGTTGAAAAAAAAAAAAAATAAAATAAAATAAAAAATAAAAAAAAACCAGTCCTTATTAACAATTTAGGGAAACAAATTGTTGTCTGTAAACATCTATAACGTTTACTTAGAAAAGGAAGCCTAGGGTGGCTCAGTTGCTTAAGCTACCGAATCTTGGTTTCCACTCAGGTCATGATCTCGCGGTTTTGTGGGACTGAGCCCAGATTGGTCTCCGTGCTTGGCAACATGGAGCCTGCTTCGGATTTTCTCTCTCCTCTCTCTCTGGACCTCCCCCACTCACGCTGTCTCTCTCTCTCAAAATAAATAAGTAAACTAAAAAGAAAGGAAAAAGAAAAAGAAAGAAAGAAAGAAAGAAAGAAAGAAAGAAAGAAAGAAAGAAAGAAAGAAAGGAAGAAAAAACGAGGCCTATACATTTCTTGATAATTATATACACTGATTTAAACTGTGGGATAATTAGAAAAATATTGTTTTCATTTTGACTGTATATGTGAAAACACTAATTATAGATAAATGTGATTATATTATAATCAGCCAGTTTAGAGAAATAAATTCCTTCGTTGTTTTGTCCCAAGGATAGTAATAACTAGCATATATATGTTGTGGTTTTCTTTCATATAAAGAATAAATGCTTCTGTATTGGCAACATATAGAGTTAGTATTCATGCCTAAAGTCTGATGCATGAGCAGATGTACAGCAACCCTCCCCTAGCTCTGATTCTTAACTTCTCTTGTTCATAGTCCCTCCCTTTTCTGGAACCTAGATAGGTAGCAGGGAGTGGTAGGAAAGTGTGGTTATGAAAGACTGCAAACTTTTCAAGGCCTTTTCCCCTGCCAGGGGCTAGTGAGGAGTTTCCAAGTGAAAAGAAAAAGTTACAGAGGAAGTAATCCCATTCTCAAGTATTTTGCAATATAAACGCAGTTGTCTTCACTGCCAACTGATTATAGCTCTCCTTCGTGACTGTTGCCTTTCCGGGCATAAGATCTGTCTTCTCACGTGTCATACATCACATAAGAAAAAGCATTTTCTCTCTCTCGCTCTATGTACATATAGCCTTATAATTACATACACACATGCATGAACTGCCTTTCCATGTTCAATATTTTAGGCACCTCAACCACTGGAAGGTCAGTGACTGACTAGATTTATCTCAATGGCAAATCTACACAGGACGACTTGAGTGGTAAAATTCATTAAAATTCTATTAAAGACTTGTTAATAAGAAGTAGAGCTATTTTGAAAAGGGAAATGTCTCTCTCCATGTCGTATTTGAAATTGGGGCACCTGGGTGGCTCAGTCTGTTGAGCGTCCAACTTCAGCTTAGGTCATGATCTCACGGTCCGTGAGTTCGAGCCCCGCATTGGGCTCTGTGCTGACAGCACAGAGCCTGGAGCCTGCTTCAGATTCTGTGTCTCCCTCTCAGCTGCCCCTCCCTGGCTTACACTCTTGTCTCTCTCTCTCTCTCTCTCTCTCTCTCTCTCTCTCTCTCAAAAAAAAAAGAAAAAAAAGAAAAAGAAATAGAAAATTATGATGAAACATTTTCTAATAGTATGAAAATAAAGATTCTTTTATCCCTAAGGGACTAGTTCATAATCAAAGATTTCAATAATCAAACAGAAGTGTTAAATACATTTAAAAAAAAAAAAAAAAAAAACCTTGTCAATCCTGGAGCAAGTTTGAAGTAAATTTTATGTATTGATTTTTTTAAAAAAAATTTTTTTTTCAACGTTTTTTATTTATTTTTGGGACAGAGAGAGACAGAGCATGAATGGGGGAGGGGCAGAGAGAGAGGGAGACACAGAATCGGAAACAGGCTCCAGGCTCCGAGCCATCAGCCCAGAGCCAGATGCGGGGCTCGAACTCACGGACCGCGAGATTGTGACCTGGCTGAAGTCGGACGCTTAACCGACTGCGCCACCCAGGCGCCCCTATGTATTGATTTTTTTAAATTTTATATATTTACTTTTAACAGCAAACATTTTATATGAAAATAATGACAAGGTGAAGTTTGCATACTGTTATCAACATTGTATGAACTGTTCTTTGAGAGCAGTCAAGTATGGGAAACACAAAATAAGAGCCATTTATAAAGTGCATAATGTGTTTAGTACTGCTTTGCATCATTCTATATACAAGGATTTAAAAAATATTTGGTATTAAATATGTATTGAGAGCTTATTCTGTGCCTGGTACCAGCGACAATCCAAGGATTCCTGGTTTGTGATGTTAAAGTAAATGCCAGAGGAGAGAAGAGCCACGTATACCTTCACTGGAGTATGGCAGCTGCCATTACGCAGATGTATGGAAGTGCAGATGGTTCGTACATTTGGTAAAGAGGGGCCGAGGGAAGGGAAATTTGTAGGGTATCAGATTGGAGTGCATTTTAAGAGCCAAAAAAAACAATACAGTGAAGAGGGAGAGATTGAAGCTCAAGAAATCTTGTAAGAGGTGGAAGGATGGGACAGTGTGGGGCCACCTTCCTCTGTGAGATAGAAAGGGAAAGAGAACTATGAGTGAAGATAAAAATAGCTACAAGGTAGAGAGAAAGGAACTTTCCCAAATTCCTATGCAGTGACTTCTATTTTCTTGGTGCTAACAGAATGCTGGGTCAGCTCCAAATAGTAAAGGGAGAGATTTAGCACAGTCCCTAGTCTGGAAACTATTGATGACCAGAGAGGGGTAAATGATTATGGGTGGCAGGGAACATTCCTCTGAGATTGTAAATCTTAAATTTGTAGTTTATTCATGCAATGAATATTTATTGAATACTACTGTATGGCCTAGGTTGGGTGCTGAGCGTACAACAGAACAAGATGGACACATTTTTAATTCTCAAGGAGTTCACAGCCTAGCACAGTAAGCAAATATCAAAAAAAAAAAAAAAAATATATATATATATATATATATATATATATATATAAAACAAATTGTTATTGGATGATAATTGTGAGAAATACTGTGTAAGAGTCATGGAAGAACTTCTTCAAAGAAGTGGTACTAAGATGCTACATGAAGGATGAAGAGGATCTGGTGTGGGTAGAGATAGAGAAGAGAGATAGTAGAGATGTTTAGGCAGAGAGATGGCTGAGCAAAGGCCCTGAGGTGAGTTGTTTGAGGGTATTAGTGCAGTACTTCCTACCCACTGTGCCATGGGGCCTATAGCAGGTGACCGGTGTGCCTGATACTCATCTGTTCTGTTTTTATATGTTACCTCACTGCAGAAATTATCATTTTCTAACTGACTGAGTCATGATATGAAAAAGTTTGAAAAGCTCTGCATTAGGGAGACTAACCCCAAATGTTTTCATCTGTATACCAGCAGGGTGCCTGGAATAAATAAGATATCTGTTTGTTTAGCTTAATTTGGTACTTCTTAGGTTTACAATCATTTAATTAATTAATTTAACAAACCTATTTGATACAATGATGCTACATTTACCCTGTGCTAATTTTATATATACTCTAAGGTGATACCCAGATGGAGCATAAAATGAAAGTTTATTTTGGGATTACTTACAAAGAGAATGAGACAATTCTCTTACCTTAGACAACAGGTATGGGGAAGATTTTTCTCTCATTTCCTTTTTATTGAGTACTGTCAGTACAATAGGATAAGATTGAGTAGAATTGCAAATTATATAATATTTAACCAAAGTGATTCTCAATTTATTTACACAGATTAAATACATTCAGGAAATTATTCATAAAGGTCAGGCAAAAATAATGCACCTTCATTGCTGGGAAAAATTGGAACGGTTGCCTGAATTATCCAGCTACACGGACTATATTTGTTTTTTTTTTTGTTTTTTTTTTTTTTAATTTTTTTTTTTTCAACGTTTTTATTTATTTTTGGGACAGAGAGAGACAGAGCATGAACGGGCGAGGGGCAGAGAGAGAGGGAGACACAGAATCGGAAACAGGCTCCAGGCTCTGAGCCATCAGCCCAGAGCCCGACGCGGGGCTCGAACTCACGGACTGTGAGATCGTGACCTGGCTGAAGTCGGACGCTTAACCGACTGCGCCACCCAGGCGCCCCTGTTTTTAAAATTGTGTATTTATCTTAATTCCTCCCTACGTACTGCCTATTTTAAAAAGGCAAAAACCTAGCGTTGGTTTTCTTAGCTGCAGATTGTTATACCTCTGTGAAATCATTTGTGTTTACCACTGTCTTCAGTCATTTGCTTGCGGGTGTTGATGGTATCTGAGTTATTAAAGCATTACTTTTTTTATTTCTGTAGAAAAAGTTTTTAGCATACGCTGAATTTCCAGTAATGTTTTGTATTATCTCTTACAAAGATGCATACTGTTGAAGGTCTAAGGAAGCTTCATGCGTAGAGAAGGTCCCCAGATCTTTCTTCTTGTTCCCAAATGTAAACTTCTGGAGACCCACAGAGTGTGAAAGGCATGGGAGTGTGTGTGCCCAGGGCAGTTTGTTAGCTGTGTGCAGGAAGTTACGGAGGCATTAAGCCGTGAAAAGGATCAACTGTTTTTGTGAAAAATCCTCAAGACATGCCCTGAATTCAAAGAATCAAGTTCATTAAAATCATAAATTATCGATTAATCTTTTTTTGTTGTTTTTATTTTTGCTGAAATGTCCTTGCTGGTCAGTGGCGTTTTAAAGACAAAAGTAAACAATATGATTAAAATCAGAGCATACTAGGATTGTTTTCTTGTTATATCCTAAGCCGGCTAGGTCTCACATAAAGAATTTGGTAGATTGGGCATTAAAGGGCAGTGTTATGGAGGGGCTCATGAAATTACGTTGGTTCTTGTTCAGTGTGCCAGGGAGCTGGGGTGGTCTGTCAGCCTTGGAGGAGAGATGGATAAGCACTGCCCACAGGGCATCACAATACCCAGCACACAGGCTCCAGCTGACTGACAGGCCTCAGTGGGAGATGGGAAAGCTGTGTCAGGGCCATGGTGTTGCCATCAGTTTTCCTGTGTGGCCCACCACCAGCAATCACCAGACACTTCTGAGCAGGAGGGAACAGTGCATTCTCCGGCCACTGGCATAACTAGGGATGTTCAAGTGGAAAGTGAGTGCACAAAGTCTCAAGGAGTCTGGCTGGGATGTCCTTGGGAAATGTCCAGCTTCTTGTCCTACTAATGCTCCTTGCTCTGATACCAGAGAGGCTTCTGGGAATTGCATCCTCAAAAGAAGTATGCCTTTCATTTAAATACTATGTGAAGCAAACATTCAGTTAGTGGAAGGTACATGGATACCATTTAAAATTGAAGGAGGGGGGCACCTGGGTGGCTCAGTTGGGTAAGCAGCCTACTTCAGCTCAGGTCATGATCTCGCGGTTCATGCGCTTGAGCCCTGCGCCAGGCTCTGTGCTGACAGCTCAGAGCCTGGAGCCTGCTTTGGATTCTGTGACTCCCTCTCTCTCTGCCCCTCCCCCACTCACACTCTGTCTCTGTCTCTCAAAAATGAATAAACATCAAAAAAAATTATAAAGGGGCGCCTGGGTGGCTCAGTCGGTTAAGCGTCCGACTTCAGCTCAGGTCACGATCTCGCGGTCCATGAGTTCGAGCCCCGCGTCGGGCTCTGGGCTGATGGCTCAGAGCCTGGAGCCTGCTTCCAATTCTGTGTCTGCCTCTCTCTCGGCCCCTCCCCCGTTCATGCTCTGTCTCTCTCTGTCTCAAAAATAAATAAACTAAAAAAAATTTTTTAATAAATCAATAAGTAAATAAGTAAATATTTAAAAAATTATAAAATTGAAGGAGGGAATTCCTGGGTGACTCTTGAGTTAGGCTCAGGTCATCATCTTAGGGTCATGAGATAGAGCCCCACGTCAGGTTTCATGCTGAGCATTAAGTCTGCTTAAGATTCTCTCTCTCTCTCTCTCTCTCTCTCTCTCTCTCTCTCTCTCCCTGTCTCCCCCACTCACTTTCTCTGTCTCTCTCTAAAATAAGAAAATAAAAAGTAAAAAGATTAAAGGAGTTGACTTTCTGTAAGCTGGGGTGTTGTTTATTTTTTTGAGGTTAAAAAAAGGTAGTTTAAAATAATTAGTACTTCAATAATTACAATTTTCTTGTCAATAAACTTGGATGTGTTAAAGAACTTTAGGCATTATGCTGCTAGTTTGTGACCTTGAAGAGGCCCTATTTTTTTTTAACTATGCATCTTTAGTGCATGGAGTTTAATATAAAGCCAATAACTGTTAAATTAATTGCATATGATATTCCATTTTGGCATCATTCTGATGGAATGAGGCATTCCACAGAATTGAATTTTTTTTTTTTTAATTTTTTTTTCCAACGTTTATTTATTTTTAGGACAGAGAGAGACAGAGCATGAACGGGGGAGGGGCAGAGAGAGAGGGAGACACAGAATCGGAAACAGGCTCCAGGCTCTGAGCCATCAGCCCAGGGCCTGACGCGGGGCTCGAACTCCCGGACCGCGAGATCGTGACCTGGCTGAAGTCGGACGCTTAACCGACTGCGCCACCCAGGCGCCCCAGAATTGAATTTTTTAAGTAACTAATATATATCCTTCAAAGCACAAAATATTTATTAAAAAACTTTCCCAGTTTATGATAAAAATCTTTCTAAAATATAAATTGGTTTTCCACTTTGTTAAAAATGTCCTTAATGCAATATAACTTTTTCAGTGACGTCTGTATCCCAGTATTCTCATCTGTAATAATTCCTTAAGATAGTATTGAAGAATGAATGTCATTTTTCATGTCATTGAATAGTCCACAACTATTCTTGAGGTTGTCTTTTTATTTGTAATCATTGTTCAGTCAACTTCTTCAACCATCTGCTGTCACTTTTTGATGCTGTTTGAATTTCTTGCCTCAGATTTTCTCCTTCACCTTACACAGTTTCCTCTATTAGATGTATTACTGTGGGATACTCTGTGTGACTCTTACTTCTGGATTCATGACAGTTGTATATATTCTGAGGATGTCAAAATCTAAACTCTGGGTATTGCTAATGGTATATAGGATGAAATTTATGTACTCATTTGCTTCAAAGCTATTTCTGTGACTATTCAGCTTTTGAAATGAGTTGTTTTCAGTTTAATTAAACTAAAATTTGTATATTATTGATTGTTTTGCCTTTGAATCTTTTCAGTTAGATTGAGGGTGTTATTGAGTAAAACTGACAATATACGCACAGGGGGGAAAATGTTGAACTCGCCTTGTATTGAAATTCAACGAACATATCCTCGAAAAGGCCTTTGTGTACAATGACTCACCACACCCTATTTGTTGGCAAATTAAGTTTGTTGTTTTACACAGAAAATAATGAATCGGTGAAATTGCTGAAATGAAAAAAAAAGCGATAGCAGAATGAAGTCTAAGTGAAATATAAATGTGTAATAAATAAATATTATAATTGCCTATAATATATGTATAATTACACATCTAAAATATTAATTATAAATTAATATAATATATATGGACTAATAGCCATATGTGCTTTATCCCAAACACATGTCAGTATAATTATTATGCCTCTTCTGTAGGCCTGGAAAGTGAGACTTAGACACGTTAGCTTGCTTACAGAGATAGTAAGCAATACAAGAGCCGTTTTAAACAGTGTAATGGGTACTATCTCACATGGAGAATAAAAGAAAAGAGAGAAAACTCCTGCCTTAGCAATGTATTAAATAACCTTTATTCATTTTATTTTCTTTTTTTTTTTTTTTTTTTATTTATTTTTGGGACAGAGAGAGAGACAGAGCATGAACGGGGGAGGGGCAGAGAGAGAGGGAGACACAGAATCGGAAACAGGCTCCAGGCTCTGAGCCATCAGCCCAGAGCCTGACGCGGGGCTCGAACTCACGGACCGCGAGATCGTGACCTGGCTGAAGTCGGACGCTTAACCGACTGTGCCACCCAGGCGCCCCACCTTTATTCATTTTAGAGAATAATGTGTAAATGAGTTCAGCTTACTTCCCAGATGGAAACATTATTGCCTATATCAATATATCGTCTTATCCTTTACACACTCAAAGGAATTAATTTGAGTGTACCTACCGCACCAGTATAGGAGGCCCTTATAGGAGGCCCTTATTTATCAAAGGAACTGAGGGGGCTAATGACTCTTCCAAAGATCCACAGTCAAGAAGTTTTAAAGCCAGGAGTTACATTCCAAGTTCTTCTGGCCCCATCCCTAGTTCCAGTTTCTTTTTGCCATGATATGTATCCTTTCAGAGTATCACAAATGAAAACCAGCTTTTTATTTTGGGAGAGGCACCCTTGACTGAAAAAGTTGAGGCATTGTAGGAGGCAAGTAGCTATAAACTAGACAATATGAATATCAAATCTTTAATGGCATGTTAGTACTACATGTTAAAGACACAGATCAATGAACAGTTAGCTCTTGCCTTTTCTTTTTGTAATCTGTATTCAGCCAGTATGACCATTTAAAGAATAAATATGGAAGAAGACAAAAGTATTGTTTTCCATCCAAAGTTTACCATGTTTATACTTTAAACTTGGAGTGGCACTTCCAGCATTTTCTTTATAATCATAGATCTGCTCAATTCCATTGTTTTGGTTTTTTTATTGCAAAAATCAAGACATCAAGAAAATAACATTCCCTTGAACACAAAATGAGCATTATGAGATTTTATTTCCAAGGTTAAATCAATATGTCTTTGGCTAGATAGTGAGAGATGACCAATTAAACATTTTCCACCAAAAAATATTTGCTTTTAGTGAAATTAATGGCAAAAGTTATGAACTTCATAAAGGTGTGAAGTCACTTAGATGTTTAAAAGTATATTAAAGAAAACGTAAGTCTTATTTCAATATGTTAAGTCTTCATGATATATCATCTATAAACGTAAGGCCTACATCCCGTCATAAAAAAAACACCTTTTCTTTTCCCTTGAGGTGCAAAGGTGCTACCCTTGGTCTGTCGTAGGATGTTCTTTTTCATTTAACCACCACTATTATCACATTAGACACCACAGGAGTATGTTAATTATCTTGAGGTGTCCCAGTGGCCCAGTAACTTCAGGGCAGAATGCCAGTGGAGGTCTGGTTGCAATCCAGGTTGAAAACACTGCATTAACTTGTTCAGTCTCTTGACATCTTCACAAACGGAAAGGTAAACCTGGAGAGAAAACATATTTGTTCCAATGGAGTTAACTATTCCAAAATAAATAACATCCAACCCCTGGCTGACTATTTATGATTGTGTATAAAAAGTAATTAATGAGATGTATTCTCCAAGGCTATTAATTATGTACTAACAGGAATGCTTTTTAGATACTGTTCCTCTGAGTGCAATAAACCTGGGTCATCTAGGCAACCTAATGAGCATCTGCCACTGCAGAGAACTTTCAAATTTCAGGCAAAAGTTGGGAAAAGTTGTTTTGAGGGTGGCCCGGTAGGACCCAGTACTGTCGTTGGTCAGGATAGTTCACCAGTGCAAGATATGAAGATAGGTGTATTGTAATTGATGGTCGAACTCACTCCTCTTTTCTTAGACTTTGGTGGTTCACAGAATGAGCGTCAAGGAGACACCGAGTTCTGTGGAGAATGTGCATGAGAAAGAGAAGAGAGTACAGGGGGAATGCAAAATTTGCAAAGAGTAGAGGCAAGGAGCAGGGAGCAGGGGGAGGGGCACAAAAGTATCAAGCAGAAGAAAGTGTAGCAAATAAAATGATTCTGCTAGCCAGATAGAACATCCCTACATTGTGCTAGTCAATTGAGCCAGTAGGATTTCAGCAGTTTCCACTCACTTCAAATAAATTCTACAACAGAGCAAAATAAGAAGATGCATATTGGGGCGCCTGGGTGGCGCAGTCGGTTAAGCGTCCGACTTCAGCCAGGTCACGATCTCGCGGTCCGTGAGTTCGAGCCCCGCGTCGGGCTCTGGGCTGATGGCTCAGAGCCTGGAGCCTGTTTCCGATTCTGTGTCTCCCTCTCTCTCTGCCCCTCCCCCGTTCATGTTCTGTCTCTCTCTGTCCCAAAAATAAATAAACGTTGAAAAAAGAAGATGCATATTAATTATCACTTGATAGCTAGTGACAATGAGACATCTATACCAAAAAAGCAATAGATGTCATCATTTTTATACATCTATGAACAAAATCAGTGACTAATATAGGTAAGTGGCTTGTTAATTGAAAGCGAACTAATTAAGGTTGTCATCAAAGCATTTAATTACTGGGGCACCTGGGTGGCCCAGTCGGTTAAGTGTCCAAATTTGGCTCAGGTCATGCACTCCCTCTCCGTCGGTGAGTTCGAGCCCCACTTGGGGCCATGTGTTGACAGCTCAGAGCCTGGAGCCTGCTTCAGATTCTGTTTCCCTCTCTCTCTGCCCCTCTCCCACTTGCGCTTGTTCTCTCTCTCTTTCAAAAAATAAACATTAAAAATGTTTTAAAGCCTTTAATTCCTTACAATTGCTAGTGGGGAAGGTGGTTCTAAAATGAACTTCTTTAAAAATGTAAACAGTATGAACTTCTAAATAATGATCTTATACTTCCTTAAGTCTTCTGAAACAAGGAAAATATAAATATTGTGAAACCTTTGCTTTTAAAAATGTATTCATTTTGGAATGTAGCTAAAAAATTAGATGATAGTCTCTTTAAGTTTAATTGAAATTAAGTATGTTTTTTGTTCACATTGTTCTTGTAGGACTCAGTTCAACATTTGAATATAGGGAATTGTATATTCCATCTGCACTGACGATCTATACTTATCCTTAAGACTAAAGAATACTTTCGGTTAAGAACCAGACAACAACAGTAAACAAATGAGTAATTTTGTAACTGAATTGAACATACGCCATGTGTATGATATAAACATCACAGCGTTTTGTTTTTTTTTTTTTTAATTTTTCTTCACTGTTGACAAAAAAAAACCTAAATACTGGAAAAATTAATCCAACAAATGAAATGAGGGGCGCCTGGGTGGCTCAGTCGGTTGGGCGTCCGACTTCAGCTCAGGTCACGATCTCGCGGTCCGTGAGTTCGAGCCCCGCGTCGGGCTCTGGGCTGATGGCTCAGAGACTGGAGCCTGCTTCCGATTCTGTGTCTCCCTCTCTCTGTGCCCCTCCCCTGTTCATGCTCTGTCCCTCTCTGTCTCAAAAATAAATAAACGTTAAAAAAAAATTTAAAAAAAAATGAAATGAAATGAGTTGATGTAAGCACGTGCTTTACAAAGAGTTCAAAATGGCTGACCTATGCCCTATCCTTTGTTGCAGTATACTTGATTGCACACAGGAGATACTTATTTTCATTTTACAATTTTAGGTATACAAACAAACACATTTGACTTGTCTGGAATCAGGATTCCAAAGGAGAGTCTAGATTTCTGACCCTAAGAGTTAGTGAAAAGAGGCACCAAGTATTGATGTATGTTTATAGTTTAAGTCGGATGGGTCCACCATGCTCCCCCCTGATTTCTTTTTGAAAGCCAAGTAGGCTTAATGAACAATAGCATGTGGTTTAGTAAGCTTATAAAATATATTGGCAAATTGAAAGTGAATCACTAAAAAAACTGAGAAAATACCAGTCTGCTTGTTAAAATGAGTACGTTTCTTATGAATAAAAGTTTTCTTTTTCTGGACCAATAAAAGGCAGTCTAAAAAATCATGACACAAATGAATTTTCTGTCAGTACCCTGGAAAGAAGACAAGAAAATTTCTTGGCCTTGCCCGGACAAAACTGCATAATGAATCAATTTTGACATGTGATCCACACACATTTCAGAATTAGATTGCCAGCTCATAAAATTGCCAGGTTTTCCTGCTTAATAGATAGATACATAAGTTTGGACCTAATTTTATCTAAGCAAAAAGTATTGTTTTAGAAATAAGGCACAAATTAAAACAAGTGCTGTTTCAAAATTTACCCCAAATAGATGATCTGATCAGTCTGATCATGACAGCCAGTAAGATGATGTGAGTTTGTTACAATGTCTATTTTGCTGTGGCTCTTGCGTTTAATTTTCTTGAGAACGGAAGTGCTCAGCCATATGTAGACTTGGCTGTGATTTCCTAAACTTAAGTTAAAAACGCTAGCTGCTGCATGCAGTATTCTGTGAATAAGGAGGAGCTTTTATTGTAAAATCCAAAATAAGAAACTTGAAACTCAAAGTTTTTCTTTACCCCGTCTTCAAAACATATCTATATATTTGTCTCTAATCCATTTGCCTGTAGAGTCAGGGATATTCCTTTAGAAATACACGTTCACTTTAACATTTTAAAATATTTAGCTAATACAAACCGCTAAAATACACAGAAAGCATTAGAACATATTCTAAAAAGGTGAAAAAAATCACTCCCAATGGCACCACACGTAGAGATTTGCATTTCTGGATATGTAATATATTTAAAATTGTATCATAACTGTTGATAATGTTTTATATCACGTGAATTTCTCCACATATGTATTTTTGAGACACAATTTTAATGAATTCACATTATTTTATATTATGAATAGTACATTATTTAAACTTCCCCCACTTTTTGCACATTAACATATTTTACAATTGTTCATGGTGACTTAAATGATTGTAAGTATCTTGCTTTATGAAACTTAGTTTTCATCTCTGATAATATGAAATATTTCCTTGACAAGGAATATATTGTCCCAAAGGCTATGAAGCATTTTATGACTCTTGTTAACTCTTACTAGCTTACTTCTCAGAGAGTTCATACTAGTTCATACTTCTACCTGTAGGTTAAGCAACATTTCAAGATCTTTGGGGCATTATTCAATATTTTAAAAGTAATAATAATAATAGTAATAGCAATATTTGGTAACTGGAAAATGCTGTCTCAGTGTCATTTTAATTTGTTTGATACCCACTAAAATCTAACAGTTTATAAGTTTATTAATTAATTGTATCTGCATTTTTAAATTTTGTCTGCTCATATATTTGCCTTTATTGATTTGGAAGAATTCTCTGTGTTTGGAATATATCATTATATTTGTTTGATGCATTTTAGCAGCTCCCAATAGCTTAACATTTGTAATTTTCAATTCGCTAAACATTTTTCTGTACAAGTTTTGAATGTTAGGTGATCAAAGCTATAAGTATTTCCTTATGATTTCTTTTGTTTGTGTATAGAAAGGCCCCTCCCATCTGGCAATAAATTAAACGTTCATTTATATTTTTTCCTATAGTTTTTGTGCATCTTTTTTTATCAGTCATTTTAATCCACTTGGACTTTATTTTGATATATGTATGAAGTGTGATTTGACTTTTTTTCCCCAAATAACCAGTGTTCCCAATATTGGTTGAACTTTATACTTTCCTTATGTGACTGTGATGTTTTCCCTTGTCATGGATTAAACTGGTATCTATACTAGTCCAGTTTTAGTGCTATATGCTTTGTTCCATTGATCTGCCTGTCAGTTTACCTTTTAGTAACTGGTTAACCAAGCCCCCATTATTTCACTCTTTTTCCAGACCTTCTTATCTAGTACTATTCTACATTAAGATTTCTACGTAAACTTTAGAATAATTTTGCCAACTGAAAACATCCCATTGAAACCTGACCTATTCATTGATATGGAAAGAACTGATATCTTCCCCATATTTTGGTGTTCCCATTTAAGGGTAGGGGTGGGTCTTTTTATTTATTCACATTTTCTTGTATATTAATAATAGTTTGTATTTTGTTTATTTGTGCACTTATTGATGTTTTACAATTTTCACAGTAAATGTTAATGGAATCCCTTTCTATCCTCTAATTGGTTGTTTTAGTGCACCAGTTGCCCAGAACTTCCCAAGTGATCCTAATCGTAGAGCTACACAGCAGACATCTTTTCTGCACTCCTGATTTCAGGGAAAGTGCATAGATATAATGCTTTCCAACAGAAACATTAGTTAGGTTGGTAAATAATGGGACACTATTATAATATGGATAATATAACGGTATAATAACATAATAATACATAATATATATCATATAATAATATATAACGTAATGAATGGAACATTATTTTTGTAATTTGATGAATTCCATGTTTTCTACCCATTTTCATCGGCTTCACAGATTTTGCTCTCTCCCCACTCTTTTTTTTTTTTTTTAACGTTTTATTTATTTTTGAGACAGAGAGAGACAGAGCATGAACGGTAGAGGGGCAGAGAGAGAGGGAGACACAGAATTGGAAGCAGGCTCCAGGCTCTGAGCCATCAGCCCAGAGCCCGATGCGGGGCTTGAACTCACGGACCGTGAGATCGTGACCTGAGCCGAAGTCGGCCGCCCAACCGACTGAGCCACCCAGGCGCCCCTCTCCCCACTCTTAATACTATTTTTTGCTCTTCTTCTAATAGTTGTTTTACACATGTTGCTATTTCTATTTCTGCTGCCATTATCATGATTTTTACCAACAATTAGGCTTTCTCTGGCAGTAGAATAAATTCACTCTTACATTATAGCAATGAATTTGTGCCATTTTAGTGTTATCTGGTGTTGAAGAAGGTTGATGGGGGGAAATGTAGTAGTCTCCTACAGACTTTATGTTATATGTGAAGCTCACACTAGCTTAGTGGAAACTTTTCATTCCTCATATCATTTAAGCCTAAGGAATAAATTTTCTGAAGTTAAATCAACTTTTAATTTTAATATCCAATAGCAGCGAATTCTTTAAGTGAACTGTTACGATGCTATGAAATCATATTTGTTAACTTGAGAGGGTACCAGCGATTTGTCATTATGTGGAAAAAGTGGGGCACCCAATAATGAAAGTGTAATTCAATTTGTGTAAAGTGTAAATTTTCTATATTTGCATAATGGTAAAGAATGGTTATGTTTAGGAGACACAATTATGGATTATTTTTACAATTATTTATGCTTATCTTTATTTTTTCTATCTTACCTGAAACAGGAATGTATTATTGCCCGTGTGATGAAGGTCAAAATTATTAAAATGTTTTTAACAGAAAATACCTCAACTTTAGGAATATAGACAAATCACATTAAGTTAAACTCATCTAAGTATAAGAAGAAACACTGGCTACTTTTCCACGACAAGCCTGCGAATATTTTCTTTCATTGAAAAGTTTTGAGTAGGTTTGGTAGACATATTGTCAATATACAAATCCTCTCTGTGAAAGCATACACCATCCTCAGTGTTAAGAGACAATAAAAATCTAACTGCTCACCTCCAGACTCTTACTCCTGTGAGGAATATGTATTTAATTGGATGTCTATTAAAACAAGCATATGGAGGGGCGCCTGGGTGGCTCAGTCGGTTAAGCGTCCGACTTCAGCTCAGGTCACGATCTCGCGGTCCGTGAGTTTGAGCCCCGCGTCAGGCTCTGGGCTGATGGCTCAGAGCCTGGAGCCTGCTTCCGATTCTGTGTCTCCCTCTCTCTCTGCCCCTCCCCTGCTCATGCTCTGTCTCTCTCTGTCTCAAAAATAAATAAACGTTAAAAAAATTAAAAAAAAAAACAAGCATATGGAAGAAATAGCTCCCTTTCTTCTTTTACATTATCAATATGTTTAGTATTTCCATCTCCTTTGAGAATTTACCATTTGATTTTTTTTGTTCATATAGTGCCTCAGGTATCTACATTTTTCATCTTTTTAACTTTATCCTTAAATAAAGAGGTCACCTGGACTCTAGAAACATCTCTTTAACAATATGATTTCGTGTGCCATCCTATTTGGCAATAAATTGCAATTTAACTTTTGAGACTGTAAAAAGTACTTTTATTTTTAAGCCATTGCAGAGGAGAGAAACCAATGAAACTCTTCTGCTAACACTAGAAAGCAGCTGAAATAGAAAAACAAGTAACTTAGGGGGGAAGTAATATGCATGTGTTTTTAAAAGCAGTATGTTTTTAGGGAGTCTGGTTACATCTGAAGTGATTAACAGTAAATATAATGTTTGCATTGTAACTATCTTAAGCCTGTTTTCTGAATTATCATAATTAAATTATGTTTCACAAATGTGTCTGCATATATACCAAGTAAAAATTTATATTCCAGATAGGTAACTACAGGCTATATTATGACACAGTTTGACAGCAAACTAATTCTTCACATACAATGATGGGAATTTCCATAGAAAAAAGTCTGCCATGTGTGGTCTTATAGACTCTATATTATACTCGTGGGCAGATTGAATTCTACCTGGAAACTTTGCCTTAGCTAGCTAAACAAGGTTTTGGGTGAGATCACTTGGGTCGTAAACTCAGCTTTCTTATCAACCCGAAGAAGCCGTTTGCAATAGAGCATCGGCACAAATAAAGGACTTTCCATAGCCAGGTGATGTGCTCACAGGTGTTCTTCAGTCAAAAGCTGATTCTCTGCTTACAAGAACTCATATTTCTGATTTAATTTGTTTGTTCTCTGAGAGAGGTCTTTTATTACTTTATTTTCAATAAGAAATGGCTATGCCTGCTGTAACTATCAACTCGTTTGCCCCCTGCCACTTCAGTCTTCTGCGTGTCTGACAGCCAAAGGGTGTAGTGGATGATTACTGCTCTGACGACACTAGGTTGTCCCTAGGGGTTTCCAAGTCCTTCTGCAAGTGGCCACCAGCTACTTACCTTTCTTCACCTGCCTACCCCCAGCCTCTTTCACTTCAATTTATTTATCTACTTATTTAATATTCTTCTTTAACATTTAAAATATATACTAAATATATGCAGTACTTTTTGATCAATTCAACAGACCATCTCCTTTCATTTTGCAAAAGAAATTGAGGTAAGAGGAGACAGTGGGATGAGAACAAAAAGTGTGAAAATTGATGTGAGCCTTGTATCATGGTGATCTGTGACCAAGAATAAGTCCCCAGTGTCCTATATGCAGGTCACAGGAGAGCCCAAGTGGCATTTCAAACCTTTGGTACCACAATTTGCCACTTCTTGGTGCACATGTTTTTCCTCCACTTGGAACATTTCTGATCTTTCTCCCCAAGTCTTTCATTGCCAAGGTGATACTCAAGGGCTTTAAAAATTCATCTCTAATTCTGTTCCTTCTTCCCTGCCTTTCCAGATTTCTGTCATCAGCTAACTCCCTTTTCTCCTCTGCTGAAGTTCTTTGGTGAAATATGCAAGTATCATTTACCCTGGGAAAGTCTGCTTTGAGAAATCTGGTTTTAGAATCCTAGTCTTCAAACATTATCTGTGATTATTTTCTACCTGAAGCTTCTTTTTCAGAGAACCAGTCTATTTCTTCTCCCTGTCATATGTTTGGTCACTTTATAGCATTAAAGTGTGTGTGTGTGTGTGTGTGTGTGTGTGTGTGTGTGTGTGTGTGTGTGTGGTCAGAGTGCTGCTGCTAGATTATATAGTAGGATGCAGGTGAAATTATTAATCAACATGAAGCAGAGACTTTCTTTAGGGTAAGGGCAAACTCAGAGGCATTTTTATAACTCAAAATATTTATAATATTTTTAGTAGGAAACGAACACCCAGATTTTTTGTTCTTGTTTAAAAAAAAATATACTTGAACAACAACAACAAAATGCTAAGTTAATCTGTATCTTCCATCTGGTAGACTTTCATTTTCATCATCCGAATGTAAGGAAAAATAACACACACACACACACACACACACACACACACACACACACACGTTTACATATTTACATATCTTTAGGTGCTCAACATAGGTAAAGATGGAATATGTTGAAACAAACATTTCAGGTTGCCTGAAATTTCCCCTAATTTTGGTATCAGGGTAAAAGTCCACTTTATGAAGAATATTTTTTCAGAACAAATAGAGTAGCCTTAAAAATTTAGTAATATATATTTTCTTCTATATTGCACGTACAATTCATTCCTGAAATTTCTTTCTTAGTTTTTTCACTACAAAACACTCATGCCAATACAGACCTGGCAAATACTTTTAAATTGAAAGAAACAAAATGTAAAAATGAAAGAAACTGAAATTCACATAAATATAAAAAAACATTCTATATTTCATGATTTTAATTTATTTAAAAATGTGTAAGCATTTTGATAGATTCATTTCATATAGGATTTACTGGTCTTCAAAGTATATAATACAACAACAAAAAAGTGAACCTAGCTTCTTTTTTCTTGTTCATTGAAGCTATCACATCTCATCTATCAGACCTCTAAGCAGAATTTTAAACGTGGGGTACTCTCTCACGCCCAAGGACTATGTAATTAGCATATGAATGTGTAACGGATTGTTTGAAGTAACAATTAGGGGAACAATACATAAAGGAACTGAAGAGAGCTACCAACACCTGGGAATCCTGTATTGAATAAAGCTTTCTTAATGTAAGTAATTAAAAACGAAGGACAAATGCTCATTGTGTGGTGATAAAGCCCTACAAGGAAAGCTAAAATCTGCTGATATTTTGCTGTCATCTTTTAGACTGAATCATTAAAACAAACACTTACTGTTTTATTTATTTCAATGGATTACTGGTTAAATGTAGGTTTTGATTTTTTGAAATCTTAAAAATGCATTCATATGTCAAAAATGTCTTATTTTTAAAATATTTATATTTGAAACATGTAATAAATGACAATACATCTTTCCCTTATGGCCAGTGTAAAATTTCAGAGGAAAAAATTTAACTGATTGCCAGGTCAAATCTGGTATAATCAATTCTCTATAATTTATCTGTCCAAATAATTTCTTCAGGTTAATTTCTAGACTACTGTTTTATTCTGTTCCTCTTGAAAGCATACATTCTATAGGGGTCTTTTTCGGGCAAAACACCTTAAGAGAGTAACCAATAACTCAAGATTGCTTGGGACCCTTGATATTGGGGAAGTTTCTGGAGTAGGAGACAGGAGCCATGCATTATTGTTTCCATTTTTGCCACTTACCACCTGTGCAAATCATTTACATTTTTTTGTGAATAAAGTACCTTATCTCCAGGAATTATTATTTCTTTTGTAAACTGTTAAAGTCTCAGTCAAATGATCTCTGAGGCCCATTCTAACATCTAACTGTATGTATCCCTTGATCATGAAGAAACACTTGTTCTCAGAACTTAACCTTAAATGACTACAATTTTATTGGACAACTGTATTTGAAAAATAAATTATGAACCTAATATTTACTTTTTAAGTGGTAAAACAAACATATGCATGAATATTAATACTTCTACTTATAATGGCCAAAAAGAATAAACAACCCAAGTATCCTTCAGTTGATGAATGGATAAATAAAATGGGGTATATCCATTGTCAAAACAAAAATTTTACAGGACAAAGTTAAACAAGTAAGGGAGACTTTAGTCAAGGCTCTTGCAGTGGAGAGAGAGGCCAGAACCAAGTCAGAACCCAACTTGATGAAATAGAAGGGAAAAGGTTTTTTAATGGCTGATGTTGAGCCCCCAGTGGAACAGCAGAGCAGGATATTAGCAGGAAGCCATAAGCCATTTTGCTTGCCAGTTGGCTTTATCCAAAGGAAAAATAAACTCCTATCTTCATGACAGGAGGTAGTTTTTGCACCTTGGAGCAAGGCACCTCACCAAAGTTAAGCTCCTACCCTTTCATAGAAACTGGGTGATAAGACCCTATTTCCTTTCAGAGAGATGGTTCCCAGGGCGCCTTTGTGGCTCAGTTGGTTAGCATCTTGATTTTGGCTCAGGTCATGATCTCACCGTTCATGAGATGGATCTCTGCCCTGACAATGCAGAGCCAGTTTGGGATCCTCTCTCCTCTCTCTCTCTCTCTCTGCCCCTCCTTCACTCTTTTCTTTCAAAACTAAAAAAAACAAAAAAAACAAAAAAAAAAAAACAAAAAACAAAAGAGATGGTTCCATGTCCTTGAGTAGTACATTCTTGGTTGTAAAATTGGCATGTGGCTATTAAAAAAAGATTTACATCTCAAAGAGGCAGAGAAGGAATTTACAGTTACAAAGTTTTCTAAACTAAATGCTCTAAGAAAATTAGGATCGGGGCCTAGAGTCAGGAAGAAGCCTGTCCAAAGTTTAATCAAGCTGAAGGGAACTTTAAGGCCATCTGGGTCACCACACGATGGAGTACACTATTAGGCAATAAGAAAGAATGAAGTACTGATAAATGCTACAACACGGATGAACCTTGAGAACATTAATTATGCTAAATTTAAGAAGCTAGTCACAGGGTGCCTGGGTCGTTCTGTCTGTTGAGCCACCGACTCTTGATTGCGGCTCAGGTCATGCGTGATCCCAGGTTCCTGGAATGAGCCCCGCATTGGGCTCTCTCTGCGCTGAGTGTGGAGCCTGATTGACATTCCATGACCACCCCCCTGCCCCCGCCATGCCACCTCTCTCTCTCTGCCCCCTGCCCCTCCTCCGTCTGAAATAAATAAACAAACAAACACACAAAAAGAAGCCAGTCACAAAAGGCTGTATTGTGTGGTTTTGTTTATATGAAATGTCTAGAATATCTAAATCCATAGAAACAAATTAGATAGTGGTTGCCTAGACCTGTGGGATACGAGGGTGGAATTGGGGGTGTCAGCCGAAGGTTATAGAGGTTCTAATGGGGATGATGAAGATGTTCTAAAATCGTGGTGATGGTTGCACAACTCTGAATACACTGAAAACCACAAAATTGTATACAATGGGTGCATTGTGTGATGTATAAGTTATACTTCAATATAGCTGCTATAAAAATAAATATGTGCTGAAATGTGCTATGTGGCCAATAGAATATTTACCTATGTTTATGAACAATAGAAGTTTTAAAACAAATACAAAACCCTTATTTCTTAAAAGTAAGTTTGGGTTTTGGGGCGCCTGGGTGGCGCAGTCGGTTAAGCGTCCGACTTCAGCCAGGTCACGATCTCGCGGTCCGTGAGTTCGAGCCCCGCGTCAGGCTCTGGGCTGATGGCTCGGAGCCTGGAGCCTGTTTCCGATTCTGTGTCTCCTTCTCTCTCTGCCCCTCCCCCGTTCATGCTCTGTCTCTCTCTGTCCCAAAAATAAATAAACGTTGAAAAAAAAATTAAAAAAAAAAAAAAAGTAAGTTTGGGTTTTGAATTATCTATAGATTCAGAATATGTATTTCTGATAGCAAACCTGATTTTTACCTTTTATGAACTAGTCTAAGTAGTTATTAATTACCATGGTGTATTAATCAGAGAGTATATAACATGGACAAGAGGAAAATAATTTCTTCAGTGCCCTTATATATTTGCATTCCTGAAATTGAGAATTGTCAATAAAGAGAAAACAACTGTGTAGCAAGAAAAAGAAGAAATAGAGTTCTTTTCCCAAATGGTGAGAAAGATTATAGCATACCTATATGTATGGTATGTGTGCATATATATATAGCATATATATTTTTTTTTGAGTGCAAGCATGGCTCCTGGCAAAATTATGAATTATGCAGAGTGACACCTTGGCTTCCACCCATTTTCTTTTCTATACCTCTTGCCACATGTTCTTGATCTATAATTACTCTCTCTGAGTCATGAGGCATCCACTTTTATGATGCCTAAACTTCCTACTGTATTACCTCACTCGGGCATCTAGGTTTTTCCAAGAGACAAAGTCATGGACAGGGTCAAACACAGCCTTTTTTCCAGCCAACATACATACATTTAAATTCTCATTTACTCAAGGCAGCTAATTTCATTTTTTGGCAGAAAGGAAGCAAATTTTGAAAACATGATAACCTCTGGGTCTCCCAGATGCATTGATGGACCAGACTTGGTTTGTAAACCTGAAAGTATCTCTAATCAACAGGATCTTAGATATTAGACTAAGGGAATAGTAAGAAAAATTTGGAGATAGGACAAACTATTCTCTCTGATCCATCTTTCTTTGGGATGAACACCTCTAGGTTGCTCCTACTTTACCCAGAATGTTTGCTTTGTTGCTGCCTGAACTTCAGCATTTTTTAAATGTGCCCCCTAAAATTTATACTAACTACTAGAACAGGAACAACAGAGACTATAATTATGGAGGTCAGAATTGAGAGGAATCATTGGGAAGGTGCCATGGGAAGGATTAATTGAGGACCATCTATGGGATAAAAGATGTGGGCATCTGATATATTTTCATTTGGACCACATATTTTTCTACACATTGATCAACTGATTTTTCTTGGTTGTAGATTGGGCTTATGGATACTACAGACAACAAAGGAAACTTGTTGAAGAGATTGGCTGGTCCTATACAGGTAAACATTTCATTATGTAATGAGATTCAACAGAAAATTCTGTTGTTTTTGTATCTGTTTTCATATGTAAAAGAAAACTTTGTAATTCAACACATCATTTTTACTTAGCTTCATGGATTAATTAATAAAAATGTATCATAGGCAAAATGATTTCTTGTAGACCTTCTGGTAGAAAATTTGGTAGCGTAGAGCATATTGGTATCAGACACAGCTGGATTTGAATCCCAAGTCTACACCAGTTACATACTTCCTTGGGAAACATACATAACCTACCTGAGGCTCAGTTTTTTTCATCTGTGAAATGGAGGATTGTTCAGAGCATTAAATAAAATCAATGAAGTTGACACAGTGCCTCTTTATAAATACAAAGCTCTCAATAAATGTTAGTTGCCATTGCTATTATGATTACAGTAGTGATTGTTTTCATTCATTTAATAAATATTGATGGGATTCTTGCTCTCAGAAGGGGCTTCCTTCTAAATTATTGTGCTGAATGAGTTGGAATCAGGGTCTAAAATGAATTTTGTATGATTGCCAGGCTTGGTTTAGACCATCATGAATATCTGAAGTTGGCTTAAAATGGTTACAATCATGAGTTATGACCAGAAACTCTAGAGGAGAGAAGTTCTAGGCCTGACGACAAGAGCCTGAGTAGAATCTAGATGGCCCACGACAGGCCTGGTGACCATCTGAGACAGAACTGGGTGTTTGAATTGCACAATCTTTAGAAATACGATTGGGTGATAAGATGTGATAGCATTACAAGGACTTTAATGTGAGCCTAGCCAACTTGGACATTATTTTATAGATGAAGGGCAGCAGCACAATGGATTTACTAGATAGGCATGCATTTCTTTTCTTTTTTTATTCCTGCTTTCACTGTGGAAAATTTAGCAAATACGTTAAAGCACCAAAAAAAGAATATAAAAATCAGTCTTTATTCACTCCAGGGATATTCACTTAAAAAAAAAAAAGGTACATTCCTTTCAGACCAGTTTTTATTATATTATTTTTGTGTATTTTATACTTAGAATTATACATCCAATGTACTCTAGAAATTATTTTTGAACATTTCTTCATTTCAGTGATGATTCCTAATGATCATGGTACTTAATGTATACCTAACATTCCGTTATATATAAATGTTATTATATTTTTGACGATCTATTATTTTTGGATATTTAAGCTACTATAAACAATGACAAATGGATGAATAGACGGATAGTTTGTATCATTTGTACTTTTCATACATTTTCTTTTTATCATTTCTTTAATAGAGAATTCTTGATAGGCAATTGCTAAGCAGAAAAAAATAAATGCTGTCAACACTCTTGATACTATGGTTTAATTGCATTCCAGAAAGATTACACTATTTGTAGTGTAAGTGATAACCCTGCTAATAGTACCCAGGGTTTAATGATTGTCATTTTGAAAATCTTCACTATTTGATAGGTTAAAAATGACACTTTTTTTAATTTGTTCTGTTTGATTACCCCTGAAGTGGTAAATTTCATATATTTTTATATATAATATAAATAACAGTTATGTAAATATAATATATATTCACATTATATACACTTTGCAACCTTGTATCTGACACCTGTAACCCATTTTGTATTTCTTTTTCTACAAAATCAAAATCCTAGTACTTTATAAAAGTTACAACTGATTTTTGCCCCCCTTCTATTATACAAAACATGTTAGTTAAGATTATAAATGCTTGGGGTACTTCCATAGCCATGGAAGAGGGCATCACAATGGGCAGCTCTCTGGTTCTCTTGGAAATTATTTGCTGGGGTCACTATCTGGGCATCCTCCATTCTCCCCAAACCTGGAATTAGAAAATGGAGGACCGACAGCCTGGAAAGCAAGGGGGTTACAGTTCTCACCCAGGCAAGGGCCTCTGTATGGAGTGGTAATGGTGGGCATTTTTCAGCAGCCCAGGGTCTTTGAGCAGCTGGATGTGCCTCACCAGGTCAAAAGAAGACAGCAGTTTTACCAGTGGGTTTAGGCAGATGTTACTGGGCATGTCCTATTACCTCAGGAGGAAGCGCTTCATTTTAACAGGCTAATTGTGTATAGACATGGTGCTTATAGAGCAGCCAGGATTTCATTGATGGGTCTATGCATAAACAATGCACAATTTTTTGATTTATAATCAAGGTCATTATCCTACCTATAACTTAAGTCCTATTGGCTTTTGTTCCTAAAGGATCGAACAGGTGGACTCCTTAAGTAGTGTTATTTGCTTGGGGGATGGTGGGGAATGGAGGAGGATGATAGGTCTCAAGAGGGGATATTCCAGAGTTGAGGTGAGGGTATAAACTTTAATTAGAGTTTTAAAGAATGGATTGCTCTACTTGCATTGGTGCTTCTCATTGGTTTGAAAAACTATCTGTTCCTAGAATATTTGAAGATCCTAGAAAGAGACTAGAAAGAGCTGTAGATGAGGACATTTTACAACTGCTTAGCTCAAACTGAGTGTGGATTAATTATGCTCTATGAATTCTTGGGGTGTCACAACGAAAACAAAAACAAATGAAAGTCATTATCCAAAAGAACATGTCTCTCCCAAGTAGAGCACACTGAAGCCAAGCATTTAAAATGTAGATTTTTCACCGTAAAGTTTATTATGTCTTTTTATTTTAAATACAAGTAGTTGAAACTTGGTAGTGTTTTCCCTTTCTATCCTTATTATTCTACCTGGAATCTGAAAAACCATACTGTGTAAAATTTCAGTATAAGTTAGTTTTAAGATTCTTAAATTTAACTAATCTTATGAATGGCCTGAGTAAATTGGTTCTGACTACATTTTGGTCCTAGTTTTGTTCATAACAGCTTATATGTTTCTGTTCCATCTGTTTTGTCACTTAAATTTGTCAGGTTAGGTGCAATCTCAGAAGGAAGGACTTGCCCTTGAACATTTGTACATATAGAATTCTATTAGTAAAAATTACTAAGAAAATTGTAACATGCCAGTAAGAGAGTGCCTAGCTTTACTGTAAGCCATTTAAAAATTGCCATACGGCAAGTATCAAACATTATCAAAATGGAATCATTACAGCTAAGGTTGTTTATGAAGGATTACACAATTATGTGAAGACACAATACAAATCCCTGTTGGCTATCAGATGGGTAGAGAAATAGAGGGTGGGAGGGGAGGAGAAGGTAGTCCTCTTGCAGTTGCGTTTTTTTTACATAGATTAAAAACAACTTTTCCATTCAGGATGTATGCTATAATTATGCTGGGAAATGACAGGGTTGGTAAATACAGCCGACAATCCCATTTTTAAAGTTATTATAAGAAGGTGAGCAAGGTTTGTTTGCCACTGTGCTATAAAAGAGTGAATGGTAAATCTGGGAATGTCAGCACTAAAATCTTCTTCTTTCCATAGTGGCTGTATTTAAGGATTTCAGAAAATGAATTTCCTTTTTTTCTATTAACCTCAAGTTTTCTATGACAATGCCTAAAAAAAAGAGAGTTCAGTGAAAATAAATGAGTCATTTGGTTTTCTTTTTTCTTTTGATATCATGAACACACGGCCCTCAATTACATGAGGTGTTAAGATTTTGCTTCTGTTTGTGAACAAACTAGTGGTTGCCAGAGAGGAGAGGGGTAGGAAGATGGGCAAAATGGGGAAGGGGAGTGGGAGAAACAGGCTTCCAGTTATGGATGAATAAGTCACAGGGTTGAAAGATGCAGCGTGGGGAATACAATCAACGATTTGTAATAGCGTTACACGGTGACAGATGGTAGCTACACACTTGTGGTGAGCATAGCGTAATGTATATAGTCGTGGGATCACTATGTTATACACCTGACTAAGGAAATATTGTGTGTCAGCTATTCTCAAAGAAAACACATTTTCCTTCTGTTTGTGTTCTTAGACCTTTGCAACTTGAAGCAGTAAGATCACCAGAAATGGATGGATTTCATTCTTAGAAGTAGTCACAATTGAAATATAATCTTTATTTCCTGGACTTTAAAGAATATTCTGTTGTTTCCTTTTATCTTACTTTAAAGGAACTTGAAATTGAAAATTTTATATTGATACATCTCAAGTGTTCTTAAACCTAGACACCTTTAAAGCTTTAGCTGACGAGTTGCATTGGATAAAAGCAAGAAAGGCCACACAAGAGTCACTATTAGACACTTGGCTGAATACACCACAGTGAAAGAGGCTTTAAACACTGAATTTGTTGTTTCCTTAAATATAATATTCTGTCTAAATAGCATTTCCATTCCAAGAAATATGTAGACTAGAAGATACTACTTATGGAAAACAAAAGAGCCATAATATAAGGTGGTGTATAATGTGGTTAGATGTTTGGCATTTATTTTTAGACATAGTAGGGTTTTAGCATTTTCTTCTCTTAACCTAGACGAAAGTAGGCCAAATGTAACCTGAAGGGAAATTTGAATCCGTGTAGAGTAGCGGCTGATTTCTGGCTCGTCCAGGCCGTTCTTTACTTCTAGACTCTGAAATATCTTTTTAACATACTATATTTTCTTTTTTGTTTCATCACTTCTTATATTAAACAGACTGTTCATGTCTCATTTCCAACTTAGGAATGAAAAAGCAAGTTCCAGAACTCCATGCATAGCATTATAGTATTTCTATAAAAAATTATATGTTTATACACGAATAGAAGGTCTGGAAAGAGACACATCCATGGTGACCCTTGAGGAATGGGACTATGGAAGGCCATAGGAGCCAGGAGACTTTCACATCTTAGTGTGTACTGTTTGGATTGTGCTTTTTTTTTATACATATAACTTTGTTGAAATCAACGTCTTCAACTTATTTTAGTTTTAGCTAAGAAGGGAAGGGTGTCTGGACAAGAACCACAGTCTTGTGTTTTCAACAGTCAGAATGTAGGGTCTCTGCTTGGCTGAGTTGAGGCAGAGGGTGTCACAGACATCCAATCGTAGCATCAGGCTTTCTGGACATCACTGACAGGTAGACAGGTCAGGTTGCTTCACCGCTCTGTATTTCAGTTTTCTTACCAGTAAAAAGTTTTTAATAATGTCATGCTTAATTGTACATAGATCGAATACATGTTTCCCATTGTCATAGGAAATCTCTCTGAGCAAGTATACTACAAATCCAAGTGATGATGATTTGACAGTGTCTTAACTTGAACCTAAACAGATTAAACAAGTCTGGGCGTATCTGATAATGTCACAAGAGGATTTCGGAGTTGATTGGCTTGATTGTGTGTTACAGACAGGTGTTTCCTATCATCTGCATATTTTTAAAAGTGTAAGATTTATATGCTAGGCAAACTTTCCCTATACTAAATGTGTAAGTAGAGTATTCCTCACTCCAAAAAATTAATAGAGTTCAGTTAAATGATCTAAAATTCAGAATTAATTTATATGCAACTATCACTTAGTATACAATTGAAAAAATAGACATGGATGCAGAATAGTGTCACAATGAAATAATCATTGCTAAATTTATCTAATAGTACAACCGTATACTAATGAGTATTCCCTAGTGACTGCAGTTGAAATTGCATAGATTCTGTGGTGCAGACTCATAACTGCTCCCTGCTAACAGTGTCTAGAGTCTTGAAAGAGAGTATTGGGGTGCCTAGGTGGCTCAGTCTGTTAAGCATCTGACTCTTGATTTTGGCTCAGGTCATGATCTCACGGTTCATGGGTTCGAGCCCTGCATCGTGCTCTGCACTGACAGCATGGAGTCTGTGTGGGATTTTCTCTCTCCCCCTCTCTCTCTGCCCCACTCCTGCTCATACTCTCTCTCTCCGAAAAAAAAAAAAAAAACTTAAAAAATATTTTAAAAAGAGAGAGAGTATTACATCGTTATTTAAAAAAATCTGAGGGGCGCCTGGGTGGCGCAGTCGGTTAAGCGTCCGGCTTCAGCCAGGTCACGATCTCACGGTCCGTGAGTTCGAGCCCCGCGTCAGGCTCTGGGCTGATGGCTCGGAGCCTGGAGCCTGTTTCCGATTCTGTGTCTCCCTCTCTCTCTGCCCCTCCCCCGTTCATGCTCTCTCTCTCTGTCCCAAAAATAAATAAAAAACGTTGAAAAAAATTTAAAAAAAAAAATCTGAGATTATAGTTTGTGCTGTCACACAAAGTTCACTTAAATGTTTTCAACTTTTAGGCAAAATACCATTACAAGTATTTTAACTTGACCTATGTCATCCTCCTATTTTATGAATCAGTAAAGGCAAAGTGCAAGACTTACTTAGTTTCCTATTTTTTTGTCTGTGGTAATTCCAACTGTTTAAACCAAGGATTTTCAAAGAACAAAAAGATAAAAAATATGTAAATGACTCATTTCATATACTCAGAAGGATTTTATATTAAATGAACTATATCTTTATGACTGAAGCACAGAATTACAGAAATTATTTTGAAATCTATTCAGATATGTTTAGAACTCACTGATTTTATTTCCTTTTCCATTGAGTATATATATGTGTCTGTATGGCTGTCTCTCTTTCTTGCTACCTATGAATACCAAGTTTCTGCTTTAACCATGCACTGTGTTTTGTTCAAGTAAGAGACCCCGGAACGAGGCCAGGGCTGGGACTTCTCCTGGCTGAAATGCAGAGAATTTTAGAGGTCCTTTGTGGCCTCTGACACGCCAACCTGCAAAGTGTTGTGGACTGTGCAAGGAACTTCTTAACTGTTACAGAATATTCTGGGACATTTTTTTTTCTTAAATGTTTGTTTATTTTTGAGAGAGACAGAAAGCACAAGTGGGAAAAAGGGCAGAGAGAGGGAGACACAGAATCCAAAGCAGGCTCCAGGCTCTGAGCTGTCAGGGCAGAGCCTGACACGGAACTTGAACCCACGAACTGTGAGATCATGACCTGAGCCAGAGCTGGATGCTCAACCGACTGAGCCACTCTGGCACCCCAATTCTGAGACACTTTTAACAGCTATTCAGATTCATTCCTCAAACTGTATAAGCCTAAGATTCCATGAAAAGGGAAGGGAACTTGAAACCAATGTAGAGTTAGGGTTCAAAACAGTGTCTGATAACCTAGGGAAGGTGGGCCAAATGGAAGCCAGAACCTAAAAAGAGGCAATAGGAAGCCCCTGAGAAGCAATTGTGACTGAAAAGAAACCTGGCAGCAGAAGCTGGGTGCAGAGCAGTATCAGTGAGAGCAGATTCCGGGTTCCCCGTGATGCTCCTGGCTGCTTTGCTGGGCCACTCCCTACCCAGAGCCTCCCTGCTTCTTAAATGCCTGCAGGCTGGAAACAAAGAGCCCATGCAACTCCATTGCGGGGCTCCTTCACAAAGAGCAAGAAATGAGAAGAGGAAAACCCCAGGGGTTCCAAGGCAGGCAGTGTGGTAGACCAGGCATCCAATTCAGTCAAGCAGCCACCATGGCCAGGGTGGTGATTGGTGGTCTAGACAAGGAGCGGCAACTTTGGACTTAAAATCAGAATCTTGTCTATACGGGCTAAACTTTATTCCCTTAGGGGATGCTGTTGGGTTCTCTAATTTAACAGAATAACTCTTTTTGACAAATGGGATAAAGAGGAGACCTTACCCAGGCTGAGGACACCAAGTGTGATTTGACTCTAGATGCCTTTCTGATCAGTTTCCCCCCATGATGAGATCTATGAAGTGTAGAAATCTGAGCCATTACCTTAATGAGTATCCTTGGTATTTTCCCCCAAAATGAAAACCACTGCATTTATTTCTCATTATGAAGTAATACATGATCAATTAAGAAAATAGCATATATATGTAATTTTTATATATAAATATACATTGACTTATACATAAATATTTAAAGTACAACTGTGTGGCTCAGTTGGTTGAGCATTCAACTTTTGATTTCAGCTCAGGTCATGATTCCAGGGTCTGGGGATAGAGCCCAGGCTCTGGGCTCTGAGCTGAGCATGGAGTCTGCTTAAGATTCTCTCTCTCTCTCTCTCTCTCTCTCTACCCCTCTTGCAATCTCTCTCTAAACTACACACACACACACACACACACACAATGTAAATATAACAAATATATTTAAAAATACTTATATTTATAAATATATTTGTATAAATACACAAATATTTAAATTTAATTTAAATAAATATATATTTTAGATAGGTGGGATTTCATCTTCCAGATATAACTGCTATTAATGTCCCCTGTTGGGGAAATATAATTAAAAACAAAATCTCCCAACCCAGAAATCCTTTTTATAAAGATAGTAGAGAAAGAAAACAGTTTTATTATTGAATAAGCATTAAACCAGAATGTGATACACATCAAGACAGTCTACTAGGAGGTTGCAGAAACAAAAAGGCATCTCATCCCCTTATATAGCCAAGCAGATACAACCCATTACATTCATGTTTTCAAGACAATCAATGACTAGTCTTCAAGTAAAGACTTGATAGCAAGTTTGGTCACATGTAGTTCGTCCTGATTTTATCTGGTAATTGGAGTGACTACATGTGTTAGTTTATTATTGGCTGTCTCAGGAGGAAAAGTAAACCTCATATCCCTATGATAGGAGGTAGCTTTGCAACTTGGAACCAGGCATCCACCAAAATTAGGCTCCTACCTTCCCATAGAAATTAAGCATAGAGGTGTTATCTTCCTGGACCTTTACACTTCATCAAATATGGCTCCCAGATTTTTGAGAAAGACATTCCCAGATCATAAAGCTGACAAAGACTTACCAAGTTTTCGGAAGAATTTATGTATATTTCAAGGAGAGGCTAAAGTACTTCTTACGGTGATATTTTCTAAAGTTAATGCTCTAAGGAAAGGAGGGGGAGAAGTCTCTTCCTGATATTCAGTAAGAATTGTCTTTTATTTATTTTTTAAGTTTATTTATTTATTTTGAGAAAGAGTGAGCACGAGTCGGGTAATGGCAGAGGTAGAAAGGGAGAGAGAGAATCCCAAGTGGGTTACACACTGTCAGAGCCCAGTGCAGGGCTGGAACCCATGAACCATGAAATCATGACCGGAGCCGAAATCAACAGTTGGACGCCCAACTGACTGAACCGCCCGGGTGCCCTGAATTGTTTCTTATTTTTAATGTCTATTTGTCTTTCCTAATTTCCCCTTCTGACATTGTATGACCTCTTACTATATATATACTGCTCTGTGATCTACTTTCATTTCAGTAATAGTTTGTGAATATTTTTCTAATAATGTAACCAAGTAACTAAGGGTGGGGGAAACAGAGAACGAGGCTTCTACTAGAGCAAAGCTTTATGTTTTTCATTGTATCTGCGTGCCTAAAGTAGAGCTTCACACAGAGATCCCAATAAATAGTCAGTCGTTTTTACCCTACTTCTTTCAGCCTCATTGGGACACAGAATTAATTTCACCTGGGAGGAATAGCATAACATAATTTTAGGGAACCAAACCCAAATCTTTCTTGCAACTAATAGGGATACACAAAAACATCGTGGTGTGGGTTCAGAGCAAATTCTAGTATATGAGAAGCAGCTATAAATCTTAATTAACTGGAAAACAGCAAAGGCTTTACTTTGAAGCCCTCTGCTTCCTGGAAATGGAAGCAATAGCAGAGTCACCCAGAATGAGCATCAGAGCAAATCCAGAAGTTGGCATGTGCTAAACTAGGTTATCTCTACACTGGGAATGACTAATGTAGCTTTTTATACGTGTGGTTCCTGTCCTCTCATGTTTTAATGAGCATCCCTAGGAAGGAAGAGCTGCTTGTAGTAATTTTGTATAGGTAACATATAGTCTTTCTTTTTCAAAACCCCAGAAGTTTGTTCTTGAAGATCAGTTACATTTATGCATATAATACCCTCCCATATCCTTGAGAAGACTTTTAGCTTCAGTTGACCTGTGTTAGAATATGAAGTGGTTGATTTCTTGCCTCCTACCTGAATGTTTTGAGATCATTTAGTTTAATTAACTAATACTTATATTAGTATACAACATGAGCCGGTCCTGTGCCAGGCTCCGGGGATGCAGTGAAGAATGAAAGCAATCACAACAAGCATGGTGACAGCAACAATTACAAAGAATGATAAATGTCCAGTAGTAGATTGTGGTGACACAAGGTCTAGGGACTCCTACATAGCTTCAGGGGTTCAAGGACAGCTTCCCAAAGAAAGGTATTTTATTTTTATTTATTTATTTATTTTTTTTTTAATTTTTTTTTTTCAACGTTTATTTATTTTTGGGACAGAGAGAGACAGAGCATGAACGAGGGAGGGGCAGAGAGAGAGGGAGACAGAATCGGAAGCTGGCTCCAGGCTCTGAGCCATCAGCCCAGAGCCTGACGCGGGGCTCGAACTCACGGACCGTGAGATCGTGACCTGGCTGAAGTCGGACGCTTAACCGACTGCGCCACCCAGGCGCCCCAAGAAAGGTATTTTAAATTGAGATAAAACATAAGTAGGAACTAAGCCAACATGGGTACAAGATTATTCTAGGTAAAGGGGGCAGCTTTGTTAACCTGTGTGATTGAGAAATCTTGCATATTCTTCCTGCCTTTGGGACAGAAAACTAGGGATGTGTTGAGACAAAATTCTTAGAACTAATTCTGATTTAGCTGGTATTCTTGGGTTGTCCAAAATTCTGGGTAATAAAATTTGCACCATATTTTGACTGACAAAGACTTATATTTTTAGTTATTGACTTATTTGTATTAAGGAATATGAGGCAGGGTATTATATCGACATTTTAGTTAATAAACTGAAGAAGAGGGACCAGTGAGAGAGACCAAAAGAAGACAAATATGAGTAGGGGTGCCTCGGTGACTCAGTGAGTTAAGCATCCGACTCTTGATTTCGCCTCAGGTCATGATCTCCTCATTCGTGAGATCAAACCCCACATCATACTGCGCCGACAGCGTGGAGCCTGCTTGGGATTCTCTCTCTCCCTCTCTGTTTGCCCCTACCCCCCTCAAAATAAATAAATAAGGTTTAAAAAAAAAAAGAGAGAGACAAGTATGAGGAAGGGGAGGTTTTATAGGATCCAAGTGAGAGTTTCAAGAAGATAGGACTAATCAACACTGTCACATGACTTTGCAGGGAGTTCTCAGTGACATAAAGATTGTGGAACTGACCATATTCTAAGGAAGCACATTTCAGTGGGGGTTCTTATGCTAGTATGTCTGATGGGGGACAAGCTCTGGGGTTGGACTATCTAAATGCTTGGTTTCAAATCTGGACTCCATAGACTTTGCTTCTTTTCAGTTTTCCCATTTGCAAAAAGAAATAATAATAGTATCCACCTCAAAGGGGGCATCAGTGATTAAATGAGTTCGTATATACAAAACACTTAGAATGGTACCCGGTACATACAAAGTGCTCAATGAAGATATGAAAGTCAGACAAATCTTCTGGAATATTCAGAAACTTGTTTTATACCAGGTGTATATCCATCACACTGCTATCTTTGTAAAGGACAGCTGTGCTGCTATTACTTTCCTGTTTAAATCTCTTTAGTTGCTCCCCATCACCTACAGAATGAAAGATGGACTCTTTAGTGTAGCATACAGTGACTCTCACGATCTGGTTCCAGCCCATACATCCATCCCCCATAATTTTCTTATCCTTTGCCTGTTGCCATACTAGCCTTTTAACAGCAGGGCTCTCTGATTCTAATTCTTCCTCACTGTTTTGCCTGAATACTAACCCCCATAATTCCTTCCAAAAGCGAAGCCTTCCTGATTCCTCCTGCCCCCAGGCCAGTGAGGATCCCTCACTTTCACATACTATCCCTGTTACCCCTCTTAGGGACACATAACACAGGGACACGGCGTGTGGGATGTGGTCAGTAAGTGTTTATGGCATGAATAAACAAAGCTGAGAAGACAGTGTTTTCATTTTACAAGTGGAAAAACAGAGATGAAGTCACTTACTTCCCCAGAATCACAAATCAAGCAGAAGCCTGGAAACTTGAGCCTGAGTTTTGACTTCCACTGCTCTTGCCTGAGAATCCCCTGCCACATCTGATTGCTTTGTTTCAGGGATGTGACTGATAACCTAGGCATAAAGCTGTTAGATCTTTGAGTTTTTGTGTAGATACTAAAAAATGCTGACTCCCAAGCCCTTGTGTTTGATATGGTCTCTTTTTGTTTTATGCAGGTGTCTTTTTTTTTTTAAATTAATTTATTTTGAGAGAGAGAGAAATTGTGCATGCACAAACGGGCACATGAGTGAGGCAGGGCAGAGAGAGAAAGGGAGAGAGAGAATCCCAAGCAGCATCCATCCTCCGTACAGAGCGCGATGCAGGGCTCAGTCTCACGATGGTGAGATCATGACCTGAGCTGAAATCAACCAACTGAGCCACTCAGGCACCCCTGCCTGTAGACACATTTTAAGGAATGTATTAGGAGCGGCCACTTCTAAAAAGGGGAATTGCAGATGCCTTTTATTGCATCTCTTTGCTCCTCTGTATCTTCTAGCTTATCCACACTAAACGCATTTGTTTTGTAATTGCGTTGGAGAAAAGGGAGCTTAAATGTTTATTTAATATAACATAAACCTATTTAAATTACTTTTATTCTCCAGGGGATCAACAAGTTGGTTTACCATCACAGAACGGCTTCTGTCCCTTTGTATTTTCTCACTCTGTAAAGGTCTAATGTGTTATGGATCTGAGGGGCCTGTATCTGGACCTGTTTCAACACGACTGTAGCAGGTGAACGTCTTTACTGACTAATAAGGTCAGAAATACTGTATTAGTCATCTTTATCCTTAAAGGGTAGGTAATAAATTACAATGTGGAAATAGATAATATTCTCTTAGAAAAATGGTCATATCATGGTACATTTGCATTTCATCCGGACTTCACCTGGCCAAGATACCACTGAGGGCACTTAAAGCACCACACAACTTGATTTTCTTCTCTGCTATGACACATTGTACTCACTTCACATTCATTTCACAATCTCCACAATCTGGGATCATTATCCCAGTTCAGTGAGAATCAATTTCTCATAGTTGATTGTCTGAATCACTGCCAGCTCAGTCACATTTTCTACATCATTTACCAGAAAGTATAGTTTTTTTAAAAAGTCGGAACAATTATGCAGGTAACCTGTAGCCTTGATATGCCCTCCAAATGTGCTTCAGAACAGTCACCCACCCCTGGAGCCCAAATTCTTCTCCACATCCAGTGACAGTGTTGCTGACCTGTAGATCAAAGGATTCCCCACCCCAGTGCACCATTTTCTGAGTGAGTCTCTATTGACATGCTAGAGTTCATTCTCTCTTGAAAGGAGAACAGTTCAGTTAATCTGTAGAGAACAGCCTCTATTGTTTTCTTTTAGCAGAATAATTACATCTCTAATTTCTATGGAGATAGCAAAGAAAGAACACATCCCGGTTTGGGATATGTTTATGTGGTTTCAGAGTAGATTAAAGGAGAAGTTTCTATGGCTTTTAGTTATGATCTTTTATCCCCAAACGTGCATGAATCGGTAAATTATAATAACTCTTCTACTCCTTCCATTCATGGTAATTGCTTGTTCATGTTTAAGTATAAGAAAGAAGGCTTGATTTAAAATCTAAGTCCTATTGACATGTTTTTATGCCATCAACCTTTGTAAAAGTAAATTGAGTAGAAAATTAAGTCCTGGCATATGATGCAAATTCCTCTAATCTGTCTGGTCTTTGTTTAATCATTTATGAGTCATCGCTGCAAGATGTTTATATAGATTAGATACCACAGAGATCTAAGGAACTATATTTATTTAATCCTAATTAATATTTGGCCTTAAGTAGATTTATCACACCACCTTTCAATTTCCTAATTTTAAGCAATTACATAGCAAGCAGCTGTTGGCCAGATAAATGTTAAACTTTGCCAGATATATAGAAGTGTCTCACCGTATTTGGACTACATTAGGGTAGATTACAAGACATGTTAAAATTCATACACCTTTGAAAGATTGTATGTTGTAGATTATCATTAAAAAATTATGTTTCCTAGCGTTAACATTCATGCTAAGTTATCACAGATAGTTCTTTAGTGTATGTTTGGTCCTAGTATGTAAACATAGGTCAAGTAAAAATAACTTTTTGTAACAATCTATGTGAAAATGCTATACATTTAAATAACACTTAAAAAAATAAAATACTGGATTAGTAAGGAATCCCATTTTCTTAATTGGAGTGCTCCAAAACTTTTACATTCTGCTCCTTTTTTGAAAATAAAATTACCAAAGGAACAGTTACAATGGTAAAGAATAAAGAGAACGTTAAATATAGACCCTCTGGAATCTTAACAGTGGTTTTAAACTTTAGTGTGCCTCAGAATTACCTGGAGAGCTTACTAAAATGAGATTGCTAGGTCTGACTTCCAGGATTTCTGACTCAGTAAACCTGAGGTGGAGGCTACACATTGGATATCTAACAAATTCTCAGGTGGTCTTGCTGCCACTGGTCTGGGAAATCTTATACTGTGGTATCCAGAATCTAGATCGGTCTCTCCTTATATTGCTTCAGTTTGTGGAATGAATGAATGAATGAATGAATGAATGAATGAATGATAGAGTCAAAAAGAGAGCATATTCATGAATAGATTAATATATGTGAAAGTGCTTGAGTTCTCCAGCTATGATACATTAATATGAAATAATGTTACAGCTTCCATTTAATATATAATAATGTTATATGATAACGCAATTTTCAATTTTCGCTATTTTCGAAACCCTCTGTCTGTATCAGCAGAGGGGGAAGTAATTGAACAATTGCTAATACAGCTTACATTAATTTGCTCAGCTAGACAGGGGCCTCTTTCCTGACTTAGGGAAGTTCCTTGGCTAGGTAGGTCCAGTGGGAATCCCTTACTTGTGAGCCTGGCTGCAAGCTATCTTTATCTTGGATTATTCTAGACACATTTATCTCTAGCAATTTCCAAGGAATATTTTTTTTGGTACCCTTTTTAAAATCACTTTTTATTGGCCTGCCTTCTAAAGCTCCTGGGTCCTGGTGATAACAAGATTGTGTTATCAGTTCCTCTGTTCTTCCTTCCTGTCTCTTTTCTTCTTTCCAAAGTCTGGTGTTACAGTCCTTCTAAACTCTCTTCTTAATAATGATTTTCTCCCCTTTTTTTGGGGGGGGGGATGCTGGTAATATAAATTAGTGCTACCTTCAGAACTTTTAAAATAGGATAGAAATATTTCTGGACTTCTTTTTAGTAAAGGTTGTTATTCATTCCTTTCTGTAGCAGCTGTTTGGAGTTAAGTAACTCAGGTAGTTGCCCAGTTTTCAAGGCACTTAGTGTCAACTCCACAGGAGAAATTATTTTACTGCTACACATACAAATTATATTTTCCATCATTGGGCTGTATTTTTCTTGGAATTTAGTCTCACCCTGGGGAATATTTTTGAAAATTTTAATAGTTGTCCATAGAAATTGAGAAAAAAAATCTAAAACGTCTGTCTGTCAGATCTCATTATTCTAGCACAGAACTTGTTTGGAAATCTTACAGTGGATGATAGAGCCTGAACATGTTGGGTAATAATTTCATTCATTCATTTATTCATTCAACACATTTTAATTGAGCATTTCCTATCTGGCGGCAAAAAACAAAAAAGACTAAGTACAAACATGTACAGGTAAAGGAAATGACTCATGGTGACTTATTAAACTCTACTGCATAAGGATGCCATCCTATTCATGAATGTTGAGTACAGTCATTTTAGTCTTTCAGGCTGTGGAGAGATTCCAAAATTTTAGAACTTGAAACCATTGCTACAAGTAAATAAACAACTACAAAATTTCTAAAGTCAATATATCATCTTTTTTAAGGTAAATATTTTTTATAATGTTCAAAGTTGAAAGTTTCATGAATTTTTTTTTTTTTTTTTTAATTTCCTCTGACTCACTTTTTCCTCTGGGCTTGGAAAGATTCATACTATACCTCCAAGGTTATATGGAAAGTCCCAGTTAAGCCATGCCACGTGATGACTTGGTCAATGTCACAACTCCTGAAAAATTACTGAACATACCTTAGTTCTCACTAATGCCTGTTCCTCCTTTGCCTTCTGGACCTCCCCTTATCCATATCTTAGAGGCAGTGTGCCAAGCATAACATCTCTATCCATATCCAGTGCAGTGGAGGAGAAATTTTCTCTCCCTTGTTAGCCATGAGATATCTTTTGTGGATTAAAGACAGCTTCTTCTCCAGAACGCTGAGAAGAATGTTAGACTTAGTGACAGAATTATTTTCTCAAGGGACACCTGGGTGTCTCCGTTGGTTGAGCATCCAACTCTTTATTTTGACTCAGGTCATGATCTTGAGGTTTGTGACTTCCATCCCCACGTCAGACTCTGCACTTGGCCATGTGGAGCCTACTTGGGATTCTCTCCCTCTCTCTCTCTGCACCTTGCACTCTCTCTCTCTCTCTCTCTTTCTCTAATTCTCTCTAAATAAATAAATTAAAATTTAAAAAGAAGAATTATTTTCTCAAAAGTTTATAAGAAGCAGCTTGTCATTTTGGTCAAGTTCTTGTCATTAAGCATTCATAGTAGAATTCAGTAGGCACCATGCCCCGATTATGACATGTCCTTCACCGGTGAAAGTTCTGCACTTACCACCATGTGTGTACTAATAGATATTGGTCAGGACTCTAGATTGTTAATGCCAGAGAATCCTGAAGAACACTCCTACTCAGATCTGATTTTGATTGGGAAATAATGGTTGAATGTCCTGAATTTGAAATAAGCTTTTTCTTTCTAACTAAAGAAATGGAGAAAAGATCTAGTGATTACCTAAAAGGCTAAGAAACTATTCAGCACTGTGGGGGAATCTTAACATTTCTCCCCACCCCCCATATTCCTGATGCAAGGATGGCCCCAGGATAGCAGTTCTAATGGAAACCTCTTCTGAATTCTAAAGACTATACCCGAAAGGACATAAGGGAGGAAATAAATCTGGGAGGGAACTGAGAGCCTCCCTCATGATAGCCTGAGGGATATAAGAGCTGTTTATCTCTTATACTAATCTTAAAATCAGTTGCTATGGGTCTTAATCCATTTCTTATAAAAGAAACTGCACATTAGAGGGTAGAGGAAAAGTTCTATAAAGCCTCCTTTAGAAATGGTGCTGTCCCCAAGATTTAGGGGTATTCCCTTGGTAGAGTAGGGATATTGGTAAAATGGCTATACTCTGAAAGACCACGTGGACTTGCTGGGTCTCAACCCAGAAGAATAAATTGGGAAACTCAGTCTCCTTAAGACAAAAGAGTCTCAATATAACCCAGCGTTTTCCATACAGAATCCCTAGTGTGTCTGAGAAATGGAAGAGCCAGGTCTATCTTTATAGATAGTCTCAAATTATAGTCTCAAATTAACTTTGAGACTTACAAGATCACTGAAAAGTCAAGGGGGCCGATGGTATTATCCTTGAAGGGTTCAGAAACCCTCAGCCTGTAGGCTCAACCCTCAACATCAGCACAGCCAGGCCTTCACCCTCACTCACCATTTACCAGTTCTCTGGATATCTCCTGACTTTGCCTCTCCTGGGACCAAAGGGGAGGGGATCACACAAAGAGGGTAGTATGAGTTCAACTCCTTTCAAAATCTGTTACAGCCCACTAAGAACACCTGACTCCCTCACTTTGATGGTGAAGAACCCAGTCTAACCTGCTTAAACCTCATTCTGTTTTTTAGATGTCTGTCATTGCTAACCCCAGTCTGTGTGCTTCAGTCCCTATAATCTGACACACAGGTCAGTTTCTTCCTAGCCTCTCACTTGCCCATGTCTTGGTTATTGTGTTACTTACTGATTCCTGCTCCCCCCCCCCCCCCCCCGCCGCCCACTTTTTATCAACTGATGAAATTTAGAGTAAAATGTTCCTTTTTTATTTGCCCTATACATGTGATAGTCTGGTTACCTAGGTTAACTTATCCTTGAAGGGTGTTGGATTTTACAAGATAACATAGTTAATGAATGATATTTTTCTATGTAATTATCCTTGTAACCAGAAGACATAAAATTTAAATAAACTATTTTTTAATGAAGGATTTATTTTTAAACATATTTAGAGTTACTTCACAAAATTGACATGACAAGGGCATGATTTCGTTTAACTAAAAGTCCTGTATTACCTTCACACTTCAACAGAATTATATCACAGTACTTGTTATCTGTGACTTAACACAATTTCTTATATATATATTCACATTGGCACAGCCTTAATGTTTCTAAACAGCACTTACAACCGCTCCAACAAAACTGGTAACGTAAGGTTTTCATTCAAGTAACAGTGCTGAAGAATGCTGGATTGTAATTCTGTTTTGTAGTTAATCAACTAGATTTGGTTTTTCTTTACTTCACGGTTTCTTATTTTTATGTAGCAAAACTGTTAAGATAGAAGAAATATCATTTACAAAAATAACAAGTTATTGTTAACCAGTGAACGCAAAGTGCAACTTTTGGTGCCATCTCAGTTTTCACACTGGTCATCTTTCTCCGTTCCCGAAGAGAAACATGAAGCAGGTGCACCCTGGCTTGAAGCAAGTCCTGAGATGCTCCTTGGGCACCGCTCTTCCCTGTAGCCTCCTCCAGGCCTCAGCCATGCCACACCCAGCTCCCCTCAGTGCCTGGAATGCCCTCTTTCAAAAGACCTGCCCTTCAGGCTGAGCCTCGTTCTCAGGAATTTGCCAGATGTCTGCTCTTTGATTTCTCAAACTTTCATCTAAGTCTAATTTGTGGTTCACTCTGTCCTTGGCAACTTCATCTCTCAGTACTTGTTCTCAAATACTGTTTTACTGGCTGATGAACTTCACCCTGGTACAGTAATAATAAGAACTCATACATTCATGGAAGCCCTTTCAGGGAAGATATTTACCTTTCAGATTACCTTTATAGGTAGAATCCTTAGAAGAATAATTGCATGAGAATTTCAGGCCATGTGTCAGTTTGTGAAGGGGATAATTTTGGTCAGTGAGCCTTTTTGTGCCCTTCAAATCATACCAGATAAAGGAATAGTTTCATTTTTATCAGAAAAGATTGGACATTTTGCTTGTTATTTCATGCTTGAGCAGCCTTCGAGAAGCCATAAATCAAAGAAGTTATTAATGCATTATAGTTTCTGTAAAATTTGTTACTGTTTTAATGTGATGAGATTTCTATAGTGAGATTAAAAATATAGGTGTGAAAAGATGTTAATTGAAGCTTAGGTTTTAATAAGGAAAATTGGAATCAATCATAATGCCCAAGAATAGAAGAGTGAGTAACCATACTGTGTGTGTGTGTGTGTGTGTGTTTGTAAAATAAGTTATAGTATATTCTTTCTGTGAAATACCATGTAGCCACTTTAAAAAATGTGGCAGAATTCATGGGGTGATCTCGGAGACATTGCTATTTAGAGACAACAAGCACATGATGTCAACATATTTAACGTGATCTCATTTACGTCAAAAAGTAAGAAGAAAAATGATTATAGGGATGTGTACATGCATCACAATTTACGTGCATAGGCAAAGAACTCGAGCTCTTCTTCTCTTCTTTCTTTCATTTCCCTTCCATTTGATTTCTTCCTGAATATTTCAGTTTTAAAGCCATTAGGAGAAGCCAAGCAAAACAAACGCCTGTGGCAGTAGAATGGGTCAACAGTGGCCCAGAGCCAGGTACCAGCTCCAAGCCCGAGGAGGAAAGCACCCACAATGGAGGACTGGCCAAGGCAGAGTGTCAGATGCTAAGTGAGGTATGGAGAGCATTGACTGATGCTCTGGGGAAGCAGAACCCTAGTCAGATGAGGGCAACATTCATGTAAGAGGGCTGCCTGGTGTGAGGTATTGGAACCCACTTAGGGTGAAGAGGATGTCATCTGGGGTGGTGGCTGTGCATTATGAGGTATTTGTTCATATAAAGTGAGGAGGATGTCTGCATTGTGAGTGGCTTGGGGTGGAATGTCAGAACAAGGCCATGATGAAAAGGACATTAGGTAGGACACCTGCATGGGTGTCAGAACCTAAGAACAGAGATGAGGGCATATCCACAGAGGACACCATCCTCTCAAATGTTTCAAGAAAAAGAAATGGCTTTCTTGTGTACTTGAACCTTTTCTGTAAGTTTAAAATGGTTTCCAAAGAAAAGGTTATACAGCAACCAACAACCAGTTAATATAGATGTGAGGGGGTTCTTATATGTTGTCAACCTTGGATTCAGCTGCTTCTGCCTTTGGTAATGTATATATATGACCAATGTTGACCCCTAAGTAGGGACATCTCTGGGCCCCTGTGTAGCAGGAAGAAGTTACAGAAGGTAAGACCTTCCACCCTCAACAACCTTAGAGATAAATTTAAGGGTCAAAATTGTTCAGGGGAAGGAATAATGAGGAGAACAAAGGCAAAAGGAAATGTAGATAAAATTCAATTTCCTTACAGTTTGCAGCCCATTAACATATACTTGAGACAGGCAGAAAATGACATTCCTCCAGGAACTCACAACTATCTTAATGTTAATGTTTTTGCTAGAGGTGAAAAGCAACCTTAGCTTGACAATAGCCAGACCTCTAGGATACTGTAAGTCATCTTTAAATTTTTTTTTTAAGTTTATTTATTTATTTTGAGAGATACAGAAACAGTGGGGGAGGGGCAGAGAGAGAGAGGGAGAGAGAGAACCCTAAAAGTGTGGGGCTTGATTCCAGGACCGTGTGATCATGACCTGAGCCAGAATCAAGAGTCGGGTGCTCTACCTACTGAGCCACTCAGGTGCCCCGGAAAATCCGTTCGGAAACTTCCTTTATCTTTCTTTGCCCAACTTAAAAGTGTATAATCAGTCGTTCCTCACAATCCCAAGGCAGCTCTGTCTACCCACGGGTCCTGTCCCCATGCTATAATAAAACACTGTTTTTGCACTGGGAAAAAAAAGAAAGAAAGAAATAGAAGAGGAGTAGAAGGTGGGGAAGGTTAAAATGGAGACTCTTACTATTTTACTCTATAGTCTTCTGTGTTGCTCTTTCACTTGAAAATACATGCGAATTTTAATTGTTTAATAGAAAAGAAATGGAAAAATAATATCATAGAGCCTGCAAATATGTGCCTACCAAAGCAGAAATTCAATTATCCTAGTTTCAGTTCTATTGAATTACCCTCTAGTTTTAATTGAAAAACAAAGATAATTCAGTTGGTAATTCTACATTGAGTTTAATGATTTTTCTATAGAAATAATTTGGATTAGAAAATAATACTGGGGCCTCAAAAATACATCATTTAATGTGAGCTTCCGTTTATTCAGATGTGCCAGGGATTCTAACTAAAATAAATGAAAACAGGATGTTGCAGTGAGAATTTGTTTTGTAACTATTTAAAATTTTGTTATTTAGCCTCTGTTAGAAGAATTTTGTTTATGAGGCCAACTCCAGACTAAGTTAAATAGATCTGCCATGGTAACATTATCATTCTGGTTCTAAATAAGTGTTTTCTTTTAATACGCATGCTGAAACTTCCTAATATGACAAACTGGGGCACATGAAATGGAGTTTTATGCTCCAGTGAACTGGATTCTCTGTAGCTGCTTAGAAAAATATCTGGAGCGTTCTAGTGGATTGATTCATTTTTGTGACCATGTTTCCTCTTACCTTTGTGAAATGCATGTTCCTACACATTTTAATTCTTCTAAAAATGGGAATTCATTTATCTGTCTACTGCAGAGTACTCATGAGAACTGAGAGAAATGATGAATCCTAACAAATACAAAAACAATAATAATTGTAGATGATACTCATCAGTTTATTCATTCAATGCTAGTGTCTATAGATATAACCAATGACAGAGAAGATAAGGTCCCTGCTCTGATTACCTTCGATTAGGGAGAGAAAAATAAGTAAGCAAGATAATTGCAGAGTATGAGAAGTATTATGAAAAGAATAAACACAATAATGTGATAGAGAAGAGCTTAGCAAAAATAGGAGGGCCTTTCCAACAGAGGGATATCTCAGCTCAGATATGAAGAAAGAGAAGCAGCCAGCCAGTGAAGAGTAGGGAGGGGAGTGTTTCAGGCAAGGGCATGGTGAGTGCAAAGGCACTGAGACAAAAACAATGGTGTGATTGAGGAAGAGTGGAATGTGGTAAAATGGACAGAGTACAGAGCCCCTTATGTCAGGCATCGTGCCAATGGTTTTCTCTGTATTAGCTCCTTTAAGCCTCGTAGAAATCTTATGAGGCTCATCCTAATATGGTCCATATTTTTGAGTGGGTGGTATTGAGTAACAGAATGGTAAAGAAACGTTTTCACCCATGAAGTCTGACTTCAGAACCTGTGCTTTCAAAATTATACCGTGCTATTTCCCAAAGAAAGCACCATACAAATGTAAATTACTATTATTGTTATGATACAGTTTCTGTTACCTTTTATAGCTTAAAAAACTCATCTGTATTTCCATATTTCATTCCATAAAGAATGTGTGCCTGCTCTATTTGCCAAGCTTTACGTAAAATATAGACAAATTTAAAAAAAAAAACAAAGAATATAGACAAATTGGAGAGTATTAGGAAGAATTAGTAAAGAGTCTTGACATTTGTGAAGCATGTGTGACTCTCATGAAAAGGATAAAGCTCAGGAAACTATTCATGTCTTAGTCACTATTCATATATTTATAGGACCATCCGGTGGAAAAATAACTAAACGTTTTGTATGGCCTCCTAGTAGATACAATTTTGGGAGAAAACTACTTTTGAAGAGGAATGTGTTTTGATAAGGAAATGACTTTCTAACATCCAAAAAATCTAAAATTGGAATAATCTATTCTGGGGGAGATAAAGAGACCCCAACATCAGAGGTATTTAAGCTGAGGCAGAAAACCCTGTTATTAAGAGGATTATTAATTGTCTGTAGAAGATTCAGGCAGTCATTGGATAATTGAACTAGGATGGTTTTTCCCAATCCTGAGACTCTATGATAGGCATGCTATGGCCAGAGACTATGAGACTCTGACTTGTCAGAACATGGTAAAGACCCCCAATGCCAGATGTAGCTGAAGAAGCAAAGTAAAAGCCCAAACAGGAGGGCTGCACTTAGATATTGAAAACCCCATTGTCTTCTTCTCAAGGGGACTGGCAATCTGACTGACACTTGAAAGCAGGGAATTGATATTTCATGTCTTTATTAGATTACCTGTAATTCTCATTGGATTGCATTGATTTGTTTATCTCTATGTCTTCTTCTAGACCCTAGATTCACTGAAGGAAAATTCATATTTTTGTTTTCAGACCTAAAGTATTAAAAAGAAAGTAACTAAGACAATAAGTAGCAAGCCCTTACAGGTCCAGAGCATAGGTTCAGCCAGTCAAACTTGGATTTAGAAGTGTACTTGTGGCCAGCGTTCACTTTCCAGTGATCCATCCAGGTCCTAGACGTGTGCTCTTTGAACATGCTATCCGAAGACTCATTCACTAAAATACATTTTTCATTTAGGAGATTATGGAATCCAAGTGATTCAGTAAAAAAGGCATGATTTGTATGGAATTAGATCTTAGATCTGGAAGTTTTCTCCATTTGGTGTTCTAGAGTTCTACCAAATGAAATTACAGTGAAGTAGTTGAAAATAAACATTTTATGCTAAGCCAGTTTGTTGATTTTTATAGAGATATGGTATAGGGTCACCTTTGAAACTCAAAATTTCAGATAGATTTCTTAAACAAGGGATATCAGTGGCTTCTTGGAATTGAGATAATTATAACCTCATTGCTACCTACCACTGAAGAAAAAAAGTACTTCGTTTGCAATACTTTTTGGTATTACTAAAATTTAAAAGTTTTGTCTTTGGGCAGTGAAAAAGACCGATTTATTTGAAGAACTTTTTTTTTTTTTAATATTTTTTTTCCAACGTTTATTTATTTTTTGGGACAGAGAGACACAGAGCATGAACGGGGGAGGGGCAGAGAGAGAGGGAGACACAGAATCAGAAACAGGCTCCAGGCTCTGAGCCATCAGCCCAGAGCCCGACACGGGGCTCGAACTCACGGACCGCGAGATCGTGACCTGGCTGAAGTCGGACGCTTAACCGACTGCGCCACCCAGGCGCCCCTTGAAGAACTTTTTTAATTTGACCATCTTGAACTTATTTATTTATTTGTTTGTTTGTTTGTTTGTTTATTTATTTATTTATTTATTTATTTATTTATTTATTTATTTTGTTTTTAAGAGAAAGAGAGTATATGGGAATAGGAGAGAGGGGGCAGAGGGTAGGGAGAAAATCCCAAGTAGGCTCCATGCTTAATGAGGGGTCCAACGTGGGGCTCAATCCTATGACCCTGGGTCATGACCTCAGCTGAAATCAGGAGTCGCATGCTCAACTGACTGAACCATCCAGGCGTCCTTGAACACATTTCAGAAATGTGGTGTAATTTATTAGTAGGTAATGGCATATGTGAAGATATGGTATTGCATTAACTAAACCAGAGCAAACAGAGGAATTGGCTCTTTTGCATGTGCATTGATGACTTTTACCTTGCTCTTAATTCTGGCCTTCTCTCAGCATCAATTAGTAAAAAAAATGTCTGAAACAGATGTCATCTGGGACCTTCCAGCTTTTCAAAGATATAGGTTATGCTGGCTCAAAAGCCAGCCCACCTCTTCATTCCCTTACATTCCACTGCCTGTGGAAATCCTAAACCCTCCTTAGGATTTCTGTAAGTTCTCAAGGGGCTCCCTTCTCTGGGCCTGCTTCACTTCCTTTGCCCCAGCACTATGAACCTGCCCATCCAAAAAGAGAGTCTCCTTAAATCTATCATTACTGAAAAGACTGTTAAGGAATCTTCCACTGGGCTGGACATAAGTTAAGATTCATTTGAATCCATACAAGTATATCTTTATTTTGCATAGGGGATAAAACCTTGAATAATCAATTTATTGAAAATCAAAAATACTTGGCTTGCATAACAATTTTTTCTTTATTTGGGATGGATAGTCCCTTGGCAGTGACTCATACTATCTTAGTTTAAAGCCTTTCTCTTCTAAAGAAGAGCCTTCTAAAAAAGAGCCTTTTTATATATATACATAAGAAGTAGGGGCACTTGCTAGTTGAATGGACTATTGCAATAAATCTGCTCATAATGTAAACTAGTTACCAGCTTTTTTTTATCAGATTTATAAATTGTCATGGACTGGAATTTTTTATATTCAAAAACTCTTTTATTTAAACATCATTGCTAAGGGTCACCCAGCTGGGTGGCTCAGTCTGTTAAGTGGCCGACGTCAGCTCAGGTCATGATCTCTCACTTTGTGAGTTCAAACCCCATATATAATGTAGCAAGACTGAGAAAAGGGAATTTTTGCAAAAGGCAAACAGACTTTTAATAAAACTTAAGTAACACCATGCCACTTGCAACTTAAATTCCTCCAATAGCCTACCAGATGATGTCCAGCCCCCTTGTCCTGGCATTCAAAGCCTGAACATCTGCTCACTTTTACCCATATCCTCTCTCCTGCTTTGCATTTTATGTGTCAGTAGAACCTCCTACTGTTCTTCCCAAACACCCATTTTTTCTCTTTTCTGTGCTCATGCTGTTCTGTCTTCCTAACTTCCTTCCCCACCTTTCATTTGAAATACTTGTCCATCGTCCAAGACTTATCTCAGGCATCTTGTCATTCAGGACTCTTTCTTTGTCTTTTGTCCCATCTATATTCTGTAAAACTCTTTTGTGTCCCTGGAATATTCCATGCTTATTTCTTCTCTTGTACATGTTAGATTATATTCGAATTAATAGTTGATATGTCTTGGGTCCTAACTAAAACGTGAGTTCTTGATGATGGATACTGTTTTATTTGTCTGAGTTGTTTTACCACTTAAGTTCTAACATTAAACACTCCATAAGTATTTGATGAATGAGTGAACAAATGAACAAATAAAAGCTGTATTTAATGGAATCAACTTTTGATGGGATCTCGAGATAATATGAAATAAAGAATTCCTGGTGGGAGCAATGGATTTATGGTATTTACCCGCAGCCTCTTTCTTAGTCCTTGCTCGTGACCAATAGCATACATCTGGGAGGTTTGGTTTATTAGAGTATTTTGTGATAAGTGCATACAGAGAGGAGGAGATGATGATTTTATATAGGAAGTAAGCCAGAATCTTTGGTCTTATAGGCAGCATGTTCTCTTACCAAAACAATGAAACCATACTATAGGAAAATTGATCCAAAGCCCTATCACAAATAGAAAAATATCAGGTTGTATCTGTGTCTGAGACTTCAACTCTGAATCCTTGGTCCTTTCACCAAAGGTAGGAAAAAAGCCACGGCCATGCCCCATATCGATAATAAGTATGTGGACAATGAGCACTGGGCACAGTCATGACAGTCGCGTCCCTGCCACCAATGCAGCCACCATTATCTATTGTGCTGCTTTTTCCTTTGCTTCCTTTGCAGAAGAGGAAAAGTTCATGACCACAGGGGAGTTTACAGTGAGGCGAAGGCAACTTTCAGAGCTACTCTACAAAAAGAGTTTTTTATTTTTTATTCCAAATCCAGGAGTAATTTCCAGGGCTCCTTTTTGGATTCTGTATTTGCAATCTCATCAGTAGTAGCCAGACGGTAGCAACAAAGAAAAGAAATCTTGCTCTGTGTGTCTCTCCTCAATCCACAGATAATTTCTCTGCTTTTCATTGAGGTCAGTCAGTTAACAACAAATGCTACAGACAAGTCCTGCAATTAATCAGCCTGCATTGCCTTCTGTTTCAATCTTGAATATTAAACAGTGGACTCATTTGGAGAGAATCAGGCAAATATAAAGGTCATAACATTAATCACCGAGTTACCTAAACCCTGAGCCTTTTCTTCCTTTTAGAAGTGGTGGCTTGTCAGGAGAGAAAACAGTAACAAGAACTCTCCATGGTTGCTGGTGATTGTTAAATTCCAACGAGGATTTTTCCACTTTTGGTTAGTTAAATATTTGATACTAGTCTATGGCAGTAGAAACACTGCAATATTGGGCTTTGTCACCATCGCTCTTATTTTCTAGCTTAAAGATGACGGAGGATGCTGTGGTAACTGTTCAATAGCTTTTTCAAAAACTACCTTTATCTCCCCATACCAGATCTGAGATTGGCGGGGTGCGGGGTGGGGGGGAGCGGAGCTTCAGCACTTTTTTGCTGAACTTCTGGTTCCCCAGCCTTTTAGAATTCCAACCCACTCGTGGTCCTGTCAGCCGCTGTAGGACCGCAGCCCCCTACCCTCTGTGCTTGTCCCATCAGGACCACAGAACTTGCAAAAACAAAAACACACAGAGACACTCTTCTGAGAGGTGCCTCTGCAGACTCATGGCTCCCACATCAGCAGAACTCTGGGTGCCTTCTGTCATCTTACCTGTCCACTATTTCAGTCAATTTTCCTGTTTCATACGATTTTCCTCAAGCTCAGTCCCCTCCCTGCCTCACCCCACAGGTGATGGTCCTGTCTCCCTCCAGTTTTCCTAAGAAAACAGGGGTAGGGGATAAGAAGATTCACATATCTGCCCGTGTACGTGTTTTCGCTCCTTGACTTTGCACAGTCTGAGAGTGAGAGATTATTATTCCTATTACAGATAAAGTGACAGGTGTGGGGTGCCTCTGAATGGTGTGCTCAACTCCCAAATCTCTTTTCCTTCCACGTTATGTGATCTTGCTTTACAGCTGAGGCTCTGTGGTATGAACCATCAAATTTCTCATTTTCCCGTTTCTAAACACTTAAATACAAATCCACATTTCTTTGATTTTTTTATGTTTTTTTTTTCCTCTCATGAGCTAATAATCCTCCATCCATGGCCTATATCTTCCTCCCTTTGGTGGACCTTGTTCATGAACCTCCCTTAACTTGAAACACTTCAAATGTGGTCCTGCATTTTCTCTGCATGCATAAATCTCTTTCTGTGTCAAAATCCATTTCTCATCCTTGCATCTGCCTCTGGATGCTACCCTATTGCTGTTCTTTCCTTCACAGCAAGTTTTTAAAAAGCATTTTGTTAACTCTGCTTTGTCACCTCCAGTTCACTCTTGTGCCTGCTGTAGTCTGAATTCCAGGGCTGTCATTTCACTGAAGTTGTTTTGTTCTAGGAAGGTGAGATTTGCTGTTAAGAAATAACCAAATCCAGTGGGTACTCTTCAGTCGTGACCTTTGGTCTCTGCTGTGCATGCTTCCTACTTTGGAATAATCTCTCATTGAGAGATTTATAACTTTCATGATGCCATTTTCTCCTAAATTTGTAATTCAGCCGTTCTTAATTTCTTTTGGCGCTTTCCTCTTCCCTCATGCTCCTTATGTTAGTGCTTTCCAGTGTCTTATCATTGACCCTCTTCTTCTCTATCAACTTTAATTGAAATATATCCACATCTATTAAATTACACTTCTTTGATGACGTCCTCTAACCTCTCTCTAGTCCAGACATCTCAATGGCCCGTATTTTTATTGTCTAATGAACTTCCATGGGCATCTCAAAGTCTGTAGGTTCAAAATCAGATGCAAAGTCTTTCTTTCCATCCATTCCCACAACCAGTACGATTGGTACCATTATCCACCTAGGCAGGCTCTAGTCAGGATCTTGGAAGTCATCCTTTGCCCTTCTCTTTTGATCACTACCAGATAAGAATCCTTTAAAACATTCCTAAATTCTCGAAACAACATGCTGCTTTTAGTAGTTTATTGCATCAGTTTGTACCCCCGTAATTTCTTGCCTTAAACGAAATTCTTCTTTACTTATTTATAGGATTTATTTCATTTTCTGATTAAAGCAGTGGTTAATTGTAACCTATTAACCTATTATGTATGTAGTCTATTATGCAGAATGAGCATCATTCTCTGGTTTCACTTGATGACTTCATTTATACCCACTACAGATGATCAGGTTTTGATTACTTACATTAAGACCAGTAGTATTTTACTATGTCAGTGTCCTTAGACCTTTTCATTTAATGTTTTTATTTTTTTCCTGTGGTCTACAAAAACCTAAGTTTATTTTTTGCTGCATTATAGAGCAGTAGTTTTTACTGTTGTTGTTTCCTGGGGTTTTTTGTTTGTGTACTTTGGATTTTTCTAACTTGAAAAGATCCAAAAATTTTAAATAGGAACTTTGAAGTAAGTTTCTGATCTCTTTCTCTATTTGTGTTGAACTTCGGTTAATTTTTTTCCAACTATATATGTTACGCTATGCTCACACAAGCTACCATCTGTCACCATACAACACTACTATAATACCATTGACTATATTCCCTATGCCTTTCATCCCTGTGACTTATTCATCCATAACTGGAAGACTGCTTTTCCACTCCCTTTAACTCCTTTGTGTCCATCCACCCCCCTCCCTTCTAGCAACTACTAGTTTCTTCTCTATATTTATGGGACTTTTTCTTTCTTTCTTTCTTTTTTCTTTCTTTTTGAAAGAGAGAGAGAGCAGGGGGCGGGGGGAGAGAGAGAATCTTAAGCAGGCTCTGCACTGTCAGCTTAACCAACTGAGCCAGCCAGGTGCCCCTGGGTCTCTTTTCTTAAATATCATAATGCTTACGGAACATATGTGCTAGCATTTTTCTACATAAATTGGTAACTACCTTCCCTTGACATGTCTCAATGGGATATATCGGCCAGGCTTGTCAAGATTTTCTGCTGTCCTGATGTGAGGGTCCCATTAGAACAGATGATAAAGGAAAATGTGATCTTGACTAAACAGCTTCTCATTCTGGAACTGCCTGCATTTGATCGGCTTTCAGTCCAGTTATAATAGTACCCATTATCTATATTCGCCAACTGCTTTGCTCCTACTAGCTCCAAAAAACCTGTTTGGCCAGAAACAGAAACAGGCATGCTGATTTGTGCATGTAAATTCATCCTCATTCTTGTTTCTTCCATGGGAAGTTAGTCAGACATCCTTCTTCCTTTGCTTTCGGTCAGTTTACGTGATGACTTTTACTGATGTGACATAAAATCACTTAATGATTGTTATTCAGCACTTTTAGGTTTTATTTTCTTGTCTTTGAGAAAGCCCCCTTTCTCAAGCAGATGACTTGAGCATCTGAAAAGTATCTACTTAAACATACCATCTTTCCATTTTGCTGGAGTTCTAAATTCTAATGCTAAATTTTCATTGAAAATAACACTGAATGGGGCGCCTGTGTGGCTCAGTCGGTTAAGCGTCTGACTTCAGCTCAGGTCATGATCTCGCAGTTCGTGGGTTGGAGCCCTGAGTTGGGCTGTGCACTGACAGCTCAGAGCCTGGAGCCTGCTTCAGATTCTGTGTCTTCCTCTCTCTCTGCCCCTCCCCTGCCTGCACTCTCCGTCTGTCTCTTGGTCTCTCTCTCTCTCTCCCTCTCTCTCTCTCTCAAAAATCATCTTAAAATTAAAAATTAAAAAAAAAATAAAGCTCTGACTTACAGGGTGTAGAATTTTGAATGGAGTTAATTCGAGGCAATTAGCAATAGACACTACAATCATCACTGCAGTCCACACTTCAATATTACCTTTATATTTGCTCTTATTAATGTTTTTTTAAAGTTTATTTATTTTGAAAGAGAGAGCGGAGGAGGGGCAGAGAGAGAGAGAGAGAATCCTAAGTTAGATACTGGTGAAATATTTCCCTACACAGAATCTATTTAAAAATGTGTTTCTATTTAGAATTATATTTCTATTGGTCAAGATGTACAGTACAAGGACATTGAAGGGTGAGTAGCTATACATCTTATTGAGGTACATCCTCATTCAGGAAAATTTTATGTAATTCTTAAGTGCCAAGTTTTCAGAAAGATACTGAAATTACAATATGAGTAAGAGGCAGACATCGTAGTTCAGATAAGTACAAGGTGTTTTAGAGCTCAGGCGGCTATAACAAAATACCCTAGACTGGTGGCCTACAAACAAAGGAAATTTAATTTGCACAATTCTGGAGACTAGAAGTCCAAGATCAAGGCAATACTGAGGACTGCTTCCTTAGATCACTATCTTTCTACTGTAACCTCACAGGGCGGAAAAGTCGAGAGATCTCTCTGGGATCTCTTTCCTAAAAGCACTAACCCCATTCACAAGGGCTCTGTCTTTATGATCTGATCACCTTCCAAAGACTCCACCTCTGAATACCATCACACTAGGGATTATAATTTTTAACATGAATTTTGGGGCATTCAGTCCATTGCACAGGGATTCATTCTATAAAAATCAAATGAAGACAAAAAGAAGATGCCTTTGAAACGACCCCAGATTAAGTAGCCTGTTCCTTCTTATCCTGCATACCTGCCAGTTTAATCTCTCTGATAAGGCAGCTGTGAGTTTCTTACTCTTCCAAAGCCTCCTGCCTCCCATTGGCCTAACCAGCGACATTTGATCGATCTGTCTTTTCATCTCCTTCTAGAATTGCTTGATATCCACTCTTGCTTATTGGACCAAGCTAGATTGCTCACTTCTCTCTGAGCCCTGCCTAAACTGTTCTGCCACCATGGTTTGCTCTTGGTTCCCTCTGTCTGTCAAGATCCTCCCCTTCCCTCAAGACCTCCATTGTGTGCTTTTGACCTCACATTTATTTCTATCCCATCTACTCCTTTAGACATTTGTCTACTTTGTAGTTAACACACGCCCCAACCTTCTGGAATGGAAGAATAAATAGACAAGCAAACAAACTTGAACTCATGCATATCTCCCCACAGAGGCTAGAATTGCTTTTCATTCTGTTTAGAATAGAGAGTGCACAGAATGTAAGTATTGAATACATTTATTTGGTGCACAAAGACTGTATCACAAGCATTTAATTTGTTTCTACTATGTGCCAGACTCAAAGTTTGGCAATAAGATATAGATGAAATAGATAAATTAACGAACAAAATATAGTCTGGTAAGTGCTCCCATAGAGGAAAGCACAGGAAATTTATAGGAATGATACTAATTCAGATGAATCAATATGTGCATGAAAGAATGGATGACTATGTGAATGAATAATTTATTTTAATTTTCTAAAGTTGACATTTAGTACTCTGCCGTCCTCCTTATGGGTGAATCACCCTGATAATCTTCTGTTGCAACCACAGTGAGTCCTAATTTCTTCCTTCACGACAGTCTCTAATCACACTCAGGTGGATACAATATAGTTCTAATGAATTCTTTACACCTGCTTTCTCAGGCACATCATCCTGGCTTTAACCACTGAGGTTTCCAATTGCAACATTAAAAATATTAATTTGGGAATTTAAAAAATAGTAGTTAAGCATAAGATTAATCTAATATTTCATTAGTAAAGACAAGTAAAATCTATTTAATGCTTCTTGATCTATGTTTCGTTCTTGTGCACAATTTCAACACTTTATTAGTTTACTTCCTTTGGCTTTCTACTTATGATGATTTGAAACAACCTTGTTTCCAGAGTCCTTTTCAAGAAGAACCTCAAGTTCTTTTTATGGGCTTTTTTTTTTTTGGTCTTTAAAATATATATTTTTTTTAATGTTTGTTTTTTGGAGACAGAGAGACAGAGTGCAAGCAGGGGAGGGGCAGAGGGAGAGGGAGACACAGAATCCGAAGCAGGCTCCAGGTTCTGAGCTGTCAGCACAGAGCCCGACACAGGGCTCGAACCCACAAAGCGTGGGATCATGACCTGGGCCGAAGTCAGATGCTTAACTGACAGCCATCCTAGTGCCCCTTTTTTGGTCTTTTAATTACAAAAATTCGGGAGGCTTCTTGGACATATGCTCTTCTTGGCACCATGATCTAGTTGGTGTTTTAAACTGGATCCACACTCAGTATAATTATTTGATACACTTCAAACGTAATCCAGTCACTTAGGATCATTGTGCTACAAAGTGTCCAAATCTACAGGTTGGACATCAGGTCTTCCTGATATCTGTCAGCAGAAGTTTGGTAGGGACTACTCAACAAAATTGTCATATAACAAACAGTCAAATATGACCTATGGCTCATTTTAGAAATGTTTTATTTTTTCTATTGCCATTTTATGTTAGATCTCTTTGAGATTTTAAACTCATAAAACAAACAAAAAAGCAATCAGTTTTCATTTGTCTGATTTAGTCATTAAGCCAGTGTTTATTGAACACATACTATGTGCCAGGTTTTTTTCTAGCTTCTGGGGTGTGGAAACAAATAAATAAACCTAATATCTCAGGAGAACAAAAATGACGTGAGGAGAGGGGATTAAGAATGACCAAGGGAGAGATATGTTTTTCATGCAGGAGGTTCACTGAAAGCCTCTCCAAGGAGATGTATTTGAGCAGAGACCCGATAGAAGCAGGAGTGTGAGAGAGTGAGCCATGCAGACTTCAGGGGCAGAGCAGTCCAGGAAGGGTGGCAGCAAGTGTCAAGCCCTGAGGCTTCCCTCGCTCCAGGGAACCTGTGTGACTGGAGTAGAGTGATTAATGCGGAGGGCAGAGAGGATGGGAGTGATGGTATTATATGGGATTTCTACGCCATGGTAAAGAGCTTATATTTTCTTCTGACTGGGATGAAAAGGGATTGGGGAGACCCAAATCAGGAAGTGACACACAATTTGATATGTATATGCATATATTTTTTTAATGCTTATTTATTTATTTTTGAGAGAAAAATAGAGTGAGGGAGGGGCAAAGAGCAAGGAAGAGAAAATCCTAACCAGGCTCTACGCTATCAGCACAGAACCCAAGGGGACACTAACTCACAAACCGTGAGATCACGACCTGAGCCAAAATCAAGAGTCGGAGACAGTTGACTGTCCCACCCAGGGGCCCCTTGGTATATATTTTAAAGGATTACTTTAGTTACTGATTGTATTCGTTTTCTTACGCTGTGTAACAAATTACTGCAGATTGAGTGGCCTTTAAACACATATTATCTCGCAGCTTCCGTGGGTCAGGATCAGAGAGGGACTACTTAACTGGGTTCTCTGCCTGGGGTCTCATAAGTGCAAAACCAAGATGCTGGACTATGTTCTCATCTGAAGCTGTATGCAGGCTATTGGCAGAATTCACTTCCTTGTTGTGAGATTGAGGTCCAGGTCCCCGTTTTTGTTTGTTTATTTGTTTTTGCCATCTTAACCACTTTTTTTCTGCTGTGGTAAAACAAACCAACGAACCGACAAAACAAAACTCATAACACAAAATTTTCCATCCTAACATTTTTTAAGTGTGCAGTCCAGTAGTGTTAAGTATACTCATACTGTTGTAAAATGGCTCCCCAGAACTTTTTCATCTTGCAAATCTGAAATTCTGTACCCAGTAAATAGCTTCCCCTTTCCCCTCTCCCCATCTCCTGGTAACCAGCGTTCTACTTTCTCTCTCCATGAATTTGGTTATTTTGGCTACCTCATGTCAATGGAATCGCACAGTATTTGTCTTTTTGTGACTAGCATATTGTGTCTGTTTTTGCTGACTGTCAGCCTGGGGGCGCTGTCGGATCCTAGTTATTTGTACCCATCTTCCAACCTTTGAAGAAGCGTACTTCTTCAAAGCCAGGAGAATCTCTCACACTCTGAATCTTTCTCTCGGTCTCCAATTTGCTATGACAGGACCTTCTATCACAGCAGGGACTCCCTGTCACCTTCATCATATAATGTAACCTAATCAAGGGAATGACTATTCCATTATATTCACAGCCTGCCTACCTTTGAGTGGAAGAGATTATGCGGGGCATGTAGAGCAGCGTGTGGGAATCTGGGGGGACATCTCAGAATTCTGCCTACAATGAAAGTGGAGAATGGCATTGTGGATGGGGGGGCAAAAGAAGAAGCTGGAGACTGGTGAGAAGGCACTAGAGATATATCTAAGCCATTGCCTCACAAAATTTAATGTGTATGTGAATCTCCTGGGGATCCCGTTAAAATTAGACTCTGACTTAGCAACGTTATGGTGGAGGCCTGAGTCTCCCTAACAATCTCCTAGGTGATGGCAATGCTGCTTGTGAAATAGCAAGACACAGACAGGCTCACGGGGACCGTGGCTCAGGCTAGGGTGCTAACAGTGGAGAAGAGAAACCGTCTGATAGAGGATATAATTTGAAGGTCGACCCGAAAGGGCTTGGTGAGGAGGAAACCGAGCCATGAGGACAACTTTTATGTTCAGGGGATGGCAGAGGTCGTAGGAAGAGTTTGTTTCTGGGCAGAAATCAAGTGTTTAGTGGTGGATATGCCAAATTAGAGTCCACATAGAGATGATCACTATATGATGTGGGAAATAGCAGGTTTATTAATCAGATGCAGTGTTACTAGCCACTTAAAATTTTATGTTCGCTGCACCACAATCATGAGACTCTTCCTAAGGGTGCTTGAAATTTATTGGAGTGCATTAACAAATTTAAGCAGTACAGAGGGTCTTACTGATTCATGTGGCAGTTTCTCTGTTTCTCTTACAGTGACGTTAGTAAAACAGGCAGTTTCTTTTCCCCATGTCCCTGTTCTTTATAGTGAAATTAACATATCATTACTCAAATCATTAAAGCTGTTCCTAGAAGCCAAAATATGCATCACTGTGCATGTTTAAAGCATATTGTATTCCAGCACTCTCTAGGAATAGAGCTAGATTTTAAAATAAAGTTAAGTTCTCAGCACCTATTGATTTTGGTAGATGCCTCACTAGGAGATGAATCACCTAATTTTTCCTGGCTATATAGGCCATTTCACGGTACGACTAATGATTATTTCTTTCTGGGGCTAAATTATGCAAAGTTCATTTTGTCACATTATGAGAGCTTTGCATGGAAGTCAAAATCTTCTCTGATGCCTTTATAAAAAAAAAAAAAGATGGCATAGACGAGGGCATACGGAGGGTATGTTTATGTATAGTTTCCCTAAACATTAACCATGTAAAATCTTGACTTTACCCATACTTATTTTTTTTTCTTTTTTAAAATTTATTTTTTTATTTATTTTGAGAGAGAGAGAGAGTGTGTGAGCAGGGTATGACAGACAGAGAGAGAGAGAGAGAGAGAGAGAGAGCAAGAGTTCCAAGCAGGCTCCGCACTGTCAGCACAGAGCCCAGCGTGGGGCTCAATCTCAGGAACCTAGCAGCTAGCTAGATCGTGACCCATGACCAGAGCCAAAATCCAAAGCCGGATGCTCAACCTGCTGAGTCACCCAGGCGCCCCCTCCCCCATACTCATTTTCTGAAAGTGACGCATTTGAAAGGAGAGAAGCTGAAAATGGTGCTTCCACCCTGCTCTTGGGCTAGCTGCAGAAATGTAGAGAGAAAAGTTGATGATTTTAAAATAAAACATACCTGTTCTTGGTGCTGCTTGGGCTCTAGCTAAGGTAATGTCCAGCGGAATCAGGTTACGAGAGATGGTTCATGGTTTCAGGTAGGGGTGAAATAAAGGCAGCCCAGGGCAGTTTTGCTTTAGAGGACTGTTCACTCTGTGGAACAGCTGGAAATTCACTTCAGTGTAGGCGAAATCTTTATAGAAAGCCTGTTTTCTGTTTCTCGTTGTTAAGCAATAAAACTTACTAAGCTTTATGACCCCCCCCAAAAAAAGTGACAGAGAGGAGATATTTCAAGGAAGGCATGTGATTATGTTTTTATACATCAGACCTTGAGCAGATGAAAATTAAACGAGATCATTCAGTGGCAGGAGTGACAGACAGTAGGTCTAAAGAGAACTACCCCCATGGAGAGTGCTGAGGAAGTCAAGAATTTAGCACCTGTCATCTGGACACCTTTCAACCTGGAACCTGGGCTCAGATTGACTACCTGACATGGCATTTAGGCTTTCTGTTGATTTGGACGAGTATGATGGCTAAGCAAAGCCATTGTTGAACACTGAACTTGATGTGGCTACTGTATAGGCCTCTTTTCATAGTGTGTTTTAGGAAAGCCAGAATCCACACCTGGGCATAATTGTTGTATGCAGTGACTCAAAGATATTCCAGTTTTTTCTACTATTGTTTCTATTTTTATGTAATGTATTAATTACTTTATAATATAAAATTTAAATTTTGCATAGTAATTTAAGAAACTAATTTCTTACCCTTTCACTTCCTAGGAGCCCTGAATCAAAAAAACTGGGGAAAGAAATATCCAACATGTAGTAGCCCCAAACAGTCTCCTATCAATATTGATGAAGATCTTACCCAAGTCAATGTGAATCTTAAAAAACTTAAATTCCAGGGTTGGGATAAAACATCCTTGGAAAACACATTCATTCATAACACTGGGAAAACAGGTAAAATTGTTTGCATTTTGTTTGTGACTTTAATATGTTTATTGGGCTTAGAGTATGTTTATGTCAGTTTCATTTTATTTTCATTTTCATTTTATTTCATTTCATCTTCTTTGTATAATGTACTGTAAATGCACAGAAACTATAGGCAGAAGAAACCAAGTAGAACACAGTAAATTGGAAGTTTAGATAACATTTTGAAAATGTGTACAAAAAGTAAAATGACCAAAGTCATCACATCATGTTCTCCAATAATAGAAAGAGAATTGATGCCTCCACCAGAAGAAATGATAAAGATAATGCAATATATAACTTATGTAAGTTAATTACTTAGTTAATCAGAATTTCCTTTTCTTGGACACTCTATTTGCTCTTGTCTGCTTAGCTTCATGCTACATTGAGTATTGGGATACAAAAAAGCCATCAACTATAATTGAATTTTAAGAAAAGAAATTAGTAGTGCTTCTAGATAGAAAGTTTAAAGTTATATACTATCTTTAGGAAGCACTCTCTAAATGCTTTTTTTTAAAGACTGTCCTTTTTTCTAAACATGCAAAATATAATACCATGAAAAATTCCAGTAAACAATAGAGAGACAAACTAATAGTTTTCAAAGTAAATAGCCTTCCTTTTCTGATATTATATTTTAAACAAAATTGTATGTATATCAGGAAGTTATATAAAAACAAACATAGTCATAAGAAAAAAATATTGTAAATTATAATAGTAGCTGTGTTGGGATGGTTTTATCATTAGTGAATTTTTTCTCTATTCTTGATATTTTGGTAATTTGAATGTAGTAATTTAATTTTAAGTCCCATGAGGGTAAGAATTTTGCTGTATCAGTTCCTGATATATAATAAGCATTCAGTAAGTATATCTTAATTAATAAGTATTTAATAAAATTATTATATAAGATATTAATTAAATACACAAAAGCATATTATCCCAAATCTTAACATTTTCATCACTAGGTTTGAAGAATGTTACAAAGAAATAAAGCACGTAGCCTCTGCTTTCTTTCTTTTTTTTTTAAGACTTTATTTTTTTTTTTTTTTAATTTTTTTTTCAACGTTTATTTATTTTTGGGACAGAGAGAGACAGAGCATGAACGGGGGAGGGGCAGAGAGAGAGGGAGACACAGAATCGGAAACAGGCTCCAGGCTCTGAGCCATCAGCCCAGAGCCTGACGCGGGGCTCGAACTCACGGACCGCGAGATCGTGACCTGGCTGAAGTCGGACACTTAACCGACTGCGCCACCCAGGCGCCCCAAGACTTTATTTTTAAGTTCTCTCTACACCCCATGTAGGGCTCAAATTCACAACCCTGAAGCCAAGAGTTACAATGTTCTACTGACTGAGCCGGCCAGGCACCCCTGCTTTATTTTTCTTAGTGAAGTGTGGTCAAGCACTTGATCTTTAGACCACGCTTTTTAGGTTCACTACTGGCTCTTTAAAGTGGAACCTTTAAGTGTGGAACCTTTAGCAAGTTATTTGAACTGTCTGTGATTCAATTTCCTTGTAATGATATTTCCTTCCTTCATTGTGTGAGGTTGTGTAAAAATCAAATGTTTAACACACGTAAAGTACTCAGTGTAATGCATAGCACATTGTAAGTGATACATAAATGTTGAGCATTATTGATACTATTCTTGTTGTTGTTACTATTATTAACGGAAGTTTATATCTCTAGCTCGCTCGCCAAGATGTTGGATTGGGTCCCTAATGCAAACATTGGTTTCTGCCTCATGGAACAAAGACTATTTAAATTTGATTGAGAGACATTAAAATCTTACATAAAGCTCTCAAAAGAATCATTAATCTTCAGACCATTTGTAAAATAGAGTTCCAATAATCTGCTGTGGAACTTAAATAGGAGAGTTTAGGATTCTGAGTTGCTACTTGGGGTTCCAACATCAGATGGCTAAAACCCCTTCAGTGGGAATGGATTTCCCACCGTCCTTGCCACAGTAGAGGACAGGAATTCTGAAGCCTGATGAAACCTGGTATGATGCTTGCTTGCAGGGATAAGGAGATGGGACAAAAACACCTGCCTGATAAGGAGTAGAAAGAGCTAAAAGTGAGAAGGTGGGGGGCACTCCCAAGAGAAGACTTTTCTTCTCCACTCCTCTGTTCCTTCTCCCTTTGCTCTGTCCCCTCACTACCCTAAAATGCCTTAGGAAAGCAGACCCCTGGGGAAATGGCAAGCTCAGGACACCAAATGAACAGGGCAGAGGGACTGGCTGTCTTCTGCTATAAGAGCCATACAGTAGTTAAGGTCTTTGCTTTAGTTTGTATTTGTGGGCAATAAGATACATTAAGTGTATTTTGCAGAGTAACAAGTTCAGCTTCAAATGGTGACTGAATTGTTTTTAATTTATCAAATAAATGATTCTCTTAACGTACGTTTGATAGAAAAAATTTAAAGTTTGTAATTTTGATTTGCAGAAACATAGGTGCAATTTTGTGCATGTGTGTGCTTTTTTTTTTTTTAAGTGGAAATTAATCTCACTAATGACTACTGGCTCAGTGGAGGAGTTTCCGAAATGGTGTTCAAAGCAAGCAAGATAACTTTTCACTGGGGAAAATGCAATATGTCTTCTGATGGATCGGAACATAGTTTAGAAGGACAAAAATTTCCACTTGAGGTAAGTCACTGGTTCCACTGGTTCCTGGTTCGTTTTCCGAAATCATTGAGATTTTAGTTAGCATATAATTTGATTAACTTACAGTCAGATTTTATAATTTATACAGTTATATTTTACTTGGTTAATATCTGCCTTCCTCACTGGACTAAGCTCCGTCACACTCACATTTGATTTTCCACTTTCTGGCAACCCAGAGTGCCACACTAGGACGACCAACAAATGTTGATGTGTCAACAAATAAACAAATTTCCTTCCACAACTCAGGAGGAAAAAAGGGGCAAATTTTGTCAATTTACTGGAGAAGCAAAGAAATGTAAAATAAAGTGAGAACATTTTCAGTTTTAAAATTGGAAACATAAATATAATAAATAATGAGTATGCAGTAAAATAAACACTTTCATACATGTCTGGAGAGGGTATAAGTTGGTAGACTGGGAAGCAGTTTGCTTCTTTTTATCCAGAACTTTGAAAAGTTTTATTTTTAAATTTTTTTTTTTCAACGTTTATTTATTTTTGGGATAGAGAGAGACAGAGCATGAACGGGGGAGGGGCAGAGAGAGAGGGAGACACAGAATGGGAAACAGGCTCCAGGCTCTGAGCCATCAGCCCAGAGCCTGACACGGGGCTCGAACTCACGGACCGCGAGATCGTGACCTGGCTGAAGTCGGACGCTTAACCGACTGCGCCACCCAGGCGCCCCTGAAAGGTTTTATTTTTAAGTTTATTTATTTAAGCAATCTCTACGCCCAGTGTGGGGCTTGAACTCACAACCCCAAGGTCAAGAGCTGCACAGTCTACTGACTGAGCCAGCCAGGGGCCCCTGTATCTGGAACTTTAAATGTTTCAATCCCAATACCTACCATTTCCCCTTTAACAGTTTAGTCTAAAAAATAAAAGACATGCTCAAAAATGTATGTGCAAAGGTTTATTTACAATAATAAAAAGTTGAAAGGAAATGATTAAATACATTATGATGGAGTATTACAGATCTTGTAAAACCATGTGTTTGAATGATTTATTTACACACAAAAAAGGTTCATCATAAGATATTAATGGGTTTTCCTTTTTTAATGCTTTTTAAAAGCAAAATATAAAATAGTATATGCAGTATTATTACTCGATTTTGTAAAACATGAAAACTAACTTAATAGTGACTGAGGGCCCAGAGTCTGAATCAGATGGACTAGGTTTGAATACTGACTTCACCATTTAGATGTGAGTTATAGACACGACGTTATACAAATATTTAATTTACCTAAGCTTCCATGTCTCCCCTCCAAAACTGATCTAAGAGTAGTAACACCTGCCTTATGAAGTTATTATGAAGATTAAATAAGAGAAGGAATTATTACTGTTATAAAAATAACTGAGGGAAACCAAGGAGACACGAGCAGGGATTTTCCATGGGTGATGGCATAATAAGTACCTTGCTTTTCTCCTTTAAAATTCCCATATTTTTAAAATTACTTATAACAGAACTATATTACTTTTATAGTCAAAATAGTTATTGATAATAAAAATAAGATGAGTGAGTTATCTTTTAAAGGACTAAAAATATTTTGCTATGGATAATCATATTCTAATTCATAGCTTATAAATTTGTGTTTTTCAAAGTATATTAAATATCCTTAAGGAAGAGCACATTTATCAAATTTGGTTTGTCGAAGAAATGAAAGTCAATTTATTAAACACATAACATTCTCAATTTGGAGAGTTTAGCCCTGTCACAACACTATTTAGAGCAAAGTGGAAAATCAAGAAAGACCCTAACAGCAACAAAAGCCCTGAAATAGCAAAATGAATGATATAGAGTCTGTGCACTAAGCTTCAAGTATTTTCCTTATTTAGAAAGCCCTTGAGTTCCCTCTCTGATGGCTTGTTTGTTTGTTGCTTGCCTTTTTAAAACTCTCTCCATGTAATTGTGCAAGCAGGGAAACCCAGGAGCATCCTTGACTTGGTCTTTTTTTCCTGGTCTCCTGCATCCAACCATGAAGTCTTCTCGATTCTGCCCCTGCGTGATGTGGGAGGGCAGAAAAGAGCTCAACCACCTTTGTCTATTAGTTGGATTATTAAATGTTCCCGAACTGGTCTCCCTCTCTCGTCTTTTTTTAAATTTATTTTTATTTTTTTTTAATGTTTACTTGTCTTGAGAGAGAGACAGAGGAGAGAGAGAACATGCACAGGAGCAGGGGAGAGGCAGAGAGAGAGGGAGAGAGAGAATCCCAAGCAGGCTCCACAATGACCTGGAGCCCCGACTCACGGCTGCATCTCAGTAACTCTGAGATCACGACCTGAGCCAAAATCAAGAGTTGGCCATTTAAATGCTTAACGAACTGAGCCACCTAGGTGCCCCTCCCTCTCTCTAGTCTTAATCTTTTCCACTCTTCACCCTCTTCCCCCCAGCCCTGCTGCCCCCCAATCCCTGTTAGGTGAAGTACACCAAGGATTCTCTATTGCTCTCCGGAGCAAAGGGCTGGGACTGCTTCACAGACCTTCCTGGTGTGGCCGCTGCCTGCCCCTCCTTTTCACCCACCAGTTTTTAAGCTGTTCATCCTACAGGAGTCAGTTTAGCAATCCTCAAAGGCTTTGTGGTCATAACCGGAGGCAGGAGCCACTGCCATCCTCCACCCACACCTGCTGTTTCTCCAGTCGTAGCCCTAACCAAGCATTAGTCTTCACAGAGGCTTTCTGCTCTTCCCAGAATTATTTGTCTAAACTAGCTAAGTTACCTGATTTCTAAGATGGTGACATGGGGAGCACCAAATTGTAAGTGAGAGTAGAAGCCGTTGTCAACAAATGCAGAGGCCGAAGTCGAAATTAACAAGGAATATTGCCCGGCAGCAGAAGAGGACCCTTAAAACAGGGAACTTAAAATTCTTCTTGGTAGTTTGTATGGAGAAGCAGAAAGTCCTTGAGAGTTCACTATTATTAGAGCATAGTATGATAATGTCCAAAAGAGGTAACAAGAAAGGCACATCCAGTCAAGAATGAAACGATATTTGAAAGGATTCCAGAAAACAGCTAAAATAATACTTGATAATTTATTCCATTTGATAATTATTCTAGTATATTATTACCTCAGTATTATCTAGTAATCTCAAGGTGGTCATTTCCATCCTAGATGTATCTAACTTTGTGCTTCTTTCCTTACTGAAGGATGATAATCGTGAGAGTAAATGCAGTTGTATATACACGTAATTGATAAAATATCTTGAAACTGTACAGAGTATTGAATTATACAGTTTACAGAATTTTTCAAATAGTATACTGAATTAGTAAATTATTTTATTGTCTCTCTGGTGACTTTTGTGATGTCTTTGTATATAACAAAGCTGTCATTGTTACCTTTATAGATGCAAATCTATGGCTTTGATGCAGACCGATTTTCAAGTTTTGAGGAAGCAGTAAAAGGAAAAGGGAAGTTAAGAGCTTTATCCATTTTATTTGAGGTAATTATTATACATAGATTTAACACTACCTTAATTCTTTAATCCCCTGAAGTAATTGATGTGACATATCAAAGCATGCTTTTTAACAAATTGAAGAGCTTGCAAGTGGGATGCTAACTGGTGATCATTTGCAAATAGAACAACCCCTTGGCTGGGGTGTTTAAAAGGGAACTCTTGCATTCATTAATGGGGTGCATCACTTCCAGCTGGAGTAGCCTGTTCTGTAAGCAGATTTGTGTGCATGCAAAGCATCATAATAATACAGCAGTGACTGGGAATCAACATTTTAAAGCGTACTTTTCTCAGTGGAAAATTTAAAAGGTAGCTGGTTTTTTGTCTGTTTTATTTGTTTTTGTCTTGCTGTGAAAAAAAAAGGAAGTATGCATTTGGAGAACATTGCATTTGGATACTTTAAATGGATTTCACTTATCTTTTCATTTTATTGAAGAGTTAATCAAATATTTTATCCCATTCTTAGAATGTCATTCTTCTTTAATAGATTGGAACAGAAGAAAACTTGGATTACAAAGCGATTATTGATGGAGTGGAGAGAGTTAGTCGTTTTGGTAAGCTATTTGGAGAAATCCTTTTCTTCTAGATTGTACTTTGGATGCATATGAATTTTTATAATATTACAAAAGTCACTTGCTCCAAAGAAGAAGGAAAGACCTTTTCAAAAAGGAGTAATCTTCCAATTCTTACACTTGATGATTTATACATGTCTCACTAAAGAACATTTTATCTGAAATTTGTGTCACATAAAAAATCACAGACTGTTAATATAAGTAGGAAGTTAAAGTTTTCTAATTTTATTCTTGAAAATAATCTAATTATGTCATGCATTTAAAATGTATATCTCTATTCTGTCTGCATTGTACATTTGTTAAAGACTCTGATTTATAATTTGAAACCAGCTAGTGTTATAAAAGTCATGTTTTTAAGTGAAAAGACAATTGTTACTCAACTTAAAATTTATTCCCTGGTGGTTTCCTTGATAGGTCCTTTACCAGTATGACAAGGTTTTTGGAAGAAGGCAAACACTTAACATAGAAAAAGATGCTGTATGTTTCACTGTTCTGCCTGCTAGCTCATGGATCTTGTCATTTGTCACAGCAAATGCTTGTAACAACATCTGCAAGAGACAGCAAACCTGTTATTATTATTGTATTTTTAGTAAGCATCCACACGCAGGAGATTAATGCTGCCCTGAGTTATCAACAAAATAAGGATTATTTCTCTCTGGGAAGCTGCAAAATCTTGAAATCAGGAACAAAATTCATATAGATCCTTTTTTTTTTTTTTTCAACATTTATTTATTTTTGGGACAGAGAGAGACAGAGCATGAACGGGGGAGGGGCAGAGAGAGAGGGAGACACAGAATCGGAAACAGGCTCCAGGCTCTGAGCCATCAGCCCAGAGCCCGATGCGGGGCTCGAACTCACGGACCGCGAGATCGTGACCTGGCTGAAGTCGGACGCTTAACCGACTGCGCCACCCAGGCGCCCCCATATAGATCCTTTTTGAAAGCAAAAGCTGGGCCTTGGATTGATTCATCTTTGTCAATCACATGTGAGGGCCTTAAGTGACAGAACTTTTCAGAAGTCAGGAATATGTGAACTCGTGCAGTGCAGCTTTCATTGTTTTGTGTTTTTTGTTTTCGTGTTTTTTCCAAAAGGTGCAATCAAACACAAGATGAAGTTATCTCCCTCCATCCACCTAGATCGCAAAATTCAACATTGAATGCCATAAGCCACACTTAATTTTTCCCTCATTTAGTCAGAAAGTGGATTTTATTCAGACTGAAAGAAGGCAACTAGTTTGAATTCCTACACTGAAACTTGTATAAAACATGAACTCCAAATGTTCCCAGGCCTTGTGTCAGCCTATGGGGCCAACAAGAGTGGTGTTAACACTGGGTTGTTAGTCCTGACTTGTGTCGCTGTGGTATTCTGGCCTCTTTTTCTGGATGCTTCTTCAGTTATTTCTGGGGCTCTCTAGGAGGGTCATACGAGGATCCTATGAGTGTAAGAACCAATTTGCCCATGTTCTTTGGCTAAAGTTTACTTTTCAATATAGTTATTATCCATAAGCCGTTGAAGGAGGTGCTTCCTCACAGCTGCTGCTGCCACATAATAGCCTCCTCAAGAACATGGATTCCCAGCAGCACTATTCTGGCCGTATCCTGGCTCTTAATTTGGAAGCAGAACCGATAGTCTCCCTGGCTGCCTGGAAACACATCCCGATCTGCCCTCCATTACTCTGTTTTCTTTCTCTCTACCCTGCTACTTGTGCACTGACTTCTTCCCTCCTCTTTTACCAAAAAATAAAATCCTCCATGTGCGTCAACTCACCCACTAGATTCGTAATTATTTCCATATATTCGGCAAGGACACCTAAGCTGATTCAGTTGGTAAGTGGTAGGGCCAAAATCTCAATCCAGGTCTGTCCACAAAGTTTGTTCCACTACACTGTGACGATTTGTATGAGTTATGTTTTAGGACATATTTGAAACAGGTCAATTTGATTTGAATGGTTGTTAGATATGATCTATACAAACTAAAAAAGTTAAGTCCTCCTAAAGGTAAATGTTTCTATTTTGAGAATTCTTAGGTTAAATCTATTTCAGAGTCTAGAAAACCCCCTAGTCCCCAGTACACGAGAAGCTCCCCGATACTGGCTCTTAGCCATTGCTGCTGAGAACCTAGAGGACTGAAGGCAGCGCTTGTCTGTGGACAGAGACTCTACAACTGAAGCTCAGCTCCCAAATCCTGCTCCATATTCTTTATATGATGTTAGTTATTCAAGAAACACTTTCAACCATCATCAAGATTATAAAATCTATCTTAGTCCGATGTGGGCTGATGACTCATTTCCTGTATTCCTCTCGAAAAGATGAAAGAACCCATTTCCCTTTCCTTCCCTCATTCCTGCCTTTCTTTTGACCCTATTGTGGTCTTTGTCTATCTCCTTATCTCTCTCCCTACTTATCCTCCCCCTCTTGCTGTCACCCTCCTACAGAAGGGGAGCATCTGATTGGTTGCTCACCGATATGTGCCTAAATGAATAATGACTGAATGAATGATCACAACTACAGCAGCATTGTCTCAGGTGTGATTCTTGCTTGTGTTAACAATAATGAGGTGATTCAGATGAATGAGGTGATTCAGATGAAGCAAATGCTTTTGCTAGACACATACTCAAAAAATCGCCTTATTCCAATTTTCTCAAAAGATGATTGTCTAATTGAAGAGCTCTGGGGTGCCTGGGTGCCTCAGTGGGTTGAGCATCTGACTTTGGCTTGGGTCATGAACTCTCGGTTCGTGAGTTTGAACCCCACATCAGGCTCTGTGCTGACAGCTCAGAGCCTGGAGCCTGCTTTGGATTCTGTGTCTCCCTCTCTCTCTGCCCCTCCCCCATTCATGTTCTGTCTCTCTCTCTGTCTCTAAAATAAACATTAAACAAAGAAAAGGAAAAAAAAAGAAAGAAGAGTGCTACTGTAGTTGAAAAGTACTGTGATATCCAAGACAGAAATTTAGGACATGTATATAAATAACATTTTTATTTTTTTAAGTTTGAGAGAGAGAGAGAGAGCACAGGGGAAGGGCAGAGAGAGAGAGAGAGAGAGAGAGAAAGTCCCAAGCTGACTCCGTGCTGTCAGCACAGAGCCCAACTTGGAGTTCAAACCCTCAAACCGTGAGATCATCACCTCAGCCCAAACCAAGAGTGAGATGTTTAACCAACTGAGCCACCCAGGCACCCCTCTAAATGTTTTTAAAATAAGGTACAAAACAGTTAGCATTTCAAGAAAATTCTCTATTTCCCCTTCCCTATTCAGATCTCACTTCTTTTCTTCCTTTTCTGGCCTGTAGCTCTCCTGGTGTCATTTCATTTCCCACCTAATTTAGCAGTGAGTCAGTGTTTGCCTCCTTACTTAATTAGTATTCTGCACATCCACATTTCCAGAGAACATTTGTAAGATAAATTTTGTCTTCAGCAGAAAAAAAGAAACAGTTGTATCCCATTGATGATTAAGAAGGAGGTTATGGACTTAAAAATTTTCCAGTTAATAAAAGCATAAATCTGAAAATGGGAAACACTCACATATAAAAAGATTTTCCTCAGTTTCAGAGAACTTGAATCCAAGTCTAAATTCTAATCATTTCATCTTGATATTAGAGAAGAAGACATACTTTTAGAAATTACTAATTAATACATTAAACCAAGCATAACTTGCATTTTCTAACAGATTAAAACTAGATTTAGGTTGTATATACACAACACTATCTGTTCAGTCAAGCAGATTTTCATTTCTAACAGTCAGTCTTAAATTCAGAATGGAAGCAGTTATCTATAACTTTAATTATTACCAGAGTCCCTCCTGCCTTCAAAAGTTTCTGCATTGTAGAAAAATTAACATTCAATAATTTAATTTTTAAACAGAAATTTTTTTCTTTGAGGCTTTCTGGATATGTCCAGTCTTCATAGAGTTTAAAGCCAGAATACACTATGAAAATAATCTGGGTTGATCATTTTATTTTATAATGTAGAAAGTGGGTTCAAAATACTAACATCTTGCAAAGACTTCACTCTGCTTTGGATTTTCAATGCGGGCCGCATGTTTGAATCACCTGGGGATGCTGTCTTGAAAATGTAGATGCCCTATTACTAGAGATTTAAGTTCAAGTGGGCTAGGGTGGGGCCTGCAATACTGCTATTTTTTTTAAAGCTCCCCAGATTATTCAAATAAGGGGTGAAACTACTACCAGGCCCTAGATTATGGAATTCCTCAGTTCTTGTCTTCTCAAAGAATTCAGTTGAAAGACCTGATAGAGAGTTAATGTTGCAAAGGCTTTTTTTTTCTTTTAGCAAAAAGTGATAGTACACTCCAGTGACAGAGGAGCAGGCTGACCCAAGGATAGGTGGCAAAGCACCGAGTGCCTCATTGTGTTCCTTTATGACGAGTTATTTGTTCCCCTCCCTCCCATCTCGTCATTCTCACTCCACCCTTGGAACTGCCTTGGTTTCCTCCCCTCCAACTTTTGCTGCAAGTTTGTCCTAGTCATTTTCCCAGGAGGGCCTAAGTGCAACCCCTTGGGGGGCGGGCCCTGACCTCAATGCTAATGATATTTTAATTCGTATATGGCGTTTACGTTCATATATGGCTTTTATGATATTATAATAGCCTCGAGGTTGCTAGTGACACAGTCTTTCTTTTTGTTTTTTTTAATCTAATTTTTTATTTTTTTAAATTTACATCCAAATTAGCATAGAGTGCAACAACGATTTCAGGAGTAGATTCCTTAATACCCCTTACCCATTTAGCCCATCCCCCCTCCCACAACCCCCCCCATAACCCTCAGTTTGTTCTCCGTATTTATGAGTCTCTTATATTTTGTCCCCCTCCCTGTTTTTATATTATTTTTGTTTTCCTTCCCTTATGTTCATCTGTTTTGTCTCTTAAAGTCCTCATATGAGTGAAGTCATAGGATTTTTTGTCTTTCTCTGACCGACTCATTTCACTTAGCATAACACTCTCCAGTTCCATCCACGTAGTTGCAAATGGCAAGATTTCGTTCTTTTTGATTGCCAAGTAATACTCCATTGTATATATATACCACACCTCCTTTTCCATTCATCCATCGATGGACATCTGGGCTCTTTCCATACTTTGGCTATTGTTGATAGTGCTGCTATAAACATGGGGGGGGGGTGCATGTGTCTCTTCGAAACAGCATACCTGTATCCCGTGCAAAGATGCCCAGTAGTGCAATTGCTGGGTCATAGAGTAGTTATATTTTTAGTTTTTTGAGGAACCTCCATACTGTTTTCCAGAGTGGCTGTACCAGCTTGCATTGCCACCAACAATGCAAAAGAGATCCTCTTTCTCTGCATCCTCACGAACATCTGTTGTTGCTGAGTTGTTAATGTTAGCCATTCTGACAGGTGTGAGGTGGTATCTTATTGTTGTATTGATTTGTATTTCCCTGATGATGAGTGATGTTGAGCATTCTTTCATGTGTCAGTTGGTCATCTGGATGTCTTCTTTGGAGAGGTGTCTCTTCATGTCTTTTGCCCATTTCTTCACTGGATTATTTGTTTTTTGGGTGTTGAGTTTGATCAGTTCTTTATAGATTTTGGATACTAACCCTTTATCTGATATGTCATTTGCAAATATCTTCTCCCAATCTGTCGGTTGCCTTTTAGTTTTGCTGATTGTTTCCTTTGCTGTGCAGAAGCTTTTTATTTTGGTGAGGTCCCAGTAGTTCATTTTTGCTTTTGTTTCCCTTGCGTCCGGAGACGTGTTGAGTAAGAAGTTGCTGCAGCCAAGGTCAGAGAGGTTTTTGCCTGCTTTCTCCTCGAGGATTTTGATGGCTTCCTATCTTACATTGAGGTCTTTCATCCATTTTGAGTTTATTTTTGTGTACAGTGTAAGAAAGTGGTCCAGGTTCAGTTTTTTGCATGTCGCTGTCCAGTTTTCCCAGCACCACTTGCTGAATAGACTGTCTTTATCCCATGGGATATTCTTTCCTGCTTTGTCAAAGATGAGTTGACCGTACATTTGTGGGTCCATTTCTGGGTTCTCTATTCTGTTCCATTGATCTGAGTGTCTGTTCTTGTGCCAGTACCATACTATCTTGATGATTACAACTTTGTAACATAGCTTGAAGTCCAGGATTGTGATGCTTCCTGCTTTGGTTTTCTTTTTCAAGATTGCTTTGGCTACTCGGGGTCTTTTCTGGTTCCATACAAATTTTAGGATTATTTGTTCTAGCTGTGTGAAGAATGCTCGTGTTATTTTGATAGGGATTGCATTGAATATGTGGATTGCTTTGGGTAGTATTGACATTTTAACAATATTTGTTCTTCCTATCCAAGAGCATGGAATCTTTTCCCATTTTTTTGTGTCTTCTTCAATTTCTTTCATAAACTTTCTATAGTTTTCAGTGTATAGAGTTTTCACCTCTTTGGTTAGATTTATTCCTGGGTATTTTATGGGTTTTGGTGCAACTGTAAATGGGATCGATTCCTTGATTTCTCTTTCTGTCACTTCATTGTTGGTGTATAGGAATGCAACCGATTTCTGTGTGTTGATTTTATATCCCACAACTTTGCTGAAGTCATGAATCAATTATAGCAGTTTTTGGTGGAATCTTTTGGGTTTTCCATATAGAGAGTATCATGTCATCTGCGAAGAGTGAAAATTTGACCTCCTCCTGGCTGATTTGGATGCCTTTTATTTCTTTGTGTTGTCTGAGTGCAGAGGCTAAGACTTCTAGTACTATGTTGAATAATAGTGGTGAGAGTGTACATCCCTGTCTTGTTCCTGACCTTAGGGGGAAAGCTGTCAGTTCTTCCCCATTGAGGATATTAGCATTGGGTCGTTCATATATGGCTTTTATGATCTCAAGGTATGCTCCTTCTATCCCTACTTTGTTGAGGGTTTTTATCAACAAAGGATGCTATATTTTGTCAAATGCTTTCTCTGCATCTATTGAGAGGATCATATGGTTCTTGTCCTTTCTTTTACTGATGTGATGAATCATGTTAACTGTTTTGCAGATATTGAACCAGCCCTGCATCCTAGGTATAAATCCCACTTGGTAGTGGTGAATAATTTTTTTTAATGTATTGTTGGATCCAGTTGGCTAATATCTTGTTAAGGATTTTTGCGTCCATGTTCATCAGGGAATTTGGTCTATAATTCTCCTTTTTAGTGGGATCTCTGTCTGGTTTTGGAATCAAGGTAATGCTGGCTTCATAGAAAGAGTTTGGAAGTTTTCCTTCCATTTCTATTTTTTGGAACAATTTCAAAAGAATAGGTGCTAACTCTTCCTTAAATGTTTGGTAGAATTCCCCTGGAAAGCCATCTGTCCCTGGACTCTTGTTTTTTGGGAGATTTTTGATTACTAATTCGATTTCCTTACTGGTTATGGGTCTGTTCAAATTTTCTGTTTCTTCCTGTTTCAGTTTTGGTAGTGTATGTGTTTCTAGGAATTTGTCCATTTCTTCCAGATTGCCCATTTTATTGGCATATAATTGCTCATAATATTCTCTTATTATTGTTTGTATTTCTGCTGTGTTGGTTGTGATCTCTCCTATTTCATTCTTGATTTTATTTATTTGGGTCCTTTCCTTTTTCTGTTTGGTCAAACTGGTTAGTGGTTTATCAATTTTGTTAGTTATTTCAAAGAACCAGCTTCCGGTTTCATTGATCTGTTCTACTATTTTTTTGGTTTCCATAGCATTAATTTCTGTGCTAATCTTTGTTATTTTCTTTCTTCTGCTGGTTTGGGGTTTTATTTGCTGTTCTTTTTACAGCTTCTTAAGGTGGAAGGTTAGGTTGTGTATGTGAGATCTTTCTTCCTTCTTCAGGAAGGCCTGGATGCTATATACTTTCCTCTTATGACTGCCTTTGCTGCATCCCAGAGGTTTTTGGCTGTGGTGTTATCATTTTCATTGACTTCCATATACTTTTTAATTTCCTCTTTAACTTCTTTGTTAGCCCATTCATTCTTTAGAGATGTTCTTCGGTCTCCAAGTATTTGTTACCTTTCCAAATTTTTTTCTTGTAGTTGGTTTTGAGTTTCATAGTATTGTCGTCTGCAAATATGCATGGTATGATCTCGATCTTTTTGTGTCCCAGTATGTGGTCTATTCTGGAGAATGTTCCGTGTGCACTGGAGAAGAATGTATATTCTGCTGCTTTAGGATGAAATGTTATGAATATATCTGTCAAGTCCATCTGGTCCAGTGTGTCATTCAAAGCCATTGTTTCCTTGTTGGTTTTTTGATTAGATGGTCTGTCCATTGCTGTGAGTGGGGTGTTGAAGTCTCCTACTATTATGGTATTGCTATTGATGAGTTTATGTTTGTGAGTAATTGATTTTATATATTTAGTGCTCTCTCATTTGGCACATAAATGTTTGCAATTGTTAGGTCTTCTTGGTGGATAGACCCCTTGATTATGATATAATGCCTTTCTGCATCTCTTGATACAGTCTTTATTTTAAAGTCTAGATTGTCTGATATAAGTATGGCTACTCCGACTTTCTTTTGTTGACTATTAGCATGATAGATGGTTCTCCATCCCCTTATTTTCAGTCTGAAGGTGTCTTTAGGTCTAAAGTGGGTCTCTTGTAAACAGCATATAGATGGATCTTGTCTTCTTTTCCATTCTGTTACCCTATGTCTTTTGATTGGAGCATTGAGTCCATTGACGTTTAGAGTGAATACTGAAAGATATGAATTTATTGCCATTATGATGCTTGTAGAGTTGGAGTTTCTGGTGGTGTTCTCTGGTCCTTTCTAATCTTTTGTTGCTTTTGGTGTGTGTATATATATATATATATATATATATATATATACACATTATTTTTTTTTTCATCTTTTCTCCCCTCAGAGAGTGCCCCTTAACATTTCTTGCAGGGCTGGTTTAGTGGTCACCAACTCCTTTAATTTTTGTTTGTCTGGGAAACTTTTTATCTCTCCTTCTATTTTGAAGACAGCTTTGCTGGATAAAGAATTCTTGGTTGCATATTTTTCTGATTCAGCACACTGGATATATCCTGCCACTCCTTTCTGGCCTGGCAAGTTTTTGTGGATAGGTCTGCTGCAAGCCTGATATGTCTTCTCTTGTAGGTTAGTGACTTTTTTTCCCTTGCTGCTTTCATGATTCTCTCCTTGTTTACATATTTTGTGAATTTGACTATGATATGCCTTGTTGATGGTCAGTTTTTGTTGACTCTAATGGGGATCCTCTGTGCTTCCTGTATTTTGATGTCTGTGTCTTTCCCCAGATTAGGAAAGTTTTCCGCTATGATTTGCTCACATAACCCTTCTACCCCCATTTCTCTTCCTTCCTCTTCTGGGACCCCTATGATTCTGATGTTGTTTCCTTTTAATGAGTCACTGATTTCTCTAATTCTTAGACTGTGCTCTTTTGCCTTAATCTCCCTCTTTTTCTGCTTCATTATTCTCCATAAGTTTGTCCTCTATGTCGCTGATTCTCTGTTCTGCCTCATCCATCCTTGCCGCCACGGCATCCATCCATGATTGCAGCTCAGTGATAGCAGTTTTTTTTTCATCCTGACTAGTTTTTACTTCTTTTATCTCCGCAGAAAGGGATTCTAATCTATTTTCAACTGCCTCTAGTATTCTTTTTATCGTGATTCTAAATTCTGGTTCAGACATCTTGCTTGTATCTGTGTTGGTTAAATCCCTGGCTGTTGTTTCTTCATGCTGTTTCTTTGGAGGTGAATTCCTTCATTTTGTCATTTTGAAGGGAGAAAAGGAATTAATGAGGTAGAAAAATTAAAATTTAAAGAATTAAAATTAAAAAAATATTAAAATTTAAAAATTGAAAACACACACACACAAAAAATGAATAAATGATGTTAGATCCTGAGTGTGTTTTGGTCTGGATGTTGAAAGTGGTTTGATAGATTAGAGAAAAAAGGCTCGGGGGGGGGGGAGGAGGAAGGAAATCTTTTGAGAATCTGAAAAATTGAAAACACTGAAGTAGACTAAAATGAGATGATGGGAGTAAAATAGAATTTGAAAAAATTTACATGAAACTAAAGAATATAGTAGAAAAAAATTAAAAAGCTTTAAATAAAAATTAAAAATAAAAATGATTTTTTTCTCTTTCTGTATTGAAGAAGAAAAGAAAACAAAAAAGAGAAAAAAGAAAAAATCATTTGAAAATTTGAAAGTGAATACACTGTAGTAGACTAAAATAAAACGATGGGAATAAAATAGAATTTGGAAAAGTTTACATAGAAGTAAAAAATATAGTAAAAATAAAAATTAAAGAAAAACATTTTTAATAGAAATTGAAAAGAAAAATGAAGTTTTTCTCCCTCTGTATTCAAGAACAAGAAAAGAAACTGAAAAGAAAAAAGAAAAGAAAAAAAAGGAAATCGTTCGAAAATTTGAAAAAATTAACACACTGAAGTAGACTACAATAAAATGATGCAAGTAAAATTGAATTTGAAAAGTTACACAAAAGTAAAAAATATAGAAATAAAAATTAAAGAAAAATATTTTTAATACAAATTAAAAATAAAAATGAATTTTTTCTTTCTGTATTCAAGAAAAAGAAAAGGAGTGAAAAAGAGAAAAAAAAAGAAAGAAAATTGAATAGATGGACCTGCTAACAGATTGAAATAGGACTGAAATTACTTTGTTTTCCCCTAGAAGTCAGACTATGAAGTGCTTTCTAGTCTATAAACTAAGCAGGGGGTGAAACTTGTGTTCTTGAAGAGCGAGGTTGGCCCAATTGGGCGGGGCTTTGTGTAACGGCTCCATTCTCCACTAGATGGTGCTGCTAGCCTACTGGGGTGTTGTGTTGTGGTGCTCATAGGTGCATATGTGCATGCGCGGGAGCGGTGAAAATGGCGGCACCCAGCTACCCAGTCTCTAGTTTTGGAACTCTGTTCTCCCGGATCATCAATTGCTCACCCGTCCTCTGTCTTCAGCTTTTGTCCACTCCCCGCTTTTTCATTTTCTGTGGCCAAGCACCAGGAAGTACCTCTCTCCTGAGTTTTGTCTCAGATGCGGCTGTTTTCCACGGCCCCTTACTTCTGAAGGACTGTGGCTTTGACCCTTTCTGCCCTTCTGCAGCGGGGGGGGGGGGGGGGGGGGGTCTCACTGAGCAATGGCCGAATGCCAGCCACACCCAGGAAAGTTCGCATTACTGTGCTGCTGCTGAAACCCAGAGACTGCAGCCAGGTGCCAGCCCACCCCAGAAAAAGTTTGAGAGATAGTGTAGCAGCAGCATTTCAGGAATTATGGAAAATCACAACACACATCTGACACCAGGCTTCACCCTTAAGGACCTTGTTCCAGCACCAGCGAATGTGACCATTTTCTGGGGTCTGCAGGGACCAGGTGGCCTCAACAGTCTCTACCAAATGTTCTTCCAGCAGTGGAATCGCTTTTCCCTGTGTGGCCCAAGAACCTCCCGGACCTCACTCCGCTCCTGGGGATTTGCCCTTCCCACCGGAGCATCTCCAGGTATCAAGCTGCAGAGCTGCAGACTCTGTACTCCCCTTGTTTACAGTCTTAATGGAATTTAAACCCTCTCCTTTCTCCTTTCTCCCTTTTTAGTTTAGTCCCTGTAGCTATTTCACTTTTCCACTTTCTCTCCAGCTGCCTTTGAGGAGAGATGCTTTTCCAGTATTCTCCCCCCATCTCCATCCTCTCTCCGCCTGCAAAAGAGGCTCCCTGCCCGCTGCAGCTTCTCTCTCCCCAAGTTCACCTCTCTGTGAGTGGTGTTCACTCACATACCTGTTGAGTTCTGTGGTTCAGGTTGTGCAGATTGTTGTGTTAATCCTCAGATCAGTTTTCTAGGTGTGCAGGATGGTTTAGTGTTGGTCTGGCTGTATTTCATGGGCGTGAGACACACAAATAACTTCCATGCTGTTCTGCCATCTTGGTTTCTCAGGCTTGTCGTGACACAGTCTTTCTTAAGTGCACATGTTCCAAAGTTAAGGCAGTCCCTGTAGCCCATATCTCCTGCTTATGGGTCTGTGGTGTACCACACAAGGGCTTGGTCTGAGGGAGATGGGGTGGAGACATGGGGTTTCTGGCAATTTCCCATTGTCATCCTCCTACTTCCCCTTCCTGTCATGTCTGTCTAACTACCTCATCTGACAAAACTACTGCTCTACACTGTGCTATGTCACTAAGAACACATCAAATAGGTCTCAGGGGCTACTTCTTAATGACATAAGTCTACTAGAAAGAACAGAGGACATGCATGCATTGAGCTAGATAGTTAGGATGGGTAAATGAGTTAGACACAGATCTTGCTGATAAGCAGATTGCTGCCTGTATGAGTGAGGGCAGGTACACTAAAGGCTAAGTGGCTGTTGATAAGTGCTGTTGGAAAGGTCCAAAAGCAAAAATGGGATCATTCATGGAGACAGATATAATTGGATTTTTTGAGAGTTGTAAGGCCAGATATGCCTGTTAGGAAAGCTCTACTAAATTTTTAAAGGAATTCTCTATTCTGGACAAAAGGTATAATACACACACACACACACACACACACACACACACAGACACACACACACACACAACATAAATGTAAAATATACTTTCCACCCTTTGTTCTTACCATTTATTCCCTTAATAGTGACTATTGATAAATAGGTAAATATTGATAAATAGATCTTAATTATCATGTACTAAAATTTATCATTTTTCCCTTTATAATTAACAATTTTTGTGTACCATTTCAGGAATCTCAGCCTACCTTAAGGTTATAAAGTGAATTTTCTGTTTTCCTCTAAAAGTTTTACTCTCCTGTTCACATTTAGATCCACTAAATCTAGATCTGCTAGATGTATTTAGAACTCATGTGCTTAAGATGTGAAGTAGGGAATCATGATTCACTTTTTTCCGTAAGGATATCCAAGTGATACAGCACTCTTTACTGCAAAGGCAGTCCATTCCAACTACATAGTAATTTTTCCTGTCCTAAAGAAAAAAAGTGACATACATAAAGTGACTATATATGTATGGATCTGAGTTCTCTTTTCTCTTTCACTGTTCCCTTTGTCTGTCTTTGCATGCATATTTCACTATCATAACTTGATAGTTTTATATAATTGGTTTTCCTACCTGGTAATGAAAGTCGTACAGTAGCTGTTATTGTTCAAGATTGTTTTAACTTTTCATTTCCATTTAAATTTTTAAAAAAGCATGTCAATAAACACATGCTGTATAAAACACATGTGTATAAAAGCCTCTGGGATTTTGATAAGATTTTTTGACTCCATAAATCAATTTGGGGGCAGTCAACACCTGCACAATACTAACTCTTAACCCATGAACTTGGTATTTCCCATAATTTTAATTTCCCATAATTTTAATTTTTACCCAATTCTCTCAAGAAAGTTTTATAATTTTTAATATAGATGTTGTTCACATCATTTGTTAGATTTATCTGTATTTGATATTGTGTTGTTATTATGAGTTATATTGTTTTAAATTGCATTTTCTATTGTTTCGTACTGGTACATAGCAATATAATTAATTTTTGTATATGGGTCTTATGTGCAGTGACTTTACTAAATGCATTTACTAATTCTGATAGTTTGTAAATTCAATATCATACATGTACAATCATGCATTTGCAAAATATGACGGTATCATTTCTTCATATCCAGTCTTTATGACTTTTTTCTTTATTGCACTGGCCAAGTCCTCCAATTCAATGTTAATCAGAAATGGTGATAGCAGGATGTTTTTGTCTCATTCTTTATCGCTAGGGGAAAGCTTTCCCAATCGGTCATCCTTAAATACAATGTTTGTCATAGGCTTTGGAAGATAATCTTCGCCAGAATAAGGTTTTGTTGTTTTTCGCAAACTGGTATTAAGTCTTCTCAAGTGATTTTACTGTATCTTGTTAAGATGGTTATATGATTTCTGAATATCTTTTATATGTAAAATAATCTCTCCAGGATCTTACTAGTATAACCTATGTAGTTGTGTATGTAAGGAAATTCAGAATATGTTGGTTTTATCACCATTTTTGAAATGTACCTAAAATATTCTTAAAATTTCATTTCTGATTAAATTTGTAACAAACCATATGTCTCTGTTTCATAGAAGCTTTGAACTGCTGAGTTCCAGTGTTGAGATCCCAACTGAGATATATGTTGTTACTTTGTAGGGAAACAGTCTGCATTAGATCCCTTCATATTGCTGAACCTTCTGCCAAACTCAACTGACAAATATTACACTTACAATGGCTCATTGACATCTCCTCCCTGCACAGACACTGTTGACTGGATTATTTTTAAAGATACAGTTAGCATCTCTGAAAGCCAGGTAATCTTGGAAATTCAAACACATGCAATCATTCAAAGCAATTTAAAAATAATTAGTTTCTAAGCTTTACTACTGAATATCTATTTTAAAGCATTTACAGACGCCTTTGAATCAGATATGTTAAATTATATGTTAAATGATCTTTTCCCCAGTTGGCTGTTTTTTGTGAAGTTCTTACAATGCAACAGTCTGGCTATGTCATGCTGATGGACTACTTACAAAATAATTTTCGAGAACAACAATACAAATTCTCTAGGCAGGTGTTTTCCTCATACACTGGAAAGGAAGAGATTCATGAAACAGGTATGTATTGAAATATAATTTTTCTACTACTTTTACAGATTTTATGTTGTAGGGGGTAATTGTGGAATAATGGAAAATATACAAGACTTAGATATTTAGAAATATTTGATTATTAGCTTTGTCACTTTAGATAAGCCGTTTAACTTCTCTGAATCTCAATTACCACATTTATAAAATAGCATTTAAAAATAGCTGTTCCTCCCCACATGAATAACCCCATTTTGCAGATGAGAAAAACTGAGATTCAATAACGAAAGTGATTTTTTTAAAACGCATGGTAATAGATAGCAAAGCCACATACACACTTCCAGATTCACTCCATGGTGTTTGCCTGTGCTAAGAGCTCTAGGAAATGAATGATTAAGAAGCTGGGGTGTGCAGAGCTTGAGGAGATCACTTCTAGTTGGGGTAGTCAAGAGCCTCTGCGAGGGAATGACATTTGAGTGGAGTCTTGGTGCGTGATTTGGGTTTTAAGGTGCTCACGTCAGTGTTGGCAACTCCAAGGCAAGAGCATAGCATGAAGTAGGGGTTGAAAGCAAATGCACTGAATTATTAATGAATACAAAGGGAGTTTTTCCCCCCGGTTTCCTTCTTTGGGAGAAAAGAAGTTTGTCGACCCAAGCAATGGAGAGGACTCCAGGGGGAAAGTCTCCAGAGTGCCCTTTGTGTCTTTTGAAGTTGACACAACAGGCAGAAGCCTTTGAAAATGTCCAGAGGACATAATCAGATGCATCTACTGACTTTTCCTTTTCAGTTTATACTGATAGTGTACTGGTTAATGAAAGAAATAGGTGACGTGGCCTTTGCTTTGGGGACTTAAAACATTTCCAAGTACATGGCCATCTTTGATTTCAGCTGTACAATGAATTTTTGGCCATCTAAAGTATTAATCTAATAATCATCTTCTTTTGAAGATCAGTATTAAAAAAGCATGTTTTTTAAAAACATTACATGTTTTAATGTACCGTTTGTGAGAATTACTTATCCTTTAACAACAACAAAATAGAGCCCAAGACAACAGTGATGAATAGCTACATTTAACGTGACAATGAGTTTCTAGTTAAATTGCCCCCAAAGGAAGAAATCTCATTACATTTCTACCAGCAATACTAAATACTATAACATTCTGTCTGGTAAATAATAGACAATTGATTAGGAAAAAAAAAACTAGATTTAACCATCTCCTTTTAGAAAATATAATGTACCACATAACAAATTAAATAAATATGATTTTTTTTGTTATGTACTTTTGTCAGTTGTATTTTATTAAAACTCTTCAGTCGCTCTCCATTGCTTTTAGGATAAAATCGAAACCATTCATCATTACATGGTAGGTCCCGTTTAGCACTTACGAGTCTTAGCGTTTACTCCCCACCACTAGCTTCCTTCTCTCATACTGAACTTTTGGACATCCCCTGAAGAAGGAAGGCCACGTTCTCCTAGGTTACATCCCCTGAAGAAGCAAGACCACATTCTCCTAGGTTACATCCCCTGAAGAAGGAAGGCTACGTTCTCCAAGGTTACATCCCCTGAAGAAAAGAAGGCCATGTTCTCCAAGGTTACATCCCCTGAAGAAAGGAAGGCCACGTTCTCCGAGGTTACATCCCCTGAAGAAACAAGACCACATTCTCCTAGGTTACATCCCCTGAAGAAGCAAGACCACATTCTCTGAGGTTACATCCCCTGAAGAAGCAAGACCATGTTCTCCGAGGTTACATCCCCTGAAGAAAGGAAGACCACATTCTCCGAGGTTACATCTCCTGAAGAAAGGAAGGCCATGTTCTCCCCCTGAAGAAGGAAGGCTACGTTCTCCAAGGTTATATCCCCTGAAGAAAGGAAGGCCACGTTCTCTGAGGTTACATCCCCTGAAGAAAGGAAGGCCATGTTCTCCTAGGTTACATCCCCTGAAGAAAGGAAGGCCACATTCTCCAAGGTTACATCCCCTGAAGAAAGGAAGGCCACGTTCTCTGAGGTTACATCCCCTGAAGAAGCAAGACCATGTTCTCCTAGGTTACATCCCCTGAAGAAAGGAAGACCACATTCTCCGAGGTTACATCCCCTGAAGAAAGGAAGGCCATGTTCTCCTAGGTTACATCCCCTGAAGAAAGGAAGGCCACATTCTGCTAGGTTACATCCCCTGAAGAAGGAAGACTACATTCTCCAAGGTTATATCCCCTGAAGAAAGGAAGGCCATGTTCTCCTAGGTTACAGCCCCTGAAGAAGCAAGACCACATTCTGCTAGGTTACATCCCCTGAAGAAGGAAGACTACATTCTCCAAGGTTACATCCCCTGAAGAAAGGAAGGCCACGTTCTCCGAGGTTATATCCCCTGAAGAAGCAAGACCGCATTCTCCGAGGTTACATCCCCTGAAGAAAGGAAGGTCACGTTCTCCGAGGTTACATTTTACATGCTGTTTCCTTGCCGTGGCATGTTCCTCCCTGCTGTTTCACTTGTTTCTCTCCTCCTCATTCTTCAAGACTCAAGCAGACTTTGCATCCACGGGGGAACCATCCCTGCCTCTATCTCCATCCTCATCAAGTCTGCCTGTGGCCCTGGCATAGGACTGTGCACTCGTGAAGGTGCCATAGTCATAAAGTACAAATCAACGACGCTCATCTGGAGGTGTGTCATATGCCCAAGTGCTCCTGTGTTCTGTGCATCCAAAGTACACAGTAGTTGCCACAGTATGACCATTGTCTGTTTACTTATTCATCTCCCCCATTGGACTCTGAGCCCGTGAAAGAAGTAACTAGTCTTTACCTCCATTGCTGGGCTAAAGTAAAGTTCTCATTCACCAAATACCGAATGATGGAAAGAATCCATTTTCACACAATAAAACTGAGTGGTTGTGCTTGATGGGTGCCTTTTGCCCTGTTTAAGTATAAACCAAATGTAGTTCCAATTCAGTGTCAGATATTGTTCATTTCACAGTTAAGTGATGAAGGCTAAAACAAAGGCTATTTGTTTTGAATAACAAAAACAGTAATAACTGCCATGTACTGTGTGGACCAGTGTCTTCAACCAGGCATTGAACCATATGGATTTGATTTCAGCCTCCCAACACCATCATGAAGTTGGCTTTTTTTTTCTCATTTTACAGTTTGGGAAGCTGATGTTAAGTGGCTTGCCCAAGTTCACAGCACCATAAAGGGCTGGAGTCAGTATTTGAACACATCTCATTCTAAAGCCTTCCAGTTTGTTCTGCTGTGCTTTATGAGGGAACATAATTTCTGCATACATAATTTATGATGAAATTTTATAATAAAAACTGATTCTTAATGACATGAAACTTTTTTAAAAATAGCATTGGGTTGGGGCGTCAGGGTAGCTCAAGTGGTCGAGCACCTGACTGTTGATTTTGGCTCAGGTCATGATCCCAGTGTCATGGAATCAAGCCCCACATCAGGCTCAAGCTGGGTGTGGAGCCTGATCAAGATTCTCTCTCTCCCTTTGTCTCTCTGCCTCTCTCTCTCTCTCAAATAAAAATTAATAAAAATTTAAAAAATTAAAATGTTAAAAAAATAGCGTTGGCTTTTTTCAAAAACTGGAGTGATCAAATTCTTAATTTTTCCATCATGAATGTTTTGCATTCAGTAAACACTATCATTTGCCATGTGCATATTCCTGTGATGGTTTTCTTCCTTTTTTAAGTTTATTTATGTATTTAAGGCGGGGGGTGAGCAGAGAGAGAGAGAGAGAGAGAGAGAGAGAATCCCAAGTAGGGTCCGCTTAGCTTGATCTCATGACTACAAGATCACGACCTAGGCTGATATCAAGAGTCAGATTCTTGATGGACTGAGCCACCCAGGTGCCCTGGTTTTCTTCTTAGTTCACACACTATCCCCCTTCAACTTTCTGAATTTGAAAATAAAATTGAGGATTACATTTATATCCAGGATTTAATCTTTATTAAATTTAATCTGAAGATTTTTTATTTTTTAATAAAGTTCAATATTGTATGAACATTATTAAAAAGGCAGAAAACACAGATAAGCACACAGGAAAAAAATAAATTTCCATATAATGTCACAGTCCAGGGATAACCACTGTAAGGGCTTTGGTGAGTATCTCTCCAGGCTTTTGGCTTAAATTAAATATATATTATTATATCTCACAAAAGGGGGACTATACTACATATATGTTTGTTGGTTTTACTTTACTCAGTGGTACAAATATATCATTAATGCACCATTCTTAATTTGTGTAGTATTCCACTGTATACTTACAACAACTTACTAAACCTGTTCCTCAATTTCGGACACTAAGGTTATATTTATATATTTTGGTGCTGTAAATACCTAGCATCCTCCTTTTGACCAAGACAGAAGTAAAGGGTGGCATGAAGTTGTCAGTTTTCAGTAAACACATTGTAGAAAAGTATATTTTGCACAAAAGATTGCAAACAATTGCAAAAATCACATAAGTTCTGTATATCTATGTAAACTCCTTGAGGGTAGAGATCAAGCGTTATTCATTTTTGCATTCATAGCAGGAACTCAATAAATGTTTGTGAATGAATGCATAGTTTACCAGAACTTCAGTCCTTTAGTTTTGCATTTTTATTTAGAGTTGCCATTTATTAGAGGCGTTTCTTTTTGGCATCATGGAATGGACACTGACTCTTCTAAGAATCACAGAATTTAATAGAACCTTGAAGGAGTTAGTAAAAACTGTCTTTTAGATAAGGAGGAATATGTGTGAATAACTGTATGAACCCAGCAAAAGTATAATGTAGGTGAAGTTCAACTTTATCCCATGCTTTCCAGACACCAGATGCTTTCTTGCTGCCTTCTTATCCCACTAGCAGGACTCTCCCACTAAGAAGCAGGGGCGTTCTGGAGTACAGTGGGGAAAATCTTGGGCTTTAAAGTCCATAGACTTTTGGTATTAAACCTCAGTGCCAGTACTTATTAGTTATATTAAAATGGTCAAGTTACTTCACCTATAACGTGAGTTAGAAGGGCCACCTTGTTGTGAGGTTTAAATGGGCTAATGTTTGCAAAGAAACACAGTCTCTTGAACATAATGTGTCCTAGACTGAAAGCTACTACTATTGTAATGTGTGTGTATGCACACTCTTGTGTGTATGTGCACATACATATGAGGACAAACTATCACAAGTATGGGGTGCTATTCAAGTTTCCCATGTTTAAGACTTTTGTTGAATAAAATCATAAATACACTTCAGATCTCATTTGCTAGCCTTGCAATATATTCAGTGCAAAGTTTCTTTAATAATACAGTATAAAATGCTTTTCAAGGTAGGTTTGCATGAAAGGAGTGTCCTTATAGCTTAATATTGCATTTGAGCTATGAGAAATTTTCTGTAATTTCCTGGAAAATGTGATGAATTAAACATCACTAGACTCATCTTCTTGAAGGTCAGTAGTTTTAAATAGCATTCATTAAGGGCATGTGTACGTTAACACTGCACTCCAACTGTATGCAGAAACGTGACCTGAAGATTATTTACTTCTTAGAAGGTTATATATTACAAATCGAACGGTTGATGGAGTTACAGTGTGTCCCTGTAAAAGACTGACTGAATTAAGCAGAATCTGAAAGATTCCTTTTGGCCACTTACCTAAAGTAAGCGATGCAATCATTGAGAAGTACAAATCAGGGGGCATAATTTCTAATTACTATTTTTAACATTTGTGGGCATGTTTACATTTGTTTTATTAAGATCTGCTACCCTCTGAGGGGAAATGATGACCTTAGTACTGGTTGTCTTCTAAGTCTATAAATCTTCGAGCTCCTCACAACAAAGTCATCAAAATACCTGTCTCAATATTTTTCGAAGTGAGGCTCATTAACTTCAGACAAGAATGTGGTAGATTCATCAGTGTGGATCACAAAGTATTTCTGTCATGGGCCATGTTAAACTGCACCAAACTTCAACTCAGTGGGAAATAACAGTAAAGTCTAGTGACATCTTAGGCAATTGCGACATTTTCTCTGCCACTCCCCAAGAATCACCACTCTGTCTTTTTACCTGCATCCGTGGTTGTACCCGTAATCCATGGAGCTAAGGCTGGTCTCCCTCAGGGCACCTGCCCTTCTTCCAAGCTAAGCACAGAACGGCAAAGAGTCCGGTCTCCCTTAGCCATCCGCATCAGCTTTTGTGTTTAGCTGAGAGACTGGTCACAGCCAGAGTTGTCATTTATACTTCTCCTTCTTTGTTTATTTCCCTTTTCTTTTTCCACTTTTTTTTTTTCCTTCTAACACTTATTGCTTCACTTTGGTACTCACTCTGCAAGTAATGTGCAATCCTCTGTGTGAGGTATTTACTCTTCATATAAGTTTATGTAAGTGATGAGAAAATACATGACTTTGTATCAGCCAAAATTTTGTGAAACTTTTACAACTCTGAGTGGGAAGAACGTGTAATTTTGAAAAATACAAGCTAACTTGGTCTACATGGCATATTTTTTACAAGTTTATTTTGCATTCTTCTGTCAATGGGGTCTAGGACGTAGAAACTCAAAGCACCCATTATGTTTAATAGCTTACTGAAATTAAAGGTTACAAGTTAGCATAGGAACGAGCTTCCTAAAGGCAGGAACAGCACCGTCTGTAGTTGTAAGTCCAGAGTGCCTGGAACCAAGTAGATGAGAATTGAATGTTAAAAATAAGTTTTGGGGGCTACTGGGTGGCTCAGTCTGTTGAGTGTCCGACTCCGGCTCAGGTCATGATCTCGCAGTTCATGAGTTCGAGTCCCACGTCGGGCTCTGTGCTGACAGCTCAGAGCCTGGAGCCTGCTTCCGATTCTGTGTCTCCCTCTCTCTGCTCCTCCCCTGCTCACACCCTGTCTCTCTCTGTCTCAAAAATAAGTAAACATTAAAAAAAAATTTTTTTTAAGTTTTGAAGGAAGAACACTTAGAGCTTCTTTATGAAGGAAACTACATCCTCATTCTTTATGTATGAGCAACCTTGCATTTGTACCGAAGCACTTACTTGTATTCTGTGTGACTTGACATGGACCCCAGATTTGTCAAATGATTTGGCTCGTGGCCAAGGGTTTGCAGGAACCAGTTTCTCCTTCTTGGCCAGCATTCCTGAGAGAATCAGTAACTGTGACCCACATCACATTTAGCTTCTGGAAAGGAATCTAGACACACGATTCACTCCTAAAGAAGAAAATGAGACATCAATCTAGTTCTGAACTCCCCATAAACAAGGAAATTATTTATTGTCATGATTTTATCAATTGGTAGCTTATATCTGATGTCTGAGTATATGTTGATCTGGAGAACCATTCTTGGTTTTCAATCCAGATAATGTGCTTTATGCAGTATATGCCCTTCTAATAAGATAAGTCCATTTCAATAAGAAATATAAGAAAACCTGGAAAATTTAGTGCAAATTAATAACATATTCCATGGTCATACCCTGCTTTTTTTTTAGAACACCAAGTAGTGTATATGGAATGAACTACATTGTTATTTTAAAACTCCATTCCTACCTTATAGAAGGTCAGCCCTTTGGCAAGATAATAAACAATATACAGAAGTACAGATTTTTCATCTTGAAAACATTTTATTTTATTATTTTTAAATGTATTATCTTGAGAGAGAGAGAGAGAGAGAAAGCAGGAGAGGAGCAGAGAGAGGATAGAGAATCCCTGCTGTTATCGCAGAGCCCGATGCGGGGCTGTGTCACACAGCCCTGGGATCATGACCTGAGCTGAAACCAAGAGTCGGATGTGCAACTGACTGAGCCACCCAGGTGCCACTTGAATACATTTTAAAGTATATCATCTTTACCCCATAAAATCCTGTATTTCAGCATCTAAAAGGTAAAATTTAGTTGCAGCTTTATAATATATTACTAAGCTACTGTGATTATCAATAAACAAAAGGAACATTTAAAAAAATAAATTTCTAATTAAAATGTAAGTTTAAACTATTAAGCAAATTATCTATAAGCTCTTACAGATTTATAAAGAAGAAAGCAAAGAAAGAAAAACTTAATGACAAGGAAATACAAGTTTCTTTTTGAAGTCCTACTTCATATTAATGCTGATTCTTAAAATTTGAAACATCTGCTGATTTCTACAATTAAGGCAAAATAAACCCAGACATTCAACGAAAGTAATTTCGCGCTAATTAGGCAGCAGTCCTTTGGGTATTTTGCAGCTAATAATTTATATTTTCTCAAGAGATTTTTGCTTTGTGTCCATGCATGAAATTTTAATGCGTTTTAAGGTAATTTCATTTTGTAGGAAGAGAATAGTTCACTTTAAATCATTCCTACTCTCTAAAAAGTGGGATTGATTTTTGTAGGACAAAATATACAGATTATACTGTCAAGAATCACTTTCAACCTTCTAAAAATGAACTTGGGCTCATTAGAAGCAAGACTGAGGCAATCCTTTTCCTCCAGTGATATAGTTTATGTGAGTAGCTCGCTTTTGAGATGATTCGATGGTCTTATGCCATCTGGTGGCCAGTACGGAAGTGTCACTAGATAGGGCACTGAGGGTGTAGTGTAGAATTAAATTAGAATACATTTTCTTATTCTGAATTCATACTTTTTCGTAAATTTGTGGCTTTGAAGAATTGTTCTTTTATTCCCAAAGGAACACCCCATCCTAAATCCTTAATAGACAAAACATAATATTACAGTTTTTACAGTGAATAATCTTGTCTCCCAAGTCATAAAAGTTATACATGCATTATTTAAAGTATATATATTTATATTTTTCTGGATCATTTACATACCATTGCTAGCATAGCATTCATAGGCTAAAACTCCTATTATAAATACTGTATATAAAAGTGAAGTTTCAATTTACAAGGTCAATTGTTAGTTTTGGGTGCCCTCCTGTGTTCACAAGCAAAACTACAAACTAATAGAGACCAAAGGTTTTTTTTGATCACATTCTGATGCTCTTGTTGGGATGTTTTCATTGAGTTTTCGCGGCAGGGACTTAAGTCAACCGCATGGTCTCATTTAGTGGCTTTGTAACTTCAGGTATTTCCCAAAAGCAAAGCTTGGATTCTGTGAGCACATCAATCTTTAGCTTTAGAGACCTTTCTCTCTCTTTTACAAATTTATCTAACCCATGAAGAGATTATATTTATTGCTTTGCTCCATTAGCACAATATCACAAAATTGTATAATTTTTATCTTTGTAATTATTCCAAATTCACATTATGAGTGCATTTCAGAAAATATCAAAATACTCTTTTTGATGGGACTAAATTTTTGGCATGATTCTCAGCATAGACTTGAATTAATTTTAAGAAGTCCCTGAACAATTTTCAAAATACTTTTTTCAGATCAGACAGAACAAATTTTCCTAAAATCAGTTGCTTAATCTATTTAAAGTGCCAAAGTGGTATTTTTGTCAGCAGGTCCCAAAAATTCAGAAATGATAGTTTTAGTTGTTCTCCTATGCTTTTCTCGATAGGGAACTTTAAATTATTTCAAGGATTTTGAAACAACAAAATATCTGATAATAGACCATCTTTTATAATTTAAATTCTCCTCCTTCTGAGCTAAACATATCTGTCAGGTACCAAACAAGAGAAATAAAAACATCATGAACTTGAAGTTATCATTTGTTTGTTTCTCAAGTTGAATTTGTATGCCAAATATATTCCAGATAGGGTTCTAAGCAATATGGAAATAAAAGCTGTGGTTCTTGTGTTTATTATGTACTACAGGAGTTAAGACCTGTTCAGGGAGGAGGCGGGGTGGGGGGGAATAATATAAGAGAACATGCAGTTAAAGCAATAGTAGTGTTAAAACAAAACAGACAATTCAAAATGACACAGATCACTTCCGCAGAGATCAGAGGGTGCATAACAAGAGGGAACATTTGACCTAGACCTTTTCTGAATGGGAAGGTAGACAGATAGGTAGGGAAAGAAGTATTTCAGATACCCAAAATGGCAGAAACAAAAACTTCACAGTGGAGAAGTGTAACTTTTTACCTTCTGTTGAAATAAAACAGAAATTTTCATAGAGTATGTCTCGTTTGTTAAAATCCTCGAGGCTGACAGTTGTTTCAATAACTTTTTTTTTCTCTGAAGTTTGTAGTTCAGAACCAGAAAATGTTCAGGCTGACCCAGAGAATTATACCAGCCTTCTTGTTACGTGGGAGAGACCTCGAGTGGTTTATGATACCATGATTGAGAAGTTCGCAGTTCTGTACCAGCAGTTAGAAGGAGACCAGACCAAGCATGAATTTTTGACAGATGGCTATCAGGACTTGGTAATTATAAGATCAATTGTTTCATGTGTTGATAACACTAGAGCTTAATTTTCAAGGTAGGAACTTACAAATGATTATATATTGTTGCTCTAAACTTTGTATGAAACTCTCCAGTGGGGAGGAGGGGAAACAGAAGCAATACTAAATTAGGTCCAGACTCACAGTGAATCATACACTAGGCTCTTACTTGTTTTCAATTACAGGAAGATTACAGCTTTGCCAACAACAACATTATAGAGTAGACACATAGAGAAGACTTAGAAACTAGAGTTCATCTAGTGTAGCCTCTCTTTAAAAATAAAAGGTCTCGAAGAACAGTTGACTGTGATCTCACAGTTGTGGAAATAATTGGATCTGGAATCTCCGTGCTCTGATACTGCCATGTATCATTTCTCACACCATACTCTTCCGGCACAAGAAAATAGAGTAGGAGACACTGCATCAAAGTTCCAAGTAATAGATGTGAAGTTAATTGTGTCGGGACTTTTTAACACAAGTCAGATCATCTTTAGGAAAAGATCCACTCCCTCCTCCTCCCCACCCATGCACACGAATTAAAGAAAATAAAGTGTGGTATGGTATGGTTGAATCACTACATTATACACCTGAAACTAATACAGCATCGTATATTAACTAATTGAAATTAAAATTAAAACTTTTTTAAAAAGTCCAGATTCTTTCTGACCTGGGCATCTCAGTATTAAACTTTGCCTTGGTAGGGAAGGATTGGCCATAGACTGGGGTCTGGTTGAGAAAACCCTATCTGGTTATGGCCTTAGGAAAGCCCCACTGCAAGTCAAAGACACTGGACAATGTATTTGGACAACTGGAGTCCAGCAAGACCTGGGAACTTGCATTTAAACAAAAACTGTCTTTGTTGTCATGGTGTGGAACATCATGTGGGCAAATTGATAAAACATGTAACAACTTTTTAATCCGGGTGTTTAGAACAGAGACGCTGTGAACATGGATGTTATATAATTTATGGAAATTTGCCATTTTTCACTTCATAATGATATTAAGAAGATAATTCTATTACTACCTGGCTTATATATTGTTATGATAAAGAGATAAATTGTGTTTTCATTGTGTTTTTTCACATTTTGCTCTTTGCAAATAGTCCATGTTTATTTGTCTAAAATATTAATTTGTAGTTTTGGGTACACATTTATGAATTTGATGAGTTCTAGTTGAAAATGAAACTTTCTAGAACTAAATTTTTTAAACAACAAAAAAGCCTAGTTTTCCAGTATCTTCATAATTCACAGATATCACAAATCCAACTTAACAACATTGCATAAACTTTTTCTTAGGTTAATAAGATATAAATATTTTTCACTGACAGAAGTCTATTATGTTAGTACTCTTATGAGAATAATACATTTGGGAGGCCTGGGGGGTTCAGTCAGTTGAGCCTCCGACTTTGGCTCAGGTCATGATCTCACAGGTGGTGGGTTTGAGCCCCAGGTGGGGTTTTGTACTTCGAGCCAGGAGCCTGCTTAAGAACTTGCACCCCCCCCCCCGCCACCCTCCCCTGCTTGCACACGCACTCTCTCTTTCTCAAAAATAAATAAACATTTAAGAAAATTTTAAAAAGAGTAATACATTTATATAATTACTGACATATTTCTTTTAGGGTGCTATTCTCAATAATTTACTACCCAATATGAGTTATGTGCTTCAAATAGTAGCCATATGCACTAATGGCTTACACGGAAAGTACAGTGACCAGCTTATAGTCGACATGCCTTCTGATGACCCTGGTAAGTGCTCTCCTGATATGCCTTAATGTAATCTACATAAGGAAGCTAGTTTACTTACTGGATGCAGTGGTGCTTTCTCTCTGACTTTATATTGTTTTGGTTAAAAGACAAAATGATTTCTTTTTTTTTAACCTGGATCATCTGCCAATTTTGTGAAGCATGGAAACCATTTTCATTCAGCAGATCTGGGACAGGACAATAAGTAAATTTATTCTAAATACTGCATTTTTCTATTTTTAGAATAAGAATAGCAAAACTGATTGTTATGTCTGTAATGGTCATTGAATGAAAATAGCTATGTGAATATTAAGACTTTTATTTTGATAATGAACAGTTGGTTTCATTTGTGTTTATTTCCTTTTTCAGCCCCCAAAGCATTTTGTAGTAAGTATATACGTGATCCTCGGATCATGTGAGGTACTTTGAAATATCTATACAAAGCATCCAACAGTTTATCTTAGATATTTTTATCCACTTTGTATACTCCTGTGTGAAGTGGGGGAGAGTGCTTTTCTCCTAGCTGATTTGCCAGTACTGTTTCACAAAGTAAAACAAAGATATTGTTTCTAACTGTTTTTGTTTTTGCATGCATCTTCTCTAAGTATTATGGGGAAGTCTTTTGATCTAAAATCTTATGAAGTAACTGAATGAAGTACAGATCATAACTTGACAATTTACAAATGCATGTAATTAAAGTCTCTCTTTTGCTAATATAAGCAGTTTTAAAGTAATAGAATGAAATATATATATGTATGTGTACATATGTATATGTGTATACACACAGACATCATGCATATGCATATTCATAAATATATGCAAACGCACATACATAAATGTAATATTCTTTGGTCTTCCCTACCATGAGTCTACTCACTGATATTTTTATAAATTTTTCATAGAGATGGATGGTAATAAATTACATTAATTATAGCATATTCCAGTTTGACATATTGAAGGAAAACTGATGTGTATTGATTAGCCTTTGTGGTCTACATGATACAACAGGGTCTTTAATCCATTATGAGCTTGTTCACTGATTACCTCATAGTTGTCCTCACTAGTTAAACTTTTAAGTTAAAGTATATATGTCAGAGCATTGAGGATAGATTAGGTATCTTTCTAAAACACAGGCTACAAACTTGCCAAGTTACTTCCCAGATTAAAATGTTGACGGCTAATTAATATGACTACTATTATGATGGCAATATCACTATTTGATATTTCTTATGATCTGCCTCATGGCCTGTGTATAATGTATTGCTTTTATATAGCATTGTTTTTCAAAATGAGGTTATTTTTAAATGGAATGTGAGCTCTAAATGCTATTGAAAGGTGAGTATCAAATTAACTGACCATGGCTTCAGTTATACTATATCATGCACTGACTGCCGTCCCTCTGCAACATTCCCCATATGGATCCACCTAGAAATTCACATCTTTAGCAGGGCATCATTCACCATATTGGCCAGTATCACATGTGAATTGATGAAATGTGGTATAAAAATCTCCTCTAATCCTATTGTGTATTTCAGGATGTGGATTATATCAAATACATTCATTTCGTTTACTACGTTGGTTTAATTATACTACTCTCATTTCTGCACATAAAACAATTTCCCAGGAGTTTACAAAAAAATAATTGTAGTTATTTATGTTACGCTCTTTCTCACTGTATCCACTCTGCCAAGTTTTAAACTTTCTGAATTTTTTTGTTTTTTCTTTTTGAGATGTTTATTGCATAAAGAAAAACAGATCAAATATCTATTTTCTACAGAAGTGGTTTCTGAGTGATCCTTTTAGACTAAGTCTACACTGGCACAAAGTACAGCATTCTTGTATCATTTGTAGCACTTTCACATTTGTACAAAATAATAAATATTACACTTGGTTTCCATTTATTCAAAGGCTGGGGACACTGTTGAGCTAATGAGATGTTAGTTTGGGCATACCATTTGATCTCCATGGATGTCTCAGTCCCTTAAAGCATTTTGTACAGTAATAATGTTTTAGTAAAAGATAGTGTTTGATTTGATGTTTCACTATGATATTCCTCTTAAAAGCAAAGGTTAAAAACTTAGATGGCTTATTCCTCAGTTATTCCTACCAAAAAGTCGTCCTTCATCAAAAGCCAATTTACCCAAAGTTTGGAGTCTTCTCATTTTTCATAAAGAAAATATTTGTTCCTTTAGATCTCATTTTTTTTCTGATCTAAAAGGCTGCAATGGCATTTCAATTCATGTATTTTCAATTTGTTACCAAAATTACATTATTTTAAATACTTCTACAGTCAATACGTCACAGTAAAAGTTTTGAAAAAAGTACTATCTTGAGGTTTAGTGTGATGGTGCCCTCAAGAATCTTATGATTTATGTGGCTAATAGAGATGTAAGTGACTCTTGAGTTTGCTGTTTGTTTCATGGTTTTTATTAGTACCATTTCATCCTGTTAATTATGTTGTTCGTTCCCTTAGTAACATTGTAATGTACCCTAGTGAGTTATATTTTATTATTTTGGATAGGCTTTTTTCTAAACAGTGTATTGTTCTTTGCTTTTGTTAAAAAGAAATGAAGGAGGTTATTTATAACTGCCCTCATTCTTTCAATTGTAGATTTCACATATGTTAATCAATATCCATGAAGGAAAACTCAATCTCCCAAATTGTGCCCTTAACTTTAGCTAATCTGATTATTGCTTGTGCATTTTAATTACACTTGCTGTGTACAACAGTATCACCATAAAATTGGCATCCATGAATATTACTATAAATTGCTATTTTAAAATCCATGCATAAATGCATATCAGGAAACCATTTTAAGGTTAAACTGAAGTGCATAGTCTTTGCAAATACTTTATAGAAAATTATATTTATTAAAAAATAATCCATAATTTATGTCATTGTAACTAAAATAATCGTGTCATTTTAAAATCTATAATATACAGTTAACTATTATACAATTATAGAGGATATTATTTAAGTACGTATTTTAGAGCCTTGATAGTTATATGTGTTAAATTTACATGTGTGGTGAATTAGATCAACACATTTTTCTGTTGGTGCATGCTTTTCAGTTATTTAACAATTGTGTTTGTTAAATCACTATACATCTGTCCTTGTTCTGCCTGTACCACCCTATGCCATGGGTGTTACAATAATATTTAAAATCACAGTTTGAAGAGACTGTAGTCTACGTTGCTTTGACTTTTTGCCTGTGAGACTTGGCTTTCCTTCAAACAATTAAATAAGCCTTGCTTGCCAACCCATGTCAGTGTTGCTTTTTTGTGTTATGGAATATTAATGTGGTACTAACATGCTCTTGTAGAAAATGTGGCATTACATGTGCTCCAAAACAAAACCAGAATGAACCAATAGCTTTTGCTGAGTTGTCACACATACGTGAATTTTATATGTTCACTGACAAAAAAAAAAAAAAAGAATTAACAGTCTTTACTGTTAGACGTTTTGTAGGCTTCATGCAGTCTATTTTGACCAAGTGAGTGAGAAGTCTATAAAGCAGTATAGTTGTTTAATTACTTAGTGTGTCAGTAATGCCTGAGTCCGATCAGTGGCGACTAAAATATCGGTTATTTGTGAGGAACCAGCAGGCCAAAGGGTACCGAGTATGTGATCTTGTGCCGACCACCAGAGCTACACCTTGGGTGCTATGAACTCTCAGACTCAGAAGTATGGCCTCAGAATCTCCGGGTAGATAGAAAGAAAATTTGTGAAATTATTTTACTTCAGAATTGTTCTGAAGAGGCTCAGCAGGAGAGCTCTGGATTGTATGGGGGAAAGGCATATTGAATTGCTCCTGGGCAACCACAGAATTTTAGTCACTTCAAATAATCTAATAAGAAACCAAAGTGAAGATCCTTCAAAGAGGGTTAATACTTACAGATATGAAGACACCAAGACTTGGGGTATTCACCCAGGAGAGTGCCATGAAGCAAAAAGGGACCAAAGGACTGCTTGGACCCATACATTTTGCCTCTAGGCTCCAAAGCGGGCCAGAAGACATCTTATCTCTTACTTCAGTAAATAGCAAAGCCAGTTTCGGTAGAACTCACTGATGCTCTTTGAGGGAAAAGTACTGGGTAAAAGCACATATTTTAACTTAATAGGAACCAGAGTCCATATAGTTAATTTATGCTGCAGTAAATGGATAAAAATAAATTAAATGCAATAATAGGGAAATCAGTCCTCAATGTGATAATTATATATACCCTATGCCAGCCTTGACAGTCAATAAGAAAATTACTTTTGCTTATTAAAAGTATCAAGTTAGGTAAAGTTAGACCATGTTTTTGTTTGTTCCCTTGTTTGTTTTTAATTTTTTTTTTTAATTTTTTTTTCAACATTTATTTATTTTTGGGACAGAGAGAGACAGAGCATGAACGGGGGAGGGGCAGAGAGAGAGGGAGACACAGAATCGGAAACAGGCTCCAGGCTCTGAGCCATCAGCCCAGAGCCTGACGCGGGGCTCGAACTCACGGACCGCGAGATCGTGACCTGAGCTGAAGTCGGACGCTTAACCGACTGCGCCACCCAGGCGCCCCATGTTTTTAATTTTAAAATATTTCCTTAAGCTCATTGAAGAGAATGGATTATCACTGAGTTTTTTTCCCATAACCTCTTAACAGAGAAAAATCTACAGTATAATATATGTATCACTAACAAATATTTGTTATAACTTGCCCTTATTAACATTAAAATATTTTAAAAGTACATGAAAAGGTATGACTCCATTTAAAAGCATTTCAATAAAGGGGCGCCTAGGTGGTTCAGTCGGTTGGGCATCTGACTTTGTCTCAGGTCATGATCTCGCAGTCCGTGAGTTCGAGCCCCACGTCGGGCTCTGTGCTGACAGCTCAGAGCCGGGAGCCTGCTTCAGATTCTGTGTCTCCCTCTCTCTCTGCCCCTCCCCACTCATGCTCTATCACTCTCTTTCAAAAATAAGTAAACATTAAAAAAATAAATAAAAGCATTTCAACAAATTATGTATTGTCTCACATGCTGAATTTGAAGGTTTTCATGTGCATGAACTTCTCTAACTGTAGTTTATAGAAAATCATATTGAAATTTCTTATTTGTCTTTTATAGTTTAGTTGCATCTCATCTTTCAACTCACATGTATTTGTTTCCTTAGAGGTTATAGAGATACAAATGTTTCAGACTGTTTGAAATCACTTTAATTTGAAAATGTGAAGAATAAAGAACATGAAAAACAAAACATAGAAAATGGAGAACATTAATGATCCAAATAAAGGTTTCCAAACTCTTTCACGGTCAGTTTCAACAAGAAAAAAAAAATAATCGAATGTTAAAATTTAATTCAGGGCTAAATTAACATTGTTCAGGGTAAGTAACTTTGAGATAGCTAAGTAGTCAAGAGTATTAATTTTATCTAAGGTCACTTGAGAGCGTGACTTCACTTCTAAATTCGTCCTGAATTCTCCTCTAAATGGAATCCACACACAGGACCACATTTTACGGCTTTACATTTCTTAGTATCTGGGAATTTTCTGTTAAAAGTAGATTCAGTAAAATCTATCATAATACAGGCCTGGATTTGATAAACATTTCATGTTAGTTCAGTTTTGCCTTTGAAAACTTTATAGAGTATGCATTTCTTCTGAGGATACCTAGAGGTATAAAACATAGAACATAAGCAGCATTGGGGTAGTAAAGAGCATGAATTTTGGAGATGGAGTGAGAGTCGATGAAATAACAGGACTAAGAGAAGGAATCCTGCAGTAACGCTTAGTTAAACCCAAGTCCTACGTGGCACAGGTGAAGCATGAGGAACAGTGCTTCTGCAGGTGGCCCCTTGGTAATTTGACATTGGGCTAGATTCCTTGTTGGAGAGAGGGACCCAGCTCCTAACCTTTCCTCACATTACTGATAGGGTTTGTTTTAGGATTGAGACATCCATGTACTGGAAATAAACGGATTTTGGTCATTGGGAACAGCAGACTTGACTGACCCTGTCCAGATCTTTGCGGGAGCACAGCTAAGTTTCCCTGGTGAGAAGGAACCGGATCCCTCTGGTCAGTCCTTCCTGTGGCCAGCCAGATTGGACCTGCTGGAAGGCACTGTCTGTTTGGTGCAGCACCCTGTGTACATATAAGCATCAGCCCAAATTCACAGTGTAGAAAAAATCATTGGGCCCTCCACCAGAAGAGGAACTGAAAGAATAAGTAGCTGAATAAGAAAATAAATCCTGTCAATTCTCCTCCTAATCCCTGGCATTTCCCCAATTATCATCTATGCTGATGAAAAACCATTTAGGTTTTTTATACTCAGCCTGCCCCCCTTTCCCTTCTTAGCTTCAGTCACACCTGTAGAGGGGAGAGGGGAGGGGAAGGGAGTTGGATTAGAGGATAGAAATGAAGTTTTTGAATGCTGTTTCATATAGGCTTATGTTGTGGTGTGTTACGTAGTGTTCAGAAGTGTTGAAACACAAATCTTTAATTTTTATTTTTGGAAATTCTGTAGTTTCAAAGCTAACAAGTCTTTTTTTTTCTCCCCCTTCCCTCTTTCCATCCAAAGGTAAATCCACACAGCTGAAATAATCGAATAAACATTTTAATAATTTTGTTTCTAATTTTGTAGAGCTGGACCTCTTCCCTGAATTAATTGGAACTGAAGAAATAGTCAAGGTATTATAGCTATTTTTATATTAAAATGTTTTAAAATTAAAAAGCCTTTTTTCAATTGTTGGTTAGGTTCCAGATGTTACATTAATCAAAGTTCATGTTGCATTATTCGTCGTAGGGTTAGTTGTTGAGCTTTGTAGATAGTGATATAATCGACGTACATGATTCTTTCATCAAGAGTTGGATGTCACTTTGATAGTATAATAAAAGTAACAGATGGAAAAGGGTTGGTGATAATGAAAAAAGTTAACATTAAAGATAATTATAGCTATAAACTATAGCTATAAATCAGAATTTTCTTCAGTGTTCAAGTTTTTCTAAAAGATTAAAACAACATTTAACCAATTCTTAGTATTTCTACAGTTGATTTATAATTAACTTAACCAGTGGTTGACAGATTGATAACAAATATGAGCCAAAACATAAGTTGTATGTATTCTGTCCAAATATTTGTGTTTGGATTAGTCATATGATAAGTGTCTATGGCTAGTATAATGTCCTGTAAGTAAATAGGTATTTGAGAATATTTATAGGTGCACCTAGGTGGCTCAGTTGGCTAGGCATTCGACTTCAGCTCAGGTTATGATCTCACCATTCATGGGTATGAGCCCCTCATGGGCCTCTGTGCTGACAGCTCAGAACCTGGAGTCTGCTCCGGATTCTGTGTCCCACGCTCTCTGCCCCTTCCCCACTTGCGCTCGCTCTCTCTCTCTCTCTCTCTCTCTCTCTGTCTCTCTATCTCAAAAATGAATAAACATTAAAAAAGAGAATATTTATAAATTCTAACATTGTCTTAATTTCTAAAATAAAGAAATAATGACTGATGTATCTTCTATTTCATCCTAAACCCAAATATACTGTTCATCTTAACTGAGATTATATGTTAAATCCAGATGCTATTCCTAATGTAGTACAAATGTATGCATATGCACATATGAGATCATAGAGTGTAATAACTATTATCTGGCAATAAATACTAATTAGATTGTTTTCACATGTATAATTATCTCAATAGTTTATGTATCTTATGGCAGTTCTGTCTTGCAAAGGATTATTTTAGCAAAGTGAGCAGTCCACCCTTGAAAGAGTTCACAAAATTCTGCCAAGGATATTTGTGTGTGGGTGGGTGTGCATGTGTGCCCATGTGCATGTGCACGTGGATAGGCATATATCTAGAAGTGATCACTGGGTGGCAGACTGCCAGCTTCTCATTGTATTTTCACATGGCAGAGAGCAGAGCAGAAGAAACAAGCTCTCTCGTGACTCTTCCTGTCAGGGCACCAAGCCCATTCATGAAGGCTCCGTGCTTATGACCTCATCGAGTCCCAGATACCTCCCAAAGTCCCCACTTCTTAATATCATCACTTCAAGCGGTAGGACTTCAATATGGGAATGGGGGGAGGGCACAAACACTTAGCCCATAACACTACCCACTACCATTGATTCCTGCAGGAATGAATGATGGAGGTTGGCAAAACAGATACATGGAATGTGTCTGTAATGGCTTTTATTTATTCATTTTTTAATTTTTTTTAACGTTTATTTATTTATTTTTGAGACAGAGAGAGACAGAGCATGAACGGGGGAGGGTCAGAGAGAGGGAGACACAGAATCTGAAACAGGCTCCAGGCTCCGAGCTGTCAGCACAGAGCCCGACACGGGGCTCGAACTCACGGACCACGAGATCATGACCTGAGCCGAAGTCGGCCGCTTAACCGACCGAGCCACCTAGGCGCCCCTGTAATGCTTTTAAAACTGAATGTGGAAGTGAATAGTTTGGGGGATGTTTCTCAGATTGTTCTCAAATAAAAATGCATTACTTTGAAGGACAAAGTATCTCCAGGGTGATCGAGGCCTTTATAGTAAAAGTTTTTTTAATGGAAGCTGTGAAGGATAACAGGTGAGACACAGATCAAAACCATAGTGGAAGAAAGAGTCACAATAACTTCATAAAAAATGATAGGAAGCAGTATACATTAAACTATTTGTGGTTTCAGGTATGTACAAAGTAATCATAGAGCAGGAATGATCTGTTCTTGAGGTGTTGACATGAGATCATATGCCTTCTAGAGATCTACAAGGTTTGGTTAGGTGGGATTAATGAATGGTGCATTATTTTCATCACATTCTGAGAGTTATCTGAGCATGGTTTGTTTTTTTTTTAAGTTTATTTATTTATTTTGAGATAGAGAGCACAAGTGGAGAAAGGGCAGAAAGAGAGAGAGAAATCTGGACATGGTTTAAGATTCAGATTCTTTCTACTGATATCAGTCAACTTCTTACCAATCTGTACATTTTTTCTTCTTTTTACGGACATGACTTTAAAACAGCTAATAAATGAGGGGCACCTGGGTGGCTCAGTCGGTTAAGTGTCTGACTTTGGCTCAGGTCACGATCTCGTGGTTTGTGAGTTCGAGCCCCGTGTCTGGTTCTGTGCTGACAGCTCGGAGCCTGGAGCCTGCTTCGGATTCTGTGTCTCCCTCTCTCTCTGCCCCTTCCCCACTCCCGCTCTGTCTCTCTCTCTCTCTCTCCTCAAAATAAATAAACTAAAATAAATAAATTATTTATTTTAAAATAAATAAATTATTTATTTTAAAATAAATAAATTAAATCAAAATAAATAAATTAAAAAAAATTTAATAAGTAAAAATAAAAAAGTAAAAGATCTAATAAATGATAATGCTAGCAAACTGAGAAAAGTCATATCCTATGTGAACTAAAAATACCGTGTCTCGATAGCTTTGGCAATTTAGTTTTCTAAGCATATGGTTTGATGTATTATAAAATGCAGAGTTAAAAAAGAAGAAAAAAACAGAAAACCTGGGTCTTGATTGACCTCTCTTCAGACCGCTCCTGAGCCATTTCAGTGACTGAGTGTTCCCAAAAGACTGGGTCACCTGAATGATGTTTCTAAGGAAAACACAGAATCAAATAACTAGTACTAGAAGCATACTTTGACAGTTTGTCTTTAGAATGTCTGCCTGTGTCTTGAGTGGAAAATATTTAAAACAAAATGAAAAACCCAAACTTCTTCTAGTCCTAAATCTTCCTCTTATGATGGCTTAAAAATTGTGATTTTTTTCTGAATATATACAATGAAATATTCTGAATCTGAAAGTAATTAGATCTTTGAAATAAATTGTTTCATTTCCTATTGTAAGAAGTTAATTGCTCTTTAGCTTGTTGCCAGATGAACTGAACAGAGAAACATAAAACAAAATAAATACGATGTTAAATAACACTGTAAATAAATACATTATAGTATGCCTTTCTTTCAAAGCTATGGTATCTATTAATTTAATTACTTCCACAGCATTAAAATAAAGGCAGCCATAAATAAGGTGTTTTCATTAAGTTTAATTAGTGTCCCTAGAATGTGGATGATAAAGGCTATAGGATAGAGGCATGGCCTCTGTGAGATGGTGCTTTATGAGGAGACGTTCCCAAGATCCCACAAGTGAAGACTAACAGCAGCATAAGATATTGTTAAGAATTCATTTTTTTATTTCCTTATGTTTCATTAACTCTTGTTTGCTTTTCAAAGGAGGAAGAAGAGGGAAAAGACACTGAAGAAGACACTGTTGTGAATCCTGGTAGAGACAGTGCCACAAACCAAATAAGGAGAAAGGAACCCCGGATTCCTACGACAACAAACTACAATCATGTAGGGACTAAATACAATGAGGCCAAGACTAACCGATCCCCAACAAGAGGAAGTGAGTTCTCTGGGAAGGGTGATATCCCCAACACATCTTTAGATTCCACGTCCCAACCAGTCACTGGATTAGCCCCCCAAAAACATTTTTCTTTGACTTCACAGACTGTGACTAAAATGCCACCTCACACCCTGGAAGGCGCTTCAGCCTCTTTAAATGACAGCTCTAAAACGATTCTCAGATTTCTGCAGAAGAACTTGACTGGGACTGTGGCATCTTTAAATACAGTTTCTATAACAGAATCCCAAGAGGTGTCTACTGATATCAGTGAGGAAGAGAGTTTATTGACAAGCTTCAAGTTCGATACCGGAGCTGACGATTCTTCAGGCTCCAGTCCGGCAACTTCTGCTATGCCATTCATCTCTGAGAAAATATCCCATGGGTTTGTGTTTTCTTCAGAAAACCCAGAGACAATCACATATCGTGTCCTTCTACCAGAATCTACAAGAAATGCTTCAGAAGATTCAGCCTCATCAGGTTCGGAAGAATCTCTAAAGGATCCTTCCATTGATGGAAATGTGTGGTTTGCTAGCACTCCAGATGTGATAACACAGCCCGATGTTGGATCAGGTAGAGAGAGCTTTCTCCAGACTAATTACGCCAAGATACACATTGATGAATCTGAGAAGACAGCTGAGTCCTCGTCTCCAGGCCCCCTGGTGTCACAGGGTCCCCCAGGCACAGATCTGGAGATGCCACCTTATTCTACCTTTGCCTACTTCCCGACTGAGGTAACGCCTCATGCTTTTACTCCATCCTCTGGACAACAGGATTCGGTCCCCACCGTCAACATGGTACACTCGCAGACAACTCAACCAGTATACAATGGTGAGACACCTCTTCAACCTTTCTACAGTAGTGAAGTCTTTCCTCTAGTCACCCCTTTGTTGCTTGACAATCAGATCCTCAACACTACCCCTGCTGCTTCAAGTAGTGATTCGGCCTTGCATGCTACGCCTGTATTTCCTGGTGTCGATGTGTCATTTGAATCCATCCTGTCTTCCTATGATGGTGCACCTTTGCTTCCATTTTCCTCTGCTTCCTTCAGTAGTGAATCGTTTCGCCATCTGTATACAGTTTCTCAAATCCTTCCACAAGTTACTTCAGCTGTTGAGAGTGATAAGCTGTCCCTGCATGCTTCTCTGCCAGTGGCTGGGGGTGATGTGCTGTTAGAGCCCAGCCTTGCTCAATATTCTGATGTGATGTTGCATCAGACCACTGCTCATGCTGCTTCAGAGACATTGGGATTTGGTGGTAGTGAATCTGGTGTCCTTTATAAAACGCATATGTTTTCTCAAGTTGAACCGCCCAGCAGCGATGTCGTGATGCATGCACGTTCTTCAGGGCCCGAACCTTCCTATGCCTTATCTAATAATGAGGGCTCCCAACACTTCTTCACTGTTCCTTACAGTTCCGCAGTACCTGTGCATGGTCCTGTTGGTGTATCGCATCAGGCTTCCTTATTTAGCAGCCCTAGCCACATTCCAGTGCCTGAGTCTTCGTTCATAACCCCAACCGCGTCATTGCTGCTGCCGCCTCATGGCCTCTCTGGGGATGGGGAGTGGTCTGGAGCCTCCTCTGATAGTGAATTTCTTTTACCTGACACAGATGGTCTGACAGCCCTTAACATTTCTTCACCTGTTTCTGTAGCTGAATTTACATATACGGCATCTGTGTTTGGTGATGATAATAAGCCGCTTTCTAAAAGTGACATACTATATGGAAATGAGACTGAACTGCAGATTTCCTCATTCAGTGAGATGGTTTACCATTCTGAAAGCACAGTCATGCCTGGCCTGTATGATGAGATAAATAAGTCAAACGTATCTTTACAAGAATCCCCCGTTTCCTTTTCTAGCACAGAGGGCATACTTCCAGGGTCTCTTGCTCATCCTGCCACTGAGGTTTTTGATCAGGAGATTAGTCACGTGCCAGAGAATAACTTTTCAGTTCAGCCTACACGTGCTGTATCTCAAGCATTTGGTGACACCTCGCTTAAACCCGTGCGTAGGGCGAGCTCAGAGCCAGCCTCCTCTGACCCCGCTTCTAGTGAAATGTTACCTCCTTCAACTCAGCTCTTATTATATGAGCCCTCCGCTTCTTTTAATACTGAAATGTTGCTGCAACCTTCCTTTCAGGCTTCTGATGTTGACACATTGCTTAAAACTGCTCTTCCACCTGTGCCTAGTGATCCACTATTGGTTGAAACCCCCAAGGTTGAGCAGATTAGTTCTACGGTATTGCATCTCATGGCCTCAAATTCTGCCTCAAGGGAAAACATGCTGCACTCTACATCTGCACCAGTTGTTGATGTATCGCCTACTTCTAATGTGCATGCTGCTTCGCTTCAAGGGTTAACCATTTCTTACACGAGTGAGAAATACTCTGAACCAGTTTTGCTTAAGAGCGAAAGTTCCCAGCAAGTGGTGCCTTCGTTGTACAGTAATGATGAGTTGTTCCAAACTACCAATTTGGAGGTTAGCCATGCCTTTCCCCCAAAAGGAAGGCATGCGTTTGCTACTCCTGTTGTATCAATCGATGTACCACCAAATACACTTACAGATGAGCCTCTATATTCTGATGAAGTTTTCACCTCCACCAAGGGGTCTCTCACTGATGAGGTATTTGCTGGTATTCCAGCAGTTTCTGACACACTTGTAACTGCTGATGGTTCTGTTCCTTTAGGAAATGCGTACGTTTCCATTACAGCTGTTTCTCCCAACAAAGATGGTTCTGTAACCACAACCAAGTTCCTGTTTCCTTCTGAAACAACTTCCGAGCTCATTCAGAGTGCCAGATCTGATGGTGATTTAGTGGGTGGTGGTGACGATGGTGATCTTGATGATTATGATGATGATTATGATGACAGAGATAGAGATGGCTTATCCATAAATAAGTGTATGGCATGCTCCTCCTATAGAGAATCAGAGGAAAAGGTAATGAATGATTCAGACACCCAAGACAACAATCTTGTGGATCAGACTAATCCAACCTCATATTCACTATCTGAAAACTCTAAAGAAGAAAATAAAGTCACAGGTGTAATATCAGACAGTCAGACCGATACGGACAGAAGTCCTGATAAATCACCACCAACAAATGTGCTACCCCCAAACCCCAGTGATGGAAGACAGGAAAATGACATTCAGACCGGTAATGCCCTGCTTCCTTTCACCCCAGAATCTGAAGCATGGGTCCTTGTTGCAGGTGATGAAGAGAGTGGATCAGGGCAAGCTGTCTCAGATAACCTTAATGATAACGAGACTTCCACAGATTTCAGTTTTCCAGACGTTAACGAAAGAGATGTTGATGGGGTCCTGGAAGCAGCCGACTCAGAAATAACTCCTGGATCCCCACAGTCCTCAACCCCGACTGTGACTAGCAGGCACTCAGAAGTGTTCAACATTTCAGAGGCAGGTTAGTTATGGATCCAAGAGATAGACTGAGCTGTGGTGGTTTTCTTCCTCAAAAAATAGAAAAATCGTGAAAAGAGAAAGTTGGTAAAGTGGCACATTGTTTTATTTCTTAATCAAGACATTCAACAAATCCATTCACAGTTTTTAAAGTATGATTTTACTCATTATTTCAAATGAATATTTGACATGTTTTGGTTAGTGGATGGATAAAATGGTTTTTATTGTCAACTTTTCATGTTCTGCGAGATGCCAGTTACATGTGGGAGCACTTAAGTGTGCGTAATGCGTTTTTAGTATACTGCTTTTTAAATGATAGATGGGAGTGTGTTGTTTTTAGATAGTTTTCATTTTTATATTCACTTATGTTCTAAAATAAGTTGTAAACTAATTTCATTGAATTATAAAATGAATTATTAAACTCCGATAGTAGTATGATACAAAACACCTCTCTGACCCACCCAGTGGAAAAGATATGGTAATTTGCACATCCACGTCAGCCTGGAACTTTAAACCTTAAAAAAAAGTTCTCTTTCTGAGTTTTGAGAGTTAATGGTAAGATTTTCTTTAAAGAACGTTTTCATTTTTTAAAATTGCCTCTGTTTGATTACCTTAATGTTGCCTAAAGAGGGCAGTGTGAACTAACAAGATGCATTCTACTTTGTACTCGCGGTTATACAACCCTTTCTAAGAAGTTAAATAATGGTCATTAATATGCATAGTATGTATAGGTATTGTATGACAAGATGTAAAACACTAGACCATTTTCTGTAGAAATGCATTTCATTTGTTAATGTATTTTATGCAAATTAGTTTAGAAGCCAGATGTTTCTTAGAGCAATTACTTGCAACATATATAATACAGATGTTTGCTTTACATGCCAGTGGGGAGAAAAAGGGAAATTGAAAACCATTAAGCATATGAAATACTAGATAATTTCATGGAATTGATGATAAGAATTTTATAACTTGCTTTCATTAAATTTTAAGGCATTTTTTTAAATTAACAACAAAAATATTTAAATCTTAATGTAATTAGTCAAAAGATAGATCAAGGTAGCATCTTGCAATCTTATTGCATAAAAGCGGATATTTATAAGCCAGATCATAGATACCAGTCTCATTAGCATATTTTTTTCTCTTTGTCATTTCCATCTCTTGAATTAGTTGTATTTTTCCTTCAGTGCAGCAGCAATTAAAATTTTGTGCATTTTGATAGTTTTCCTACATTCTGACTTGATACCTATTTAACATTGCATTCCAGTTTAAACACTTACACTCTGCTATGTGAGAATGAATAATGAATCCGTAGGTCACTATATTAATTAGTGTTGCCATATATATGAATTGTTATCTGGCTTCAATTATAGTACGTGGGGTTTTTTAAAAAATTTTTATTAGATTTAAAGACATATGAGGAGTTCATCCTTTTTATTTTATCTTACTAGACAGTGATATCGTCAGTATGTTCTTACTAAGTTATGCTATCAGGGAGAAACTATATATATTACAAAATGCCAAACCCAGAATTATTGACTGAAACTTAGCAATTTCTTTTCAATGTGCTAATTTGATTAATTATTAAGTGTATGTTCTTCCACTGATGAGGACAAAACAGTAGAAATATACCTTCCAATATCATCAGGTAACACAATTAATGGAGTGAGATCAAAGAAGATTAGGGGAAAATTCTTGCCTGTTTTAAAAACTGCATCTGTAAAAAATCATATGTACTCTGTCTTATAAAATAGTTGAATATGCCTCTTTATCAAATGCATACAGACTAATTTTGAAACTTATTATTTTATTATGTACTTCTAGAATGTAGAGTATTTTATAAGACATGTTCCCTAAAACAATAGAGGTAAGGCCAATATTAGTATCTGCAATTTGTGAATGCATAAACTGAGACCCAGAGATACTAAAGTACGTGATCAAGGTCACATAGGGAGTTGACACAAACTGACACTGCAAACGTGTTATTGGTGTCTGTCTCTTAGAGACTATGCTTTCATAATTGAGGACAATGAGATATATATAATGCTTAATTTGTAATACCAAAATTATACTGTTTTATTCTAAAAATGTATTTGAAAGTATTCATCTTATCTTTGTTTACCAATCAAGTAGATTCTTGTCTTATTTAGGTAGCTCATATACACTACTGAACCATGTCAAAATAGATATTTTAGCCTCAACTAATGAATATAAAAATCAATACAACTAGCTCCTCATTATAGTATGTAAAAGAACCAGTTGATTGTCTGTACTTTCTTTTTTTATATAATTTTTTTTTATTTGGGTATATTTTATTCCTTCTTTATTATTTTTTTTTAATTTTTTTTTCAACGTTTTTTATTTATTTTTGGGACAGAGAGAGACAGAGCATGAACGGGGGAGGGGCAGAGAGAGAGGGAGACACAGAATCAGAAACAGGCTCCAGGCTCTGAGCCATCGGCCCAGAGCCCGACGCGGGGCTCGAACTCACGGACCGCGAGATCGTGACCTGGCTGAAGTCGGACGCTTAACCGACTGCGCCACCCAGGCGCCCCCTTTATTTTTTAAAATAATCTCTACACCCAACTTGGCGCTCAAACTCATGACCCTAAGATCAAAAGTTGCATACTCTACAAATAGTGCCACAATTTCATGTGGTACCTCATCTTGTATAAAATACCTAGATTTCATAATATGTAGTTAGCATGGATTTATCACTCTGACTCCTCAATGAAAGGGTTTATTTTAAAATCAGACCTCCCAGAGAACTTATGAGTAAAGTCTATATTACAAGATTATATGTGTGTGCATATATGTATACAATGTGTGATATATATGGTAATTTGTTATATATTTTATGTGTTATATATCTTACATATATATCACATGTATGATCAGACATATCTCATATATATGTATGCACATACATATACATAAATGAAAATGCATGTATCTACACACATACATACATATGTACACCTATATACAAATTTCTATAAAGATTTGTGGTCATTGAAGACCTGTGTGATTATATAAGCACACTTTGTGTATAAATTAATGTACATTATTGGTCTCAAACTTTAATATGGATCAAAATCACCTGGAAGATTTGTTAAAACACAGGTTGTTGGGCCTTGTCCAGAGAATTTCTGATTCAGCAGATTTGTGATGGTTGGCATCGGGCGCAAAATTCGCATTTCTAACAAATTCCAGGTGATGCCAATGCCAGTATTCTGGGAATCACATTTCAAGAATGACTGATGTTGATAATGATATGAACCACTATTTGTAATTTCTAGGTACCAGGGGCTTTTCTAAGTGGATTATTTCATTGTTCAGCCACAAATTTTCCATTTAGATAATAATAGTTATAATAGAAAAAGTGTGAAGACAATTATGTATTAAAACAAGATGGTTTCCTAAATTTTATAAGGAAACTCAGTGCATTCACCATCAGATTATTTAGGCTTCGAGATGAGCCTTGTTGCAATGTGTAATGACCAGAGCAAATGAGTAACAGTAGAAACTAAAGCCTGGGCTTCTCTCACAAGAATATGAACTACAGCTCAGGGATCAATGGATTTACAATATTTCCACTTTTTATTCAGTTTTGTGATTTTTAGTCATCCCTTTGCATTCTACTCTTTTCAGGCAAATCATTCATAATTATAAGAAAAAATGTCTAAGGAAATATGAGTATCATTTGTCAATTGATACATTTCTCATACGAGTGGGTTAAATTTTTGACCCTTTGTGTATCATCTTTCAGAAGGAAGCTACTGTTTTAAACCTTAAGTCCTCTGCCATTAGCTCTACCTCAGTGCTGTGTTCATGAATTTGTTACTCTCAAATTTATTTGTAAATCTTTAAATTAAATCAGTTCCTTTTGTTCCCCTTATCGCTAAAGTAAGATAGTTGGTATAAAAGAACCTAATATGCCAGCTATGTAGAAAGCAATGTAGACTCTCGTGGGGAACTGAAATGTTCTACTTAAAGAGCTCTTCCAGAACTTCTGCAGGCGGACGCAATGAGGGCTTTTACTTTGCAACAGTGTCAGTATGTCACCATGGCAGAGCAGTTCCGATGTGCCCTTATCGTGCTTCCCCCCTGCACACACCTCAGTGTAGAAGGGAAGCATTGTGACTGGCCACTGATACACTGAAGTTCTGAAACTCTTGTGAACAACTTGGAAGGTTAGCTCCAGTTGCAATGATTTTGAAAGTGCTAGAATAATAATGCACCCAACTGGTCACAGATATAGTCATTTTCCATCTTTTGAAATTAACCCAAGAACAGACCTTAAGCTTTTCCATAATTTACACTTGCATATTTGAAAAGAATTTCTTCAACCTATGTACTCCTTCAGTTCCCATGCAATATTATTTTTCTTTTCTTTTTTTTTTAAGTTCATTTATCTATTTTGAGAGCGTGAGTGTGTGCAAGCAGCGGAGGGGCCGAGAGAGAGGGAGAGAGAGAGAATCCTAAGCAGGCTCCACATGATCAGTATGGTGCCCAGTGCGGGGCTCGAACTCACAAGATCAAAACCTGAGCTGAAACCAGGATCAGATTATTAACTGACTGAGCCACCCAGGCACCCCGTATTTTTTTTTTTTTGATAGAGAAAAATAGTTGATAAGAAAGGCATTCAAAGTAACACTTCAAAAGCAACCTATATTTACAGTGTAAATAGTTTTCTGGGTGAATGGCTATCCTAATGTAAGAAGGTTTTCCTAAGATTCTCTCTTTATGAAATTATTAATTGCTCCTAGCTATTTATTTAATTGCAGGATTAGAAACCTTGTATTCAGATTAAGTTTGGAAACTCAAGATTATATATGGTACAGTAAGTAGCATTGTTTTTCCTGGCTATTTTATTTAAAAACTTATTTTAATACTTCTTTTATTTTCTTATTTTAATACTTCTATTTCCCTTTTAACAAGCTTTTCAAGGCAGTATTATGCTCACTTCCTGCCACAGCACCCGTCCCTAGGTGCTCATCTCTGTTGGGACATTCTAAGTTCTTCAGCCTTACTTTTTAAGCTTTGTTTTACTCAAATTGGCTTATAATCATAGACATTCTTTGTATCATAGATTTGAAATTTTAAAGGAAAATAACAACAATGAAGGTTGCAAATACTCAGTTGAAAATGTTGTGCCTTTTCCTTAAGCTTAAATATCAACTCTCTCGATTTTCTCTGACTACAGAGGCCAGTAATAGTAGCCATGAATCTCGTATTGGTCTAGCTGAGGGGTTGGAATCCGAGAAGAAGGCAGTTATACCCCTCGTGATCGTGTCAGCCCTGACTTTTATCTGTCTAGTGGTTCTTGTGGGTATTCTCATCTACTGGAGGTAAGTCGAATGCTTGTTTTAGAAATGTATTTCATAGAGCTCACATTTTGCCTGTGTTTTTTTTTTTTGTTTTACCTGAAAGTTCTTCAAAGCATATTCACATTCTTTTTCCTTGAGAGCTACCATTAATTTATCCAGCTAACGATGAATTAGGTGAATTTGTAAATCCAAAGACATAATAATATAATACTTGATTGTTTTTCATATACCAGTGAAACAATTAAAGGGTAAAATGGAGGAACCCTGGCTTAGTTAATATTTAATACAGTATTTTGACAGTTGTACTTTCATAGTAATCTAATTAACCTTCAAATGTTATCATAGCACTTAACATAAATCTAAGCTTCTCAGCTTAAATGCTCCAGCTGTTACAATTTCAAAAGTTATTATTTAGAAAAAACATAGTTTTTGCTATAGTAAAAACATGGTTTGTTTATAATTGTGGATTTTGTACAAGATGCACATCAGCTGCATGCTAATAGCAAAAACCGATAGCCCCATACACAAGAGTAAAAATCAAGCAATTAAAATATTAATATAATTAGAAAATAAAGTTGACTATGTTAAGATTCATAGAATTCTAAAGTTAATTATAGCTTGCCTTGAGGATAAGATATAGTTTTGCTGTCATCAATATCCTATTAAAACTTTTGTTTATTGATTTTAATGTTTATTTATTTTGAGAGAGAAAGAAAGAGAGAGAGTGCACATGTGCAAGCAGGGGAGGGACAGAGAGAGAGAGGGAGGGAGAGAATCCCAAGTAGACTCTGCACTATCAGTTCAGAGCCCGACACGGGCCCCATCTCAGGAACCGTGAGATCATGACCTGACCCAGAATCAAGAGTTGGACGCTTAACTGACTGAACCACCCAGGCACCCCAGTATCCTATTAAAACTTTTAAAGGACAAAGACGGTTGCACTCACCATAAGCTTCCCATCCCATGTCATTCAGAACATGCTGCAAATTAGGAAGTTTACTGGGGAAACAGTGTAAGTCAGTATAACTATTATAACTGTGTCTTGAAAAACAAAAACTTTACGATGATATAAGGAATCCTAGCTTTGTAATTTATTGCTTCGTTTTAAAAGAGAATTTTGTTCAGAAGATCTATAATTAATTCCTTTTTGTTTAGTAATGTCTCTCTGTAAGCTCATATGGCCACTCTTTATCTCTTTATGTGTTATCCTAAAATATATTCTCTCAGTTTATTCAAAAATATTTGCCATTTTTAAGGACTGTTTCTCATGTGCTTAGTACCACGTTGACTACTATGGAAAATATCAAAAACGGATGAATGAATGAGAGTCACTATCCTTGAGAAATTCGTGCTTATTGAGAATTTTCTATGAAAAATGTATAACCTACTATACGCAAGTATACACACGACACCTGAAATCACTAATGTTAAGAGTGGTCAGGGAACAAAGAATCTTGATAGGCCAGGATGAGCAGAGTAAATGTAAAGTGCTGGGCTTGCACTGGATAGGGTTCAGAAAGTGGAGATAAAGGAGACAGCTTTCCAGGCAGGAACACAGCAGGTGGAAAGAACAGGAAGCAGGAGTAAGCTGGGTCTGAGACAGGCCTGGGGCAGGTAGTTGCATGTCGTTGGACACGGGTGGACTAAGGTAGAATGTTTTCATGATCAACTGTATTTCATATCCAACAACCTTTACAGAAAAGAGTAAACTGCAGTAAGAGAACAGATCATACTTCTGTTACCATATGTGAGTTGGTGGTCTATTTTGTCCATAACATGATGCAAACAAAGCTGCTTTCTCCACTGGTTCCTATAATTGCCAATGACTCTTTCTACAGAAGATTCCATGCTCAGCAGAGTACCGTGAACACAGTACATGATTTCTACATGTTTTTTCAACAAGAATTCATATTGCTTTTCTCCATACTCCCCACTCGGTTTGTTGGCCAAACTTTTTATCAGCCTTGATGTGTTCAGATTACTGGCTTATATTTAATCTGATTTTCCCTGGCAAACCAATGTTTGAAGTTATTTGGAATTAGAGGTAAAATTTTTTTAAATAAGATGGAAAGTAAGCCCAAATTCTACTTCACAGTAAAGAGTGTTAGAATAAATTTCCAATAGAAATGTCAATCTTAAGACTGAAATAAGAATGAGAGTTTTGATCTTTGTTACTTAGTATTTCAAGTTTATTTTTTGTAGATTTGAAAGTGTCTTATTTAATATGATTTGATATTTCATGGAAAATTAAAATCTGGAATGGTATTTATTTTCTATTAATAATGGATTATCTCATCTGTATTATGTGGAGAAAAAAGATAAAATTACTAGTTGAAAAATACTAATTTGACCTTCACCAACAAGATGTTTCTCTTTTCCTCACAAATAACACTTTATGTACCTTGAACACAGAGTGCATTAGCTTAAAAAATGAGCGCTCTGTGATTTTATGTATATATTTTATATCTATCTGTCAAACGTTCTGATAAAATCTGTCACTCTTTTACTTACCCGTTTCAAAACTTAACACCTCTGTCCTCACATCCATTTGAAATTAATTCACTTCAAAATGTAACTTTTTAGATCAGGGATACACCAGGGGTATTAGTTGGTGCAACACAAGATGACCATATTAGTGCCTTCTTCGGGGTTTTTGTGAATATATTCAAATTTTGATGTAGACCCATTTGTAAACAATACGATTTCACTAGCCAGTATGGAAACATTTTAGACCTTTGTGGAAAGCACAGCCTGTGTGGAAAGGTTCAAAATAGAATACCAACAAAAGTCCTCATAGTAACATGGTCCTTATGAGTTTTTCCAAGCTGATATATTTAAATGTTTTTTTAATCTAATTTCTTAGGATAAAAAATTACTGTAAAGTGGTATAATAAGTCTTTTTTTTTTTTTTTTTTTTTGTCTCTTTACCCAATTCAAAGCAGTCCCTGAGGTTTTGTGTAAGCCTTGAGAGAAAGCATGTTGTAGTCAGAAGACAGAACAAATCTGGATCCCTTCCCCATTTCTGCCTGGCATTTGTTACGTGGTCTTGGGCATGTCACTTATCCACCTGGGAACTGGTTTTCCTCTCTGTGCCATTTCGGGGGAAGGTTCACTAGATCATCTTTAAGATTGCAGTCCGAGCTTCTTTAGAGTTTCTGTGATGAATGCAGCATAATGAATAAATATGGTTTTATATTTGTATAAGGATCCAAAAAATGGAAATACATTTCTAGCTTTTAATTCCAAATACTGTGATGAAAAGGTGTAAATCAAATAATCAGATTAACATTGATTGATAGGACCTATGTCTACAAGTTTAAAACAGTCATCACTTTTTTCATTATGGCTGAGTGATAATTAGCAAGAGACATAGTTATCAACACTTAGCACATAGACGTGAAGACATTCACTGCTTATACAGAACAGATGGACTATAGATATTGAATCTTGTCATACATTAAATAATGTGCCCTGAAATTATTTTCCAGATGTTTTAAGGTAGAATTTACATGAGCCAAGTCGTAAGTTTCTAAGATACAAAATGACTTCAGTAAGGAAGATTTTCAAAAAGTTCTTTTTAAAGAAGACAAAGGGCAAATTTTTGAGAGCTTTTTTAAGAGTTAAAATCTAAAAACTATCAAAGGCATAATCAACAAAATGGCACTCCATCAAAAACAGTATAAAAAAGAACTTCCCATAGACAGTTGTTTTGGCTTTGGGGAGAGGGAGGAAGAGCAATATGAATTCTCTCATGGTCTGAAATTCAAATTTGTGAGTCACACAGGGTAGCTACCAACCCAAAATGGAGGCCTCCCATGACCATGCTGCCTCTTAAGTCGAATGTCACTTCCTAGGGAAAACTGCACTATAAAATGGACTGAATATAATACGTGTGACTTTCCTCAAAGCTTTATCCTACACTATTTTAATGTTGATTTTTCCCACTTACACGTTTTTGGGTATGATTTTATAACGTTCTTTTGTTATGCAAATAACACTAATGGACCACTTATTTGCTTAAACAACAAATATTTGTTTACATAGCTAAAAAGAGTAGAGTTGGTATTTACCCAGATCCTACAATGAATATTTAACATGTTAAACCCTAATACCAATAAGTTTCAACTTACCTTTTTCTATTCCATGAGGGCTGCCTTCTTCCCATTTTCTCAGAGCCATCCTCTATCTACTTATCCAGCCAGCCAGCCACCCATCCACCTGTCCATCCATCCATCTTCCTCTAGCTCTATATATTTCACTTCTCCTTCCCAAATATCTTGAGATTTTAAGTTATCCCATTTGAAGCACAGGTAGGCAAGAAGTCTGGGATGCAGCTGAGTAACTTATGGTTGGTGGGATTTACTTGCTACTGGAAATCCATCTAATCATTAACACCATGGCACTGTTTTCAGAGTTGGGCTTACATAAATCAGAAGACATGGCCCCATCTTTTAAAAAATATAATGAGGATATAGGCACAAAACAAATATATTGCAAGATAATTACCCTAACTAACAATCAGTAAAAAAAAAAAATATATTTAAAATCGTCTAGCAGAGAGTTCAGGAAGTGAAGGCCATCCTTGGATTAATTAAACATATTTTTCAAAATAGTCTTTGTAAAGGTGAAGGTGAATCAAAGTTTGTGTTGGGTGCAGTGAAAACAGAGAAACTGGAATGCTAGAGGCAGCTTAGGAATGAGAGGCTTTTTTTGCTTTAAGTTGATTCATTTATTTTGAGAGAGAGAAAGAGAGAGCAGGGGAGGGGCAGAGAGAGAGACTTCCAAGCAGGCTCCGCTCTGTCAGCGTAGAACGCAACACGGGACTCAGTCTCACAAACTGTGAGATCATGACCTGAGCTGAAATTAAGAGTTGGATGCTTAACCAACTGAACCACCCAGGTGCCCCAGAAATGAAAGGCTTTTTCACGGAGAAGATACCATTGAGCTGCCTTTATGGAAGATAGTACTCGTGAGTAAGGCATTTTGGTCAGGAGAACCATATTTGAAGCAGGGAGGAGAAAGTGAGGACAGGACAAGGCATATTTAGAGATCTACAACTTGTTTGTATTTGTGGAGTATAAACTTCAAGAAGAAAGTCAAAAGGCGTGAGGGCCATAGATAGATAGCATTTAAGTACTGAAAGATCTTGGGCACCATTAGCTAAATAAAACCTGTCAGGTACAGAAATAGAGCCAAGATGTCAAAGTAACAGGGAGATAGATTTTTGGCTTGACGCCAAAAAAAAATAATAGCAGGAGGCCTAACAGTGGAATGGGATGGCCTCCTCTTGCAGTACCATTTAGAGGTACTTAGAATGAGTTTTCAGTTAGGACGAGAAAGCAATATGTGGCAACTAAAGATGTCCTCATAAAGGACTCCTTGTCACCGGAGATGATCTTTCTATGTCAGAGATGCTGTCCAACAAATTCTTCTGTCTGTGGTGATGTTGCACCAGGTTCCTTAAGACATTTTACAACTTTAAGATTCATTGAAAAATAAATAGAAACCCCTTTACCAGCTTGTGTAACCACAATTTTAGAGGAATCAAAGAGATTTAACTCTGTGATCTTAAAAGAGGCATCGAACCCAGTGTTTTCCTATTGTGTCAGAACATGCCACCAAACTTGCCCGCTAGTTTCTGCTCCAGTCTGGCTTCAGGTGGGCTCCAGTGGAGACTTTCAGTGGGACGGTTGATCACGAGACCTGTGGCCCTCATCCCTCCCGTTGTTCCTAGTCGGTTGTGCTCTTTCCGCTTTCCAGGAGGTGAACCTGGCTCAGGCCCCCTCGACATTGGATTCGACACGCAGTCATCTTCCTCCCGTACCACCTGTTCTCACTAGAAGACATTCTTGTGTTGTCTTGATCGTGTCCTCTTGTCAAAGGCTTATACGATCCCAGCAGGGGGCTAGTCCTTACTATGCACGTTGTTGCCTTTGGGTGGTTCTGTTGGTTTTTGTTTGTTTTTTGGGGTTTGTTTTTTGGTTTTTTGGTTTTTTTGCTTGTGACACTAAGATTATAAATAAAGTACATGATTTCATACTAGTCATAGCAGTGAATTCATTGAACAAATATTTTGGGGCACAGGCAACTTTAAGTTTGGGGGGACTTACTGCTGTTCTTTGCACTGAGGCATAATACTGCATTAAGTCAGACCACCTTGCCTTTGCAGGGCTCACATTCTGATGAGGGACGACCAACTAAAAACATGTAAGACAAATACATAAGTAAGGAATTTCGGAAAGTGCTAAGTGCCATAAAGCTGACAAAAGGCCAAAGAATAGTGATGTGGTGGGAAGAGCTGGTACTTTTAGTTACCATGGTCAGGGAAGGATTGTCACAGGAAGTACAAAAACAATGGGAAGGAGGCAGGTGGCCAGAAGAAACGTCAAGAGCCAAGGTCCCAAGGTGACACTGATGGAGCCTCTTGGAAGGAGGAGCAGAAGACCAGTGTGGGCCTGAGCCTAGTAGTAGGGGACGTTGGAGAGGACCCCAGAGGCAGGTGGGGGACCAGGTCATAGAGGGTCTTATAGCCCTTGATGAAATAACTGAATATCATTCTGATTCCACTGGGGAAGCCACTGAAGAATTTTACACAGGGAACTGATTACTGAAAGAATGTTACAGTTGAGGTGTGTCCTCATAAGAACAAATGTTACGTTAAAGCTCATTAGAATAAATATCTTGTAGCTTGAATCTTAAATGGAAAGTGAGATTGGCATCTTTACTCACACAGATATTTCTAGTTAAACTTAAATACTCATGAATAGCATTTCATATAAATTAAATGACCCACATCAAAGAGTGTCATTAGCAGTTTTAATTATCTAAATTTTTTTAATTAAGTGTGGTTTGCATTAGTTTAAAGCAGCAGTTGGTTCTTTGCTCTTCTCAATAGTTTGTGGTCTGCTCTTACCAGATGTTACTCTTATTATCTGAATGAAAATAGATTCAGGTGACATTGTAGGTCATAGTTGTCGTTGATTCCAAATATATTCATTCTCAAAACGCTCATCAACAAGGCTAGCATCTGTTGGAAAGAAAATCACGCCTGTTTTTGGTTACATGCTCATTATTTCCTCACTTTGTTCTGTCATTACTGCATTCTCATGCTCTCAGTATAAAGCTGCCTTCCTTGTCCATCAAAATATCACCGCTGTCAAATTTCACTTCCACAGTCATAGCTACCTTTTCCTAGCAGCTGAATTGCTCAGAAAGGTGTGGTCACTTAATTATGGAGTGAAAAGAGCTCTGGGCCTGGTTTCTCTTCCACTCTGGTCCAGTCCCCTGTTGCTGGTATATAGCAACAGTGGGAGAGTAACCAGGGTGATGAGGTATCCTTATCCTAGCAAAATACTGTTGGGTACCAGCTACGACTGCAAATGCCACCTCTGCTTTCAGCGTGTGTCTGGTATCTACTCACTCGTATGCATCTGGCACATGTAAAACTGAGATAAACTTGGAGGCCATACAATTCTTTAATGCTTTGTGTTTTGTAAAATACAGATTCCCATTTATGTTTTAATTCTGGAGATTTCTGTCGTAATTTTCAAGCAGTTTTCAGCTCAGAAGTTGTCTTATGGCAGCTAGTACATAAATTGCTTTCTTTTCTTTCCAGGAAATGCTTTCAGACCGCACACTTTTATTTAGAGGACAGTACCTCCCCTCGAGTAATATCCACACCTCCAACACCTGTCTTTCCAACTTCAGGTAATAGCTTAAGGTGTGACCATAAGTAGCTGGTAGATGTTGAATGGAAAGCATATGCTGGAAGGTTTGTCCCTGTTGCAGTGCTTTGTAAATGGCTCTAATGTAGACGAGTAATACTTCTGAGTTGCCCAAAGTATTTATTACAGCCGGGTGTCAGGCACCCAGGTTTCTGCCTTGTTCTCATTAATTTTGGACGTTCTTAGCCAGGTAGACAATATGGCAAAATAACTCAAGACTGTTCAGATATAATGTTAACATGAACATAGCAATAAAAGATTATTTAAGAATAAGGCTGACCTTCGTCGTTTCCATTACTTAAATGGAAACCTGAACAACAAAAGTCAGGATAAAGCAACGCAGTAAGGGTGAATAGGACAGAATAACAAAAGTAAGGATAAAGTTTCGTTTCCTTCTGATCATCTGAAATTATGTGAGAAAATCTCCCTTAATTATGTTAGAAAAAAAAAAACTGTAAAATGGTGGGGTAGAAGGAAAACATGAGCGCACAAAGAAATGTGTAATTGCCTGAAATACTTAAAGCCACAATGTCAAACAGTTTGAGTACCTGGGGAAATATCGACTATTTTTAGCAGAACTTACTTGGTTAACAATACTCAAGAATTAGCCAGGGTCATTTTGACTGAGACGTCCATTGACCCTGGAGTTCACACTGTAAGATCACAGACACTTATTTAATTAACATTTCATAACATTTCAGAATGAAAAGCAGTAACAATAAAGGAATTGCCTAGAAAAATGTGAACTTTGGAAGAAGCCCCTGAAGGATAAAGGAAGAAATAAAGACACAGAAAACCACCAAACCAAAATAGAAGGGAAAAAATTGACAACGTGGCTATTTTACAGAGACCTCCTTTTAAATTGATACTCTTTAGGTTATTGTTAGAGGCCCAAGTTCCACAAGATGTCATTCTCTGAAATCTCGTGATTTAAAAAACATAAAAAACAAAACAAAGAGAAGCAATTTCTGTGTAATTCTCAGCAGGCACAGGAATTAGAAGTGTTTGGCTCTTTCCCGTCTTTTGTCCACTCTGAGTCTTTAGCCATCACTGTCTTATTTCTGGGTTTTTTTCTGTTAAAATTCTGTACAGCTACTTGAGTACAGCACAGTTTCTCATCAGCATATTAAGAGTTGTGAGATTGACAGCTCTGTTATCTGTTGCATTTTGATTCACTTCACTTTCAAACATACCTCTTCTACAGACTCCCCCAGCATGTGGGAGCACATTAACATGATATTATCCGAAATATCCAAAGTCCAGTGTAATTTATTATTAGCGGTAAATAATCCGAAATCAGGACCTTGTCCAGGAAACCCAGAATCTCCTGTTCTACTCCTCAGAAGGGTTGTGATCAAGGGCACTTCCTCATTTCACCTGTGCTCCAGATCACCCAAATAAGCACCTTTTCATGTACGATCAGAAATTGGATATGTTGGTCTCACTCACTTGCAGACCAGTCTGTGAAAGAACTAACCAAAATACACAATTGTAAATAAAAAGTAGTCAGTTTGTGAAAAGAGGTTAGGTGTGCGGGATAATATCTATGGGTTTGAAGGACCTTTACCAGAAGAACTGATGATTTAGATGTGGCAAGCTATTTCTGTTTTCTTGTCTAATTATAAAAGCTACTTCCAGGCAAGATCCTTCCATAGATGTGAAGGCAGAGTTGCACCTTTGTGTAGTGTTTCTTAAGCTTAACTGGCTAATTCAGTTTTAGTATTCAGGTACACTCACGGAAGGGAGAGAACAGATGGATTCTACTTTTTAAAAAAATCAACAAATTCTTGGTAACTGAAGCTTAAAAATATTAAAGGGCCTAGATGCTGAACATCTGTTGATGTAAATAAGTGTTTCTAGAGAAATGTGTTTGATGTTTCCTTGTCAGAGAAATCACTTGTGAAATCGCATACTGTGAACTAGTGATATGTTTAATCTAAGAAAGTCTTTCCAGAGGAGGGAAAGAGAAAAAACAGAGCCAGTTAAAATAATTTGGCCCCTTCACAATTAATTAACAGATCCAATGACATTGTTTACATAGCATATTTTTAAGTAAGAGTTCCTGAAATTTTACATATTAAAAGTCCCAAAGGTTTTTGACGTTATCCTTAATGAATAGTCTCCATGTCAATGTTTTCTATTATTTGTAGAGAAAAATAAAAAATGTTTTTGAATGTAAACATCTGACTATATAACTGTAAAACATTAAACTATGTTAAATTGAAATTACACCAATATTATGTTTAGTTCTTGGTAAAATTGAAAATATATTATTTCTGCATTTTTTTTTACCCAGAACTCACATTCGTGTTAATGTATTAAATGTAAATGCAACTTCTACTCATGTTAAAGAATGTTATCCATAAAAAGATGCAGTCCATTGATAAGATGTGAGGCTTTGGTGGAATTTATCATTTAACGTTAAAAATTCTTGTTTCTTTAGAGTATGAAAGGAAAAGAGATTCATGATCAAATCAGAATTATATAATGCAAGTTATTGATAGTAAATACAGAGAAACTTGGTAACCATTGCTTAATGTTTCATTGGATGCTGAGATTCACTCGCGATTGTAGGAATGCTTGAACTTTGAAGTTGCTTTAGAAGACGGCATTTTATAAATCTTTGTAAGTGAGAGGCATAGTCCTTTCTGTTGAATTATCTTTTCCAAACAAATTGTTTTTTATTTACTTAGATGATGTTGGAGCGATTCCAATAAAGCACTTTCCAAAGCATGTTGCAGACTTACATGCAAGTAGTGGGTTTACTGAAGAATTTGAGGTATGATTTTAATAAACTTATTTGAAATAATACAAAAAAAGTAAATTTATTAGCAGTAGGCTATTTCTTGACCTAAAAACATTGAAACTATTTTCACTTCTAGAAAGAATACTAGTTCCATAATCACTTATGTGTTTAAGAGATGTGTTATGATTACCATATAATGTAGAAAATTGGTTTTCCATTTTAAAAACCAAGTCATACTAGTAGAAAAAAAAAACATTTTTAATTTTCTCCCATAAAGTACAGAATTCCAGTATCCTTCTTTTAATCTGAATTAGTAACACTGATTCTTTTTAATTTCCTAAATTATATAAATTATACTAAACTACTAAATTTCATGATTTTCAAGCAAAGTACTTATAAACTCTTAGTTTTCCACCATTGTAAGTACAGAAGCATTTCATTTACAAGGTATAATACAAGTAATAAATATTATACAAGGTAAGGTCCCATCTTCTTAAGAAAATATGCATTTCTAAAAAACATTTGAACTGCAATAATCAGTAAAAATTTTTCTAGCAATGTTCCGTAAAATACTCATATTTAGAAGTGGCAGAGAAATTTGCTGCAAATTTACCATGGCGCACTGAACCATCAGTTAAGCAGATTTTTCAAAACAGGGTACTGTAAGCCCAGAGTTAACAATGACAACCACAAAAAAATAAAAGTTACCATTATGCAGCACTCCTTAATAATGCCAGTCCTTGTACTAAATGCTTTTATATTTAGTCTTCACCCAGCTCTAGAAGTTATTTGTTTTTATTTCTATTCATACTACTGATGAAATCAACTTCCACAGAAGTTAATTAACAAGTCATAACTAGCAGGGCTAGACCACTCACCGTGATGAGCACCAAGTAATGTGTAGAATTGTCGAATCGTTGTACTGTACGCCTGAAAATAATATAGCATTACATGTTAATTATGCTTCAGTTTAAGTAATTAATTTCTAAAAATAGCAGTGCTGGGTTTCAAACGTAGGTCCGTGATTTTAAAACATATATACATACTTTAAACAAATTTTTTTAAGTTTATTTATTTATTTTGAGAGACAGAGAGATCGGAAAGGGCAGGGAGAGTATCCCAAACAGGCTCTGCACTAGCTGCACAGAGCTTGACTTGGGGCTTGAACCCACAAACTGTGAGATCATGACCTGAGCCGAAAACAAGAGTCAGATGCTTAACAGATGGAACCACGTAGGCGCCTCCGTGGCCTACCTACATTTTCCATTGCACAAAGCAAGGGATCTTCAGCCTTCCCTCTGGCCCCTCCCTTCTAAGAAGTGTCACATTGCTTTTCTGTCTCCCCCTCAACCCGGAAGTGCTCTATGGACCTCCCCCTCTGAAGCACTTTGAACTCTGATCCTGATGAGTGTCCCACTCTCCCCTTGCACCCCGCAACTGCTTCCCAGGAGTCACATCAACCAAGATATATTTAGGGAAGGAAAAAGCTTTAAGAAATCAAAGGAAATAGAAGTGAAATGTGATATATTTTCACTAAATTAAAAATAATAGAAGCCAATTCATTTAATTTTAAAAGAAATCTAAGTCATAGCTACACTGAAATAGCGGTGTGAGGTAATGACCAAGTAAAGTGGAATAATATAAAGAATTACGTATTTAAAACATCAAATTATTTTTTCTTACTGTAATAGAGGTTAGAGGGTGGGTGGTGCCTTGTTAACTCACAGAAACTATCAGGCTCAGAAACAAAATCGCAATTGAAAGAGGGAGACTGGATCAAGGATCTAATTTTCCAAATTTTAAAAATCACGAGGAAAGGTAGATAATTTATAATAAAACTTGCTGCTAACATATGCACAAAGGCAGATTCATAGTTTTTACAACCATAAAATAATTTTCAATATTATGAAGCAGCTCATAATTAAATTAATAAAATAGCCTCACATTTTTACTCAAAATTGTATTCTTAATTCCATTGCTCTTATCTCACAGTCTGATTCAAGAAAACGTTTCATTAACTTAATAATTAGTTTAACAACTGGTAATACTATGCCTTTTAAGTTCATAACATGAAATTGTTTGTAAATCTAGAGTGAGAAGGGCTTGCTGTACTTGCTGTAGAAGAGGCCTTAAAGGGTTATCTGGACAGAGGCTGGGCCATTTGCTCAGGAGTCAGATTCACATTTGGGCTATATACTTTCTCAAAAATTATAAAGGTTTTATCTTATTATCTTAATGCTAAATAATTATAAATTCCTACCTAATGTATTTAGATAGAAATCATCTCTGAAAAGGATTTTAATTCATTTTAAAAGATAATTGGCAGAAATAATTTTTCTGTACCCATGGAAGTTTAAATTAAAAAGAAGTCTACTCATTAAATATGTAGAAAGTAATGCTATCAAAATCAAAATGATATAATATGTGTGATAAAAAAAAATTTAGAAGAATTTGTAATGTTCTCACAACGCTAAATCTGTTACAGACCACCAAATAGGAAGATATTTACTCTTCAAAATTACCCTAAATAAATAAAATGTATATATATATGTGTCACTAATTCAGAGTTTCAAATAGTGCTATCGTGGTCAAATAAAATGTTATTTGGATATTAGCAAATCTGACTAATCCAACAAAATGTGCCATCAAATATATGGTTTTTCTCATCTGCATTTTTTATATTCATCATATTATTATACCACCGTACCCTTTTAAAAGTGTTATTTTTTTCCTTTTACATAATTTTAAGGTTCCAAACTGTTAGAAGTTTCTATTTGCATGCAACTGTTTGAAACATTCTGTTTTGTTGCTATTTGACAAATGTATTTATTGCATGATCATAGTTTTCCATTGTAAACCTAATATGAACGCTTTTTTTTCTCATTTGTCGTGTGCTGTGGAATTTGATTTCTTTACTTTTTTGGCATTCATTCCCTCATTAGACACTGAAAGAGTTTTACCAGGTAAGGCATTATTTCACTGCATTTTCTTTTAGCCAAGAAATAGTTATAACATGTAAAAAAAAATTGGGGGGGGATAGACTAATTTGTTTTGTCCTCTACATTATATTTTGAAGGCACTTTGTTTGAAAGGATATGTGTTAAAATGTTATACATAAATTTCTTTACAGGAGGTGCAGGGCTGTACTGCGGACTTAGGTATCACAGCAGACAGCTCCAATCACCCAGACAACAAGCACAAGAACCGCTACATAAATATCGTAGCCTGTAAGTATCTCCTTAATGCAGCCCTGACATTATCATGGTCACTCTCGTGCTACTCAGCGCTGTCCGGCAGTCTGACGGCAGACCTCAGTAGAGCTGTGTCAGGGGCTTTGGCATCAGGCAGTAAGACTTCTGTTAGACAGTACATAGCATTCTACTGCTCTGACTAAAATACATTCTGCAATTAGTGATAGGTTTATTTTAAGTTTATTTTTATTTATTTCGAGAGAGAGAGAGAGCACAAGCAGGGGAAGGGCAGAGAGAGGGAGACAGAATCCCAAGCAGGCTGCGCACGGGCAGCACAGAGCCCGATGTGGGGCTCAGACTCAAGAACCGTGAGATCATGACCTGAGCTGAAGTCAAGAGTCAGACGCTTAACCGACTAAGCCACCCAGGCACCCCAATGATATGTTTCTTTTAAACAAAACAAACTGAAATTTTAATCCAGGCCTTTCTTCAGACATGATGGGCTATAAATCTGTTCTTACAGTGTCTGTCATTATTTATATTCCCTGTTCCTATTTTCACTTCAGATCTGTTTACTTCTATGTGAGTTTACTAATCAAATGAGATTTTCTTTAGATTTTATTGTTCCTTCTACCCTTTTCCTCCCTTTCTTGCCATTTGTCCCAGGGTCCTACAAAGGGCTAGTTGGTTTCTTTTTTTTTTTTAATGTTTTATTTATTTTTGAGAGAGAGAGAGAGAGAGTGCGCACACACTAGTAGGGGAGGGGCAGAGAGAGAGGGAGACACAGAATCCGAAGCAGACTCCAGGCTCTGAGCTGTCAGCACAGAGCCCATCGCGGGGCTTGAACTCACGAACTGCGAGATCATGACCTGAGCCGAATTTGGACGTTTTAACCAACTGAACCACCAGGGGCCCCTAGTTGGATTGTTTTTATTCTTTCTTTCCCTTTATTTCCTTCTCTGTTCTTTCTTTTTTTCCTCAATGACCAGCTGTCTCTTTTGTTTAATGCAAATTTACCTATTTTTCCTATGAAATTACAGTCTTCCTTCTATCTTCTTACAGCACCTCATGTTTATATGTTCCCTTTTATTTTCTTTATATTCCCCCTCCATTTCTTGAAATCCATCCACATCCCATCCCCTGAAAATTATACCTTTTCTCGTAACTTTTATATTCAGTGGGTGTCCCTGAATCCTATGAACACCAGCTTGGTTATTTAAATTCCAGTTCTTTTCTAGTTTCTGGAAGCCAATGAAACCGTACTCCCCTTTTAAAGAAGTTTTTATATACATCCCAGTTAGTTAACATACAGCATAATATTAGTTTCAGGTGTACAATATAGTGATTCAGCACTTGAACACAACACCTGGTGCTCATCACAAGTGCTCTCCTTAATCCCCATCACCTATTTCACCCATCCCCCCCCCAACCCGCTCACTTCCCCTCTGGTAACCATCAGTTTGTTCTCTGTAGTTAAGAATCTGTTTCTTGGTTTGTCTCTCTCTCCCTTTGCTCCTTTGTTGTGTTTCTTACATTCACATATGAGTGAAATCATATGGTATTTGCCTTTCTCTGACTGACTTATTTCACTCAGCATAATACTTTACGTCTGTCCATGTCATTGCAAATGGCAAGATTTCATTCTTTTTTTATGGCTGAGTAATATTCCTGTGTGTGTGTGTGTATGTATGTGTAATATATATATATCTCTGTGTGTGTGTGTATATACATATATATATGTATACACACACACACACACACACACACACACACAAAACACTAATTCAAAGGGATACATGCACCCTGATGTTCAAGGCAGCATATATATATATATATATATATATATATATATATATATATATGGTATATATATCATACCTTCTTTATCCATTCATCAGTCAGTGGACACTTAGGTTGTTTCCATAATTTGACTATAGTAGATAATGCTGCCTTGAACATCAGGGTGCATGTATCCCTTTGAATTAGTGTTTTTGTATCCTTTGGGTAAATACCTAATAGTGCTCTTGCTGGATCATAGGGTACTTCTATTTTTAACTTGTTTTTATGCTTTTTTTTAACTTGTTTTATTTTTTATTTTTTTAAATTTACATCTAAATTAGTTAACATGTAGTGCAACAATGATTTCAGGAGTAGATTCTTTAATACCCCTTACCCATTTAGCCCATCCCCCCTCCCACAACCCCTCCAGTAACCCTCAGTTTGTTCTCCATATTTATGAGTCTCTTCTGTTTTGTCCCCCTCCCTATTTTTATATTATTTTTGTTTCCCTTCCCTTATGTTCATCTGTTTTGTCTCTTAAAGTTCTCATATTAGTGAAGTCATATGATTTTTGTCTTTCTCTGACTAATTCCATGTAGTTGCAAATGGCAAGATTTCATTCTTTTTGATTGCTGAGTAATACTTCATTGTATATATATACCACACCTCCTTTTCCATTCATCCATCGATGGACATTTGGGCTCTTTCCATACTTTGGCTATTGTTGATAGTGCTGCTATAAACATGGGGGTGCATGTGATCCTTTGAAACAGCACACCTGTATCCCGTAGATAAATGCCTAGTAGTGCAATTGCTGCATCGTAGAGTAGTTCTATTTTTAGTTTTTTCCAGAGTGGCTGCACCAGCTTGCATTCCCATCTATTTTTAACTTTTTGAGGAACCTCCATACTGTTTTCCATAGTGGCCACACCAGTTTGCATTCCCATCAACAGTACAGAAGGGTTCCCATCTCACCACATTTTGCCAACACCTGTTGTTTCTTGTGTTGTTGAGTTTAGCCATTCTGACAGGTGTGAGGTGATATCTCATGGTAGTTTTGATTTGCATTTCCCTGGTGATGAGTGATGTTGAACATCTTTTCATGGGTCTCTGTGTCTTTGGAAAAATGTCTATTCATGTCTTCTGCCCATTTTTAATTGGATTATTCATTTTGGGGGGAGGAGGATTGAGTTGTGTCAGTTCTTTATATATTTTAGATACTAACATTTAATTATCACAGTTTCTTAAAATTTTTTTTTACATTTTTTTTATTTTTGAGCGACAGAGGGAGAGCACAAGTGTGGGACGGGCAGAGAGAGGGAGACACAGAATCCGAAGCAGGCTCCAGGCTCCGAGCTATCAGCACAGAGCCAGATGCGGGGCCCAAACCCACAAACTGTAAGATCATGACCTGAGCTGAAGTCGGACACTTAACTGACTGAACCACCCAGGCACCCCTAATTATCACATTTTCTTAAATAGTTTGGACAGATGCTGCTTCCTTCCTATAGGGCTCACACAGATTTTTATTAGAAGGTTTTAGTAGCACGTTCTGCTTCATGTTTGTCCCCCTCAACCAAAGCAACCCTCCTGGCTGCACATAAAAACTCAGTTGCTTCTTGGAGAGGGTGAAGTTATCAAATGATTCCCTCTAAAAGCTAAATAGAAAGCACCTACCAGGTAATTAAGAAGGGGATGGAAACTAACATTTGTTGTATACCTTCCTCATGCCTAGCTCTGTAAATATATTAGTTCATTTAATCCCTAAGATAATCCTGCACAATAATACTATTGTAGATACTATTGTAGACTTGAAGAAAAACAACCCAGAAAATTTGCCCAGTAATACCCCTCTGAAAGTATTAGAACCAAAATACAAAAAACAAAAACACCAGGTCAGCCTGGCACCAAGCCCATCTCTCCATTGCCACATATATCTATTTCTGTAATACATTCCCTGCACTTGGTGAGCTGCTGTTGTCACAGAAGCATTACAATCAGGATGTCTCTCTAATTGTCATGGTTTGGACTGTATTCACTTCTTCATCCTTGAAAAGAATAAATAAATTCTGCCCCGTGAAACCACCAATTTTCCTGCTAGTAACACTTTGCTTTCTTATTATATCGCTCCTCCAAGTACATATAATCTCCCTGTAGATCCAAAGGTAATCTCAACCTCCTCATTTCAACATATCTTAATTGCCTTAGTACACCATGTAAAAGTTACCATAGTTTTCACCCCCTTTAAATAGACAGTGTGGGACCCATGCACCCTGTTCTCGGGCAGCCATTCTCCTGCCTGGCTCTGCACTAGCAGGTCTTTGAGGTTGTCCCCTTGAAAGAGCTGTTTGCTCTAACCATTCAAAGAAACTTCCTAAGTCCCTTCTCCTTCTCTGTCTACCTTCTCTTCCTCCACCAGCCTCCAGTTCAGAGTGCACATGCTGTCTTCCTTCCTTAGCTTTCTAAGACACCCCAACACTCTTCTCTCCCTGTCGACTGTTCACAGCCCCAAGATCCATCTTTGGAAACCATCTAAGATGCCAATGTCGCATTCCAACCATTATGAAAACGTTTATTATCATCCCAAACTAACACAATCCCTGTCTTCAAGTGCCCCCCTCATACTTTGCACTACGCTTGACGCCTGAACATATTCTTTCTATATATCTGTTCTCATCATCTGCATTAGAAACCTTGTTGACAGAAGCGCTTGTTATATTTGTCACCTCTGTAATCCGTAAAACCTACTGAAAGTAAATTATATTTGCATTGATTTTAATTGTATTTGATGTACCATTATGTAAACATAAATGTCCTTTGTGCTGAAAATTCATCCATGCTATAGTGAAATATTTTCTTTTTTTTTTTATTACAGATGATCATAGTAGGGTTAAGCTTGCACAACTTGCTGAGAAAGATGGCAAACTGACTGATTACATCAATGCCAATTATGTTGATGTAAGCATGCTTCCATTGGGACGTTTATGGAGATTATATTAGACCATGAATTTATTACACCACTGTGCTGTACTTATACTAGTGCTCAATACATGTTATCCGACAGGTAATAAACAATACAAATCAGCAGTAGGACATCCCACAGCTAAAGGATTTCAGATTGAATAACGTTCAAGCCCTATATGTGCTTTCTCTCATAGGTGAGAGAGGTAATTCAGGCTGGAAATGCACGTTCAAGGTAGAATATATATATATATATGTATGTACATGTATATGTGTATATATATATATGTATATACATGTATATGTGTGTATATATATGTGTATATGTGTGTGTATATATGTATATGTGTGTGTATATATATATGTACATGTACACATATATACATACACATTTGGATAGGTTTATAACTCCTTAACTGTGAGGGTCAGGACTAATGCTTATTTTTAATATCCCACAGTTCCTAGCACCATATTGTGTAAGGAGCAGGTGATCAATAAATCCTGACTGAGAAGTTCTGAAGGTAATCTGGCTAAAAGGCAGACATGTGATTACTAAGCTGGTTATCAGCCTTATCATCTCTGGCACTTCTCAGGATACACAGCTATGTGGGGCTTATTAGCGATCTCCAGGGACCCCAGACCACTGACTGATTTACTGAGTTTTCACTGTGGTCAGTTGAATGTCAAAGGAGCTCAGTTACTTTCCTGACACTGACCTTGCAGTCTAGCTGCCTTCAGGCTTTATGCTGTGTGGAACAGTTAATTCAAAGAAGTGAGCACCCCAGAATACAGGGTGTCTTTGTTAGAGGCGGCGCTTCATGCTTCCGGAGGAGGCAATGTGTACGGCAGATCCAATGTGGGCTTTGGAGTTCGAACTGGTTTTGAGTCCCAGCCCTGTCACTGGGTAGCCATGAAAGCTTGGAAAGCCACTTAATGCCCCTGAGCTTCTCCTCATCTCCAGATCAAGGATGACGCTTCCATTATGCATGCAGATTAAGGATGCAGGTTCATGTTCATAAACCGTCTCAGGTAACAGTGGGTGCTCAGTGAAGGATAGCTATTAGTTATTAGCATTGCTTAGTACCACCAAGGAGAGGGTAGGGAGACAACCAGAGGCTTCCTGACTGCTGTAGACAGCTGAGCCCCAATGCCCGATATGCATTTCAAAGCAGTATACACAAAATTCAAGACCAGCATAGTAAATAGATTAGATTAATTTAGATTAAATGTACTTGGACTAAAGGTGCAGAGAATAGTGTCTGTGCCAAGGCACAAAGAACTTTCTATATTTTTTAACAAAGATCATAGGTAAATGATTATTATTTTTGCTAGTACTATCGAGTTTTCCAGCATTGCAAGATTACTTTTTATGGTTCTTCTCTTATAGGAAAAAAATATGCTGACCTTAAAAACTTACATATTGCACAATAAAATGGCATAAAAAGAGCAATTTAGTTAAAAATGTTTGTAATTTGTTTCTTCAGGGTTACAACAGACCAAAAGCTTACATTGCTGCCCAAGGCCCACTGAAATCCACAGCTGAAGATTTCTGGAGAATGATATGGGAGCATAACGTGGAAGTTATCGTCATGATAACAAACCTCGTGGAGAAAGGAAGGGTATGTAGGTAATCTGTGATCTCATCCCCACAATGGTAATCAGAAGTGCTTTAAGTTGCTTTTAATGGGCTCGGCATTAGGAAGCCGGTGAGGTTGTGAAGACTGATCAGGATTCCTCTCTAGTTAAAGTTTGACAGCTAACGGGGAGTTTAACATTTGTAATTAAAGTTTCACTATAAATCAAGCTATCTGCTACTTAAATGCATTCTTCATACTGTGAAAAAAAAGTAATTGGGGCTCATTGCAAAGCAATGTAGAGCAAAACAGATTTTCATTCACAGGAGCTGGATTCTAACCCCGACTTTGTAGTGACTCAGTTCATCTGGTCTCTATTTCTTCATCTGAAAGGGGGAAGTTTGGACCAGATCATCTCAAGTTTCTCAGCTCTGTAATTTTGTCCCTGGTCTCCTCCAAAACTACTCCCCCATCACATAGAAAAGGAAATGTTCGAAAGAACCAGGAAGCCCGTTCCTGTCCCAGTGCCAGACCTCTCCAGATTTCAGGGGTAACACTTATATTGAGCGTTTTACTTTCTCTTTTGCAGAGAAAATGTGACCAGTATTGGCCTGCCGATGGCAGTGAAGAGTACGGGAGCTTTCTCGTCACTCAGAAGAGTGTGCAAATGCTTTCCTATTATACTGTGAGGAGTTTTACTGTGAGAAACACAAAGATAAAAAAGGTGAGTCCACAAATGAAGGTCATCATCAATCGAGTGATACATCTGGTCTTTTTTTAAGTGCGTGGATGGCACAACTCAGGGGAGGCTAAAACTCTCTCTGTGTATAATATAACTAAAGGCATTGAGAGTTCTTATCATAACCACACCTCATTCCCAAAGGTTTCTGCTACGTCTCTAAATGCCAGCCAAGGCTTTGGAGCCAGATTGGTCATGGTGCCAGTGGCTGCAGTGGATTTGATGCACAAGGGAAGCTTCCTTCCCCATGTGATACCTGCACATGCAACCAGAAATAGGGGAGATCAAAATTTTAGGGGAAGAAAAAAACAGTGATACATTAATCAGGGTTCTCCAGAAAAATGTGTGTGTGCGTGAGAGAGAGAGAGAGAGAGAGAGATTAAGAGAGAGAGAGACTTTTTAAGCAATAGACTCCATGCCAGAAATTCAGACAAAGTTTTTATATTTTAGTCTCAAGGAGAATTCCTCCTTCTTCAGGAAACCTCATTCTTTGTTCTTAAGGCCTTCAGTTAATTGGATGGGGTGTGCTCACATCAGGGACCGTGATCTGCTTTACTTGAAGTCTACTAATTTAAATGTCAATCACTCCTAAAAAATACCTTGACAACGGGGAGGCACCTGGCTGGCTCAGTCGGCGGAGCCGACTTGATCTCGGGGTTGTGAGTTCGAGCCCCATGATAGGTGTAGAGATTATCTTTTAAAAGTCTTGAAAAAAAAATGTCTTGGAAAAAAACACAAACCTTGACAGGAACATCTAGTGTGGCTGGTGTTTGACCAAACTACTGACTACCATAACCTAGCCAAGTTAACACATAAAATTAACCGTCACAAATGACGATGTTTTGTTTTGTTTTGTTTTGTTTTTTGCCTCTTTATATACCACCAAAATCAAGTTGATAGTTAAGGACCCAGGTGTGTGCATGTGTGTGTTTCTCTGCGTGCACATTCATGTGTGTTCCTGTTACAAGCTGTCTGAACTCTTCCAGGGCTCCCAGAAAGGAAGACCCAATGGGCGTGTGGTGACACAGTACCACTACACGCAGTGGCCTGACATGGGAGTGCCAGAGTACTCGCTGCCAGTGCTGGCCTTTGTGAGAAAGGCGTCCCACGCCAAGCGCCACGCGGTGGGGCCTGTTGTTGTCCACTGCAGGTGAGCCTCAGGGGTGCGTTTCTAAACCCACAGAATGGCTTCTGCTGACAGAAAGGGAAGCCGTGGAACAAAGGTTTTGCCGAATTGGAACGCTTTCACGAAGTAAAGGGAATGAAACTACGTGCCCATTTTCAAAAGTATTGATCACGGGGGAGTGAGTGCACCAGACTCAGATTCTGATTGCTAAATATTTCAAAGCACCAGGTATTTTTATGATGTTTATTATTCTGTTTGATTGTTGAATTGGACTTTTAACTTATTAAATGTGTGAGACAGGAGGAACAGCGTTTTGTCATTAAACATTTATTACAACATAATGTCATGGGATAAGAGTGCTTAAGACTTGGGGCGCCTGGGTGGCTCAGTCAGTTAAGCATCTGACTTTGGCTCAGGTCATGATCTCACGGTTCGTGAGTTCGAGCCCTGCATGGGGCTCACTGTTGTCAGTGCAGAGCCTGCTTCGGATCTTGTGTCTCCCATCTCTCTGCCCCTCCCCCACTCATCTTCTCCCCCGCCCCCCCAAAAGAAATAAACTTGAAAAAGAAGTGCTTGAGACATAACCACTGTTCTTAGGAGTTAGCAGTCTATTGTAGAGTTATTATGTCAGGTTTATATTAGAGAAACCAAAGCTCATAGAGGGCGAAGAATTTGGCAAAATACTTTTATGTTGCTATTAAATCATTTCGGATCAAAATTATTTTTCTCATTTTCCCAATTTCTATCTATTATATCATAGCAAGGGATTATCAACCCATCGTTACCCAATTACTTTATTTCCAAGACTACGTTGATGAATAGGAAGAATGGTATTTTGAAGAAAGAGAAAAAAATATGTCGGCATTTTAATCTAATATTTTTCAGTTAAAATAAAATTAACAGTTAACATTTACTGAGTGCTGAATCTGTGCCAAACTTTATGACCACACAAATCAAATTGATTTCTGTCTACGGTGTTTTTCTCAAAGCAGTGTCTGTGCTCTTACCGAAGCAAGTGTTTTCCTTTGATATACAGCTTATCTGACACATTCTAATTACCTATCTCAGGACTTACCCTCAGACAAAGTTTGAGAGACTTATCTTGAGTTTTTTCATCTGTTAGCCTGATGATAAGCTGAGAGAAACAGGAAAATGCAAGAAAAAGAGCTCTGAAGGTCAGGGATTGTTTCTTAGCAAATGGAGAAGGACCAGGGTATTGTACAGAGCAGGTGCTAATTTTCCACTCTAGTTCTTTCTACTTGTCGCAGCGTTTGAAAAGAATCCCTGCCTATGAATTCTGTCCCTCCTGTAGAGGCTTTGAAGAAAAAAAAAAAAAAAAAAAAAAAAGAGGTTAGAGTGGGAGAGAGCCAAAGCATAAGAGACTGTTGAGAACTGAGAACAAACTAAGGGTTGATGGGGGGTGGGAGGGAGGAGAGGGTGGGTGATGGGTACTGAGGAGGGCACCTTTTGGGATGAGCACTGGGTGTTGTATGGAAACCAATTTGACAATAAATTTCATATATAAAAAATAAAAAAAAAAAAAAAAAAAAAAAGAAATGACTGAAGTTATGCTTTAGTCCTCACGATCTCGCTGAAATGGTATTTTCAGCAGAAAGCCTTATCAAATTCTTTTTCTGATTAATATGAAAACCTTTACAAACATGTCTACCTGGCAATACAGACCCCAAGACCTTTTATTTTCAGGGTTGGGTGAAGCTGATGCTTTCAGTTTTCTCAGATTAAATGTCTAGTTGCTATGCTCTGGTACATAATGTTTTCATTGTATAATATATAAATGAGGAATAAATATAATTATTGAAAATTAAAAAAATCTCTAAGTAAATAAATAAATAATCTCCAACAGAAATAGGTTATTTTACAGTTCGACCTACGGCCAAAAATAAAAAGTAAACTACTTGTTCTTTGAAGCATCATGCTTAACAACTAAACTGTTTACCCTTTTGGATTGCTGAACTGTTTATTATGTGGCTCAGTGGCTTGCGGAGGAAAATTATTTTAATTTGCAAGACAGCCAGGAGTGACCTATCTTCAAATTATGTTTCGCGCTTGACATTGAAATGGTTCTTTTTTGTGCTCTCTTCAGTGCTGGAGTTGGAAGAACAGGCACATACATTGTGCTAGACAGTATGTTGCAGCAAATTCAACAGGAAGGGACTGTCAACATATTCGGCTTCTTAAAACACATTCGTTCACAAAGAAATTATTTGGTGCAAACTGAGGTATGCGAAAAAAGGATACTTTCTGTTCTTGTTGCTCTCCCCCTCCCCCACCAAAAAGGGTACTTTGATTTACCTGAGGGTTGGAAATCTCCCTAAAATGCTAAAGTTGGATGGACCTGACCTTGTTTTACCAGGTTGATGAGTCTCATAGGGCTCCCATATTAAAGTGCTACCAACTGGCTGGCTTAAAAAATAGAACCTTAATGCCTCATAGTTCTGGGGGATAAAAGCCCAGAGTCAAGGTGTTCGCAGGGCCATGCTTCCTCCAGAACTTCTAGGGGAGGATCTTCCCTTGTCTGAGTTTCTGGTAGCCCGTGTGTTGCTTGGATGAAGCAGCCTTACTTCGATATCTACCTACCTCCATCTTCACATGGCTGGCTTTTCTGTCTCTGTGTCCAAATTTCCTTTTCTTGGAAGAACAACAGTCACTACCTCATCTTAACTAATTACATCTACGATGACCTTATTTACAAATACAGTCACCTTCTGAGGTACCGGGGGGTTAGGGCTTCGACATATCTTTTTGGGGGACACAATTCAAGCCATAACACCAGATAATGGCATTGTATGTCATAGGTGGACCAGGTACCTTTTGTCTGTTTTGTGACCAAATAGGGAATATCTTTGGAATGACACTGATGGCGGAGAAGATTAAAAAAAAAAAAAAAAGAAAGAAAGAAAAGAAGTGGATCAGGCAGTGCCCACCCCTGCTAGCAAACACCTCAAGTTTTTCCTGCATGGAGTGAATAAATGCATTCATTGTCATAATTTTTTTATTTTCATATTTTAAAAGTATGAATTCTGCTCAAATGATAGCCTTTTTTAAGTCCATATAGTTTATCATAGATAGTTTACATGACGCAGGACAAAGTCTGCATATCTGTATATTTTCCCCTGTTTCGAAATAAAAATGAATTGAAGTTGGAAACTGTGGATGGCAGCTCGAGAGCAATCAAAGGTAAATTGCCCTGTGGGCAAAAATCAAACTAAACCAAACTTCACTCCATGAAGGAAATGACACACTAGTCAGATTAGACCAAGAAAGAGTCGCATACAGGAAACAGAAGACAAAACTGTACGTAAAGTTGTGCTAAGTTACATATGACTGCTGAAAGGAGACTGGGAATGGACAGCAGAAGAAGACCCAGGAGGAGTATAAACGTCAGCAAAGTCCTCATGCAAAACATGGAGGAGGGTCACAGGTTTGAAGGAAGGGCAGAGAGAGCACTGCTTTGCTTCCTTCCCACAAATGTCAATACATCAGAAGTAACAGGAGGGACGAGAAGAGTCGTGTTCTCTCTTGACTGCCTCCTCTCCTACGTCTGATTTCCCGCAGGACGAGTAAGCAATCTTTTGTGGGTCCATTCCCACCATTGTGTAAAACTTTTTTTGTCTGTCAGGGAAAAAAATTATTTTTGTATTTAGGTACATGTAAAGAAAACCTGAAGTAATGTTGCTCATTGTCACTGTTTTGCCAGGAACAGTATGTTTTCATTCATGATGCTTTGGTGGAGGCCATACTTAGTAAAGAGACTGAGGTGCCAGACAGCCACATTCATGCCTATGTCAATGCGCTCCTCATTCCTGGACCAACAGGCAAAACGAAGCTAGAGAAACAATTCAAGGTGAGTCCTCTTAGACGTTACCACGCAATTCAGTGTCCCTGCATCTTTTTGTCTGAGTTGACAAGGCCATGTGGACGGGTTCAGAGCACGGTTGGCACAGTGGCTGTGTATTATTCTTTAGAGTGGGCGGCAAAGCCACGTGGTAAGTTTCAAGGAGAATCTTAATTTTGAGAGCAAGGAGAAAAGTTCTCAGGAACTCTAGATTAACGTTTACAAGTGTAAACTTGGTCCAAGAAGGAGGGCACAGAGCATAACAGAAGGGACAGGCAGACCTCATCATACAAACTTCGTAAGTGCTCTTTTTCTTTTGAAAGAACCAGACCACTTAACAAGGAGTGCTCCGGCTCAGGCTGTTCGTGCTATTCTTTGGAAAAATCTGTCTCACTTGAAGCCCCTGGACTAGAGAAGAGGCCACACCAGAACAATAGCTCTTCAACCCCAGTTCCTCCCACCCACCTTGTCATGAAGCAGTGAGCTAGAGCAGGGAGTATGTTTTGTTCAATATCATACCTTCTACAATCCTAGTTCTCTGACTTCCAGAAATCAGCCAGCAAAGAATTCAGAAAACAGTTGTTACTGGACCTTCTAGCTGTTTAAGGGGGATTTGCACAGTTTTGACTTTCCCACAGGATGGAGGCTGGTTATTTGCTCCACCTTATTCCTATACTAACCTCTTACTTCCCAGGATTCCTAGAGAAACAGGGCCAATTTCTGAAGGAGGAATATCTAGGAAGAATTTGAGACCCTGGAAAAACCTAGTGGAGTTGACAAATCTTGAGATTGCAGAGTGTTGTTTTTCCTCTTCTCCCCCACACTACAGTTTAAAAGATGTTAGTCGCTAGGACTTCCTTCTGATTTTCTGTTGTCTCAGTCAGCACCATTTGTACTTTTGGAGAAGAGAAAGATTGGGGTGAATGCTGTGCTTTGAACCTGCCATCAGGAAGACATAAGTGTTTTTATGCAGCAAAGCTCATCTGAGCGAAAACAGAACACGTTAGAGAAAGAAAAAGTATGCAATTTGCCTTCTACAAATGAATAATAAAGGAGTATAAAACATCAGCATTAAGTTGTTAGGATAGCTTTATTCTAAATTAAAAAATATGTAAGTATTACCCATTTTCAACATAATTTTCATTGAAGTATGACTTACCCCTACACAACTGCATGAAAGAATTGATATGGCTTACACTGGATAACCCAGGATCAAAATAGAAATATCAATTATGAGGCCAGAATCTTATTTAATGGGGAGACGTTTGATTCTGTTTCCTGTTAACACACTACCGGGGAGATAAAAAAGTATGTGTGTTTATGTGTGTGTGTGTGTGTGTGTGTGCACTGTTCTATAAGACATTAGTCATTCAAGTTTATCTGTAGAAACAATTCCTTGAGATAAATTATATGGCATTTATTTGTGACTATCTGCAGAAAAGGAAAACACTAACTGAAAAAGATATCTGCACTCTTAGGTTCATTGCAGCATTATTTACAGTAGCTAAGATATGGAAACAAGTTAAGTGTCCATTGATGGATGAATAGATGGGAAAATGTAGTATATATATTCAATGGAATATTGTTCATCCATAAAACAGAATGGCAAATCTTGCCATTTGCAACAACATGGATAGACCTTAAGGGCATTATGGCAAGTGAAATAAGTCAGAAATAACTCAGTGAAATAAGTCAGACAAAGAAAGACAAATACCATATGGTATCACTTACATGAAGAAATAAAAAAAAAGTCACAGATACAGAGAATAGATTGATGGTTGCCAGAGGCAGAGGGTAGGGGGTGGGCAAAATGGGTGAAGAAGATCAAAATGTACTAACTTCCAGTTATAAAATAAATAAGGCATAGAGATATAATCTACAGCATGGTGACTATAGTTAATAATACTGTACTGCATATTTGAAAGTTGCTAGGAGAGTAGACCTTAAAAGTTCTTGTCATTAGAAAAAAAATTCATAACTATGTATGGTGAGGGATGTTACCTCCACTTACTGTGGTGATTATTTTGCAATGTATACAGGTATCAAATCATTGAGACATATACCTGAAATTAATATAATGTTGTATGTCAGTCATACCTCATTTTAAAAAGAAAACAAATATTTATCAAGCACCTGCCACATACCAGGCCTTTTGTGTTTGATACTAGGATACAAACATGAATTTTTTCAAAAAATCACACCCAGGTCCTGCCCTTGTGACACTTGCTCCTGCTCTTGATCTAGTGAGATATACAGGCAAGAAAACAGTTACAAAACAGGGGGAAAGTGCCATCACACAGGTGAAACGGGTGCTGTAGGATGCAACTCTTCAGGGAAGAATTGCACAGGATATAGTGAAGGGTTGCATAGAGGACTCGGTGATTTATTGGACATTGCAGTGAGGAGAGAAAAAGACAAGCATTAACTACCCGCATTCTCACTTGAGCACGGAGGATGAGATATTGTTCACTGAGACTGAAAAGCGCATGTTTGTTGGGTGTGGTGGGGAAGGGATGGTGAGATTTGTTCGGAGCCAACCTAATTTTAGGAACTCAGGAGGTGTAGTATAAACAGGCATAGTAGGCAGTTGAATAACTCAGTGGGAAGCACAAAGGAGAGGTCCAGCTTGGAGAAAGGATTTGGGAACAATCAGCATAGAGATGGTTACGTGAAGCCTTAGAATTGGACAAGACAGCCAAGAAAGCTTGGGAAGGGGTTTTTAAGAAAAATTATAACTAACCAATGAATGGACAGCCCGCAAAAGAAAGGGAAGAAGTAGGCATTGGAGTGTAGGAAAAAATTGGTCACAGTGGGGATATAATAGACTCTGAAGGAAATAACATTTTGAGGAGGAAATGGACAAAGGTCAGCAAATGCCATTGACAAATCAGTTGTGATGAGGACAGAGCATGCCATTGGACTGAGCCATAAAAGCTACTTCAGGGAAGGATAGCACTGAAGCCAGACTCTAGGAAGGTAAGGAGACATTGTGTGTGAGGAATTAAAGACCATATTTAGATAACTCTAAAGATTTTTGACTCTGAAGAGAATGATAATGATAGCTAGAAGGAAACTTGAAGTTAGAAAGTAAGAATTTTTTTTGGTAAATTTTTTTGTTTTGTTTTGTTTTTTATGTTTTAATGAGAGGCATCTGAGTTTGTTTAAAAACTAATGAAAAGTGAGGTGCCTGGCTGGCTCTGTTGGTAGAGCATGTGACTCTTGATCTTGGGTTGTGAGTTTGAGCCCCATATTGGGAATAGAGTTGACTTAAAAAAATAAATATGGGCTCCTGGATGGCTCAGTCGGTTGGGCGTCCGACTCTTGATTTCGGCGCAGGTCACTATCTCCCAGTGAGTGTGAGCCCAGCATCAGGCTCTGCACTGACAGCGAGGAGCCTGTTTGGGATTCTCTCTCCCTCTCTTTCTGTCCCTCTCCCACTTGTACATGTTCTCCCTCTCTCCCTCTCTCTTTCTCTCTCTCTCTCTCTCTCTTTCAAAAATAAACACTTAAAAAATAGTTTATTTAAAAGACACTAATGAAAAGAGATGTATGGTGGGAGTGGTGGGGAGAGGGAGGAGAGAACAGACTTTTAGAGGGAGAGGAAATCCTGAGAAGAGGCAAAGAGGAATTAGGGGCCAAACGCAGGGACACCTAAGTGGGTGTGTATAGCAGTAAGTGTGTGGGCTCCAAGGCTGCAGACTGAAGGGATACTCTGGCTTCTATTCCCTCTGTGACACAGGAGGTGAGTGTGTGGTGTGTGTGTGTGTGTGTGTGTGTGCGCGCGCGCGTGCGTGGGCATGGGGTGTGTGCGCGTGGGCACGGGGTGTGTGTGTGTGTGTGCATGCGTGCGTGGGCATGGGGTGTGTGTGCATGGGCACAGGGTGTGTGTGTGTGTGTGTGTGTTTGTACACACATTCTAGGATAAAGACATTAAATATCTAATGGAGGGGGAAGAGTTAATTTCAAAGAATCTATACAGTACTAACCATATTCTCAGAATCTAATACATGAAAATTGGAAGTTGAAATGAAAACTTGGCCCTAAAAATATCCCAATATTTGAACAATAAAAATTCTCTTTTACATAATTGATAATAATATGAAAGAGGAAATTATAAAATCTTTAGAATTAAAGGTCAACAGAAGGACTCCATAGCACAGCTTGTAGGAAACAACTGAAGTTGTATCTAGAAAGAAATTTATAATCTTAAATATATTCATTTGAGAATAAATAAAAATAAAAACAAATGAAATAGGCATATCATGTTAAAATTAGAAGAAAAGCATGGTACACCCAAAGAGGGAGACAGAAATATTTTCAGAAAGTTAAAGCTTTCTTAAATAGATGGTTAAAGTGATTAAATAGAAACAGATGAAACAAAACCAAATGCAGGTTCTATCAAAGACTAATAAGACAAATAAACCTGTGGCCAGATTAGTAAGAAAAGGAGAGGCTTTGCACTAATAAATATTAAGGTGAAAAATAGGGATATATTTATAAATATTTTAGAACTGTTTTTCTAAACTTAAGAAGCATACTGTGAGCATATTTGTGACAGTACATTTGAAATCCTACATGAGAGAAAATATTTTTAAATATTTATTAATTTTTGAGAGAGAGAGAGAGCACATAAGCAGGGGAGGGGCAGAGAGAGAGGGAGACAGAGCAAGTTCCATGCAGTTAGCACAGAGCCTGACACAGGGCTCAGACTTAAGAACCATGAGACCATGACCTGAGCCAAAATCAAGAGTTGGATGCTAAATGACTAAGCCACCCAGACGCCCCGAAAGAAATATTTTTTAAGAAAAAGTAAGCAAAATACACTCACAGAGAAATGCAAAATCCAACTAGACCAAGAACCATTAAATAAATTGTATCAGTTGCCAGAAATCTCACCTCCAAAATAAAATCAGAACTGGAAGAATTACCAAACTTCTAAGGAACAGAAAATTCCAAACTCTGTGGTAAAATATCTAGGTAGAAAGCAAACCCAACTATTTTACTGTTTTAGCAAGTGTAACTTTGCTACCAAAACTGTATAAGGAGAGTACAAGTAAAGAAATATACAGACCAGTTTCACTTATGAACTTAAACACTGAAATCCTGTTTAAAATAGCAGCAACTCAAATCCAGCGGCGTGGTTTTTAAAACAATATTGTGACCAATTAGGATTCATAGCGTTTGTTCTAGTGATGATTTAACAGTAGAAAATATGAACAGATATAGTTACGAGAATTGTATGGCCCTCTCAAAAGATGTAGAAAAGGCAGTAAATAAAATTCAGTATTCATAACAAAAACTATCAGTAAATTAAAACTAGAGGGAAGCTTTCTTCATCTTAGGCTACATTATAAATGTCATATACAAAATTTTAACTTGGAAATTTTCATAGCAGGTTTAAGAAAAAACAAGAAATGCCAACTGTTGACACTGTTAGTCAACACTGTACTGGAAATCGAGTCAAACAAAAAAAAATGTTTAGAAATAGAAAAGAATCTGTAGATGATACACTCGTCTATATAGAAAATCAAGAGAAACAAAATAAGATATCTCTTATTAGAACTCAACTCTCATTACAGTTCAACAAGTATATATAAAAATCAATAGCGTCGTAACTCATTAGCTGTGAGTTGTTAGAAGAGATATTAGAAGAAAAAGGGAGTTCAACAATAAACAGAAACAAAAACTCCAGGGTCTCAAAAATAAACTTAACAAAAGGTACAATGAATGCATAGAGAAAAAAGTATAAAACTGAATTGAAGAGCCTAGAATTAGACCCAAAAAATATAGATACAATTTTCATGAATGGAAATATTCTGAAGATGTCGATTCTCCAAAATTAAGTATAAAAATCAGTGTGGTACCAAATTCCCAGCAGGATTTTCATGGTAAATTAAGAACTGAACTTAAAATTAACATTTGGAGAAGTAAAGAACAAAGACATCCAAGGCACTACTAAAAATAAAGAACAAAATAGAAATGTGTTGGACAGTATATAGAAGACTTATACAGCTATGATAATTAACGCTGAAAAACAGACAAATCAGCTGGAGGAACCATGTCTTTGTGGAAATGGTTATATGATAGATATGACAAATCAGTGAGGGGAGGACAGACTAACCAATAAGTGATATTGGGACAATTTCCATGTGGAAACAAGTAAAACTGGGTTCTTAACACACCTTAAACACTAAAATTATTCAAGATGGATTAGGTACTTAAAGGTGAAAGCAAGGTTCTATAACTATTACAAGAAAATGTTAGCAATGTATATTTTGAAGGCATCAGTGTAGAAAAGGACTTCTTAAAAACATAATTGGCAGAAATCTTAAAGAAAAAATTAATTAATTGGCTATAAATGTCCGTGTGATTAAAGACAACAAAGACATTAGCATATTTTTAAACAGATTATAGACTTAAATTCAAGACATCAAGCCCCCTAAAAATTAATAAATGACAGTGAAGTATAAATATAAAAGGGCAATCATCAAAAAAAGAAATTTAAATGGCTAATTAATGCTAAAATTCACAATCACACAGTAATCAAGGAAATGCAAATCAAAAGCATGGTTTATCACTTCTATCAGACTGTCAAAAAATAATGCTGATGACTCCTAATTCCATGTGTATGTATTAAGTAATATGCAAGAGAGAGTCATTGCTACAAAGTTTAGAAAAGCAAAATATTAGAAATAATCCTAACATTCACTAGTTGGGGGAATAGATAAATAACAAATAGATTATTCATGTAATGCAGTACTAAAAAAATGAATGAAATCCAACCATATACATAAACATGTACACACACACATACACATATCATGCAATTTACTCCAACTGCACCGTGAAATGTAAGTGGAGGACATAGTGTATGCTTATGAGGGAAACCCTAGGGAAGATCCTCCCGGTGCTGAATGTCAAACTAAAGGGCATTCTCTGCTTCATCGAGCTTCCCTGGTGTAGAACACAGATGTGCCAGGGATTTAGGTCAAGGAATTTTTGGAAAACAAGTCAGATATATGTATATTCAGTATCTTATCTTGATTTCTTGGTTGGGTCGTGTGTGTGTGTGTGTGTGTGTGTGTGTGTGTGTGTGTGTGTGTATGTTTGAGTACTTGGATGACTTAAATGAAATCATCTATATTTTTCTTTGACTCCCTTTCTCAGCTCCTGAGTCAATCGAATATACAACAGAGTGACTATTCTACAGCCCTAAAGCACTGTAACAGGGAAAAGAACAGAACATCTTCCATCATCCCTGGTAGGTTATGTTGAATCATAAAAAAAAAAAAAAATGACAATATTTGTACATCTTGGAATGAATGAATTCACTCAGTATTTTTCTAATTATGCCTGATAATTTACTTGTTAAAAAGGACTCTTAAATCCTGAAGTCCATCTAAAAAATGCGAAATACATAGAAAAACTAGCTTACAGATCAAAGTCACTCAACTTGGGACATGCAGCTGTGTTTTCCAATGTGGGGGTGGAGGGAAGGGTATAGAGCTGTGAGCATGGTGGTTCATGATGAGTGTTTTGTGTTCCAGTGGAGAGATCAAGGGTTGGCATTTCATCTCTGAGTGGGGAAGGCACAGACTACATCAATGCCTCCTATATCATGGTAAGTCGAGAAGTCACTGGAGAAACTACCTACCAGTTTGTGCTTCCAGAACCAAAACCAAAACGGGCTTCCTGAAGCAGTGGCTGTGGCACCGCTGGTGGGTAGATCTAATCGAATGACTGCAGACCACAACCCCCAAGCAGCAAAGAGAATAACAGCATCCCTTGATGTTTTGATGTGTGCTGGGACTGGAGATCCCTCAAGCAAGACAAATTAGTAAATAAATGCAGGAACCAAACTTACCATTCAGGACTTATGAGAAGATACACAATATACACTGGGCCAACTAAGAGGCTCCATTGCATTTACCCTGAACAGACCCAGGACATTCCAGATTCTGGAAAGCCCATCTCACTGACTTTACTACTCCAGGTTTGCAACACAGTGTTCACCCTGTGGACTGGGCTCATTTAGAGACATAATCTTCTCCTTCTGTGTTTAGATCTTCTGTGAGAAAGGGGAGAGTGTTTCTGGGTAGCCATTGCATGGCCCTCGTTTCCATTTCAGGTCTATCAATCATAGAGCTTGGCTTCACATGAAAAGGTGGTAATTCCCATGCCAAAATCACTGTTTCATTTATCCAGCAAAGAAAATATTGCAAGATATCCATGCAGGAAACAGGGAGATGTGTTGTGGTAGCATCTAAATACATGCTGCACTTCCCATGAGCCTGTGGGGAGTAGGAACAGGATCTGAGAGACCCCAGAGCAGAGGAGGATAAACGAGCCATGATTTTAATAAGCAACACCATGGAAATCGTGACCAATCCAGAGGACGCAGCTTCTGGGTTTCTGCAGCAAAATCTGCAAGGTGCCTCTCTGATTCCTCCCTGATAGAGGAAGCCAGGGTGTCTGGACACCAAGGGTGTTCTGTTGTCAGTGGGTGCGAATTTAACACTTTGCCATTGGGACTTACAGAAAGTGAGAAATATAAAATCTCCTCCGAATGTCCATTCTATCCAGTGTAGGAGACATGGTCCACATGCCATTTTGGGAAGTCTGTTCATAGAGATGATAGCTGTGTAGACTTGGGCACAACACTTTTTGGATTTTTATGTTTTTTTAAAGTTTATTTATTTATTTTGAGAGAGAGAGAGAGAGAGAATGAGAGAGAAAGAGAGAGAATGAGAGGGGGAGGGGTAGAGAATGAGGGAGAAAGAGAATCCCAAGCAGTCTCTGCACTGCCAGCACAGTGCCCAAAAGGGGGCTCGATCCCACAGACTGTGAGATCATGACCTGAGCCTAAATCAAGAGTCAGACACTTAACCAACTGAGCCACCCAGGTGCCCCACAACACTTAATTTCTTAAGCCTTAGTTTAACCACCTACAAAATGGGGATCACAGTTCCTATCGCATAGTACTTCCATGAGACATGAGAGACTTAAGGGGAAGAAGAGGCTACTCCTGGGGCACCTGGGTGGCTCAATTGGTTAAGCATCCAACTTCAGCTTGGGTCATGATCTCACAGTTTGTGAGCTCTAGCCCCACTTCAGGTGAGCTCGAACCCCACTCCAGCCTCCGCACTCTCTCTCCCTCACTCACACTCTCTCTCTCTCTCTCTCTCTCTCTCTCTCTCTCTCATAAATAAATAAATAAATAAATAAATAAATAAATAAATAAATAAATAAATAAATTTTTTAAAAAAGAAAGAAAATGCTACTCCCGTGCCTGGTGTATGGAAAGTGCCCTCTAAACAGCAACTAAAATAATCACCTTGTGATTTACAGATGCAATCTAAAAGCAAAAAGACTGCCTTGACTTAAGGCCCATTAACTTATAAATGTACTTGGAGCGTTTAAAGTCATATGCCAGGGCTCTTTGTATCTTCTGTTTGCTTTTGTAGGGTTACTATCAGAGCAATGAATTCATCATCACCCAGCATCCTCTTCTTCATACCATCAAGGATTTCTGGCGGATGATATGGGACCATAATGCCCAGCTGGTAGTTATGCTTCCTGATGGTCAAAACATGGTAAGTCTCCCCCATCACGTCACTTTTGGTACTTGCCTTACAGGGGAAATAGCAAGTCATGTCAGCCGGAAGTCCAAGCAAACAATTTTTTTTCAACTAATAAACTAATATCACTCGTTGGCTACTGGTCTGCTATTGTCTACTATTGGGCCTGGTTTGGTGATGCTACCTCCCAGGTCTGAGATTGCTGAACGACAGTTTTAAATAAAAATAAGTTAAAATTCATTTAAATTTAAGTATTCTGTGATACTGCTTATGAAAAATTAGAACTGCAATCATGAATGAAGTCAGTCCCTATGCTTCTATTTACATTTTTAAAAATAAAACTTGTTAGGATATTTGGAGAGTCCTTCAGTTTAAGGAGATCTATATAAAACCCAAAATAAAGGCCTATTTTATTTAGATTTTGCACATATATGTAACTTGGAGATTTATTTCTTATCTGTAAAGGTAGACTGGCCATTCCAAATGACACGGGAAATTGCTGAGCTCTTAAAATCACTTGAATCTTTTCTACTCAGTTATCATTTATAGAAGCAACAACTTACCATTGTTACTGATGAGCTAAGAGCAAAACAACAAAGCAATAGTTTGGTTTCTTAAGTGTGATACTTTATTCTGCACACCAAACTTGTTTAAGGCTCAACATTTTAAGAGTAAATTTTGAGATTCAAAGAAAACTTTGAGTTGAATTTTCTATGTCAACCAGTTAACTTCATTTCACAGTCTGACTTAGTAAACATTTGATTAAAATCTAGACTCTTCCTTGGTATTTAATCCTCCAGGCAGAAGATGAATTTGTTTACTGGCCGAATAAAGATGAGCCTATAAACTGTGAGAGTTTTAAGGTCACTCTTATGGCTGAAGAACACAAATGTCTGTCTAATGAAGAAAAACTTATAATTCAGGATTTTATTCTAGAAGCTACACAGGTATGGACATAATTGAAATGACAAACTTTTCATCTTAAGTACATGCTTTGTTAAATATATGCTGGTTTAAGGATCTTCCCTAGAAATAAAACAAAGGAACCTAATTTCTTACAAATTAGGACAGATTGCCCAAATAATCAATTTTACCTTACTTGTCACTTTCATTTTTAAAATCCTATAGAATCATTAAACACCAATCGCCACTAAACTACACCGTCCACACTCAGAGAATCAAAGATTTCTCTCTTCACTCCAGAGTAGTTCTGATAGACCTTAAATTGAAAATAAATTCAGTAAAAAAAATAATTTCATGAATCCAAATTCTCCTGTTTTAAGGTAAGTTTTTACCTTGAATTCTTCTAAGTAAAATAGGAAAAATATTCTCTACCAAAATGAGCTTACCGCTGTCTACCAAGAGATGAAGTGTTACAAGTGAAGAAGTGCTTTGAAAATTGTGCAGTACAATGAAGTAGGATTGTTTTACTAATTCTTGGTTATCTATAAGGTATCAATCTGAATTCTCTGCCAAGAATTATTTATGTAATTACAGTACAGAATTTACTGTACAACTACGGTAAAATGCTAAAAGATACTAATAATGAGCAAGGCACGTGAGAGACAGAGTACCTTCCCGATCAGAAAAAGGTTAAACCATATTTTCGATGGTCTCAATGTTGCACTTCACTGTAGTCTAATTCTGGAACAGGTGAACCATGTAAATTTCAGGTTCTGCTGCTTATTTTTAAATGTAGCATTTTATTGACTACACTTTGGGAAGCTGGAGGTTTAGGGATGTAAAGTCACACAGCCCAGTCGGCCACTTGCATAAGAACCAAGAGTGGGGCTGGAGCGGAACCTACGTCTCCACCCGCCCAGCCCTGCTTGCCAGCATTTCCCCACCGGGTCATGTAATTCCACTCAGTTATTCCCAAGTAATACTGGGATTTGAAGAAGTCTATGTTATTTTAAAACAAATTTTAGCACTGAAGATTTCTTTTTGTATTAAGTTTACTGGCACAGACACATCCTTGGTACATGGTTTCGAAGTTTGAATACCATAATAAACCTACGACTAAGACATTTTTAGAATGAAAAAGAGATTATATCTACAGTGAGAAATGAGGCATCACAGCAATTTCTTCCCTCTGAGATGGAGGATGGGCTATAGTGCATGTGACTGGGTTTTATCACCTTCCTGTATTCCTGGTTCCCCCAGTTATTCCACTCATAATGAACTGTCACCAATGGGACTCTTTTTAAAATACTGGTTTTTCTCTTCGTATAGGATGATTATGTACTTGAAGTGAGGCATTTTCAGTGCCCCAAATGGCCAAATCCAGACAGCCCTATTAGTAAAACGTTTGAACTTATAAGTGTTATCAAAGAGGAAGCTGCCAACAGGGATGGACCTGTGATTGTTCATGATGAGTAAGTTCCTCTCTTTAAACGGTTTCGTGCCTGAGCATTCTCCGGGTGGGCATATGTTTCTTTTGTCTTTGTACTAACCTAATGCTTTGGACCAATTGTAGCGACTCAGCCAGGGTAGATGATCTGCTTCCTATAACCAAGGTTAACACAGAATTAGATTTTTTTGCTTCTCTTAGAGCTCATGTTGAAGGCAAAAAATAGGTATGTGATCACAAGAATTTGCTCTTGCATTGTGTGCTAAGAACACTTTGTATGATGAGTCAGTGTTTTGGCACTTGAATTTTTACAGGTGCTCACCAGAGAGACATTTCTTAGTTATTGACACCCTAGATAGGATGAAAATCGATACAGTCTTTATTAATCAGAAATAGGAACCTATACAATAAATCTCTAAAGGCTCCTGTTATGAACAAATAAAATATGTTGGAATAATATGTTATATATATGTTGTATATGATACATATATGTGATAACTTGTCAGACCATTTTGATTGATTGCCAGCCCCTTCCAGAGTGTAAAAATAACAAATGAATAAGCAAACATTAAATTTCTATAAAGTATCCCATTACTAATATCATAAATACTTGCTAATGTTTCAAATTAAACTGTAGTTCTCTGCACGATAAAGAGAGACATTTTGTTAAAAATTTCCGTGTTCCCACTACGAAGTTGTTAAGGCCATGTACTTTGTGAGTTCCAAATGTGAACGTTCGATGCATCTGAATGGAGTCTTTGTCCCTTTGCTTCAAGGCATGGAGGAGTGACCGCAGGAACTTTCTGTGCTCTGACAACCCTTATGCACCAACTAGAAAAGGAAAACTCCATGGATGTTTACCAGGTAGCCAAGATGATCAATTTGATGAGGCCAGGAGTCTTTGCTGACATTGTAAGTAATAGAACAGTGAACTAAACCTTCACCATTAGAGTACTGCTTACTTCCCAGAGGCTGCCAAAATCATTTTATCATGTATCAAAAGAGGCCACCTTGACTGATAACATCTCCATGTGGTGTTCAAGCTGGATTACGAGTTACTTAGTCCACAATCCATAGAACTGGAATAATAAACAATAAACATTCAAAGTTTATCTTCTGGAAAATTAAATGTATAAAATTTAAATTTCACCTGTGTCTTTTTGCAAGATTTATTGTAATTCTGAAAAATACCCTCAAAAGCACCAACTAATCTGAGAACTCTCTATTTTTCCGTGTCTCTACTCTGAGACTGTAGCAGGGCCCATGCTCACCTTTGCTGAAAGCAAGGTGTGGGGCCAGTCAGGCTGCTAGAGTGTAAAGACTACTTAGTAAACAGTGGGTCTTGTAAAAAGGATTCTGCGTGAGCCCGAGCTGACAGTGCAGTCCTTTCTGGGACCTCTCCATAGAGAGAGAGACCCAGTGGATTTCATGACAAGTGGAAAAAGGAGAATGAGTGGCTTACAGGTGCCTTGTACCAAAGGATTACATACAAGTTGATAAATCGGTAACAGTAACCTGTCACATCATTTTCTGATTCCATGACATAGATAAACAAGAATGGAGTGCTGGGGCACCTAGGTGGCTCAGTTGGCTAAGCGTCCAACTCTTGATTTTGGCTCAGGTCACGAACATACAGTTTGTGAGTTCGAGCCCCACATCAGACTCTGCTGACAGTGCGGAGCCTACTTGGAGCTCTCTCTCTCCCTCTCTCTCTGCCCCTCCCCCACTTGCTCTCTCTGTCTCTGTCTCTGTTTCTCTCTCCCTCTCTCTCTCTCTCTCCCCCCAAATAAATAAATAAACCTAAAAAATTAAAAAAAAAAAAAAAGAATGGAGTGCTTACCACTGGCAAAAGTATGTTGGCCAATTTTCTAGGTCAATTGAAATTGACCTAGGTCAATTGAATGTTAGCTACTTGAAAAGCTACTTTAAATTTCTTCAGAAAGAGATATGAATATAGATTGTGTACCTCCGTTGAGTTTAACAGACCCTTTAACACAATGCCCTTCCGCGAACAGTGTCAACGCGTGACTGAAAATTTCCCTTCGTTTTACAAACGTGCATCTTCACGAAGCTTCCTGTTTACAATCTCCCCTTCTCTATTCTCCAGGAGCAGTATCAGTTTCTCTACAAAGCTGTCCTCAGTCTTGTGAGCACGAGGCAGGAAGAGAATCCATCCACCTCTCTGGACAGTAATGGCGCGGCATTGCCCGATGGAAATATAGCCGAGAGCTTGGAGTCGTTAGTGTAGCGCAGAAAGGGGCGAGGGGAATCCGTATTGAGCATTTTTTGCCTCTTCCTGAAGCTAGACAGGAAAATCACTTCAGTTCTTCTGTTATCTGTTCACTTTCCATCACCTGACAGTAATTTTCACGACATAGGATCCTGCTGCCAAATTTACATCATTAACAACGTGTGCCTTTTTGCAAAACTTCTTGTAATTCACTTATTGTGTCTAAACTAAAATGATTGGATTTTACAGTATTTCTAAGAATGGAATTGTGGGTTTTTTTTTTTTCGTATTTTAACAGGAAATTTGAATTTATAGATATTAGGAATTCCCAACTACAGAAAACATGTTTGTTCTTAGTGTCAAATTTTTAGCCATATTTGTAGCAATCATCAGGTTTGCTAGAAATATAACTTTTAATATAGTAGATTGTAAATAAAACACTCCATTCCCTATGATATTCAATGTTTCACAACTGCAGTATTCACCTAAAGTAGAAATAATCTGGTACTTACTGTAAATACTGCTCTAGTGTCTCCATGGACCAAATTTATATTTATAATTGTAGATTTTTATATTTTACTACTGAGTCAGTTTTCTAGTTCTGTGTAATGGTTTAGTTTAATGATGTAATTCATTATCTGGTCTTACCCTACGAGTCTTCTGATATTCTTCCATGTCATCTCAGTAATTAACTCTGTTTTAGCATGTAACTTTAACTTTTATGGAAAATAGAAATACGTTTGTTTTGAAAGATGTTTTTATGAGAATAACACCTTACCCAACATCGTTTCATTGGTTTTTATCCAAGGCATTGCAAAAATAAATATAAATATTGCTATCAATGTGCATTTGTTTGGGGAGTGCTGTGCCGGGGCACGTGTAGCAGAAACTTGTGGGCACGGGTCCACAATGATGATGGAAGTGAAGAAAGGTTGATGGGATGGAGCAGCATATAGAGCTGTGAGTCCCAATCTGTGCATCGAGACACATAGGGAACTCACAGAATTTAAAGTTTTGAGAACATAGCAACAGTACTTATACTGCCCAACTACTGTTACTGACTTCCTGGACCTAACTACCGTGTACCAAGAAACGTGGGGGGACTTTGACTTAGAAACAAGCTGGGACTGGGGCACCTCGGTGGCTCGGTCGGTTAAGCATCTGACTTCGGCTCAGGTCTTGATCTCGCGGTTTGTGAGTTCGAGCCCCGCGTCGGGCTCGTGCTGACAGCTTGGAGCCTGGAGCCTGCTTCAAATTCTGTGTCTCCCTCCAGAGGCCCCTCTCCCACTTGCACGCTGTCTCTCTCTCTCTCTCTCTCTCTCTCAAAAATAAATAAACATTAAAAATTAAATTTAAAAAGAATCAATCTGGGACTTAGAAGCAGGCAGATTTGCCAGTCGGGGACTGGTTTGGAAGCCAGGTGGATTGATAGACAAAGCTCAGGAGCTCTTAAACCCCGGGTCCTATGTCAAGGCACATTGTCAGGATCCAAGAGCTGTGTGGAGCTGCAGTGCAGGAAAACAGCATCAGCCTGGGTGATGGGCCGTCCCCTGCCTCAGCCAGGAGTGTTTTGTAGCACTGCCTGATGAAGAGGGCTCTAATCCCCAAGAATGCCCACATCAAGATCCCAAGCGGGAGGCCAGGAAAAGTTTCATTTAAACCAGGGCTCTCAGAATATGGTTCCCAGACCAGCAGTGTCAGCAAAACCCGGGAACTTGTTAGAAATGCCAACCCTTGAATCCCATCCCAGACCTACCGTATCAGCAACTCTGAGATGAAGCTCTACAATCTAATCCAGGCTAGAGCTTGAGAACCATTGCTCTGTCGCAACAATTCAGGGAGCCTCCAGTTTCCTTAGTTTGCCAAACCCTTAAAATAGAACCAAAATTAGCTTTCCGCTTAAGGCAACACTCATGAGGGAATGTGAAATAGGAAAAAGGTCAACAGATGATAGAGTGTCACAAATCCCAAAATGTTGGTAAGCACTGCTTTACCAGGCACAACAAAATTTACTGTGCTGCTTTCTCACCCTCCCTGGGAGGAAAGCCACAAGGCTAACTTTGATTCCTTGGTTGCTTCTCTAACCTTATCTCCTAGTCCTGTGTTTTATGTTCTTTCCCTCATAACCCACAATGTTTCACCGTAAATTGCTCCGAACCAAGAGTATACGTGTCACCTTAATAATTTTGTCTGGTTTTCCCTTGGCCTTTGTCCCAAGAACAAACACCCGTTTGGGGGGGATATGGATTTTTTTTTCCTGGCCTTCATGGTTATTTACCAGTGAGGTGCCTTGCAGAATCTCTTCCAAAGGCAAGTACTTATGAAGCAATATGTGTGGTAATTCAACATTTCATAGACAAATTCCAATAAATATACCAAAACTATAAGGTCCGTCATAGTTGTAGTGTGATACTCCCTGAAAACTTATAACAGCTCCTTCTTCACACATATTTAATACAAACATTTCATACATACATATTCTACTCATTATTATGGCAAAGAAATCTTAATTTTTGTATTTCTGATCTGAAACTCCCTAATTCGTTAGCGTCTAAAATGACTTAGAGAACTTGGAAAATAAGATCTCTTTATAAGCAGATATAATTTTACATATTCTATTAGAATTGAATCCCACTTGCAAACAGCACATAGAATCAGAAGTGCTGATCATGTATTGGATTAAAATGAACTTTTTAAGGAAAATTGGAAAATCTACATATTTGTCAAAATAAAGCACATTTGTTTTTATTAGTATAAACCCCAAATGAATAGCATTCACTCGCTGATTGCAAAATATTCTCATACATCAGAGGGCCCCTCATCACTAGTACAATATTGGTATGTTAGAGCAGGTGGTATTAAATATTAAAGCATATAAATGACATGTATTATACCACTTCTAAGAATCTAAACATCCTTGGAATTAAATTAGAATTCACAAGGTTTGTTTTTTTTTTTTTTTTAGAGTAATCATTTTTAAAACTTAAGATAAAGGGAGTGGGAGTAAGAAAGGCTGTGGGTGTGAATTTGAAACTTCTCATCGCGGACACAACAATACATTCTGCTCAGTCCATCCATGGTGACACATTCTAAGCAGGCCACGAGACTGACCTTTGAAAAACTTTCCAAATATGCTAATTTGCAATGCTTTCCTCCTCAACTCTGGATGTGCCATTCAGCATCTCTCTCACATTCTTAGGATCTTGCTTCAGCCCTAGAGGAGGTGCCTCAGTTCTGAATTATCCACATAGAGAAATGAACAGATGCAAGAAATGTCTGCCTTGCGCTCACTTGTTTAATGAAGCCATGCACTAGAAACTATTGCGTGAAGGCTCCTAGTGAGGAATATTAATTTTTTTTAACATTTATTTATCTTTGAGAGACAGAGACAGAGACAGAGCATAAGTGGGGGGAAGGGAGAAGGAGACACAGAATCTGAAGCAGGCTCCAGGCTCTGAGCTGTCAGCACAGAGCCCGACACAGGGCTCGAACTCATGAGCTGAAATCATGACCTGAGCCAAAGTCGGACACTCAACCGACTGAGTCACCCAGGCACCCCTCCTAGTGAGGAATATTAAATTAGAAAAGTCTCTCATAGGGGCACCTGGGTGGCTCGGTTAAGTATCCGATTCTCAATTTCAGCTCAGGTCATGATCTCAGGGTCATCAGATCAAGCCCCACATCAGGCTACACATTAAGCATAGAGTTCGGTTGAGATTCTCTCTCTCTCTTTCTCTCAAAATAAAACAAAATCTTTAAAGAAAAATAAAATAAGATTCCTCCCCAGGAGGCAGCTGTCAGCATGGTTGAAGAGTTTGTGAACTGCAAAATCTAGCCTGGGAAGGTGGTTGTGTTCACCAAGCCCTCCTGCCCCTACTGCATGAGGACCCAAGAGCTCCTCAGCCAATTGCCCTTCAAACAAGAGGTTTTGGAGTTTGTTGATATCATAGCCACCAGTGACACTAGCAAGATTCAAGGTTATTTGCAACAGCTCACAGGAACCAGAACAGTTCCTCAGATCTTTATCCGTAAAGATTGTTTAGAGGGATGCACTGACCTAATGGAAATGCATCAGAGTGGGGAGCTGTTGAAGCAGCTAGAACAGATTGGAGCTCTACAGTAATTATAGGGCAGAACCCAGGATGGTATCCCCCTTGAAAGCTGGATGGCATTTCAAATGAGGACCACACTTTCTGGTGGATGGATCTGGGGCTAACAGCCACAGCAACTGTTTACTTAAAATTCTGAAATGTGCTCACCAAAAAAAAAAAGGGGGGGGGTGAATTTTTGGGCAAAAACAGCTTTTCCTTCTTTTGACTCAGTATTGAAAGGGGACTAACTTGCCCCAAACTATAGGTCTGAGAAAGTTGATAGACATCTTGGATTTCTTCTCCATTGGCCCTTTGGGTTCCAAAGGGCCATGACAAGTTATGGCTTAGGATTCAACCAATGACCCAAAAGACATTTTTTCTCTTTGGCACATGTCTCTTACTGTTCTCCATATGCTAGGACCCCTCTACCTCTAAGCCAGTGTTTCTCAACCAATATTATCCCAAACCCCGTAGGATGAATCTATAACTGGTTTCTTTTTTTTTTTTTTTTTTTTTTAATTTTTTTTTTTTTTTTTAACGTTTATTTATTTTTTTGGGACAGAGAGAGACAGAGCATGAACGGGGGAGGGGCAGAGAGAGAGGGAGACACAGAATCGGAAACAGGCTCCAGGCTCCGAGCCACCAGCCCAGAGCCCGACGCGGGGCTCGAACTCACGGACCGCGAGATCGTGACCTGGCTGAAGTCGGCCGCTTAACCGACTGCGCCACCCAGGCGCCCCTATAACTGGTTTCTGCTATTGCCTGAAAGTTTCTCCGTTGAGTTTGACTTGATAGATTTTGCATTACAAAAACAATAGGTATTTTGAGTGTGCTTTTTCAAGCTCTATGTGTCTCCCCAGTCATTATCCCCATCCCACCCTATCCTGTCTTGGGAATCATTGCTCTGAATCCATGTTCTTAATCTTGACAACTCACAGATCTCACAAGACATGTTCAGTACTGTGAAGGGTCTTAAGGACCCAACTTGGGAAATGCCACACGAAAAGTTAAGCACGATTGCTCTTCACTTGGTGCCACAGGGATCAGAGGTCTCAGTAGAGCAGCTGCAATAATGGGGCTCCTCCTTCCCTGTCTAAGATGGTCATCCAGGCAAACCTGAAGAAGAGGATTTGTTTAGATTATGAACAGAAGTGAAATGCAACATTTATAATATTACCACAGAAAACTTGCAAACCCCTTCCCCAACAGTATGTCCGTGAAAGGGGCCAAATTTGAGAAACGTCCTAAATGATTGTCTCTCCCTCCTTTTTTCCTTCCACTCCGTGAAAACTTAAGAGTTCCTTCTTGTTAAGTTTGATCTAGAACTCCAATATTAAGTTAATTTCCTCCCGCAGTCCCTAGTGGGAATGGTTAATTTCTTTTCTAATAAATGCTCAGAGATGACAGTGAAAAAATAAATAAGTAAACAAACAAGCAAATAAAGAAATAAATACCATAAAATAGATTTCTTTAAAAAAAAGAAAATTCTTTCATAACACCTTTATTTCAAGTAAGTGCTTTAATGGATGCAGGAAGTTACACCTGCATTTCTGAGGCTTTTTAGAGAGTAAATGAGAAACCTTCCACCTTTTGTCATTCTAGTATGTCCAGTTCTAAGCTCATGGTGATGCGTAAAGAGATTCAAAGAACCAGTTAAACAAAACATGAAGTGGTTAGAAAATAATGAAGGCCAATGAGGAGAGACTGATAATTGGGGTCATAACTGTATTCGCAGAGTCCACCCATATGCCACTCTCCTTCTAGGGTGCCTTCCAAGGCAGATGGTCTTTTCCAAAAATAGCTCAACAGTATCTTCCATCGCACATGTGATTCTTTGAAACTCATCCCACTGAGCAGTGGGATCTATGGTCCCTCCCCTTGAATCTGGGTGGATTCGTGACTACGGCGAAAGTGACACCATGTGATTTCTGAGGCTAAGTCATAAAAGGCAATACAGCTATTTTGGGATGTTCACTCTGAGAACAGGGCCACCATGCTGTGAAGCCCACGCATGGAAAGACCCACGTGGAAAGAAAACCAGGCCCTGGCCCTCTGCCTTAGCTGAGCTTCCAGCTGACAGCTAGAACCACCTTGCCAGCTCTGGGAACAAGCTGTATTGCAATGCATCCCCCAGATCCCAGTCAACACAGCCCAAGTGACACTGTGTGAAGCAGCGACAGCTGTTCCCCCTGAGTCATGCCCAGACTGCGAATTAAAACAAAAATTTTGTTTTAAGCCACTCCATTTTGGGGTGGTTTGTTACACAGGATAGTAATTAGAACACTTCTTAAACCTCAAAGCCCAAAAAGCTATAAACTATGGTCCCCTGACTCCCTTGCAGCTAGAGTTGTGGGGGTGAATTACATTCCACCAAATACAGAGAGCCACAGTCTGGAAACATAGACAATATTGTCTTACCATGCACTGTAATATAATATTAACCCATTTATTATGTATTTGCCTATGTTTCTTGACTCTCTGGCCACTCTATAAATATTGTCACACAAGATTTGGAATACAGAAATAAGGCAGAGGCCATCTTCCTGTTCTCCTTGACCCTACTGGTCAAAGGAAGAAGATTGTAGACCTGTGGGCAGCTGAGCTCCAGTGTACTGAGTTGAGAACCAATAGCAGCCGTGACGGGAAGACCAAGTACTCCTGATTCAAGCTTCCCAATACGTGGGCCCCAGCTATGAGTATAAGATCTTGCTCCTACTGCCTTGTGTGCCTTTCTTTTAATACCTAGCATGGTTTATGTTTCCTCTTCCTAATAACTGATTCAGTAGCCTGGAGACGTGTCTAAATGACGTTCTCAGTTTTTTTTTAAGTACCTTCTTATTCTTCAACTACAACAGAGGCCTCTGAATATCACACTCTCTCACCCTTTCCCAAGTCCCTCTCAACACTGGAGCCAAAACAATCTTTTAGAAGCACAAAGTTGATCTTACCAGCCCCCTGGATTATTGATCATGACATAATTTCAATCTATTGTGACCCAATGATTGTGATAGTTGGGGCTGATTCAAATATCACAAAATGATGCCCTTTACCCACCCTTATGCTCTGGGGAAATTTCAACAAGCACTCTAAGAAGCAACAAACGAAAGAGAAATGTGAAGAGTGCCTCTTCAGCATTACCAGCTAATGCTAAAAGATAGCAAAACTGTTTTATATACAGGCAGAGCCTATAACAACCTTCCCTTATCTATACTTCCACCTTTACCACACTTTACCACCAGGCTTCTAAATGTGTCACTACTATACCACACACACACACACACACACACACACACACACACACACCATTGTATGCCAGGCCGCAGGCCTCATGATGGGTGTTAAAAAATACATTGGAATATTAGAGTTCCCACAGAAGCAGCCGCTGAGACAATGTGTTAAGTACAAGTAGGTTGTCCCAGAAAATACCCATCAGTAGGTACATTAGGGAAATATCATAATCATATTTGTAGTTTTGAAAGACCAATGTGTCTAATGTGTTTGCTGTGAGGAGAACGGACATCAAGGAAGTAATTCTGGATACAGGGAGGCCAGGTAAAAGGCTGTTGCAATGATCCACATACAAGATGACAGTGACCTTGGATGAGACGAGCTATACGTGGTAGAAAGACAAGGATGAAGTCCAAGCATGGATGAGGATGGATTCGGCGGAGAAGAGGAAGAAGTCCTGATTTGCTGAATGTGGGAGTAAAAGAAAGGAAAGTATCAAGGATTACATCCTAAACAGAAAGAAGACAGTGGTTGCCGTTTCCTGAGATGGGCAGTCAGGTCGAAGAACTACTTTGGGGGGAAAGTCCCTAGAGTGGCCCCACTGAGAAACCCTAGTTTATACTCTAAACTCTTAAATCTATACTGGGACATATCCCAACAGAAATATTAGTAGTAGGTGGGTGTATACATACTCAGAAGCTCAGGTGAGGACGTTTGGATTCTTTAGCGATAAAGGTGATGTTCAAAGCCTATCTTTGTTAAACATCTTACATACTGAACCATTTGCATAATGGTTAAATTTAAAATTTCACACACCAGAAATTAAATGGAACCACTCTGTGTCAGCCAAAATATTTAAGGTTTTAAAAAAAAAAACAAAACACATTATTATAGTATTTTAACAATCTGTGCCCCTCATCTTTTCTCTTGGTCTTCTCTGTTCTACAGCCTATTCCAATTTCTTTCCTCTATCAATTCCCATTTAATTTCTACCTCTTTTTAAGTATTTCTCTCAGCTTAGAAGAAAAAACTCCTTTTATCAACAGTTTGCTAGTAAGATAAGCAGGATTTTTCTGTATTAGAGTTGCCGGGCTTCTGATCAAGTGTGGGGACTTGCTTCACCCTGTGCCAACTTCACCAAGAACCTGGCTTGGTTAGAAGAAAACGCCCTTCAAATGAATTGAAGCCAGGTGCTCGGCTGCTGCTTTAGTTGTGCCTGGCAACAGCCCAGAATCATCTTCAAAGAGACGAGCCATATCAATGCTGTTTTATCAGGCTCTGAGGCTGGAAGTGAGATTCTCAGGGTTTATGAAAGCATTATTCAGTGATGTGGTATACTTTAGCAATCAGCACAGCACTGGAAGACACCAGAAAACTTGTATTTTACACCAACAACATAAAGGAGAAGGTCAGAACCTGTTAACCTTGCAAGTTAGGACCCAACACTGTGTTTCATAATTCTTGCTAATAAAGAGTAAAAATGAGTGTTAGGACTAAAACAAAATTGGAAAAAGGGAGTTAGCAGATTAGCAGTCAGTGACTACCAAGTATTGCTCCAAAACAGAAAGCTTTTCTCACTGGATCCTTTCCGGTGGATTTCAAGTCTGGTAAATGTAGTTTCACTGCAATCAACAAACGTAAACCCTTGTAAAGAAAGCTAATCTATACGACACATAAGGGTAATATTAGCTACTCTGCATGACTGCAAATTGTGCGCTGCAACTAAGGGGGAGCTAGTCACATCATAAACATCAAGTATTATGACATGTATTTAATGTGATTAATACTTATTATGAAGGTAGTAAAATGTTCTGATAAATTACATATTTGAAAATTTTTGACAGAAGCATCTTGAAAGAGCAGTGTCTTTCTGTAATTCTCAAAGAGGCACCATATGGGCTAGTGGTGGTCCCAATAACCCACAAGAGAGGTATTATAAATCAAAGCGTTTCCCAAATTTTATCAAGTACATATTTTGACTGGCTTCAAATGACAATAAAGCTTCAATATTAAGTCTCGTCCCCTTAGGCAAGCATTTAACTTTGTGAGACACATTTTCTCTTCTGTAAAATCAGTGACCGAACCAAATGATTGTTGCGGTCCTTTCCGCTCCACTGCTTTAAGATTCTCATTAAGGAGCAGATATACCTACAGTTTGAGTAGCATGGATCCTTGAGAAGTCTTCCAAAGGTATCCAAAAGATTGAAAAAACTTCTTTAAGCTAAAATCTCATTAACACAAATGGCAGGCAAAAATGTTACGGCAAAAGAGGTAAGAACACTAACTTTCAACATCTACAAGGGGCCAGACTTTACCCTTACATTTTCTCATTAACCTTTATAACTATCCTGCAAGTTACTGTTATCCTTATTTTATGGAGAAGCAGCTCATATGTTGTAAAATCAACCAAACTGCTTTTAGGGGAAGAACTTCTAGGGTCTCCTTTGTCTAGGACAAGGAAAACTGGACAACACAAATATAGATATTATATGAAAGATGCCAAAAGAGATCTGGAAGATGTGAGTATTCAGTCTACTACCATGGTAACACCAGGGTGTTAACAAAGTACAGTTAAAGGGCCACGTCTGCCCAACACTTGTTTTTAAATATAAAGTTTCATTGGAACACAGTCGTATCAGTTCATTTATGTATTGTGTATGGCTGATTTCACACTACAAAGGCAGAAATGAGAAGTCATGACCCCCTTTGGCCTACAAAGCCTAAAATATGTACTATCTACCCTTTATAGTAAAGGCTTGCTGATGCCTTGGTGAGCCATTCGCTTGTAATTATATTCTACCCATTCACCCCTAGATCTTACCACCACCACCTTCGTTATTGAAATTTCTCCTGGAAAGCTGATTGAGAGCCAATGCAGTGTGTGATTACACCCATCTTTACTCAAACTTACTGACATTTACTTTTCCAGCACTGCCACCAGCACAGATAACAGACTAGCTCTTCAATCATACCCCCTTTATCATTCATTGCTATTATGAAGTCCAACAAAGTAATTACACTGAGCACTCAACACGTTTCCCTCACCCACCTAAGGTGCTAGTTCCCTAGTTCCCATTCCATCTGGGCACTCTTCCAGATTGCAGGTAGAATCAATGTGACATTCATATTTTCTAATTGACCATGTTGAACTCAATGTTGTGGTTAAAAAATTGCCATAACAGAAATGTCTCTATGTACTAGTATTGATCTCCGTATATTATTTTTGACAGGTGGGACTAAACCTTAGTCAACTCTGATCCATTTCAAATAGCAGAGATGTTTTCTCAACTTCTAATTTTTTTTTTTTAACGTTTATTCATCTTTGAGAGACAGAGCGAGAAAGAGCCTGAGCGGGGAAGGGGCAGAGAGAGAGACACACAGAATCTGAAGCAGGCTCCAGGCTCTGAGCTGTCAGCACAGAGCCCAACGCGGGGCTCAAACTCACAAACTGGGAGATCCTGACCTGAGCCGAAGTCGGACGCTCAACGACTGAGCCACCCAGGCACCCCTCTCAACTTCTATATACCCTACACATAATGCCTCCTTATTTCAAGGGCAGAATTTATTCCATATGCCAGGATATGAGAATAGTCCTGAAAAGTCAAACAAGGGTTTAGTTTATATTTCTAAATGGAAATGTTTTTTCCCCAAGGAACAAAAATGAAAAGGTTTTATTTATAATTGAATCATTTTATAACAACTTGAGATATAATTCACAACCTATGTAATTCACACAAAGTATACAATTCAGTGATTTTTAATATATTCACAGAGTTGTGATACCATTACCACAATCAACTCTACAACACTTGACCACCCTAAAAAGAAACCCCAAACTCATTAGCAGTCACTACCACTTTCCCCCAAACCCCCAGCCCTAGGCAGCCACTAATCTACTATTCTGGACAATTTCTTATAAATGAGATCATATCAAAATGTGGACTTTTGTGTCTGGTGTCTTTCACTTAGCATAATGTTTTCAAGGTTCAACCATGTTGTAGCATGTATCAGAACTTCATTCCTTTTTTACTGCCAAGTAATATTCCATTGTACGGATATATCACATTTTGTTTATTCATTTATTAGTTGATGAACACTTGGCTTGTTTTGATTTTTTGCTATTTTGAATAATACTACCATAAACATTTGTTTACAAGTTTCTGTGTGGACATACGTTTTCATTTCTATGGGGTATGCACCTAAGAGTGACATTGCTGACTCCTATGGTAACTCTATGCTTAACCTTTTGAGGAACCACCAAACTGTCTTCCCAAGTGGCTGCACAATTTTACATTTCCACCAGCAGTTTATGAGAGTTCCAATTTCTCCACACCCCCACAAACACTTGCTATTATCTTTTTCATTATAATTATCCTAGTAAGTATGAAGTGGTATCTCATTGTATGTTTGACTTGCATTTCCCTGGTAGCTAATGGTGTTGAACATCCTTTCGTGTGCTTATTGGTTTTGTATATCTTCTTCGGAGAACTGTCAATTCACGCCCTTAGTCCACTTTTTAGTTGGGCTCTTTGTCTACTTATTGAGTTATAGTAGTTCTTTACATATTCTAAATACAGGTTCCATGCCTACCTGATATATGATTTGCAAAATTTTTTCTTTCATTGTATGGGTTGTCTTTTTGTTTTTGTGATGGTATCCTTGGAAGCACAAAAGTTTTTAATTCTGATGATGCCCAATTTATCTACTTTTCTTTTTTGTTCTTTGTGTTTTTGGTTTCAATTATTTTAGAAACCATTGCTTAATCCAAGGGCATGAAGACTTACATCTATGATTTCTTCTAAAAGTTTTATAGCATTTGCTCCTACATTTAGGTCTTTGGTCCATTTTGAGTTAATTTTTGCATATACTGTGAGGTAGGGGTCCAACATCATTCTTTTTTTTGCATGTGGATATCTAATTGTTCCAGCACCTTTTGATGAAAAGACTATTTTCCTCTATTGAATTGTCTTAGCACCCTTTTCAAAAATCAACTGACCATAAATATGAGGATTATTTCCGGACTCTCAATGTATTCCTATTTTATTCTTTTTCATACTACTGTAAGTTTAATTATTTTTTCAGTATCATTTTTGTTTTCATTTATTGATAATTATACAGAAATACAATTCATTTTTGTATATTAATCTTGTGTCCTGCAACTTTGCTGAACTCAAGTATTAGTTCTATAATTTTCTTAAAGTCTTCTTTTGGATTTTCTATATATAAGATCATACCATCTCCAAATAGAGATAGTTTTACTTCTTCTTTCCAAATATGGATGTGTTTAATTTCATTTTCTTGCCTAATTGCCCTGGTTAGACCCTACAGTACAAGTTGAGTAGAAGAGCCAAAAGCAAATATTACTGTCTTGTTTCTGATTTCAAGGGGAAATCCTTCAGCCTTTCATCATTAAATGTGATGCTAGCTATGGGTTTTTCATAGATGCTCTTTATCAGGTTAAAAAAAGTCAGTTCCTAGTTTATTGAGTCTTTCTATTATGAAAGGGTGTTAGATTTTGTTAAATGCTTTTTCTGTCTCTAACAAGGTGATCATGTGGATTTTCATTTAATCTTACCTATTTACTTTTCCAAATGCTCAAAAGAAAACTATAAGAAATGTTATTTACTAGATAAATCATAATTTTACCAAAAAGCCATAAAACAGAACTATTGCAAAGGTTCATAGGTAAGTAATCTAAAAGTGTCTAACTGACTCATTTGAAAAATACAAAAATATAGCTGTGGAAAAATTTTTTTCTTACCAAAAAAGATAAAAGTTTATCTGCTGATGATAGGAAAATATATTCTTATAAGAAAAAAGGCTGCACAATAAATTAACATATAACACAATCATCACTTTTACATACACGTGAAAAAAACACATGTAGAATTATTAAACTTCTCTGGTAATTACTGGCATCTCCTTTTCCAAATGCTTTCATATTAAAATAGAGACTTATATTTTAAAAATATCATTACATTGACTGACTCAAAAAAAATATCATGCTTTATATTTCAAAGTAGTACATTAGCGAGCATGTTTGTTGCACAAATGTTCAAAACGACGCTACATGGGAAGACAACAAGATAGAATTCTCAGTTATGGTGTGATCATGCTCTGTGCTGAATATATAATGCCTTCTGCTTGAATTCGCTCCAAAATTGGTCCATAGATCTCCTTTGAAAAGGGCCCCATCAGGCCTTTAGCTTTAATTTCACCTAGAAGAAAATAAATTTGTAGTTACCACTTTAAAGGTGTTATGAAGGTTAGTTTCCACAGCAAGGGTCTCCAAACCATTAACAGGGAAAGGGGTTACCTGGAGACTGAAAGCACAGGGGGACTCAGGGACAGGGTCAGAGTGCATGCGTCTAACTGCATTGACTACTGCCACAATGATCAGAGAACAAAGAGTAGTATGAAAGGAAAGTAAACTTAACTTGTCTGCTTTATTTGCTGATTAAAAAAAAAAGCATAACAACAAGAGAATGAATTAAAACCAGTCTGATTATTTGGGCACAGGCTTCTCTGAGGGAGACTGAAAGAGCCTGTCTGAGTGCTTTTCTTAAAGTCCATGATGACCTCATTCCTCATCACTTCTTCAACTTTGGTTCCTCAAGAACTAAGTAGGTAGTTTAATTTGATATTAGCTGATATGCTATTGTAGATACATTTTCTCAGTATTTCACATTTGTGTGCTTGATGTTCGTTATTCCCTTCACATACTCACAAGGGCCAAATGGGGGATTCTATTCAGAGGTAGTGCTTACTGAATGTATAGATGATCTTAAGGGGAGAGAAGACGGTTGAAATCTGAATTCGCTCAATCCAAAATATTGAGTACTGATAACATACTGAGACATGAAGAATAATAAAACATGGTCTATATTTTTTGAGGATATGAAAGTGAATCCCCTCTGCTATTTCAGTGTTAACTACCCCTAAAATATGAAAAACGAAGGAAAGGAAGAATTAATATTGCCTGGGGGGGGGGGACACATATGTGGTAGGATCTTTATGTATTATTTCACTTCAGCATCACCAAAAACCTCTGAATTAGGGAAGACAATCCCCACTTTAAAGATGAGAGAGTGCTAGCTCAGAGACACTGAGTAACTTGCACCCCATGACTCTGCCATCTTGTGATTGAACTCGGAGAGAAATAGCTGCTAACTCCAAAACCCGTGGCTTTTACTCACCACAACGTGATCTCCCGGTCAGCACTCAACTTCTGAGACGGCTCACTTTTAGTGAACTCCAGTGTCATACTCACGAGTAATTATTTGACATCCAGGCACCGAATGACTTAGAGATGATATGGAGACAGATTCAGTTCTCCAATGAAGGAACTTACCATCAAGCAACATCTTGGCTGCCATAGCAGTGGGTAACCCCACAGTTTTCGCCATGGCTGAAAAACCATTGACATCCCCATAAACCACAAGGTCAATGGTTTTATTTTCTAAATGTCCGGAAGGATGTCTGATTCCAAAACTGTCTCTCATCACAATCATATCTTTCTCTCCAGGGCCTTAAAATAAATAAACAGACATTACTAAATGTCATTATCATTACACTCCAATACTGCATTTCATCTGCTCCTGCCCTTTTGCTCTCACAACTTTCTCCTCCCATCATATGTGGTCCTTAGACAATTATCTATGCTGCTTTTTAGTCCAAAGACCAAGTGAAAAACTCAAGAAACGATAACCCTGCCCACGTTCCTCTGGTCAGGCTGGTAGCCCAGGAGCCCGGCTACAGATGTGAGGGCACTGCGATAGAACACCCACTCCTCACTCAAAAATGCTCCTTTAGCATTTCCCTAATGCATTAAAAGTGAAGCTAATATCTGTTCCTTTCCCATATTCCCCAAGTTCATTCCTATTTGATAGCTCTCTGATTCTTCCCTCTGGAAAAATAGCGCAAGCGCCCTTTCCCTCCTTGCGTACTTCCTCCCACTTACCGCTTGGCTCCAGCCTCCCATCCCATTCACTAGCCGTGCTGACTGCATCTGATGCTGCTGCTTCCGGGATGTGTAGCTAACACCCCAAGGCCTACCTACCATAGGAGAGTTTCCTGGCCAAATGCTTGGAGAGTGCATCCACCACAGACTCTGCTCGAGGGACTTGTTCATCCCCAAGTAAGCCCAACCTGAGAAGCACAAGAGGCAGCTGGGTTGGGACAAATCCTACACATAATCTCACTTGGGAAGCAGAAGGGAGCTCTTTGGATTTTATCTTGAAAGGGAAGAACCACAAGATGATAATCCAAGCTATAGGACTCTCCTGAGTTGTAAATAACAATAACAACAGTAATGTTTTCATCTTCAGAATCATCCCCAGACTCCCCGGGGCAGTGCTCTCTGGAGCAGAACTGACACACTGTTAGTCTGTGCTGTTGCAAAGCTTCTTATGAGATTAATTTACAGGTTAGTTTTCCCACATTAAGGAGACCAGCATAATATGCCACAGCTGTGTGAATGAGAGTTTTAAAGTGGGTTCCAGAAGACCAGGAGAATCTCCTTCTGGAGAGAAAAAAATATCCCCGCTTTCTTGGGAACTGAAAGTTCTCAAAGTAGTAGTGTCTCAAAATAAGTATTTCCCAAGTTATAATCGCCACTGAATTTCTCTTTTTATCTGCTTTTTATCCCCACATGAACTCAATACATGGTAATCTCTCTACAACAGGCCAACATTAGAGCAGCAAATTAGTCAAAGACAATGTAAAATCTCTGGTTTCATCTTGACCTCTCTTTGACTACAAAGGACTAAGTAATCATTGATATTGAGATAATCCAGCATTTTGCTAAATTGATTGGTGCATGCCTACCGTTCAGCAGCCTCCAGCTGGGTATTGTCTCTTCCTAATTTCTTAAAGACAGCTTCCTTAAGCACATCATGCGTGGAGGAGGGTGAAATCCCAACAAGTTTACAAAGGAGTTCTTTCTGGTTATAAAAATAAAGACAGAATCCTAAATTCCTAATTAAAAAAAAATCAGCTGAGAAATTATCGTATTAAGACATTTGACCTCAAACACACCTCAAATTTTAAATTAGAAAGGACTAGAAATAGTAAACAGTAACACATATATATGCATACATGTGTCTGCACACCCACACATGAATAAATTATATTCCTAAATAATATTTCAGCAATAAAAATAGGTCATAACATCAAATCAGTAAAAAATAGATGGTACCATATTTACCATCACATTCTCGCCTTTGCATATCCTCTCCATTACTTTTTTACCTGTTCTCCCTTACCCTCCAAGACCCATTTTGGCCAGGATCAAGTGAAAGGGGCTCATTGCTACAGCTGCCAGAAGCAACTGGAGTTCTTTTGTAGGTTCAAGAGATGAGAAAGACCTGGCAGATGATAAAACTTCAAAGCAAGAACACTTAAGTAGCAGTCATAGCTTTCTCTACTTTCTAAACAAGACTTTTTCCAGAATCTCAAGGAAAAAAGTTGTAATTTCGACTAGGAATCAACTAACTGGTTCACCACCTGGTTTTTTCAAGAAAAATTTTTATTGGAAGATAGCCATGTTCATTTGTCTATGTATTTGTGTATGGTGGAATTGAGTATGTATGGCCTATAATGCCTAATATATTTACAATCTGGCCCTTTACCAAAAAACAACAACAACAACAACAACAACAAAAAAACCCAATACCTCACCAGCCCCTATTCTAAACTATAGCTACCAAACTACTGACCCATCCCCCCTTACTGTGAGAAGTGAGATAATTCATTTTCAGAAATACCAAATAAAAGCAGTTGCTGTCTAGTTAACAATAGGTTTACAACCTATTGGAAATATGTATGAGCCACCCCCCCTGAAATGGAGTCTCAAACCCTTAGACACTTCAATTCCTGATTTTTCTCCCTGCTCTGTTTTGTGGACTTAATTTTGCGGGCTTTGCAATTAGCATGCACCCAAGAACTGAGGTCTCTGCATCACCTCAAGGAATGTAAGGCAAAGCCTTACATGGGCATAGGAGGCTTCCAGGTAAGGCTGTAACCTCTGTAGTGCTCAGCCAAGGAGGAACCAGGGGAGGGACTTGCACACTAGGAGATAAATTGTCCGCCCTGACTTGCCCAGAGTGTGCCTGTCCATCAGACACCCAGTCTTGCAAGAACGTTGATTAAAGCCTCGTTTCACTGTGCTCCCTTTGCAGGGTGCAAAGGAGTCTTTGCGTCCCTCCTTTGATTGGGTCAGTGGACTTACTTCTCACAAGTACCAACCCTCCCAATCCAACGGCCTCAGTCTTGGAATTCACTGTGTATATATTTACTCACTCCTGTCCAACACATACATTTATGAAAGGTAAGAAAGATTTGGAAGGCTTTCAGATAACATAGAAAACTGAATCTAAAGCAATAGCTAGCAAGAATACCAAAGTTAGCAATACTGATCCTTTTCTCCTTATGATAAATTTCTGGCATTTTCTACTGGAATATGGGCACATTTGTTCAAGTTGGATGACCGACTGGTAACACCTGGCAGTTAGTGGAAACTCTACTTTACATGCAATTCCAAGCCTTCAGAGTCCCTTCCGACCTTGAGACTCTGAGATTTTAATGCAACACAGATTTGGACATAAATTCATAATTGAAAACTCAAATTACTCATGGTTAAAAATGATCAAATGATAGAACTGATGGGACTTGGGGGTGGGGAGTCTAGTTCTGTGACACCACCAGTAGCTCTCCCAGTTTATCAGTTCCAGGAGGCCCAAGTTTAATTCCTGTCACTGGGTCACCAGTTAGACAAGTGGTAGAGCCCAGAGCCCAAATCCATCTCTTCTCAGGGTGGAAGGAGCAATCAAGTAGTACAAGTGGCTGTAAGAAATAAGCCCAGTGGGTCAGGCCCATGATCTCTCCATTCTTCCATAACAGGGGAAGAAAAGAGGGTCTGGGGGTCATGGTTCATCTTCCTGCACATAAGCCACAGAATGGGTAATTTTGCTGGTCCAAACCAAAGCTCAAATCTGACCATTTCTGAAGAACAGCAAACAGCATATAACTCTGGAGTCACTCACCCAGGTGAGAGGGTTGGCCTCAGGTCGAAGGGCAGGAAATGGATCTCTGTTTATGAGACCCAGTTTTACAAATCCATTCAAAGCTTTGGCATAACCCTATAAAAAGAATTATGAAGTAGTAAATGAAATTTTTCCTTTCAAAGAAAAAAATTAAAAAGCTTTTTTGAAAAGAGGGATCTGTCTTTGTAATTCATTTAGAAAACAGGCTTAAAGTATTCATCTGAATTGCTCGTATGTGGATGCAAACACCTTCAGGTTCAGAGGGGAATCAAGAGTGTCACAGCAATTCTGCTGGTTTACATAACAGACCTTGAAAGACTTTGGTCTTTACTTCTGTTTCTAGGTAACAAGGGAGGGGTATTTTCTGACAGCAGAGGGGCAAATTTCCTCCTGTGTTATGTGCTTTCAGTTCAGCAGAATCGTATTTAATAGAAAGGTTCCCTCTCTTATAATGAAAGAAGGAGCTTGTAAGAATATTATCACCCAAAAGCAGACAATCCATTCTACTGATTAAGAGCCACTATCCTAATGCATGTAGGTAGCAGGAAGAGGTAAGAAGAGAGGTAGGAATCAGAGAGCTTCTTCTGAAATCACACCAATGTGGGGGAGGGGTGTCAAGAAGGAGCTGAGAAAGATCCCTTGGGAAGGTGACAGCAAGCTGGCTCTGCGAGGACAAGCAGGTAACAGGCAGGTTCAGGAGAGTAGCCAAAGCCTCCCTGTCATACTCAGATGATAGTGTCTCATATCCAATACTGGAAAGAATATTCAGGTTACTGAAGGGCTGCTGGCATTGCCCTGAATGGTGACCCTCGTGGCTGTGGACACTGCAACATCTTCCATCTTCTGGGGTTCTGTGGGAACAGCCATTATCCATACACATCCTTGAGAGCTTTATTCATTATTAAAACTCTTACAATTCTCTGTTCCTGGGTCTTCATGTTGCCAAGAGACTATATCTAAAGCTATCAGAAAATCCTAATTCCCGGACCCCCCAAAATGTGACCACTCATATTCCTGGAACAAAATAAAGAAAACAGAATCAAGAAATCTGGAAGTACTGAGGATGTTATGACTTCATTTCAGACTAGAGTTTCTGCTGTGCTTACAGGCTTGTGGAACGAACACCCATGGTTCCTAGACCATAGGTTGCTATCAGCCACATCTCATTTGATTCCTGGTCAGTGAGGACATCACATTCAGAGGAGTACAGGCACCTGCCATCCACGAGCATACAATCTATTTCAGGAGCTAAGAAAAATGTACATAAAAACCTAACTAAAAGTGCTGAGACACAAGTGCTCGGTGCCAATAAATGTAAAGGAAGCTCTAACGAGTAAGAAATGCAGTGACTGTCTCTCTTTAAGAATAAACAGGAGTTAGACACGGAGACACGAGGCAAACCAGAAGCCACACTTCATGTGCCAACACTGTGCAAACAACCTCTGCTCTTACGTGAACTTTGTTCACACAGAAATAATACCACCCGTGTTCACCGATTCCTGATGCCTTCCCCATGTGAGGAAGGGGGACAGGAAAAGTCCTGGATGAGGGAGCTGTGATCTTTAATAACATGATTTGGAAAGCATCACTGAGAAAAGTCCTAAAGGAGCTGAAGGAGAGTGTGAAGATCTCTGGGAGAGCAGGTTCTGGGCAAAAGTAACAGCCAGTGAACAGTAAGAGCAAGGAGAAAGTGTACACAAAAATGGAGGGGTTATCACTGATGGACGTGTGTGCCTCCCATCTTCCAGAGAAAAGATTAGTGAGTGGTGGATCACACACACAAGACAAATCCCGTCTCTGCCCTCACCAGGAAATCTCACAGGGCACCGAGACCTGGAATCAGATTTCTGATTTTTAGAGAGGTACGTATGTTAGGGATGCTGGTTGGAGTGGGCTGAATAGCGTCTCCCTCACAATTCACATCCACCCAGAACCTCAGAGTATGACCTTTTTGGGATATTTGCAGATATAGTCAGTTAAAGATCTCAAGATGAAACCAATCTACATTTAAGGTGGATCCTAAATCCAATGAACGGTGTCCCTACAAGATGAAGAGAGGACACAGTGACACAAACAGGAGGTGATATGAAGACCGAGGCAGAGACTGGACAAAGAATTGCAGGCGGCCACCAGAAGTGAGGAGAGGGGCATGGGACAGTTTCTCCCTCAAAACCTCCAGAAGGTACCAACCCTGCCCACACTTTGATTTCAGGCTTCTGACCTCAAGAAAGGTGAGAGAGTCAATTTCTGTTGTTCTAAGCTACCTGGTTTGTAGCCATTCGTTAAAACAGCCCCAGGAAACTGTTAACACTGATTGTCTTAATCTGGTCATATGTGCTACTACTCTTTTGTTATTAATACATAAGTGTGTGGTGGGCACTTGTGTTTATGCTCCCAGAATCTACACGCCATTCTGTGCTAAAAAACATTTCAGATTTGCTTTGTGGAAAGTGACGGTGACTACATCTTCAGCTTTAGGGAAGTGAAGCAAAGGCAAAGGCTGATGGGCATATTTTATCCCAGTGACTCCAGGGGCTGAGACAAAAATGGTATTTTTAGCTATGAAGATATGCTTTTTAATTCCTACTGGATTTGAACCAAAAATGCTGGGGATGCTGCCACCACCCTGCCACTGTGTGGAGCCTGGAACTGCGGCCAGCACACACGGGAAGAGCTGAGAGGTGAAGAGAAACCGAGTCCCCATGAGGTCACTGGGCCCCAAATCTTGCTATATCTTAAGGTGACCCTTCACCTGTCCCCCTGCCAAACTCCTCATGAATCAAAAATTCTTTCTTAGCTCAGGCCATTTTGAATTGTCTCCTAAAACATTCAGTCAAAAGAATCCTGAGAAAACAGATTCCAGCCTGGCCTACTGTCTTAATTATTTTGATGACTAAGAAACACTACGTGTACACTTCACTTACCCAAAAACGGGCAACAGGTTTCATCTCCAATAGAGCTGCTTACCTTGTACCTCAGTGTCCCCCGCAGCAGAGTGTGCGCAGATGGGATGCCGTAAATCTCAGCATACTTCGTACTGTCTCTGTTAGGATAGCCTTCCAAATTTAATCCGGGGAAATAATCCATGGGGGTCACTGCATCAAGAAAGGAGATGCCCCCTGCGACATTCACAACCTGAAGAACATTGAAAGGGCACGGATGGGGTTACAATATTGTGCTCCCTGTGGACTCATCTGCATTATTTTCTTAAAAAATAAAATCAAATTTTTAAAAGAAAGCAGTAGAGGGTTTGAAAAAAAAAATTTTTTTAATGAAACTACCATAATTGACATCTCATACCTAAGCTATTGAACTAATATAGTTCAAAAGGCCATTATTCTCCCCAGCTTTAAAATCCAACTTAAGGGGCTCCTGGGTGGCTCAGTCAGTTGAGCGTGGGACTTCGCCTCAGGTCGTGATCTCATCGTTCGTGAGTTTCAGCCCCAAGTCGGGTCCTGGGCTGACAGCTCAGAGCCTGGAGCCTGCTTGGGATTCTGTGTCTCCCTCTCTCTCTGCCCCTCCCCCATTCATGTGCGCTCTCACTCTGTCTCTCAAAAATAAATAAACATTTAAAAAAATAAAATGAAATCCGACTTAAATCTGGATAAGATGGCACTGAAGAGTGCCCCATTAGGGTTTCAGGGAGCTGAAAGCAATGGAAATTTTAAAGGGCTGTGCTCCAGCTCGGTGTTACACCTAAGTGATCAATCACTGGGTTCTACTTCTGAAACCAATATACACTTTCTGTTAACTAACTTGACTATCAATAAATAAATTTTAAAAAATAAAAATAAACCAACCATAAAACACAAAAACTAAAAATAAATAAATGGGGGGGCACCTGGGTGGCGTAGTCGGTTGGGCGTCCGACTTCAGCCAGGTCACGATCTCGCGGTCTGGGAGTTCGAGCCCCGCGTCAGGCTCTGGGCTGATGGCTCAGAGCCTGGAGCCTGTTTCCGATTCTGTGTCTCCCTCTCTCTCTGCCCCTCCCCCGTTCATGCTCTGTCTCTCTCTGTCCCAAAAATAAATAAACGTTGAAAAAAAAAATTAAAAAAAAAAAAAAAATAAATAAATAAATGGCTATGCTCCAAAACAACAGCGATGTTCTCACTTCATCTTCACTTACATCCCCCTTTGAACGCAGAGCATCGGGCACCAGTCTTGTGCATTTCTGTCACTGCTAGCACTAACGGGGGACCTACCATGTACGTGCTGGGATCACACTCCTTGTGGAGGGAAGGAGAGTGATGAAGAAGTTGCAATTTCTGTCTCCATTCCCTCGGTTCATGAACAAACATTTACTGAATGGCCACCAAGTGCCAGCAGCAGTGCTAGAACGACCATAAGGAGCTCACAGCCTAGACAAGTCAACCTATGGGTGTGCACTGGGGCTGGGGAACAGGAGAGAAGTCCACTTACAAGAGAGACGACGTGTGAACAGACAGCGAAACCCATAGAAGTGCCACCCCCTGGTCTTACTGCTGCTTAGAATTAAGTCGATTCCCAAGCTCTTCTGATTTCACTCTAAAATCCTCTTACCCACCCCCTCCCCCATCACACACCCAAAATGCACTGATGCAGGTTTTTCCCTTTGACTTTGATGAAAGGACTAAAGTTTTCTTTCAGCTTGCGAGGTTTATGATCATCCCTGAGATGATGGAAGACATCCCGGAGTGATCAAATCAGGGCTGGGGGGGGGGGGGGGGGGGTCGTTGCTGGCAGAACTGGGTTCATCCCCTTGCACCACTGGAAACGGCTTCCCACCACGGGTCTGCAGCTGCACAAAACCACCCCAAAGAGTCTTCTGCTAAGATCCCTGGAGTTTATTTGTAGATGGGTTCTGCACGTGCCTTGCTCTGAGAGAGAAAACGGAAATGTGTGTGTGTGGGTAGCCGAAGGCCCAGAAGAAACAGGCGACGCTGACTGGCGTCAGGCCTGGAGGCATCCCTGCAGTTAAAAGGCTTGGGTTTGCAAGCACCAAGCACCAAGCACCACTAAAACTCCAAGAGTGACAGGCTGAGGGAGGTGAGGAAAGCTTCTCATTTACTTTCCTTAGGAAACTCCTCTGGACAGTAAACATTTCCAGGGGGACCAATTCTGTACCATTGCCTTCAAACAGATTTTTTTTCTATCAGAATTGTAAATTTAAAAGAAATCTAATAAGAAAGCAAACGTTAACCTTTAAAGGGTCTCCACACACATCTCACTTCTATGACTTACAGCAATTCTAACGTTTTGTTTGCTTGTTTGAAGGTGAGGAAATTGTTTTAAAGAAAAAGACAATAAAAACTACTATACTCCAGCACTTTACTAATCAGAAGTCAGTCAGCTGCTTCATAAGTTTATCAGGAGATCCTCGGAAGAAAATAGGGAAATATCAGCTGAATAATAATGATTCATTTAGAGAGATTGAAAACTGCCAAAACTACCTGATCCAAAAAAATTACTGGGTAATCACGTGTCCTGTGATATTCATACAGAGTCGTATGTCTAGTGGCATATCATGGGGTTCATTAATATGCCCTATCCTGTTTAATATTTTATTAATGGCTTGGATAAAGAATGACATATTTATCTATTTGGCACAGAATATGCATTTTGCCTGACTCGACAACGCACACACCCAGCACCTACTGCCAACAGAAACAGTGGCTCCTTACCCATGGCTGCCACAGACTGCCCTAAATCCAGCCCTTCCCACACACGCAGCCACACCCACACGTCTCCCAACCACTGACCGACAATAAGCTTGATTGCTAAACTGACTAGACACCTAAACACAGGAACTACACAGACAGTTCATTTATTCAGGACCTGCTTTGTGCTAAGTGCCTTATATACATTACCTTCAATTCATGCAATAATCCATTGTTCAGAGGTGGAAACTGGGACTGAGAGTCACCCAGAGGCAGATTGGAGCCCAGGTCTATCTGACTCCAACGTCTATGTTCTTTCTACTACACCACACTGTCTCCTTAATTGAGCTTATCTGTGGATCAGTATTTTAAGAAGGCTACTCATTGACACGGTGTAACCTTCCACATTATGGCACCAGTGATACACCTGCAAACTGCATTCAAAATGGCTGCAGGCAATGAAGAGCTGTGGCTCTTCCTACAAAGGAGGGCTGGGTGCCGCAGTCCAGGTAGGGGCAAGCAAGCAACGGGAAGAAAGCTACAAAACCTACCTCAGAGCTGAGTTTTCAGAGCAAGCACGATCTGGAGAATATTTGTTTCAATGCGAGTAGTTTAGAAGAGGAGGCTGAAGGAGATGATGCCATATCACCCTCAGGTCCCACCAATGTCCCACCACCCATAGAGAAAACAGAACTAAGAGAAGACACAGACACTGTCTTCCAGATATGTAGAAGGGAATCATATTTGTTAGAAATAGGATTAGAAAGGGGCTCCTGAGTGGCTCAGTCAGTTAAGCGTCCAACTTCAGCTCAGGTCATGATCTCATGGTTTGTGGGTTCCAGCCCCATGTCAGGCTCTGTGCTGACAGCTCAGAGCCTGGAGCCTGCTTCGGATTCTGTGTCTCCCTCTCTCTCTTCCCCTCCCCCACTCACACACACACACTCTCTCTCTCTCTCTCTAAAAAATAAATAAACCTTAACAAAAAAAAGAAATAGGATTAGACGTTAGAAGTTAAGAATGGTGTCAGTGGCTGGAAATTCTGCAAGGATGTGGAACAATGAGATATGTCCTATTTCATAGGCCACTGCCTGAGTTGCTGGAAAAGTTTAAGGCTTCAACTTTTAAGCAGAAGCCAGAGAGGTCACCTGACCCTCCATTATGATTCCCTGAATTATATAAGGCCTGCTCCGTGCGGGCGGTGAGAGTGGTGGAGGGGATGGAGGGACAAGAATATAAAAGAGGCTTTAAGAAGTTTAACAATCTGGGTTGGGAGACAGACAGATACACTTGAATTACTGAGTGAATAATACAGCATCCGGAAAATTCTTACACAGACAAAGTGTGGGAGTCTGGACAAAAGAAGAGTGAATGGGGGTTGGAGTGGTCAGGAAAAGCTGTCTCCACAAGAGGAAACTTGAGCGGGACCTTGAAAAAAGTATCATTTTTAGCAAAGAAAAGAAAGCCCTCATGTTTTCTCTTGGCTTCCTCCACAGTGTCAGGGAGATGCAAAAGCATTCCTTTTTTACAAAAGAAGTTGAGGATGAAAAGGAAAAACTTCAAATTCAATATGTACAACTTCTGCTGCCTGGAAATAACCTCTTGCTTTTCCTGAGCACCTACCACGATCAATTTCTTTATGCAGCTAACTTTTACGCCTTGCCTGAGAACGTGCGTTAGGCAGATTGCTGTCTCTTTGGCCTCAGTGAGCCCTACTGCAAGTACCCTACACGGCTGCTATGATTCTGCTTAGCTTCAGACAAGCAGCCCAAAGATCGGAGAGATTCGGGGATGGTTCTAGAGCCACCAGCTGGCAAAGGGCCGAGCGAGAGCACAGAGCCAGGCCCACTACCATCAAAGCCCCGGCTCTTTCTCTCACACAGGCTCTGCTCACCCGTCCATGGTATTCATCTTTTCAGTTATATGGCCTCCTGAAAACAAGCATTTGCCCAATGGAAGCAAGAATTTTCCCTGCATCCACATGTTAGTGTAAACCAAACATGGCCTGGTCTCTTTTCCAGGACAGCAGGTGGTGGAAGGAGCCGCTAAATGCGACAGGAGGCAGACGGAGGCATTTAAGGATGTGCTCAGCCGAACAGCAAACTGTTTCCGGCCCGGACCTTCATGATTCTCAGGACTGGAGAGCTAGATGAGACGTCAGTATCCACATTACCGTTAGGAGGCTGATGCCTGATGGACCTTGACAACTGCCTGGACTTTGGTGGCGCTGTGAGGGAAGTCGGCACTTGGACCAGAACACAGGGGTCCTGTTTCATATCCCGAAACACGCGCATGTATCTTTCTAGCATCAAAGTGCCCTGCTTGTTTGGGACTGTTTTCAGTGCAGCTATGATCCTCTGGTCACCAAACCGGCTCTTCTCAAATTCGGCTGCACTTAGAATCACTTGGGGAGTCTTTGAAGATCCCCAAACCCAGGCAAATCAGCATTTCTAGGGATGCGCCCAGGCATCATTATTTTTCAAACCGCTCTGTTGATTCCAATGCACACCTAAGGCTGCGATGTATACTCTGTACATCATAGGCACAGAGGACAACAACTGATAATAACGTTCACTTTGTGTCTTGAGAAATTCTTTCAATTTACTCCTTTGTACACAAAATACGTTTAAATCAGATACACTGGGGATTCAGAAAACCGCTGCTTGAAGAATCTCTGTAAGACACACAGCTGGTGACATAATTCACCACCCCCTGCGGGGCTGGAGCCAGGGACAAGGAGGTGCCTAGATCACAACAGTTAAGGAGAAACCCTCAGTCTAGTCACATGTGCTCTTTGCAAGACTCGTTCCTTATAGCTAGGGCATGAACTATGAAGGCAGACAAGTGCAATACGGGCACTGGCTGTGCCCCTTGAGGTCTCTTAGACTGTGGCTGAGTTAGCTATGCTTCTTATGCCACCCACTAGGATGGTCGTTAAGAATCACGTGAGGTTGGCGCTCAGCACAGTTAGGCTGGCGGCGTCCCTGCCCGGCTGGCACCTGCTCATCCTTCAAGGCCGAGCACATCTTGTCTTCTCTGCTAACTTTCTTCTCCCCCGTCCTCACCAAGGTCAAATCAACTGCCCTCTCATCTGCACACTCTAGAACTTCTCCCACCGGATCTTAGCCACTTATCCTACTGTCTTACCTGCCATGAGGCAATCTGGTAAAAGATCTGGGTTTGACACTGAACTTGGAGAGCTCTTCCCTTCTGGCATACAACGGCTGGGAAAGAAAGTTAGTTTCTTTCCCTGACCCACCAAACCCTCCATTCTAGCTGTGAGTCCTCCGAGGTCAAGAACTTCACTCAGTGGGACAACCTTTGGTGCCTTGCACACAGTAGTGACTCAGCACATATTTAGGACTCGGTAAATGTCTTTCCTACTGAAAGAAATCACAAGGTGACCTGTTTTTATACGTGCAGAGAAGTTGAGAAGTGAGTTTTCAAATTGCAGAAACACCTTAAGAGGGTGAAGAGGAAAGAATGAGCACAGGCTTCACGGGGAACAGCAAGTAGACCACACTGAGTGGAACAGAAAATACCCACTGGGAAACACTGGTGGAGGAGGGAATGGAGGACGCGCAGCCACTGTCAAAGGGCCTGTATCAGGGAGAAAGACTTTGGACTTCGTGAGACGGTCACTGTAGGTTCATATCTCTAAAGCTTTGCTGATAATCCTTCACCTTTCCGTTGAGCAGGTAGGTGGCGGGCTGCATTATGTTCATCAAAACTCCCACTGGACTCCAGCTGAATCTGTATCTCAGAGGGTTGTCCGAGTGTTCCGGGGCTGGAAGCCCGCCACAGTAGGAAATATAAGATTCAATCTGTAAAGTAAGGGAACAATAAATTGAAGAGGATTAATATTAAGTAAGGGAGATTGATGTATCTAAGTAATTAAATGAGCACGATGACAAAAACTGGGCAAATGAGGTAAACTCACTGGATTTTTTTTTCCTTAAAGTTACAAAGGCTTTCAAAAGCACATTCTTAGAGCTAAACATTGTTTGATCAAGTCAGTTACATTTTATGTATTCATTTTTAAAATCCACTGGAGATTGTGACCAACAGTTTGCTAGTTAAAAATCCAACTATTAGTTCAATTCTGCTTCGTCAGTTCCTCCTGACTTTTGTGTTCAAATGACATATTTGATTATAATTTGATTATATATTTTATAATATACAAGTATAATTAATTAGTATTAATATATAATGAATATAAAATGTAATCTTTATATAATAGATCATTATAATTTGATTCTGCATTTGACTACATACATATTAAATATATAACCTAAAGCATTTAATCTGACTCATCACATTTTCATACCCAATAGTTCCTTCTCATGTGTAAAAGATACTTCATAAACCAAAAGTTTGACAATAATCCAAAGAATTTTTCCCACTTTTAAAAGTTAAACATTGGGGCGCCTGGGTGGCGCAGTCAGTTAAGCGTCCGACTTCAGCCAGGTCACGATCTCACGGTCTGTGAGTTCAAGCCCCGCGTCGGGCTCTGGGCTGATGGCTCAGAGCCTGGAGCCTGTTTCCGATTCTGTGTCTCCCTCTCTCTCTGCCCCTCCCCTGTTCATGCTCTGTCTCTCTCTGTCCCAAAAATAAATAAACGTTTAAAAAAAATTAAAAAAAAAATTAAAAATAAAAAAAATAAAAGTTAAACATTATTATAGAATCTCCAAAGTAGTCTAAAACTTTTCATTAAACCAAAATATTATGGTAGCATCTATTTCTCTAAAAATCAGTTGTTTAAGCCTTGAACATTGTTATATCACACAGATATTTCTGAAGTTATAAGATTTTACTTGAAATTTCTAGTCAAGGTATGAGTTAGAATATAATAGCTTCCTTAATCAAAATTACAAAAAGATTATTTCTGTACACAAAAATCGGGACCTTTTAATATTTTCCTAAATGGACCTTTGGGTGTAAACTGGGCTCACCGTGGCTCCCACTTCCTTGGCCTTATCTATGGTTTCCATTGCCAACATATGATCAAGACCAGGGTCCAGTCCCAGTTCGCCAATAACTGTGATGCCAGCATCTTCCACACTACAACAGGCAGAAAGAGGAGGAAGAAAAAGTTGGATACAAAATAAAAACAATGCCATGGAACTACTTTGTTGAAAATGACTAGAACTTACCTCTTTTCTAATTCTTTTAGTTCCGGTGTGATGTAGCTTGCGGTGATCATGTTAACTTTGCTTGTGATGCATGCCTTGGCCACAAGAGGATGCAATGCATAAGGCAACAAGCTTAAAAACAGAGAGAAACTATCAGAAACTTTCCCAAGCCTACCTTCCAATATGTCTTGAACGGCACTGAAGCTATCACTCTGATTAAATTATTCTCTCCAAGATGACCAGTGACTCCTCAAGAACTACAGAATAAATTCATCCTATTATCCCATTTAAAACCCTCCACAATTGACCCTCACCTAACCTTTCCATTATTCTCCCTCAATCTGCTTCATAAACCAAATATGGTAACCATATATGGTAACCAAAGAAGTTATTGTAATTCTCCACTCACAGTCCGTACTTTTCTAGCTCTGAAACTTTACTCTCACTATACCTTCTACGTGGAATATTACATCCACCCACTCACCTCCATCCAGGCCATACCCTCCGTAAAGAAATGTCTGAAAAGGTATCTTCTCCAAAAACTCTCTCAGATTCCCCCAAAGCCAGATCTCCTTCTTCTGCATTCATTCAGCTATTTGTTTTTGTTTTGTTTTGTTTTGTTGTTTTTTTTTTTTTTTTTTTTTTGGTAACATTTAATGGGATTTGTTCCATTCATCTTTATAGTTCTATGATTTTCTGTCTTGGATCCCCTACTAAAAGATAAGGTTGCTTTTCTTTTTCCTCCACATTTCCCAAATGCCCATCAGGTTAGGTTAAACTAAGTCAAAGTGACCCATATGTTACATTACAGAATAGAATCTAGGAAGGTCCAAAGGAGGAAATAAGCTTTAATGGTATTGATTGGTGTAAAGGCTATCAAAATGGCTAGACGTCTATATGCTAGGCAAAAAATGAAACTGTGCTCAAAACTCAACTTCAATCAGGTTTTTTAAAAAATTGGCTTTGGTGTTTTAATTTGGGACTACACAATCACAAAAAATAAAATAAATTTCCATAAATGTTAATATAAATGAACATAGTCATATTCTATCCAAGGAATAATAAAACATCCTGTCAACTGCATAGTAATAGTCAAGTTCTACTAGCTTATTGCCTATTTGCTGAAGCAATCTACATAGTACAATGAAAATGTAAGTACAAACTTATAAACATTATCACACTACATCACTGTACTTGACAAATTCATCTTGCAAACTTCAGATTTTCTCTATTTTATATAAAACAATAAACCACCTCTGAGATACTTATGCCTCCTCAGGTTAGTAGAGTATTGCTACTTAGGGGCGCCTGGGTGGCTCAGTTGGTTGGGCATCCAACTTCAGCTCAGGTCATGATCTCACGGTCCGTGAGTTCAAGCCCCACGTCGGGCTCTGTGCTGACAGCTCAGAGCCTGGAGCCTGCTTCGGATTCTGTGTCTCCCTCACTCTGGCCCTCCCCCACTCACACTCCGTCTCACTCTCTCTCTCAAAAAATAAATAAACATTAAAACAAAATTTTAATGAAGTATTGCTACTTAGATTTATGATCATATGGAATACAATTGTGTACCTATTTTGCCAGTATCAATAGGAAAACCCTTAATGTCTGTCTTTTGGGTTTTTTAGCTTATTTATTTATTTTGAGAGAGATAGAGAGACAAAGAGAGAGAGAGAGAGAGAGAGAGAGAGAGAATCCCAAGCAGGCTATGCCCTGTCACCACAAATCTCACAAACCATGAGATTATGACCAGAACAGAAATCAAGTGTAGGACACTTAATCGACTGACTCACCCAGGCGCCCCTGTTTTTTGGCTTTTTTAATCACAAAGAATTATTGCTAAACACAGTAGCCTCTAAAAGCCCATGAACAAAATAGTTGCAAGATTCTGTTGGAAAAATATTCATAGAAAATGTACAATGGCATCATCTTAAAAATTAAGTAGGGATTTTTTCCCCACATTCCCCACATTAAAGCCTTTCTTGATAAAAACTTTATCAAGATCTAATAACATTTTTAAACTCTGGCATAATCTGCACTAACTGAATAATATGATGAGAACTAGAATGCCAGGACTTTGATTAATGGTGCCTGTTTTAGACAAAAGGATTTGCATTCATAACTCACTGAGTATGTAATATAGTACCTACTCAAAGGGACATAACTCTTCAGTTATTTGAGTTGACTCAAACCCAATTAATCCAAATAGCTGGAAATGCCACTTATTAAAACATACACAAAATACAAATGGAATTTTCAAAGTAATTTATGAAACTCAATTACTACTTTGCATTAAATCATTAAAAACTAGAATTGCAAAATTAAAACCATGAGGATTTGACATACTATTATGAATTTTTTTGTGAAACATATTCTTTGTTCATTTTATTTTGGTGACCACTGTGTTTTCATCAAAACACTCCTTCTCCAACTTAAAAAATTTTTTAAATTATTTAAAGAACGGTACAGGATGTTCAACAACACTATTCAGCATGAAAACAGATTTTGTTAATGCTAAATCTTATTCAAGGCCATCGGTTTGCTAAATTTTAAAATTTGCAACATATTAATAGATTATTATCTTGTCACATTTTGCTTCAGATTTAATTCCAAGTGTCTTATATGTTGTCTTTCTTTAAGGAAAAAAAATGTTTTATTTAGGTACCTATGTGTGGTAAAACAGATTTCTTTGTTGTATTCAGGACGTTAGAACATTCCATTATGAACCATAATCACATCACTGATAGTCAAGGTCCATGGTCATTGGTGAATATTTGCTGAATAAAAATTATTGCACATTAAATTTGTATAAGTAGAATAATATTTTAAGTGCCTAAAGTGAGACTTGAACTTAAATACATCAAGAGATAATGCACACGTTCCCACACAGAATTACCTCATTGTGTTTTTGCAGCCCCTTTTTTCTTTAAAGTAGAACATCACAGAACTTCCTCCAAAGATATCATTTTAATCTAATCTAACTATGAAAATGACTTAATTATGGATGAGCAGGTAATTTTCTTCCGTCCATCTTGGAAAAATCATATTCTAAGAATAAATGCTTATTCTAATCACTTTGGTATTTCAAAACTAGGTTTAATTATAGAGTGACTCTCATGTAGCTCTGTACCTAGAAGTTAGATCTGCATTTTTATCAGTAATAAAAGCTATATTTCAAGATCTGTTCCTATGATAAGACTAAAAATGGTCATAAGGCTAGAGAACCTACTTATGTTCACTTAAACTTTATAAGTTCAAAGGATAAAATGGCCACCAAAATAAATGAAACATGAAGACCTCTGACCCAGCAGCTCCACTTTTAGATAGATTTCCAATAGAAATGTATACATATGGCAATCAAAAGACAAATACTGAAATGTTCACAGCAACACAATTCATAATAGCCAAATTCCAGAAGCAATCTAAACACCCATCAACAGTCAAATGGATAATAATGGTATATTCACACAATGGAATGTTACATAGCAATGAAAATGAATAAACTATAATTATAAGCAACAACACAAACAACTCTCACAATCACAGTGTTAAAGAAAGAAGGCAGCCACAAATGAGGACAGACTGAGTGGTTCCAACTATACAAAGTTGAAAGCTAGCAAGAACTAATGTACGTGAGAAGCCATGATAGTGCTTACCCTTGGGGGATAGGGCTAATAATGGAAAGGGACACATGGGTGGCTTCTGGGGTACTGTTACTCTGTGCGTGGATGTTAATGATGGTTACAAAGTGTGTTCATTGTGAAAATTCACTTAACTATACACTTATGATTTGGTCATATCTGGGTACACACTTCATTTGAAAGTTTACTTAGAGCAGAGAAAGAGAAAATAAGGAAAAAAGAGAAATAACAACAAAATATATGGCCATCTTCTCTACCTAGATACTAACCTGATGACAAGGTCCTGTTTTGCCACCAAGGAGCTCAATTTCTCTTCTTGTTTACTAATGTCCATGCTAACAGGATTAATATTATATTTCTTGCCTAACTGTTCAGTTTGGTTCTTCATATCGGAGCCTATTTCAAGAATATAAAAGTCCAACTTTTAGATTTCCTTTCACTAATCAGAGAGTAAAACACATTTTAACAGCTCCAAAAAGAATTTCTCAAAGTTTAGAAACAAGATGGTCATCTGAAATTCACAGAATAAGCACGTTTTGAAATCAGTTTTTCGTCTTCTGCTCTAAAACTTAGGGCTATTTACCTACTGTTATTTGTATACTGTCATCTCTTGACAGATATTCCAGTACAGGCTCAGATACATAACCAGATCCAAGAACCAAGACCTTTTTCTTGGTGCCCATTGAAAGTGATTGAGCAAGCTCCCTATAAATAAAAGAGGGAAGGAAGAGAAAATTTTAACAACAAAAGAAATTTAAATAACAAAATCTTTCTGTCCCCAAAACAAACCAAATCTTAGACCGTGAAATGATAATTTTTCCCACATTTCTTACAACAAGAACCTCAACAGGAGTTCCTTACACCAACATTTTCCATTAATTATTTTAGATTTTGTGTGATGAACAACAGACCCTGACCTCTCTGAAGTGACTGTCCATGAACTTTCATGAATTCCCAACCACTACTGAGGTGCGATTCTGGACCACTGCCTGGCTTACTCACAACTGAGTAACCTGGTTTCACACTTTATCCTTTCAGGGGACATGATTTAAAACCATGCCAGGGGCTTTACATCAGAAACCCTATTTCCTCCTCACAACAATCTGAGGAGACAACAATCTGAGAAGGAGATTATTATTAGCCATATTAGGCATTGCTTGTCATTTATCATTAGGGTCTCTTGAAAACAATTAAAACCATAGTTTTGAAATCACAAATGCCATGGGTTAAATGTAAAAACCGAAGATGAGTTACAAGGCAGGATTTTAATGCCTGAACAGTTTATTCTGTTGGAATTTGTCCCTTCCTGTCAGATTAACTCTCTGTCTTTCCTACAAATTATGACCTCCAAGACCGTGACTGTCTTGTTCATCTTTATAAACCCAGTAATGCTCAACAAATCTTGTCTTAAATATGGAAGATATTCATTAAAACTCTGTTGAGTCAAATTCCCAGATACCAGTGTAAGACCATGGAAATGGCTTTGTGCCAGAGACGTAAGCAGAAGGCTCTGCTGTTGGAATCTTTTAGGTCAAACTGTCTCTCAAACTTTAACCTTTCCATTAATTATAAGTGAATACAAATAAATGTATCTTTTAATGCTTATTTATTCATTTTGAGAGAGGGAGTGTGTACGTGTATGCAGAGCAGATTGCAGGGAGGAGGGGAAGAGAGAGAGGGAGAGAGAGAGAATCCCAAGCAGGCTCTCTGTTGCCAGTGCTAAGCCTGATGCGGGGCTTGATCCCATGAACTGTGAGACCATGACCTGAGCCAAAATCAAGAGTTAGACACTCAACCAACTGAACCACTCAGGCACTCCATGAATACAAATAAATTTAAATACAAAATGTCCCTGCCCCTCTTCACCCCAACACTCATGTTACTGATGAGGTGATTCTACTTTAACCTCTGTCCCCATCCATTTCAACCCCTAGAAGGGAACTAGTAATTTGGTTATTGTATATCCTTTCTAACAACACTTTCTATAGTCTATGTAAATAAATTACACTTTTGATGCCTAAAAATAAAATGTTCAAAATACATTTTTTAAAACTTGTTCCTACATTTTAATACTGTCCACCCCATGGGCAACCTCAAAGACTCCAGGTTAATAGTCATGGTGTTAAGTGATGAAGAGAACATTCGAATAAGGAAGATATTTAAGATAACTTAAATTTCCTTTCAAAATACAATCTTCATTATCAGTTTCCTGACAGAATATTCCATTAGGAAGGAGGGCAGGAAGTCCTAGCAGACTTGCTGCTACAAAAAATATGGTGTGTAACAGTGAAAACATCATTGTGACTGGTCATGTTAGACATGTTATTAGGATTAGCAATATAAGAGATCATCAGCAGATAAGAATCAAAAAATACAGAGAGTTATGAAAAACTAACACATGTGAAGTTTCCTCTCTAAGAAACTCTCCCATGGGCCTATCGTGCTAGCCACTTAAAAAAAAATCACTCTTGCTATCTTATGCCAGAATATTTCATTGACACATAAAAAGTAACTATTAGAAAACTAACACAGATGGACAAGCACAGGAGTAGTATACTTGATCCTAGCAGATCTCTTTATTTCTTATAGATAGAAGAACTGAGAAAGAAGCTAAGGCAGTTTGTTTCTTTTTAATTTTTCCACTCTGGTCTCTCCTGAGAATTCAGTGCATGGGTTATTTTGTTAGATGTGAATAGACCAGTGGAGCAGATATAAACACAAATCAAGTGCAATCAGCTGAAGAGGACCAGAACATTCCAAAGAAATGTCAATGTTTTCAAATTCTGAAGAGTAAAATCAATTAAAGAAACAAGGGCCTTAGCTGAGTACTTTTCTAAGAGGACTATTCTCTTGGGTAGATTTACCACATTACTGTTTGGTATCTTCCTCCTAAGAAGAATCCCCAGGGAAAACTGACCTCTCACCATTTTCTTTCTTCACTACTTCTGTTAATTTCTAAATAAGAGCCCACTTATCTAAACATCATACTAAACGAAACACAGTCCAAATCCTCAACTAGAAACCAGACTAAAAATACCACATAAAAGGTTAGTGTGCTTATGTTCTTTGAGAAAACACCTGAGACATAACACTATGCAAAATTCTAGAGAAAGAACAAGGTGCTACCCAAAGGAGAACTTTTTGGACTTTACTTGCTTACATACAAGTCAACGCAGGAGATTAGAAAACCAAAATGATGTTCAGAGGAAAATAATTCCCACTGGTTTCAGCTAGTCACTTAGTTTGGATTTCCTATACTTAAAGACATTTTCAAAATTGTATAAGCCTAGTATCGTGAACTCACATAGAAACATTTAAAAATACTCAACAAATCCAAGATAAGAATAATGCTTACCTGTTCTCTCGGAGTTTCTGGATATATTTATATTTATCAGGCAATGTACCGTTGGATGTAATCACTGCCTAAATGTGTATGACACAAGACATTTCTTTAGTGTTCATATTTTAGACCCACAAACATGGCTTATGACTGACAGAGAACAAAGATGGAGAGAGTAAGGGAGAGAGGGAGAGAGGAAGGTAGTGGAAAAAATACATTCATGGAAAAAAACTATTATAACTTACGTCCCGCACCACTGGAGAAAAATTCTGACTTTCAAGAGGCTGTGTTGCATCTGATAATATCTGAAACAAAAATGAGATTGGTAAGAGATAAACGACATTGCAAAGAAGGATTCTTGGTGTTTGTTTACATATTACAATATTAGTCAAAGGAAAAAATAAGTTGGAAAAGTTTTCTAAAGACCACTGAATATAAATAATTGGTAATAGAGGTCTACAGGCAATGGATTGTGCCCCCCAAGAACATACTATTTCAGTACAAGTTTCAATTTTAAAACTAAAATTTGATTATAATCATCTTTGCTTGTGGAAAACACAAAGTAGTTTATCCTTCCCCTCCAGTTAGATGTGTCATATTGAACATGCTACAAACATCTCCATAAGCCGTGCAGCCATTGTCCCCACTCAGAAGGCCTGTATCCTATCCCAAAGGATAGGACATTGTTCTATCAGAAGAGAGAATGGGTCTTCCAGACAAAAAGTCCCCAACCCTGCAATAGGGAGTCTACCTCACACCAAGATTAGTTCTATGTATCAGCACATCAGAATTTCAAAAGTGTCAGGGAAAATGGCTTGACCAAGTAGACCTCAAAAAGTCACCCAGTCTTCCCATTAATCTCACAAGAATGAGTCAGATGGCCAACAACAAAAGCCACATCTCTCATATTAACATCCCAGCATCCTTCTAATCCTCCTCCTTTCTTCCAAGATATCCAACTCCTGAGTAGACTGCCAAAGGGTAGAGGTCATATAAGTTAGTTTTATTGCTTCTGATGGCCAGGGATGTAGGATCAGTGAGACAACCATTCCCTCCTTATCCTTTTAGGTTAAAGTCTAGAGCACTCACCCAGCTAAGAAAAGACAAAAATGTACCTACCAGATACTGGCAGAAGAATATTTGTTTACTGTATTAAAATAAATATCAAAACTACTTTCATGTATCTAAAACATATGACACTTAGGCTATCCCTGGGATACAGGCATTAAAAAAAAAAAAAAAGATATATATATCTGTAAGGCAGGGCACCTTTGGGGAAGCTCATGGAATTGGGATACCTGCAGTCCTCCCACCGCTTCTTCTGCCCAGGCACCTATGGCGCACTCCCCGTCAGGCTGACTGCTCCACCTACCAGCCCTGCCTGCAGGCCAGGAGCCATTAGTAAATAAGACGAGATTTGAATTTCACTTGGCATATGGCTAAACCACTGAACTCTTTAGTATCTTCATTTTCTCTACTGTTTATCTCTAACTCTACAGCCTTACTTAGGCCTTACTGAGACCATGGGAACTACCTCCCACCTCTCGCCTTCCATTTACCTTCACTCTAAAACAAAAATGTGACCATTTCTTCTGTGTCTATTTGAAATCATTTACTAGCTTTTCGATACCCTCAGGATAAAGTCTCTAGCTCCCTATATGGCTTCCAAGACTCTCTATAGTCTGCCTCTCCGACCTCAATTCTCCCTTTTGTCTCATACTCAAAACTCAAGTCCTATTAACAGTGTGGAGCTGCTTATCTACATCAGCTTTCCCATGCCTCTATACCAGGTGGATGTCTCACATGCTATTCCTCTACATGGAATTCTTACTCTTCGTCCTCCAAGATATAGCTGAAGAACTGCCTCCTCTGTGAAGCCTTAATCAAAATCTGCCCCAAAGCACACCTTGAAGGTAAGAACTGCACTTTGGCATCTTGCCTGTGCAATACAATGGTAAATATTCAATAAATGTATTAGTGGATACATGCAATAATCATATGGATTTTTTCCAAGAAAATGAACTAAGTGTCTTGAGTCCACCTACAGAAAGGCAAACCTAAAAGACAACAAAAGGCTGCTTGCTGAATTATTATATTAACTGCCTTCCTTGCTAGAATTCAATCATGACAGAACTACAAGCACAAGGGTCCTAAAGCATATGGTATGCCTTGTCACTTTTACATATGCCACCTTTGAGAGCTCATCACTCTCTCCTAAATTAATTTCAAGCTATTTATCCTGGTGTCAAGACCCTTTGCAATATGGAACCAACATACTCCTTTTTACTCTGTCAGACTTGACAGCTCACAGAAACCCTCTGTCAAATCAACTCCCACCTTTGCTCTCCTGTCTCCATCAGATAGTATGCCTCCCATTCCCATGCAAACGAGCAGATCCTATACATCTACCAAGAGCCAGCTCAAATGTCACCTCTTTCATAAAACCTTTCTTGCCTTTACCCAACAGGACAGAGCCTCACCCTCCACAACTCCATTAACATTTTTCTAATGATTGTCATATTCCACTTTATGGCAGCGTTGCACACTTCTCTCATTCCCTTCCTGGACCTCATCCTACTATAGGTCAGAAGGTATATTTTCATTTTCTTCAACCATATGTGTGCCTTGTTCCAGCAGACAATAACTATCTAATTAATTCAAGCAAAACAAACTTTTCTATTGGCTCAAAATGATAGCCTGTGCCCTGCAATGCCACAGGGTCTGAATCTTACGTCAAAAAGGAAAATACAGCTCCAATACAGTTATCAGACGAGAACAGAGACAAAATACTTAATTTTTTAGTGGTAAGCAGATACACACAAATCAAGACTACAATAAATAGCCATACATTTTCACAAATGTCCACTGCATATATATAATGCTGAGATAGATGCCCCTAAGAGAATCCCACCACACTGTCTGGAAGACTATTGTGATGTATAAAAGGAAAAATATGTGACAATTTAGAGAAGCCGGCTTAGTCATAGGCAATATCACCTGCCCCAGTCTGACCAAAAGTCTCCAACACCTCACTGTCAGATATTTTTAACTTTGTCACGTTGCCTAAGAGACTATCAAACTGCTGATTTAGTAAGCAAAAACATATCATCTTTTTAAATGGACATTTCCCTTCTATTTTTTTTTTTCAAAATACAATGCGTTTATTTTTTATTTATTTTTCAATATATCAAGTTTATCGTCAAATTGGTTTCCATACAACACCCAGTGCTCATCCCAAAAGGTGCCCTCCTCAATACCATCACCCACCCTCCCCTCCCTCCCACCCTCCATCAACCCTCAGTTTGTTCTCAGTTTTTAAGAGTCTCTTATGCTTTGGCTCTCTCCCACTCTAACCTCTTTTTTTTTTTTTTTGGATATTTCCCTTCTAAACAAGGGTGAATTAGATCTTTTCAGACCAATCCTCCCATTGAGTAAAACCAGGTAAAACATGAAAAGCCTCAATTTTTGGCTTCAAAGGATAGATAAAGAAATTTTTTTTTCTGGGAAGACAGAATAGGAGGATCCTAAGCTCACCTTTTCCCACAGATACAACTAGACAACAAACACATCAGTTCAAATAACCCAGAAAACGACTTGTAGACTGGCAGAACAAACTCTCCACAGCTAAATGAAAAGAGGCCACACAAAAGAGGGTGGGAAGGGCTGAGACACAGGGACCTGCAGAACTTTCCACAGGAGGGAGGGACAACACAGGCACAGAGAGGGGAGAGAAACAGACTCTCACACTGGGAGCCCACACAGAAAAGATGAATCCCAGTAACATTTGGTTTTGAAAAACAGAGAGGCCGAATTTCACAGGTTCTTACAAGCACCAGGACTTAAACCTGGAACTTTAAAAATCTGTTGGTTTGGCTCTGGGAGAGCCTGGAAGGCAAGATGAAACTGAGTCCCTACCCTTAAAGAGACAGCACAACAAAAAGCTCGAGTGAGACACAGCATAGAAGCAGCAGTCTGAAAATCGCCTGGGGTATATTGGAGGAAGATTTGTTTACTAACCTCAGAGTGCGAGCTGGAGAGACAAGGATCCATGAAAGACTTCTCTAGGAATGAAGGAGCTGGCCTGTGCAATTTCCCTGCCCCACCCCCCAGGCTAAACACCGGGCCACCAGCTGAAAGCAGCATAGCACATACACTCCTACCTATCTTGCTAATAGTGTGCCCCACCCAAGTGTTCCCCTGCAGACACACCCCCTCAAGCCCAGCTTCAGCTGAATGTCTACTCCACAGAAGACCTGTGCAAGCCTTGCTAACACCCCACATCTGACACGTCGGGCTTCTGCAGATCCACCCCTTCCAATACACTCTTGGTCTGAGTCCATCCAAAGCAGTGCCACAAGCTTGGCAGGGTGCAAGCAGCCCTGACAGACCAGTAGTACTCCAAAGTGATGCATACCTCAGAGAGAAAGAAAATGAACCACACATACTAGTCAGACTGCAGGCACAGCAGTGGGTTGGGGGCAGATAGCTGATCTGACTGCAGGCCCCACCCACTTATAAAAGCTTCCCAGGAGACAAAACAGGGAAAGCAAACTGCACCTCAGTGCTATTACATCTATGGCAAAAGCCAGGTCTGACCTAACTCCAGCTTAAGGCAGCCTCAGACAAACCTACTAACGTCACAGGGATCAAACCTTGCCCAAAACAGGCAAAGAGACCCATTGCAGACAACTGGACTAAAGGAAAAAGCTGCTGAGCCACAACAGCAGAGTGCACACAGCACACACAGGAGACATCCGTGAAGCGCCAGGTTCTGGGCAACAGGGGACATTGCACTACAGGGCCCTACAAGATCTCTTCTTCATAAGGCCACTACTTTCAAAAGCAAGAGATGTAGCTGACTTTCCTAACACATAAAAACAGACAGTTAGACAACAGAGAGTTTGTCTAACAGAGAGTTAGACAAAATGAGGAGATAGAGTAATATGTCTCAGATGAAAGAACAGGATAAAACCAGAACAAGATAACCTAAGTGAAACAGAAATGAGTAATATGCCTAAGGAGACTTTAGACTAATCGCCACAAAGATACTCACTGGACTTGAGAAAAGAGTGGAGGGCCTCAGTGAGACCCTTAACAAAGAGATAGAAAACATAAAAAAGAACAAATCAGAGGTGAAGAACTCAATAATTGAAATTTAAAATACACTAGATGGAGAAGCGCCTGGGTGGCTCAGTCAGTTGAGCATCTGACTTTGGCTCAGGTCATGATCTTGCAGTCTGTGAGTTCAAGTCCTGCATTGGGGTCTGTGCTGACAGCTCACAGCCTGGAGCCTGCTTCAGATTCTGTGTCCCCCCTCTCTCTCTGTTCTTCCCCTGCTCATGCTCTGTCTCTCTCTGTCTCAAAAATAAATAAACATTAAAAAAATTTTTTAAATACATTAGATGGAATAGTGGTCTAGAGAAAGCAGAAGAAAATATCAGGGATCTGGAGGACAGATAACAATCAGCTTGATTGTTATCTATAAGCTAAGAGAAAAATAATAAGCAGATAAGAGAAAAATAATAATACAAATGAAAATAGACTTAGGGAACTCAGCTACACAATCAAGTGTAATGCATCTGCATTATAGGGATCCCAGAAGAAGAGACAGAAAAGGGGAGCAGAATATTTATTTGAAGAATAGCTTAAAACTTCTCTAATCTCAGGGAAGGAAACTGAAATCTAGATCCAAGAGGCATAGAAAGCCCCCAACAAAATCAACCCAAGGAGATCCACACAAAACCACATATAATTAAAACGGCAAAAAGTAGTGCCAAAGAGAGAATTTTACAAGCAAGAGAAAAGAAAACATTTACATACAATGGAAACCTTATAAAGCTATCAGCAGATTTTTCACCAGAAACTTTGTAGGCCAAGGCTGCCCAGGTGGCTCAGTTGGTTAAGTGTCCGACTTCAGCTCAGGTCATAATCTCATGGTTTATGGGTTCAAGTCCTGTGTTGGGCTCTGTGCTGACAGCTCAGAGCCTGGAGCCTGCTTCAGATTCTGTGTCTCCCTCTCTCTCTGCTCCTCCCCCACTCACGCTTTCTCTCTCTCTCTCTCTCTCAAATAAATAAACATTTAAAAAGTTAAAAAAAAAAAAAAAGAAGAAGAAACTTTGTAGGCCAGAAGATAGTGGCATGATATAATCAAAGTAATGAAAGAAAAAAAACCTTCTGCCAAGAATTCTCTATCCAGCAAGTCTATAGTTCACAATAGAAGTAGAGATAAAGAGTTTCTCAGACAAACTAAAGGTAAAGGAATTCTGAGAGACCTGGGTGGCTCAGTTCGTTAAACATCTGACTCTTGATTTTAGCTCAGGTCATGATCTCACAGTTGTGAAATTGAGCCCCACATTAGGCTCTGCACTGAACATGGAACCTGCTTAGGATTCTCTCTCTACCTCTGTCTCTGTCCCTTCCCTACTCATGCTCTCTCTCTCTCAAAATAAATAAACATTTTAAAATAAATAAACATTTTAAAATAAATAAAAGTGAAGGAATTCATGATCACCAAACCAGCCCTACAGGAAATATTAAAGGAGCCTCTTTGAGTGGAAAGGAAAGAACATAAATGGGAGTAAGAAAAGTAGGAAGCACAAAAGCAGAAAAATTAAGTATATCTATAAAAATCAGTCAAGGAAATCACAAAATAAAAGGATGTAAAGTATGACACCATATACCTAAAATGTGGGAGAGAAAGGGGTAAAGAATGGGTTCAAACTTAAGTGGGCATCATCTTAATATAGACTGACATACACAGAAGATGTTATATACAAACTAAGTAAAAACCACAAATCAAAAATCGGTAATAGATATGCAAAAAAATAAAACAGAAAGAACCCAAATATATCACTAGGAAAAGTCAACTAGCCATTAAAGACAAGAGCAAAAGAAGAAAGAAAATAGAGAAGATCCTCAAAAACAACCATAAAACAACAAAATAGCAATAAATACATACCCATAAATAATTACTTTGAATGTAAATGGACTATTTGCTCCAATCAAAAGACATATGGTGACAGAATGGATAAAAAAGCAAGATCCATCTACACACTGCCCACAAGAGACTCACATCAGACCTAAAGACACATGCAGACTGAAAGTCAAGAAATACAAAATTTATCATGCAAACAGATGTGAAAACTGGGATAACAATACTTATATTGAACAGCAAAGACTTTAAAACAAAGACTGTAACAAGAGACAAAGAAGGACACTATATAATCATTCAGAAAACAATACAACAAGAAAATATAACAATTATAAATATGTATGCACCCAACATAGGAATACCCAAATACATAGAGCAGTTAATAACAAACATAAAGGAAATAATTGATAGTCATACAACAACAGTAGGGGACTTCAACACCCAATTACATCAATGAGTAGATCATCCAAACAGAAATTCAACAAGGAAACAGTGTCTGAATGACACATTGGACCAGATGGATCTAACAGATATGTTCAGACCTTTCCATCCTAAAATAGCATAATACACATTATTTTCAAGTGCACATGGGACATTCTCCAGAATAGATCACATATTAGGCCACAAAACAATCTCAACAAATTCAAAAAGATCACATTCATACCATGTATCTTTTCTGACCACAACACTATGAAACTAGAAATCAACCACAAGAAAAAAATCTGGAAAGACCACAAATGCATGGACATTACATAAAAAGCTGCTAAACAATGAATAGCTCAAAGAAGAAATCAAAGAGAAAATAAAAAAAACACAGAGACAGGGGCGCCTGGGTGGCTCAGTCTGAGCATCTGACTCTGGCTCAGGTCATGACCTTGCAGTTTGTGAGTTCGAGCCCTGCATTGTGCTCTGTGCCAAGAGCTCAGAGCCTGGAGCCTGCTTTGGATTCTGTGTCTCTTTCTCTCTCTGCATCTCCTCTACTCGCTCTCTTTCTCTCTCTCTGTCTCTCTGTCTCTATCTCTCTCTCTCTCAAAAAAAAAAAATACATGAAGACAAATTAAAATGCAAACACAATGGTCCAAAATCTTTGAGATGCAACATAAGCTGTTCTAAGAAGGAAGTTTATAACAATATAGGCCTATACCAAGAAGCAAGAAAAATCTCAAATAGAAAAATCTCAAATCTCAGAGGAGCTAGAAAAAGAACAATAAACAAGACCCAAAACCAGTAGAAGGAAAGAAATAATAAATACTAGAGCAGAAACAAACAAAATAGAAACAAACAAACAAAAATGCAACAAACAATAGACAGAGCAATGAAACCAGGAACTAGTTCTTTGAAAACACCAACAAAATTTTAACCAGACTCATCCAAAAAAAAAAAAAAAAAAACAGAGAGAGAGAGAAACAAACAGAGAGGACTCAAATAAACAAAATCAGAAATAAAAGAGGAGAAATAACAACCAACACCACAAAAATACAAATGACTAAAAGAATATTATGAAAAATATTATGAAAAATTATATGCCAACAAATAGACAAACTATAAGAAATGGATAAATTCTTGGGAACATATAACCTCCCAAAATTGAATCAGGAAGCAACAGAAAATTTGAACAGACCAATTATCAGCAATGAAATTGAATAAGTAATCAAAAAACTCCCAACAAACAGAAGTCCAAGATAAGATGGCTTCACAGGTGAATTCTACCAAACATTTAAAGAAGAGTCAATACCTATAGTCTTCTCAAACTATTCCAAAAAATAAAAGGGAAAGTATAGCTTCTAGGTTGATTCTATGAGGCCAGCATTACCCTGATACTAAAACTAGATAAACACACTAAAAAAAAAAAAAAAAAAAAAAAACTACAGGCCAATATCCATGATGAAAATAGATGCAAAAATCCTCAACAAAATATTAGCAAATAAAATCCAAAATATATTTTAAAAAATCATTCACCATGATCAAGTGGGATTTGTTTCTGGGATGCAAGCTTGGTTCAATATTTGCAAATCGGTGTGCTACATCACATCAACAAAAGAAAAGATAAAAATCATATGAATATTTCAATAGATGCAGGAAAACATATGAAAAAGTACAACATCCATTGATTATAAAAACCCCTAACAAGATAAGTTTAGAGGGAACATCAACAAAATAAAGGCCCTGTATGAAAAACCCACAGCTAACATCACACTCAATGGGGGGAAAATGAGAGCTTTTCCCTAAGGTTGGGAGCAAGACAAAGATGTCCACTTTCTCCATCTTTATTTAACATCGTACTGGAAGTCCTAGCCATAGCAATGAGATAAGAAAAAGGGATAAAAGCCATCTAAATTAAAAAGGAAGAAGCAAAACTTCCACTATTTGCAGATGACATGATACTATATATAGAAAACTCTAGAGACTCCACCAAGAAACTACTAGAACTGACACATGAATTCAGTAAGGTCATGGGATACAAAATCAATGGACACAAATCCACTGCATTTCAACATACTAATAATGAAGCAGCAGACACAGAAATTAAGAAATCCCATTTACCTTTGCACCAAAAAGAATAAAATATCTAGCAATAAACTTAGGAGTTTATTACTGCTTAGGAGTTTATTATTAAACTTAGCAATAAGCTAGGAGGTGAAAGACCTGTACTATGAAAACTAGAAAACATTGATGAAAGAAATTGAAGATGGCACAAACAAATGGAAAGATATTTCATGCTCATGAACTGGAAGAACAAATATTATTAAAATGTCCATAGTATCCCAAGCAATCTATAGGTTTAATGCAATCCCTATCAAAATACCAATAGTATTTTTCATAAAAGTAGAACAAACAATACTAAAATTTTTATGGAACCACAAAAGACCCCAAATAGCCAAAACAATCTTAAAAAAGAAAACCAAAACTAGGGGTATGATAATCCCAGATTTCAAGTTACACTACAAAGCTGTTGTCATCAAAACAGTAAGGTATTGGCACAAAAATAGACACACAGATCAACAGAACAAAATAGAGAGCCCAGAAAGAAACCCGTAATCTTATAGTCAATTAATCTTTGACAAAGCAGGAAAGAATATCCAATGGGAAAAAGACAGCCTTTTCAACAAATGGTTTTTGGAGATAGCTATATGCAAAATAATGAAAACGGACCACTTTCTTACATCATACACAAAAATAAACTCAAAATGCACTAAGGACGTACATGTAATACCCTAAAGCTCAAAAATCCTAGAAGACAGCACAGGTAGTAATTTTTCCAACACTGGCCATAGCAACATTTTTCTAGATAAGTCTTCTAAGGCAAGGGAAACAAAAGCAAAAATAAACTATTGGGACTACATCAAAACAAAAATTTCTACACAGCAAAGGAAACAATCAACAGAACTAAAAGGCAACCTACTGAATGGGAGAAGATATTTGCAAATGACATTATCTCATAAAGGCTTAGTATTCAAAATATATAAAGAACTATATAACTCAACACCAAAACAAACAAATAAATAATCCAATTAAAAATGGGCAGAAGACATGAACAGACGTTTCTCCAAAGATGATATACAGAAGGTCAACATGACACATGAAAAGATGCTCAACATCACTCATCATCAGGGGAATGCAAATCAAAACTGCAATGAGATATCACCTTACACCTGTCAGAATGGCTAAAATCATAAACACAAGAAACAACAAATGCTGGGAAGGGTGTGGAGAAAAAGGAACACTTGTGCACTGTTACTGTTGATGGGATTGCAAACTGGAGCAGCCACTGTGGAAAACAGTACGGAGGTTTCTCAGAAAATTAAAAATAGAACTACCATATGATCCAGTAATTCCACTACTGGGTATTTACCCAAAGAATATGACACCACTAATTTGAAAAGATACACGCACCCCTATGTTTATTGCAGCATTATTTATAATAGACAAATCATGGAAGCAGCCCATCCATCCATTAATAGATGAATGGATGGGGCGCCTGGGTGGCGCAGTCGGTTAAGCGTCCGACTTCAGCCAGGTCACGATCTCACGGTCCGTGAGTTCGAGCCCCGCGTCAGGCTCTGGGCTGATGGCTCGGAGCCTGGAGCCTGTTTCCGATTCTGTGTCTCCCTCTCTCTCTGCCCCTCCCCCGTTCATGCTCTGTCTCTCTCTGTCCCAAAAATAAATAAAAACGTTGAGAAAAAAAAAAATTTTAATAGATGAATGGATAAAAAAAGGTGTGGTGTATACACACACACACACACACACACACACACTGAAATTTTACTCAGTCATAAAAAAGAATGAAATCCTTGGGTGCCTGGGTGGCTCAGTCGATTGAGCATCTGACTTCGGCTCAGGTCATGATCTCACAGTTGGTGAGTTCAGGCTCCGCATCAGGCTGGCTGCTGTTAGCACAGAACCTGCTTCAGATCCTCTGTATCTCTCTCTCTCCCTCTGGAGTTCAGGCTCCGCATCAGGCTGGCTGCTGTTAGCACAGAACCTGCTTCAGATCCTCTGTATCTCTCTCTCTCCCTCTGCCCCTCCCTCTGCTTGTGTGCTCTCTCTCTCTCTCTCTCTCAAAAATAATAAATAATTTTTTAAAAAAAGAATGAAATCCCGTCATGTGCAACAACATGGATGGAACCAAAGAATATAGTGCTAAGCAAAATAAGTCAATCAGAGAAAGACAAATAAATACCACATGGTTTTCCTCATATGTGGAATTAAGCAAACAAAGGAAAAAAGGAGACAAACCAAAAAATAAACTCTTAAATATAAAGAACAAACAGATGTTTACCAGGGGGAAGGTGGGTGAAGGGATGTATGAGCCAGGTGAATAGGATTAAGGGTACACTTACCAAAACGAGCACTGAGTAATGTTTAGAATTGTTGAATCATTACATTGTACACATGAAATAATATACTATTATATGTTAACTATACAGAAGTTAAAATTAAAAAAAAATTTTAAGATAGGTAAGACTTGTTGCACCATAATTCCGGAGAAGGAAGCCCAAAGTGATGAGTCTGGCATCTGTCACCACTTTCCATGGGTGTACTTGCCAATGTGGAAGTGGCAGCTGGGATGCAGAGAAACTGGGAAGAGCTTTTGGCCAACTTTAAATAATATTGTAATAAAAATTGGAGTTTCAGTTCTGCTGAAGGGGACCCCAGTCAATGCCAGATTTTCATTTGGGATCCTGAAAGACTGCATTTTCAAATAAATGATGAATTGAAAGACATCAGATTTCTAAACATCTAAAGCCTGGCTTTCCCCTTCTGTCACTGAACTGAGGTGATTTTCTCCCTGCCAGAAACAAAGGAAATCTTCTCTGGAGAAAATTACACGACATCCAAAGAGCCTCAAATCATCTCTACAATTTTACATACACAATATCCAGCATTCAATTAAAAATAAACATGCAGGGACACCTGGGTGGCTCAGTCGGTTAAGCATCCAACTCTTGGTTCTCACGGTTCTTGGGATTGAGCCCCATGTTTGGCTCTGCACTGACAATGTAGAGCCTGCTTGGTATTCTCTCTCTCCCTCTCTCTCTCTCTGCCCCTCCCCCACTCATGCATCCTCTCTCTCTCTCTCTCTCTCTCTGTGAAAATATAAACATTTAAAAAATAAAAATAAAAAACATGCATATTAAGTGATAAGAATTTACTGAAAACCAAGAAAAAAAACAAAGAACATAAACAAATCCAAGAAGTTTAATGGAATTATCAGAAGTGAATTTAAACTTTCATGAATACTGTCAAAAAATAAAATAAAATTGTCCCCCCAAAAGGCAAAACTAATCCATACATACAAGTCAAGACAGTAGGTATCTTTTTTTTTTAATTTTTTTTGGGGCGCCTGGGTGGCTTGGCCGGTTAAGCGTCCGACTTCGGCTCAGGTCATGATCTCACGGTCTGTGAGTTTGAGCCCCGTGTCGGGCTCTGTGCTGACAGCTCAGAGCCTGGAGCCTGTTTCAGATTCTGTGTCTCCCTCTCTCTCTGCCCCTCCCCTGTTCATGCTCTGTCTCTCTCTGTCTCAAAAATAAATAAACGTTAAAAAAAATTTTTTTTAAATAAAATTTTTTTATGTTTATTCATTTTTGAAAGACAGAGAGAGACAGAGCACAAGCAGGGATGGGGCAGAGAGAGAAGGGGACACAGAATCTGAAGCAGGCTCCAGGCTCTGAGCTGTCAGCACAGAGCCTGACGCGGGTCTCCAACTCACGAACCGTGAGATCATGACCTGAGCCGAAGTCGGACGCTCAACTGACTGAGCCACCCAGGCACCCCGATAGTAGTTATCTTTTGAAAGGAGAGCTGGGACAGTAGAGGGAGGGGTATAAGGGGATTTCTGGAATGCTAACATTGCTTTTTTTTTTAATTTACGTAGTGTTCACATGGGTGTCTTTGTGGTAATTTAACATGCTGTATACTTATGTATCACTTATATGTGACACTTTAATTTTCATGCTATTATATAATGTAAAAATATATATTGTTCTTTAATAAAAATTATATTTAATCAATGTACTTATCCCCCATCAATTACATAGGCTAACCCCAAATCACACTTTACTGGGAATTTATTAAACTGGCTTGCTTTTCTCCTAGTATCTATATGAGATCAACTCTACTGGATGAATACATTTTTAATGTTTATTTATTTATTTTGAGAGACAGAGAGAGACAGAGAGAGAGGGAGCAGGGGAGGGGCAGAGAGAGAGGAGAAAGAGAATTCTAAGCAGGCTCCACACTGTTGGCGCAGAGCCTGATGTGGGGCTCGAACCCACAAGATCATGAATGGTGACCTGAGCCAAAATCAAGAGTCACACGCTCAGTTGACTGAGTCACCCAGGCACCCCAATGAATGGCAATTTTGATTAAAGACAAATAGGAATGAAAAGCTGTTGTAGGGTCCAGTGGAAATATACTTATAACTGAAGTTTTGAAACGTAGTAATTTGTGAGTTGAAAATGGCTTATAACAACTTTTTTAAGTGGTAAGTGATATTAGAGCAGCCATACAAAAACACATTTCAAGGGGCGCCTGGGTGGCGCAGTCGGTTAAGCGTCCGACTTCAGCCAGGTCACGATCTCGCGGTCCGGGAGTTCGAGCCCCGCGTCAGGCTCTGGGCTGATGGCTCAGAGCCTGGAGCCTGTTTCCGATTCTGTGTCTCCCTCTCTCTCTGCCCCTCCCCCGTTCATGCTCTGTCTCTCTCTGTCGCAAAAATAAATAAATGTTGAAAAACAAAATTAAAAAAAAAAAAAACAAACAAAACACACATTTCAAGAAATTAACAGTCAAATCCATCCACAAGACAAACCAGGCCCATATAGAGGAAGAGTTGCACCGAAAACACATAATTTAAGCATTCGAAGAGATGAATTAAAGCCAAAGGCTCAGCAACAGCTCTTCTACATACTCCAAAAGTCTACTAGAGTCCAGTTGATTCTATGTATTATGACTGGCGCATTTCATTTCAGGCCTGTGGGCAGCTCTAATGGACCATTCCTCCTGCAGATAACAACTACAAACTCTGGACAAAATACAAACAAAACCAACTACTTGAGGGCTTCCGAGAATGAAAAAATAGTGGGCAGTTTTTGGAGGAGCGTCAAAACTTGGAAGAATTAACCATCACAGTAGTTTCCTTTGCCCAGCCTTTGGCACTGCCCAGGATGGGCAACGTGGTGCAAAGACATAGAAACATGTAGCCAGCTCACTACTTTCTGATCTACAAACAGGAATGGAACCCAGAGCAACCACAGCCTCCAGAATGTGAGGGGGGATGGCAGAGGGCACAGATTCGGAAAAAGCGAAGTCCAACTTTCATGTGAACCCTATTCCGAGTCTCAGGATAATCCCCAAACTGAGCATCTGCAGGTCAAGCAGCCCAAGGAAAGCAAAGAGCTGAACTTTTATTTGAGCTACTCCCCACCTCAGGTGAGACAGAGTTTCCAATTTAAAGCTAGCCAAATTAAATGTCTACTAAAACACACAAAAAATCAACACTTTGAAGAGAAATGTAACGATCCAGAATCTCCACAGCATAGCTATCCACATCACCCATGACACACTCCAAAATTATTCAACTGGAGAAAACCAGGAAACTATGACTTGACCCATTTTCAAGGGAAAAGACAATCAATAAAAGTTCAACCCCAAGCTGACCCAGAAACTGGGAAATATGATGCAAAGACTATAAAGTGGCTTTTCTAACTATGACTATGTGATAAAGAACAGTACATTCATAAGGTATGAAAAGATAGAAATTCTCAACAGAGAAAGCGAGTATGAACGCTTAAAATAAATACTGGGGGTGCCTGGGTGGATCAGTCAGTTGAGTGTCTGACTCTCAATTTGGGCTCAGGTCATGATCCCAGGGTAGCGGGATCGAGCCCCACCTCGGGCTCTATGCTTAAGCTTCTCTCTCCTGCTGCCTCTCTCTCCCACTCGTGTGCACACTCTCTCTCTCTCTCTTAAAAAAAAAAAGAAAGAAAGATAAACACTGAAATAAGAGTGCTTATCTTTGGCAAACGAAATGGAATTTAGAGAGCACGGTATTTCGGCAGTCAATCATTGATTACAGTGAAAAATACACGACCACAACAAAAGCTGTCACTTAACTAAGCATTAGTGACTAACATCCAATAAGTCTCTGTATTTCTGATTTTTCAAATCTATTAATCACAGCACAGTAAGAATGTTTTCACATGCATTGACCAAGACGGCAGGAAGAGTGAAAAAAAGGAAAATCTTACCCCACAGGCCACTTTCTTAACAAAATATGAATAATGGAAGATAAATGCTATTATAATTCACTATGAAGGCAGTTATATAATTCTATTCCCCATGAGACAAGCTAGCAGAATATATTAAAGAGTGTCTATAAATACTTTTGAGGGAGGGCTGGCCTTCCATTTTACAACAGATTTCTTAGATATAGAAGACCAGACATCCCTAGGACCACGCTGCAGTTCTGTTGAAAGCCACAGAATTGCTGTGGATGCTGCCAGTCAGCTTACCATTTCTTCAACGTAAGGGTAAAGCATGTCTCCAAAGTATTCTGTAGCTTCAATTGGAAGCTGTGCTGGCAGATTGTCAATGGAACACATCAGAATCCCCGAGCCTTCGACACTAGGAGAAGTGAGATGCTTTATTCAGATGTATACAGTGTTATCTGTAAGCTCTAACTTTCCCAGATGCCTAAACCATTGCATTTGTGTCATAATAATTTAAAGCTGGGTATCAAAGTGTGTAAGAAAAGAAACAAGACTTTTCAACCAAAACCTCCCTTCTTCAGCCACCCATCTCCCATTTAAATATAGTATGCATGTATTTAAGTGTTTGAATTTGCATGTTGTTGTTGTTTTTTTTTACCAAATTTTTTAATATGTTTGAGCATATCTCTGGTATTTGCATAGCCTTCATAAAAATGTAAAATACTGAATACTTTAAACTACTATACCAAGGTAAGTAAGTGATGTATTATTATGTGTCTCTTATCATCTGCAGCCCCAGCAAACTTACCTGTCATGAATAATATGCTGGTCTGCATCATACATACAAAAGGGATGTTCTATCGTCGTACATTCAGTCATAAACTCTATAGATCCTCCTGTGTCAGCTGAAATGTCACATATTGCCACAAGTCTGAAAATAACATCAACACTCAGATGAAAGTGTGGAATTCTCAACAAGATTAAAAATGAATAGAAGTGAAAGGTGCTTGGAACAACTTTCAGTGTGGATGCCACATATTTCCTGGGTTCTTCAGCTTTTTTCCCTACACTTCACTGTTCAGGACACTGTATCCTTCTAGGATATAGACAGTCTTCCCAAGATGAGTTTTATTTTTTTTTTATTTTTTTTAACGTTTATTTATTTTTTTGGGACAGAGAGAGACAGAGCATGAACGGGGGAGGGGCAGAGAGGAGGGAGACACAGAATCGGAAACAGGCTCCAGGCTCTGAGCCATCAGCCCAGAGCCCGACGCGGGGCTCGAACTCACGGACCGCGAGATCGTGACCTGGCTGAAGTCGGACGCTCAACCGACTGCGCCACCCAGGCGCCCCTTCCCAAGATGAGTTTTAGTCTCCACACACAAAAATAAGGAGAAAAAGAGGGGGAGGAGAAAAAATCAAAGTGGAAAACCCCTTCCCTAGAGAAATCACAGCAAACAGCCTAGTTAAAGTTAACCTATTTAGCCAGCTCTAAATAACTTATGAATATTTGATGACACTGTCTGCACCCTGCTTAGTGGCACAAGGTTTGTTCTGAGGGGGACTTTGCATGACCAATGATTACAGAACACACAGATACATTGTTCTTCATATAAGGTGAAGTCAGTGTGCCCCCTCGGAAGGTTTGGAATTGTAGGTAACTTTTGGTACAGTGGGGATGAGTCTGTGCTTATAGAGCTACTACGGAATTTTCCATGTTAATACAGGGAAACCTCTAGAATTAAGAACAAAAGCCTCAGCCCAGCTTTTGAAATCCTTTAGTGGTTGACCAAAAACTCCCTGCCCAGTGTCCAACTACCACTTGCCTTTATAAACCCTGCACTAGAGCTAATGTCTTAACTCGCTGTGCCTTAAATTGTGCTTTGATGGTTCTGTATTTATCAGGCACCAATCCTATCACTTGAAATTCTCTTTCCCCTCAGTCCTCCCTTTCAAGCCTTGCTGAGCCCAGTGTTCCCAGTTTCTTCTCAATTCTTGTGCTATTTATTGTTCCTAGCATTCTCTTGACATTTACTTCTTGCCAGCTACATGCCTGAGGGTAGCAATCATATATTTTCTCTGTCCTTTAGCAGAGTGCAAGGCAGATGAAGCATTCACAAATATTTATTGGTTAATTATATACTCAACATTTAATAATTATTTGAATGCAAATTACATGTCAGGCAACGTACTGGGTACTTGAAGCCAAGATAAATAGGGCCGCTATCCTTAAGGAGATTAAATTTTAATAGGAGGGAGAAAAATCATAAACACAGGAAAATAAATGATCGTGAGTTTCAGAGAAAAAAAAGTAACAGACTAGAGAGAGACGGGGCTGGGGACGCAGATCTTTCTGAGGTTACTTTTAAGCTTCGTATGGAGTTAAGGGAAGAGAGTTTCAAGAGGGAAGGAAGGTTAACTGTCAAATGCTGCCAAGAGATCAAGTAAGATAAAGCAGACAACTAGTCATTAATAGTCAAGTCTGGTGATACATGAATCTCCTATAATGATACCGTAACTAGTGGGTCCAGCTGCTACAAACTGCCATCATTACTGAAGGGAAGTCCTTACTTGTGTGGTAATGCGGGGCAGCCTTCCACACCAGCAACCGAGGACTTGCCCGGAACCAAGAGGCTCTGGACATCTTGGCGAGTTAGTAATCGAGGGGTGTTTTGTTCCCAGTAGATTCCATTAATTAAACAAGTTGTATAGGGTGCAATCTGTAAAGCAAGTGCCAAGTTCAACAAGATAGGCAATAGCGAATTTCAACGAAGTAGGCTGAAAGAGAACTATCAGTAAAGTTCATGAGAAATAATTTAATGTTACTTCTAATTGACTTTGTTATTTGCCAGGTCGTTGGTAGCTTTGTGAGGTGAAGACAATAAATACCCACCCAAAATTATTCCATGATAGAGAAATACGTGAACATAAATGCATTAATATTTCTGTTCTCTAATGTAATGCATGGCCAAGAAAAAGGAAAGGACAGAACCAAGCGACCTAATACTCTATTTCCAGCTCAACCACCAGGATTGTGATCTACATCATACTACCTCAACTTCTCTAGGCTCTATTTTCCTTACCTGCCAGATGGGGATAATACGTACCCCATTCCTCAAAGGAATGCTGTAAAGATTAAATCAGATAACATCTGTAAGCTCCATGGACGAATGTACTACATGCATACATACATGGTAACTAGGTCATTATAAGTTTTAGGATGCGTCCAATCACCAACACTTCTGTGATTGGGGAAAAGAGGAGGGATGTAAATTTACTAGATTTTTAATTTTTCAGTCTGAAACTAGTTTCATAATTTTTGTTTCTCAAAAATCTCAGGCATTCTCAAGCTACAGGTAAGAGTTCTTCTCTATAGCATGCTCTATATGCTAGAACAGCTAAATTTCATACCAGAATCTAGAATCTTGTTACTCAAACATACTTAAAGTTATTTAAAACATTTCTTTTCACAGTAAATGCACTTTTTGTTTGGTTTATTTTTTTGGTTTTTTGGTTTATTTTGAGGAGGACTATGCATGACCACTGAGTACAGAACACACAAATACATTGTTCTTCTTAGAAGATGAGGCCAGCGTGTCTCCATCAGAAGGTTTTGCATTGTACGTAACTTTTTGTACAGTGGGGATGGGTCTTTGCTTATGTAGCTGTTTCACCCTAGTCCCCTGTAACCAATGCCATGCCTCAAGATAGCTGGCTGGGGTTATGAGTGCAATTTGTGACAATAGGTGGGATAAACCTAGGTTGAGATGAAAACTCATAGACATTGTGTTTTGCCAACAGTACTAACTAGTCCAAGATAAATACAGAAAACAACACCCCATGGGAAATGGTTTAGAGTTATTGGGCACATGCAGACCTGAAGTAGAAACAGAGACAGCGAAGCAAAGAACATATCCAGCAAAACCACTTAAGCAAAGGCCACTCCAAACATCAATAAAAGCCAACAACCCCTAAGGCCAACCCAAAGGACTCACGAGTCATTATGGGGAACTGAAAAACAATATATACATTCATAATTTTTCTCCTTGAAAACAACCTAACAATAGTGTGTTATGAGCAACCAACTCAGAAGCAGAGTGTGATACTCACATCAGTATTAAAACGACTTATGTAGCGCTCAGGATATTTGTCATACTCTACAGGATCATACACACCATCTGTTTTCCTGACAAGATGATGATGGCGACTTAACACCGTCCCATAGACTTTTCTCAGGTCTTGCAGAAGAGAAAGAAATGAGTAAAGTAGGTGACAAATGATAAAGGTTTATGGTGATAAAATATGATAACACAGAAACTGTTAAAAACAGTAAAAGATACATGCAGTCATCCTCCTCCCCCTTACCTCCATTTTGGGAAACTTCTTTTAATTCGTGTGGCTCCACATATTCACAAGGTAACTCATTGAAGATTTCTTGGGCTCCCTATAAATAATGCATGAGTACAAATCTAAAAATCAATAGGACAAAAGCCAACATGGTTTCCCACAAGGATTCCAATTCGCTTTCCCCACAATTACACAGCTCCACTTGTCCTGCCCTACGGCGAGGATTGCAACCCAGAAGTACAGGTAAGCTTCTGGCACACAGCCTACAGACCAGTTTTTATTTATTTTATTAATGAAACAGCATTAATTGGAAGGAGCTTTACTTTTACTTTTTTTATTTAAGTTACCCAGAGGAGACACAAGGGTGCTTAGAAATGAAAACATAACAAAATATTCCTATTTATGTTTGCTCCACTGCAGAATTATTTCAAGTGAGGGAATTATATTTCCTATGGAAAAAAAAAAATTAGATGGCTATCTCACAGTATAATACAAATAGTGATGTCCTGTTTGTAAAATATTTTCATTGAAAGGTCTCTTTTACAATTACAAGTTTCTCTGGGGGATCACAAGTGTCTTCTCAAAACCACCCCAAGCGGAAGAAAGTATGAATTACAATCCTAAATTAGGCTTTCTAAAATCTTACTGGCAAAACCCCAAGTCATTTAAAAGAGTTTACATCCTGTGGTCAATTCCAAACTTTTGGACAACACAGTGACGAAGGTAAAACAGACCTCTCTAAGAACAGACCTTTATACCGTTAACAATGACTTATCCCTTTAAAAAGAAAAAGCATTCAAAACCCCTGACAGCTTGGAGTCAACCAAGAGCAAAGAAAATGAGTTTGGACCATCACTGCTCTCTTACTGTGGGAAAAGTACATAGGTAAGAAAAGTACCAAAAATAGAATGCCCACTCATCCAAAAAGCAGGGCTCTAAAATATCCCTAAAATCCTCACATCCTTTGGGTTAGTCTCAGAGTTTTGACTGCTTTACAGAAAGCAGATATTCTTAGAAGTATCTGAGAAGTTACCTTAGATACATTACCAGTCCCTGTGAACACAAATGTCAAGGGCCCTATCGACTTTGGCATCAAACCCAGAGATATTTCATAGCCGGCATCGCGGATGGCTTGCACAGCCTGACTGCTGTTCCTGTAGTTATGAGCCATGCCAATGTGCTGAAAGCAAGCACACACGAGTTCAAATTAATCTACATCCTGAGACATTTACCTGTTCTTAAAGTGTGATATGTATTTTCAAAATGATAAACAAAATACACATCTCACCATAAAAGGTGTGTGATGTCCCAAAGCAAGGAGCCTTAACCCCATTCCATGTAAAATGTTGATCATCCCTATTGCAGAATCAGACCAACAGAAAAACCATTAGTCGGGAGGAGCTGAAGCTGTTTTCTCTGACCATTCTCCAACCTGCTCGGTGCTCTGAGGAAGCACAGACCACAGCATCTCAGATTTGGAAGGGGCCCCGGTGATCACCTTATCCATCCTCTCAACTTGCGGCCATCAAAAGTACTAACTCAGCTGCATCTCTATCTATCCCTTCCACTTTCAATCTGCCAAAATGGAAAGAGTGTCCGTGTTCTTCTCTAAGGTTAGTCTTTCCACCTTTGCTCCAGATCCCATCTCTTCCCATTCCTTCTCTAAGGAATTCACTCTTGAATTACTATTTCTTTCACTATCCCTCCTTATTAGTTCACTCTTATCAACATTTAAAGACACTTACATTCCTCTTGAACCAAAACTAATGAACAAGCAAAACGAGGTCACCATTGGCCCTACCTGTGACCGCTGTCAGCAATTTTAGTGACCTAAATAGTTAATTAAACTCAGTGGACAATTGTCAGATCTTGACTTACTTGTCAGAGATATTTGGCAACATGGAATCCCTCTTTATTAGAACCCTCTCTTCCCTTAGCATCTCTGCCTTGAAAACTTTCCTCCCACATCTGTAGGTGCCTCTTCCCCTGCCCATTTCTTTTAAACTAGTGTCCCCTGCCCTTTCTTTATACCCTAATCAGCCTCAGGATTCTGTCCAGGGCCTTATTCTCTTCAATCTCTACATTTTTTTCCTTAGCTAGTCTCATCCAGTCCTAAATTTCAAGTACTCTGTATGCTGCTGACCCCAAGTCTGTATCTCTAACACAGACATTTCGCTTCAACAACTAATCAACTACCTCATGGATTTTTCAATTTGGATTCAAACAACGAAAACTCAGCATACCCATAGCAAAGACCTCATCATCCATTCTCCCCTTCTTTTTAGGAACATAACTTGCCCTCTCTGTATCCCTTTGAAATGTTCTTTGATCTTTTTTCTTAAGTCAACTTTTAAAAGAGTAATTTATATTCAATAAAACACACCAATTTAAAATGTATCATTTGATAACTGTGAACATATGTACACGCCCATATTATCACTGACCTAATCAAGATATAGAATATTTCCAACACTCCATTCAGTCCTCTCCAACCCTTTGCCCCAGAAAACCACTCACCTCATTTCTCTCTGTAGAGAATAGTTACTTCTACAGTTTCATATAAATGAAATTATAAGTATATACTCTTTTTTGTGTCTGCTTTGACTCAGCATAATGTTTTTGAGATTCATACATAATTGAGTGTATTAGTAGTTGACTTATTTTTATTGATGAAGGAGTTTTCTATTTTATGGATATATCACAATTTATTTAACCATTCCTCTGCTGATGGACATTTGGATTGTCTCTAGGCTATTATGAATGAAGCTACTAGAAATAAGTATTTACAAAAAAAATTATTCATTTCTCTTGATAAATGCCTATGATTAGAATTTCTTTTGTACCTTGATATTCAAGTTTTTTATTTCTTCTTGAGTTGGATTTGGTAATTTCTGTCCTTCAGGGATTTGTCTATTTGACCAACATTGTCAAATTAATTGGCCTATTCATAATATTTTCTTACCCTTTTAATGTCTATAGGATGTATAGTGATGACCCCTCCTGTATTCCTAATACTGGTAAATTGTGGCTTCACTCTCTTTCTCTATTTTTTTTAATCAGTCTAACTGGAGGCCTAACAATTTTATTGATTTGCTTAAAAATAACTAGCTTTAGATTTCACTGATTTCCCCTCTTATCTTTATTATTCTTTTCCTTGTATTTGCTTTGGGTTTAATTACTTCTTCATTTTCTTGCTTTGTAAGATGGAAGTTTAGATCACTAATTTGGACTTTCTTCTTTTCTAATAAAAGCACCAAATGCTAAAAGTTTCCTTATAAGCATCATTTTATTTGCACCTCATCAATTTTGGTATGCTGTGTTAAATTTTCATTCAATTCAAAACATTTTCTTTTTTTTTTTTTTTAATTTTTTTTTTTAACATTTATTTATTTTCGAGACAGAGAGAGACAGAGCATGAACAGGGGAGGAGCAGAACGAGAGGGAGACACAGAATCCGAAACAGGCTCCAGGCTCTGAGCTGTCAGCACAGAGCCCGACGCGGGGCTCGAACTCACGGACCGTGAGATCATGACCTGAGCCGAAGTCGGACGCTTAACCGACCAAGCCACCCAGGCGCCCTCAAAATATTTTCTAATTTTTCTGTGATTCCTTCTTGACTTATGGGTTATTCAAAAATATATTGCTTATCTTCCAAATATCTAGAAATTTTCTAAATATCTTTCTATTATTATTTCAAAATCGACTTTATTATAGTCAGAGCACATACTTGATGATTTCAAACATTTTATGTTTATTTAGAATTGTTTTGTGACCCAGCATATGGGCCAACTGGGTGAGTACTCAATAACTGTCAATTAGGTTAGGGTGGCTGATGGTGTCTTCCTGTCCTATATCCCCACAACTTTTCTGTCTGCTTGTCTTAACAAGTACAGACCTTCAAGTAGTCTAATCCGATGCATGGTTATAACATAAGGTGATGTTTTCTCAACTAAAGAAGGTTCAAAGTACTAATGGAACAAAAGTCAAGTGTAGTTTCCCCCAAACTACAGCTCTTATTCTTTCTAAACTGTTCCTCTCTTGGTTCCTACCCCTGTATCTTTTCCCTTCCTTCCCCCCTTTATTCCTCTCCATAATTTCTCATCACCAAACTGACCTCTCCTAGTCTTCCAGACAGAACTACCGGAAAAGCCAGACCCTATTCATAGTTGTTCTCCTTTTCCCTGATTTTTCTTTTTTAACTTTTGTAATGAAGGTATTTAATGATTTACCTTCTTATTTTATTCCCCTAATATTCATCACCCTTAGGCACACACCCATGTTTATTTTTAGTGGGTGAAAATGAACACTTTCATGCCCTTGCCACAGAAAAAAGGAAAACACCTAGTTACACCCCAGGCAAATTCAGAAAGTGAGTGATGTAAAACCCTGGCATACCTACCTGCTACACCTGCCCACTGTCCAAATGCCACTACCCGTATTCCTCTATGATCTACCATTTTCTCATAATCGATCAGTCGGATTTCCTGAAGAAAGAATAAAAGATTTTGACTCAGACCCATCCAGCTTCATATCAATGAGTAAGCACATATACGAGCAAGTAAATTTTCACATTTCTTCCTCTTATAAAATATGTCTTCACTAGACTTTATGAGTTACCATTAGGTGCACCATGAACTATTTAGAAAATGCTGGGTCACAAACCAATAATAGGTTCATGATTTGAGATGAAAGAATGGTCCTAGCAGCGTGCCTAGTGCTCCTTGATGGTAGTTAATGAAACAGGAAAGGCATCAATTCCTCTCCTAGGCCAGCAGCGTCCACGAATATATCTATAGCCCCATTCATCCCCATATCCATCCTTCTAGCCTCAAAGAAAGCAAGTCCCTCCTAAGGCTAATCTCTGCGAACTGGATCCCAGCTTTTCCCGTGTCCTCCCAGACCGCTCTTGAACTTTCTCTTCCTGCATCATCCCTGTGTACACTGCTCCTTCCTACCTAAAAAATAACAACGACCCCTCTCAAGTCCGTACACACAAATCTCTCATTCTTTCTCTCTCTCCCTTCCTTCCTTCCTCCTTCCCTCTTTTCTCTCTCCCCATCCTTTTACAAATAAGCTTTATTCACAAAGTAGTAGTACATACAGCCTGCTTTTCACTTTCTCAGCTTCACTAAAACCACATTCTTCCCTGTCTTTGGGAACCTTCCCTCTCAGGAATGTCCTATCAATTCGTGGTTAAAAGCTATTGACACACTGTGATTATAGAATGCTTTAAACAGCCATTATATTTCCTTAAATACCTTATGATTTTTACCAAGTGCCTGAATTTCAGAATGTTTAAGATTCATCCAACTCTAAGTAATTGGTTACAAAATGTTGCCAAAAAGCAGCCATGCCTATTCTGCTTCTATTAATTCTCTTGTAATGAACAAAAGTTCATATAACAACAAAATTTCTGAAGTACTTTTTAAGGAGTTTACCTACTTAAGTGAAACCTTCCTCTTATAATATTATTTCCATTAATCACTTTTTTGAACTCGTTCTTCAGAACCACTGGCAATTCACTAGCCGAGGTCTAGCATATTTGAAGTTAGTAGGAATGTATGCCATAGGCCTTTACGAAACACATTTCCTCTATGGCTTTTACTGTTTGTGAAGTCTCCTGTCCTCTGCCTATTCGCAGATTCCAGTCTCGTTTCTAATGCTCTAACATCCTTACCCCAGGACCTGGACATTGGCCTTCTCTACCCACACTCACTACCTACCCTCATCCAGTCTCATGTTCTTAGATGCCATCAAGTCTCTGACCACAAAATGTGTCTCAGGAGGAGCCACCCTCCTGAGCTACAAACTCGTATCAACAGCCGTCTCAGTATCTCCTTAAAATTGAATGTCTAAAATCTAAAATCTCCTTAAATGTCTAAGGGACAAATTGGACTCAACGGGCCCTGAACTCAACTCCTGATCCTCCCACCCAAGCCTGCTTCCTCTTGCACTAGCATCGTCTCGGTCTGTGGCAACCTTCAAACTGCTCAGGCCAAAACCTTGGACTCCTCTCCAGTGCCACTTTCTCTCATACTGCACATTCATTTCACCAGTAACTTCTGCAGGATCTGATCTCTAAAATACACTGAATACTGATCTGTGTATCACTACCTCCATTTCCACCTCCCTCATGTGAGCCACTGTCTTTTGTAACCTGGCACCCATACTAATCTAGACTAACAATCTTGCCAATTTTCTCCTTCCACCTCCGATATTATCCACACAGCAAGCTGAATAAGAACTTCAGAGCATGATTTACTCTAACCCTCTGCTCAACCAGACCCTCAGGACTTTGCACTACTCTGCTTTCTGCTTGGAAGTCTCTTCTCCAATGGATAAGACTTAATCCTTCACCTCCTTCAAATTTTTGCTCAATGCCAAATTTGCAGTGAGGCTTTCCCTGATCATCCGATTTAAACTATCACCACCTGCGGTGCCCAGCACCCCTTTTCTCCTTCTGTATCATATTTATCTCCATCACACATATCTCCAAGTGACAGATGAGATGTCTTATTTATGTATGTATCATCTGTCTCCTCCCCCTAGAATGTAAGCTCTATAAAGACAGTTACTTTATTGCCATTGCAGTGAACAGTATCAGACACATTGCAGACACTAAGCAAATATTTGTTGAATGAATACTCTATATTTTAAACACCTGATAGTTTTTCCATAGTATTTGTATCTCAAAAATTGATTTTTTTTTTCCTATACGAATGTTAATAAATGTAAAAGTAATCCCCAATCCAGGTTTGGCCCTACAGAGCTGTGCAACCTCAGTTGAGTCACTTTGCCTCTCGGGGCTCCATCTGAAAAATGACAGAAGTGGATTATATGATTCCTGAGGCTCTTTTCAGCAATAAAATTCTACTTGGTAATATCTGACCAATTGGCCTTATAGACTGCTAATCGTTTGGGGGGAACAATTCTATCATTCTTTCTGTTTGAAAATACAAAAAGAATGAAATATGTTTGGTTTCTCTTATTACAAATTCCAAACTTGCACAGCAGAGGAGCCCTAAAAGAAGCAGAGCCATTCTAGCACTAACTCATAGACCACCTTTCCTACTGAGGTGAATAACATGATGTATTCCCTAGATGCTGAAAGAAAACTAAAACCCCACTTGACATTTAAAAGTAAAAAGAAATATTGTTTCTGTGTTAACATTTATGATTACTGGTCACTAATTACCTTTCTTAGAATCTCATCCAACAAGCCCATGTTGGCCTCCTGAGCCTTTATTGTGTGGGAGAAGAATGCATAAGTCTTCTTAGACATTAATTTTTCCTCCGGGGGTCTTTTAACTCCCAAAATTAGACAAGCTTCAGAAATATCTTCCTGAAGAATGCCACCAGCTTTAACATATTCCTGGGAATGCAGTTTTGGTTAAAAGTTATTTCCCTGATTTTTTGTATTCACATTTTCTTTAATAAGTGTAGCAATTAAAGGCACAATCTTTTGAAGGCATAGACTCTGTATGCATTGGAACAAATAACAGAACAACTGCTTCTAATATTTTTACTTTCTGGCTAAAGATCAATTTAATACTCTTGACTTTTGTAGCAAAAAAAAAAAAAACAATTAGAAAATTTACCACCTATTCTTATTTAAGTCCCGTTAATAGTTTAATCCAAACCACTAACACACATGATTTAAAAATACTTGTGAAATGTATAATTTATATCAACAATGCACTGAAACACTACATGCAAAATAGTAATTTATTACTCAGGTTTTTTTGTTTGTTTTTGTTTTGTTTTGTTTTTTTTTTTTTTTTTCTTTTTTTTTTTTTTTTTTTTTTTTTTTTAAATTTTTTTTTTTTCAACGTTTATTTATTTTTGGGACAGAGAGAGACAGAGCATGAACGGGGAAGGGGCAGAGAGAGAGGGAGACACAGAATCGGAAGCAGGCTCCAGGCTCCGGGCCATCAGCCCAGAGCCCGACGCGGGGCTCGAACTCACGGACCGCGAGATCGTGACCTGGCTGAAGTCGGACGCTTAACCGACTGCGCCACCCAGGCGCCCATGTTTTGTTTTGTTTTTTGAGAGACAGCCTGAGCAGTGTTGGTGGGGACAGAGGGAGAGACAGAGAATCTTAAGCAGGCTCCACACTGGGCATGGACGTCATGGCTGTGAGATCATGACCTAAGTCAAAATGGAGAGTTGGAAATTTAACCAACTGAGCCACCCAGGCACCCCTTACTCAGTTATTTTTAAAAGAAAGACATGTATCTGCAATATTTCCTTTCCTTTCTTTCTTTCTTTTTTTTTTTTTTTTTTTGGTTCAGTTAGTATTTATTACTGCCCTATTCTGTCCAGCTGACTGTGCTACAGATGAGATGATAAGATACACAAAAAGGCAGACAACACCCCTCCTGTAAAGGCACTAACAAAACATAGTAAAAAAGAAGTCAGGAGCACAGTAAATGAGACCAAATTCAAAAGAATTGTGCACAGCAGAACCTAAGTGATACAGTAGTTTAATGAATACTGAGATAATTCCTGGGTAAGACTACCAAGGAAATATGCAAACTTAAAGTAATCTTGAAGCCTAGGTAGGATTTGGAAAGATGGAGGTGGGAAATGCAACATGGTAATATCAGTAAGAGGCACTGAAGGAATACATACAAATTTGCAGCCTGGAAAATAAGGAGATATTAAGGGCATAGTGGGTAAATCAATTTGGAAAAGTAAACTAAGTATTATCATGGTGAATATGATCTTTATGGGATAAAAAAAATCATCATTTATTAATAAATTAGTACATGCTTTAACTGAGTTCTTTTCATGAATTATCTCATTTAATTTTCATAAAACTCCCATGAGATGGGTGCTATTATTGTGGCCATTTTATCAATGGGAAACCTGAGGTTTATACATTCAACTGAGATTGAATAGCTAGTACACGGAGGCAATAGACAGTCATTTCAGATTTCTAAACAAAAGGAGCAGCATGATCCAGGCAGAATTAAAAGAGCACCAAAAGTGGCCGTTGAATAAAAGGAAGATGAATCTAGTTAGGAATCTACTTCAAAGGAAGCTATAAGAAAGACACTACAAGAATGAACATATAATTCATACCTTGTTTCTTTGAAAATAATCTATTTACCCATTTATAGCAGACTGGTTAAATAAATCACAAAAAAATCATGGAGTAATTACAACAGAATAATTATAGCACAGCCATTAAACAGAATGAAGCAGATCTCTATGAACAGACATGGAGTGAGTGTCAGGGTATGTTGTCGACTAAACAAATAAGGTGCAATACAGTATGTATAGTATACAACCTTCTATATAAGAATACACACACACGCACGCACGCACATTTTTGCAGACAGAAATATAGAAATAAAAGATGAGAAATGACAATACTAACCTATGCAGTGGGTGGGAAGAGGATCTAAGGGATTAAGATAAGAGGAAGACTTCTCTGCAGCATATCACTGTACATCATTTTCACCTTTGAAACTTGTAAATGTTTCACTTATTTTAAGAATATAATTAAATCAAAAAGGATATTAAAGCAACTGTTAAAATGTATAGAAAAAACACAAATAAATCCAGCTGTATATCACAACGATGGTGTAACTACACATTGTATAATTCATATAACTTGAATACAACACTCTGAATATTTGTTGTGAGATATATTCTAAAACAAAAAATAATTTTCAACTAAAAAAATTAAACTCCATTTAATAGGTTTATTTTTTTTATTGAGGTAGAAGTGACATACAACATTATATTAGTTTCAAGTGTATAACATAATAATCGATATTTTTATGTATTGCAAAATGATCAGCACAATAAGTCTTGTTAACATCCATCACTATGCATAGTTACAGAATTTTTTTCTTGTGATGAGAACTGTTAAGATCTACTCCCCTAGCATTAATAGGTTTATCCTTAGTTGTAATATTAGTATTGTGATTCCAAAACTATTTTATGTATAATATAGGATAGAGCAAAAAACATGCATTAATGTTATAAAGAATTAAAATGTTCACTGCTGGAGAAAACATACAAATATAAATTTTTAAAGGTAAGAAAAACCTGCACTGTTAAAATTTCTAATGGAAATACCAGCATTAACTCATGATTAAATAATATATGTATATGTATATTATATATGTATGTATGTATTATATGTATGTTATATGTATATATATGTGTATGGGTATGTGTAATCTGTGCATTTCTTAGTTTGTCCACTAAAGGGGCTAAGAACGACACTATCCCGGTAAAAATAAGCACACCTAACACGAGATATCAGATCTTGGTTTCTATATATTAAAAGAAATCAGGGTTCCCTGATGAAATGGCTAATCCCAGGTGTGGGGCAAAAAAGCACAAGGTGAGGCTAAGACCATATGTTGCTGCAGGAAACAAGAAAGCTCAAAAATAAATGGATTCATGTCCAAAGACATAGGAGCACCCTTAAAGAGACCCTCTATCTCAAATTTGGGATAATTTGGACATTTAAGAAAATGGTTAATAGATTATCAGCAAGGGAAAAGGCTCATACATCCATAATGATACTCAAAAGAGTGGAAGAGAAAGGAAAAACTAAAGGAAATCTGTTTTCTGCAGAAGAATATCAGCAAATAACTTAGAAGAGTGATAAAATTAGAAAATCATCATTTTGCAAGCTTCCACGGGAAAAAATGATTCAGGCAAAGATTATCAATGGATGCTAACTAACATCTTTAGCAAAAGGTGGTTGAGACACAAGCAGGAGATTCACCGGTCTCAAAATATCATCCCACAGATGACTCAGTAATTACAAAGGGAAAAAGGTACTTATACAATGGAGAGATCTGGTGGTAACCACCTCCGCCAAGTGACCACAAATTTCTAACCTTGGGACAACCTGATATATTGTGTCTCTGATGTGATCCAATGGGAAGAACATAGATCACTTATATCACATTTATATCAAAAGTGTTTAACCTGAATGTAAACACCAGAATAAAAACAAGACTAATTACAACCAGAAGCAGATGATTCTACAAGTCAACTAGCCTGGACTCTTCAAAAAGAGTCCATACCACAAATCAAACAGGTGTGCTGTTCTAGATTAAAAGAACTAAAAGAGACATAACAATGAATGCAATGAACCTTAATTAAGCCTCAATTAAAATTAAAAAAAAAATAGGGGTGCCTGGGTGGCTCAGTCGCTTGAGCGTCTGACTTGGGCTCAGGTCATGATCTCCTGGTTCCTGAGGTCCAGCCCCACATCGGGCTCTCTGCTGACAGCTCAGAGCCTGGATGGAGCCTGCTTCGGATTCTGTGTCTCCCTCTCTCTCTGCCCCTCCCCCGCTGGCGCTCTGTCTCTCTCTGCCTCTCAAAAATAAAGAAATGTAATAAAAGAATTTTTAATAAAAATTTAAAAAAATCGTGAAGACCATTGAGACAATGGGGAATTTGAGATGGGCTATGTGAAATGATATTATGGAATTATTAATTTCTTAGGTATGATGGTTATGTAGGAAAGTGATTTATTCCTAGGCAAGGCAGTTTTTTATTGACCTTAGTCTCCCCAGTCCCAGAACTAGAGTCACACCTGGAGACATGACTATAGGACACCACCTCCTTCGAAAGGCAATCCCTCCACCCCTCAGCTGGAGAAAGCATGCAATGGAGTGAAAATAATACTTATTGACTGAATACTGGACCCAAGGAAAAATTCTGAAAGAGAAAGGAATACTGTCATGTGGCATTTACATGACACTAGCAAACATTTTATTTTTACTCTGATGCTCCTTCATTGAAAAAATTAGAAATGTTTACCTTGTCGTGAATGGCCCGCCGATTGGAAGGCTGTATTAAGACTTTGTACCCCAGGTTGGTGATCCCTTTGATGTGCCGGGGGGCCAGGGGTGCCCTCCGCTCCCAGGCGTTCACATCCTCCCGCCTCAGGGCCATCACAGCCTTGTGGTGAAGCCCTTTGTACAAGCTGAGCCCCAGCCTGCCCAGTTTGGTCCTTTGTACTCGTAGCATCTTGAAACCTGGTGACTGAAAAGACACCATAAGAGAATAGCGCAATAAAAGGCAGGAGGGCTCACAGATCAGTTCTGGTCTCCTGAGAAATCTGCTGTAAAATCCAACCAACTCAGATGGAACAGATACAAGAGAGAGGAGGAGAACCCTAGATGATAAAAAGTGCTCCTTTACTCAACAAACCCAAATTTCCACCAGTGACTTTATTTATTTCCAAAATAAGAAAGTACTGAGCAAATTATGGGACACTAACCAGTATCTGCTAAGCCAAAACCGTTCTTTATACACAGTAAAACCTTGGCCGGAGAGCAGAATTCGTTTCAGAAACGTGCTTATAATCCAAAGCACGTGTATATCAAAGCAAATTTCCCCATAAAAAATAAAGGCACCTCAGATGATTTGCTCCACAATCCAAAAACACTTATTAAAAAATGATTACAATACTGTAATATAGTACAAAATAATAAGGAAAATACAAAATATAAAGAAAAATAAACAAATTAACCTGCACTTACCTTTGAAAACTTTCGCATCTGGTGTGAGGGAGACAAGAGAGAGGAGGGTTACTGTGTAGGACAACTTTCACTATCACTAAGGGAATCCCTGCTATCTGTTAGCTCAATGGAATCTTTTTCTTTACATGCAGCTTTAATGAGGAACCTATCCAATGACACTTGCTTTTGCCTTCTTTTGAGGATTTCGCGGAAATGGGACATTGCTTTGTTAAACAGGTGCATAGCTCTCACTGCTACAGCCTTATGGGAGCGGTTCTTTCCTACAAAGTTTTGCACTGTTTCCCACATTTTACACATCTCCCTAATCTCACTTGAAGTGACCGATTCCTCTGCCTTTTTCTCTTCGTCCTCTGCAGGTGAGATGTAGATGTTAGATTTATAAAATCTTGCAATTTCAGCCACTTGCATACCTCATTCACACTTCGCGATGATTTCCTTGTTAACGTCCACCGTAATCATCTCCTTCTTATTGCCTTTCTTTTCAACTTTTTCTGCATGGGGGCTATTGTATAAGCTCACACGGATATTGACTACAGTACAGTATTAATAAACTCTTGTCATATACTGTATTTAATATAACTGGCAATAAGGCAGCAAAGGAAAGGGTCTTTATCTGCAGGCAGCCGGACCTAGAATGGAGCAAAGCACTCCCAAGCTTACTCTTGTATGGAAAAGCAAACGACTGCCTATAGGTGCTTTGAAGTGACAAAACTACACTAGTGCCAGTTGTGGGCACCTTCCAATGTTCTGGAAAATCACTGATTTTTGCCAAACACCGTGACCTGAGACTGAGCATTCGAGCATGGGGGGAGGGGGGCGATCACCCACAACCCCGCAGCGAGAGAGAGAGAGAGAGAGAGAGAGAGAGAGAGAGAGAGTTGTGATCATGTGGCATTCGGTACCGCATACTACTCATATTGCAAAACATCACTCTTTTATCAAGTTAGAATGTATTAGAAATGTTTGCTCGTCTTGTGGAACACTCGCAGAACAAGTTACTCGCAATCCAAGGTTTTACTATATACGTTTAATCAACCATGTGTCCAGCACAAAAGTTTTAAGCATGTTAACCTAAAATGCAAGTACAGGAAGATAATTTGTGCCAATTTTGATGGCATAAAGGTTGGAATCCTATAATCATGTGCAGGATTCTTGACAATCCAGCTCCAACCTCTTTCGAGTTTTATCGCTGACCAATCCTTAAACTAGTGCTACTTAAAGTGTGTTTGGAGCCTGTTGTAGGTCAGTGAACTGCTTTTTACAGGTCCTGTATGAGCTATGTAGAAATAGGAAGTAAGCACTTGTAAATATTTATATCACATGATCATTTTTGCAGTAATTCATTGTTATTGAATTTTATGAAAGTGTTGGTCCTGGCAGATTAGAAATTTAAGACAACAAAACTAACATGTTTCTTCACCATTGCTGTTAAAAGTTTAAGAAGCACTGTCTTAACCCTCCCTGACTCTTTTGTTGCTATAAACATGCTGTTCCCCTTTTCAGGATTTCCTCTTCATACCACTTCCTCCTGCTTTTATATTAAACCCAGACCTATCTCAACCAGTTTTCTAACTGCTATTCCAGATTGCATAATTCCACTCATTTATTCAATCAAGAAATGTTGACGAGAGGCTTACTATGCATCGGCAGAGAGCAAATTTTATATAAAAGCATAAATATCAAACAATACTCTGTTCCTCTTCAAATGGTTACATATACTTGGCAGTCAAATGTCATGTCAGATGACAATTTACTTTCAATGATTTTATGTTTAAGGATGGCATCAAAATATGGGGACTAAATGATGTCACACCTTCTAGAAATTTCCCACCAATCACTGCTGACATAGATCAAAATTCTTATGGAACACATTTCTGTTACATCAGACTGCAATCTCTAAATCAGACTCACTTTGCAGATGGAAGTTTTGTCTAAACAGTGGCGCATACAAGTGCATTTCCTGGGGGCAACTACTTGCCACTTGAGATAGAAAAATTATAGGTCAACTCACAACACAACAGACTAAAAGAACAAAGCAAACAGCAAGGAGATCAGCTAAGAAGCTTTAGAAAGAAGAAAGGCAGGAAGAAAAACAATGTCCACAGCAAGCAAACACGCTGATGATAGAGCTCAGGCTAACTTTTACTTGGGCCAAAATACTGATGAGCAAAACTGCCATATATTCTATCTAATTTTTGGTTTATTCATAGTTTTGTTTTTAAAAGAGATTGTATTAGACCCAAACCCAAGCCCGAGCCCACAACACTTCTTCTCCCCAAAACAAAGGGAAACCTGCAACTCTCATAGAACTGAAGTCCCTATGTTCTTAAATAAAACCAATTCCAAAGACAAGTGAGGTTTGTTGAACACACAGATGAGCCCAGAAATGGTCCCATCTTCTGAGCAGGGGCTCTATTTCACACACCATAGGTGACCAAATGACCCTGCATCCACTATTCTTAGTAGCAATTCTTGGAGCCAATATGAGGGAACACAATCAGATAAGTTAGTCTCTCTCCTCGTCCCAAACTTGATTTATAATCGCAGCCTCCCCTCACTCAGTGACCATCCCACCCCTTCCTCCCCACCTCCCTTGTCTGGGGTGGGGGATACAGTGTAGAGTCACGGACATACACACACATGTGTTTGCAAAGGCAGAACTTTCCGTGCAGGCTAGAAAAGGAAAGGAGCAGGGAGCGACACTCTGAAGTTGATTTGGGAAGCTGCTTTCACTTTCACTTCTTCTAGGGAATTCTCAACTCATAATTTCTGTAGCTTTGCTTTTAAATAAATGCAACAGTAGTTAGCAATGATTTAGCATTATGTACCAAGCACTATGCTGAGCTCTTTATAGACATTATTTCATTTCCTCCTTGCAAAAATCTTAATGACTAGATAACTGTTATTATCTCTATTTTACAGATGAAAAACTGAACTGGAGTCCGACTAGAGTTGTTGCTTTTAAGCAGAAGCAGGATTCCCGGGTTAATATTTAATACTTGGGATTTTCTCTTTGTCAAAGCCTGCAGATCCACACCATGTAGGTCTGACACATGCTACCGCTGCCAGCTCGTTTCAGAAATAAAAGAGATCCATATGGCATCGACTTTACTAGAGTAAATGATCAGTTCTCCCCTCCAGGATGGGGTGCTTCCGTGGATCCCTTTCCCATGTGCCACCGAAAACCCTTCCTGAGTCACTGCCAAGGTAAATTCTAGGTTTCTGGGTGCTTGGAAAAAAAAAAGATTCAATTATAGCAGGTATTACTGTGTTAGTAATTGCTTGAACCTTGAAATTGTGTCTCAACATGAAACTTTCCAGGCCCACCATTCATTTCACCCTAAGGTCATCAAAAAAATCTGTAGCAGTGAGGATTTCTTCATTGCTCTTAGGGAGGGCACTGCAGGGTCTGGTATTTCATGGATATGCCCAGGTGGGCTGTTTTGGATTTCCCTGTCCTGAGTTTTGTGGCTTTTCCAAGAATAACAGGAAATAAACGTAAGGTGTATTTCTCACAATGCTTTCAATGCAACGAAGCAGGAAGACCCCTGGCTTATCTACTGGCTCTAGTGAGTTCACTTGACAGTGCGAGGTGCTAATGACAGCCTGTGGCAGGAGAAAGGAGAATGTGGGAAAGCAAGAAAATGAGAGGAGAAGACAAAGGAAGAGTCAGAAGAATAAGGAGGAGGAACAGGAGAAGAGGAATACGGGGTAGAAAGAGAAGTGTCACATAGGCAGTGGAGGGAAATAAGACTCTTCTCCTGACAATTTCTAAACAGTCTTTCCTTCAACATATGAAAGACCAATGTTCCAAATACCATAAAAATGAAATTTAAAAGATTCTTCTCTCTGTTTTTATAAAATCGGATCTGCACTAAGATAAATGTTTTTACTTACCTAGGATCAATCAGGAATTTGAAATGACTCTAAACACTTATGGGAGTATTATAGTGAATTACACAGACATGTACTGTGTTAGGAGGAAGATTAAGTGGCTGGACGTAGCAATAGAACATACTCTGTGATACCACCTTACTTCTCTTTCCATCTTTCAATGGGGGGAAGACTTAAGAACTTCTTTTAACTTCTAAATTCTCTATCTTTGCAATGTACACATGAGAAAGGGGCAGAGGGAGGACATGCTAAAATGTCCTTAGTATTTTCTAACCTTTTCAAGAGAAGTGAAAAGGAAAATGGTGATTAGATGACAGGATGGATGGATAGATAGATAGATAGATAGATAGATAGATAGATAGATAGATAGACAGGGCAAGCCTGGCATTCCATACATATCCCACCATTTTCTTTCAGTTACTATGAAATAAAAGATCATCATCCTAAATCACATGAATGAACCAAAGAAGATTTTGTGAGATGTATGCATAGAAAATTATATCTGACAAAAAGCCACCTACAAGGGCAGAGAACCACAGCTCCATGGCCAAGAGTCTTGGCCCACACTACATATTTGGTATCCAGACCATAATAATCCTGGAGAGGCCCGAAAGAGTTCCAAATTAATAGGACACCTGGTGATGGCTTAGAACTAATCCAAATACCTCCCAACCCCAAGGCTTGCTAGAACGAGGCTTGGGCATGCAACAACACCATCCTCCATACTTTCACTTCCCCTTGCGTAGGTACACTCTTGTCATGCTTCCACACGAAACCTTTTATAAAACTGTTAACGCTATGTTAACAAACAAATGAACAAACAAACAAACAAAAAACAGTAGACTTGGGGCAGGGGGAATCTAATATTAATTAATCTGGTCTAGGAATATTCATTTTTTCAAGCAGCTTCTCAAAGTCATCCAAAGATCTAAGATCCATGACTCTTCTGGTCTTTAGCCCACAAATTTAGTATCATTGAGATGGAATGCAAAGTTCATTTTAAGTTGGACTCTAATCCAAAATGTTTATCTGCTTGTCTGTCTCTTTGCTAAACTGTAAATGCTTACTCTGTGACCTTGGTACATAACTTGACCTATTTGTGTCTCATCTGCAAAATGGATTCGTATTGATATCTACATCTCAGGGCTATTGTGAAGTTTATCTGAACTCATATGAGTTAAATACTGAGTACTGTCTCGCATGCTGTTAACACTCAATAAATGTCAAGAACAGAAAAAGGCTCCAAGCCTGCTTCCACCTCAAAGGTGAACACAACCACACCACTCACAGAAAACACTACCTTTCTGTCATCTTTGTCACACTGTAGTGAGGCCTTCACGAGGACTCCACATTGATCCCCCCTCCCTTCTTTATATTTTTCAAGGAAAACAAAACAGAGCCCAGTAAGCCCTCTCTTCACTCTGCAGGCATGGGTGTTCAAGATAAATAATTTAAATACAGCATTTCATTAAATTTATGATCCATTTTTTTCACATTTTAGCATCCCTGAAAGAGGAATGCATTTAAAAATTTTTTTTTTCAACGTTTATTTATTTTTGGGACAGAGAGAGACAGAGCATGAACGGGGGAGGGGCAGAGAGAGAGGGAGACACAGAGTCGGAAACAGGCTCCAGGCTCTGAGCCATCAGCCCAGAGCCTGACGCGGGGCTCGAACTCACGGACCGCGAGATCGTGACCTGGCTGAAGTCGGACGCCTAACCGACTGCGCCACCCAGGCGCCCCGAGGAATGCATTTTATAATTGATAGCATCTTAGATTAGATGAAAAGGGTAATAATGTTGTTATTTCCCATGCGAAATATACCATTTCTGTGATTCCATTAATTCCATAGAATTTTTTTTGTGATCTTACCAAGGAAACTTGCCACTGTTTGCAATGTTGTTTCTATGAGACAATTAACAAGATAATATTTCGAAAAATGTAAACTTCTGTTAAATGGGCACTGCATACATACCGAAGATCACTTCCAAAATCCTGAGCCAAGGTCTGTTAAGGCTTACATAAAGTCTTATTTGGGGGTGGGAGAGAGGATTCCATCGCAAATAAATCAAAGTTCTGATGATGTCACCAGTAACAAGTGAGACTGACAACAAATACGATTGTCTGGAGAACGGGAGTGTCACTAGGGAAAGCTGGCCTAGATCTTTGTCCTCCTAACTCACTTCACAGAATGGCCACAAGCAGACAGTGCCAGAAGGTCATGTACCCCTAGATTCACTATTTGTTATCGAGAGAAAGGGGGAGGGCAGCGCAGGTGACAAAGTAGACACAGAGAGAGACATACAGGCATCCATGCAAAGTGCTCTTGGTGGGTTTTTTTGTTTTTTTGTTTGTTTGTTTGTTTTTGCTATCAAGTATGTGAAAGCTACCACCGGGGTCAATACTTGGGTCCCATGAGTAGCTACATCGGCATAATCACAGCTACACCTTACCCACATTCTGATAACTGATGGCTCACAATATCAAAAAATGTTCACCTTTGTTCAGGTTACTAGACACTCGCTCTCCCCTTCCCTTCTTCTCCCACACTTCACCCCACTCCCCTAAAATCAGTGTCTGAAAAGCACATCTCTTCTGGAAGTTGTCAGGGCATTTAGCCCAACTCAATCAAGCAGAGTAGGTAACAAATGGTGGTCTGCCTGCGCTCCTTCCTCGCTGAAGTGCTCACCCTGGACTCACAGCCCCACAGGGTCTTGGGAGTTTAACTTTCTCATGCCTTCTAGATCCATTAGAGAGTAGCCTGGGGACGGCAGTTTGCTGAGGGGGCCCTACCTAAAGAGAATGGCCAGCCCAAGATGGTCTGGGTGAGAAGTTTATGATCAGAGTTTGGCTAAGCAGGCCAGAGATGGAAAGGACAACCACACACAAAGAAAGCTGGGGGTAAGGGAGAGAATTGCCCCCCACAGTCTCCATCAACCACACACTGCAGCCAGCCAACCACCTGATAAATAAGCGCAGAGTCGGAAAATTAACAGGGTGTTCCTTCTACAACTTCAACGCCTATCCTTTACTCCCCAGCAACAGCCCTCCCTTCCCCCGCCAGGAAGAAGAAGAAGAAGAAGAAGAAGAAGAAGAAGAAGAAGAAGAAAGAAGAATAAAATAAAGAAAAGAAAAGAAATTCTAATTGCCACCCCTTCCCTTTCCTTTTCAGAAATTCCAGTACGGCGCCCACAGCCCTTCCCCGCTCCAAGGGAAACGCTCGCAAGGGAGGCCCAAACGCTCGCCACCCTCTCCCTCGCCCGTCCCGGCAACGGCCGGGTTCCGCGGAGTCGCCAGGTCGCCCGCGGCGCAGGGTTGGGGAGGCCGAGCTCGCCCGCCCCTCTCCGAGGACAGTCGGAGCCTCGCCGGCGACCTCCAAGTGCAACTCGCTGGCTGAGCCCACCGCCCGTCGGCCCAGCCCCTTCGGGCGGCCTCCTCACCTTGTCCTCTCTGCTGTGCCGACCGGTCCTGCCGCCTCCGAGCCCCCAGCTCCGGACTGGGTAGGCTCCGAACTCCCAGCAGAAATTGGGATGGGAGCCGGGAGGAGGAGGTGTTTGCTCAACTTCTGAGGACGTCATGCCTCTTCCTCCCACAGCCAATCAGCAGCCGCCCTGAGGGAACAACCTTCTGCTCCGCCAATCGGCGGCGCTGCCAGGTGCTAGGTCATGCCCTGCCCCTGCTCCTCCCCGAAAATCCTTCTGCCTTCTAGATCTCTGACCTGCGTGCGTCCTTAGCTGGGGGCATCACGTTCTCCCAGGACTTTGTAACTGTCCGTAGAAAGGACAGGCGGAGACACTGAAGGACGAAAACAGTCCGGACATTATACACTAAATAGATGTGTGTACCTGCTGGAAAAAAGTTGCAAGCCCACGTGTATTACGTTTGTTTAGCGATATACACTTCTCAAAGCATTTTCACAGCTTCATAATAAGCCGATGAAGCCAAGTGACAATTCTTAGAACAGTTGAAGAGTCCAACAAGCTGAGACTAGGAAATTAAGTGTAGTGTATCCCATGAATATTAAGAATCTATGTGTATATGACGAAGTCTGCTATTCTTAAAAAGTCTTGAATGGCCTTAAAGGGACAGGGGAAAATGCATTTCATAAAGACTAGCCTCAGCACTAGACACTGAAGAAATGCCAGATGCTCATCTGTGGTCCTCCTAGGGAGTCAATGGTCAAAGAGTAATTTTCCCTCCCGTTTTTATAACTTTCTCCAATACTTACACTTTTCTCATACCCAGCACGAAACTCTTGTATCAACAATCTAGAGCTTAGAACATTCTTATAAACTCTACTTGTACTCAAGTGCAGAGAAAATTAAAGTCTTTTCTGCAGACTGAGACTGTCCTCTGTATCTTTAACTTTACATACCCAAAATCATATTCCTAATCACTCCTCTAAAGCCTTTCCTTCGTGCTGTTTCCCAGTTCCATTCTTGATATCACCAGCTTCCTTATCACCACTGGGCCAGAACACCAAATCTGTTTCAATTCTTCCTGTAGTCTGTCAACCTTACCCCTGGGGTTGACTCCATCCTTTAAAATCCCTCTACTATCTCTCTTACCCAAACCTCTTTTATATACTACCTAGATCATATTCCCTTAAGGACACAACTCTGATCATCTCATTAGCCTGAGCAAAAGCCCCTGGGACTATCCACTATTTGTGGACCATTGTGCAAAGTCCTTCACACAACGTGTGAGTTGCTTAAGATATGGCTAAAATCAGCCATCTTAGCTTTATTTCCATAGAAGAATCAGCCTTTAACGAACACTGAAACACAGTCTGTGCTTTGCTATATCCTTAAGGATTAGGAGCCTGGATCAGAATCCTTACTTTCCCACCTTAAGCTGTAAATCATGGGCAAGTGACTTCATTTTCAAAAAAAGCCTAGGTTCCCTTATCTGTTGATAGACCAATAACAGGAACTACTTCAAGGGGGTCATTATGAGGATAAGAGAAGATGATGCCCAAAGTGCTCTTCCAAGTGTCTAAAGAAACTGACAGTTATTATTTATCTCCCATCACTGCCTGTCCACTTATCTGTAATTCTTATTGACAAAAACACTCACCTCTCTAAAACTAATCCATCCTTTAGGGTTCAGCTCAAATGCTACTTCATCAATGAAACTGTCCCTGAATATCAAGCAGATACGATCTCTTCCTTCTCTCTTCTGGGTCTGCCTCTCTGGTTGTACTTACCACAGTCTTCCTCATGCAATAGCCATTTCTATCTATCTTATCTCCATTTGTCATCACCAATGGCTCATAAAAACTTTAATAAAAGCAAGTATATGTTTATGTGTGTATATCCTTATTCATTTTTATTCCATTGCGTCTAACACAATACTATGCATATGACAGGCCAGTCAGAGTCTCAGAAGGAGACATGGCACAATCCAACCGGGAAAATTAGGAGACACGAAAAGAGTAAGTGTGTGCAGCAGTAAAGGAAGGCAAAAAAAGATGCTGCCACATCCTGGGACTAGCAGCAGTGAGAACCACCTGCAAGCCTTAATGTGGCCAGGGCAACAGATTATTACCAGGACTCAGAAAGAGCTCTAGCTGTGGTGTAGCTGAAGCTATAGAAGTGTCACTTGACAGTGGTGGCTTTTTTTAGCGGGCAGGAAGCTGCCTAAGGAACCGATAACTCCACCCAGAAGGAGCCACCTAAGGCACGAGTCAACAAACTTCTTTTTGTAGAGGGCCGGAAAATAAAGTCTTTAGGCTTTGCAAGCCATAAGATCTCTGCCACAATTGCCCAAATCTGTCATTTAGACTGTAAAAAGCAGCCACAGACAATACTTAAATGGATGGGTGTGACTGGGTGCCAATAAAAGTTTATTTATAAGAACAAATTACAGGCCAGATATGGACTGGGGGGCATAGTTTACAGACCTCTGGCCTAGGTAATGAATAACCCCCCCTTCATTCTCCAGAACACAAGGAAAGGCAGAGGGTTGGTGCAGCCCATAAATGTTAGTCCCTTGGAGACAGAGCAGGTACCAAGGGGGCAGAAATTATAGAAGATTCAAAGGAGAATATTCAGCACAAAAAGTGTTCAGCAAATGCTTGTTGAGATTAATGAATCATATGACTGGTTACTGTGAGTTCCTCTACAAATGGTTGAACACTCATGGGAAAACTCTTTCCCTGAATGGACAAATTTGGGAATGGGCCCTGGACCATGGTGACTCTACCAAGGATCCATAAGGCTCAGTCAGCCTCTCTCTTGCTTTAATTTGAAACCCCATGCACTTCTGACCTGCCCTCACCTTGAATAAATATTAACCTGGCCCCAAATCCTTCTTCTGTGAATTCTAAACTACTGTTCAAATGCTTATGGTATGCAGGAATTTTGCTAAATATGCACACGAGAAATACTAGTTCTTAAAATGGGGAATTAAAATGTTTTTCATCATAGTCATATTTGTTGTAATAAGTGTGACAGTTCTCAGAAATTTCTTCCCAATGAAAAGGGGCAACAGATGAGATTAAAACAAACCTGGGATATACCCCAAGTCAGCCCCCACAGTCAACCCCTCAGACACCTTCAATATGAGCGACCCATTTCACCCATGTGGGGCGCTAGGTTGACACTCTTAAATTAGAAAGCTGATCTGGGGCCACTCAAGCTGCGTCTCTTTCTCCCCACTTCCTTGACTTCCTCTTTTCCCAAATTGCTGCTTTGGTTTTGCCCTTCCTGAGAGACAATGAGGGTAGTAGTTAGGTATCCAAACACTGCAGTGAGCTGAACCTAGACATAATCCCTCCTTTTCCACTCACTAACAGGCCATCTTGTTTCATCATTTTCCCCATCAGGATAGTGGGATATATCATAGAGTTTGCAAGAACATTAAGTGATGCATGTTCTCAACATATGTGAGCTATTATTGGTGCTTACTATTTTATTCTATCTCATCTTCTCCTCCCCCCCCCTTTTGTGTGTGTGTGTGTTCAGAATTCACTCTCAAACTTAAGTGAACTTTGCTATAAAGAGAAAAGAGGTGAGCATTTGGAGGGAGGTGGTGCAAGGAATCCAGCGTACTATTAAGTTTGTTCTCTTTATTTCTCAAGATTTTATGTTTCTTACATGAACAGCAATTTTTACTATATCACCCATAATCTATCCACCCTAATAAATTATTCTATTATAAAGACAATTTTCTTGTAGGCAGAAAGTGCAAAGTCAAATGTACAAAATAAAAAATCATTTAGGAAGGAAAAGTTTCTAAATGACAATTACTACTGTTGCCTCCCCAGTTATCTTAGGAATGAAACATACCTTCGTTATCTTCAAGCAATTTAAAACTCTGATCAGGTAAGGCAAGAGCAGAAACCACCCACAGGTAAATCGTAATTCCTGCAAACAGGTTTTGGGTCGAGATAGTGATGTCCCAAAGGACTGTTCCCTCCCACCCTTTCATTAGAAAGCAGAGAAAACTAATTCCTAATTTACCTCCTCTCCCATTAGCAGCCCTTAAAGAGCATTCCTGACGACAATAAAACGCAAGAAAATTCCAAGTTCCTCGGCATTTCCAGAGTCAGCTTTTGCTGGTTTCTAATGTTTCACAAAGTCCTCAAGGGTGTTGGCATCCCTTGAGAATTATGTGTGTAGGTGTACCTCACTGGGTCCTGAGTTTGCTGCCCATCATTTCCCGCTTGGTAACAGTTATTAGAAGTCTACTAGGGCTTACAAATTTTCTGTTACATATCTTGCATTTTATAAATTGGCTGTGAATTGTATGCTATAATAATATAAGCAAATTTGGGGAATGCAAGTTTTGGAGTCTATCTCCCCAACAAATGATGGATCTAATCAAGGAAGAAAACTCAGTGCTCTTCTCTCTGCCTTATTTGAATGAAAGTCTCAAGAAAGAAGGTGTCTTGAAGCACTGAGAAAAGACTGGAGAAAGGAGGGAGGAGGTAATTAAAGCAAAAATAAAACACAGGCCTAGTTTTTCTGGAGTATTTCTAAGTGTAATTGAGCTGGAGAAAACCAGCAGGCCAGGTAGAGGTAGGAGAGTCAGGACCTTTCATACAAGCCCCAGTCTGGGTCAGGTACTGAATAAAACCAATCTTTTACCATTGTCATCACACCATAAAGATAGGAAGGAGAAAATTAAAAAACAAAAACAAAACATAAAATTTGGGTTTGTGCAGAATAAGAAGTAGCATCTAAGAAAAATAATCTCAGCATAGGCAAGGTCATGGCAGAAAGAAAAAAATCAGGTGAAGAAAGTACCCCTGACATTGAACTGACACTCATGATAATTGCCAGTTATATAGTTCCTCACAAAAATGTAATAGAACTTGAAAAGCACAGAAAAAGAACACCAGAGGAGGATGTTCCTGTTGGACGGTGTAATGTTGGCACTGCCCATGATAGTAGGTACAGGCCTTTCTGTCACTAGCACTTTCTGTCACTTATTGAAGGAGCCTAACCCTCTAAAACAAAACAAAGGCAAAAGACAAGAATGTGTGAAATAACCAGAGTGCTGCCTGGGCCAATACACATAGGCTAGCTGCAAATGTTTGTCAGCTGTTTTGTAAATGGGGTTTAAGTAAACACTTCCCCTACCCTAAGAAGCTAAATGCCCACAATGTCAAAGATGTGTCAAGACAAACACCACATCAATGTATAAACTCCTAGGAGTCAGAGACTCTGCGCTCTGTGTCTTTGGAATCGTCCAGTGTCTACTGCTCACCCTACACACACTGAGGCCTGAGGCATCCATGCAGTTATGTGGAAGAAACAGATTTGGACCACAGGTAACACAGGGAAATGACAAGAACAAAATGAGGGAGAGTGGAAAAACCAGGATGAAGGATGAAGTGAGCGGAGGGGGCCAGGCCTACAGCAGGAAAGGCAAAATGTATTCACTGCATGTGAGTCCAGTGCGACAGAAACAAGAAGCTGCCAGCAAGAACAGAAAAGTATTTCAAAAAGGGAAAAGGAGTCAAAGGTTTTGTAAAAAAAAAAAAAAAAAGAAACCCAAATCTTAGAATACATCTGTTGAATTTTAAGAAAGGAATTAGTTCAAGAAACCTTTCACAGCTAGCAACAACGTCAGCTCCTTAATACCTCTCTTCCTTGGGCATGAGGCTGCCCTTGCCCGCTTCCACCCTCAGCCCCTTCTCTCAGCCCCAGCCTCCTCCTGGCTGCTGTGAAAGCACCACGGTTTGGCTTCTGGAGGTCTGGCTGTGCTATCTGCTGAGCGACAACAGTGAGATACCTTCTCGACGGAAAGCAAGGGAACTGTGTCCCTAAGCACCTGAGTTCAGTGGCCTTTGTACTGAGTTGAATGGTGTCTCCCCAAAATTCATGTCTACCTAGAACCTCAGACTGTGACCTTGTTTAGAAATACAGTCTTTGCAGGTAAAATTAAGGTAAGAATCAAGATGACATCATGCTGGATTCAGGTGGGCTCTAAATCCATTGAAAATGTCATTCTAGGGGCGCCTGGGTGGCGCAGTCGGTTAAGCGTCCGACTTCAGCCAGGTCACGATCTCGCGGTCCGTGAGTTTGAGCCCCGCGTCAGGCTCTGAGCTGATGGCTCGGAGCCTGGAGCCTGTTTCCGATTCTGTGTCTCCCTCTCTCTCTGCCCCTCCCCCGTTCATGCTCTGTCTCTCTCTGTCCCAAAAATAAATAAACGTTGGAAAAAAAAAAAAAAAGAAAAAAGAAAATGTCATTCTAAGAGACAGAAAATAAAACACATGACAGCACAGGGAAGAGGGCCGTGCGAAGACAGAAGCAAAGATTGGAGTCATGCTGCCCCAAGCCAGAGAACCCCAAAGCACCAGGTACTGGAAGAAGCAAGAAAGAATTTTCTCTCTCTCCCCTTAGAGCCTACAGAGGGAGCATGACCACGCCAACACCTTGAGATTAGACTTCTGGTCTCCAGGATTGTGAAACAATAAAGTTCCGTGTTTCTAAACCACCCAGTTTGTGGCACTTTGTTATGGCAGCCCTGGGAAACCAATGTGCTCTCAAATCACCAAAGAGCCAGGCTGCCTTCCAATGTCTGGGTGATCGGGCATGTACCGTTATCTGAAGACACAAAACAAAATAAAATCATACAATGAACAAAGAAGGTGAAAGTAACTGCATAAGCAGGAGTTTGAGGTCAAGATCACTTTGTTGGATTGATCTTTGACAGCTTGTTTGCTCTAAAAGTCTAGAAAAACAGAAGCTAAGCTGGGGCCTCATGGTGAGCTCTATAAACAATTTGAAATACAGGTACACTGAGGCTGTTTGATCCTACTTTTAAAAGACTTATGCCTAAGGATTTTGGAGAAGCAGCTTTATACCTACAATTTCTACAGACCCATTTAGCAAGAGCATCTCACTTATAATAAACTGTGAAAAGAAAAGTGGTGGAAACAACTTGCTTTAAATCATTGTCATTCTTGACAAGTTGTCTGTAACTTATGCTCCCTCATTAGGTAGGCTGAAGAAAGCTTATCAGAGAACTGGTGAATACTATCTTGAAGATAGCATCATTGTTATTATACATGGTACACTAGACACAATAACCCCCAGAATGCGAGAAAAAAGTCAGAAAAGGATCACCCTCAGGTGAAACAGGTGAACAGCAACAAAATGGAGGGGAAAGTGGCCAAATTTAGAAATTGTTTCTAAATGAACTGCTGAAGGACTAAGATATTTCCCAGCTCTTCTTCAGGAGACCCTGTTGTCTTCTCACAAGGACCTCTATGAGATACAATAATATAAATGAACCATAATTTAATTTTTTGCTTTCTGCCTGAAGGAATGATATGGTAACAAGAGTAGTGAAATTTATGGAATCTAAGAAAAAGTAAACAGGGTCTTGAAAGAGTGTCCTTTGGCCAAACCAGCAGAGTGTCTATGTCCCTACGCTAGAAACACAGGGACAGATCCAGACACTGAGGAGCCTGGAGGAATTTTTTTTTTTTAAGTAAGATCTACCCCCAACATGGGGCTTGAATTCACAACCCCAAGATCAAGAGTCACATGCTCTTCCAGCTGAGCCAGCCGGGCACCGCTGGGGGAACTTTTTAATAAAAAAGGCAAAATTGTGAATTCAAAATGAGTACAGAAGTATTTATTTATACAAAGAAAAGAGAGGTGCCTGTGTGGCTCACTTCGTTAAGCGTCCGACTCTGACCTCAGCTCAGGTCTTGCTCTCAGGGTCATGGGTTCAAGCCCTGCATTAGGCTCCATGCTGGGCATGGAGCCTATAAAAAAAAAAATTCACAGTGAATTATTAGAGGCTTGCCAATTCAGGTCTCATTCTTCTGAAATCTCTTTAAGCAATTAACCAAAAATGTGTCCATAGGAAGTCTTCCGGTTGCAATTCTGGCTTCGCCTGCTATGTAAAACACTCTGCAGCTCCCAGCCGCTCCCAGCATTCACAGGGCTCTTGTAAGGGAGGAGCCAAAGCTGAAGGGTATTTTTTTACTTTCTATTACATCTACCTCCATAGAGAAGGTTGCATCCAGTTGTAACACAGACTTCCCTGCATAGGAGAGGATGCACTGTCAAGCAGTGACATGTACCTCTAATTGCAAATTAGTAATAAACTGATATTTTGGCTTTCAATCTCTTTTGAGTTCAATCTGCATGAGTCACTTCCTAAGAACAAAAAGTGCTGACGACAATGAGAGAGGTTGAATTTGGGGGCCCTAGCTAATAATATACTGAGACTCACTAGTTGACCAGCCAGCCACACTATATTTTTGACATTTTCAACAAGTGCCACCTGATTCTAAGCCCATATATCCACTTAGCAAGAAACACTCAACTCTTGCCCTTCCCAGACACACACACACCCCTCACAAGATACAGCTCACTCCATTTTTAAAAGACCAATTATGATCTCAGGTTAGGATAAATTCTATATCTAATATGTTCTTGGCCTTGACTGTACATCAGAATCACAAGTAAGAAAAATGTTCTAATAGTGATACATAAAATATTTATTTATTTAGTTAGTTAGTTATTTTGAAAGAGCGCGCAAGAGCATGAGCAGGTAAGGGGCAGAGGAAGGGGGAAAGAAATAATCTTTTTTTAAAAATGTTTATTTATTTAGTTTTGAGAGAGTGAGAGTGCAAGCGGGGGCAGGGGGACAGAGAGAATGGGAGAGAGAGAATCCCAAGAAGTCTCCATGCTGTTAGCTCAGAGCCCGATGTGGGGCTTAATCTCACAACCATGAGATCATGACCTGCACTGAAATCAAGAGTCAGACGCTTAACCCACTGAGCAAACCAAGTGCCCCACAAAATAGGTTTTTAAAAAAGAAGAACAATCAATGCCATTGTATCAAGAGATAAATTAGGGTCTTAGTTAAAAAGAATCACATCTTAAAAAAAAAAAAAAAGAATCACATCTTGTTTCCCTAGGACAAGGCCATAGCAGTGCTATTCATGAAATGGAGTGATGGATGAGGGGATGTACTTTTTAGAAAAAGAGTTAAGTTTCATGCGTAATTTATTTCATATACTGCGGTATATGTCTAGATACAGGTGTCTAATCACTGTGTACTGAAATTACATTCATGCATATCTTTACCTTCTGGTAGATCGTCAGCCCCATGAAATCAGATAATGTACCTTATTCACTTTTATATTCTTGGTGTCCAGCTCAGAGCCTACAATACAGAAGGAGCTCAATAAATATTTTATGAATGAATGAGCAAATAAACATACCTGTGAAGGAAATTAACTAGTGTTTGATAATCTGTTTAGGAACTGAATCATCTACACTGAAGCTTTTTTGTCCATTTTCCAACTCCCAAAGAAAGACAAGAACTCTGGTACCTGAAGCCCTGATGTCTGGGAATTCTGATTCTCTCATTCTATTTGGCCATCAGATTCTCCCAAGGACTATCTTCTCTTGGATTCTTCACTCCCTTACTGCACATGCCCATAAATTCATATCACCACTCCTTGCAATTATTCTGTAGTGCTGATTGCTCATCTAGAATACTAACTGTTATATCCCCATATTCTCTATTTTCTGTGTTCCGTCTTCCAAGCTGCATTTCCCTTACCACTTGTAGCTGCATCCCAATGCCAATGGCTGTCCTCACCTGATCCCTCACAATTTGTCCTTCCTTCTATGATGTATCAGTCCATGTACTAGCAGGAAAGAAATGGTAAGCACAAATGCTGGAACTGAGAGTTTAATGAAAGTATTATTTAAAGAGATATGGAGAAAGCTAAGGGGAGCAAAAAGCTTGGGGAAATACCCAGGGACCAGCAATAGAGGGAAATCATTACTACTCCAGAAGTTAAGAGGCAAGAATAGTGAATGTTGCTTCCAGAGACTGAAAACAGTATGGAGCCATCAAAGAGGAATTGCTGATAGAAGCTGTATCCATAGAATAGAGCCTCTGCCAAATCTGTGATCAAGAAAAGGTGGGAGAGGGGAAATACATACTCTAACCTCTTTCTCCTCCCATCTTCCAATACCCCATGGCTGCCTTCCTTTGACCAAACTGATCTAGAAGCCAAAGGACAAAAGAACCTTGATAATGGAATCCATAGAGGTCAGTGTCCTAGAGCACAAAAGGTGAAGGGCATGGTATGGATCAAGATATGGGTGGAGAGAAGCAAACAGAGAATAACCAACACAGTCTATCTCCCTTTTGCATCCACCCTTGACCTTTTAGTGGATGAAGAACTTCTGGTCCCAGCATGGAGAAACACAAACTGTCATCAGCCGCAGTATTGTTGTTGAGTGATGTCAGCTCTTTCATACTTCCTATTGGAACCTAAATTGTAATGTTAGCCACCATTAGCGCTCTTATTAAAATGGAAGAGGGAAAAGGGGGAAATAATTAATTAAAACTAGCTTCTACTGTGCTCTGAAGCCAGTCACAAGACCTAAATTGACAATAATAGCTTCCCTGTTTTATCACTCATTCCCTTACCCACTACCAGTATCTTGGCAGTACAGAATTCTTTTAATTTCAGTATAGTTGACAAAGAATGTTAAATTGGTTTTAAGTGTACAACATAGTGATTCAACTTCTGTATATGTTGGGGCTCCTGGGTGGCTCAGTCGGTTAAGTGTCTGACTTCGGCTCAGGTCACGATCTCACAGTTCATGAGTTCAAGCCCCACGTCGGGCTCTGTGCTGACAGCTCAGAGCCTGGAGCCTGCTTTGAATTCTGTGTCTTCCTCTCTCTCTGCTCCTCCCCTGCTCATGCTCTGTCTCTCTCTGTCTCAAAAATAAAAACATTTAAAACAAAACCTTCTGTATATGTTATCCCATGTTCACCACAAGTGTAGCTATCATCTGTCACTGTATGATGCTATTACAATATCATTGACTGTATCCTCTATGCTATAACTTTTATTCCCATGACTTATTCATTCCTTAACTGGAAGCCTATGTCTCCCACTCCCCTTCCCCCATTTTGCCCACCTCCCCCTCTTCTCTGGCAACCATCAGTTTGTTCTCTATATTTATAGGTCTAATTCTGCGTTTTTGTTTGGTTGGTCATTTGTTTTTTTGTTTTTTGTTTTTGTTTGTTTTTTGTTTTAGATTCTACACATGAGTGAAATCATAGGGTATTTATCTTTCTCTGTCTGACTTATCTCACTTAGCGTAATACACTCTAAGTCCATCCATGTTGTTGCAAACGGCATGATCTCATTTTTTAAGCTGTATAATATTCCTGTGTGTGTGTGTGTGTGTGTGTGTGCGCTTGTGTGTGTGTGTACATACCTGTCAGAATGGCTGAAATAAAAAACATAAGAAATAACAAGTGTTGGAGAGGATGTGGCAAACAAAAGAACCCTCAAGCACTATTGATGGGAATGAACAGAATTCTTCATCTACCAAGTTGCCCAAACATTCTTTCCTCCAAAATACGAGTCCTTGATATTTTTGACTTTATTAAGCTATTGCGGTTTTCATTAATTAGTGCTTTGAGCTGGGAATTGTAGATTTTACATATATCCCTTGTGTACCCCCTCCAGAGCAGCCAGAAGTGTCCAATCTATTTCACAATTTACCTCATGGTTGCTGCAGCAACAAAGTGCCACACTATTTGATCTCTCGCGATTTAATCCTCTCCCTGTATTCCATCACAAGCTATCTCCTATGATAATTTGAGTAATGTGTTGTTAATGTGTGATACACTATATCCCATTTTGCCCCCACAAAGGAATGTATTCATACACTCAAATATGTGAGCATTGTAATCCTAGAATGCTGTTTTTGGGACCTGCCTCCCGAGGTCACTTCTCAAAAGAATATTAGCCAGAGTCTCAACAGAAACATAATTCACTCAAAGAGTCACTTGGCCTCTTTTTCTTCCCATATCACAGACTTTATCCAACCCAAATCAACAAGAAACCTTAGAGTAAACTCTGGGGGTGCCATCCATAAAAATCACAGAACAAGTGAGCCTCCTGGGGCACAGAGCAAGTCAGAGAAACCTGGAGAATGGGTGTGATGGAGCAGTCAGATAATGACCACATATTTTTTTAAGTAAGTTGTTTTTTTTAAGTTATAATTCCTGAATTATAAAATTTAAGGTTGAGAAGACTTCAATCTTCTTTACTGAGGAAAAAAATCTGTATTTGTCTCTTAAAAGCAATTAATATGAAAGACTATATGAACATGTGTATGGAAGATGCTCTCTGCTCTAGAAGCCTGAGACCCCACTATCTAAATCCACTTTTTTTTTTTAATTTTTTAAGTTTATTTATTTATTTTGAGAGAGAGACAGAGATAGGGAGACAGGGAAGGGCAAGAGAGAGAGGGAGAGAGAATCCTAAGCAGGCTCTGTGCTGTCAGCACAGAGTCCGATGTGGGGCTCAAACCCATGGACCGTGAGTGAGATCATGACTTGAGCTGAAACCAAGAGTCAGATGCTTAACTGACTGAGCCACGCGGGCGCCCCTAAATTCACTTCTTAATGGGGAGATTACTCAACAAATGCCAACATGACTTATAATTATTTCACTTTGATTATATTTTCCTTTTGAGGTTTAATGAATTTGAATATTTTGCTGGTGAAATTTTGTTAAAATGGAATTTATCAGTTTTAGAATATAATTTATTACAAATTATATTTGCTATAATTACAACTAGAAATATTCCTTCAACAATACTATACATGTTTGCCAATGTTATTTAGGGCAAACAAAATTACCACCAGAGCAAATGTGAGCATTTTTAAATTTCTCATCACCTGGTGGGGATGGCTTTATTCTCACCCAGTTATATCCATTTCATGGAGCCAAAAACCGATTTGAGGAAGAAGGAGCAAAACGTTTCATTTCCTGCACCTCCTTATCTCGGCCTCTCACCAGCAACACTCCATAACTTTCCCTTTTGGGTGAAGGAGCGGAAGTAAGAAAGAGGTGGGTTGTGTTCAGGCCGCTTCTATTGTGGTTATTATTAGCTCAGTAAATGAAGAGATGAAACTGGAGAAGCAATTGTCTTTTGCCCTACTTCATTATGATCACCAAATTTGTCCATGGCCTGTTTCACTGAAGCTTGACCATTAATATTTATACCACTTTATGGCTTGTGCCATGAACACATTTTACTGTTATTATTGATGATGTATTAGCTTGCTTGCTAGCATTTCCATAACAAAATATCATAGACTGCGTGACTTAAACAGAAATGTATTTGCTTACAATTCTAGAGGCTACAAGTCCAAGATCACAATGTCAACAGATCTGATTTCTTCTGAGGCCCCACTCCTTGACTTGTAGATGGGCAACTTCTCACCATATTCCCACATGGCCTTTCTTTGGTGCATGTACATCCCTGGTGTCTGTATGTACTAATCTCCTCTTTTTATAAGGCCACCAGTTACACCAGATTAGGTCTCACCTAATGGCCTCATTTTAACATAATCATCTCTTTTTTTTTATGTTTATTTATTTATTTATTTACTTTGAGAGACAAAGAGAGATAGTGGGGGGTGGGGGGCAGAGAGAGAGGAAGAGAGAGAATCCCAAGCAGGTTCTGAATTGTTGGCACAGAGCCCAATGTGGGGCTTGATTCCATAAACCATGAGATCATGACCTGAGCTGAAATCAAGAGTCAGACACTCAACCAATGGAGCCACCCAGGTGCCCCTTAACTTAATCACCTTTTCAAGGGTTCTATCTCTGAAAACATATCTGAGGTACTGGAGGTTAGGGCTTCAACATATGAATTTTGAAGAGACACAATTCAACCCATAATGGATATGTTTATACTGCAACATCAGCCTTGCACTGTGTACAAACCATATTCCTGCTTCTCTGTCAATGCCAGGCTAATGTTCACCTCCTTTTCTTTACTCCTTGGGTTGACTGACATGCAGTTCTTATTATGAAAGCATGTGATGAAGCAGCCTAGTGACAGACAATAACTTTTTTTTTTTAATTTTTTTTCAACGTTTTTTATTTATTTTTGGGACAGAGAGAGACAGAGCATGAACGGGGGAGGGGCAGAGAGAGAGGGAGACACAGAATCGGAAACAGGCTCCAGGCTCTGAGCCATCAGCCCAGAGCCTGACGCGGGGCTCGAACTCACGGACCGCGAGATCGTGACCTGGCTGAAGTCGGAAGCTTAACCGACTGCGCCACCCAGGCGCCCCAGACAATAACTTTTTAAGACTCTCTTGAGATCTATTGATACCTATCAGGAATCACTTAGTCATAAAAACATTGGCTCGGGGCTAGAATATGACTGTATAAATAGGAGAGAATCCTGGGGAGCACATGCTGGAGTAGTGAAGAATGAAAAAGGTACTAAGAGAGTATGATGTGAACCCAAAAGGAGCCAACACAAGGGAAAGTTTGATACAAGAAGAATAAGGGAGTATCTGAAGAAATTTCCAAACCAAAGCACAGGCAGTTGAAGACACTCTTCAATTCTCATGACCGCCAGCATGGCTGTGCCTGGAGCACTTCAAAAGCAGAAGAAGAATGTGTAGTCATGAAAAGGAGCTCATATTGATGAGACAAGTAGTATAGTGGCAGAATCAACAGAACTTTGAAGGTGCCTGGAAACCAAGGGGAGACAGGGAGAGAAACAGCAGAATTGAAAACAATTAAGTCGGAGGACAGTGCCTAATACAGTAAGTAGAGGTTAAGAATTGTATTAGAAAATCCAAATACAATGTTCCAGCAAGATAACCTACCTGACAATATACAGTAGGAACTGGGAAATTCAAGACTAGAGTTAGAACACTTAAGGCTAGAGATAAGGATTTGGCATGTATATGCACAGATAACACAAACCAGGAGCTGGTGAGGATACTGAGAGCAAAGAAAAAGAAGAGAGCTGAGGACATGAACTCTCTGGAACCCTTCTAGACTGGACTATGATTCCATTTATATGTCATTCTTGAAAAGACAACGTTATAGCAACAGAGGAGAAATCATTAGTTGCCAGGGTTAAGGATGGGAGCAAGACGTTATTGGCCTGAGGGAGTCTTATGGACAATAGAACTGTTCTGTATCTTGACTGTATGGGGGTTAGAGTTTAAGAATTTATACATGTGTTAAAATTCATGGAGCCGTTCTCAAAAAAGGGTAAATTTTACTCTATGTTCACTTTAAAAATAAAGTACTGGTTATAAAAAGTTTTCATTTTGATTTTTTTTTTCTTCCCAATCAGATGAAAGACCCATTGGCCTTATTTCACTTGCTGACAAACTTCTCAAAAGACTATTGAACACTAGAACTTCCCAAACTGGTTTACTCAGGGAAAGAGTTCCAGAGAAATTAACAGCTTTGATGGGAAAAAACTTTCTCAACTCAGTCAAACGAGTTTCTTTTTTGTTATGACAAAATATTTCCTAGATTCTTCAATATGTTATTGTTTATTGTGAAGCTCTGAGAGAATAATTTATGACACATTACCCAAGTTTCTTTTTTTAAGTTTTTTAATTTATTATTTTAATGTTTATTTATTTTTGAGAGAGAGAGAGAGAGCAGGGGAGGAGCAGAGAGAGAGGGAGACTGAGAATCCGAAGCAAGTTCCGGGCTGTCAGCGCAGTCTGACATAGGCCCCGAGCCCATGAACCATGAGATCATGACCTGAGCCAAAGTCATTTGCTCAACCGACTGACCAGGCTTCTGTGACTACAAGATCTATGGTTGTTGGTGTATTAACATATCCCTTAAGTATCCGTTGTCTTAGCTAAATCTGCTATAGCAAAATACCATAGGCTAGGTGATCTATACGGCCGAAATTTATTTCTCATAGCTTTGGGGCCTAGGGAATCCAAATTCAAGGTGCCAGCAGATTCAGTGGTAGAATCAATAGAACTTTGTTGTGTTTTCATTTTGCTACTCAGGAGTGGGATTGTGAGATTTATGGGAGGCTTAACTTTATAAGTAACTGCCACTCTGTTTTCCAGAAATGGCTCTGTCATGTTTTAGCACCACCAGGAGGCCAGAAGAGTTACAGTTATTCTGTATCCTCACCTGTACTCAGTACGTTCAGTCATCTTAATTTTAGGCAGTCTAATATACATATATATAATGACATTAAAAATGTGGTTTTGTGTTTTCCAAATGGCTAATGATGTTGAATAGCTTTTCATATGCTTATTTGCTTATTGGTCTTTCATATAACCCCTTTGGTGATCTGTCTTTTCAAGTATTTTGCACATTTTTAATTGGATTGTTTTCTTTCTCTTCAGTTTTGTGAGATTTTATATATTCTGGATGTAAGATCTTTGTAGAGTATCTGGATTGCAAATATTTTCTTTTTGTAACTTTTTATTTTTATTTTTTACTCCCTGTTCAGGGTTTTCCACAGAAAGAAAGGTTTTAATTTTAATGAAACCTGATTTTATTATTTTTTTATGAACTCTGCTTTTGCTCCCTTACCCAAGAACTTTTTGTTTAACCCCATAAAAATTTTCCTAGGATTACTTTAAAAAATTTTATGGTTTTAAGTTTTACGTTTAGATTATGAGCAATTTTAAAATTAATTGTTGCATAAGATGTGAAGTTATGTCAATGTTCTTTTTTTTTTTTCTAGTGCTTGTCTAATTGCTGCAGCATGATTTGTTTAAAAGGCTACCCTTTCTCCCTACACCTGGGTAGCTCAGTCAGTTAAGTGTCCGACTTCGGTGAGAACTGTTATGTTCTCACGGTTCATGGGTTTGGGCCCCACATCAGGCTCTGTGCTGACAGCTCAGAGCCTGGAGCCTGCTTCAGACTCTGTGCCTCCCTCTCTCTCTCTCTCAGAGCCCCTCTCCTGCTCATGCTCTCTTTCACAAAAATCAATATCATTAAAAAAAATTTTTTTAATAAATAAAAGACTACCCTTTCTCTATTGAATTGCCTTTGCATCTTTGTCAAAAGTAAATCAATGTTTAATAGCTCTATTTCTGGACTATCTATTCTATCCCATTGATGTATGTGTCTCTTTGCCAATACCACACAATCTCGATTGTTCTGGCTTTATAGTAAACTTAAAATCAAGTTTAATAGTTCCTCTAACTTTATTCCTCCTTTTAAAAGTGTTTCGGCTATCCTAATTCTCTGCCCTTCACATATAAATGTTTATATAAAAAAAATCCTGTTGTGATTTTCATTTGAATTGCATTAAATCTGTAGATCAATTTGGGAAGAATTAATATCCTCATTATGAAATCCTTTAATTTGTGAGCATTTATTTAGGTCCTCTTTGATCTCTTTCCTCAAAATTTGCACTTTTTAGCATACAAATCTTGTACATTTTTTTGTTTAGCTTCATACCTAAGTACTTAAGGTTCTAGAGTTTTTAAAACGTATTTTTTTTTTTAATTTTTTTTTCAACATTTTTTTATTTATTTTTGGGATAGAGAGAGACAGAGCATGAACGGGGGAAGGGCAGAGAGAGAGGGAGACACAGAATCGGAAACAGGCTCCAGGCTCCGAGCCATCAGCCCAGAGCCTGACGCGGGGCTCGAACTCACGGACCGCGAGATCGTGACCTGGCTGAAGCCGGACGCTTAACCGACTGCGCCACCCAGGCGCCCCCTAAAACGTATTTTTTAATGTTAGTTTCAACTGCTATTCTTAATATATAGAAATAAAAGATATTTTTGTTGTTCTTATATCCAGTTTTCAACCATCAAACATATTTTACAGAACTCAAGAAGAGGTGAACATTCTATTATGTTAACCCAGATATTTACCATTTCTATTGCTGTTCCACCATTCCTGATATGTTTCCTTCTGGTATCATCTTCCTTTTGGCTGAAAAATGTACCTTAGCAATTATTTTAGAGCAAGTTTACTGGCAACAAAGTCTGTTAGTCCTCCCTCACCTGAGAATGTTTGACTACTCTAAGATACCTCATATAAGTAGACTCAATGTATTTGTCCTTCTGTGACTAGCTTATTTCACTTAGCATAATGTCTACAATGTCCATCCTTGTAATTTATGGTAGAATTTGTGATAGAATTTCCTTCTTTTAAGGCTGAATAATATTGCCCTGTGTGTGTGTGTGTGTGTGTGTGTGTGTGTGCGCCTGACATTTTCTTTACCCATTCATTGATGGAGATTTAGGTTGTTTCCATCTCTTGGCTATTACAAATAATGCTATAATATGCATGACAGTCCCAATATCCCTTTGAAATTCTCTTTTCAATTATTTTGGATAAATGCCCAGAAATGGGATTGCTGGATCATTCTGGTAGTACTGCTTATTATTTTTTGAGGAACCTCCACACTGTTTTCCATAGAAGTTCCCTATTTTACATGTATTATTTTTTGAGAAACCTGAACACTGTTTTGCATAGAAGATCCATTATTTTACATTTCCATCAACAGTGTAGAAGAGTTCCTATTTCTTCACATCCTCTCACTTACTTTTTTTACTTGGAGTTTTGTTTTTTATAATGGTCATTCTAACAGGTAGGGTGATATGATATCTCATTATGGCTTTGATTTGTATTTCTCTGATAATTAGTGATGTTGAACATCTTTTCATGTACCTGTTGACCATTGTTATCTCTTCCTTGGAGAAATGTCTCTTCAAGTAGTTTGCCCATTTTTAAACTGTTATTTGCTTATTTGCTTTTGAGTTATATATTCCTTATATTTGGATACTAACCTCTTAACAGATATATGGTTTGCAAATATTTTCTCCCTTTCCATAGTTTTCTTTTCACTCAGTTTCCTTCTTGCGTAGAAGCTTTTTAGTTTGATGTAGTCCCATATATATATTTTTTTCTTTTGTTGTCTGTGATTTTGACATCATATCCAAGAAACATTACCAAGTGCAGTGTTACAACACTTTTTCTCTATTTTCTTTTAGAAGTTTTATAGTTTCAGATCTTACATTTAAGTCTTTAAGTCATTTAGGGTTGACTTTTTTGTTTGGTGTAAGATAAGGGTCCAGTTTCATTTTTTTGCACGTGTGTATCCAGCTTTCCCAACACTATTTGTTGAAGAAACTATTCTTTACCTTTTGTGTAGTCTTTGCATCTTTTTCAAAGAGGATTTGACCACATAAGTGTGGGTTTATTTCTATGCTCTCTATTATGTTCCACTAATGTATATGTCAGTCTTTATGCCAGTACCATACCTTTTTGATTACTGTAGCATTGTAATATGTTTGAAAGTCAGGAAATGTGAGGCCTCTAGTTTTATTCTTCTTTCTCAAGATTATTTGGTTATTTGGAGTCTTTTGTCATTCCATATGAATTTCATTATTTTTTTTCTATTTCTATAAAAATATGATTTTTTTCTATTTCTATAAAAATAATAATAAAAATAGGATTTTGATACAAATTGTATTTAATCTGTAAAGTGCTTACAGTAGTATGGAAATTTTAACAATAGTTAGTCTTGGAACACTTCTGAACCCCTTTTGTGAGGCCAGCATTACCCTGATGTTAAAGCTGGACAAAGACACTACAAGAAAATTACAGGCCAATAGCTCTTATGACTATTGATGCAACAAAATGCTAGCAATCTGAACCTAACAATACATTAAAAGGATCAGACACCATGATCAAATGGGATTTTTATGAGGAGTGCAAACATGGTTCAACACTGGAAACCAAACTGATACATCACATTTACAGAACAGAGGGTAAAAATTACATGGATCATCTCAATAGATGTAAAAAAGGTATTTGAAAAATTGAACACTCTTTCATGATAAAAACACTCAACAAACTAGGAATGGAAGGAAATTACATCAACATAGTAAAGGCCAAATATGAAAAGTCCACAGCTAACATCCTTCTCAATGGTGAGAAATTGAAAGATTTTCCTCTAAGATCAGGAATAAGATAAGGATGTCCACTCTTATTCAAGACTGAATGGAAGTCCTAGCCAGAGTAATTAGGCAAGAAAAAGAAATAAAAGACATCCAAATCAGAAAGGAGGAAATAAAATTATCTCTGTTCACAGATGACATGATCTTATATGTAGAAACCCCTCAAGGTTTCATTTTAAAAATTGTTAGAACTAATATATAAATTTAGCAGTTTCAGGATACAAAATCAACCTGCAAATATGTATACACTAACAGTGAACGATCCAAAAAAGGAAATTTAAAAAGCAATACTATTTACAGTAGTATCAAAAAGACTAAAACATTTAGAAAAAAACTTAAGGAAGTGAAAGATTTGTTCCCTGAAAACTACAAAGCATTGATGAAAGAAACTTTCAAAGACACAAAGAAATGGAAATGACATCTTGTGTTCACTGATCAGTTTCACTCCAAGCACAGTGCCTGTCCTTGTCCCTCTTTTGTCCCAACTTAGTATATCATTAGCATATCATTACAAAATATCATTTTTTTAACCATTTATTGCACCCACGATTTTCTGTCCCTCCCTGTTCTCCAGTTCTGAAAATCACTGACTACTAGAATTGCTATTTAAGAATAAAGGGTTGCATACTGCTGCTGGAAGTGGCTAAGAGGAATAAGAAAAGGAACCTAATACCCTTTTATCTTCATCCTGTGATATGGAGGGCTGAAATGGTCTCCAACTGAGATACTGTAAAATATAAATGTAGTTTCATCAAAGCCAGAATTTCGAGCAGAAAAAATAACATGTCTATTTGGAATATTTCAAAATTTGTTGACAACAGAATTATCGAGAAAGAAGACGGTTGTTAGTATCAAGGAAATGTAAGTCTGGGCAGAACTCACACACAAAAAAATAGGTTGAACTGGATAGCGGTGAAAAAAATGATTAAAGGTAATTGGATGGTTTTCAGTGGTATTTTAGTTCCTATAGCTTAATCTTCCTCCCTTCTGAGGTGGCCTGATGGAGAGAATATATTATAAAAATCAATAGCTAAGCAAAAATTTATTGTCAATTTTATTAACACCTTGGATCTCAATGGTAAATAAGAATAAGAAGATACAGTTTAAGTTCAAACTTAAAGGGAGATCTACTCTCATGAGTACTGGAAGGGAGGGAAGGACAGTTGGAGGGAGGGATGATATGCAAAGCATTCACCTAATTCACTAACCCAACCAGCCACATGAATGAGAAGAGCAGGCCTACGTCATTTACCCAGACTTCTGCTTGTTGTGAAGAAGTTATCCAATTTATCCAATTTGCATTTAAATCCAAGAGCATGTCAGAGGACAAGAGACTGTGTCGCCAAAAGGCACTGATGTAGCACTATCACTCAGACTCCAATGAATCAGGTTTGCAACTCCTCCTCTTATGGAGAGGAGTGAGGATGGGGTGAAAAAAAGAGGAAGGCCAGAGGAACTCCCTTCAAAATTCCTCTGTAGTATGAATTTGGGTTGGTCCACAAGTCTCTTGCATATGAACAGACGCAGAAACTCAGGAAAGAAGGGGAAATGTTTCCCCTCTTCCACAGTAGTTAACGAACCCAAAGATTTCCATAGGAACACTGGTGTAGGAAGAGCACCTAGTACAAGTTGAGTTTTAGGTTCATTTTAAACATTAAGGAAATAGAATTAGTTATAGGGTTGTAGTGTTTTTTAAGTGAAAACAAGGTCAGCTGACATGATTTTCATGGAAACTCGTAAATTATGGAACAATGAAAATGGCAACCAGATGTTCACTGCAATTTATTCTTGAATGTTGGCAATGAAAGTTTCCACACCTTACTTCATGAGTTCATACAAACTTCCCAAATCATGAGATGCTGTTCTTTATTTGTCCCTCAGTTTTATATCCCAAATTTTAAACAACTTCTTCACTTCAAGAGAGAGTGACAGAAATTCCTTGTGGACCAGAACAAATTAATTAATCTCTTTATTCTCATAAAGATCTAGCATAGTGGCTGACACATATTAGATACTCAATAAATGTTTATTCATTTAATTAAAGGAAGAAGTGAACAGCAATGTGCAGGAACCAACTGGAACTGGATGTTACTGATGGTTAAATATTTGGAAATACTGAGAACCAGTCATTGTTAGCTTAAAAGTCACCATGATTGGAGTATATACACCATGGAAATCAGCAAACACTATGAAATCAGGGCTTGCTTGCTTATTTATTTAAGTGTTTGTTTGTTTGTTTGTTTGTTTGTTTGTTTTGAGAGCTGATTTATCAGAACACCACTGCCCACCCCTGTCACCATATCTTTCTTCCTGGTGATTTAAACCCAAGTTTATTAACTTCAGACAGATGGAAATATAGCCACATAATGTCTGCTCTATTTTGCATTATCAGGTATTTTTTGTTTGATCACATCTTAAGAAAGGTTGAAATCTGGATTTGTTAAGAGATCTTAATATGGATTTAGAGATAAATGTATGTATATGCTTTTTTCTCCTCAGTTTTAAGTACATATTCATGTACTTTTTTTTTTTTTATTTTTTTTTTCAACGTTTATTTATTTTTGGGACAGAGAGAGACAGAGCATGAACGGGCGAGGGGCAGAGAGAGAGGGAGACACAGAATCGGAAACAGGCTCCAGGCTCTGAGCCATCAGCCCAGAGCCTGACGCGGGGCTCGAACTCACGGACCGCGAGATCGTGACCTGGTTGAAGTCGGACGCTTAACCGACTGCGCCACCCAGGCGCCCCTTCATGTACTTTTTTAAAATCCTAATATTTAAAAGTTAGCATTGGTCAAGGGAACCCAAGGCAAAAGCTAAACAAACTCTGGCAAACTAAAAGAATTGATAAAATGACAAATACACATAAAGATTCACTGACATGAAGTGGAAAACAGTGAAACAATTCCCTCCCATGCAGTAGCAGCCTGTTTTGTGCCTTGAACAAAAGGAACAAAAATTAATCCTTCACACACTTTTACTAACATTTCAAAGCCAAGGTCCAAATATATTGAATACTGCCACTTACAAGCATTACTGTGGCTCTTACAAAACATCACTCTGACTAAACTCTATCTACAAAAAAAAAAAAAGAAGAGTATTACGTGCTGCACCCTAATGCACAATGTTTCAAAAGCATTATTCAGGCTTCTGGTATTTATCTTAAAAGACTCCTTTTTTCAATTCAATGAGTAAATGCAGTCAAATAGATTGATTTTTGAAAGATCACTAGTTTCAAAACCTTGGAAATTTTTATTGCCTTCCTGATATTGAAAGTCTTTGTTTTTTCAAAAACCTAGCCCAGGCAGAGAATGATGAACATTTAGAATAAAACTTCTCATAACTTAGCTACTCATAGGCATTGACCTTTATTATTCTTAGATACATAGCAGTAGAAGTGAATGACTCTATTTATACTCTTATTATATGATGTGCTACTTCATATAACAATGAATTTCCCATTCCTCAGGGGTAAAACAATGGATCGCTCTGAGCAATCCAATGTAATTCCTTCTATAAATTCAACCTGGAGAAATCACTGAAGACTAATAGAAATATATGAAATAAATAGCCCAAGATAAGTAAATGGGTCTGTAAGACTTATCCGATCCAAAATTGTAAAATTCTGGATAATCTTCTCCACTCCTACCTCCTCCTTCTCTATTCCCTCTCCAGGCACAGATTTATCTAAAGTGAATGAAGCTTTTTTATTTTAGCCATTCTGACAGGTGTAAGGTGATATCTCATTGTGATTTTGATTTATATTTCCCCAATGATGAATGATGTTGAGCATATTTTCATGTGTCAGTTGGCCATCTGGATGTCTTCTTTGGAGAATGGCTAAAATAAAAAAGACAAGAAGAAACAAGTGTTGGTGAAAATGTGGAAGAAAGTAACCCTCATATACTGTTGGTGGGAATGCAAATTGGTATAGTCACTATCGAAAACAGTATAGAGTTTCCCTCAAAAATTAAAAATTGAAATAACAGCCCAGAACTAAACTCACAATTATATGGCCAATTAATCTTCAACAAAGGATGAAAGAATATGCAATGGGAAAAAGACAGTCTCTTCAACAAATAGTGTGGGAAAATTGGCAGCTACGTGCAAAAGAATGAAAATGGACCACTTTTTTACACCATACACAAAAATAAGCTCAAAATGGATTAAGAACTTAAATGTAAGACTTGAAACCATAGAAATCCTAGAAGAGAGCACAGACAGTCATTTCTCTGACATTGGGTATAGCAACAATTGTCTAGATAGGTCCCCCAAGACAAGGGAAACAAAAGCAAAAATAATCTATTGGGACTACATCAAAATAAAAAGCTTCTAAACAAAGCAAAGGAAACAGTCATCAACACTAGAAGGTTACCTACTGAATGGGAGAGGTTATTTGTAAATGACATATCTGATAAAGGGTTATTATCCAAAATATATAAAAAACTGATTTAACTCAGCACCAAAAACACAAATAATTCAATTAAAAAATGGGCAGAAGACATGAACAAACATTTCTCTAAAGAAGATATACTATATTGCACACCTGAAACTAATATGGTACTATAGTTAACTATATTAAAATTTTTTAAAGTTTGGGGCACTTGGGTGGCTCATTTGGTTGAGCGTGACGACTTTGGCTCAGAGCATATGTCACGGTTCATGAGTTCAAGCCCCACATCAGGTTCTCTGCTGTTAGCACAGAGGAAGCTTTGAATCCTCTGTCTCCCCCTCTCTTCCCCTCCCCTACTTGCTCTCTCTCTCAAAAATAAATAATTTTTTTAAGTTTTAAACAAAATTAGTGGAAAAAATAATCAAACAATAAATAAAAATAGAAATAAAAATACTATATTATCTAATAATTCCACCATTCAGTACTTACCCAAAGAAAACAAAACCATTAATTCAGAAAGATACATGCATCCCTATGTTTATTGCAGCACTATTTACAATAGCCAAGATACGGAAGCAATTTAAATGTCTGCTGATAGACAAATGGATATGGAAGATGGGGGGAGATACACATATATAGTGAAATATATATGGAATGGAATAGGAGGGGTATATATATAGATATATATATGAGAGAGATAATTATAGATATATAATGAATATTACACAGCCATAAAAAATGATGAGATCATGCCATTTGCAACAACATGGATGAACTTAGAAGGTATAATATTAAGTGAAATAAGTCATACTGAGAAAAACAAATGCCACATGACTTCACTCATATGGAACTTAAAAAACCAAATGAATAAACAAACGAAAAGCAGAATCAGACCTATAAACACAGAGAACAAACTGCTAATTGCCAGAGGGGTGGGGGAATGGGCCAAAGGACTGAAGGGGAGTGGGAAATACAGGCTTTCAGTTATGGATGAATAAGTCATGGAAATAAGAGGTACAGCCTAGGGAATATAGTGGATGATATTGTAATAGCGATGTATGGGGATAGGATAGTAACTACGCTTGTGGTAAACATAGCCATAATGTATAAACTCATCTAATTACTATATTGTACACCTGAAACTAATGTGACATCGTGTGCCAACTATATTCAAACAAAAAATAAATAAATAAATGAAGTAAATGAAGCTTAAGCCTCAGGGTCCCTCTCTTACATCGACCATCTTCAAAGTCTGGGAACATTCCTGTGATGATCAAGGTTTTTTGACAACTTGGCTAGGCTACAATCCCCAGTAATTCAATGAAACACTAAGCTAGGTGTTGCTGTGAAGATATTCTATAGATGTGATTAAAGTCCATAATCAGTTGACTTTAAGTAGGCTTGATTTTATCAGTTTAAAGGCCTTAAGAGCCAAGCTGAGACATTCCTGAAGCAGAAATTTTAGGGGCGCCTGGGTGGCTCAGTTGGCTAAGCGTCAGACTTTGCTCAGGTCATGCTCTTACCACTCGTGAGTTTGAGCCCTGCATTGGGCTCTCTGTGGTCAGCACAGAGCCCACTTTAGTTCCTGTCTCCCTCTTTCTCTGCCCCTCCCCAGCTCATGCTTTCTCTATATAAATAAAAACATCAAAAAAATTAAAGGAAAATTTACCTCTACAGCAGTTTCTGTCATGCCCAAAAGTTTCAACCTGCCCTGAAGATTTCAGACTACCACAACTGTATAAATTGATTCTTGGCAATCACTCTCTTGCTATATATCCCCTACTAGTTCTGTTTCTATGGCTGAACCCTGATTGCTACAGGCTTTAGTGTGTGTGTATGTTTTTTTTAAACACAAAAGTAAGATATATTAATTACAATGAATCACAACAATGATCTCTTTCCACTCTGACTTGCCCCCTACCACACTGGTGGAGTGGTGTTGCAGTGGCCACAGGCATTTGGGGGATCTTGCTAAGGGGAAACTGAGCTGGAGATATATTTAGTTTGAGTTTAGCCAATATATTTATGATGCAGTCACTTCCATGAATAGTTACACCTAGCTATCTGCAACATGGGAACACCTTCCTAAAGATATTCCTAAAATGTTAATGTGCAAATACATCTGGAGTCCGACAGAAAAAGTGTAGAGCCAGAGGTCAAATCAGGGTATGAACATGTGCCACAGCATCTAGGACCAGATATATGTGGATAGCAGAGAGTTAGAAAGGTTGAAATGTGTGGAGCCAGAAGCCAGTGAGTGGAAAAATCCTTCCAACAGTGAGACATGTAAAATGTAAGCAAAGGAGATGATTCCCAATGACATCTTATGTAAATGGAAGCTCCCTGCCATGAAGAACATATTCAATAATACATTTATGTACCATCATAAACACACTGCATAGTTTTTTCTTTTTTCATGCCAAGTACTTAAAATAAAATTTATTACAATCTATGATTATAGAGTACAAACTTATAGCAGTATTCCAGATGTCACTTGCTTTATGCCTCTCAACAGTCAAGGAAAAACAAATTTCAATTAACCATGTTAGACAAAATACTGAACTGTCTTTCCATTCTCTTTATACCAAATGTCATTTCACATGAAGTGATTAAAAAGTAAGAAATATAGACCAAACAAGTATGAGCAAAGTGTGTCAGATAGCTTTTCTTGATTTTTCTTGATTTTGTGATTTTGTAGCATTTATCACCTTTTCAAAAATGTGTAAGATGTGATTTCTTTTCTCATTCTAAATAAATATTCACTTTGTATCTAATTGTGCATTTATAATTTTGTATTATTTTGCTTAAAGAGGGCCTCTCCAACTGTATAAGCCTCAGACCTTGCAAAACCAGGACCTGCCCAATCCACTTCTGTGTCTGTCATTTGTCTATTTTGGTGTCTTTCAACATTTCAGCCACTTTATTGTGCTACTTAGAGCTTCCCACTGAGAACATGCCTTTGCCTCCTTAATTCCCATTTCCTTTCCTTCCCCAAACAGGAGGGAGTTGCCAATATTCATGCCACTGTCAGAACTCTCTTGGTGACAAAAAGTATAGGACTGGAATTGTAGAAAAGAGGGTTATAAAGGAGAGCCATGCAGTCAGGTGGTCAAGCATTGGATAAAGTGTCTGGACTCAACCACGTGAAAGAAAGGCTTTTCCATACTTGAGATTTCTACAATTATAAGAGCCTGTTCTTTTTTTTTTCTTTAACTAAAAAAAATTTTTTTTTGTTTATTTATTTTTAAGAGAGACAGAGTGTGAGAGGGGGAGGGGCAGAGAGACAGAGGAAGACACAGAATCTGAAGCAGGCTCCAGGCTCTGAGCTGTCAGAACAGAGCCCAAAGCGGGGCTTGAGCTCACAAACTGTGAGATCATGACCTGAGCCAAAGTTGGTCGCTTAACCGACTGAGCCACCCAGGCGCCCGGAACCTGTTATTTATTCAAATATGCATTCGCTTAGGGTTCTCTTCTCTGTTAGAGACTATAAAATAGTTTGAGCTAAAGGCTTAAAAATAAATGTGCTTCAAAGTATGCTATACTAACAAAACATGGAAAACAGCTCACGTTAGATAAAGAGATGTGTTCTTAATGCAGAATTGTGAGATTCTTCTAAGAATAAATTTACTTTGAGTAAATGGCACCTGGGTAGAAGGACACAAAAGCATTAAAATTGATAGTAGTGAGCTTCACTTAAAAAAAAAGGTGGGGGGCACTCCTGGATGGCTCAGTCGGTTGCACATCAGACTCTTGATTTTGGCTCAGGTCATGATCCCAAGGTTGTGGGATAGAGCTCTGCATAGGGCTCTGTGCTGAGCTTGGAGCCTGCTTGAGATTCTCTCTCTCTCTCTCTCTCTCTCTCTCCAAAAATAAAACAAATCTTTTTTTAAAAAGTAACCAAAAAAAGCAGAAAACATTCTATGTAAAACTCTGAAATGATATATTCTCTACCTTTGTTTTTTAAGTATGATCTTAGGGAAAATAGTGTAGTAATTAACATATTATAGTAATGAGAAAAATCTAACCTGTTCCAGTATGATGGGACGGATCCTCACACAACAGTTCACTCCCATTCAGCATAATATTTAGGTGATATTGCCTTGCTGTGATGGTTCATTCAAGGGAATAGTGGATCTGAATGTGACACTATATGTACCACTGAGTGGCTGCTCTGAGGAAAAAACCAGGACTGATAATCTTGAGAATTAGGAAGTGCAAGGCTCACGATGAAGGCCAGAACAGCTCCAGTAGGAGAGAAAGGGAAAAGTCAGGAAAGAAATTGTAAAAGGTTAATAATACGTAAAGGTAGAACTGTCCCATGTGTACCTCCTAACTCTCCATATGTACCTGCTATGATCAGGTCATTGTACCAGACACATGAGGAGTTACAAAGAAAGCAGAACCTGACCTGAGTAAGAGGAACAATATATAACCTTCAAATATCACTAAGCTAAGTATGTGCATAGTTTGGGGAATGGCAGTGTGCCAAGGAATTTCAACACATTTTATGCCCAGCACTCAGGAAGTCAAATCTGGAACGACACCAAAATGTTCAGTTTTTCAGAATGAATCTTATCTCCCTTTTCTGCCCTTCCCTAACTGATTTTTTTAATCATCTGCTATGCATTATTGTTGTGTCTATGGGAAAACTCTGCCTTCTAAAGAAACAGACTGTATCTTTTTCACATTTCCTGATACCATGGCTTGCATAGTAACAATGGCAAAGATGGCTAAGAACTGTATTTCCCAAGTCCCCTTGCACCTGCATGTGGCCATGTGACTAGTTCTCACTCACCAATGAATTGTGAGTGGAACAGTCTTGCTTGATGCCAAGGCTTTTAAGAGGCACATGCACCTTCTCTACCTTCACCAGCTAGATTCCCAAGACTACAAGTCCCTGGGACGGTGATGTCACAAAATGGAAGGAGTCTGGCTTCCTGACTCATTGTATGGGTGAGAGCCAACTAAGAATATCTTCCTCAAATTATTACGGTACCAAGAAATAAATGCCTATCATGTAAAAAGTAGACATGTCTGGGTATTCTTGTTCTGAAGCCAAGCAATCTAATACAGTGCCTTACATAAATGCATCTACTACAAATGTATTGAATTAAAAGTGACAGGCTAAGACAAGTATTTAAGCCTCTGCATGGAATCCCATACACATCCTATTTCGTGCTTTGTAGTTATTTAAGGGGAAGAGGACGATGATGGAATGCGTGACTTGTACATTAAGACCAAGGTGAAAATACCAGGTAGGAAAAGATGCAATGCCTGAGTTAATTAATCACATGAGGTGGACAGTTGTAGTTTCGCCATCTGACATCCATTCCCCATTCTTCCAGGAATAGCACCTGTATTTGTCAAGCCCAGCTTTTCCTGCCCTCAGTCCAGGAGCTTAAGATGAGGTTCTATTTTGGGGCGCCTGGGTGGCTCAGTCAGATAAGCAACAGACTCTTGATCTCAGCTCAGGTCATGATCTCATGGTTTGTGAGTTCCAGTCCCACGTTGGGCTCTGCACTGACAGTGCGGAGCCTCTTTGGAATTCTCTCTCCTTCTCTCTCTGTTCCTACCCCACTGTGGTCTCTCTCTCTCTCTCTCTCTCTCTCTCTCTCAAAATAAATATATCAACTTAAAAAAAAAGATGAGGCTCTATTTCAAGCTCCACAGATTTCAGTGTGACTCATACCAAACCTATTAGAATACCAAGGTCCTTTTGTCATAGTGACTGGTTCAGGAATGTACATGAACCCAATTAGTACAACTTCATCTCAGCAACTATAAAAGTTGGTTCAGGGATAGGTGTGTGACACAAGTTTGCCCATTTTTCATGAATTCATGGAATTACGCAGACGTTATCAGGAAGAGAGGTCCCTGGCCTCTTCTGGGTGACAATATGAAGTTGCAGCTGCTGCAGCCATCTCACTCTGGCAAGATGAGAGCCCATCTGAAAATGACATTGACCTGTAGAACAGAACAATGCCAAGGGACAGAGATAGATCATTTCCAGACTCTAAAGCCATATGGATCTGAAACTAGCACTACCCCTGTACATTTCTCTTATAATAGACAAATGCCTCTTTGCTTAAGATTGGATTGCGTTTTCTGTCCCAATCCAATGGGATAACCAATAAATGGTTATATCCATTTATCAGTCGTTGGACATTTAGGTCCTTTCCATAATTTGGCTATTGTTGAAAGCACTGCTATAAACATTGGGGTACATGTGCCGCTATGAATCAGTGCTCCTGTATCCTTTGGATAAATTCCTAGTAGTGCTACTGCTGGGTCATAGGGTAATTCTGTTTTTAATTTTTTGAGGAACCTCCACACTGTTGTCCTCATGATTATAAAAGCTCTGACGTATCATAGAAGGTTTGGTGGTATAAGCAATATACCCCGCCACATCTGAATGCAGCTAGTAGTTGTGTCAGACCCCTCTGATAGGCATTCAAAGGGCTAGGCTGGAGAACAGGGTACTGGAATATGTGGTGCTTAAAAATGAAGGTCTAGGGCTATGCCAGCGTTTTATTCTTCACTCCCATATGATTTCCATTAATTGTCCATCTCTAAACCATCACATATATTTAGACCAGAATTCCTTGAAGTATCTTTTTAAAACTTTGCATTTTAATTGCTCTTAACAAACAAGCTGAATCAAAACAATGTGTTAGTCACGCACGTAAAACTTCTCCACAACGCTCCAGCCCCTGCTTTCTTACCTTCTTGCCACCAATATGCTTTTCCCATATAGAAATTCTGGAGTTACACCAGCTAAAAGCTAGTTCCAAACTTTTGCTCAGTAGAAAAACCCAATGGCAGAGCCAAAGTGGCTCTTCAGAATCTGGAGGTAAGACCTAAGATTTGTAGTGATATTGGTACTAAGTGCTGAGAACCAAGAGTTGGTAGCATGATAAGGAAGACAGGGTTAGTGAGAGGAAATGAATGGGATGCTGTCTGAATTGCTTTGGAGACAGTCACTAATGAGAATAACCAGGCTTTCATGCGATCTTTGTGACATGTCTCATTTGTTGCCTCGATCCATTTAAAATACCTAGAAAGTGACCAAAACTGGCCAAAACTGGGGCTTGGATCATTCATTTGAAGTTCTAAAGACAGAGTGGCCAACCTCAATTCATATCAACAATGCCAAACCAAACACCCAAACTTTTCACAAGTTTGTTTCTCTGCCTCCCTATGTCCTATACTGAAACCCCATATGAGCATTAACAGGCAGTATAGTCCTGACTTAGGACTGTATTCCAACTACCATCCCATATTCTCATAGATTAGTTTCAGATAATCTATTAAGAAAGGTCAGGAAAGAGACTTGCTCTAGCTACAGTGTAGGGAGTCACAAGTTCATATTCCATTTATGCCTCCAATAATTCTATTTGGTTCCTTTGCATTAGATGTTACAAGATAATGAATACTTCCATAGCAACAAAAGTGTGACAATAAACTGTTACCTTGACTTTCACATTTACAAAGAAAAATCCCTCAATGGCAACCAAACCAGAAGTCTCAGTAATGAATGTGCAATAATGGCTACAAGGTGAACAGTTTTTCTATTCCATTTTCTTTGCAACATCATTGATTGATTCTCTTGGAAAGGAATTTAGATTACATTAGATTTAGATTTTATTAGATTACCTTTTTTTTCAGTTGTATAGCTTATCACTAGCAATTAAAATATGCAGTTGCTTTCTAACAGAATAGGTGACATCTGAGAGGTTTATTACATTCTGATACAAAATGATTTACAAATGCAATTTTATTTTAAAACTTCCATCCTTTCTGTCTTTCTGGTTACAATTGTCAAAGTATTCCAAAAGCAGAAAGTATGTACATAACTGAAAAAGAAGTACAACACATTTCAAGTATAGTAAAGGCTTTACAGGCTAAACTTAAAGGATGCTGTTGCTGTACCTTTTTATTTATTTATTTATTTATTTATTTATTTATTTATTTATTGTTAACCCATCACCTTTCTTCTTTGCACAACATGCTTTATGGACAACCTCCCCTACACTGTGTGAAACCAGAAAACACTTTGTAATGAATTACAATTAAGGAAAGGCTATACCTATCAGCCACAAGGGAACTGAGTTCCAGCACCTAGAACTTACGTTCTGGCAATGTTGAGGATTCAAAGCTTCCAGCATTCAGCAACTGTCTTCGTCAGGGTTAGACTAGACCCCCATATAGAATTATAGGCATGTGCAAGAGAATCCCTGAAAATCCAGAGCTTCAGTGAACTCAGTGTAAGTCCTAAAACTACAGATCCCTAAGCATTTACCCTAAATGTTTCTATACTGGCTTTACTGGGTATAACTTAAAAAGTGGACATTTCATTTTTCAGGACCTTGTGATTATGGTTTTAGAGGGCCAATAAATAGCACTCCTGTCTTTTTTACCCCAGTAGATGCAAAACTCTGACAGAGATGAAAGCATGAACTTTATTAATGATAAAATTATGGGAATGAAGCTTAAATGATCAGCGTCAATAAATTTCCTAATACACTGCCACCATATTGAGCTTATGCTTAAGGGATATTCAGTGAATTCATTGTACTGGGGGTTGAGATTGGCACCTGGCCACGTTGAGCTCCTCATGACACTGACTCAACAGGCAAAAGAGGGGTAACTGTATGGTGGGGGGGCTGCTTGACTTTGAGTGAAAAGGGGGAAATTAAGGTTGCCAGTACACAATGAGAGAAATGAGGAGTTTGGAAAACAGGAGATCCTGTGGGACACTTCTTAATACTATCATGTCATATGAGTAAAGTCCATGGAAAACTACATCAATTTAAGTAGACCTACTAATGGCTCAGACCCTTCAAGGATGAGAATTAGGGTCACATCACCAGGCAAAGAATCACAATCGGTAGAGGTAAATTCTCAGAGCAAAGGAAATATGGAATGGGTAGTAGAAGAAGGTGGTTATAAATATTAGCTACATCCACGGGACCTGTTGCAGAAATCAGGAATTTAATAGTTATCAGTGTTTTTACTTAGCTTTATGTGGCTATTTTTGTTTTCTTACCTCCGTTAACCCTTATTATCTAATGTAAGATATGTTATTAGTAGTTAGCTAACTCTTTAACAGGATATCAAAGGGGGAATGTGAGTCAGCTAGGAGAAGAATGGACACCCAAAAACAAACAAACAAACAAACAAGAGACTTATAACCTCTCCTCGGGAAAGGGTTAGCATATTTTTCAGTTCTATGTGATACAGTTGTAGCAAGTGGAAGTGTGACTTTCTTATTGTCATAATGTGAGATTACATATGGTTTAAGGAAATGTGCATGGATGCCAGTTCAACAGGGAATGGACAATGGTGGTTTGTCAATTCGACTAGGTTGAACTACACTTTTTTAGTTTTTTATTTTCAGGTAAGTTTTTTATTAGGGTGGGTCAGAGTAGATTCTTGTGAAAGAGGTAGAAGCATAATGATATATGTACATAACTAGAGATATCTATAAGGATATCCATAAACATTTATGTAGATATTTCTAAATATTTCTACATATAGACACAGACAGAGACTTTCCCATTCTGACTACCTGAGCTGTGGACTTCAAGATCCAGTATCAGATATGATGACAATAGTTTTATAGAGAGTGCTCAACCAGCTCCCACAATTGCTCTATAAGGTCAATCCCGGTAACAAATATTTTTAGATATAGATACAGATATCATAGTGGTTCTGTTTCTCTAACTGAATGAATCCTAATAAAATATATTTCAAAGATGAAACCAACAGAATTTGCTAAACATGTTGAATTTAGTACAAGAGAAAAGAGGGATCAAGAATGACTTCAAGTATTCTCCCATAATTGTATTTCTGTGGTATTGGTTGTGATCTCTCCTCTTTTCTATGTGATTTTATCTATTTGGGTCCTCTCTCTTTTCTTTTTGAGAGGTCTGGCTACGGGCTTATCAATTTTGTTTATTCCTTCAAAAAACCAGCTCTTAGTTCCATTGATCTGTTCAACTGTTTTTTGGATTCTAAAGCATTTATTTCTGCCCTAAGAAGGAGAGATACTTCCTCAGACAAACAAAAACTAAAGGAGTTTGTGACCACTAAACCAGACCTACAAGAGATCCTAAGGGGGACTCTGTGAGTGGAAAGCAGCAAAGATTACAAAGGACCAAAGAACATCACCACAAACTTGAAATCTATAGATAATACATTGGCACTAAATTCATATCTTTCAATAATCACTCTGAAAGTAAATGGACTAAATGCCCCAATCAAATGGCATAGGGTATCAGAAGGGATAAAAAACAAGATCCATCTATATGCTGCCTACAAGAGACTCATTTTAGACCTGAAGACACCTGCAGATTGAAAGTGAGGGAATGGAGAACCATCTATCACACTGTTCTCCAGACTGGCTGCACTGGTTTGCATTTCCACCAACTGATGAATGGATAAAGAAGATGTGAGATATATATAATGGAATACTACTCAGTGGTAAAAAAAAGAATGAGATCTTGCCATTTGCAACAACATGGATGAGACTACAGTGTATTATGCTAAGTGAAATAAGTCAGCTAGAAAAATGATTTCACTATGAATCACTATGAATTCACTATGAATCACTATATGATTTCACTAATATGTGGAATTTGAGAAACTCAGCAGATGAACATAGGTGAAGGGAAGGAAAAATAAGATAAAAACAGAGGGAGGCAAACCATAAGAGACTCTTAAATACAGAGAACAGACTGAGGGTTGCTGGAGGGGAGGCGGGTGGGGAGGTGGGTTAAATGGGTGATAGGCATTAAGGAGGGCACTTTCAGAATGGGTACTGGGTGTCATATGTAAGAGATGAATCACTGGGTTCTACTCCTGAAGCCATGACTACACTGTATGTTAACTAACTTGAATTTAAATTTTAAAAAATGATTTAAAAAGTTTTTTAAAAAAGACTGACTTCAAGGTTTTTAACCTGAGAGACTGGAAGAATGGAGCTGCCATTCACTGTGAAGGAGAAGGCTGAGACTGAACAGCTCTAAGGGACAGAGTCAATAGCATGTTTATAGCAATGCTGTATTTGAAATGCCTACCAGACATCTAGATGGAGGTGTTAAGTAAGCACTTAGTCTGAAGTCCAGGTGAGAGGGCTTGACTGAAAGATAAAAATTTGAGAGTCATCCCGAATTTAAGTACTTAAAATTTAAGTACATTTTATGGTACTTTAAGTATCTTAAGTTCCATAGTTAGCACTGAAATTGTAGAAATGGATGAAGTCACCTAGGGAGTGAATGTAGAAAGAGGAGAAAAGTGATCTGAGACTGGAAAACAGAAGAGGGAAAAGAGTTGGAAAAATGAAGAGGATCCATCAAAGGAGACTAAGAAGAAGCAACCAATGATGTGGCCCAATTGTCAAATGCTTCTGATAGATCGAGGTAGATGAGGACTTAAATACACCACTGGATTTAGCAATGAAGAGGTCATTTCTCACTTTATTTGGAACAAAGTGATAGGAATGGAAGCCTAACTAGAGCAGATTCATGAGGAACGGGAGGAGAGGAACTGGAGACTGAAAAGGCAGTCTACTTTTCTGCGAAAATTTGCTGTTAAGGGGAGCAGAGAAATGGTGGGAGCCAGTGGGAGGTAGGGGGTCAGGCAAACATTTTTTAAGGTGAGAAATATTACAGTACATGCATATGCTAATGTGAATGGACAAGTAGATCAATACAAATTAACAACTGAAGAGGGAGGGGAGAATTTACTAGAGCAATGCCCTCGGGAAGGTGAGAAGAAACGGAATCCAGGGCACAAGTGGAGAAAGTGGCCACAGACTGGAACTTAAACTGTTCATCTCCTTTAAGTGGAGAGAAGAGAGTGATGTGGATTTTGGTACAAGGTATAGATGCTTTAGTAGATTAGGTAGTTGAATCTTGTGCAAGTTCTTTGCTAATAACTTCTATTTTCTCAGCAAAAAAAGAATAAGGATCATTAGCTGATCCTGTGGTTTGGGCTGGGAAGTGTCAGAAGTGTAATGCGAGAAGAGAAGAATGAAGAATTCATCTCGGAGAGTAGGAGTGGGACAGGACTGGAAAACTGTGGTAGAGTCACTGGGAGACACCTGAGCTTAGTAGACATGAATGTAAGGACAAAGTTTATATCAAGCTTCTGCACTATCCACAGAAGACCAGCATACAGTTCCTTTCTGCACAAGCAGATCTCAAAAGAAGAGAATGTGAAGCGGCACAGCCAAGCATATGCAGCTTCTCCAAAACTCACCAGCCAGAGAAGTCAATCTTCTCAGAGGGAGAAGAAAGTAAAGGGGCAAGGAGAAGCTAGAAGTGTCCTACTTGTAGACTTTGCCTCTTTGGGAGGAGAATGGAAATTCCCTTCCTTCAAAGAAAACATGAGTCAGTGGTAGATGGTCCCCTAACCTGCAGCAGTATTTAACAGTACACCAGTGAGATACACATTCTGCACACTGTGTTAAGGGATTTCCTTCAGACATTTCTTAAAGAATCTGGCCAGTTTTATGCAAATACTCACTAGATCTCCCTGTTGGAATTCATTTTAATTACCATAACAGGAAAAAAAACGAAACAAAACAAAACAAACTTTGGCCCCCAAGGTGGAAATCTGGAGCACAGGGAAATATAGACTCTAGTAGGTATTTGGCCAACAATTTCCTGGCTAAACTGGATTGCATCCAGATTCTGAGGTTCCCAGTACAACTGGATTTGTAGCAGTCCAGGATAGCTGGTACATAAAAGTATAAGGAAGATGTGAATGGTAAAAAGAATTCCTTTAGGAGGCTATAGAACTTCCAGCCCAACCCAGAATAATCTATGTGTTGGCAACAGAAGAGAAAGGTTATGTTTTCTGAACAGTCCTTCCATCTTATTAATAAAAGTGTCTCTCTCTGAAACATTCAAATGACAAAAGAAAATTTTAACCATTTAACTGTAATCAAGTTATTTAAAGCTTCCTAACAATTGCAAAGGTTAGGAAATTGTATGTAAACAAAAGTCCATAAAATGGTAGTCAATTTTATTGCTGACACTACTCAGCATTCTATTTGAAGTTGGGGGAAATCTGAAATTTTAATGAACTGTTCATGTGAGAGGGTTAAATCTACAATATAATTGTAGTTTTCTTATCCCAGGAACTGTTCATTGAATCTACCAGAATAGCTCTATAAATTCAAGTAGAAGGGTCAGTATGTAGACTGGCAAAAAAAAAAAAAAAAAAATCATGAAACTCTTTTCCATCTGTAACAGAGATTTTCAGCCCTGCCTGCAATTAGAATCTCTTCAGAAACTTTTAAAAAACACAGAGGCCTGAGACCCACTCCAGATTAACTGCAGCATAACCAAATGGTGGCGGGGGGCAGAGGAAAAGGCTCAGAAGAGTTTTTAAAGGCCCCTTGGGTGATCCTGATGTACACCAAGGTCTAGAACAATGGTTCTCAATCTTTATGCAGTTAGAATCACCTGGGGAGAGAGGGAAGATGGCGGCGTAGGAGGACGCTGGGCTCACCGCGCGTCCTGCTGATCACTTAGATTCCACCTACACCTGCCTAAATAACCCAGAAAACCGCCAGAGGATTAGCAGAACGGAGTCGCCGGAGCCAAGCGCAGACGAGAGGCCCACGGAAGAGGGTAGGAAGGGCGGCGAGGCGGTGCGCGCTCCACGGACTGGCGGGAGGGAGCCGGGGCGGAGGGGCGGCTCGCCGGCCAAGCAGAGCCCCCGAGTCTGGCTTGCAAAAAGCGGAGGGGCCTGACGGACTGTGTTCCGACAGCAAGCGCGACTTAGCGTCTGGGAGGTCATAAGTTAACAGCTCTGCTCAGAAAGCGGGAAGGCTGGAGGACAAAGGGAAGGAGAGCTGCTGAGCCCCCGGACGACAGAGCTCAGTTTGGTGGGGAACAAAGGCGCTCACCAGCGCCATCTCCCCCGCCCATCCCCCAGCCAAAATCCCAAAGAGAACCAGTTCCTGCCAGGGAACTTGCTCGCTCCTCACAAACACCCAACTCTGCGCTTCTGCGGAGCCAAACCTCCGGCAGCGGATCTGACTCCCTCCTGCTGCCACAGGGCCCCTCCTGAAGTGGATCACCTAAGGAGAAGCAAGCTAAGCCTGCCCCTCCTGCCCCTGTGCACCTTGCCTACCCACCCCAGCTAAGACGCCAGATCCCCAGCATCACAAGCCTGGCAGTGTGCAAGTAGGCCAGACAGGCCACCCCACCCCACAGTGAATCCCGCCCCTAGGAGAGGGGAAGAGAAGGCACGCACCAGTCTGACTGTGGCCCCAGCGGTGGGCTGGGGGCAGACATCAGGTCTGACTGTGGCTCCGCCCAGCAACTCCAGTTATACACCACAGCACAGGGGAAGTGCCCTGCAGGTCCTCACCACGCCAGGGACTATCCAAAATGACCAAGCGGAAGAATTCCCCTCAGAAGAATCTCCAGGAAATAACAACAGCTAATGAGCTGATCAAAAAGGATTTAAATAATATAACAGAAAGTGAATTTAGAATAATAGTCATAAAATTAATCGCTGGGCTTGAAAACAGTATAGCTGACAGCAGAGAATCTCTTGCTACAGAGATCAAGGGACTAAGGAACAGTCACGAGGAGCTGAAAAACGCTTTAAACGAAATGCATAACAAAATGGAAACCACCACGGCTCGGATTGAAGAGGCAGAGGAGAGAATAGGTGAACTAGAAGATAAAGTTATGGAAAAAGAGGAAGCTGAGAAAAAGAGAGATAAAAAAATCCAGGAGTATGAGGGGAAAATTAGAGAACTAAGTGATACACTAAAAAGAAATAATATACGCATAATTGGTATCCCAGAGGAGGAAGAGAGAGGGAAAGGTGTTGAAGGGGTACTTGAAGAAATCATAGCTGAGAACTTCCCTGAAGTGGGGAAGGAAAAAGGCATTGAAATCCAAGAGGCACAGAGAACTCCCTTCAGACGTAACTTGAATCGATCTTCTGCACGACATATCATAGTGAAACTGGCAAAATACAAGGATAAAGAGAAAATTCTGAAAGCAGCAAGGGGTAAACGTGCCCTCACATATAAAGGGAGACCTATAAGACTCGTGACTGATCTCTCTTTTGAAACTTGGCAGGCCAGAAAGAATCGGCACGAGATTTTCAGTGTGCTAGACAGAAAAAATATGCAGCCGAGAATCCTTTATCCAGCAAGTCTGTCATTTAGAATAGAAGGAGAGATAAAGGTCTTCCCAAACAAACAAAAACTGAAGGAATTTGTCACCACTAAACCAGCCCTACAAGAGATCCTAAGGGGGACCCTGTGAGATAAAGTACCAGAGACATCACTACAAGCATAAAACCTACAGACATCACAATGACTCTAAACCCATATCTTTCTATAATAACACTGAATGTAAATGGATTAAATGCGCCAACCAAAAGACATAGGGTATCAGAATGGATAAAAAAACAAGACCCATCTATTTGCTGTCTACAAGAGACTCATTTTAGACCTGAGGACACCTTTAGATTGAGAGTGAGGGGATGGAGATCTATTTATCATGCTACTGGAAGCCAAAAGAAAGCTGGAGTAGCCATCCTTATATCAGACAAACTAGACTTTAAATTAAAGGCTGTAACAAGAGATGAAGAAGGACATTATATAATAGTGACAGGGTCTATCCATCAGGAGGAGCTAACAATTATAAATGTGTATGCGCCGAATACCGGAGCGCCCAAATATATAAAACAATTACTCATAAACATAAGCAACCTTATTGAGAAGAATGTGGTAATTACAGGGGACTTTAACACCCCACTTACAGAAATGGATAGATCATCTAGACACACGGTCAATAAAGAAACAAGGGCCCTGAATGAGACATTGGATCAGATGGACTTGACAGATATATTTAGAACTCTGCATCCCAAAGCAACAGAATATACTTTCTTCTCGAGTGCACATGGAACATTCTCCAAGATAGATCATATACTGGGTCACAAAACAGCCCTTCATAAGTTTACAAGAATTGAAATCATACCATGCATACTTTCAGACCACAATGCTATGAAGCTTGAAATCAACCAGAGAAAAAAGTCTGGAAAACCTCCAAAAGCATGGAGGTTAAAGAACACCCTACTAACGAATGAGTGGGTCACCCAGGCAATTAGAGAAGAAATTAAAAAATATATGGAAACAAACGAAAATGAAAATACAACAATCCAAACGCTTTGGGACGCAGCAAAGGCAGTCCTGAGAGGAAAATACATTGCAATCCAGGCCTATCTCAAGAAACAAGAAAAATCCCAAATACAAAATCTAACAGCACACCTAAAGGAAATAGAAGCAGAACAGCAAAGGCAGCCTAAACCCAGCAGAAGAAGAGAAATAATAAAGATCAGAGCAGAAATAAACAATATAGAATCTAAAAAAACTGTAGAGCAGATCAATGAAACCAAGAGTTGGTTTTTTGAAAAAATAAACAAAATTGACAAACCTCTAGCCAGGCTTCTCAAAAAGAAAAGGGAGATGACCCAAATAGATAAAATCATGAATGAAAATGGAATTATTACAACCAATCCCTCAGAGATACAAACAATTATCAGGGAATACTATGAAAAATTATATGCCAACAAATTGGACAACCTGGAAGAAATGGACAAATTCCTGAACACCCACACTCTTCCAAAACTCAATCAGGAGGAAATAGAAAGCTTGAACAGACCCATAACCAGCGAAGAAATTGAATCGGTTATCAAAAATCTCCCAACAAATAAGAGTCCAGGACCAGATGGCTTCCCAGGGGAGTTCTACCAGACGTTTAAAGCAGAGATAATACCTATCCTTCTCAAGCTATTCCAAGAAATAGAAAGGGAAGGAAAACTTCCAGACTCATTCTATGAAGCCAGTATTACTTTGATTCCCAAACCAGACAGAGACCCAGTAAAAAAAGAGAACTACAGGCCAATATCCCTGATGAATATGGATGCAAAAATTCTCAATAAGATACTAGCAAATCGAATTCAACGGCATATAAAAAGAATTATTCACCATGATCAAGTGGGATTCATTCCTGGGATGCAGGGCTGGTTCAACATTCGCCAATCAATCAACGTGATACATCACATTAACAAAAAAAAAGAGAAAAACCATATGATCCTGTCAATCGATGCAGAAAAGGCCTTTGACAAAATCCAGCACCCTTTCTTAATAAAAACTCTTGAGAAAGTCGGGATAGAAGGAACATACTTAAAGATCATAAAAGCCATTTATGAAAAGCCCACAGCTAACATCATCCTCAACGGGGAAAAACTGAGAGCTTTTTCCCTGAGATCAGGAACACGACAGGGATGCCCACTCTCACCGCTGTTGTTTAACATAGTGCTGGAAGTTCTAGTATCAGCAATCAGACGACAAAAGGAAATCAAAGGCGTCAAAATTGGCAAAGATGAAGTCAAGCTTTCGCTCTTTGCAGATGACATGATATTATACATGGAAAATCCGATAGACTCCACCAAAAGTCTGCTAGAACTGATACATGAATTCAGCAAAGTTGCAGGATACAAAATCAATGTACAGAAATCAGTTGCATTCTTATACACTAACAATGAAGCAACAGAAAGACAAATAAAGAAACTGATCCCATTCACAATTGCACCAAGAAGCATAAAATACCTAGGAATAAATCTAACCAAAGATGTAAAGGATCTGTATGCTGAAAACTATAGAAAGCTTATGAAGGTAATTGAAGAAGATTTAAAGAAATGGAAAGACATTCCCTGCTCATAGATTGGAAGAATAAATATTATCAAAATGTCAATACTACCCAAAGCTATCTACACATTCAATGCAATCCCAATCAAAATTGCACCAGCATTCTTCTCGAAACTAGAACAAGCAATCCTAAAATTCATATGGAACCACAAAAGGCCCCGAATAGCCAAAGTAATTTTGAAGAAGAAGACCAAAGCAGGAGGCATCACAATCCCAGACTTTAGCCTCTACTACAAAGCTGTCATCATCAAGACAGCATGGTATTGGCACAAAAACAGACACATAGACCAATGGAATAGAATAGAAACCCCAGAACTAGACCCACAAACGTATGGCCAACTCATCTTTGACAAAGCAGGAAAGAACATCCAATGGAAAAAAGACAGTCTCTTTAACAAATGGTGCTGGGAGAACTGGACAGCAACATGCAGAAGGTTGAAACTAGACCACTTTCTCACACCATTCACAAAAATAAACTCAAAATGGATAAAGGACCTGAATGTGAGACAGGAAACCATCAAAACCTTAGAGGAGAAAGCAGGAAAAGACCTCTCTGACCTCAGCCGTAGCAATCTCTTACTCGACACATCCCCAAAGGCAAGGGAATTAAAAGCAAAAGTGAATTACTGGGACCTTATGAAGATTAAAAGCTTCTGCACAGCAAAGGAAACAACCAACAAAACTAAAAGGCAACCAACGGAATGGGAAAAGATATTTGCAAATGACATATCGGACAAAGGGCTAGTATCCAAAATCTATAAAGAGCTCACCAAACTCCACACCCAAAAAGCAAATAACCCAGTGAAGAAATGGGCAGAAAACATGAATAGACACTTCTCTAAAGAAGACATCCGGATGGCCAACAGGCACATGAAAAGATGTTCAGCGTCGCTCCTTATCAGGGAAATACAAATCAAAACCACACTCAGATATCACCTCACGCCAGTCAGAGTGGCCAAAATGAACAAAACAGGAGACTATAGATGCTGGAGAGGATGTGGAGAAATGGGAACCCTCTTGCACTGTTGGTGGGAATGCAAATTGGTGCAGCCGCTCTGGAAAGCAGTGTGGAGGTTCCTCAGAAAATTAAAAATAGACCTACCCCATGACCCAGCAATAGCACTGCTAGGAATTTATCCAAGGGACACAGGAGTACTGATGCATAGGGGCACTTGTACCCCAATGTTCATAGCAGCACTCTCAACAATAGCCAAATTATGGAAAGAGCCTAAATGTCCATCAACTGATGAATGAATAAAGAAATTGTGGTTTATATACACAATGGAGTACTACGTGGCAATGAGAAAAAATGAAATATGGCCTTTTGTAGCAACGTGGATGGAACTGGAGAGTGTGATGCTAAGTGAAATAAGCCATAAGATACCATATGGTTTCACTCTTATGTGGATCCTGAGAAACTTAACAGGAACCCATGGGGGAGGGGAAGGAAAAAAAAAAAAAAAAAAGAGGTTAGAGTGGGAGAGAGCCAAAGCATAAGAGACTGTTGAGAACTGAGAGCAAACTGAGGGTTGATGGGGGGTGGGAGGGAGGAGAGGGTGGGTGATGGGTATTGAGGAGGGCACCTTTTGGGATGAGCACTGGGTGTTGTATGGAAACCAATTTGACAATAAATTTCATATATAAAAAAAAAAAAAAAAAAAAAAGAATCACCTGGGGAGGTCTTGAAATTTGTTGATGGCCAAAGCACACCTTGGACCAATTAGATAAGAACCTCAATTGCTTGATTCAGACATCAGTAATTTTAAAGGTCCCCAAGTGATGACAACATGCAACAAAGGTTGAGAACCACTGCTTTTGAACCATCGGTCTAATGGGACCGATTGCATTGGTTTACTTTCCTTCGTAATTTTGGTATAAATAAATTAATGTATATATGTATATTTCATTAATAGAAGAATATATTGATAGTGCTTTTGTACCAGATATTCTACTGGGAGCAGTACTTTCTATAAAAAAGAGACAGGAATTTATGAGACACAGTAAGACTTGAACCATACAACCAGTCCTGAGAACTCTCCTCTGCCCATTTGCCTCCTATGTCTTTAAAGATGGAGAAGTGCAGAGAAAACTATGGATGAGAAGAGGAACAGGGCAGTCATCAGGGACCATTAGATGGAAGCTGCATATTTAAGGTCACAAGTAGAAGAAGCCTGGGTCTTGGATGATAGTAGATTTCTCAGGACAGCTCCACAGTCCTAAATCACCTACTCAGGCTTTAACATGGAAGAGAGCTTACCTCTATCTTATTTAAACACTGTTATTACTGGGCATCTTTCTTTTTTTATTATTATTATTATTATTTTTTATTTATATATGAAATTTATTGTCAAATTGGTTTCCATACAACACCCAGTGCTCATCCCAAAAGGTGCCCTCCTCAATACCCATCACCCACCCTCTCCTCCCTCCCACCCCCCATCAACCCTTAGTTTGTTCTCAGTTCTCAACAGTCTCTTATGCTTTGGCTCTCTCCCACTCTAACCTCTTTTTTTTTTTTTTCCTTCCCCTCCCCCATGGGTTCCTGTTAAGTTTCTCAGGATCCACATAAGAGTGAAACCATATGGTATCTGTCTTTCTCTGTATGGCTTATTTCACTTAGCATCACACTCTCCAGTTCCATCCACGTTGCTACAAAAGGCCATATTTCATTTTTTCTCATTGACTGGGCATCTTTCAACAGCCAAACCTATATCCTAACTAATACAGGTCTTGACCAGGTAGTCTTGCTATAAAGGTATATCTCATATTCAAAAAAAGTGTTCTTAATGCATATGGTTGAATAACAACCAAATGACCAAAAACTTCCTGATACTTCAACAAAATGCATCTTGTGAGCACGCAGACAGTCTCCTACACAATGGAAATTTTCACTTTTAATTTTGGCACCTTGGGTGACATGCCTCATATTTTGCTTGTGAATGAGTTTTAAAAGTTCTGGGGTGCCTGGGTGGCGCAGTCGGTTAAGCGTCCGACTTCAGCCAGGTCACGATCTCGCGGTCCGTGGGTTCGAGCCCCGCGTCGGGCTCTGGGCTGATGGCTCAGAGCCTGGAGCCTGTTTCCGATTCTGTGTCTCCCTCTCTCTCTGCCCCTCCCCCGTTCATGCTCTGTCTCTCTCTGTCCCAAAAATAAATAAACATTGAAAAAAAAAAAAAAAAAAGTTCAGACTTTTGCAGGGCTCTTGTATGTTGAAGAAAACATTAAAAAAAATTTTTTTCAAACATGTAAATGTAAAAATGTTATCTAACAAAGTGTAATATAAAAATCTTCTTTTATAATCTAATTCAGTCAATGCTGAAGTACAATATGTTATATTAATTTGTATCTTAAACATATAAATTTTCCAGCTGTCAGCCATCAAGTAGGTAACATATTCCTATTTCATAAATGAAACAAGTCCAAAACATCTGTCCCCAGTCTCTCAATTCCATGTTTTATTTCTATATTACATTATCTCACATTGAAGTTAAATGTAATTCAAAATTTATACTATTTCTCTTTTGTGATTATGAATATCTCTGTGAATTACAGGGTATAATAATGAACCAGTTACCGTTTCAATTTGCAATTTTCCTCACAAATGAGCTTATGCTGCAATTTTCAATTTTGCCACTGGATGGCACCAAACTTTACCTTTTAAAATCCATTTCCAATTGCAATTGAGACTGGTGCACAGCAGTTAATATTTAAATTATATGAGTTAATCAAGAACTAAACACTTCAATCAGGTAAAATCACATCCTGATCCCCCAATTCAGTGCTGAAAACCAATGGTATCACTGTATGTTCATAACTGAAAAAACAAATTATGTGTATAATAAATGAACATTTCAATTCAAAAGTGCTGATTCAAAGTAAATTCTGTATAACAACACTAATGAATATCTAAACTAGAAATTAGATTAATCCAGAGGAAAACTGTTCAACTACATAAGTCACAATAAACTAATTCACGGTACAAAGGCACAGAAAGCAACGCAAATATGCTCCAGCTTTGTGAATTCAGGTTAGACAATATGTAAAGCTTATGACCACATATTTTCTTTTCTTTTTTTCTTTTTAAAATTTTTTAAGTTTATTTATTTATTTTGAGACAGACAGCGTGAGTGGGGGAGGGGCATAGAGAGAGGGAGACAGAGAATCCCAAGCAGGCTCCACACTGTCAGCACAGAGCCCAATGCGGTGCTTAAACCCATGAAACCATGAGATCATGATTGGAGCTGAAACCAAGAGTGGGATGCTTAACCAACTGAGCCACCCAGGTGCCCCGATAACTACTTATTTTCTCAAACAATCTGCTCTGAGAGTTCACTCCAACGGTTTGTGCCCTTGATAGGTTTTATCTGTCTTGCTGTGCCCTGGGAAGTCATCTTTTGATTTCCCCATCAAAGCAGTCTTCTCTTAAAGGGAATAAACCTTCAACATGTTCTTGCCTCATCCTTCCTCTTTCCTCTGGTGGTAATTTACACATTCAATCCAAAATTGTATTTTAATCATTTCACAATATATACAATATATATTATATATACACAATATATATCAAATTGTCACATTCTGCACCTTAAATTTCCACAATGTTATATGTCTATTATATCTGAATAAAACCAGTAGTAAAAAGTTGTACTTTATACAGAGGTTGGTTATATATGCATTGTAACCAGCCCTCTTATGGACTATGAAGAAAAAATGATGCACAGAAGGAAGAAAACCGGAAAAGGATAGTGCATGGGAGGCAAGAGAAAAGTCCTTTTGGACAGTTCCTTCCTCCCAGTTGTTGAGACTGGAAATACATGAATTATCCTTGACTCCTCTCTTTTTCTCACACTGTAGATCCAATCCACTAGGCTCTATTTCTCTGCCTTCAGGACTACTATGCTCTGAATGTTTGTGTCCCCCTAAAATTCGTATGTTGAAATCCTAATGATCAATGTGATGATATTAGGATGTGGGGCCTTTGGGAGGTGTTTAAGTCATGGGGGTGGAGCTCTCGAATGGGATTAGTGCTTAAAAATAAAAAAAATTAAAAAAATATTATATATATATGCAATCTCTACACCCAACATGGGGCTCGAACTCACAACCCCAAGATCAAGAGTCACCCGCTCCAACAACTGAGCCAGCCAGGTGCCCCGGGATTACTACTTTCATAAAAAGACCCCACAGAGCTCGCTGGCCCTCTCTGCCATGTGAGGATGCAACAAGAAGTCTGCAAGCCAGAAGAGGGCCTCATCAGAACCCAAACGTGTTGGCACTATGATCTTGGACTTCCAGCCTCCAGAACTGCGAAAATTAAATTCTGCTGTTTCTAAGCCACTCAGTGTGTGGTACTTTGTTATAGCAGCCCAAAGGACCATGACAAGGACCCGGTCACGTCACTCTATTCCTTCCCCTATAACCCTGCTCCAAGCCACTACCATTTCTTGCCTCAGTTAATTCAACAGCCTCATAACCAATCTCCCTGCCACCATCTTCCCTCCCTACAGTCCACTGTCAACACAGCTACCAGTGATCCTGCTAAATGTGAAATATCACTCTGCTGCTCAAAATCCTCCATTGGCTTTTTCTTCCTCATTGATTGGGAAGGTTGTGATTTTCAAGATGAATCTTTGTATTTCCTAATAGCAAAAATTTACCTTCCTAAAGCAAACCTGGAAAACGAGTCAAGTGGCTTTCAGCACAGTTCCTTCCTTAAAGCGTCCGTCTTTCCTATTGTAGTAAAACCAACATCAGCGATGGCGACGGTAATGACAACAGCTGACATACATTGAGCAGGTATAAATATGCCCAGGCTCCATGGTCTGTGGCCAATACCTTGCCAAATGTTCTCAGCATCATTTGAGATAGGTGTTATCATTCTCCCCTTTTACAGAAAAGAATACTGAGTGCCTAGTAACTGCCAAGAGCAGTAAGCAATAGGACCATGTCTGAAAATTAGATCAGCCTATTCTTTACGCCCTTAGTCTCACGGTGCCCTCTTGTGTTGTCACAGGGAGGCCAGAGACCACATGGCTGGTCTGTGTCTGTGTTTCAGATTCCCTCATTTCTTCCACTTCACTTGGATCAGAACTTCCCCATTTTGTGCCGCAGCTCTGGGCTGGAAAATTTTTTTAGCTGATCTCAAGGACAAAAACGTACTTGGTTTATGGATTCCAATGTCCATTTTTAAACACATTTATATGTGTTTGATGTAATTGTCTTGATGTAAACATGTAATGTCTTGAAGCAAAAGAGTGGCCCTGGTGCTGGACTCTGTGGCAGAGGGAGATAGGTTGGGCAGGCAGAGGTTCCCAGTACCCAAAAGATATTCCTTTGTAGGAAGCAGTGTTGGGGGAGGCAGCAGAAGAAAGCCCCTTCTGCAGGCGATTCCCACCACAGGACACTTCCTGTTATTACCTAAATGTTGCTCACGTGATCTTAGTCCTTACATCAAAACGAATTCTCGGGGCGCCTGGGTGGCGCAGTCGGTTAAGCGTCCAGCTTCAGCCAGGTCACGATCTCGCGGTCTGTGAGTTCGAGCCGCCCCGCATCGGGCTCTGGGCTGATGGCTCGGAGCCTGGAGCCTGTTTCCGATTCTGTGTCTCCCTCTCTCTCTGCCCCTCCCCCGTTCATGCTCTGTCTCTCTCTGTCCCAAAAATAAAATAAAAACGTTGAAGAAAAAAAAAAAACGAATTCTCTCCATATTTTTTATTAATTCCATTTCACTACTCTCCTCCGACCAAGGAAATATGCTGGAAATAGGAAATATGCTGAAACTGTAGGATACATAATACACACTAGTTATAGGAATAAAAGTTCCCCTATATTAAATCTTTGGTTCCATTATCTTTGAGGATCAATGGAACCCCAATCTTTAAGAGTCTCATGCTCTACTGACTGAGCTAGCTGGGTAAATGGAACCCCAATCTTTAAAGGGTATTTTTTTTAATTGTACCAATGCCTATAATGTACTCTCAAAACCGCTCCCCTGCTTGTATGAACCAGACTTGGAACAGTTATACCTGGGAAGAGAAATGGACCTTCAGATTTCTCAAGGACTGATTATTTATGTTGCTTTGTAAGTTTCCTTGCATGTTTTTTACATATGTATTATATTTCTATATTGGTTAGAACTGTTAGTTGAAAATAACAGAAAGACACCTCAAACTGTTTTCTAACCAAAAAGGTAACTAGGAAGTTCAAGGGATGAACATACAGAGCTGAATTCAGGTGCCCTAACTCTGGCATCAGCTTTGGTCTCTCCTTCTGCTGTTTTTCAACTCAGCAAACTTTTGTACTGGCTTCCTTCTTGGGCGTGTGGTCATTGTTGCTGTTGTTTTGGCTTTTTTGGTGAGGTTTGATTTGGTTTGGTTTGGGTTTGGGTTTTGGTTAATTATGGCCCACGGACAGCTTCAGACTCAAATTTTCCTAGGGTAACAATCTGTAGAAAGAGTTTCTTTTCCCAACAGCCCCAGCAAAAGTCTCAAGAGTTTCAGAGTTTATTGAGCTGATATGGGTCCATGCTCAGACTTGAAGCAATCATGGTAGTTGGGAAGTGGTCATCTCTAAAAGGCCAGGTCTGTGACATAGATGCCTAACTCTGGAGAAACCCCAACCCAATACAGAAATTGAGAGTAAGATGGTCAAATCATGAAACGGTGAGAAAAGGTGCTGGACAGGAAGAAAAGGACAAGAAAAGATGTTCTAAACTCTACAATGTCTGTGTCTTCACCAGGCTACAAACTTATCAAAAGTAAGGACTATATCTGATAATTATTTGTATTCCCCAGAAAGTACCCAAAATAGTACTCTACATAGAAGTTCATGAATAAATGTTTACTTACAAATGTCCTAGCTACCTGGACTTCATGGGTTAAAAGGGGCCTTTATCTAGATCAAAAGATATGTTTCTCTCCCTAAATAAATTACTGCTTAAATTCCACTAATATCTATGTAGCAAAGAACATGCTCAAGGCACTATATGTAGTGCAATATTACTTATTATTTCATGTAATAATTAGTAAGTATTAATGCATAAGTATTATTTCTTTTTCAGAATAAGGAAATTGAGCTTCTGAGAGGTTATTTGCTTAAAGTCTCCCAGTTAATAAATGGAGAAACTTGGAGACGTTTTTGATTCTAATATCAAATTATTTCCACTAGACTAGAAGTAGACATTTAAATGCCAGAGAAGTATATGGACAGGAAGTTGTATTAAAAAGCTGAAATGGAATTCCTTTAGGAGAGACATGTAATCATATATCTATGGTATAGACCAATCTTTAAGTCAGACCAATCTGACTTAGTGCTGACCTCCTTCTCTATTTATGATACCTTCATGGCTTCCAGAAGCATTTGAGTTGGGGCTCTGCATAGGACCATAATGGCCTCCTTTCTCTAAGAAGTCATTCACACTCCATAGCCTTACATCCGTTTCATTGCCTTGTTTAAAAAGTACAATATTTATATACTTTTGAAAATTACATCTAGGGGCGCCTGGGTGGCTCAGTCAGTTGAGCATCTGACTCTTGGTTTCGGCTCAGGACATGATCCGGGAACTGAGCTGATGGCGCAGAGCCTGCTCGGGACTCTCTCTTTCTCTCTGCCTTCTCTCTCCTCTCTCAAAAATAAATAAATAAACATTTAAAAAAAGAAAGCTACATCTAAATTATACAGTACTGGTAGAGTAAAAGAAAAATAGAACACAATGGAGGGTACAAAAACACACAAATCTATATGATAAAATGGCATTCTAACCAATAGGAAAGGATTGGCCATTCAGTAAGTGGTGTTATCACAAGTGGCTATTCATTTGGGGGAAAAATTAGATTCTGTTTACACGACACATAAAAGTAAATTCTAAAAGAAATGAAGTGCCAAAAGAAAATATATTTAATATATTTATATATATATATAAATATATATATAATATATGTAATATATGTAATATATATAATATTTAATATATTTATATTTAATATATTTTAACCAATATAATTTGGTTTTGGGGAAAGTCTTTATAATAAGCAAATCATGAAAGTCAGAGCAATGAAAAAAAAATTGAAATATTTGGCCAAATAAAATTAAGACCTTCCATGTGATGGATGGCATCAAAAGCCTATAATAAACTATGGTGGGCAAAGAGTGCCTGTAAAACTGATGAAATTAGAATCAACTATGTGGAAGGTGCCAATGTCAGTTTCCTGGTTTTGACAGTGTATTATAATTATGCAAGATGTCACCATTGGTAGAAGCTGGGTGAAGAGCTCCTGGTATTCTCCTATGAACTTTGTGTGCGTTTGTGGCAACTTTCTGTGTATCTGTATATAATGGTTAAATTTATGGGTCACCTTGACTGGGACATGGAATGCTCAGGTTAAACATTATTTCTGGGTGTGTCTGTAAGTGTGTTTCTTGATGAGATATGCATTTGAAGTAGTGGGTTCAGTAGACTGTCCTCCTTAATGTGACTGGGCATCATCTAATCCATGGAGGGATTGAATAAGAAGAAAGGTGGCAAAAAGGGGAATCCACTCTCTCGGCCTGACTGGTTGAACTGGAACATCAGTATTCTCCTGTCCTTGGATCAGGACTTACACCATTGCCTGTCCGGTTCTTGGAAGTATTACCACTGGCTTTCCTGGGTTTCTAGCTTACAGACAGCAGTTCATGGGACTTCTCAGCCTCCACTATCATATATATATTTATATCTTCCTCCTGGGTCTCTCTGGAGAACCCTAATATGCTGCAATTATGTTAAAGTAAAAAGTTTAAAAAATATATAAACATGTGTGTGAAGTGAACAATTTTAAAATTGTGTTTAATTGTAGGAAATGATAAATATATGAGTATCTGTAGAGAAGATAAGCAAATAAACTTAATATTTCCATGGAACAGCACTGTCAAGAAAAGCCAGGTTCTGAAGCCAACAAAACTGTGCTGGAGCCCTGGCTCCATAATCTTTGTATGCCTCAGTTTCTTATCTATAAAATGGACCTCATAATACCTACCACACTGAGGCTGTCGTGAGAATTAAATGAACTAATAATGTCTACAGAGCACTAAGCCCAGTTGCTGGCAAATAGTAAGGATACTTACTATTAGTACATAGTAACTACATAGTAGTTACAATTAGTAGTAACTTAGTAACTTACTTAGTAGTACATTAGTAACTACATAGTAGTTACAATTAAAATTATAGTCATTCGTGTTTAAATATATTTTATAAGTACCAATACCTTCATAATATTGGATTTTTGTCATAGTTCTAAATCTGGTACAAGTATAAAACATGTTACAAGAGCTATTTTCAACTCACTTTTTTACTAGAAAATAATTTATGAAATCCTTACAGGAGACCATTGGAGCTTTAATTTTCTTCACCCTCTACTTCTCAGCACGCTGGAAAGTATATTATGCTATTGGCTATTTGGTCTTGAAATTTTGTTCACACTATCCTCGGGAAGTGTTGCCAAGGTGCACAGATGAAAATCAGAATTATGAATCTTTCTTATCCAAATCTCACTGCTAACTCCAGCTCTGATGGCTGGTCATATTAAAGACTAAAGTGAGTCATTATGATGTGACCTTTAAATTGCACAATCTTTTTATTTAAAAAGCATGATTTATTCAAATGGCAGCAGAGAGCCCAGATCCCACAGTTACTTACAGTGTTTTCTAATACAGGCAATTTTCTGTCCTGGAGATAAAACATGAATGGACCAGATATTGAAATGACTAATGAAATGATTGTGACAGACATCTAGATAAAAGATTAAAAGATAAGGACACAATTAAATGTCACTGACCAATCTCATTATCATTAGAACATCAGATTTTCTGGAACATTGTTTTCACAATCAAGTATTGAAAATTGGGTGAAAATGATCACCATTGGATGAAAGCAAACATAAGGAAAATTCAGGCTTAATATTCTTCATATAAGTCAATCAGTTCATTCCAAACTTTTACTATGAAATGTTTTTTAATTCAAATTTGTGTGTATTTACATTTTCATTTACAACTTCAGATGGGTCATGCAAAAAAATGAGTAAAGTTTAAATGTAAGTAGCTGTCAAACAATACATTCTAGTTAATTGGGAGACAGAATTGTATAAGCTATTGTCAGGAACATCAGGGATTCTAACTAAAATGATTAATTCCATGATATATGAATAAAGGTCTCATTTGCCCGGAGACCCTCAGTCTGCAGCAAGTAGTCGGGATTAAGCTTTTTTTTTTTTTTTTAATAAAATGAAGAATTTGAAGGCTCTAACTTCTAATATTGATTATTCTAGCAACCAGGTATTTGAAATTTTCCAAATATAATTTGTGAAAATTCTTAAAACTCCAAAGAAAATCTGGTTTGCCCAAACTGACCAGCATGTTATGGTTTTATTAAGGATCCAACTCTGGCCTCAATTTGATTTGCACAGCACTTATGGTTAAGCTGTCCTGGGGACTGCTCCCAAAGCCCAATTGAGTATCTCTGGACATGGACTACTTCTATTACTTCTTAAGATTGGTCAGGAGTCTTCTTACTGTGAGTGATGGAACTTTACTCAAACCAACTTAAAAAATAAAACAAAAGGAAATCTATGGGCTCATATACTCATTTGTTCCATTAGAAACTGATGTTTACATAACACTCAACCCATTTACCCATTCTTACCCCTTTAACCCATAAGATGTGACAAATTAGCTCATTATTATTTACTATTTATTCACTAGTATTTACATTATTCTTTAAACATATAAAACAGCTGTAGTTGTTGTATTAAGCAACTATCTTGGCCAAGGAAGATTAAAAAGATCTAAAGTAACTGACCTAGCTCAGTCATTTGCTCAACTTAAACTAATTATGATGACCCAGATCTGTAATTTGGGACATTCTGATAGGCTATGTCCAAATTCTGTGCTCAAATCTTATGCTCTCCCAGATGAAGGGCGAAGGGGTACTAAACAGACCTAAAAAAGTGTCCAACTTTAAAAAATTTAGTATTTATTGGCTATTTAAAACATGCCAGGCACTATAATTATAATGAATATAATTACTATAGTTATACCTACTCATACAAATATTTGTATATATAATAGGATAAATACATAATATATTAAATATAATGTAATAAAAATAATGCAATGCTTATTTATTTATATATCAATTATTAGATGTATTTATAAATATATAATTGTATATAACTTTGTATGTAAACATTATAACTTCATATTGTGTAACTTTATATATAATTATATAATAATATAAATAGGAGTATCATGCATATATAATGATGCTTATATACATTTACATAAAAATTATAATTATAATTAATATAATACATAAGCATTGTATCTGTAGGGTTGTTTCTCATCCTTACATCACCCCTAAGAATTAGATGTTACTCTTAATTTACAGACAAGAACACTGAGGATTCAAGGGTTGTTAAGTAACTTCTCCAAAGTCTCCAAGCTAGTGAGTAGAGGCATGGAGACCTGAGCCTAGGCAGTCTGAGTCCCTCCTGACTGTCACACTGTGCTGCTGGCAGGACAGTCACAGCCCTCTTTATCTTCGGGTGTCTCCTTATCTAGTAAATATCTGCAATCCCTTTGGTCTTCAAATATTTGGTCTTCACTTCTTTCCTATGAACTGCAAGGTCATTTTGACAGTCTGATCTATTACTCAGGACAGCATGGCAAAGAGAGAGGGCTCACTTTACACAAGTGAGAAAACCAAAACACAAAGATACCTAGTAAAGATTGGACAGCTCTGTCCTTTAAGCAGAAAGCAACCTGGAACTCAGAGCTCACACAGGGATGAAGAAAAGAAAGGGGATCCCAACAGCAAGTCCTAGTTAAGGCTGAAGCAGTCAAAGGTAAGAGGGCAAACTGGTTTTCACTTTCTGATATAACTATTTGCCTAGCACACACATTCAGGGATAGGATAAGAACACTTACACCCTAGTTCACACTGATATCAGTAATATTGCTCAGAATCTGCAAAGCAAATCAGCTTTACTCTTCTTTTTAAGTTATCCGAGCTCCCCAAATTCATGACTACTGAAAATGGAACCAACATACTGATGACAGCCGGCCTTCTGTGAATCAAAGAGAAGCTCAGGGCAGCATAAACAGCACTAGAAGAGAATAAATACAATCAGAAGTTCCTTGTTCTCAGTCTTTGATCATAACGTGATGAAACAGTCCCTAAAATGACATGCAAAGGGATTACACTAAATTCTTACTGAAACTTTCCTTTCACTGTTTCCTTTATTAACCAATTCTGAATTGGTATTCCAGAGATGGTAGTATATTTTATTAAAAGCTTATATAGAAGCATAAATATTATCCAAGGTATAAGCACAGTAAGGTGATAAATGACTTCTCCAGAAGTGCATGCAAATTAAATTAACATTGGAAGTGAAGTTCTTCTTTTTCAAAAGAATCCCACACAATCTACTGCTTTCCCCCCTGTTGAGAGTGCTAATTTATTTTTTCTTAACTAGAAAACCAGGAGAAGATCTCTCTTAAGACTGGGTTTTCTGTTTATTAATTTCTTTCATTGATTCTAAGACACTGTAACAACAACAGTGCATCAATGGCTACAGTATTTTCAAGCTATTTAATCTAATGTCAGACAATATGTTTCATAGTGGAAAGAGAATCCCTTTGGAGTGGTCTGCAGTTTGCCTCCTTATATAAGGCATCAAAAGACAAACAGTAGCAAGTATTTATCGCTGCTTCAGAAACCCAGGGATTGGATGGAATTCTTCAGTCAACAACAGATACAGAGAGATTAATATTAACTTTCCAAGGATTTTATTTGTAAAGCAATTCATGCAAACATGTTCAGGTAAAATATTTAGTATTAACGGTGGTTGTTTATGACTTTTCCTTCTGTTCACAGGAGCTAGAAAGCGCAGGAAATTAAAAAAAAAAATCCAGCACCTCTCTGCTTGTCAAATGTAATTTATATTATAGCTAGTAAGTGAAGACACTGGGTTAAATAACTTATCTATGTCTCCAGGCCCAAGACTCCAACTTGAAAACTGCTTCTGTTCTAAAAACCTGTAGCTTTAAATATTGTCAGGGTAGGATAGCATAAACTATTAGTTGTATGATATTGGCCAAAAACTTAGTTTCTCTGAGTTAATTATTCATATATAAAATGGACCCAATTTCTAACTTATAGCATTATTGTGAAGATTTAATGAACGCAAAATATTTAGTACACCTCCTGGTGAACAATAGATGCTGGATATAAAATAGCCCACAAAGGCCAGTGTGAACCATTTAAAAAATTGAAAACAAATATTAAATATGTTAGTATCCCAAGTGTTTTCAAGAATATACAGGTTGTTTTCTCAAGTTAACTTCTTACTGAAGTATAAATACATATAGTAAAGTACACAAGCAATAAATGAATTGCTCAATAAACATTTAAAATATAAACAGACCCAAGTAATCAAACTGAAGAAATAGAACATTACCAGAATTTCAAAAGCCCACTCCTTTGTACTTTCTCCCTGTCACTATCCCCTTCTCAAAGGTAATCAGTATTCTGACTTGTGACACCATAGATTAGTTTTGCCCATTCTTAAACTTTCCATAAATGGAATATACAGAATGTACTCTTGTGTCTGACTTCTTACCTTTCAGCATTATTTCTTGAGATTTATCTATGTTGCTGTGATGTCACAGTATCTCATTTTCATTGCTCTATTGTATGACTATACCACAAGTTATCTTTCCAATCTAGCGTTGATGGATTCTCGGAGCTATTACCGGACAGTGCTACTATGAAGATTCTCTGTACATGCTTTTTAGTGCATATATGTATACATGTCATTGGGAGTGGAAGTGCTAGGTCCCTTACGTGTAATTTCAGTAGATATTGCCAAACTGTTTTCCAAAGAGGTTACATCAATTTACACCCCAGCAGCAGCATATAAGAATTCCACATGTTCACAAACACTTGGGATTGCCAGTCTTTTTTATTTTAGCCATTGTGTCAGGGGTGTACCGATACTTATTTAATTTTAATTTTAATTTCCCGGCACTGTAATGAAGTTGAGCACTTCTTTATTGGAAATCCTCTTTTGTGAAATACTTATTCAAGTTCTTTGCCCAATTATCTAGTGGTTTGTCATTTTCTTACTGATTTGTAGGTGCTTTTTTTTTTATTCTAGATATGTCTTTAATCAGATATATAGGTGCAAAATTTTTCTTTCCCTCTAATTTCTTTCTTTCCCTTTACTTTTAATTTCTTAATGGCTTTATTTGATGAATTAAAGTTCTTGTTTTTACTTTGGTCCAATTTATCTATCTTTTCCTTTTCAGTTACAAGACACATGAGTAACAAATTGCATTAAAACAAACAACAGATTCAGAAAACTGAAGTCTTCAGATATTGAAATTGATATACAATATAAAATTACTAGGTGGGAAATACGTTAAAATACAAAATATAATTTTTTTTAATGAGAAAAACAATTCTTTAAAACTTGCAACTGCCAGAGGGGAAGCGGTGGGCAGATGGGCCAAACAGGTGGAGGGGACTCAGATGTACAAACTTCCAGTTACGATACAAATGAATCATGAGGATGAAAAGTACAGCACAGGAATATACTTAATTACACTGTAATAACTTTGTATACTGGTAGATGGTAATTACACTTACCATGATGAGCACTGGATAATGTACAGAATTGTCAAATCACCATGTACTACACCTGAAACTAATATAACACTATATGTCAAGTATAGTAAAAAATAATTAAAATATAACAAAATAGCTTAAAAAATGAGATATCCGAGATGATTTAAAAACTTTTATTATTTTTATTAGAAATTAGGTGCACAGAACTGGCTTAATCATAACCCTTGAATCATGACACACTAGAATCATTTGCCAAGAACTGCCTTTTTAAATTTTATTCTATTTAAAAAATATAATGAACACTTGGAAATTCAACATCTAACCTGAGAACTAACTTACATTTATTGCTACTGCTACGATTACTAATAACACCTTAGTGACTATGTTAACAGCATATGAAACACAGTTGAAAGCACATTGAAGAACCAAAGAAGAGAGCTCAAGAATTAACATAATGCAACACAAAGAGACAGGAATATGACAAATATGAAAGAAATTTAAGAGATAAAATGTTCAAATAAGATGGTCTAATTGGAATCTAAGAAAAGACAAGAGGGAAGATGGAGAAAAGGGAAAATATGAAGAGGTAATGACTAACAATTTTCCAGAACTGATAAAAGATACCAAGTCTCACATTTTAAATATATCAAAACCAAAACAGAATATATAAAAATTCACACCTATAAATACTGTAACAAAATTGGAGAAGAAGGTGGAAGCAAATATTTTCAATTTAAAACTTTACATTTTAAGTATTTTTTAAATTTACGTTTGAGAGAGACAGAGAGAGACAGAGTGTGAGCTAGGGAGGGGCAGACAGAGAGGGAGACAGAATCTGAAGCAGACTCCAGGCTCTGAGCTGTCAGCACAGAGCCCAACATGGGACTTGAACTCATGAACCATGAGATCACGACCTAAGCCGAAGCTGGACACTTAACCAACTGAGCCACCCAGGTGCTCCAAACTTTACATTTTAAAACAGCTGGAAAGCAAGGACTGATGCATAAACCAACAACCACTATGTGAGCATCCATAATTGTTAGAGAACGGTAAAATCATGTATTGAGCTCACTGAGAAAAAACCTAGAATTTTGGAACCATCAAAATTATATTTTAGGAACAAGAATGTTCTTAAATACCTGTCTGGGCTTAGTGTCATCTTTGAGGGAAGATACAGAAAACTGAGCACCTAGTGATAGAGATCTACTAAGGAACTTCCTAAAGATGTGCTTCAGGAAGAAGCAAAACAGGTCCAGAAAAGGTTTGAATACAAAAAGGAACAAAAGTTAAAAAATAAAAAGTAACTGTAGATAAAGCTACAGAAATGTTGATCAGAATTAAGATGTGCTAAGATCATTGTCTGGGATAGGGGTTAGGAATAAATTTTGGACTTTGTTAAATATAAATGGTAAAATTTCAAGAAAAACAGCCAGTAGAATAAAATAGGGTGTATAACTTCCAACTAATAGGGGAAAAAAGTGTGTAATGAGAAAAAACAAAATAAACAGAAAAGGAAGAAAAAAAGAAAGTAAATCAAATATGAAGCACAAAATAGTAGGTATCAGTAAAAGATTTCAGTACTATACCAGGGGAAAAAAAAATTAGCCAAAGACAGTTGGGATAGGTATTTTAATATCAAACAGAATATATGATTTTTTTTTAAAGATCACTGTATAAAGATGAAAAGTTCCATTAGTCAAGGCAGCTTAAAAATTTTAACTTTGTATACATCTAGTAAAATATCTTCAAAATAAGCAAGAAAAAAGATCATTAAAAGCACAATGAGGAATGGATAAATCACCTTCATGGGGGAGATATCAATATAGCTCTCTCTATTATTAAAAGGCTAGCAGACAAAAAAGATTTGAGCAATAAGCTAGATGTATATGGAATACTCCATCTAAAAAGATAAAAAAATACACATTCTTGTCCAGCACATAAGAAACAAAAAACTGACTGCAAGCCATAAAGTAGACTCAAGAAACTTAACTGAATTGGTATTATTCAGACCACAACTCAACAAATATTGGAAATTAATAACAACAACAACAACAACAAAAAGTTATAACCACAAGGGAAATTTAAAACCACAATTCTAAATAACTTCTGGGGTCAAATATTTTATTATGAGCACTGAATCTACTCAAATATACAACTAAAACAAACAACTATGAAAGTACGATTACAGAAAATAAGGCCTTTAAATTTTGGCACTTATAACAAGTAAAAATTTGGACAGGAAATGGGAATAAAAATAAACTTTATACTTTTAGCAGTTTTCTTAGTAAATAAAAAATATTCCTATTTTGATAAATCAAGATTTAACAATATAAAAATGTTTTTAAACACTACCAAACTATTGAAAGTGACTGAAAATAAGAATGTAACTAACAATATTTGGAAGGTGGAGGATAAGGAAAGAGCTAAATAAAAGTGTAAATTGCTAATTTTCTTATTTCCTTCTGCAAGGAATAGTATTGTCTGAAATTGTTAAGTTTATTTATTTATGATTTATTGTATCTTAGAGAGGGTGTGTGAATGGAGGAGAGGGGCAAGGGGAGAGAGAAGGAGAATCTTGAGCAGGACTGAGTCCCACAACCTTGGGATCATCACCTGAGTCAAATCAAGAGTCAATGTTCAATTTATTGAGCCACCTAGGCACCCCAAAGTTGTTATATTTAAAGCTAAAGGATCAGGGGGCCTCGGCGGCTCAGTAGGTTTAGTGTTTGACTCTTGATTGCAGCTCAGGTAATGATTCCTGGGTTGTGCAATTGAGCCCTGTGTCAGGCTCCGTGCTGAGCGTGGAGCCTGCTGAAGATTCTCTCTCTCTGTCTCTCTGTCTCTCTGTCTCTCACTCACTCCCTCTACCCTCCTCCCCAACTTGCACACACTCTCTCTAAAATAAAAAAAGTAAATAAATAAAATGAAATAGATTTCAAAAATAAAGATAGAAGATCAAGTATAATATAAAGTTATAAATGTAAGTAGAATTTTAAAAATAGATAATAATTGTCCAAATTATTCAAAGAAAAACATGAATACATCAGAAAAAAACCCATTCAACAACAGAATGCGTTAACAACTTAACATAAAATAACAAAATATATAAATAAATAAAACCCAATATATTTGTTCTATCAATAAATACAGCATAAATTCATCTGCTAAGAGGAAGAATTCATATTTCATACTTTTTAAAATTATGTATTATTTATTTATTTATTTATTTTTATAAACGTTTATTTATTTTTGGGACAGAGAGAGACAGAGCATGAACGGGGGAGGGGCAGAGAGAGAGGGAGACACAGAATTGGAAACAGGCTCCAGGCTCCGAGCCATCAGCCCAGAGCCTGACGCGGGGCTCGAACTCACGGACCGCGAGATTGTGACCTGGCTGAAGTCGGACGCTTAACCGACTGCGCCACCCAGGCGCCCCAAATTATGTATTATTTATAAGAAATACATTGAAAATAATGTGATTCAGAAGAAGTTTTAAAATGAGAATATATAAAAAATGGTTACACAAAGCTAAATAAAGTAAAGCAGGAATTAAAATATACTGTTTTGACAATGAACTATTCAAAAGAGAAATTAAGAAAACAATTCCATTTATAAAACATCAACAACAATAAAACAGGAATAAATGTAAACAAGGGGGTGAAAAATCTATATATTCAAAACTATGACACAGATGAAAGAAACTAAAGACACAAGTAAATGGAATGATATTCCATGTTCATGGATTGCTATTGTTAAAATGCTCACGCTACCCAAAGCAATCTACAGATTCAATGCAATCTATCAAAATTCCAATGGCATTTTTCACAGAAATAGTAAAAATAATCCTAAAATGTATATGGAACCACAATACTCCAAATGGCCAAAGCAATCTTGCGAAAGAAGAATAAACCTGGAGTCGTCACATTTCCTGATTTCAAACTATATTACAAAGCTATAGGAATCAAAACATTATAGTATTGAGACTTCCAAGGAGACGGCAGAGTAGAACCCTAAGCTCACTTCCTCCCATGGATACAACTAGATAACACTCACATTAGTACAAATAACACAGAAAACAACCTGATGACTGGCAGAACAAACTCTGCAACTAAATGTAGATAAGAAGTTACACTGAAGAGAGGCACCTGGGTGGCTCAGATGGTTAAGCATCCTACTTCCGCTCAGGTCATGATCTCCTGGTTCCTGAATTTGAGCCCTGCATCGGGCTCTGTGCTGACAGCTCAGAGCCTGGAGCCTATTTCAGATTCTGTATCTCCCTCTCCCTGCCCCTCCCCCACTCATTCTCTTCCTCTCTCTCAAAAAAAATAAACATTTTAAAAAAATTAAGAAGTTACACTGAAGAGAGTAGGAGGGCAGAGACACAGGGAGGGAGACAAGTGTGTGGAGAAGGGAGAAGAACAGGCTATCCTATTGGAAAGCCTGCATAAGAGGACAAATCTCCGTAACATTTGGCTTTGAAAACCAGAGAGGCAGAATTTCATGAGCTCTTACAACCAGCAGGATGTAAACCCTGGAACTTTAAAAAATCAGTAGGCACATGTGGGGAATAAGTTTAGTAAATCCCCGAGCTTGCACCAATGGGTTAATAAGGCTTAGAGTGGAAAGTGGCCACAGGACAAAAGGGCCCCAGAGTAGAACAAAAGTGTAGAGCAGGAAGCTGCTTCCACAGGATGAAAGCATCCAAGAATAGTAAACAGGTAAATGGGGCAAAAGACCACCACAAAAGGGTGAAATTGCCTGGGGCTAATTAGCAAAAAAAAAAGTGCCTTGTTGACCCTGAGGTAGCATACTATCTTATCCCCTAGGCAAGTTAAGATAAACAGATATGGCACCTTGTGCCTGCCATAAACTGCCATAAACTGCTTGGTGCCGGGATTTTGTTTTGTATTGACCCAAACCTTGAACACCACATATCTTCAAAACCCCCTTTCTCTCACACACTTGAGTTAATGATCACTGTTTCATTGTCTCTTTCTGCACATCCGTCATGTTTGTAAGCCTTCTGATGCTAAGAAATACAGAGCAAGGACCCTAACTCAGGGCTCTTGTCTCCTCCAGAACATTAGCCTCTCTCATATTCAATTCTGTGTCCACTCTCTTGCTGGAAAAGAGACAACTCCAGACTGCAAAGTCTGCAACAGACACAACTCTGGGAGAGCTGGGAGGGTGATAGAAAACTGACTCCTCACCCTGAAAGAGACAACACAATAAATAGCCCATGGAGATACAGCACTGAAGCAGAAGTTTGAAAATACACCTGGGCATATGGCAGGGAGTTATTTACTACTCTCCGAGTTCCTTGAGGGACTTCTCCAGGAACAAAGGAACTGACAGGTGTCATTTCCCTACCCAGCCCCCCCGCATAAACACACAGCCACCTACTGGAAACCAAGCCTGCACCAGCATTTCCTGCCTAACTTGCTTACACTATGCCCTGCCCCCTCCTGCTGGGCCTGTCTCAATCTCAGTGCTATGTGTCCCCCCCTCCCTCAGAAGACAGGTGAAAACCTTGCCAACACTACGTCTCCCTACTCTGAGTTTTGCAGGGCCTCAGTCCAGCAGCATTGGTGGCCAGTACCTCCCAAGGAGGATGTGTGCACCTTGTTAAAACTGCAAGCCCTACCCACAACCATTTTGCAAGGTGGCCCTGGTGGCTGCACATCCCCTATGGAAGAGGACCAGGACCACCTTGTTAAAAGTGTGCATCCTCCCCACTACTTGCAAGAATAAGACACATAGCTGAATTTCCTAACACACAGAAACAGACACAGATAGTTAAACAAAATGAGGAGACAGAGGAATATATCCCAAATGAAAGAACAGGACAAAATAACAGCAGGAAACCTGTGAAACAGAGATGAGTAATATGCCTGATAGAGAATTTAAAGCAATGATCATAAAGAATTTAAAGTAATGATCATAAAGTATAATCATAAAGTAATGATCATAAAGATCATAATGGTCTCAAGATGTGGACCTGAGAAAAGAGTGGAGGACATTAGTGAAATTCTTAACAAAGAGATTAAAAAGAACAAATCAGAGATGAAGAACACAATAATTGAAATAAAAAATACACTAGATGTAATAAATAGCAGGCTAGAAGATACAGATCTAATTAGCAACCTGGAGGACAGAGTTATGGAAAGTAATCAAGCTGAGCAGGTGAGAAAAAACAAATATGCAAAATGAGAATATATTTAGGAAACACAGTGACTTCATCAAGCGTAATAAAAATCTCATTATAGGGATCCTAGAAGAAGAGAGAAAGCGGGAAGAAAATTTATTGAATAAACAGTAACTGAAAACTTCCCAAATCTGGGGAAGGAAACAGAAATTCAGATCCAGGAGGCACAGAGATCCCTCAACAAAATCAACCCAATGAGGTCCACATCAAGACACATAGTAATCAAGATGCCAAAAAGTAGTGAGTGATAAAGAATTTTTAAAGCAGTGGGAGAAATAAGTTACATACAAGGGAAACCCCATAAGGATATCAGCAGATTTCTCAGCAGAAACTTTGCAGGGTAGAAGAGAGTGACATGATATATTCAAAGTGTTGAAAGGAAAAAAATCTGCAGCTGAGAATACTCTATCCAGCAAGACTGTCATTACGAATATAAGGAGACAGAGGATCTCTTTTGCATTGTTGGTGGGAATGCAAGCTGGTGCAGCCACTCTGGAAAACAGTATGGAGGTTCCTCAAAAAACTAAAAATAGAACTATCCTACGACCCAGCAATTGCACTACTAGGCATTTATCCATGGGATACAGGTGTGCTGTTTCAAAGGGACACATACACCCCCATGTTTATAGCAGCACTATCAACAATAGCCAAAGTATGGAAACAGCCCAAATGTCCACTGATGGATAAATGGATACAGAAGAGATGGTATATATATATACAATAGAGTATTACTTGGCAATCAAATAGAAGGAAATCTTACCATTTGCAATTATGTGAATGGAACTGGAGGGTATTATGCTAAGTGAAATTAGTCAGAGAAAGACAAAAATCATATGACTTCATTCATATGAGGACTTTAAGACACAAAACAGGTGAACATAAGGGAAGGGAAACAAAAATAATATAAAAACAGGGAGGGGGATAAAACAGAAGAGACTCATAAATATGGAGAACAAACTGAGGGTTGCTGGAGGGGTTGTGGGAGGGGGGATGGGCTAAATGAGTAAGGGGCACTAAGGAATCTACTCCTGAAATCATTGTTGCACTATATGCTAACTAATTGGGATGTAAATTTAAAAAAATAAAAAATTAAATTAAAAAAAAGAATATAAGGAGAGATAAAGAGTTTTCAAAACAAAAGTTAAAGACGTTAATGACCACTAAACCAGCCCTATAAGAAATGATAAAGGGGACTCTCTGAGTGGAAAGGGAAGACCATAAGCAAAGGTAAGAAAAGCAGGAAGCACAAAAGCAGTGCTTATTTTTAAATAAGTTAAAAATATATGTTAAAGATCAATCAAAAATTTTAAAAAACTGTAAAGTATGATACCATACACCTAAAACATGGGGAAGAGAGGAATAAATAGGTTCAAACTTAAGTGACCATCAGCTTAACATAGACTGCTATATACAGAAGATGTAGTATATAAACCTAATGGTAACCACAAATAAAAAAACAGTAATAAATATGCAAAAAAATAAAGGAATCCTAGTATATCACTAAAGAAAGCCAACCTATGGTGAGAGAAGAGAGCAATGGAAGAAAGGAAAAGAGAAGATCCACAAAAACAGAAAACAGTGGTACCTGGGTGGCTCAGTTGGTTAAGCATCTGACTCTTGATTTCAGGTCAGGTCATGATCTATGGTTCGTGAGTTTGAGCCCCACATCAGACTCTGCTTTTGATAGTGCGGAGCCTGCTTGGGATTCTCTCTCTCTCTCTCTCTCTCTCTCTCTCTCTCTCTCTGCCACCCACCTTGTGTATTCATTTTCTCTCTCAAAATAAATAAATAAACATTGAAAAACACAAAACAAACAAAATTGCAGTAAATACATACCTATCAGTAATTACTTGGAATGTAAATGGACTAAATGCTCCAACCAAAGACACAAAGTGACAGAATGGACCAAAAAAAACCAAGACCCATCTATATGCTACCTTCAAGAGACTCACCTCAGACCTAAAGACACATGCAGATTAAAAGTGAGAGGATGGTGGGGCGCTTGGGTGGCTCAGTCGGTCGAGTGGCCGACTTCGGCTCAGGTCATGATCTCACAGTCCGTGAGTTCGAGCCCTGCATCGGGCTCTGTGCTGACAGCTCAGAGCCTGGAGCCTGCTTCTGATTCTATGTCTCCCTCTCTCTCTGCCCCTCCCCTGCTCATGCTCTGTCTCTCTCTGTCTCAAAAAAATAAATGAAGACATTAAAAAAATTTTTTTTAAGTGAGAGGATGATGAAATATTTATCACCCAGACAGATGTGAAAAAAGAGCCATGGTAGCAATACTTACAATAGACAAGATAGACTTTAAAAGAGACTGTAACAAGACAAAGAAGGATGCTATGTAATCTGTAAGAGGCAAATCAACAAGAAGACATAAGAATTGTAAATATCCATGCACACAACATGGGAGGACTCAAATACATAAAACAGTTAGTAACAGATGCACCTTTGGTGGCTCAGTCAGCTAAGCATCTGATTCTTAATTTGGCTCAGGTCATGATCTCACAGTTCGTGAGTTCAAGCCCCATGTCAGGCTCTGTGCAGAGACAGTGTGGCTCATGACCCTGAGATCAAGAGTCGCATGCTCTACCAACTAAGTCAGGCAGGCACCCCAGAAACAGTGGCTTTGAATGACACTCTAGATGAGATGGATTTCATGGACATATTTCAAACATTCCATCCTAAAACAGCAGAATACACATTCATTTCAAGTACACATGGAACATTCTCTAGAATAGATTACATATTAGGCCACAAAACAAGTCTCAACATAATAAAATAAAATAAAATAAAATAAAATAAAATAAAATAAAATAAAGTCATACCACACATCTTTTCTGACCATGCTATGAAACTAGAAATCAACCACAAGAGAAAATTTGGAAAGAGCACAAATACATGAAGGTTAAAAAACATGGTATAAACAATGAATCGGCCAACTAAGAAATCAAAAAAAAAAAAACAAAAATTCCAGGAAAACAAATGAAAATGAAAACACAATGGCCCCAAATCTTTGAGATGCAGCAAAAATGGTTCTCAGAAGGAAATTTATAGCAATCCAGGCCTACCTCAAAAGCAACATAAATCTCAAATAAACAGCTTAACCTTATGCCTAAATGAGCTAGAAAAAGAAAAACAAACAATACCAAAACTCAGTAGAAGGAAGGAAATAATAAGATTGAAGCAGAAATAAACAAAACAGAAACTAAAAAAACAACAGGACAGATCAATGAAACCAATAGCTGGTTCTTTGAAAAGATCAACAAAATTGATAAACCTCTAGCCAGACTCATAAAAAGAGAGGCAGGTGAGGGAGGGAGGGAAAGAGGACTCAAATAAACAAAATCAGAAATGAAAGAGGAACAATAAAAACCAATGCCACAGAAATACAAAAAACTTTAAGAGAATATTATGAAAAATTATATGCCAACAAACTGGACAACCTAGATGAAATGGATACGTTCCTAGAAACATAACCTACCAAAACTGAAGCAGGAAGAAATAGAAAACTTGAACAGACTGATTACCAACAGTGAAACTGAATCAGTAACCAAAAATTCCCAACAAACAGAAGTCCAGGACCAGGTGAACAGGTGAATTCTACCAAACATTAAAGAAGAATTAGTATCTATTCCTCTCAAATTTTTCCAAAAAATAGAAAGGGAAGGAACCTTCCAAATTCATTCTATACCCCTATCCCAAAGATAGATACAGGCACAGCACAAAAAAAGGACTACAGACCAATATCTCTGATGAACACAGATGCAAAAATTCTCACCAAAATATTAGCAAACCATTTCCAACAATGCATTAAAAAAATCATTCACCACAATCAAATGGAATTTATTCCTGGGGTGCAAAGGTGGTTCCATATTTGCAAATCAACCAGCATGATATATCACATCAATAAGAGATAGGATAAAAACCATATGACCATTTCAATAGATGCAGAAAAAGCATCTGACAGAGTACAACATCCATTCATGACAAAAACTGTCAACAGAATAGGTTTAGAGGGAACATATCTCAATATAATAAAAATGTGATATGAAAAATCCACGGCTAACATCATACTCAATGGTGAAAAACGGAGAGCTTTTCCCCTAAAGTCAGAAACGAGACAAGGATGTCCACTCTCACTACTTTTATTCAACATAGTACTGAAAGTCCTAGCCATAGCACTCAGACAAAAGAGAGGAATAAAAGGCATCCAAATTGTCAAGTAGGAGATAAAACTTTCACTACTTGCAAATGGCATGATCCTACATATAGAAAACCATATAGATTCCACCAAAAAACTGCTAGAACTGATAAATGAATTCAGTAAGGTTGCAGTTTTCAAAATCAATGTACAGAAATCCACTGCATTTCTATACACTAACAATGAAGCAGCAGAAACATAACTTAAGAAAACAGTCCCATTTACAATTGCACCAAAAATAAGACACTTAAAAATAAACCTAACCAAAAAGGTGAAAGACTTGTACTTGGAAAACTATAAAACACTGATGAAAGAAATTGAAGATGACACAAATACATGGAAAGATAGTCTATGCTCATGGATTGGAAGAACGAATATTGTTAAAATGTCTACACTACACAAAGCAATCTATAGATTTAATGAAATCCCATCAAAATGACGTTTTTCACAGAACGAGAACAATCCAAAAAATTGTGCGGAACCACAAAAGACCCTAAATAGGCAAAGTAACCTTGAAAAAAGAAAATCAAAAGTGGAGGTATCACAATTTCAGACTTCAAGTTCTATTGAAAACTGTAATAATCAATCAATCAAGCAATAAAGAAAGAAAGAAAGAAAGAAAGAAAGAAAGAAAGAAAGAAAGAAAGAAAAGAAAAAAACTGTAATAATCAAAACAGTATGGTACTGGCACAAAAATAGACATACAGATCATAGGAACAGAATAGACAGCCTGTAAATAAACCCACAATTATATGGTCAATTAATCTATGGCATAAGAGGCAAGAATATACGATGAGAAAAAGTCTCTTCAACAAAATGGTGTTGGCAAAATTACACAGCTACATGCAAAGGAATTAAACTGTACCACTTTCTTAAACCACACAGAAAAATAAACTTAAAATAAGTTGGGGACTTAAATATGATACCTGAAACCATAAAAAACCTACACTAAGAGAGTACAGGCAGTAATTCCTTTGACATTGGCCATGGCAACATTTTTCTAGATATGTCTCCTAGGCAAGGGAAACAAAAGCAAAAATAAACTATTGGGACTACATCAAAATAAAAACTTCAGCACAGCAAAGGAAACAACACATAAAACTAAAAGTCAACCTACTTAATGGGAGAAGATATTTGCAATGATATATCCAATAAAGTGTTAGTATCCAAAATATATAAAGAACTAATATAACTCAACACCAAATAACCAAATAATCCAATTTAAAAATGGGCAGAAGACAGGAACAGAAATTTCTCCAAAAAACACATACATATGGCCAAGAGACACATGAAAAGATGTTCACCATCACTCATCACCAGGGAAATGCAAATCAAAACCACATTAGATATCACCTCACACCTGTCAGAATGAATGGTTAAGATCAAAAACACAAGAAACAACAAGTATCAGTAAGGATGTGGAAAAAAAAGGAACTCTCATTCACTGTTGGTGGGAATGCAATCTCTAGATGGATAGATAGATAGATAGATAGATAGATATTCCAATACACATGCATAATGGAATATATACAAAATAATACTGCATTATATATTACAAATATTCCATTATAATACATTAATATATATTAATGTATATATTATATAATATATCATAATTACATTAAAATTAATGTATACACACATTAATATATATTATATATTTTTATAATAATATGTATGTGTACATATGTATACATATATGTGTACATATGTATACATAATACATATATATATATATATATATATATATATATATATATATATAATGGAACATATCTGGCCATGAAAAATAATGAAATCTTGCCATTTTTGGCAACATGGATGGAGCTAGAGAGTATAATGCAAAGTGAAATAAGCCAGTCAGAGAAAGACAAATACTATATGATTCCACTCATGTGTGAAATTAAACAAAACAAATGAAGAACAACAAAAAAAGGTACAAACCAGAGTCTTAACTACAGAGAACAAATGGATGGTTATCTGAGAGGAGGTGAATGGGAGGATGAGTGAAATTTGTGAAGGGGATTCAGAGTGCACTCTCATGATGAGCACTGAGTGATATATGGAAGTGTTGAATCACTATATTGTACACCTGAAACTAATATAACACTGTATGGTAACTACACTGGAATTAAAATTTTTTAATTTGTATATTGGCTATAAACCATTTATTTTTAGTAGACATAGAAATAAGAAAATTCATGCACAAATGTTATCATTAATATTTGAAATAATTTTTCCTTGGAATGTATACTTTTATAAGTAATTTGTCAAAGAAATAAATTTACCCAAGTTCTAATATCTTAAAAAAAAAGGTATGGTATTGGCATAAAGGCATGTAGATCAATGGAGCAGTATAGAGAGCAAAGAAATAAACCCATGCTTGTATGGTCAATTCATTTTCAACAAAGGAGCCAAGAATATACAATGGGGAATGATAGTCTCTTCAGTAAACAGTGTTGGGAAAACTGGATAGCCACCTGCAAAAAAATGAAACTGGACTCCTATCTTACACTATACACAAAAATCAACTCAAAATTTTTCCAAAGAAAACATATAAATGAGTGGCAGGTACATGAAAAAGTGCTCAGCATTACTAAACATCAGAGAAATGCAAATCAAAACCACAATGAGATACTGCCTCATATTTGTTAGGCTGGCTATTATCAAAAAGACAGAGATAACAAATGCTGGTGTGGATGTGGACAAAAGGGAAGCTGTGTGGAGTGTTGGTGGGAACACAAACTGGTATAGCCACTATGGAATATGGTATGGAGGTTCCTCAAGAAATTAAAAATAGAACTACCATGTAATTTAGCAATCCCACTTCTGGGTATATATCCAAAGGACACAAAAACATTTTCTCTAAGACATATCTGTACTTCTACGTTCATTGCATCATTATTCACAATAGCCAAGGTGTGGAAACAACCTAAGTGCCCATTAACGGATGAATGGATCGAACAAACGTGGTATATGGATGCCTGGGTGGCTCAGTCAGTCATGCGTCCAACTCTTGATTTAGGCCCTGGTCATGATCTCACAGTTTGAGCCCTGCTTCAGGCTCTGTGCTGACAGTGGGGAGCCCGCTTGGGATTCTCTGTCTCCCTCTCTGCCCCTCCCTCTCAAAAATAAATAAATAAACATTAAAAAATAATGTGGTATATACATATATAAAGGAATATTATTCAACCTTAAAAAAAAAGAAGCAAATGCTTTCATTTGCAAAAACATGGATGAAACTGGAGGACATAATGCTAAGTGAAATGAGCCCTACAGAGAAAACAAATACTGCATGGCATAACTAATATATGAAATCTAAAAAAAAAGAAGAAAAAAAAAAGTCAAACTCCTAACACACAGAATAGAAAAGTGATTGCCAGGGGCTAGGGCATAAGGGAAATAAGTAGAGGCTGGTAAAGGGGTATAAACTTTAAATTATAAGATAAATGACTGAGGATCTAATGTATACCATGGTAACCATAGGTTGGTAATGCTGTTTTGTATAACTGAAATTTGCTTAGCGGTGTCTGGGTGGCTCAGTTGGTTCATGAGTTTAAGTCCCCTTCAGGCTCTGTGCTGACAGCTGGAGCCTGGAGCCTGCTTCGGATCTGTGTCTCCCTCTCCCTCTGCTCCTCCCCAACTTATGCGTGCATACGCGTTCCCAATCTCTCTCTCTCTCTCTCTCTCTCTCTCTCAAAAATAAACACACATTAAAAATTTTTTTAAAGAAATCTGCTTAAAGACCAGAATTTAAATGCTCTTACCAAAAAAAAAGGCAATTATGTAATGTGATGGATGTGTTAATTAATCTATTCACAATGTACATATGTCAGATCATCATGTTGTACACGTCATGTCTTACAATTTTATTTGTCAATTATATCTCTATAAAATTGAAAAAAAAAACAATCTGTTTGGCATAAACAGTAACTGTAGTTCTCATTTACTGAATGCTATGTGCCAGGAGTGTTTTTAACATAACACATCCAATTCTAAAAGCAACCCTCTGAGGCTTCATAGCTCCATTTTACAGATGAAAGAACTGAGGCACAAAGAGATTAAATAATTTATTTAAAGTCACATAATGTCTTTGGAGGATCCAGGATTCCAGCCCAGGTTTTCTAGCTCTGGAGTCTGAGGTCCTGCCTGTACTATGCTGTCTTTACAGTCCAATAAAAGAAATATTTAAAATATGTATTTTTATATGCATAGAACATTTTCAAGAAAGATACACAAGAAATTGGCAAAATAGTAGTTTCCTTTAGGAAGAGTGTCTCAGAATGAAGAAATGTTTACTTTTTATTTCAATCTCTCTATTTTTGTTGTTGATTTATTTGAGGAAGAGTTAAAGATTGTTCCTCATGTAACATTGGATATATACAAAACTATGTAACGGAACTATGTAATGGAATATTTTGAAGCATAATAAAATGAATTCCTGTGAATTACACATCTTAGAATATTACCAATACTACACATTACCAATACATCAAGAATTCAGTTCTACTGTAACTTTCTAATCATGTGAATCTGGTACTTTATTTTTTTTTATTAAAAAGTTCACCTGGAGGTATTTGGATGGCACAACTACACCACTTTTGTATTCTTTATGAATTTCTAAATATTTTTTAAGAAATTAAAAGATAAAGTGGAGCGGTGGATTAGAATGTTACCTTCTCAAAAAAGTAAGAGCTCTGAGTCCCAGTTACACAGGGGGATATGAGAGCATGATAAACCTTGCAATGCCCAGGTTAAACCCCTATGTTCCTCACTGGAGACAATGTGAGACACCAGTGAAATATCCATTGTAAGTTCATCTAACAGGTTATTTTATAACCTCTCAAAGGGCAAGTGGATTTCAGAGGGAAAATAGCAATTTTAGGCAAGTACTTTGCTTAAAAAAATAAGTGTATGGGGGCGCCTGGGTGGCGCAGTCGGTTAAGCGTCCGACTTCAGCCAGGTCACGATCTCGCGGTCCGTGAGTTCGAGCCCCGCGTCAGGCTCTGGGCTGATGGCTCAGAGCCTGGAGCCTGTTTCTGATTCTGTGTCTCCCTCTCTCTCTGCCTCTCCCCCGTTCATGCTCTGTCTCTCTCTGTCCCAAAAATAAATAAATGTTGAAAAAAAAATTAAAAAAAAAAAAAATAAGTGTATGAAAAAAATTACCCATGTCTAGAGACTCTTATCACTATTAACAATAACATGAGAACTTGTCTCCACAGGTACTATCCGCTTTTGTCAATCTACTCTTTGTCTTTGCCAACATCACTTTTGCTTTAAAAGAAGAAGAAGAAGAAGAAGAAGAAGAAGAAGAAGAAGAAGAAGAAGAAAAGAAAAAAGTGCCTAAAAACCTTGGAACCCAACGATCTTTCCTACACGAGTCTAGGATGAACAAGCCCGTATTGTTCAACAGTTCTATAATAAGGTTAAGGACCTTTAATAATAATGTCAGCACATTGATGATATTGTCAAAAGCTTTATTCTAATTCTGAACACACAGGCAGAATAAGCTGTTTATTGGTGCTTTTAGGTGTTCTTTTAAAAGACTTTAAAAACCTGGTACCATATGAAATCTTTAGCACTTAATGGAGACGTTTCAATTCTTGAGAAAGCTACTTACATGAAATAATGTTTTTCATTAACAAATTGAGCCCCAACAAAATTTTTCAAATAAATTCAAGTTTCTTAGAAATACATTTTATATAATACATTCTTTTCAAGTGATAGTTTACTTCTTTCACTACAAACTATTGAAATGACAATTCAGGAAATTGGATGTGAAGATGCTATTTGAAACACTACAAACATAAAAAACATATCCTTCAGCATAATCTTGGCATTGCTGGCACAGATGTGATTTCAGCAGAAGGATCTTAAAAGTATAAGCCAACAACAAGCCATGTTTCTAGAATAATGTATACATTTTTACATTCATTTTAGAATACATTTTAAATACATATAGGAGCCACTTGAAATAATGTATCATTCTACTTCCAAACAGTTACCACTGTTATTATTTATATTATTGCTACTGTTCTTTGAATACAATTTATTGATGGTCTAGTAGATGTCAAGAATCTACTAGATGCCTTGGGGCGCCTGGGTGGCTCAGTCGGTTTGAGCGCCCGATTTTGGCTCAGGTCATGATCTCACAGCTTGTGAGTTCGAGCCCCGCGTTGGGCTCTGTGCTGATGGCTCAGAGCCTGGAGCCTGCTTCGGATTCTGTGTCTCCCTCTTTCTCTGCCCCTAACCCACTCTCATTCTGTCTCTGTCTCTCTCAAAAATAAATAAACATAAAAAAAAGAAAAAAAGAATCTACTAGATGCCTTATCTAATCTACACAATTCCATAATTCTTTGATGAGGAAATGAAAGGTGACTCAAGGTCCCACTGCAGGAAAATGGCAGCAATAGCCTATAACCTGAGCTCGACCACCTTAAAAGTCTCTCTTTAATGACCAATGCATCCTCCCATGTTTCTGTATATAAACCATAGTTTTCCATCTGGGTTGGAAATCAGCATTCACTGTAATTTTAAATTAAATTTTTAAATTTAAATTAATTTTACATTGGCACTTAAAAAACTGGGGCAGCTAATCAATCTGTAATAAACTGGCATTTTTATTCCTTACCACTGAACTCTCCATCAGTCTTCCTTCCTCTCCTCATACAACATTTTAAATCCACCTATCCACACAACTTTATGATCAAACCAAGTGCTATGAAATACATTAGGGATGACCCAGAAAGCAAGATAAGAGACTGATACCTTCAGCAATTTGAAAGGTGATAGAAAACATTATCTGTGGCATAGGCCAGCTTGAGACATAGGCTCAGATAGTGACTCAAGAGCAAGACTCTTTGACATTTTAGGAGTCTTTGATAAATGCTACCTTGTGTCATAGATTGGAAGCTGACTCTGAAACAGTGATTGGCCTGCAGAAGGTTTCTAGGAAGTGCCCCTGGGGAAGGGAGGGATCAGAAGCAAGATGGGGCAAAGGGAGAAGGTAGGCTGGGATGCAGTCCCAATGAAGGCCCATCTGACCCTACAGGCAGCTCTGCAGCTGGGATGGCCCTTCAGCAATATCCAAGTTGAGGCAAAGGTGCTAGGAAACTATGCCTACTGATTGCTCGGTTTTCGAGGCTGCTCTAGAAGGAAGCCAGATCTTGGGAGAGGTAGTTTTCTTCAGCTGAAGACATGCCAAAAAGGTGTTACAGCTGCACACCATCTTACAACAGTATCTTCAGCAGCTGAAAGGGGTCAGAGCCACACATCACAGGTTCACCACATGTTATGGGTCGAATTGTATCTCCCAAAATCCGTATGTTGAACCCCTATTCTCTAGGACCTCAGAATGTGAACTTATTTGGAAATACAGTCACTGCAAAGTAGTTAGTTTGTGACTTAAGATGAGGTCACACTGGAATAGAGTGGGCCCTTAATCCAATCTGACTCACAAGGGGGAATTCGGAGAGATGCACACTGGGAAAACAAGTTCTCACTCAAGACCCACAAACCCACATATAACTCAGTGGTTCAACCCAGATGCAGACCCATACACAGATGCACAGGGAAGATGTAGAAGTCATAAAGCACCTTTCTCAGAACAGCAGCTTCTTCTGACTTATAGGAATCCGTTAGCTTTCTGAAGAGAACAAAAACTGCTTCTGATGAGAGCTCCTAGGGTCAGACTGCAAGGCTCTGACCTGCCTTTTCACCACATGTTTTAATCATTTAGATGGACACTGATGTCATGTTAAACCTTGAGGAGAACAGACCTTGGAGGAAGTTACTTTTGTGTAACAGAACCAATATCCAAAAAGATTAAACAATAAGATAAACCTAAATGATGAAATACGTCACAGAAATATGTAGTATCATGTCCTCTGTTAAAAATAAGTGCATTTATTTATTTTTTAATGTTTATTTTTGAGAAAGAGAGAGAGAGACAGAGCATGAGCGGGGGAAGGGCAGAGAAAGAGGGAGACAGAATCTGAAGCAGGCTCCAGGCTCTGAGCTGTCAGCACAGAGCCCCGACACAGGGCTTGAACTCACAAACCATGAGATCATGACCTGAGCTGAAGTCGGATGCTTAACCGACTGAGCTGCCCAGGCAACCCAAAAATAAGTTTAAATACAGGACGAGAAATAAATATACATCAAAAATGACTTGTAGGTTTTCATGGACCATAAGCTCATTTCGGTCAACTATAAAGAGACTGGCCAGGGGCTAATGAGATAGCAGTCTTTGTCAATGAAGTCCAAGACGAAAGCAGAGATTGTCCAGCTCTCCTCCAAGCTGGTCAGACCACACCTAGGGTGTTCAATTCAGGTATCACATTCCCCAGGGCTCCTGCCAAACCAAAGTCTACTCAGAAGAAATTAGCAGGATGATCAATGACCCATGTCATTTCACGTTCAGAAGAAAATGGAAGAAACTGGGAAGAATTCACCATAAAACAAACAGGAAACAAAGGTTGAAAACCTACTGTAGACAAGAGATTAAGTTTGCTCTGATGGGTCCTGAGAAGCAGGGCTTTCTGAGACACCAATCACTGTTAGTTGAAGAGGAACTTAGGAACCATTAGAGCTCTGCAGAGAAACAGAGAGAGAGCAATGAGCTCCCCGAAGTTTGTTCCAGGTGTGTCTCACCCCCTTGCCAGGCATAGCAGAGAAAATACGTACATCAGATAGAGAATATGCCTTCTGTGAACCAACGTTCTGTGATTCACCCAACACCTCAGCGCATACTTCCCACCTGTTCACCAGCCCCTTTGCACTTTGTATTTCAATCTTCTACCTTCCAGTGCCTGCCAGGCAGGTGCTTACTAATTGTTAGCAATTATTACCTTATACACACTCTTCCTTCTCTGTCCTAGGTCTCTAACCTCTTCTGTCAACTTCTATGGGCTTTTTACTCCTCTCTTTCCACCCCCCCAACAATATAGGCACTCGTAGCCTTAGCTAAGTTGCTGCTGGGAAGCTGTGAGTATAGGGAGGAAACTCAAAATACGGTGAAGCCTGTCCCCTCTTATTCTTCCATCTGAGCAATTCCCCCACTGCATCTTATAAAAACAGGAAGAGTAAAGACAGTTTCCAAAGGCCCATTTCTTGAACTAAACCATGTGATAATGCTGGTAAGATAACACTGTACAAGGGAAGCAGTGAGGAAAACCATGCACAAGTCTCTCCGTCTGCTGAACATCATCTTTTCACTCATGCTGCTGGTGATAACACTTCTCCAGTGGCTTAGTGTATCAACAACCTTCTAAACCAACCACATAAGTGTGGGCCACCAGCGCCCAAATTAATTAGCATTGTGAAATCATTACTGTGCTAGTCCGTGCAAACCCTTTTATATCCCCACCTTTATCCCACCATCCCTAAAAGATATAAAACATGGGCTCAGAAGAGCTTGCCCTATGATACTGCTATCATTATGAACACAAGTGTATTGGGAACAACAACAACAAAAGGTTTCTTTAAGAGAAAATACAAGTAACAGCATTAACTAAGTTACTGCCATCAGAAACTAAAACTCCCCATGCTGTCAGTATCTCCCTCTCCTGGATGTCCTTCATATCCAGATTTTTCTGGTCCCACCTGGATTTGCTCCCCGCCAACTACAGCACCATTTCTTTCAAGCCCTCAGCTGGGTTCTTGGTTCCTTAGATTGCTTGAAACCCAACATTTATTTTCCAGAGCCTTAATAAGGTTTCTTTCTTTGCGGTGATACCATACGCCCTACCCTATGCTCACCACACGTTCCCATGCTAGGTATTTAGGTGGGGAGGGGGAGATGGAAGAGAAAAGTTGCTAGGCAATCACCAGTCACCTTTGGCAATAATTTTGCAGTTCACAGATCCCACACCACCACCACCACCACCACCACCACCACCACCACCATCACCATAAGAATAGTTTGTCCAACTCATACCACATTATCCACTGGTGACGTGCCACATTTGAACTTCTTGTTTACAATCTATTAATTGCAAAACAGCCCAATTCTACTTCTAACTTGCCCTGGCTTGTAAGCAGGTCATCTTCTGCTACTACCTCAGTAGAGAGAATGACTCAAAGGGAGAGGCCAAAAGAACCTTTTATTCCAATTCACTGTGGTTCATTAAGACAACCTTAGGAGTGATGAACTGACCTTTCAGTTACCTACAAATTCTAAGCCTATAGAAAATTAGAATAAACCAAATCTTTGGATGGTGCCGGACTCCAGGAAGCAGAGGCAAGTCCTTTTCCCAGAGGATTCTGATCTGAATGCAGTTAGAAGCTGCTTTTTCTGTGACCTGTTGAAGATTATCTTGAAACAATTTAAATAAAGTTTCCCCAAAAAATCCAATAATGCTGTACTAATTTTAACTGACAAGTCTAGGTATTTGACTTTTTTTTTTTAATTTTTTTTTCAACGTTTTTATTTATTTTTGGGACAGAGAGAGACAGAGCATGAACAGGGGAGGGGCAGAGAGAGAGGGAGACACAGAATCGGAAACAGGCTCCAGGCTCCGAGCCATCAGCCCAGAGCCTGACGCGGGGCTCGAACTCACGGACCGCAAGATCGTGACCTGGCTGAAGTCGGATGCTCAACCGACTGCGCCACCCAGGCGCCCCTAAGACTTTTAAATGTTAAGTAGTTAACTTATTCAAACTCCAAAAGGTAGGTCCTTAATAACATTTCAATAATAGGAAAACCTAGCAGACCACAAATGTCTCTCGATTAAGAAATGTGTAATATGAGGGAAATTATGCATGTATATGTATGTATGTGTTGTGTATATTAAAAGTAGGACCCATGGGGCCCATTTTATGTTAACTGGAAAAATAAACACAAAATCAGGGATGGAGTTAAGCTTAAAACCCCAAATGTTAATTTCTTATCACCTTCCAAGCAAATGCTTTATGTATCTTAAAATATAGCCATCATTCTTTTTCTTTTGATAATTCCTATCTAACAGATAACAGGATAAAGGGGCAAATGTTTAAATGTGCCATAAAACTTAAACTATTGTAGATATATTTTTTTCTTTAAAACTGAGGAAGGTAAAGTCAAACAAATTAAAAAAAAAAAAAAAACAACTGAGACCGAGTGAGTCCTCTTCAGGATACCAAAGACAAACACCAGGCTGTTTTAATGATATAAGTTTTATCGAAAATATAAGGACAATCACTGGTTTGGCTGATATTTCTTGAATGGAATTTTTTTATCAAATACACACCCTGGTTTGCTGCAAAGTAGATATATCTTAGACTTTCTGAATTTCTCTTCTTTTTACTGGGACTACTTTCTAATACCTTTTGAACTGCATATTTGTTACTTCCGGCACCATGGTACACAGCACGGGGAGGCAATATATGCCTAGTTTCTAGCCACTATTTTCCATGCAGTGTAAAAACCGACATCTAAAACAAGTACTTGCTTTTCTGAATATAACGACAACTTCAATTCTGCAGTCCAATTAGGTAAGTCACAGTGCTTGATATAAATTCTCCCTCTGCTAGATCTAATTGGTAACAATTAAATTTCACCAGTAGGTCTATTCCACATTATTTTAAAATGTACCATCCCAACTTAGCCACAGGTAATAGACACTGTTCTGAAAAGGACTCTCGAAGGTAAAGCTACTTTGCAATTACAGGACAGCGTGAAACTTCCATCTGTCTGCCCTTCTGTATTCAACAACCACAGTCCTTGGGTTTCAGCCAGCTAACAAAAGACAATATACTGCCATCCTTCTTATTAGATTATGCTGTTGACAGTATGATAATCCATGTGTGTGAGCAAGGCTGAAAAGAAGGTGAGTGAACGGAATTGTCTTTCTTCACAGCAAGCCTGTGAAAAACGCCATTTGGATTTTGGCAAAAGACACTGCCCTAAGAACATCCCTGGTTGTAGTTCTGTGTCTGCACTGTTCAGACTGTATCATCAAAACACCTGCTTGATCTGTTTGTTCTTTGCCCCCACTCCTACCCCATGTTGTCAGCTTATTGAAGGCAGGAAATCCAGTGTGTATTTCTCTGAGATCCCTGGGGAACCTGTGATCTTCTCTGAACAGTAGGGAATCAATGAGGACTTGTTTAGCTAATTTGTTTGCCACTCCTGTTTGCCAACAGTTCACAGTTACACCACATCACTTGATATACTGCTTCAGTGAATCCCTTATAGGGTCTTATAACAGTGTCACAGAATGGAAAAGCACAGGAGACAAAGGATACTAATACCTGGATTTGGGCCTCAGTTTGCTGCTAACTTAGGTGAAATGGGAGATGCTTTGAAAAATTCCCTTCGTTGGGCTTTCAGACTCCTTGACATCCTCCCACAGATAATCTTTAATGTCACCTTTTTAGTAAAGTCTTTTCTAACTACCCTAGTTAAAATTATAACCACTACCAGCTCCAATCCAGCAGCTCTCTCCCCTGTTCTTGTTTTATTTTTCTCCATAGCACTTAATACCATCTCACACATTAACTTATTTACTGACTGCCTCCCCTCACTAGAATGTAAGCTCCATAAAAGCTTTTGTCTCTTTTAACCAAAGTACCTCCACCAGGAACAATGCATGGATGATTGCGGATGCTCATTAAATATTTGTTAATAAGCAATATACAACTACCATTCCACCCATGGGAAGGAGATGGAATTAACAGATTGGAACTAGACTAGGGTCCATGGCTTTAAGATTTGTGGGCTTCTTTCCCAGAAGATAGACTACATAATGCAACAAAGAAAAAGAATAAATGACATTTGCAAATTTCCTACTATAAGTCCCTCTTTGTTTAGAAATTATGCAAACCCAGTCTTTGTGTTTCTTCTGGAGAATAGGAAGAAACTTACCCTCTAGTGTCCTGTTTAGTAGCAATTATCAAGAGAAAATGAGTGATGAGTAGATTCCAAGTTACCTAAAGCATTTGCTGGAATTTGGCACCCCAAAGAAAATTTTAAAAAGGGGGTCATAATATCTCCTTTGGGAGATAGTACTTCAATATAGAAGAGATTTACTTGGAAGTTTCAAGAACCTCTCTGTTCATGGTCCATTCCCAATAAGGAGAGGGTAATGAGAACTCATGGCCCAGAATTCTTCAATAACTGAAGAATCCTACCTTCAGGCAAAGGACTGGAAGCAACAATGAAACATCTCAGTATTGATCAGTTTTCTATCTAGCAGGGCATAAATGGATTGAAAAGATCATTAGCATGTTCTGTCTCTTGGTGTCCTTCAATTTTCCATTTTATTGTCACTCGAAAGAGTTACAGAATAATGTAGCCTAGAGAGAAGTGCCGTGAGAAAGAGCCTTTCTGGCAAGTATATATGATATTAATTATTCTAATCCTTCCCCAAAGGCTCAGAACCCCAGATACCTGGGTAACAGTAAACTGGGGAGAGGAAATACACAGTTTTATTTCTTGTTTTTGTTTTATTTTAGGACTCTTGGACAAACAGTCTAAGTTGAAATTGATACCCAGGGACTTGACGTGCCATTAGAGCCTAATTGTTATAGTGAAAGCATATAGGAACGAAATAATAAATGGTTTTCTGGCCTAGATTTGATTCTGGGTAGATCCACTGGATCCAGTTAATTCATAGAGTCATCCAATGGTCATTTTTCTGGGCCATGAATGAATATACTTAGTGGTTGGCAGAATTAACACATTAATTCCTTGACATGTGGGATAAGAGATGTTGCAGTGAAGGAAACCAAATGGAAGCTTCTGAATCTTGCCTTACCTTACCTGAGATAGTGAATAAATGAGAGAATTCCACTTCCAGTTAGAATATATACAGTAATGAGACTATTACTCCAACACTACTGCCAACAAGCTAAAAAAGCTTAAAAAAAAAACAACCAAAAACCTAAATCATGGCTTTATTTAACTGATGAGAGGGCTTAGGACACAAACCAAAGTAAACTAAAAACTAAAAACTAAAACCAAACTAAAAACCAGAAAATGATGAGATGCTTCTACTTCTGGCAGAGCACTGGGAAGAGGAGGGATACAGCCTTGACAATGGAAAGGGGAAACCAACCAGACATTTAATAAGCCTCTGAGAGCAGAACATGTGGATTGGAATCCCAAGGAGTCCCCAGCCAAGAGCAAGTCTGCATCTACCTTAGTCTAACATTTCCCGTAAGTTTTCACCAAGTACACAAGGATTATATACCAAAGATCGGTTACAATGTGGCAGAACCGAACAAAAAAACAAAAAACACTGGCTGAAGCACTCTTCAGGAACACTAAAAGCTGGCAACTAGGCTATGGAGCACAAAGACTCCAGAATCTGGGCAGAGCCCAGATTCCAAGCACTGACGAATGAAAAGTTCTGATACTGCCAAAAAAACAAAAACAAAAACAAAACAACCCCACACAAAATTCAAACCAGAGGTGAACTGAATTTAACTAAAGCTACAACAAAGTCCAGATTCAGTTCAAAGTCCAGATACGATAGTCTTCGTGTCCTATACTGGTGACCTGCCAGAAGAAGGATCGCCATATTATCTACTTCAGTCTCTACTATTCTCTTACACATAATATTGGGCCATATAATCAAACAATATAGGATATAAGAAGAAGCAAGAGAATCTGGTTCATGACCAAGAGAGGAAAACCATGAAGCAGACTCTCTCTTTCTCTATATAGCTATCTCTATATCTCAGACTGTAAAATATCCCATAATTAAAAGATAGTGATTTTAAAGTAATTATGAACATTAAAAGAAATACTGGAGGGGCGCCTGGGTGGCGCAGTCGGTTAAGCGTCCGACTTCAGCCAGGTCACGATCTCGCGGTCCGTGAGTTCGAGCCCCGCGTCGGGCTCTGGGCTGATGGCTCGGAGCCTGGAGCCTGTTTCCGATTCTGTGTCTCCCTCTCTCTCTGCCCCTCCCCCGTTCATGCTCTGTCTCTCTCTGTCCCAAAAATAAATAAAAAACGTTGAAAAAAAATTAAAAAAAAAAAAAGAAAGAAATACTGGAAAAGATAGACAAAATGTGAAAACAGATGGAGAATTTTAGAAGAGAGATGAAAATCATACACAAAGTTAAAAGAAATTACTATAAAAGAAAAATATGGTATCAAAATTAAGAATTCAAGCAATAGGCTTAACAGCACATTGGATACGGCAGAGGAAAAATAAGTAAACTTAAAGAGAAGTAATAAAAATTACTCAAATTGAAATATAAAGGGAAAAAGGAATGAAAAATGAAACAGAACATCTTCAATTTCTGAGACAAATATTCAAGAGTCTGGTACACATATACATGGAATGCCAGAAGTAAGGGAGTAAGAAAATGGAACAAAAGAAATATTCAAAGAGATAATGCAATTTCCCCCAAAGCGATAAAAATACGTCATCCCATGAATACAAAAGTTTCAGTGAACCACAAGTGGAAAAACACACACACACACACACTTATGTGCAACATAGCCAAACTTCTGAAAAACAAAGGTAGGAAAAGATCTCAAAAAGCAGAAAGGAGATAAAACACATTATATACCGAGGAAAACTGGCATCACTTCTCATCAGAAACAATAAGAAAGCTAATGGAAAAGGCCAAAAGAGCATGGAAAAATATTTTAAAGTGCTGTAAGAAAAAGGAAAAGCCAACCTAAAATCCCATATCCAGCAAATTATTCTTCGAAAATGAAGATGAGATAAAGACATTCTCATTAGCAACCTGAAAGATTTTGTCTCCAGGAGAGCTAGCTGTACAAGAAACACTAAAAGAATTTCAGACTGAAGAAAAATGCTATCAAATACTGGCTATGAGGAAAGGAAAAAAAGCACCAAAATATGTATACTTTAAAAATGTAAAAGATTATTTAAAAGATTATTGATTATGAAAAAGAAAAACAAGTAACATTGGTAATAGAGTCTATAGCATATACAGAAGTAAAATATATAAGAATAAGAGAACAGAAGTCAGGAAAAGGAATAAAAATACTTGCATTGTATTTTAAGGTTATTATACTCCTCATGAGGTAATAGACTATTATTTGAAGATGTTTTGTGACAAAATATATATCATAATCTCTAGAGAAAACACTAAAGTCAAATGAGATACAGCTAAAAATACAATAGAGGAGATAAACTAGGGTCCTAAAACATTACTTCATCAAAAATAAGATAACAGTAGGGGATAAAAGAAAACAAAATGCAGATGGTAAAATTAGAAGAGGAAAGTAGACAAATCCACAATTATAGTTGGAGATTTTAACAGGTTTCTCTCAGTAACTGGTAGAAAAATTAAGCTTCTCCCCAATCACTAAGGATATATAATATTTGAATGACACTACCAACCAACTTCACTTAATTAACATTGAGGAAAAAATCACAATTAAAATTTCATAATACACATTCTTTTCAAATGCATAAGGACCATTTGCCAGTATTTAAAGTCCGTATTTAAAGTACTTAAGGGGCACCTGGCTGGCTCAGTCAGAGGATGCAACTCTTGATCTCGGGGTTGAGTTCAAGCCCCTCATTGGGTGTAGAGATTACTTAAAAATAAAATCTTAAAAAAAAAAAAAATTAAAAATTAAGCATTTAAAATGTCAATATTTGAATGTCAGCATTTAAAATCATAAATGTATAACAAAGTATGTTCTCTAACCATGGTGGCTTTAGATCAGAAATCAATAAAAATTAAGGCATCTAGAAAATCCCTAATATTTGTAAATTAAGTAACACACTTCTAAATAAACCATGAGTCAAAAAGAAAAAATTATAATGCTAGAAAATATTTTGTACTGGAAGGTCATTAAAAGGTTGTAGTATATTAGCATATCAAAATTTGCAAGACACAGCAAAAAGTAGTGCTTCAAGAAAAAATTTATTGGTCTAGATATTTACATTAGAACAAAAAAACATAAAGTCAATTATCTAAGCTTCCACCTTAAAACTTATTTTTCTTTTTTTACTAGGCAAAGAACTTTATTAATCTTGTTTCAAACTTTACTCCCAGGCTTCTCCAGCTTAATTTAGCTGCAAAATGAATTGTGTATAAGCAAAAACTGAAAAGAGCTGCAGTGTCCAAGGGCTTGGGCTTAAAAATATTAGAGACCTAGATTTTATCAGATCCATGAACAAAATTTTTAGAAAGCAGTCATAATATAAAATAGCAGCTCCCAGTAACTGCTTCAAGTTTTTTCTTCTTCAGAAGTTGGCTCGATCCAGTCTGCTTCATTCTTAGAAGCTTCATCAAAATTCTCCACAAAATCTGGAACTTCATCATCATCCTCCTCTCCAGTAGCAAGTGGTTCCTTTCCATCCACAGATTGTTTGGGCAGAGCTTCAGCCAGCCTTCTTAAACTCGTCAGACTGTCTGCACCAAGTTGGTTTAAGATACTGGGTAGCATTTCTGTCAGCTGCTTTGTCTCAGCATGGCCTGTTCGCTCCCAGGGATGCCTGAACTTTAGGGTTGTTAAAATGGATCACTGTTCCTTGGTTTGTGAACATACTCACTTCTTCAATACCAGAGATATTGTTTACTCCTCACTTCTTTAAGGAGAACTGAAGTTTTTTATCATCTGCTGTAGCTGTTCTATGAACCACCTTCTTCTTTCGGGGAGCACTTCCTTTCCCACCAATGCGCACTTGTGCTTGCAGTTTGGTGAGTTTCTCCTGGTTCGTGATAGTTTCTTTCATCTTGTTGGGGCGGAAATGGGACCGCGCGCAGGAGACTAGGGTTGGCGCTCAAGCGGTCTCGGGTGGACCAGCTGAGATTACGCGCACACACGTGGGGACGCAAGATGGCCTAAAACCTTATTTTTTAAGTAGAGTAAATTAAGTCCAAAATAAAGAAAGAAAACAATAAAAAGGATGGAAATCAGTACGATAGCAAATAGACAACAGAAAAAAATCAACAAAATGTTTTAAAAGTTTAATTGACTTTATAATCCTCTAGTAAAGACTTATCAAAAAAAAAATAGAAGGCACAAATTACTAATAGCCTTCTGAAGGCTGAAATGGGGACCCTTCTGAAGATGAAATGGGGACATCACTACAGATGCTACAAATATTAAAAAGATAATAAGTGGATATTTTGAACAAGTTCATGCCAATGAATTTGATGGATAAAGGAAATGAACAAATTCCTTGAAAAATACAACTTTTTAAAGTGGACAGGAAAAAAATTAGAAAATCAAATAGCTTTCTATCTATTAAAGAAAGTGTATTTCCAACTAAAATCTTGTAACAAAAATAACTGCGGGCCCAGATAGCACTACCAGTGAATTCTGTTAAACATTTAAGGAAGAAATAATTCTAATCTCACACAAACCATTTTAGAATGAAATCTTGCCATTTGCAACTGCATGGATGGAACTGGAGGGTATTATGCTAAGTGAAATGAGTCAGTCAGAGAAAGACAAAAATCATGACTTCACTCATATGAGGACTTTAAGACACAAAACAGATGAACATAAGGGAAGGGAAACAAAAATAATATAAAACCAGGGAGGGGGACAAAACACAAGAGACTAATAAATATGGAGAACAAACTGAGGGTTACTGGAGGGGTCTTGGGAGGGGGGGATGGGCTAAATGGGTAAGGGGCACTAAGGAATCTACTGCTGAAATCATTGTTGCACTATATGCTAACTAATTTGGATGTAAATTTAAAAAATAAAAAAAAAAATTAAAGAAAAAAAGAAAATGTAAGAGGAGGGAATTCTTCCCAAATCAATTTAAGAAATTAGACCTGAAAAGACACAAACAAGACATGAAAGATTCAGAATAATCTTCTTTAGGAACACAGGAACAAAATAATCTTAACAAAACATGAGCAAATCAAACTCAGCAGAATATATACTATATAAGATAATACAACATGATCAAATGGGGTTTAATCCAAAAATTCAAGGTTGGCTTAACATTTCTACATCAATCTATGTAATTCACCCAATTAATTAACAGCATAAGGAGAGGAATCATTATTATTTTAATAGATGGAGGAAAAGTATTTGACATCTTAATAGAAAAAATGTATTCATCATAAAAACTTAGCAAACTAGGAAGAGAAGAAAACTTCTTTCTGATAAAGTGAATCCTTGGAAAACTATAGCTAACATTATACATAATGGCAAAACACTGAACTCTTTTTCATTAACACTGGAAATAATGCAAACGTGTCTGCTGTCACTTATTCCATTCAACATTATAATGCAAGTCCCAGCTAAAGTAATAAAGCAAGAAAAAAAGAAAGAAAAAAGAAATATTAGGAAGTATAACCCTTGATTGCTACACTCCAACTACATGCAAACATACATAGAAAACCCAAATGAATCTTCAAAAACACTTATAAAATAACTAATAAAATAAAACCTAAATAAATAACATTAGTAATAAAACTACTAATCCTAATGAATTTTTAAGGTGATCGAATACAAGATCAGTATGCAAAAATCAAAGTATGCAAAAACTGTAATCCAAAACACTTTAAAATTACATTTAAAAATGTTTTAAGATAAGTTTATAATTCAATAGCAAACATCATACAATTAAGAATAAATCCAACAAAGGGCGTGTAATACATCTACCTTGAAAACTACAAAGCACTGCTGAAAGAAACTAAAGAAGACATAAACTAATGAAAAGATATATGTCATTCATGAATTAAAAGACTCAATATTGTATTTCCTGTCTCTCCAAATGCCATGCAATCCCAGTCAAAATTCCAGTAAGGATTTTCATAGAAATTTATAAGCTTATTCTAAAACTTATATAAAAATGCAAAGCACTTAGAATATCCAAAGCAATATTGAAAAAGAAGGACAAAGTAAAATATTTGCATTGATTTAATGATTTTACAGCTAAAATAATTAAGACAATGTTGTTGGCCCAAGCATAGAATAGACCAACACACATATGGTCAACTGAGGGGGAAAAGAAAAGTTTTTTTTTTTCCCTAACAAATGATTCTGGAACTGGATAAACATGTGGAAAAAATGGACCTCTGCCTCCATGCAACCATACACAAAATTTAGTTTGAGATGTATCATAGGCTAAATGTAGAAGCTAGATTCATAAAGCTTTTAGCAGAAAATATAAGTACATGTCTTCGTGACTTTGAGGTAAGAAAAGGTTTCTCAAATCACAAAAAACATTAACCACAAAAGAATAAATTCTGCTCATCAAAGACACCTGAAAAAATGAACAGCCAAAACAAACAAACAAAAGAACAAACAGCCTCTTATATATGGAGAACTAGTGGCTGCCAGAGGGGAGGTGGGTGGGGGAATGGGTGAAATAGGAGAAAGGGAATTAAAAGATACAAACTTCCAGTTACAGAATAAATAAATCATGAACATGAAGAGTACAGCATAGGAAACATAGTCAATAATATTATAATAACACTGTATGGTGTCAGATGATGACTATACTAATGGGTGGTAAGCACTGAATAATGTATAGAATTATCAGGTCACTATGTTGTACCTGAAATGAATATAACATTATATGTAAACTATACTTCAATTAAAAAAAATGAAAAGTTGAGGCACCTGGCTGGCTCAGTCAGAAGAGCGTGTGACTCTCGATATTGGGGTTGTAGTTCGAGACCCACGTTGGGTGTAGAGATTACTTAAATAAATAAAATTTAAAAAAAAAAAAGAAAAGAAAAGTCAACCCCTGGGGAAAATATTCACAGTATATCCTTAAGAAAGAACCTATAGCTGGAATATACTTTTAAAAACTACTACAAATCAATTATTAAAAAAAATTTTAACGGGCAAAAGGGTTAAAGAGACAGTAAGAGAAGACCAGGTATAGCCAACATCATGTGAAAAGGTGCTCAAAATCATTAATCAGGAAAATGCAAACTAAAACCACAAGGAAGTGGTTGAAGTGAATGAAACCACCATTTCACACCTCTTAGAGCGACTTAAGCCAAAACTATGCTAGTTCCCCGTGTTGATGAGGATCTCTACCTCATATATTGCCAGTGGGAGTGAAAAATTAGTATAACCTTTTTGGGGAACACTTTACAAAGTTTCTTAAAAAGATAAACATCTCCTCTATAACCCAACAATTCAACTCCTAAAAATTTACTCATGATAATTGAAAATATATGTTCACACACACACACGAAAAAACTTGACATGAGTGTTAATAGCAGTTTTACTCTTAACAGCCATAACTAGAAAATAATTCAAGTATCTATTAATAGGAGAATGTATAAATGAATTATGACATATGTGTTTACTGGAATACTACTCAATCTTAAAAGGAACAAACAAGTGATACCATGAACAATATGAATGAATCTGAAAATAGTATGGTGAGAGAAAGAAGCCAAAAACAAAACAAAACAAAAATCATACTGTATGATTCCATTTATATAAAACCCTAGAAAAGCCAAATATAATATACAAGCAGAAAGTGGATCAATGCCTGCCTGGGGTCAGGGCTGAGAAAGCAGGTAAAATTAACCTGAAAATGGTATATGAAAACATTTTTGGATGTAAAAATGTTTTCTATTTTGACTGTGTTAGGTTACATAGTTGCACACAACTGTCAAATTTCACTGGACGACATACACTTAAGATTTTATTGTAAGGAATTATACTTCAGTGAAAACCAACCAACCACATTAATTAATTAATTAATTAATTGCATATATCTTGCTCTTGAAAAAGGATAGAGATTTACAGCACCCTTAGAAATCTAAAGGTTGCAAGGGTGGAAGTGTTCACCACATTTTCATTTGATTCTCCTGTATGGTCCTTATAATAGTGATGGTTCCTGAAGAACGACAGTAGATATTTTCAAGTTCAATTCAACAGTAGTCCCAATTGCAATTAAGGTGCTAGATATGAAATATTTTCTAGAGCAGATTAACATGATTCCAGATACATGATATGTAGCTATTCATCTGGCAAATGCTTTCTTTTCCATCTCTCTCAAGGAAGACCAGAAACAATTCACATCCATGTAAGATGGACAGCAGTATACATTTAGAGTCTTCTCTGAAGGTTATATTATTCCTGCTCTCTGTCACAATATAGTCCAAAAAGGCCTAGACCATCTGGATGTTGACATTTAGCATGACATAACATTGGCCCACTATACCAATGGCATCATGTAAATTGGATCAGTTGAGCAAACACAGCTAGTATGTTGGAGACTTTCAGTAGATTTCTGTTTTGTTTTATTTTGTTTAGGATTTCAGTGGTCTGAGGTACACCAGGATTATCACACATGAGGCTCTGGAGACAACACATTTTATACTTGCAAATACTACTCCAACCTATTTACTGAGTGACATGGGAGATTGACAGCTTGTAATGAGATCCAGACATGCAAAGGACTCTATGGCTGTAGCACACGTTAGCCCTGGCTGTATAATCTAACAGACCCTAGAGGAATCTGTGATGAGAAGAGATGTTGTAGGGGGTTATGGCAAGTTCTCATAGGAGAGTTATAACATTAGACACCTAAAGTTCTGGAGTAAGGCCATGGCATCTGCAGCAGAGAACTGGCTATAGTAACACAGAAGTGGTACATCGGAGATGAGTCATAAGCAAGACCAGAGGGCACAAATAACTGCATGAGCTGATGATCCAGATTCCTATCACATCCATTATTATTGCAAGTATGCCTCCCCCTCTGCTCACACCTATCGCAAATACTACCTTAGACCCATAGTCCAGAGGTGAGAAAAGGCCATGCTGAGTTCAAGCCAAAAATTGGCTGCAATTGCACTATATCCTGACTTGGGGGGCAGAGAGGTATCATCAGGAAAATCCTCCCCAAAGGCAGTCTTGGATGTGGATTTCCCCTGGAGAAGGGGAGTTCAAAGGCTCAGGCCCCTTGCCTCAGTTGGAGACATTTCTTCAGAACTCTCCCAGCTATTTAGTACACTGTGGGATCAGCTGGGGCTTCTCTTATGACTGCATCACAATTCAACTTCTCCTTCTGCCCAATCCTGCTTCCTTCACATGATTACAGATGTTTTTCCCAAGAGCACATCAGACCAATCTCCAATTCAATCTGCTTCCCAGGAAACCCAACTTGCAACAATTAATACAAAGAATCAGTATAATAAGTTAGGATTAAAAGTTCTGCATTTATAGTTTTGGGGATGCATGGAGGAATATTAGTTCTGCTGGGAAATTCAAGTTATCCATTTTGACACTTAGGTTTTTCAGCTCTGGTGGAGACCTACCTATACCTTGAGCTCCACTACAGATCTGGTGGTGTTCATAGGAGTGTCATACCACTACCTGAAAGCAGAGGGCGCTTTTGCCTGAAACATGTACCAACAAATTATTTTTCTGCAGCAAGGGGAGAGTATCTCCCAAGAGTCTAATACTTGCTGGTGGAATTGAGAAATCTTCACAGGTATGTGTATGTATGTGTATATATATATATACACACACGTGTGTGTATATATATATATATATACACATACACGTGTGTGTATATATATACACGTGTGTGTATATATATACATATACACGTGTGTGTATATATATACATATACACGTGTGTATATATATATACATATACACGTGTGTGTATATATACATACACGTGTGTGTGTGTGTATATATATATATATATATATGAGGATTTTGTGTAAAAAGAGAAGAAATAAAGACAAAAATTTAATGTTTTTAAAGGAGCAGTTGAGAAAAAAAAGGTGACATCCATAGATGAATTTCCAGAAGTGGATTAGGTTTTTTTGTGTTGCTCCGAGTTAACACATTATTTTTTTTTTTTATTTTTTTTTCCAACGTTTATTTATTTTTGGGACAGAGAGAGACAGAGCATGAACGGGGGAGGGGCAGAGAGAGAGGGAGACACAGAATCGGAAACAGGCTCCAGGCTCCGAGCCATCAGGCCAGAGCCCGACGCGGGGCTCGAACTCGCGGACCGCGAGATCGTGACCTGGCTGAAGTCGGACGCTTAACCGACTGCGCCACCCAGGCGCCCCAACACATTATTTTTAAAATGGCAAAGGAAGTCAATAAACAAAATGAATGAACATTGCTACATATGGTAATATGGGTGAATATATGAATTCATATATATATATATGTATATATTAATTATTCTTCTTGTCTTTAAATACATATATGTTTATATATAATATATACATACATATATGTATATACACATATATGTATGTGTATATACATATACATACATATATATGTATATAATAATATGTATACATATATACATATATATGTTATATATGTATATACATACAATAATATGTATACATATATACATATATATGTATGTGTATATACATATACACATACATATATATGTATATAATAATAATAATAATAATATATACATATATAAACATATATGTATTTAAAAGCAAGAAGAATAATTAATAACCAATTCCGGGAGAAAGAAATATACTGTATAGGAACAGCCATGCTTCGAATGCTACTCAAAGGAGAAATATTCCTTTCCCCTTTTCCTTTGTCAGATTTTTAAAACTGGACCTCAGGTGCACAGAATTGCTTTAATCATAATCCTAAATCCATAACAGCCTTCCATTATTTATACATAAAAAGTTCTCCTTTATTTGTTGTTCATTTGTTGGTTTGTTGGTTTTAAAAACAAACAATTATGAAATCATCACCCAACAAAAATTAAAATGATGATGATAACTGAAATCCACATGAGATCCTTGCCCATCCTATCTCCCTGTCTCTCACCTTGAAACCTGAGTTCATTGTTACCTTGCTTTCCTTTGCATACAATTATATTAGGTTTATCTGTATTTATTAATAGCATATACTTTTGGTTTGGTTGTTTTTAAACTTATAAAAAGGGCATCTCTATACACTTTTAGTATGTTATATTTCACAATAAAAAGGGCTATTTAAAGGTATCATGCAGGATGTAATCTCTGGGGACTTTTCACTTAAAATTATATTCTTAACATTCACCCATATTACCATATGTAGCAATGTTAATTCATTTTGTTTACTGACTTCCTTTTCCATTTTAAAGATAATGTGTTAACTCAGAGCAACACACACACAAAAAAAAAACCTAATCCATTCCTGGAAATTCATCTATAGACGTCACCTTTTTTTCTCATCTGCTCCTTTAAAAACATTAAACTTTTGTTTTTTATTTCCTTTCTTTTTCCACAATATCCTCATTTATTTTACTCAGTATCTCGTACATGCCTTGCTTTTTCTTTTTCCAACATAGTTTCAAGGAACCCTGGAATCTGTTCTTTAGTCTCAGAAGGAAGGGTGCTTGTTTTTCTAAAAAACCAGAATAGAGAAATTTAAAATGCCTTTTATATAATGCCACATTTGAATATGCCCTGTGCCTACACATAAACCTTGTTCTTGTGGGTCCCTTAAGCCCACCTGAGGCCTTATACCAGTTGAGCTGTTTGTAAAGATTCATTTGGTTGGGCATAAAGAAATCTCCTGTGGTATTGAAAACACATCCCCAGAGAATAAAGGACCAAGCTGTTGGGCATAATGAAAATCAAGTATTAAACCTAAGCCACACTGGCACTTCACACACCTGGAACAACAGCCTGATGCTTTGGAGACACAATGGCAGAAAACGAATCTCATGTGTATTCCAGATGGTTCTGAAGGATCACAGACAAAAAGCGTTGGTCCCCACCCCCTTCTCAGAGCAACTCCAATTAAAATTTCCTCCTAGTCTCCACTAAACACTCAAAGTTAATAAACCCCGAGGATGTGACAGGTTATCCTTGTCTCCTGACCAGTGGTGTGCATGTGAAGTCATCTTGAAGAAGAAATTACAAACACCCAAACTACAAGGTTACATGAACTTCTTTTTTGTGGATGTAATGACCAACAGAAAACACAGGTTTCCACCCAGAGATGAATGCAGATGGGAATTTAAAATGATCTGAGCTCCACAGCGCTGGAGGCCGGCTGGGAGAAAGAAGTCCCCTGCTCAAACGGGTGGCAGCAGTGGACAGTGCAGCCACATTTCTGCAGATACGGAAAGAATACAGTTCCACCATTCACAGCAGCTTTTAAAAGAGCAAATATTTTCTATTCATTCTAAAGAAAATTATGTTTGTGAGACTAGAAAATTGTGTGGATGCAAATTCTCCAACCTGGTAATTATCTCTGATCCATTTCAATAAGCAAAGGTTTGGAGGAATTATTCACATATGAATCATTTTCACTGCTTTTTATTTGCAGAATAGATTGGAACTGTATGAATAAGAGACCTTCAACTCCTATTAACATTTTTGCATGCAATTGAGGCTCTCCAGAAATTAAAAGACAAACATTGGTAAATCAATAAAAGAAAACATTATTTTACTTCACCTTGGGCTCAGCCACCCACTGCCTATCTTCTCTCCATCCTTGGAAATTTTTCTTTTCAGCTGACCCAGCCAGAATGTAGACAGGTGGTGAGGAGGTGGGAATGGGCACTGCAGCTGAAGGGAGCTGCTTGAGCAAAGGTGAGACTACATGGAGAGGGAAAAAAAAACAAAAACAAAGTGACTCCTTTAGCTGGATTGAAGGGTTCATGTGGGGAAGTGGTTGGCTGTAGAGGAGGAGGCTGTTTGTGGATGGATTTGAATGTCAGGATAATTGGAAGCCACAGAGGCCACTGGGGTGAATAAGTAAGAGGGAATGTGTGTGTGGGGGGAGGGGGGGATGGGTGCCAGCCAAGGACTTAGGCTAACAAGGGAGAGGCTGTAAATGCCAGTAAGTAGATCACTGCAGTAAAAACCAAAGAACTGATGTCAGACCAACCACCAGAGTTACTTCATAACTCCACCACCTTGGGCAAGTTACTTACCTTGTCTAAGTTAAAACCACTTCCTCTCTAAAATGGGGATGATATTAACAAGTCCTAATTCATGGGATGGTTGAGAGAATTAAAAAATCACCTATAGAAAGTATTGGACATCTTGGAAGATTCAGTATACATAGCAGAAACTATCATTGTTATCTTCATTATCATAATTATCATTTCAGGAAAATTAATTCTCTATATGAGATGAGTAGAAATATCCATCCTCTGTTGCACATGGCTATGATAGAAAGAACCCAATTATCAGCAATTATATAAAGTGACAGTTTTTATTTTGAGTAACCTTAAGAATGTGCCTTTCTTGGAATAAGCTATTACAAATTCCTTATTTAAGATGTCCTTAGGGCAAAGTGAATTTTATCTCTTTAAATTACAAAGAATAAACACAGGTGAACTTCAACTTAAGTTTCTCTGTAAATTTTCTGTGGGAAAGAAATTGGCCCAAGTTTAGAAAAAAGAGCTAACTCACACGTTAAAGACAAGTCTGTGCAGAGAATATACAGTAATGGCTGCACCAGCCGGGAATCACCTCCCTCAGGGAGGAGCAAGGTAGCTACAGATTGTAGCAGATGGGGATTATGTTTTCTTTGTTTGGCTTTCTCGGTCTGAGGCACAAGAACACGATGGAACACAATTGCAGAATTAGGCAATTCCATACCCACCTAGTGCCTCCAGTTTTCTTTCTGTTGAAGGAATGAGGAAATTCAAAGGAACAGCCATGCTCATTTTCTAAATAAGCTACTTAAAAGTTGAGATTTATGTGACTTATTTTAGTAGGTGGTTGTGTGAGGCAGAGGAAAGCTTATTGACATAAGGATGGGATGACTCAGATCAGATCCCAGCTCCTTACTTAGGGAGAGATAGACTGTGTTCCACCTCATTTATCAGAAAAGGAGAGGGCTTGAATTATATGATCAAAAGTTTCTTCCAGGTCTCAAATTCTGATACTACATTAGCCACATTTTATACAGCAGTGTCTCCTAACTCCTCCAAGCCAGATATGGTTTTTCCCTCCATTGAAAACCTGTAGGATTTCCCCCTCTTTTAGAACACTTGATATGCTCCACCTTGGATTCTATACTTAAGTATGTGCTCATCTCTTTATTTCCCTCTAATTGACTATAAGATCCTTTAAGGGAGGAGATTTTTTAACTCATATTTACATAATCCAACAATGTATAGAAAGAATTAAACACCACAGCCAAGTGGGATTTATTCCAAATGTCCAAATCTGGTTCAACATTCCAAAATCAATTAGTTTGGGGCACCTGGGTGGCTCAGTTGGTTAACCATCCGACTGCCCCTCAGGTCATGATCTCACGGTTCGTGAGTTCAAGCCCCACGCTGGGCTCTGTGCTGACAGCTTGGAGCCTGGGGCCTGTTTCGGATTCTGTGTCTCCATCTATCTCTCTGACCCTCCCCCGTTCATGCTCTCTCTCTGTCCCCAAAATAAATAAACATCAAAAAAAAATTTTTTTAAAACAAAAATCAATTAGTTTAATCCACCATATCAGTAGCCTAAAGAAGAAAAGTCACATGAACATATCAATTGATGCAGAAAAAGCATCAATTTTCTGCTTTAGGAAGAAAGCAGAAACACCATTAGTGATAAAAACTCTCAGCAAACCAGGAAGACAGGAGAAATGTCTCAACTTGATAAATAACATATACATATACATGATTTAAATAGAATTTTTAAACAAAGTTAAAAAAATAACATTTACAAAAAATCTACAGCTACCATCAAATTGACTGGTGAGAGACTGGACCCTTTCCTCCCAAGATTGGAAACAAGACAAAGATGTTCTCTTTACTCCTATTCAACATTATACCAGAAATCTTAGCTAATGCACTAAGACAAGAAAAATAAATAGAAAGATTTACAGATTTGAAAGGAAGAAATAAAAATATTTTTAGTGATAGATGGCATGATAGTGTATAGAGAAATCCCCAACAAAGAACTTCTGGAACTAATAAGCTTATATAGCATGTTCATAGGATATAATGTCAATGTGAAAAGGAAGACTGTGTTTTTATACACCAGTAATGAACATTTGTAACCTGAAAATGTTTCTTAATACTATTTATAATAACACCAAAATATGATATACTCTGGTATAAATCTAGCATAATATATGCAGAACCCATGTGTGGAAAACTATAAAACATCAATGAAAGAAATCTAAAGAAATGGAGAGGCAGTGTGTACCCATGGATTAGAAACCAGTGAGTTTTTGCCAGAGGTTCAAGGGGAGAGGGGCTGAACAGATGAGGCATAGATTTGGGGGTGGGGGTGAAATAATTCTGTATGGTGCAGCAGTGGTGGATTTATGATATTATATGTTTGCCAAAGCCCTTGGAACTTTACAGCACAAGGAGTAAAGTTTAATGTGTGCAAAATTTTTAAAAAGTTACTTAGAAGTTCTTAGAATCCCAGGAAGGAAGGCAGACTGGGACAAGATCTAACTGTATTACAAATATGTAAAACAACCTCACTGGGAGGGATGAGATAAATGTTGCTTATCTAAGTCACGTTGCAAAATAAATGGACAATGTCAGACAAAATGAATTGTCCACAAGCATGATATTCTAGCTGATGAAGCTTTTCCCCATAGGTGTACAGGTTACCAATTCAGAAACCACTCTATGTGAACAAATAAGTAAATGGATAGTGGACGGTAGGAATGAGATTTCTCACTCTTTGAGTGGGAGATTAAAAATAAGAAAGAGAGGAGAGCTAGAATGATCCATGTATTACTTGAGTGAAGTCTGAGACAGCAATATGAACTCATGTTTAGGTTCATATAGATACATAGACATATTTGTGTGTGTATATGTTTATATATATGTATATATATGTATACATGTATGTATATATGTATGTATGTATATACATAGGGGTGTGTGTGTGTGTGTGTGTGTGTGTGTGTATAGCCAATTTTTTATCCACCTCTGAGAAGCTGCTTATTTCTCAAAAGCATTGGTAGTGTCCTTCATTGACTATGAGTCTGAGTCTTTTTTTCCCCAGCCTTTACTGAAGTATGGTTGACAAAATTGTATACATTCAGGTTGTACAATGTAATGTTTTCATAAACATATACGTGCATATATATATATATATATATACACACACACACACACATATGCCAGTTATTATACACATGTATATATCCCTGCTCTGACAGCTCTGAGGGCCTGGAAGCAATGAATGCCCAGTAGCAAAGAGCATACCTAGTGACCAAATCTTGATTTCTACTATCATTCTCCAATAAAAAGAACCAGGGATTCTTGGAAAAACAGTGAAATCTATGACTCGGACAGTAAATTTATAAGATGAGCCTGGAACATCTTCTAGTGCCAGCATGTAAAGAAGCACTCAAACACACACACACACACACATGCACACGCACACGCACACGCACATGCCCTGACAGTGATGGGGTTATGTCAAAGGGACATAGGAGCCAACTGAAAAAGATCTCAGTTGCCAAAGCTGGAATAATTGGAGCAAAAAAATAAACTAGAATCGTATTATAACTCAAAGTATAAAGTGAACATCTATGAGTCAACACTGATATACATAAATGCTTAAAAAGATAAATAAATAAATAAATGGAGAAAAGGCAAATCTCCCGTGCAGAAGAATTCCAAATAATTTATGTAGAAGCTCTGCCTTCAGGGAGGTAGAACTCCCCACCTGAGGTTGAAACCAGTTATATACAGTTTTGTGATTTTCTCCAGTAGCACATTAGCAACCTGTGTACAGTAAGAAAGCAAGCAGGTACATGAATTGATTCAAGACTGGAGCTTAAGGTGAGGCTTGCAGTAAAATTAGAAGATTAGGATGCTGAAAATACTGGCAAGGAAGTGGCTGACATCACGTGCTGTGAAGTGTAGGCTAACTAGGGAAGGAGGCAAGACCCTGGAGTGGCAGTGATCTAGATGAAAAAGAATAAAGAGGTCTCAGAGAAGTGTATTGAAGAGAGGTTAGCAATGGCATTCATGAATGGCTTGAAAGATGACAATTACTTTGTATAAGAGCAAAATTGACCAGGGAGACCTGCATTTTGAGTGTGGCAGGGGATTCAGGGATGAGAAGGCAGCAGGATCAAATGGTTTTAAGTCTCAGATTTTAAGCAGCTCACTGGAAGCCTTGAAGGGTGTCAGCAACTGTATTCTCCCTAACCGAGCATATTGCCTTGGCTGTTGAATGTCACAAATGAAAGGGTAGTAAGAAACTATCTGGCTGCTTTTGAAAGGCTGAAATTGGAGACTGCCATTTTTTATCCACCTCTGAGAAGCTGCTTATTTCTCAAAAGCATTGGTAGTGTCCTTCATTGACTATGAGTCTGAGTCTTTTTTTTTCTCCGGCCTGTACTGAAGTATGGTTGACAAAATTGTATACATTTAGGTTGTACAATGTAATGTTTTGATAAACATACACATTGTGAAATGGTTACCACAATCAAGCTAATTGACATATCCATCACCTCATATAGTTACTCTTTTTTGTGTGTGGTGAGAAAACTTGAGATCTACTCTCTTACCAAATTTCAAGTATGCAATACATTATGATTAACTATGATCACCATGCTGTACCTTATGTTTCCAGAAGGTACTCATCTTATAATTGAAAGTCTGTACCCTTTGATCAATATCCCTCCTTTTTCCCCATCCCTTTGCCCCTAGTAACCACCATTCTCTTCTCTGCTAATGTGAATTCAACTTTATCCTTCAGATTCCACATATAAATGACACCATTCAATATTTGTGTTTCTGTTTCTGGCTTATTTCACTTAGCATAAGGTCCTCTAGCTTCATCCATGTCGTTACAAATGATAGGATTTCCCTCTTTTGGGGGGGGAGGGCTGAATAATACTCCATTGCATGCATATATATATATATATATATATATATATATATATATATAGCATCTTCTTTATCCATTCATCATCTGCTGATGGACACTAGGTTGTTTCCATATCTTGGCTATTATGAATAATGTTCCAGCGAACATAGGAGTGCAGATATCTCTTTGAGATAGTGATTTCATTTCCTTTGGATATACACCCAGAAGTGAAACTGCTGGGTCATTAGTTCTATTAATTCTATTTCTAACTTTTTGTGGCACCTCCATACTGGCTACACCAATTTAAATTGCCATCAGTAGTGCAGAAGGTTTCCTTTTCTCCACATCCTTCCAGCAATTGTCTTTTTGGAGTCTTTCACTTTCAGGAGTGAGGTGCATCCAGGCCCCAAAGAAGCAAAGGCAGGAAATTGTGTCCCTTGAAAAAATCAGTAGTACCCACCTAAATGCAAATTCAAGATATATCTTCTAAAACATTCTCAGAACATTCTACCATGGGCCTGGTTCTTTTGCCACTTTGGAATTTGAGCTTCTTTGATGGGAGCTTCATACCAGACTCTGTGTTAAATGCATGGATGGATGAATAGATGGATGGATGGATGGATGGATGGATGGATGGATGGATAGATAGATGAATGGGTGGATAAACATGGATAAATGTTACCTGTGCTTTAAGGACCCTCCTGAATACTATCTCTTCATTGAAGTTCTCTTTGATTTCCCCAAATGAAAAACAACCTCTCCCTTACTTATAAGACTTATGGAAAAAGTTTTTGTCTTACCTATTCACAGAAGTATCTCCATTTTGTTATAGGCACTCAATAATATTCAATTAAATAAGCCTTTGATTAAACTTCTTTCACAGAATAGGTCAAGGTATATGTTCAATTTTAGTCTATTCTACAAATATTAAGCTAAAATTTCTATAAAGGCAAAATTCACATTTTCTCTAATTTTTATTTACCACAGTAGTAAATGTTCAACTAGTATATATGAAATAAAGGTATTAAGAATGACACACTTGTCCAACTTTTCCCCAAGAGCTTCAGATCAATGTCCTATAATATTGCTCTAGAATTTCCTGGTATTATTTAGGAGTCTGATCTCAGTCAGGTATAAATTTGGAAGAAGTATTTCTGAGCACTTCAGGCCACAGAAGTGATCGCTGTTAAATGAGAACAAAGCAGATTTGACACTTCCTAAATAAGAGAAGTGTGCACTGAAAGAGGGTTTGAGATCATTGCTAATCATGAGGGAGACTAGTTAAGGAGCACAGTCCAAAGCAGAAGTCAATGCTGACTAGACTCACAGTAGGGGAATTTCAGATCACTAATTTTTCAACCACAACTACCAATTCCAAATGCCAATAATGAGGAACCAAATAAGAATTTTTAAGTGGGGCCTAGCCACAGGACTTAGTGATAGATGGCATGATAGAAGGGCCATCCAAAGCCCTTCTCTATATTTATGCTAGGAATTTATCCTGTACTGTACTATTTTAATTGAATTGACTCTACTGACATTTATTAATTAGATAGAAGACTAATACTACACAAAATATTACCCTTGACTATACCTCTTCAAGGTTTCTTGATTTTGTGACCTGCCCAATGCAGTACCTACCATCATCATATATTGTTGCTTCCTCTGCTCTAGCCCCAAGGTTGAATGCCACCAATGCTATTGTCCAAGTGGGTTCTTGGCAGCAGCCAATCAAGGAAAAGGAAGCAAGAAGCCTAGACAAAGAACTGCAGAGCTCATGAGAGACTGGTGCTTAGTGAAGGCGAGGCAGAAGGCAGAGACTCCAACAGAAACCAAGAGAACAGCAAACCCCAAATCCATGCAAATATGCAGAAACCAGGAGACTGACAGGAATTGGAATGTGCTGGAAACTAGAAACAAGCATGCAGATGGAAAGAGCTAGCCACACAAAAAAGAAACATGACAGGGAAGAACGTGCTGCTCCTGACTTGATTCTTCACTAACTCAGGAGAACATCAGTCCTAGTAAGACTGGCCAAATGGACTATGGCAAAAGATTGCAGATCACTGCTGGTTTGGGAGGAAAGTCAGAGGCAAGAGTCCCACCCTCTGGCAGAGGCTGCCCTCAGGAAACTTCGGCAAGACCAGCAAGCCCCAAAAAGCTGGAAGTTCTACTGAAAATGAGACTTCAAAAAATGGACAAAGGACATAAGGAGACAAGGTACTGATGACACAAATATGTAAGTGGTTAATGAACATGCAGAAACTATTCAAGCTCATTATCAATAAAAGGACATCAAAATGCTTTTTATTCTGTCACTTTAGTTCTAACCTTTATGAGGATGGTACTTGATGCTGGATAGGGTGCTGGTGAGAGCATGAGGGGAAACACCTCTGAAAAGCAGTTCAGTTATCATATATATATAATATATATATATATATTATATATTATATATTATATATATATATTATATATATATATAATACAGAATACATGCATTCGCTCATTAATTCCACAGTTTTTATTGTGTGCCCTGTGATAGGTACTAAAGTCAGCACTATCCATTAACCTTTCCATTAGAAGCTTATAGTGTAGTGGGGAATAGAGAAATTAATCAAATAATCACAGAAATGTATCACTTCACTCTGCAATAAGTGCTATTAGGAAAAATTATAAGAAGCTATGAAACTTATAAGGGAGTTGTTGATGTAGCCTTAGTGAATCAGGAAAAACTTCATTCCTCAAGGAATTGATATTTTAACTTGAGATTCAAAAAGTCGAATGTGAGGAGGTGACTTCCTGCAGAGAAAAGTGACTGTTAAATCAGAACAAATAGCAAACAGCATAAGCAGAAGCCCTGATGTGGGAAGGGCTTTGCTATGTCATCTCATTTCTCTTCACATTGAAGAAGCTAAGAGAAAGTGTGGGAATTATGGAGTAAATGACAGAGGATGTGGCAAAAGATTTAGGCATGATTATTCCGCCTTTGACTTGGTGAAGAAATTTGTTAAGAATAACCCAAAAAAATTGTTTTGGGGACTTCCAGAATATCTACATCTATATATCTATATCTAAATCAGGATAAAAGTGTTCTAAAGTTATATTTTAGTAATGATTGCACAACTCTGTGGGCTTACTTTTAAAAATTAGGTTATACACTTTTTTTTAAGTTGTTGGGTTTTTTGTTTTTTGTTTTTGAGAGACAGAGCACCCAAATGGGGTAGAGGCAGAGAGAGAAGAGAGAATCCCAAGCAAGCTGAACTGTCAGCGTGGAGCCCAACGTGAAGCTCTATCTCATGAATCATGAGATCATGACCTGAGCCAAAATCAAGATGTGGATGCTTAACCCATGTAGCCACCCAGGCACCCTAGGTTGTACACTTTAAATGGGTGTTTTGTCTGATACATAAATTATACTTCAATAAAACTGTTTAAAAATTTTCTGTGGGCTTTTACTGATCTTTTTTTCGTGTTTTAAATTTATGGAAAGGAAATTATTTTAAAACAAGTTACAGGACTCTCAAACCCATTAAGTTCATTTCCAAACTTCAGGGTCATGCTGGGTGGTAGGTATGCAAAATAAAGACTTGTTTTCTCTCCCTTATCCAGTAACAACTTGCTACAAGGTGAGGATGTACAGCCTCCCAAACTAACAGTATGGTCAACTTACTGTCCTACTTGGCTACAGTTTATCCTGGAAAAAGTTCGTCAATGAGCAAAGTTACATCACACAATGTTATATATTATAGAATAACCTGAGGTTTGGGATGTTGTGGTGGTGGTGGTGGTGGTGGTGGTGGTGGTGGTTTCTTATGGTTGAGGTATTTGGTTACAACTGCTTTGAAATTTCTCCAGGATAAACTCATTGCAGCTCTGCCCTACAAAGGAAAAACCAAAACCAAAACCAAAACAAAACAAACGAACAAAAAAGCCCGTAGATTTCAATGATTCATTGTTGGTAAGAGCAAAGTCAGAATTACATCTTCCAGGAATCTTGGCCCTATACTATATAAAGGTATCCCTCAGACCTCCTGTATACGACTGTAGTATAGCAATGTATTCTGGCACATAACCTAACCTGATTCCTCAATTTTCATAATGGGATTTTGATTCAATCTCCCATCTCTGTTGATTTTTAAAACATTGCTTATTGATTACCTAGCAATTTATATCCCAGATTATATTACCTTAACTCACTGGTGATGCCCCAAAAATTTTAAATCTCCATTAGAGGAAACCCAACATTCATGAAAAAGTACCTGAAATACAGTCTGACTATACCCATAGAATCTCTATTGTTAGGGGAAAAAAATGAAGAACTGAATTCCTGACCCAAACTGCTAGGCCCGTCGGTGGTTGTTTTTGTTAAGTTTTACTTTCATAGCTCACCAGTGGCCCAGGCTAAGCAAATCTATATGACACAATTTTTCAAAGTTTACTGTATGGAAATCTTTGAGGATGAAATTCGTTCCATCCTGTCAGTGTCTTCTCTAGGAAGACCCGGTGTAAAGATTTCTGCTGCGTCTCACTCCTAGTACAGTTTTATTTCTTTGCAGCAAATCTTTGTACAGTCAATCACACCACTGATGATTTCTCCCTTTTCATGTTTGCTTTTTGAAAGCGTAAAACACAATTTGTGTCTCAGTGCCAGTAAACTGACAAGATCTGCCAACACAGTTTCATGTCCTAAATCCAGTCCAGGCTTGATTTCATCTTTCCTGCCTTCATTTTCTCACCTGTTAACTTTAGACTTTATTTTCTTATTGTATTTATATGTTCTAGTAATCTATTTTAAATTCCTCCTGAAGCAAAGAAAATCATTTTTAGTGCCCCTACTGAAATTTTTTCAGAAAAAAAAAATCTGAAGGCATTTCAGGTAGCCAAGTAGGAAAAAATATTGTATTTCATTACAGAGGTCCTCCTTTAAATGCTACTCTTCAACCTACACGACCAGCCTGCATAGAATGTCGCCATGGGGGAAGAAAGAAAGGATGTTCTGTAGCTCATTTTTGAAGACTTTGTAATGAGTCTTGAAACTATAATCTGGGGAAGCTCAGGAGGATGACTACAGAGAACACCAAGCACCATTCTCTGAAAGGTCAGTGTAGTATTTCTGGCCAGAATTCTTTGTTCTGAGATATTAGCACCAGGCTCCATGGCTGTGCTGCTGTCTAGTATCCAGTAGCAAGGGAGTCTGTGGCATCATCCTGGGCAGGATCACGGCTATTCCCTCCTTCTGTTTCTGAGTTCCGTTTAAAGCTTTGGGATCCAAACTGTAAGCAACTGTGTCTGTGAAACAATTTCCATTCAATAAATTCCTTTTTTTTTCAGATATACAAATCCAGTTTTTGGATTGTCCTCAGAAATCCTAATTAGTACACAGGGTCACTATTTCTTAAGGGGACAGGCCCCACTTTCTGATTCAAATGTAAATACTATGATGATGATACCTGGCAAGGGATCCCAACCTTGAGATATGCTCTGACGAAGGAGGGAAAAACAAAGAAACAACAGAATTTATTTTCTGTCAGAAGATGCTAAAGGACACAAATGCCATACTACCTCTTTATTTTTTAGGATGCTTTTCGCTCCAAATAACAGAGATCACAACTCAAAATGGCTTCAACAATGGAAGATCTCAGGCAGATTCAAGCATTACGAAACCTGAGGCTTCGACCATTTTTGAGGATCTCTTCAAGCAAAAAAAATGTCCAGTTATAAATTCAATACTGCTAGGCCACTCTCCAGGTCTCAGAAACCCCTGGGCACAAGAAACACCTTGATTTTTAAGCTTTATGTTAAATCTGCCTCCAAAAATGATTTCTACCTCCCCTCACCAAAAGTCCGGAAGTAAATTTGAAATAGGTAATTAATTCAGTAGCTTGATGAAGTCATTAAAGTGCAGGTTCCCTGCAGATTTATGCTCTGCCATCTCCAGCATGTTATTTTCAAGTTATCTTCCTTCATATTACAAGATGGCTGCTAAAGTTCTAGGCAACAAATAAAAACACTAAAATATCCAGAAGACACTGGCCATTCCAATAAGGCAAGTAAAAAGAAATAAAAGGCAAAAGGATAGGAAAGAAAGAACTGTTTTTATTGGCAGATTATGATACTACTCAGATATTACTCAGAAAACTCAATGGAATCTACTAAACAACTACACAAGTTAATAAATTTAGCAAGGTCACAGGATATGAGGTGAATGTACAAAACTCCACTGTGTTTTTATAAACTACAAGGAAACAATTAAAAAAGTAAATTTAGGGGCGCCTGGGTGGCGCAGTCGGTTAAGCGTCCGACTTCAGCCAGGTCACGATCTCGCGGTCCGTGAGTTCGAGCCCCGCGTCGGGCTCTGGGCTGATGGCTCGGAGCCTGGAGCCTGTTTCCGATTCTGTGTCTCCCTCTCTCTCTGCCCCTCCCCCGTTCATGATCTGTCTCTCTCTGTCCCAAAAATAAACAAACATTGAAAAAAAAAATTAAAAAAAAAAAAAAGTAAATTTAGAAATAATTAAATCTATAATAGGACCAAAAAAAGCATGAAATATTTAGGCATAAATTCAACAAAATATGTAAAACCTCTACACTGAAAACTATAAAACATTTCCCAGAGAAACTAGATAATTTATAAATAAAGAGATAAACCATATTCATGGATCGGGGAAAACTTGGCATTTTTAATATGTCAATTCACAGTGCATGAGTTTGATCCCCGTGTGGCCTCCACGCTAATGGCACAGAGCCTGTTTGGGATTCTGGCTCCTTCCCTCTCTGCCCTTCCCCAACTTGCTCTCTAGCTCTTTCTCAAAATAAATAAAAATAAACTTAAAAAATAATAATAAATACTTACTATAAAGCTACAATAATCAAGATAATATACTATTAGAATAAAGATAATTTTTTAAATCAATGGAATAGCATGCTAATTCCAGCTATAGACTGTCAATTATATGGTTATCTTATTCTCAACAAAGGCACCAAAGAAATCCAATGGGAAAAAGAAAGGTTTTGACAAATAGTTCTGGGAAAACTAAATATGCATACGGAAAAGAAATGATCCTCAACCCCTGCTCCATATCTACTCTAAAATTAAATCAAGATGGATTCTAGACCTCAACATAAAAGCTAAAACCATAATACTTTTAAAGAAAAACAGAAGAAAACATTTGTGACTTTGAGGTAAGAATACATTTCTTAGAGAGGATGAATAAAAGAAAATAGACTGATAAATTTCATCAAAATTAAAAACTGCTTATCAAAAGTCATTAAGAAAGTGGATATGGAGGCTATAGACTTGCAGCTGTAGAGAAACATTTGCGAAATGTATTTCTGATAAAAGACTGGTATGTAGGATAAATAAATAACTCCTACAACTTAATGATCTAAAGGTGAGCAACCCAATTAAACAAACAGATAAAACATTTTAATAAGTATTTCATTTAAAAGAATGAATAGCTAATAGGCACATGAAAAAGTGCTCAACATCATTGGTCATCAAGGAAATGAGATACCACTATACAACCACCACAATGCTAAATGTGGAGTACCTGGAACTTGGATATATTTTTTGTTGAGTGTAAAATTTTACAATCACATTGGAAAGCTTTCTTACAAAATTAAAACACTTTCCCTTTGACCCAACAATCCCACTTCTAGGTGGTTACTCAAGAGAAATAAAAATAGGCTTCTGAAAAGACTGTATAAAAGGTTTATAGCAACTTTACTCAGAATAGTCAAAAATTGGAAAAATCCCAGATGTCCACTAGTAGAAGAATGCACAAACGGTGGTATATTCATACAATGCAATATTACTACTTAATTTAAAAAGGAAGAAATCACTGATACATGCAACAATGTGGATAAATCTCAAAAGCCCAATCAATGCTGACTGAAAAGAGTTTTACACAGAAGAGTACATATTGTATGATTCTATTTATATAAAATTGTAGAATAGGCAACATTAATCTATGATAGGAAAAAAAAAAACCAGAATAGGTGCTTCTTGGGGCAAGAGGTAAGGATTGACTTAGAAGGAGAATAAGGATGGGGCGCCTGGGTGGCGCAGTTGGTTAAGCATCCAACTTCAGCCAGGTCACGATCTCGCGGTCCGTGAGTTCGAGCCCCGCGTCGGGCTCTGGGCTGATGGCTCAGAGCCTGGAGCCTGTTTCCGATTCTGTGTCTCCCTCTCTCTCTGCCCCTCGCCCGTTCATGCTCTGTCTCTCTCTGTCCCAAAAATAAATAAACGTTGAAAAAAAAATTTTTTTTTAAAAAAAAGAAGGAGAATAAGGAAACTTTCTAGAGTAAGAACAACGTTCTGTATGTTGGGGGCGATTTGGGTTACACAGTGTATGCATTTATCACTTAAGATTTTTACATTTCATTTGCAAATTTTACTTCAAAAGAAAAAAATTGTAAACATATAGTGAACTCTACTTAATATTATACGTGATGAAGTATCTAGTGAGAAGAGCATTGACATCTGTAATTTGCTCTGAAGTGCATTAAGAAACAAGATGGATCAATGGAATTATAGATGGATAGATATGGGATAAATCAAACATAGTAATATATTAATAGTAGAATCCAGGTGATAAATATATACCTTTACTATAAAAATCTTTCATCTTTGCTAAAGAATTTTTTATAATAAAAAGCTAGGAAAAACCAGCCAGAAGAAAAAGGATTGTTTTGTTCTTCTGAATCTTTTTTTATGAATAATAAAAGTTTTCCCCCAAATAATTTTCAGAATAATTTCCCTCGTTTCTCATTGGCAGAAGCAATCAGATGTTCACTCTCAGGGGCGTGTTGTAACTAGCTCATATTGGCTTGCGAGAGTCAATTGTTAAATTTTCGGGAATTTTATGAGCCCGGTGATTTGAATCAGTCACAGTGGGAGTATTTACACCAGAGATATTGTTGATTGCTACAAATCAGGACTTTTTTTGAGAGCCAGTTGTTAAATATTTACCAATACCCCACTGCTCATTTTCAACAGCCCCCCGACAAGGGTAAAAAACACAACGATAGGCACAAATTAAGCAAAATTTACCTGAGTTACAAGTCAAAATGTGAACACCTGAACCAAATCAGGTCTCTTCCAGCGCGAAGAAAGGAAAGTGATTAGGAGATAGGCTAGCAACAGTGTCTGCCACACATATATACTGATTCACAATTCAAAAGAGTATGTAGTAAAAGGATATACCGTAGTCCCCCCCTCTTATCCTCAGGGGATAGGATTCAAGACCCTCCAGTGGATGCCCAAAACTGCAGATGGTATTAAACACGATATATACTATGTTTTTTCCTATATATACACACCTATGATAACATTTAATTCATAAATTAGGCAAAGTGTTTAACAACTAGTAAAATAAAACAATTTTAACAACAGACTATAATGAAAGTTGTGTGAATGTTGTCTCTCTCTCTCTCTCTCTCTCTCTCTCTCTCTCTCTCTCTCTCTCTCTCTCCCTAAGCATTTTATTGGGCTGTACTCACCCTTCTTGTGATGATGAGACACGGTACGTGATAAGATGAAGGGACGTGAATCACGTAGCATCTTGACGTAAGGTTAGGCTACTATTGACCTTCTGCAGATTCGTCAGGAGGATCATCCGCTTCCGCACTGCCTTGGACAAAACTGCCTATAGCAAAACTGCGGGTGAGGGGGAGGGTTATTATAGGTAGAATCTTCCCTCCCCCGACCACCCCTTGCCTCAGACCCTCAACTTTCCCACCCTTCCAGCTACCAGTTCTCAGACTGGGTAACCAAAGTTACCAGTTTCTTGCATATCCTCCTAGGAATGTTACGTTCTCGTACAAGCAGAAGACATTTTTCTCTCTCTCACACAATGATAGCATACTGCTACACTGCTATAAAACCTTGGTTTGGTTTTATTTAGTTGGTTAAAACTATATTGAAGGGGGGCCTGGCTGGCTCAGTCAAAAGAGCATGTGACTCTTGATCTCTGGGTCATGGGTTTGAGCCCCACATGGGTGTAGAGATTATTTAAATAAATAAAGCTAAAAAAAAAAAAAAAACTATCCTAGTGTGCCTGGGCAGCTCAGTTAAGTGTCAGACTCTTGATTTTGGCTCAGATTATGATCTCACTCGTGGGTTCGAGCCCCATATCAGGCTCCACACTGACAATGCAGAGCTTGCCTAAGATTCTGTCTCTCCCTCTAGCTCTCTGGCTCTCCCCTACTCAAGCCCCCAGGCACACATTCTGTCTCTCAAAAGAAATAAATGTTAGAAAACAAAACAAAACAAACAAACAGAAAAACTATCTTAAAGACAATTCTACCCACATTCGGTATTTAAGGACTTGTATTTTCTTCTGGTTTAGTGGTTTAGTTGTATACTAGAGGTTCCAAAATACAGTATTTTTTCTAAACTTTTTTTTTATTAAGTGTTAATCAGAAAATAATAGCTAGAAAATCTGTTAGGAATCATCATAACAAACATCTGTATACACACAATCTATTTTGAAGTTTTTTTAATTAATTAATTTATTCTTGAAAGGGAGAAGGAGATAGAGAAAGAGAGCGAGACGCAGAGAGGGAGAGAGAGAATCCCAAGCAGGCTCTGTACTGACAGGCCAGAGCTGGAACCCAAAAACCTTGGGATCATGACCTGAGACAAAGTCCAGAGCCCAACTCTCAGCCAACTGAGACACCCAGGCACCCCTACACACAGTTTGTTTTAACAAAAAGACCATAAATATTATCACTGATGCCTCCTGTGTATCCCATCTCATTCGCTTATTTCCTGCTCATGGGTAACCATTATTCTAAATTTTTTATTCTTCGTTTCTGGGTTTTATTGGTAATTTTGCCACAGACGGTTTTAAGATGTTTTTAATGGATTCACATAGAGTACATCCTTAAGTAACCTGCATATTTACTCAAATTATCTTCCTGAGATTTGTCCCATGTTTTTGCATGTAATCGTAATCCATTTATTTTCACTCCTGTATACTACTCCATTGTATAAGCATACCGCTATTTATTTCTTTTCCTGTTAATAGACATTTGGGTGGTTCCCAATTTTTTATAACTATAACGGTGCAAATATGAGGTCTTCTACCTTGTACCTATATGTCCCGTGTACAAGAAGCTCTTTAAGTTATACAGCTAATGGAGGAGTTTCTAGGTGACAGGGAAAGTGTATAGACAAATTTGCTTGATAATGCCCACGTTTTCTAAAACGATTTCTAAAACCATTATGAGTTCCTTTCCTATCGAGGGCAGAGGGCATATAGTTGTTGTGGATGCTCTAGGTGTTCACCACTCTTGGTATTGTAAAAACTTGGTCTAATTGGTTAAGTATGAAAATGGATCTCACTGGGGTGATAATTTGCATTATGATGATCACTAAGAGGATGAGGCATCTTTTCACATGTATATGAACATTTTTGGTTTCCTCCTTTGTAATTCCTTGTCAGTTTTTTGCCTGTTTTTCTATTAGTTTTGTTTTGTCATTTCTTTTTAATGTACAAATTTCTTTATATATGCGGATACTATTAGTCAATTACGTGTGTTGAATGTTTTAGCCATTTTACTCATTGCAAATACTTTCTGTAAACTCACTGCATATTCACAGTGAGTGAATTTTCTTGCTATAATATTTCTTGCTCTGAAAACTTCATGTGGCATGAAGGTAAATGAGGAATTTAGAGAATCCACGGATGGAAGTTCTGGCCAAAAAAAAAAAACCCAAAAAACAAAACCAAAAAAACACCTGTGTACAAAAAAGACAAATATATATACATGATAAATGTCTACTCCAACAAAGACAACATGCTATCCTCCGTGAGGAAGGAGTCCAATGTGATCAGTGTACCACCAGGTAGTCAGCTGGTCCCATAATACCATACCAAAGGCTCTGCATTAGATCTTACTATTAGTAAGGATGTCATTCACCCATGAAAGCCACATCAATCTTAATGACAGGGAAGTCCATTGAGCCCACACATAATTTTCACCCTTGTCACCAAGGCCACCTTGTTTATGAACCCACTGGGCGAGTATGGGATGACTGGGGAAAGAGAACAGGTAATCTTGTCCACCTGATAAAATTACATTTCATCACAGGTGTTGATTGTCGCAACCATGTAAGCTAGAAATATCCTGATGTTGGGCCATACAGAAAGGTCCATTCACATATTTGTTTTTCCAGATCTCGTCTTCATAAATTTTCCAATCATGTTCCTTCTGGGTGAACAATTAGCTACTGATTAAGAACATATGTATATCTATACTTCTTGCCATCTCTCCTTCAAATGGGCAATCAGATATGTTACTCAAAAATTCTTTCCCAAGGGCGTATTTCCCTTACTTGTCTTTGAAATTGTCCTCTATTTGGGATTATAATGTTCCAGGTTTCACTTCTGACTGGTGTCAGCATATCATGTGGAGCAATCTTTAAACTAGGCTCATGTTCTTCTCTCAATTATTATAAAGAACACCACGCAGAAGACCATAAATATGGGTTAAAACAGAAGTGACACAAAAGCCTGAGGCATCTCCTCTTGCAACTTACTTATGCCTTTAGAATGTAATGGGGCCCAACTTCAAGTCTACCACTTTCTCTTGGTAAAGGAATCATGCTTCATAAACTCAACTCTGTGACATGGTGGACCAGAGACACCCAGTTTCACATTAGGAATACTAGGTTTTAAAGCTATTTGACATCCATTGTCAGGCACCAAATCTCCTCCAGGGCTCGGTATAAGTCAAAAGTTTTTTTCTGAAATAGAGCGTTAAGTATTTGAAAAAAGAAGATACTTCTTTGCTTTAAAACCCAAGGATATGCTCAGACATTCTCCTACTGAGTTTTGAAAGAGTATTCATTCAGCATTCTGATCTGCCACTGACATTTACAACACTATTGAATTTGTTGCACAGCTCTTTGAACTGTAGCCGTACCATTTCTGAAGACTTATTTTGCTCTTGACCCCACTCAAAACTTTTAGCCTTTCAGGCCCCTCAGTAAGTCAGTCCCAGGAGCAAGGTCAGCCGTGTTTGTTACAGCATAATCAAAACCACCATGTGTTGTGACACTTATCTTAAAGATAGGCAGTGTGAGATGAGATGCAGCAATATTTTCACTTTGGAGGTGCTATCTCAACACACCCCAGACCTCCAGACCCCTCAAACATCGCTAAAATGACACTCTCCTGAATTTTCATTTGGTTTATCTCTAAACTTCTGACACACTTGTGCCTTACCAAGGCCTCTAATAGACTTGCAATTCCCTGCTAAACAAAGCCAGTCAGCATGATATAATCAGTACAGTGGATCGACATGACTTCCTGAGGGACAGCAAGACTCAAGTTTCTAGCAGTTCAGGTTGTGCAGAAAGCATGAGAAATCACATAACTCAGAGGTAAGACAAAGTGTATTGCTGTCCTTTCCAAGTGAAAACAAGTGGCTTCAGGCAGTCTTTACTCCTCAATACAGAGGAAAGGAGCATTCAGCAGATGGACAACAGTATGCCTGCCCAGGGCGCATGTTCACGCACTCGAGAAGAGAGACCATAGACGGACGGCAGCTGTAATTAGAACCAGCCCCTGATTCAGTTTCATAATTCAAGTGTCATTCTCCAAGATCACCTTACCTTAGGCACAAGCCAAACAGGTGTTATACAAACAATTATATTCTTTATCTTTTATATAAAAGATACTAATTAGTTTGAGGCTAATACTTAAAACTGCCTGGAAGATATCTAGAAGGACTAAGTATGGGTTTTGAAACTAAGAAAAATCATTTGTCTCTTTAAAAAGCCTAGATTTTAAGACTTGTCTCATCATAGATAAGACTTATCTCACCATAAAAGTCAACTCTGACACTCAAAGTAGAACGGTAACCTTTTTTTTTCTAGAATTTGTATTTTCTTTTATTCTCTAATACTAGTCTCTTGCCAAAAAAGACTGCCTTATAGACAAAGAAGGATCCAGATGGTGGTAAAAATGCTCCCATTGAAATCACTTCCTTAGGAAAACCTTTTCAAATATCTACCTCTCTCACTCCAAGACTTCATTAAATCTTCTTTGAGAGGTGCTCAGTTCTTTTCCACTGTACTTTTCATACTTTTAATTTTTTTTAGTTATTTCTAATTATATATATGGTTTCTCATATTTTAAGCTCACTCTATAAAATGTTTGTGCTTAATTGAACAGCAATAAATATGCATGTATACTGTATAAATATGTGCCACAATTGGGGCGCCTGGGTGGCGCAGTCGGTTAAGCGTCCGACTTCAGCCAGGTCACGATCTCGCGGTCCGTGAGTTCGAGCCCCGCGTCGGACTCTGGGCTGATGGCTCAGAGCCTGGAGCCTGTTTCCGATTCTGTGTCTCCCTCTCTCTCTGCCCCTCCCCCGTTCATGCTCTGTCTCTCTCTGTCCCAAAAATAAATAAACGTTGGAAAAAAAAAAATATGTGCCACAATGCACCAAGGATTATGCAATATTTTCTGCCAATTTGTCTGAGATTAAGGATAGTCCTGACTTCTGATCCACTTATATTAATTTTCTAACATTTTTATATAAATGATCATATAAATGAAAGACTACATTTCCTCAAAGCTAAAAATATCCAACCACCCAAATCACGTGGTATTCCATTTTCTACTTTTAGCGATGTAGTCTCTTAAACTTTACAAAGCAAGGTACAAAGAAGTGAGTCCAAACAGAAAGGAACCATCTCGCTGGATGGAGAAATCCAGACTGTGGGATTGCTGAAGTGGCTGCAAATTGTAGGATAGCTTACGGGAGAGGCATGAATTGTATGGGGGGGGGGGTCCAGAAGTATGAATGGGGTCCCCATGAGTCTTTGGTGGAATATTAAACTCTATATGCATAGGGAGAAATTATATGAAGCCTGGCAGAGAATAACTGGGGACTCTGAGCTAAACAGATATTTTAGAGTTTGCCAATGCTGGGAGATATTGGAATTCTGACCAGCAAGGGTGGGAAGACTTGCCGAATACAAATCATTCAGCAGAGACCCCAGAAAAGCTATATCTTAACTATGCCACTACAGACTGTGCTAACACAACCTAAATCCAATCTCCAACAGGATCACACTGATTCTCCAGCAAATTAACTGCCTGCTTTAAAAGATACTTATCACTATTTAAAGGATATGAAAACAATGATACAGTATCTCATATTACATATCTAGCATAGAATAAAAAAATTAATAGACATAGAAAGAAGCAAAAAAAATGTGACATGATCTGGAGAATAAGCAATAGAAACATATCCCAAGATGACAGAGATGTTGGCATTAGCAGGCAAGGACTTTGAAACAACTATTATAAAAGTCTTCAATAATTCAAGGGAAATTATCAGATATAATGAGCAAATAGATGGGGAATCTCAGTCAAAAGGAAAGGATACTTTAAGGGGCACCTGTGTGGTTCAGTCAGTTAAGTGTTCAATTTAGGTTCAGGTCATGATCTCACAGTTCATGAGTTTGAACCCCACCTTGGGTTCTCTGCTGTCAGTGCAGAACCTGCTTTGGATCCTCTGTCTGCCCCCCTCTCTCTCTGCCCCTCCCCCACTCATTGTCTCCTTCTCTCTCAAAATAAGTAAATAAATAAACTTTTAAAAAAGAAAAGGATACTATAAAAGAAGAATAAATGGATATTCTAGAACTGAAAATATAATATCTGAAATAAAATTTTCACTGAATGAGCCCACTAGCATATTGGACACTGTGGGAGAAAAATGGATACCGTGGGCCACAAGGTATTCATGTGGACCATGAATCAGTACCCAAATGAACAGGTCAAATGAAAAAACCGAACTGACCCCATCAGAACCTATCTGAGGAATTAGAGCCTCTAAGTCAGTTTCTCAATTTTGGCACTATCAACATCTTGGGCCAGGTACTTCTTTGTTGTAGGGAACTGTCCTATGCGTTTTTAGGATATTTAGTAGCACCCCTGGCTTCTACTCAGTAGATGCCCATTGTATTCCCTTCACAGTTATGAAAACTGCGATGTCTCCAGACATTGCCAAATGCCCTCAGGGAGAAAACTCCCCCCCCCCCCCCCGCCTTTGAAACCATAGCCCTGGCATGAAGCAAATGAAGAAACATAGCTGGATTTCAGGCTACCCCAAAGATGACTCTTGTGTCTGAATACATAAGCACTCTGTTCACACTTAAAATAACATAAACTCACTGCTGACTTCTATTTCCATTGCTAGAATATAAATTCCAGGAAGATAACATAATAATCGTCTTATATCCTATTGCATAACCAGCAGCTAGGCCGATGCCCCTTGTACTTTGAATGAATCGATGAAATGGTGAATGAACACTGAGTTTGAGTTCTGCTTTTCTTAGGACCCGGAGTGACTATACAATGCTGAGGTGGTTTCCCTTTTATGTATTGCCTTTCTTCCTCACTACCTGAAATCGCCTAACCAATGGAAGTTTCCTATTGTCATCTGTTCTCAACTCTGTCTCCTCAGGAAAGTAACAGATTCACTGGTTCTCTTCCTTTACATCATAAACTGACAATCACTAGAATTTTTATGTGTCTTAAAGTCCATCTCCCCGCTTCAAATCCTTCTACGTATCTTATTTTACCTTAACTTTTAAACATTTCTACAAAACATTTAAAGCTGTGTATTGTAATGGTAGTAGTCCTGGAATCAGACTAAAATGAACAATGTAAAAAATACAATTAATGTTTTTAAGGTGACAGGATTCTGAGTCTTCATTGGGAAACTGTTTTGTGACACGATGCAACTAAATATGAAAGATACTTAAACACTGTTTATGTGAAATTGCAAATTTAATCAAAAGTTTTCAAGATATATATTATAATCTTGTTTACCATCGCCCAGCTTCAACAATTATAAATTCATGGCCGAACTTGTTGATCTGCACCTAAGTCCACTTCCCTTCTTCTGTATTATTTTTAAGCATGTCCTGGACATATTATCACTTCACCCTTAGAGAGTTGAATGCATAGCTCTAAAAACACTGTTTTTTAAACAAAACCAAAATAATTTTTTCCACATCTTAAGGAGTCAACATAATTCCTTAATTTCATTAAACACCCAGTCAGCATTGAAATTTCCAGTAGTTTAAGGTGTCATACTGACTTTTATTTGTAAGGTTCATTTGATGCAGCTGGGATTTAAATGAGAGCCATACATAACAAATGTTTATTTTGTTTTTCCAATCTCTTTTAACTGATAGGTTTTCTTGTTATCCCTGACCTGGCCCCCTCCTTCCTCCTGTTTCTCCTCTTCCTCTTCCTATTATTATTTTTTTTAATTTTTTAATGTCTATTTTTGAGAGAGAGAGAACAGAGCCCGCGTGGGGGAGGGGCAGAGAGAGAAGGAGACACAGAACCTGAAGCAGGCTCCAGGCTCCGAGCTGTCAGCACAGAGCCCCAAGTGGGGCTCAAACCCAGGAACCACCACCACAGGATTATGACTTGAGTTGAAGTCAGCCGCTTAACTGACTGAGCCCCCGAGGAGTCCCTCCCTCACTATTATTTGTTGAAGAAACTAGGTTCTTTGTCCTGTAGAGGTTTGTTCCAAAGTCTGTGGCTGAAATTTTAAAGATACAGCTCTCATCCAGAGATTTGTGTAAAAAAAATGTTGTGGAATGTCGCACCTATCCTCCAGATTTGGTTTACATTTAACTGAAAAATTACATTTCTGTGGTGGGTTATCAAAAGACATCACCATATTTGTTACTGTCATCAGAGGGCTCTGTATCAGAAAGGTATGAACTTTTAGATTTTTTACACACAAAAAGTCTATATTATGGTTATCAAGAAGGACACAGTTAAATCAAACTGGAGATCTGTTCTTCACTTTGTATAGATTTCTAGCTCCAGTTAGGAACTGATACATGATGCTTTCTCTCCCCACTCTCTCCTTTGTACCCTTGAGCAACATTTGTTTGACAGCAAAATATTAGCCCTGGAGACTTGTATTGACAGAATTTTATTTCATCTTCATTTAGTAACTTAATCTCCATAAGACCAATAGCAGTATGATTTCATCTGATACCAACGTCACCTCAAACTTGAACAGAAAAGTACATGGGTTTTTGGAATAACTTTGTGCCCATTCAAGTGCATGATGGATTCTGACTTTTGCTTAAAGTTCATTGTGAGCAACATATCACAATAGAAGCAGAAAAATATAACAGAGGCAGGTTTTCCTACCAAGGTCATTTAAACACCAGGCCTCCTCCTCTTCTCTATTGCCTGGAGTGAGGGACCCTACTCTGGCTTGAACTGGCAATTGCTTCAACACTAAGAGTACACAAATGACCAGTGTGTTAATGTATCTTTACAATATTTGTTTTTAGTTGGTATGCCCTGGAGCTGGAATGAACATATGCTTTGATTTCTAGAAACAATGAAATTCATAACAAAGTATGTTCTCCTTACAAATATGGTTTTTTGGTTTTTAATTAACCTAGTGGAAGTATATAATTTCTTGTGTGAAAGTAATCTGGGGTTTGGCAAACATAGCAAAAAGGCAATGTTTTATCTGGTTCAAATTTTTTTTTTCAGGACCAGTCAACAACTTCATATTCTTACCCATTGAAGTTCAGTCGTCTTTAATTTTCATGCTTTTAAACATGCGCTGTTTAGGGGCGCCTGGGTGGCTCAGTTGCTTGAGCGTCCACTTCAGCTCAGGTCATGATCTCCGGTCTGTGAGTTCGAGCCCCGCGTCGGGCTCTGTGCTGACAGCTCTGAGCATGGAGCTTGCTTCGGATTCTGTGTCTCCCTCTCTCTCTGTCCCTTCCCTGCTCACGCTCTCTCTCTCTCAAAAGTAAATAAACATTAAAAAAAATTTAAATATACAGTTTGGTAACAGAGTAAGTTATGATCTCTTAAAACCATAAACAAAGTATAACAAAAATCTACCCATTACAGGGGTTTACAAGTGATGACGAAAATATTTTTGTTTCTTCACCGATTTTGAATTTGAAGTAATTTATATTTTATATTGTCTATTTTAGGATGAGTATTTTACAAAGACAAAACATACCCATTATAGTTATAATTCAGTCAATGCTTTGAGTTGTATTATGATTTCTGACATTGCTAACTACTACTAATAAAAGAAGCATCTATCAAACAGGGTGCACAGATTCTGGGAATCATGACTCCATTGCATTTTTTGATTCATTTCTTTCACATTTGTAAAGGATCAAAGTTCTACACAAAATTCATAAACCTTCAAACTTCACTAACAAGTAACTTCTTTCATGAGGCCCCTAAATAATGCTTTTGTTTACTAGTGAAAAATGGACACTTTAGTTCTAATCTTGCACAATAACTCGTTCTCCAACTAAAATTTTGAAAGTCTGAACAAATTATATGCTTTGGGAAGATATTTTTGGAAATCAGGATTTGCATTCTGTGTTAAAACTGGTAGGAATTAACTACTTACATTATTCGTTTTGTACTATATTCTGATTTCCAAAACTGACCAAACAACTGAGTTTGCTGGTAAAAAGAAGGTGGACTGGGATAAGCCAATTTGCGATTCATACTTTTATGGTACGCGTTTCATGAATGAACATAAACATTTATGTAAGCACATACAGACATACACAGGTTGAACAGTTAGGGGAAGAACACCTTTTAATATTTGTCAGAGGGGGTAGAATTGTAAAGTCTTCCATCAACTATTAGCTAAGTATCCCTCTTCATCAATTTTTACCTGCCCCTCCCACTTAATCTCTAAACTCATCCTATCTTTAAGGAGATTGTCCTTGATGTTTAGTAAGCTCTACCAGCTGTGTCATAAATCAAAGTTCATCCATAATTCGCCTCCAGACAAGTAGTCCTCTTGAGTGCTTATTTTAGAGAATTTCCTTCTGGCTTCGCCTACTTAATCACCACCGCTTCAGGCTACTCAAACCTGTGAGCAGATAGACAACGTTTCCTTTTGCCTGCCTTCTCTGGAACCATTGTACCTCCCCAAATTAGACCTATACAGTCATTCCAGATTACAGTAACAGACACCCCCCCCACTCCACACACACACACACACACACACACACACATTCTCTCTCTCTCTCTCTCTCTCTCTCTCTCTCTCTCTCTCCCTCTCTCATTCTCCCACCCCCCAACCTAATTTTTCCTTCCAGAGATGTCTATTTTTAATATAAGTCAAAGCACACTGGCATGGGTTAGAGGGTGGGGATACTACCACATAGAAGTACTTTCTCCCTGCAAGTATTTTATGGTTTAGTAATTTTCCTCAACATTGTTCAACTTGTTTTTCACCAGTAAAATCGTGTCACGTTGAAAGAACTACTTCCCGGGGTTTTGAGAGTAAGTTCAAATACTTACTGAGAATAAGTTCACGAAGCAAAGGCCATTTTCTGCCCTTTAAAATGACCCCTGACCTCATTATGTTTACTCAAAGAGAACAAATGCTTTCAAGATGCGCCGAAACCACCTCCAAAAGGTAGTTACTTCTAAACTATGAGACATTTCCTGAAACTCCCTCTATGGCGTGGGCAACTGTGAAAACGATTGCAGCTAGCGCCTGGGACAAGATTTTTCAGTCGGCCTCTACATTATTTAGGGAGCGACCACAATTCCACCTGCCGCGTAGATTCAGAAACCACCCAACTCTACGGGATTCCAAACCTCTCCATCTCTTTCTGAGGCAACCCCAACATGGATCTGGGCGCAGCAAAGGATAAGATGGGGTGTGGGGAGGCCAGGAAAAGAAAAACGTGGGGATTCCATCTAATGATTGCTGGGCCGGGACTTAAAAAACTCCCAGTGCGCGAGGGCGGTGGGATGCCGAAGGGCGTGCGTCTTTGGGTAAGAGCAGAGGGGAGGCTGGACCCCATGTCTGCACTTGGAATCAGTAATTCCCCGTTCTCGGAACCCTCGGGTGCAACTCCGCGCCACGCGTCTGGAGCTCCCCGAACCCGAAAGGGGCCCCGAGGGGACTGGGTGAGGGTGTCCAGCGGGGCCCGCTCACCTGCTCGCCCGCGGTCCTCTCCGGGGCTGTCGTCTCCCTGCCCTTTGGACCGCAGAGGAGCCCCTCGGGTCGAGGGCTCACCGCGCCCGCGTCAATCCTTCCCGGCCTTGAAATGCAGATTCTGGTTGCCAAGGAAATCGCCGCCTTGCCCCCGCGGTGCCCCCGGCCCAGGTTCGTTCTTCGTCCCGCCTCTGGCTGAAGGCGCCACTTTGCCAGGAGCGCCACAAAGACATGCAAAAGTGAGGCGGCACAGCACATTTTTAAACTCGTTCCCCGCGCCTCTCTCATGCAACCATCGGGGCGCTCCAAGAGCTAGTGAGGCAGCGCTGCCCCAGGCGCGGGAAGAGAATCTAGGCTTCTCTGGAGCCTGTGCCCGCGGTGTGGATCTGCGGTGGGTTGTTCGCCACCGCCAGGACTGCAGACAGCGCCAGGCCGAGGGGAGGGGCCGAGACGCACCCTGCGGGCGGGCAGGGGTGCCGGGACCGCGGTGGCGAGGCGGGGACCCCTGCGGCCCGCTGTCCACTGCATCTCTCCCCGGATGTGGTCCCGCTGCGGTGGGGTGGCTGTGCTGCTCTGCGAGTTTGTCTGGCAGCTTCTACTGAGCAGCTAATAGTATAACAACCCGGCTTTGATAAATCTGAACTAATTACCCCTCTTAATTAAAGTCTTTAGCAGTTGTTTCACTGTTTTGGCAAGAAAACAGGAGAGACTTGCAGTTAGAAAACACCAGAGCCCGAGCTCACAGTGGAGCTGCTGATTAACACTTGAAGCATTTCAAGGACCTGGCACCCGACACAGTTTGGTTTTCATCCATGTTCCCTCCTTGATTGGAAGTATATTCGTCTATAAACATATATACACATAAAAACACGGAGGATCTTTTTGCCAGCTGTGTACAAGTGCCTGTGTGCATTCAGGATGCAAACAATAGATACCTTTCTGTATGGTATTGTCCTGATGCTCGTTTGGGATGTATATTACACACATTTCCTAGATACGTTGTTTCCATTTAACCAGCACTTCAAACAGATCAGATGGCCCAGGACAAAGACGTTTGTTAGAAAACTTCACATCTTCTGCCTCTGAACTTTGTCAAATTTCATTGCTTTGGGCCGAAGTTGTAACTGTGTAGAGACTATATTATTTTGTTCTTGGTGAATTTCTCAGAACAAACATTAGGAGGTACTAACCCAGGGTTGAACTTTCAAAGAATGTGGAAGGATGAGGGGGGTCAGAATAGTGATCTCTAGCTGAATAATATGAACGGAGCCCTTACATTTGTTGATTAAATAAGCATGTTCCAAGTATTTATTTCCAACAGTCAATGAATCAATTTTCACGTGCAAGAATCAAAACCAAAATTCAAATTCATCCATAATGAACCACCTTTTTCTAGTGTGTGTGTGTGTGTGTGTGCGCGCGCTCACGACTGTGAAATGTGCCTTTACAGGCACACACATCTATGCGTGTATATATAACATACACACAGTGTTTTGTTACCTCAGGGAAAGAGGAAATGATAAACAATCGGCAGGCATCTTGAGACCGCAGAATAACACAATGGAAATATATACAATAATAAAATTAAAATGGTGCAGCATTCCCGGGTAGGATAATACAGATCTCAATAAATACAGCAGAATTTTGTTTAAAAAAAATCAGAAAACAAAACCCCCAATTTCTCATAATCGTTAGTGCGTATATAGGATATAATACACAGAACCATTTAGCAGGTGCATGCAAGAGGCTAAAGGCGGGGTAAATGCAGAGGCTTCTGGTAGGCGCTAACGTGGGGCCCAACACGCCCTGGGGTCTGCAGACGAGCTTGGGTCTGCAGGACCAGCTCTATTCCCCCGCTGCCTCGGTAGTGGGGCCCGAATGCGGCTGGGAAGGGACTTTGGCCTTGATCACTGGTGGGCCGGGTGGAGCCCGGGCTGCAGGGGACCAGGGGGCGGCAGCGGCGGCGGCAGCGGCGGCAGGGTAGCAGGCGGCATCTGCTGTAGAGGGGGCGACGGGTCCGTGCCGGGCTCCCCAGCGGACGTGCGGGCCAGCCCCAGGCTGCTGTCGTGTAGCTTGCGGACGTGCTTCTTGAGGTCAAAGTTCCTGCAGAAGCCTTTGCCACACGTGGGGCACGTGAACGGCTTCTTGTCGTTGTGAGTGTGCATGTGGAAGGTGAGGTTGTAAACCTGGTGGAAAGCCTTGTTGCAGATACTGCACTTGAACTGCTTCTCCCCGCTGTGGGTCAACTTGTGGTTTTTGTAATTCCCTGAAACAGACAGATGACAGGGACGTGGGTCTAAGTTGAGAGCTTGAAAAGAGAGGAGTGGACTATTGCAAAGCGAGAGGAAGAGCTGCCACAGCTCGGACAGCAGGTGCGGGCTGCGCCGGGCACCGGCACTTCTCTCCCCACGTTTACTTGTAAATATCAGCAATGAGGCCATCCCCTCCACATTTTAAAACATATTTATTAACCCAGTTATATAAAACGAGAACAAGCCGCTCGGAAATACCCCTCAGTGTATAAACCATGTCTTTCTCTATTACTGATCAGATGCAAGGGCAGGAGGTTGGAATGGCAACAGATGCACCAGTAACTAGGTGCACTTTAAAAATCATTTTTCCAAAATACCCGGAAAAGATTGGAACTTTCAGTAAGACTACTGGTGAAAGGCAACGCCTCCTGCGTTCTATACCTTTTTGATGAAATCCTTTGCCACAGAATTCACACACAAACGGTTTGTAGCCTGCGTGTATTCGGGTATGCGTGTTTAAAGTGGAACTTCTATTAAATGCTTTGCCACACTGGTTACATTTGTGAGGTTTTTCCTAAGGGGAAGGGAAGAAAAGCAGAGAAGTTAAGGTATTTTGTGGAGTCCTGCAAACTCAAAAACACAGTAATGCTGTCTCCCGTGTTTTTAGGCAGAACAAATGCAAAAACATGGCATTTCCTCCTGTCCAGCTAGCACATTTTAAACCTTATGCTAAACAGCCAGGGTTTAGCGGCTATTTTTCTACCAACCGTTCCGCACCTGGGTGTGAATGATCTTGTGCCTGCACAGGGTGCTGGCTTGCCGGAAGCCCTTTCCACACACTTTGCAAACGAAGGGTCTGGCTCCTGTGTGCACTGGCATGTGACGGGTTAAGTTATAGTGTGCGTTAAAGACCTTAAAGTTAAACACATGGAGAACAGGTTAGCCCAACAAGTACTTTGAAATTAAGCGCGGCAGAGCAGGGGGAGGGAGGAAATAACCTTATAGAAAATGTATACAAATAATTACAAAAATAAAATGAAATTTGAAAGGAAGGAAGGAGGGAAGGAAAGAAGGAGGAAAGGAGGGAAGGAAAGAAGGAGGAAAGGAGGAAGGAAGGAAGGAAGGAAGGAAGGAAGGAAGGAAGGAAGGAAGACCTCCCTCCTGCATAGTACTTGCCTTTCCACACACTTCGCAAGTGAAAACTTTGGGCTTGGTATTAGGAGAGCCTCGGCTGAAGTCAGAGGTTTTGAACGCGATTTTTTCCGACAGAAGCTGGGCGCTTTCTTTCATATAATGCTGCAGTTGAGCCTGGGACAAGTCTTTGAAAGCTACTCCCGAGGGGTACTTCTCCACCGCCGGGACCACCAGTTTATTTCTTTCAGCTAAATACGTTTTTGGCTGAGGATGCAGAGGGGAACTGAGGAAGTAGGAGGCCACCGGGTGGATGTTAACGCCGGCTGCCGGGTGGCAGGGGCCGTCACCTCGATTCAGGTAGCACAGGGCTCCCATGGCGTGGAAGGAAGAATGGTTGACCACACGGGGCCTTACCAGCTTGTACTGCTGCAGCGGCAGCGCGTCCCGGGCCAGGTCGCCCTTGAGACTCAGCGCGCAGTTGAGCAGATCGCTGCAGCTGAACGCGGGCGCTGCGGGCGCCGCCGCGGGTGCCGCCGGAGCCTCCAGACTCGCCTTCCGCGGCTCCGAGCCCGTCATTCCAGCCTTGGAGCTCGTATCGTACGCCACAGGCACGAAGGGGATCATGCAAGGGATCGACGAGTTAAGATGCAAAGAGTGCTTGGGGTCCCCCTTGGGCACGGCTCCCTGAAGGAAGTGGGGGACGGGCAGGGCCTTGGGCTCTGGGGTGCGCGCCATGATTCGTTCGATGGAGAAAGCCAAGGGTTTGGAGGTGCTCATCATGTTGCCCCGGGCCGGAGCAGTAGCTAACATTTTGGCAGTCGCGTTGTGGCAGCTACTGTCCATCTCTGAGTCGCCAGCGTCCGTCAGCCGGGGCCAGGCTGCGCCGTCGTTGCCTTGTTCCCTGCTTGTCACAGACCTGCGGAGAGGAGGACGGGCACCATCACCACCAGCAGCCTCCTCCTCCTCCTCCCCAGCATCACCAGCCGAACCTGCCTGCCCAGCCCAATGGACTCCTGCCAGCCCATCGCAGAGTTCTTGGCGCACCAATGACTCGAGGACAATCACTACTTATTTCTATCAATAGAAAGTGTTGTGTCAATAACGCAGCCAAGATCTCGCCAATCGTTAACTTCCAAGAGGAGAAGGTAAACTAGATAATTGCTCAATTCGCTTCCAACAGTCAACAGGAAAACTTTTTTTTTCTCCGCAGTCAGTGACTACTTTTCATTGGTGAGTGAAGTTCCCCCGCCCAAAAGAGGCGGGGGCGCTCTTCGCCGCGCGGCACGCCCTCCCCTCTGCGCACAGTCTTTCGGGCGCACACCTCGCCGTCCTCCCCCGCCCCTTTGCTTTTTCCTCTGTCTTTTTAATTCTCAATCTGCTTAACCAGGCTTTAAAGGCCAAGCAAATCTGAGATCAATTTTCTCGTTTAGCTCTAAGTGACATCATCTAAAATCATTGTGCAAAGGCTAAATAAGGAAACGGAGTCTAATTCAGGGGCAAACGCCCGGCTATATTTATGAAACGCCAGGCTCCAGAAAGCCACGGCCGGGAAACCGACAGCAGCGAAATCCGAGCTTTCTCTGCACGGTTCCGCCGGGCCGACACCGGGCCCAGGTCAAAGCCACGCCGCCTCCTCCGCAGCCCTCTTTCTAGGGCTCCTCTGGGGCCCGGGGCTGAGGACTCCTGGCATCCCGGAGTCTCTGCGGCCCGAGCCGAATCTGGACCACTTGGAAGACGCCAGCAGGTAACTGGCCTCACAAAACGTCCCTGAGAATTAAAGGCCTTGGGAGGCTTGTTATGTATTTGTGGTTTTGTAAATGTGGTACCTTGACAGAAGTTTGGGAAAGCCGCACTCCATCCACAAAGTTGAGAAGGAGTTGCAAGGAATAGGCGGGTATCACACGACAAGAAACCTCGGCTACGGCCCGACCCCACCCCCGATATACACGAACACACACGCGCGCGCTTTTATACGTTTCAACTGAGAACCCAGAAAAAATATTTATGTTTAGTACCTGCTCTCAGAGCTCTCTCGGAGCATTTTAGATACTGAAAGTTAAGCAGAGAACGGAAACAACCTATGATTCCACTCCCAGCCCTCCATGTCCCTACTGCTGGAGTCCCCACCACTTGTCAAAGCAGCGCAGGAGGCAGCCTGGGTGCGTGTGCTCACCGCGCGGCGGCGAGCACCGGGACCTGCGGGCACGCGAGCGCGCGCAGACCTAGTCCCTGCAACGCCCCAATATGCCGGCGCCCTCGGGTCTGGCGCCTCTGTCAAAACTCGGCGAGGAGCGGTAGAGCGTAAGGGGTGTTCCTGGAAGGCTCCGGTGGCTGCTCCTCCGTGCTGCGCGGGTTCCCGCCGCCTAGGCAGGCGCGGCCCGGAGCGCGCCGACCACTGCAGCGCTCACGCTCCTGGTTGCTCCCCTTTGCAAGCCTGCGATCCCGCAGAGCTTAGCCGTGGGACTAGCAACTGCGCGGCGAGAGATCGGCGGCCGCGAGCCCGAGCCACGAAGTGGAGGAAGAGCGCAAACGCGCCAGTTCAGAACCCTGCGGCCCGCAAGCCCCTGGGAGTGACCACCCGCTGCAGCCCAGGGTGTCATCTACCTGGTGAGTTACCCTCAGTGAGTGCGTGTAGAACGGGTGGTGACGGGTGGGTGTGGGTGACTTCTTGCAAGAGGCCTGGAAAGGGTCAGCAGTGGGAGCCTGGATGCAGACTATATAACCTGGGATTGTTGAGCCTCTGAGCAGTGTCACCCCAAAATGAGAAGTTGGACCCCAAACGGAGGAAATTTGCCTCAAAATAATCCCGCCTCCCTACCACAATGCTCAGCACAGGCCACTCACTCTGGCTTTTCGTGAGGGTCTGCCCCGCCCCGGCCGTGCGAGCCGAGAGGGGTGGACACTGCAGAGAGCCAGGGCTGGGGACGCGCGCCTTGTGTCCAGCGGCGGAGCAGAGCAGCGGGATGGGTGGTGGGGACACGCAATTGCTAAGGATGGGGGGGAGGAGACGTGAGTCCTATTGGAAGTTGGAGGCAGCCAAAAGGCTAAATGGGGAGAAAGTCTGGATGCGACCGGCCTTAACAACTAGGCCTGGGAAATGCCTCCTTTCGGGTCTCGGGGTGGCTTCGGGCTGGGAGGCTGCAGCCGTACACAGGTGCAGGGTGAGGCGAGCTTAGGGCTCTAGAGCCGAGTCCAGAGAGAGGCGCCTTCGCAGCGGACTTGGGCCCGGGCTCAGTCACCCAGGGTGCACCCAAGCTGGAAATTTCCTTTCCTTTTGCTGTTGGGGCTTCAGACCCTGTCTCCTCTTCTTCCCTGCTCAGACAAAGAGCTCGGGGACGGCTTTGCTAGGGGAAAGGCGGGGTGGGGGTGGGGGCGGTGGCGTCCCACGACAGATGGGTCGCCGTTAAGACTTTAATTGCTGCCTTTTGGGGCAGGTCAGGTTTCCTTTCCTACCTGCCACTTCCCAACATCGAAAAATCCCCCTCACGCTGCACCCCTCCAACATAGGGCCAGGTTTGAAGGAAAAGGCAAAGAAGCACGAAACAGCCTGTCTCTGGAAAGCTTCGGAGCGCCCAGCTGACTGGTACACCTCATCCGCTTCCGGAGCGTTACCTGCCTTCTGGACTGAATGCTACCAGTTTGTTTTACGTTCGTCGCGTGTCCCTGCGCACTCCCCTCTCCCCCTCCCCCACTCCCTCCTCCTTAACGGCCAGAGTCCTGTTTTTGACCTCGGTACGTTTCTCCTTCGGTGGACACCGAACTAACAAGGAGAATTATTGGCTAAGGGGTATACTTATTTGTATAGTTAATATTTCCACTGTTTGCTTTTCACTGGTCTTTTCGGGATTTGCCTTTTTGACAAGTGTTTGAAAGTAAGGTGTCATGCCAGTTAACACAAATATTGCAAAGTAGCAATTATGCCCTCCCTTTAAAACATCAGACCTGAGTTTGCTAATCCTAAAGACTGAAGAGGTGCTTTTATGAAATCAAGGTCTTGATATTCCAACATTGGTTAATGAGTATCTTCTATTCAAAACCTAACTTAAAGCTCTCACTTAAAAAAATATATCTCTATTCAGTTAGAACTGCCGTAAACAAAATGCAAAATGCATTTAGGAGGGGCTTCCATCGTCTTGTCAAATCTGTCCAGTACTTTGGGTTTTCTTCCCCACATTTGAAAGATAACAAAACAAAAAAGAAAAGAAAAGCAGAGCATATTTGGCAAATTCAGAAGCTTCTAAAACTGTTCATCACTTAAAAATTGTTTATTAAAAGAATGCAAGACAGCCTTGTTCGTTTCATTAATGGCAAATAGAAACAGTTATAGTTTCTTTGGACTTTCTTTGAGACTCTTCCAATCCCCTTTTTGGTCAGAGCCAGTGATTTAAGTGTCCCACTCCTTCCCAATCACAGAAAGCCAGTATTTAAATCCTTGTGGAAGGGGAGTATCAAGTGTGTGGTTTATCCCGCCTGAGATGTACTGAGGGAAGCAGAGCAGTCCTTGATGTGAAGAGACCTGATAAACTTTTAAGACCTCCTGAGAAAATACGAAAAATTTCTACTCTTCTAAAATAATTTCAAGTTCTTTTTTTTTTTTTTTTTTTTTTTGCCTCGGGAGCCCAATTTTTATTTCAGTGCTTCCTAAACTTTGTTCTTGATTGTTCAAGAACTTGCATAATTTTCACAGGTTTTTAAATTTACACTCCTATCACAAGCAAATGCAGTTTTTGGTCAAGACTATTGCAATCTGAAATAAAAGGCAATATAATGGAGCCATTGATTATAATCCACAGTCTTTCCCCTCTTCTTCTTTAATAAGCCACAAAGTACTGTTGAGTTTTTAAAAAGGAACACATGGATTAGAAACTATTATAACTTATCCAACCTTCTGCCAAGTGCATGAATTCATCTCTGCTCATGTTTTTAGGATTTTCAGGCCTCTCCAACATCCATGGCCCCTGCCTCATCATCAGAAGTAACAGCCTGCTTTCCCTTTGCTTCTTAGTAGCTACTATGAGCTCAATGGAAGAGACTAGATTATTATTCCGACCACCCTGCCTCCCCAGGCACTAGGACCCATCCACAAGTCTTCCTGTTTAATAAATAGCAACCTACCTGCCTTCTGGAGGAGGAAAAACATTCCTAAATTCTTCTACAGTTTTACTCAGTCTTTATGTCTGACTTGTCTTTTGTTACTTCCTGTAATGTGTGATGGAGGTGGAGCGTTGGAGTAGGCCCCAAAGAGGGGGATCTGCAAGGTTCAAAGGAAGAGTCTTGTTGAGTACCTCAGATTAAGTTAATGAATACACAGTGGGAACTAACTTTCCAGCACATCAACAAACACAAGAGCTACGAGTTCCGATTTGAGGCTACTAGTGTGCTTTTAGTTTGGCAGCAAATAAAGAATTTTTGCTAATTTTGTAAAGCGTGTGAAGGGCAGTGTCCTCGGTTGGTTGTGAAGGAGGGGTCAGTTCACTCACCGAGCTCTCCTTTCTTCTGGGGGAGGGGAGGACGATTGTGGTTTGTTGTTTAGACCTTTGTTGTTACTATTTATTTCTTTTTATTGGGAGTCTGGGTTCAACCTAGTGGAATTATTGTCCTCAAAACAGCATTTACATATTAAATCGGTTTGTAAAAGTAAAGGAAGAGCCCCAAAGGTGAGAGCTATTAATGAGCCGGCAAGCATTACAGACAAGGATCACCTGCCGCGGGTTTGTTTCTGCCCCTCCACTAATGCTCGGGTTTTTCTCTCCCGTTCCCACAGGCCTGTGAGGTGTGTTCCCTACACACTGCGACTCAGAGCTGGACTTGGGGGAAAAAGAAGTTCAGAAACAAGCAACCCAATGTTTCCAACTCATTCGACAAGCTGCCTACAAGTCTAACTACAAAAGTCAGACAAGTTTTGCTTGCAATTTACAAGGTAGTTCTGGAAGCCTGGGAAGTGAACAATTAGAAGAGGACGCCCCAAACACGCTCTTTTGTTCTGCACTGATCGCTGGTTGTGCAACTGGCTGATTATAGCTTTTCAGCAGCAGTCCCCAGATAATTTTTACGAGTCATTTTTGTGGTCAAAATAAAACCTACATTCGACACCGCCCGATTCTTTCCTTGATACTACCCACGAGGTTTAGAGCAGTTGTGATGTTCTTAGCAAACTTTCTGATTTCCCATGAAATAAATGTCTATAATAGAAAATCAAATAATACAGAGCAGAGAAGGAGCTTAGAGAAATGGAGAAGCAACAGAAGTAAATGAAAATCCGAGAGCCTTTTATCAACGTAGTTACCTCCCGGACCCCGGCCGTCGGTGGCTCCCGGCCGGGAGCGCCCCGCGCCGACCCGCTGCCCTCGGCCGCCTGGGCGTCCATAACGGCGGCGACCTCGGCGCCCCCCGGCCTCACTCACGATTCGTTTGCCGGAGCAGAGCCATTTAAAAAGAAGCCCGAAGTGAAACCGAAAAGCTGACACTCCCTGGCTGGGATCTCCACTTATTAGTTCTTGCTCACGAGTCCCGAACGGTTAAAAATGACGTCGGCAAGGCCAGGGGCGACCGGGCTCTGTGACCCTGCCTTGGAGGGGCCGGCTAGGGAGGCTGGAGCAGCTTAGAGGGGACTGGGAGCCGGGGCGCTACTCCCACCGCCCGCCGCCAGCCAGACCTCCCCGCCCGCCCCCCGCGCGCTGCGCGTCCGGCTGGGCTCCCGCGCCCCCCACCCCCCCTGCCCGCGCCGCGCGGTCGTCGCTTGGGTCCCTCTGACCTCCGGCCTCGGGGCCTCCACCACACCTTCGCGCCCCGCGCTCCTTTGGGGGCGCGATCTCGCTCCTCCCTCTCCCCGCCGCACCCCCGCGGATCCAGCGACGGCTCCGTCCCTCCCCTCCCCACCCCCAAGGCTGGTGGGAGATGGGGGCAGTCACCAAAGGGTTTCGGGCGGGGGTGCCGGATCGGGTTTAGAGACCAAGTAACAGATGGCGGAGAACTCCCGTTTGAAAAGTTTCCGAACAGAACAGTCGCTAATAGACTTGCTTTGACGACTCCGGGTGTAACCGAAGGGTCATTTAATCTAGATGTCAAGAGAAAGAAAACAGGCCTGACGCCGTGGCACGCCCAAGAGGGAACCGGAGCATCTTTTTATAAGTTTTGCCTGTCACTTTCAGTTTCCCGGAAAACACTTCCTTCAGCCACTTTTAAACGGGGTGGTGGGGGCACCTGTGAGCTCTCCTCCGAAAACCTTTCGTGTCCATTGCGCTCTGTTTCAGTGCCCCAGCTGCCTTCGGAGCCGTTCGGCTTGGGCTGCCAATTGTTGGGTGTCTCCTGACGGTCTCGGGGAAAGCGAGGGAGTTTTCTAACTCGATTCTTCGGTGGAAGAGTTTGCTTCTGCCTTCCCCTTTGGGCCCCACCTTCCAACCTGAACTTTCATTCCGGTTCCTGAGCTCCCCCTGCCAAGCCCTTCTTCCTTGCTAAAGGAGGAGAGGGCATGACTGTGCACGGAGCACAATACCCCCACAGCCACCTCCAGCTACTTTCACAATCCCTGAAGGACGGAGGGGGGACGCTCAGCCACTGGCCGGGGCCCCCTCTCTTGGTGGAGGTGGCGTTCTTCTGCGACACCCGCCCCCACCACCTTAGGCCTCTCTCAGACCTGATCCTGTAGGCATTGCACATGTTTCAAAAGTTGCACTGTGAATCCCAGGCTTTAAGGAATCTCTCCAACTTTTACGATGTTAAGTAAAATTACTGCCGTCTTAGTTTGAATTAGTTTGGAGGTCTTTTTTTCTTTTTCTCTTCCCTCTGTGTCCTCTTTGAGTTGTTAACTCTTTGACTTTCGCTGACAGTGGGTCCGCCCTCATAGCTTCCAATTAGACTCACAGGGGACGAGGGTACTGGAAAGAGCGCGAAGCGTTCAGCGCCCCGCGTCAGTGCTGACGCTGGCAACAGGGGAACAGCATCCCGCGGCCCCCGGCGACCTCGTGGGGCCGGCCGGCTGCTGTCACGAACGTGTCTGCCGAGGCTCCTGGGGCCTGGGTGTCAGCCCTGAGCCTCTGCCGGCCCGCGGGGTCGACGGTGGGGAGAGAAGCTGGGTCTAGGTAAAAAAAAAAAAAAAAAAAAAACAAAAACAAAAAAACACACACACACACACAACACAAAACAAACAAACAAAAAAAACAACGGAAGGATAAGAAGGCTGTGCATCATTCAAAGACTGAATGGGGTCGGTTCCCGCTGCCTGTGGAGGGGGAAGAAACCCCTCCTCTACCTAACCCTGTGATTCACAGCTTCTCATAAATTTACATAATACAAAGGCGTAGATGTAAACCTAAAGGACAAAAATAATAATTCCACAGCACATATTCCATTTTCGCACCGTGGGCCTGGAAAAGTTCCCGGTGTTGGCACATGAGCTGATTTCCAAAGCTTTATACTCATGACGGAGAATAACTGAACTTTCACACCACTGTTGAAAGAAGAGGCGGAGAGGGAGAAAAAAGGGAAAGAAGGAGAAATTGGCTTTAATGACACTGATTTAGAGTTCTTACGGAAAGCAAAACAATTTTAAAAATTAAGAGCATATGCTGCGTTCAAAAGGCAGCAGGCATGATAATAATTGGGGTTCCTAACTTTCCAAAGGATCTCTTCCCCTTTTATTTAGCAGATATCGACGTTTTATTTGAAGAGGAAAATCAACCTTTAATATTAGCAGAACATTCCAATTTATTATTTCTCTAGATAAGTGAAGGCCCCAACACTTACTGACAGAATGCCTTCTCTGTCGAGAGGGCTCCAACCGGCCGATTCACACGTGAGATGGAAAAGGGAAAAGGCAGCAGCTACGAAGTACACGTGATTGCTGTCTTTGCCTTTCTAGGATTCGTGTTTCTTCTTTCTTTTCTGAATTTGAACTTGGATACCACTAGTAAATTCCAAATCCGGAGCCCTACTTGAAACATTTTCCTAACGATTCATCCTAATGATGTGGAATCAAATGCGGGACAGGGGCAAATCCAGCCGCAAGATCTGTGGGACCCCAGCGTCCTCTTATGTTAGCCACGATGGCCGCACTGGTGTTAGTGGCCTTTGGTCTCGCGCTCCGCCTCTGCCAATGCGCCTTGCGTCCAGCCACGAGTGGGCATTGGAGCCCTTCCCTCATTGTTTAGACGTGGGAGTGGTGGTAACTGGAAATCACAAACGGGAAAGACCGTTTTCCCCCTCCTCCTTCTGCATCTTTCCGTTCTTCCAGCTTCTCTTACCTCTGCAAAACCCGTATGCAAAACTAGCCATTATAATCCCCTTTCCTTCATGTTCCTTACTATCCTTCCATTTTTTTTTTCATGTTTATTTACTTATTTTGAGAAAGAGGCAGAGCACGAGCAGGGGAGGGGCAGACAGAGAGGGAGAGAGAATCCCAACCAGGCTCTGCGCTGTCAGTACAGAGCCTGATGCTGGGCTTGAACCCACCAATATCTAGATCATGACCTGAGCCAAAGTCGGATACTTAAGGGACTGAGCCACTCAGGCACCCCTCCCCCCTTACTATCATTTTAAAGCTGGATTCTTCAATTGTCCATTGAAATGGACAACAACCTTTCCCCCTTTCTAAGACAGTTTTTCGTATGTACTTCTATCACCAATTTGTCCCACACATTTTGAGGGCCGGATTAAATGATGCCAGTTTCCTGCCTTGCTTTGGCCTCCTAAAGCAGAGTGCCTTCATCTGGGGAAGGCCACACAGCTAGTGGACCCCTTGTTAACCACAACAGATGGTGGCAGTTACCCTTTGCCTTGGATTGTTTTTCTGTGAAATGGGACTAAATCAAAGCCTATTTCATTCTTGGGAGGCTTGGAGACTGAAAAGAGATTTTAAAATAAAACCACTTTACATATGAAAAGCTATCTATCACCTTGTTAAAAAGTTAGGCTACAAACTTTTCCAAAATATTTTTCAGAAAATCTGTATTTAAAAAACACCCCTTCGGCTCAACGATCTGATTTCTGGTTAAATACATGGACATGTTAAAATGCACGTAAAGAATCACATGTGCTAAATTATTTTTCACAGCCTTGAGGATTTTCCTTATCCTTGGGGGCCTGCTCTCCCACATTCAGTCCTAAGGTCTCCAGGGGACACTTTCTTCTGTAGAATGATGAATTAACCTTTCACAAAAGCTTTTCAAAAATCCCAGTTTGATTAAAGCAGATTTCATCTGTTTAGAAGCACTTATGCATTTCTAAAATTAATCAACTTTTTGATAGACTATCCTAATTATATGAAAGAATACACCCAGCAATCACACAATATAACAACAACAAAAAAGCCTGGGCAGTTTGAACAAATGACAACAAATGAGATTCTTTAATACAGCAACTTTGAAGTGTGTTTTAAAAAATTATTACCCGACTCTGGGGGGGGGGGGTGGGCTGTCAATGCTCTCTCTTGCCACAATCAGCTGCTACCCCTATCTTTCCACGTTTCACTTTCCAGTTTTTGAAGTACAGTCCTGCTGGGTTCTGACCTTTTACTATATAACCCCTCTTTAATGAAACTTTTTCTACCTCCCTAGCAGTATCTCCTTCCAAAGTTACAATTCGTTGTGCTTCCTTGGCATTTTAGAGAAATGCCCTAAAAAGTTTCAGCATTTAAATGTTTCTTTCCACCAATCACATCCATGAGAGGTGTTACTTGTTGGTTGGCTGTTAGCAAGGAAGCAGTGTTAAGAGGCAAGTCAGAATTGATTTGAAGCAGAAAAGATTTGACACCCCACTTAATTTTTTCAAAGGTACAAATTGTGTGTAGGGGACCCAGAAACAAGTCTGTGTCTGAGCCCAGGAAAGGGTAACTCCTCGGCCTGATGATTCTTGAATTCAAAATAAACTCTTCACTTCCTCTCTGACTTGAGAACCACTGATCCTAGGGATGGCCAAAGATTTTATTTTATTGATTTTTAAAAAATATCTTTTAGTGTTTTATTTATTTTTGAGAGAGAGAGCACACCCAAGCAGGGGAGAGTGGGGGGGGGGAGGGGTAGATACAGGATCCCAAGCTGGCTCTGTGCTGAGAGCAGCAAGTCCAATGTGGGGCTCTGACTCAAGAACCACAAGATCATGACTTGAGCCGGAGTCAGGTGCTCAACCAACTGAGCCACCTAGGCGCCTCGGGATGGAAAAAGATTTAAACGAATATGTCTAGAATATGTTTATTTACTAAATTTTATATAAAAAAATTTTTTAAGTTTATTCTGAGAGAGAGAGAGAAAATGAGAGTGAGCAGGGGAGGAGCAGGAAGAGAGGGAGAGAGAGAATCCCAAACAGGTTCGGTGCTCTCAGCTGGGACCCTGCTTCCGGGGCTGGATCCCACAAACCTTACATTCATGACCTGAGTTGAAATCAACCCTCCCCACTCCTCCCGCCCTTTAACAGACTGAGCCAGCCAGGTGGCCCTATTTGCTAAATTTTAACAATCACCCACAAATAAGCACATAAATACAGTCACTTTTGATGTAAAGTTATGAAGTCCTGGGAGTTAAAGGCATCTGTGGCATTCTGCTTCCTCTATCTGGAGCCCAATAGCTGCAGGCAGGCTACCTTACAGGAATGATGAAGGTGGGGAACATCCCTCCAGTTATAAAAGTAGCTCTAGTCCCAGCCCAAAGCAGGGGGAGTATCTTCCCCTTTGCTAAGTGGTGAGTGTCTTCGTCTCCAAGGCCGCCCGCCGAGTGCCTGGCCCCAGCATCACCAGGGCACGTGTCTCCTTCGCCACGGACACGCTGGGATGAGCCCCTGGGGCTTGCCCTCGGCCCACGCTGGGCCTCCCAGTTATTGGCGTTTTCACGACAGCCTACAAGGGCTGGCAGTTCCGCACTCTGGGCCAGGACTCGGTGCTGACTGTTGCCCTCAGTGTCAGCCCTTTTCGCTCGCTGGGGCGGTTTGCGGCCTCCTCTGCTTCTCTCTCCGTTCCGCTTCGAATTTTCCAAGCGCTTACTGTGCGCGCATCTCTGGTCTGAGACGCAGGACGCCATTCTAGGCCTCCTTAAACTTTGGAAAACATGAATGAACACCAATTTGCCCCTTAAATTCTCTTGCACTTAGAACCTACTGGGCAGAGGCCGAGGTCTGAGATTCCTCACTTGTGGTCTAGCACCCCGGGATCACACCTGTCTAGTTTCTGAGCCTCTGACCAACTCCATCCCCCAAAGGCACGTCTCCAGCTGCCTCCCCTCCCTCCGGCCGCTCCGGGGGCTGCTCGAGGCGAAGCCGGCCCTTTCTGGAGACCCGACAAGGTTTGCCCCTCCCCGTCTTCTCCTCTCCTCCCACTAGGCTGGCCCTATATATAACCCCGGAACCCTCCAGTCCACTGACACGCCGGGGGCGAGGCTGAAGATCCGCTGAGCTGGCTGTGATGCAGAAGGACCCTGAAACCACCGCGGGGACAATGGCTGGAGAATGGTGGTGCGCATTGGCAGAGGCAGGACTGCCACGATTTCTTTTGAATCCATTCCTCACAAAGAACTAGTTAGTATTGGCCACAACTTATTACCTGTCTCTAATTCTTACAACCACCTGCCTTATTAAGTCCTCATTTTACAGTGAGGTTCAGTGACTTGCCCAAGGACACAGAGCTCAGACGCGGGGAAGAGGCGTAGCTGTTAGCACTCAAAAGACTCAAACCCGGGTTTCTCTGGCCCCAAGGCGTTGCTTACTACGATCTCCAAGCGGTGTCCTGTGCACCTGTTTCTTGGTATTAAATCAGGGGTCTTCATTTGGGAACCACATCGAATTCTTCTTCTCTTCTCGGCACTACACTCTCACACTCCACTGCCTATTCCCTTAAAACAATCACATCTTGCACACGGACAAAGGGCGCGACTGACTGTCGGTCGTGACTTCTGGAACGCAGGCTCAGCGCTTTGCGCTCAGTCTCTATCCGCTTCTACTCCTCTAAGTATCTTTCTTCAGTGTCACAGAGAAGAGCAGATTAAGGCATCTCTGCACCCCATCCTTCAGTCAACGCTGGGGGAAAGCCTCACCCTTGGAAGGGGACGGGGGAGCAACTGCCAGCCGCGCGCTTCGGGCACTGCGGGGTCTCAGCTCCTCTTCGCCTCCGCCCGGCTGCCCAGGCCCCTGGGCTCGACTCCGTCTGCAGCAAAGTACTGGAGCCAACTCAGACGTCCGCTTTCCCCGAAGGTTCCTGCCCGTCCAGCGAGCAGAGTTTGAAGGGGGAAAGGAGACCCGCTCTCCACCGCGCTCGCCGCATAGCACTGGGGCAGGGGGATGAGTTAGGAGGACCCCAAGTAAAGATAGGACGAACACCGTCTTCCCGAACTCCCACAGACCAGGCCTCCAATTCCGCGCAAAACTAACGGGGGTGGGATGGGTCGAGGGCAGTCGGTGGGGGCTGGGCCTCGCGGCGAAGGCAGAGGCGCAGAGCGCGCGGGGGCCGATCTGCTTGCTCTTTGGGCGAGTGTTTACCCCGCCACCAGCGGCGCGTGAACATCTCTCAGGAACATCGATCTATCACCTCCCTTTAGGGACCCGGACCGGGAAATTTCCATTTTCTGTTTGGGGAGTAAAAAATAAAAGCGACCAGGCTCATGCTCGAATTTCCACGCTCAGGTCTTTCTACCAGACGCCAGGCGGGAGGGGATGGGAAGGCAGGCTCTGAGCTCCGGCTCGCGGGGATCCTGCCGACCGCCAGCGCGCTCGTCCCGCACGCCGGGCGTCGACCCCGCGTCTCCGCGCGTTTGCAGGGAGCGGGCAGGGAGGGTTGGGGGCTAGCGACTCTCGGACTGCAGGAGGTCGCAGCAGGGAGGGGCTCCATGAGCAGCGATGGCCGAGTGACCTCCTTCCCACCAAGCGCACCTTCCCGGAGCTCAGGGACCCGAAGTCTTCGCGGGCGAAGGAGGGCGGCGCTAGGCCAGGCCGGGCTATGACCGTGGTGGGCGGGGTGGGTGCCCCGAGACACTTTGCACGGGCGCTTACTGCAAAAGTAGCAGGAAGTCCTTTCTGCAGAGCGAGGGACAATGAACAAGAACTAAGGGGAATTCAGGTGGAAAAACCCGTGAATGCAAGAACGACCCACAGCTGGAGCTGAGAGGTTTACGTTAAGCTCTGTGTGGTTCTTTCCCTTTCCGGGAAAAGGCATTATTATTTTTTTCTCCATGCGTTCGGAGAAACTTTCCTTTTAGACGTGTTATTTAACAGATCCATTCCAGCTGGATATTGGACTGCATTAGTTATTTTCTCCTGCAACACTCACCAAACTGCCCCCAAAACGCACTTTTTGGCCCTTGCCCAAAACCATTTAGGAGGATAGGACTATTTCTTTGAGTTAAAAATGATTTTCACTTCAAAAATTTTGTTAAAACTTGTTCGTCTTTCAATTAAATTCCTTTAAATGAAATAATACTTTTTAAAAAAATAGTAACACTTGGCTTCCTTTAATAGACAGATGCTTGGGTATTCACCCTAACAGTTACACACACCGATGAACAATTATTAAGTCGTCTCGAGCAATTTGCAGTTATGTTGGAGAGAATTTCTGGGCAAAAACCCAAAAGTGGTATTTCATTCTCTTTCAGTTACTTTATAGATTTCTCTTCTACGCCTCTTTGTGGCTAAAAGGTTAGTCCACATAGTCATCATAAACTTCTGAGCATCCCCACTACCTGCCTTTGGCTCTGCTGTTCTCCCTGTGGAAGCCACTGAAGGTTGGAGTGGGGAGTAGAGGTTTTAGAAATCTCCTGAGTACAGAAGGGAAGGCGCAGAGAACCTGCAAATCTAGAGAGAAGCTACAAGAGGCTGACCAGCCAAGAGAGCCAGCAGGCAGGTGAACTAGATCAGCAGGAAGATCCGCCTGGCCCTAAGGGCTTTCCCCTGCATTTCTGAATTGGATCAGCTAGATATTTCCTTTCATAGGGCTGGAGGGGGGGGCGAAGGGATCAGTCATCCATCATTCATACTTCAGGGCAATATGGGCCAATTACTTAGAGATGAGCTGAATCAAAGACACAGACATTTAGAAGAAAACAAGGGTGGGTAATTTGCAAGTAGCCAGCCATTTGAGCTGTGCGGCAGCAACCGTGGAGAGGGTACCACCGAGGAGTTTAGGGTGGCACAACTGGACACGTAGGGGCCCAAAGAGAGGCTGATACTGGATGTGAAGGTGAAGAGAGGGAAAGAGAACATTTCAGGAAAAACTGACTTTCCACAACACCGAGTTGGTAGAGTTAGTTTCTAATCCAGGAAAGGGGAAGACATCTACTTTCAAGTTTGTCCTGTATCGTAGGGTGTCTTACCCCCAGGACCCAGATTTGAGCCCAAACCAGTAGTATATGATAACTGAATTAAATGGATTTTTGTGGGCTAGTCCAGCTACTGAGACACCATTAATAACAACACAGGAGAATGAATTTGGAGGTCTAAGAAGTCGGTTTCACTTCCAAAATTCCAGAACTACAGTTTACATAAATTCAGGGATACCTCTGCTTATTCTGCATTAACTTACCTCATTTAAAGATTATTTATGAATGGATGTAGTAGCACAATATGAATTTTAGGAAAAAATACAAAATTAAAACTCACAGAGAAATTACAAAGTTATAACACTATTATTTTTCAAAATTATAGCAAGAAAATATTTTGGAAGAAGATATAATAGTTAACTAACCTGTCAATTGCTAGTTAAATTACCAGCATTCCTAGTATTACTCTTTATTAGTTAACACTGCTAACGTTAACACGTATGAGTATGTAGTCAACATTACCTTTGCTATGGAAATAGACTGTCGGAGTAACTTACTCTTTTAACAAATGTGTGTGCCTTCTAGGTGCAAAAGCACTGTTGATATCTTTTACTCATTTGATTGTAAACAAACAAAAACACAAAAACACAGAGACAAATTGTTGGGGCTTTCATAATACTGCAAATATTTTTTTTTACTGCATTTAATTTACACAAGTCTAATAAATACAGGAGTGGTTTCGACCAAAGAGATTTTTATTGCCTGCAAGCTGTTACACTTAGAAGTAGGAGAATATGGTATGTTGAAGGCAGCACATTTACTACCTTACACTTTGGGATTTTTTCTTACGCTTGAAAGAAGGAATGTTCAGAATAAAACAAGACACAAGCTGATGGATAATCTAGTCTATATTTGGGTTTGGCAGTCCTTGAAGCCTGCAGATGAACTCAGAATACTAAGAACAGAGGTTAAAGTTTTTACACACATCACAACAATGGCAAATTAACTACAAAAAAAAAAAAAAAAAACAAAACCCTCACACATAAATGATAAACTATTAAATACACACCACTTTAACAAGGGCACGATAGAGCTGGCACAGTGATCCAAGTAGCTTCTTCTCACAATGTCACATTATGAGAAATACATATCTCATTTCACACACAGGACACTACTTTGATGTAATTACAGACGGAAAAGTCAAATCTTCCAAAAAAACCAAAAAGTTATGTTCCAATCACAAAGCCAAAGCTCATTTAGGTCAAACTACACAAAAGAGACTCATCTTTAAAAATCCCCCCAAACCAAGAAACTTGCCATTTTCCCCTTTAACTCTGCTTCCAGGTTCACGCTTTACAATGCGGAGTGAAATACAAGCATTTTTTATTTGGTCCAAACAATCAATGTAATTACAAGGACAGGGTACAAAATAATGTCAAGGTCCTCCTTCCTCCCACAGAGCTGGGAGTTATTAGCCTTCTTCTTCATCACTGTCTTTCATGGTGATGCCCTGAAGTCCTCCTCCTTCCGAGACGGAGGCTGTAGCCTCCTCGACTGTTAAACGTCTGTGCAGAGTATCGTAGGTCTTACTGTTCAGTGTGCCTTCTAACACACCCTGAAGTCGGAAGTCCCTATAGGTTTTCTGGAAGAAGAAGAAAGACTTTGCTTAGATAGCTCACGAATTGTATGGATGGACGTCCGTATGTATCCTCAGTTAGCATTTCAACAATAATGTGGGACAATTCACTAATGGACTCAGATTGTAGTTGCCCATGTCAATCAACCTGTTGGTATATTTCTGGGGAGAAAAAGAAATGAGACCTCGGATCCTGCTTTTCAAAGTAGAATCACTCTGAATAGATCAAAATGTTCTGACAGATGACAAGTGAAAAATATTGCTAATGGCACAGACTTTGCTATTTGAATAGCTTGCGACAAGGTAAAATGATAGGCACTTATGTACATTTTTAAATGAAGGAATTCTTAGTTTTTCAGTTGACATGTCTTTCCTTTAATACTGAAAAACACATTTTATGCAATGTATTAGCTTTTGGGGGGAAGTGTGGAGGGAGATAATTAATCCTATTATCAGTAAAAGAAGTTTGCATTTTCAGCATTTGTGAATTACAACATTTATTTATATGTACCACCGGTTAAAAATTTGTGTACACCCAGAAGTCTGGATGAATTCTGCCCTTTCCTTTTGAAATTCCCTTGGAATGTGAAGTGTCAAAATTCTGGTAGAAAGCTTCCACAGGTGATAAATACAACATGTATTTATATTTTCTGTGAAAAGCCTATTATTTGATGTATTATATGTCAAAAATAGAACAAACGTCATGTTAATGTTTATAACATGAATCCTAAGAACAATGACAGGAACAACAGAATTCTGGGTTCTGTGGCACTTAGGATATGTCACCTAGAAAGCATCGCTTATTTCACTGATCCCCTTATGTGCAATTTTCCTCATATAAGATTTTTTTCTGAGACTAAACAGGACTGGAATTTTATTATTATTTTTTTTTAAATTGTGGGAAAAATCTAGAATTAGTTCAGTGTGGAAACAAAACACAAATGAAGATATCCCATTGTGTAGAGTCACTTCTAAGGCTGTTTTTAATGCTAAATATCTTTCCAGATTTTGTTTACTGTCCTGTGTTAGATTTAGAATATTAAACATTCAGATTTTAATGGACTGGACTCAAGTATCAGTATCAACATGCCACCATTGTTCTAAATGTTTCTAGTAGGTACTTTTGTTGTTGTCTGCTTTACACTTAATAGATGAAAAAAGTCAAGTAAGAAGGAATGTTGTACTTTCTGGCCCAATATTACAACTCCAATAGCTGGACATTAACATGAAGGCATGCTTGATTTCGTTCAACAGAATATATGGAAGGAAACTTTTAATATTCACACAGTTTCATTGAAGGTACTTATTCATATCAGGTAGGAAATGCTGATGAATAGCACCTTAATCCCCTTGATATACATACCTGGTTTACTAACAGATTTCGGGGAAGGAGCAAAATCATTACAAGGTTGTGGGGGCCATTGGTATTTTCACATTTTATTTTCCTGTCTTTTTTAATCTGATGTATGCCCCACAGTATCATTACAAGTTTCAGAAGTGATATGCCAAAAGCAAATATGGAGGGTGAATAATTTTTTTCTCATTTGGATCATTACTTGTTATAAATAAAATTCATATTTGAAAAGTCTACCACCTGTCCAAAAATAAACTGAACTGTGAGAAATGCTGTGCAGTATCAGAGGTATCTTAACAGCCCATAAAAATTTGATTCAGAGAGTGGTTTCTTAAATGATCAAAACTATTTTTACTTACATTTTAATATTTTAAGATACTTCCACCCCACTATCCTCATATTCTCTTTCTAAGGTGTTAATCTCATTATTACTAAGGTGGCACTCTCTTACACCAAAACCTCTGGTAATTTGCATCAAAACACATGGGAATGGCTCTGAAGGGTAAGTTTTATCCAGAAAATCTGGTAACTAATATACACAGTAGTATTACCCCAGAGATTTGTGTTCAAGACTGTAACTGTTTAATAGTTTGATTAAAACTATGTCAAGTACACAAATTACTCATGTACCTGACATGAAATATTGCATAATGCATCTGATATGAAATATTGTTCCGTTAACAATTATATGCTGAGTTTATAAGTCCTGCTTTTTTGTTTTATTAGAATTGACTTTTCTTAGACTTAGCTTAATTGTCAGTAAGTTGGCCAGGACAGATTTGTGTTGTAGATCTGCAGTCCTGAAGGCTTTCTAATTTATGTGTAATTAAGACTCTACTGCCTTATTTTATCACCAAGCAACAGGTAGTTAGGGGAGGTGCAGGACAGGTATCCTTGTGATCTCTCTCTCTTTCGAATTCATAAAATATTATTGGCCCTTGGACATCCTCTGTGGCTGGCAATGAAGGTCTGCTTAGTTCTTATTTAAGACAAGGGCCTGCCACGGGGTGCTGTTCACTTGTCTTCCTGTCTCCTAGTAAGAGCAGCTGATCTACGTTAACTGCTTTTAAATGTCATAGGGCCACTCGGGAGAACACAAATCCATCTGCCACTTTGATTGTTTGAGGATTCTGTTTCTCCCCCTCCTTCAATAAATCATTCCGATGTTAAAACTGCAAATAATTTCATAGCCCTAAACTCTCTGTGAATCTGTTAGTGGAATTTGTTTTTTTCTCAGCGAGTGACATGAATGAACTGATTAGTATCTAAGTGTCTTTGTGGGCCAAAGTTGGCTGTAATATACATCTTGGTGGCATCTGGGTCTCCAGTGGGCAGAGAAGAATGACTATGCCTGTAGAGTAAAAAAAAACCAAACAAATAGCAGTTTGGCTCCTTGGTAGAATGCACTACTCTGTAGTAACATGCTGGCTAGCACCGGGAGATGTGGACGGAAGGAAAGCCTACTCAGGGGCCTTCACAATTGTATACATGTGCTTTTATACTTATTATTATGTTTTATTTTAGAGAGAGAGAGCATGCAGGCATGCAAGTGGACAGGGGCGCGGCAGAGGGAGAGGGAGAGGGAGAGGGAGAGGGAGAGGGAGAGGGAGAGGGAGAGAGAATCTTAAGCAGGCTCCATGCTGTGGAGCCTGACATGGGACTCGATCTAATGACCGTAAGATCATGACCTGAGCCAAAAGCCAGAGTTGGACACTTAACCGACTGAGCCACCCAGGCACCCCTGTATACATGTGCTATTTAATAGCTTCTTAAATTCACTGAAAAATGAACATTACAAATATAACCATATAGGTTCTGAAGAATTATGAATCTATGTACGAAACTGGTTAAAGTCTGTTTATACTCAAAGTAGGAAACAATCAAAACATTAAATTATTAATTCATCCTGATTTTCTTTGTGAAAATAATAATTTTTAATTATTACATAAAGCTCTACAATTTGATTAAATGTATCAGCCAAAGAAAGCATTGGCTGAGTCTGGGGACCTGCTTGTGAAAAACAAAGCATGGAAAGTCGAATATATTCATGAAATTTATTTCCATATTTATCAGTCTTGACTGTTGGTAGCCATAATGAAGAATATGTTAAACTAAGATAAATTGATTGGTGTAGAGTACAATGGAAATGCCACCGCATAATTCGTGACATTATCATTTTATTCTGCTAAAATATTCATTGGTGTTTGATCTTTAATTGTAATGACATGTGTGAATATGAGAAGAGGAAGAACTTTGAAAGATGATGGGCTAATAAATAGATATTTTTACTCTAAAAACAAAGTAGAGAGCTTAACAATCCAGCCAAAAATGCCAATCAGGTGAATACGTAATTTCTGACATCTTGAATGCAATAGATGTTAACTTGAAAATATGACTGATTGTAAGGTAAGCAGCTAATCCCAGTATTAGTCACAGTACAGACTGCAACCTCAACATACACATATATGTAGAAGGTATACACAGATTCTGATTCTCTTTTATGAAAAACAAACTTCTTTGAAAGCTCTCCAAGTCACATTAATAGAACAAGAAAGAAACATTGCAGAATCGAAGGCAAATATGAACGTATTATTGTGCACTTTCGGTTTCTTTGTAAAACAAATAACACCTGGTAAGAAGTGTTCTGGACCAAAGTTATTTTTTCCATTGAAATGTCATGTTCAGAGGTATTAAAAATTAGTGGGCGGCTATAATTTTACTTGTTCTTTATGACTAATCATGATTGCTATTACTGTGACATTATAGGTCTGGTTCTATGTTCCGGTAGATTTGCCAATTTCTCACTTTAGAACAGAACTTTCCTATTTATGGGTCTTTCTAATTTGTGATAACCTGTGTGTCTATGGCACAAAATAATTTGTATTCTAATTAGACTACAGGAACCTAGAGAATGATGGAAAATATTTTAATGTGGTTAAAACTTAATGATGTAATGCAATAGTTCCTCTCAAACTTTAACATCGGAATCACCTGGAGGACTTGTTAATATATAAATTGCTGGGCCCCAGAATCAGAGTTTCTGACTCAGCAGGTCTGGGGTAGGGCCCAATAATGTGTATGCCTAATGAGTTCCCAGGTGATGCTGATATAAGTCAGAAATGACACTTTGAGAACTACTGTGTGTCGCATATGCACATACATACACATAAATATAAACATACATATTTGTGCCTATATACACACATACAAATATATATATACACATATATTGCATTTGACAAATGGCACTAAAATGGAAGGTCATCTTTTCAAAAGAACAGCTGATTCTCAATAGCTTAGAGTTATGTTTTTAGTCATTAAGTGGGATTTGTCTCAATTTTAGGAAAAAGTTACACTTGGAGGAAATTTTGTGTTTCCATTAGAATTACAGAGTGTGAAAAATCATGTTAAATAATTATAAATATTAATAAAATCACGTTAAGTAAATAAATATACTCAATAAATATAATACTTGTGTTATTACCTTTTCTTTTGAAGAGCAAAAGACAAAATGGCCTTAAGGGATGTGACACCTGTTGTTGGTTGGGATGTTCCCCAACACTCAAACTGATCATCTCTTACATGTCAGATGGGGCATGCTTCTAAAGAAGTTAGGCAGTGACAATGTTACTTTTGTGTCAGGATATGACAAAATAATGGACACTCTCCTTATGCTGTGGGCCAATACAATTCCAAAGCCCTCATGGAGCACCTGGGTGGCTCAGTTGGTTAAGCACCAACTCCTGATTTCAGTTCAGGTTATGATCTCATGGTTGGTGAGATCAAGCCCGGCTGTGGGCTCTATGCTGACAGTGTGGAGCCTGCTTGGGATTCTCTCTCCCTCTCTCTCTTCCCCTCCCCAGCTTGCACATGAGTACATGCATGTGCGCACGTTCAAAAAAAAAAAAAAGTCCTCATAATGATATGCGATCCTAATAAGCATGAAGCAAATGTATCAGGAGGAGAAAATATTTCTATACCTAAGAAAATGAAGATGAAATTACTGTGGACCTACTACAATCAGGTAAATGTGCCAGAGGCTTTGTGTACATTGTCTTAAAATTTCACCACTGATAAAATATCTTTTACTTATTAGTGCAGAAAAATTTACATTTACTTGATAATCTAACTGAAAATGGAAGTAAACAGTGGCATAGCACTGCTGAGAGTGATGTTTTTAAAGTACTTACATCCACTCAGGTGTGTCACATACAATTTTCTTGTATGTCAATATCTAGCCATTATTCTTTATAGCTTGGTGGGCAATTCACATCTCAACACATTTTGTTTACCTTCACAATCTTGATGAGCGTCTTCAGTTGGTAAATATGAAGCTGAAGGTCTAATCTATCAGCCAACCAGACACAAATGACTTTCATGGAACTGCTGTACCATTGCTGGAAAGAAGGATGGGGGCGGAGGGGAGGAGAACAGAAAAGAAAACAGCCTCTGCAGTATTCATGTAACAGATTCGGTAATGAGGGGGTAATGAAACACTCTGAAATGACCACAGATCAGCACTTGAAGTCAATAATGCTATAATTTCCTGTTAACAGAATTCTATGTTTTGCTAGAAAATCTGCTAAGTTGACCTAGGCTGTTCTCTACATGAATTAACATTAGTCTTTCAGCTGTAACATATTCAAGGGAAACCGTGTTTTTGCACTTGCAGGCCTAGAGGCCTGCTTTGTAATTGGTAGGTAACAACGGGCACTAAATACATGGTATGGGACTGAATGGACTCCCAAACAGCAGGAAAAAGTAGGTAAATTACTTACAAAGGGAAATTTCTAATTAGCCCGTATGTTATGTAAAAATCAAAGAGTAGATTTATGCCATGACGCATGCAGTCAATACCTAGAAATAACATTTTACAGAAGTGATGGTAAGACATCCTCAATCACACCTTTACCTAGTATCGTTAAGTATTTGCCAAGATGTTTTAAAACCACTGAAAATAAAGATGTGACGCCTGAGGAAGGAACGTTATTCAGGATGGAATTGTTGTGTCTATAAGAATAAAAAAGATGTCAGTTGACCAAATTATGAAAGGAAAGAACTGGTTTCATTTTACAAGTGTTTTTGGAGGGTTCACAGTTTTTCCTCTGTTTATTACCACTTTCTTGAGAGGGAAACTGAAATTCTTCTCCAACGTAATTTCCTGCTCCTGTATAATGTCTACGAGTATAGAAGAAGAAATTTGTTCCTGTTTTTTTGTTTTTGTTTTTGTGTTTTAAAGGCAATCTGCCATTAGTGGTGGCATTTTAAGGGATTCAGCACTACACGCTAGAACTAGGTTTAGGTAGTACTGGAAAATTAATAATGCTTCTCATTCAGATAACAGTAAGAAATCAATCTCAAAGCCCATTCAGCACTTAGGAAATAACAAGAGTTTCATGAGAAAAGGGATTTTGTGTCTTGTTTGTAAACACAAACATAGTGACACAATACATCATGTACGTGCGGTACATGTGTCTTAGGTATTCAAACACAGGAAAAAAATCATAAAAATATTTTTCTTCTGTATTAAAATGACAAATTCAATTTCTAAGAGTACCATCACATGTTACAAGTAAGTCTGAAATTCATCTGGACTCGTATTTATTAACCTTGTTCTGACAAAATTTGGTATAAGAAATGGTATTTTAAGCATAAATTAAACATGAATTAGTTTCACATTTCATTAGACTTATTTCTATTAATTTAATACACTGAACACACATGCATAAAATGAGATAAGGTAATTAAAATGAGTAACTGATTTACTAAATATTATATCACATGGATGAACGGAAGTTTCAGGTTTTTAAAATGTGAGATAGGCTAGGATCTAAAAAAAATATTATTCATGTACCCGACTGTGCTCTTTCCTAATGACTGCTTTCTTAATTTTCAGGACATTTTTGTAAAAGTATCAGAAATGAGATTTACAAAATAAGATACACTCCTAAATTCTTAAAAAAATAAACTGCTAATGAATTCAGTACTGCAGCTGACATATTAATTTCTACTGGTATTTAAATCCTATACTTCCTTATTTCAAATTATTTATAGCCTCAACCTCTTGAATTCTATTTTAATACACATAAACACTCCCAGGTATTGGTGATATTGAATATGAGTACACTAAATTAAGACCCTCACCTCCATACCACTCTCCAGATAATTTGAAAGCTAAAATGTAGTCACAATGGTTGTAACTCTTAAATTATAGTCCTTTTGCAAGAGATAATATATTTTTTTTGTTGGGGGAAACAAAAGATGATATATGGTCTAGCATAACATACTAGCTAATCTGTCAGACTATAAAGTTATTATATTTATTGTAAGTTGTATGAATTTGAGGGAAATGAAAATCCTTTCTTAAAATTACTCCCTATGCATCTTTAAGAAATCCTTACACAATTTAAAATTAATTTAACTCATTTTCCCATTACACATCAATGATACTTATGATTAAGTGATAATCAAAAGGGCATTTAATGTAACACAGAAATTTATTATTAATATAACTTCTTTAACACAATGCCAAAATTATAACTTTAGAGAAAAATAAGTTGGGAATCAAATGATCTGAAGTTAACTATAAAAAGAGAGAAAAAGAGAACCACTCTTAAGTAAAAAAAGCTTAAGCTACTTTACCATCATCTTAGCTTTAAAGGTAACCAAATTATAAGGAAAATTCTATACGAAAAATAATTCTATCAGCTACAAATGCCTATTTTTTGGTCTCCAAGTCAAGGCACTTTGAAGATTTTCAGCTAAAACAAACAAATAATAAAGAGAAAGCAGTACTTTTGCTCAGAGTTTATGTTGTTACTAAGAACAAGCTAACAACAAAAAACCCACTAGGACTGCTTCTTTCTTGTATGTGAGGAAATAGACACACGCGCGCGCGCACACATACACACACGCACGCGTACACGCACACACATGCACGCACTCCAAATAAATAAGCAAACAAACAAAACAACCAAACGGAAATCTCCAGCAGTTTCCTATTTCTGGTGCTGGAATTGATATGTTCCTCTCTGGGGTGCTGCAATATGGTAGGTCCCATTTTTATATCTTGACAAAAAAGTCAAAGGTAGCTTGGCTGCATCTTCCCCCACCCCAAACAAAACCAACCCCTTAACATTACGAAGAAAAAAAACATTCAAAAAGGGTGAATGTCCAGTAAAGTGTGAATGTTAGAAAATGTCCTTTCATTTTGGAAAAGTTAATTTTATAAAACAATTGGGTGGACGATTCACTTTTCCCTTCGGGGGACGACAAGGAAGGGGCGCTGCGGTCTGCACTGAAGTCATGGGTATGGCATTACTGCTTCTTTCTTTGCTTTGGTCTACTTAGGAATAAAGCAGTAAGTGTATATTCTACATTTTTCCTACATCAATCCATGACAGCAGCCTACCACTTTAACAAAAAAATACGTCTTTTTTTTTCTTTTTGTGGTTCATTCAACTCCTGTAAGGGCATGCATTACTCACTTCATTTTCTTGAGATATTTCTTTTAAAGCAAAAATAAAAGAAAAGGAAAGGCTAGGGTTGACTCTGTGAGACCCCTGTATTTATTCACACTTATTGTGCATGACTGTAGACTGGTAAATCATATTAGCAGCCCGTCTCCCCATCAAGCTGCTACTTGCTTTCCAGCCCTGGGAAGGTTCAACAAATCAACAGGAGCACGGAAAACAGAACATCAGTCTAATCTAGTGTTTAAGGTGAAGTTTTCAAACCCAATCTAAGAAGATCTTTAGAGCAAGCAACAAGCTGAAGGGCTCAGAAGGTGGTATTGACAATGAAAGATTGTTGAAATATTGAGAAGCGCAGCACTTGTGCATTTTTAATAACAAGAGGGTCAACAAGGACACAGCTCCCTCAGTGCCAGGAGTTGCCACTGACTATGGAAATTGCCACACCAGGGCTATAAATGCTTGCAGTTCATCAGCTTTCTTAAACAGTTCATCAGCTTTCTTAAACACCCTGAACCCCCTCAGTGGACCTTTAGTCTTGAATTAACAAACCAAAGCAATGAAAGAGGGTGCAGTCTGAATGGCTGGCATTGATCCCCAACTGTGTCAGCACTGCTACAGGCCCTGAAAAACTCTCTCCATTGTCAATAGAAATTGACAAACCTCCTCTCCTAAATAGTGCAGCTGAGCCGGGCGGGATCCACGCAGCTGTAAAGGGCTCTGCTCTTGGGGCCGGGGAGCACTAACAATGGAACAAGCATGAGCTCTTTGTCAGTCCCAGACTCGGCAATTTTCTAACAAGGATTAAAGTTGTTTCTCCGCGGTGCTGGTGAAAAGAGATTTAGCAACATACCGTGCTTTCTTCATGCAAGTTAAAGAGAAGTAGTTAAGGAATTTCATTATTCTGTTGACTAGTGGAAATATAAAACAAATATATTAAATATGCAAACTCCCTTTTCTGCCTAATTTATAACATTTTGGAGGATGATTCAATTAAATGTAACACTTATTGCCTGGAAACAAGCACTTCACATTTATTTTGGAAGTTTTATTTTCAAAAAGTCCAGCTGCTGGCCACCTGGAATGAGGTCTCAATACATACTAATGCACAATGCCTTTAGACCCTCTGTGGCTGATATTCCTAAATCTGAACCACAAGACCACATAGGGTGTATATATCACGGCTGCTTCGAGCAAATGATTTCTGTCAGAATGTGGCTTCTGATGATGATGGCAAGGCAAAAATAGCTGCTTTGCTAGGGAACAAATCTGTGATATATTTTCTGCTTAAATGTTTAGCTTTTTATTGATTATGAATTGGTACAACTAGTTGATATATTTTCATTCTTCTCCAGCTAGGCTCAGCTCAATAGGTGAACAACAGAAAAAAAAAAAAAAAAAAAAAAGAAAGAAAGCCAACAGTTTTTAGTGCACTAAGATATGGAACGGCTAAATTTCCAGTGTGTATGTATTTCTTCATTTATTTCAGGGGAAGCTGTCGGTTTTATAAGTGTTGAGTCAACAAGTTCAACCACAATACCATCTAGAAAATACCATTTTAGGAAATAGGTACCTTTTAAATGCCAAGTTGAATTGAATAAAATAACAAATGATATTTTTTAAATGCTGAAGGTTTTGATAAGTTGATAAATATAAGGCATTCTTTAGTATCATTTTGTAGCTTTGGAGAGCAACAAAATATTTAGAAACATTAATGCCCCACTAAATATAAATGCTTCACTGTACATTGAGTGTCTCTTTTGTGAACACTGAATCTATTTAACAGAACTAAATTCATGGCCAGTCACTTCCCATTTCTAAACACTAAAGTACACATTTTATATTTATGGTAAATTTGAAACAGTAACACCAACACTTCCCTCCTCTATATGAGGCATCCCACTGAAACGATGCTATGCGGTTCCACAAAACAGACCCCTGAAACACCAGCATCTATAAAGTTTTAAGTGCAGATTTTTTGTTGGCTTGGAATAGGAGCGAGGGCAACATTTTGGGAAAACTGAAACCAGTCTCTTATGGTTAAAAATACAGAAGTGTTCAACCCACCCCATACCTATCAAGCCTCCCAGCTAGACCCAGAACTATTCGTGGGGGAAAAATAGAGGCTTGGGTCTGAACGTGGAGGCGGAGGGCTGGCTGTCAACACAGCACACAGAAGCTGAGAGGGGACAAGGGCCAGCACCTTCTATGCTCTGTCTGCCTGACTGAGCTGGTCAGGGTTTCCTCTGTCTCAGTCTTCTCATCTGTAATATGAAGGGTAGAGTCTGTGAACCTGGCTTTTAAATAAGAAGATTCTGATGTTCTCCCAAAATACTATGATATTAGACTTGATCGTCAGAATAAAGGGCATGATTAGAACCAATACAGCCTGTGATTCTTGTAAAAAATGAACTGCAGGGAAAAGCCAAATTATCACACTTTTTCTTTCTACATGGTGCTAAAATACAGCTTTATTCTTCAAAAGAAAAAAAAATGCAAGCCTAGAACTCCAGAACTTTCTATCACCTGTTATTTTGTTTGTTATTAACTTACTCATTTTGGCCTTTTAACAAAGTGCAAATACATTATAAACAGGAAAAGTGTAATGAGGAGTGAATGAGATTTCTCAAGAACTGTGAGGTACGGTTACTCATTTCTATTCTTTTATGAATTCGGATTATAAAGCCATCTGATTTTTTAAGTTCTCCCTGGGAAATTTAACGCATCAGTTAAAATTTCATTTACTTCTGAGAACAACCTTAATGAGATGGCTGTTATTTTTCCTATTTTGCGTATGCGGAAACTGAGCTTACATAGGTAGGAAACTGAGTTTAGATTAAGCGTGTTACTTGGATTTATACAACAGGTATGCATGGCAAGGTTAGATTTATATCTTATCTATATGGATACATGATTCAGAGTGTGTACTCATGACTGCTAGGTTATTCCAGTCCCTTCTAGAAAACAGTCTGTTCTGTCAATAAAATCTCTGATTCTTTAAGGGCAGTTTGCTGCTTCCAGCAGACAACAAAGAAAACAACCTCTACCCTTCCTGGGGGTTCCTGATCGTTACTGTAATATAGGACTGTGAAGTAAACAGGAAATGCTTATTAATTGTTTCAAATAAGTCTACCACACTTCCTTGCAAGTGAATGCAAGCTGTGTTTCCAAAGACCAAAGATATGTTTAAACCTAATAATGTAATATGTAATGTAAATCAATTCTTTCAAGAACCACACTCCCTTAGGATAACCGACTAAGTGGTTCTTCTGCTATGCCTTTCCCACATGTCCCATTCTTAAGACTTTAAATAATCTCTGTGTCCAATGTGGTGCTTGAACTCACCACCTAGAGATCAAGAGTTGCAGGAGCTACTGACTGAGCCACGCAGGTGCCCCACACCATGCCACCCTATTCTTAAGATGTTTTAAGGTGCCATACACCTTAATGCTTAGGAATACTGGGAAGGGTTTTTTTCCCCCACTATAACAAAACAAGGCAATGTAGAAAAAAAGATCCTTGGTTTATTCATAAAGGGACTTGATCTATATATGCAGCTTTTTTCACGTGTTTTTTTTTATTATTTATTTATTTATTTATTTATTTAAATTTTTTCAACGTTTTTATTTATTTTTGGGACAGAGAGAGACAGAGCATGAACGGGGGAGGGGCAGAGAGAGAGGGAGACACAGAATCGGAAACAGGCTCCAGGCTCTGAGCCATCAGCCCAGAGCCTGACGCGGGGCTCGAACTCACGGACCGCGAGATCGTGACCTGGCTGAAGTCGGACGCTTAACCGACTGCACCACCCAGGCGCCCCTCATGTGTTTTTTTTTAAACAAAGAGCAGAGAAGCATTTGATTCATGTCATTTTTCTTCCATATTCAATAATAATCTGACATGCAGGGTGGTTTTCATTTTCTAGTCTATCAGGAAGTCTACAAGAGAGTTTATGAGCATTTTGATGCCTGTTAAGAAAATGTAAAAAGTGCTTATAACATGGAAAGATTGGCATAGAGTTGGTACCTAATAAATGTTTGTTGAATGCTGAAAAAACTTTCCTATTCTTGAAGTTCAATACTTTTCCCCCATACTATTTTTTTTTAATTTTGAGAGAGAAAGAGAGACAGAGAGTGCACACACAAGCAAGCAGGGGAAGGGCAGAGAGAGAGAGAGAGAGAGAGAGAGAGAGAGAGAGAGAGAGAGACAGAGGATCCCAAGCAGCCTCCACACTGTCGGCACAGAGCCCAATGCAAGGCTCAATTCCATGAACCATGAGATCATGACCTGAGCAGAAACCAAGAGTTGGACACTTAACCGAATGAGCCACTCAGGTGCCACCATATTTTTTTGTTTGTGTGTTTAAAAAAAAGGTAGGGGTGCCTGGCTAGCTCAGTCAGTAGAGCATCCAACTCTTGATCTCTGGGTCATGAGTTTGAGCCCCACATTGGGTGTAGAGATTACTTTAAAAAAACTGACAAAAAAATGTGTAAATACCAAGATATTTCTAGATGAATTAGATCTTCTTAAGTTACAAAATACAAGTTACATAACAGGATAAGTTCCATAAACTGGGAGTTGTACAAGCACGTTTCATTAATCAAAAATTCCCTTCATTCCAAAATGTCCTGGAAATAGTATTATCAAACTAGCCTATCTTTTCCCACACTACACAAAGAGCATTGACATCAATACTGTTCTTTATTCTTCATTATTATCAAGTAGGCAAGTGCCTCTGTAAGTTTATTCTGGGGCCCTTTTCCTGGTGTTAAAAAGATTCATTACAAAGTGAAAGTTTCAGATAATCAGCCCTTCCCTTCTCTCCTACTTCATGACAAATGATGGGATGCATGCTGGTTTGACTAATTTTTTGACTTAAATGACTAATCATTGGCTTGGCCAAACTCAGTAGTCAGTCCAGTTATATTGCTGTAGGTACCAGTTTGGGGCACATAGTCTCTGAATGGTTCATCTGGGCACTATGACCTTTTCATCTGGTTCAATGAGGCATTTTGGTACACAATTTTGGTCAGGATTGCATTTAAATTCATAATGTAGTATCTGAATAAAAATATGTATCAGACTCCTGGAAGGGCTTGTATTGGATGGCACAAGCTGGAGAGAAAAATCTAGGCCTGAGGATTAACTATTAGTAGGTCTTCCTGGAAACTGAAACTGAAGTTTCCTTACAGAAATGGGAGACCGTCATTTCAAAATGACTTTTGGAGAGTGCTGTAAGGACTGAACTCACTAGCTATCATCCTCCATGGCAGCTCCAGGAGTCTCCAACTCCTGGCTCACTCTCACAGGATCCATCCCTAGCAAATGGAAAGACCCAGTCCCCTGCTGCATGTTGGGGTTCTCTAAGTCTGGGATTTCTGGTCATGTCAGTCCGTCCGTCTGGACTTCTATCCCAAAGTATGCTTCCCCAGCCAGATCCACGTCAGCCTTTGAAACTCATTTCAACCATTACTTCTGCTAGGAAGCCAACACTATCTCCTAGGCAGAATTAGACGCTCTTACAGTTCCTGCTCCTAGAACTCTGTACCGACATCTATATAAATATTGCACCATGTGCTATACGTCTGTCTCAATGGGCTATGTGTAAATGCAAGGCAGCAACCAAATCTTATTTTTACTGCTATCTCCAGCCCTTCACAGACTGGCACACAGCATGCATTGCATACTTGTCGAAGGACTAGAATGCTTTAGAATACTTGGAGATATAAAGTGTTACATACGTAATAGTGAGAGTGAGGTTTTTAACAGAGAAAGGACAGAAGAGTATCAGAGCCAGTTTGTTGATTTGAATGGCATGTCTCATTGATAGAGAAGTAATTTAAGAGATGTGAAAGTTGTAGAAATCACCAAAAAGTAAATGGTGGCATTTAGCTAAAGAAACTTAACATAGGACTAAAACGGAGCTTTAAATGTGACCGTCTAATTTCACGTAAGTGATGAATTAAATAAAGGAGAAAGTACTGTAAACTAACAAACCCCTAGGTCTATGACATACACGAGTATCCACATACATAGTTTACAGACACCAGATCTAATAATACCATGTGTTCAGGTGTTGATGTGCTCGGCTCTGGGAGTCTGTCATGCAAGCAGGAAGCTGCCTCACCAGCATATGCCCTGGGGTACTGGGCCCCATTCCTACAGGTTATTGATGGCTGTGGAGCCTATCTGGAGGACGGCTGGCAGTGCTGCCTGTGCATTTTGACCACCAAGTGACATGTCCTGGGTGACTTCTCTACTTGCTGGTTTTGCACAAGAGCTCTTTTTTTTTTTTTTTTTTTTTTTTTTAAGGCAGAAAAGTATCACTGCTATGGCATTGTTGGTTTCAGTCTAAGGGAACGTGACAACTCTCCTGGGACCTGAAACAAGCCTGGCTTTTGAGCAAAGAACTCACGAAGGGTAAAGAGGAAGAGTGTGCCCTTATCTTGCAGTCATGGCCATGGCGTTTGATACTGCAAACAGTGGAGCTGTGTGGGGATGACCTTGCACCGGCCCTAATTTTTGGCAAGTTTCCAATCTTCCACTTGACACAGATAAATAAATGAATTTCTTGAATCACTATTATCTCTCTTGGAAGGGAATTAAATTTTAGTTTTCCATAATACATCCATATCAAAGAAAATATGTTAATGTTAATTCTGGAGATGAAAATGTCAAACATTTTAATGAGAAATTAACTTTTTCAAAAGGCCCATTTGATCAGAAGAATGTAAGCTTCTTTAAGACAGGGACTTGGTATATCCTGTTTAACGCTGCCACACAGCATGTGGCCTCTACAAAATAAATACTTGGGGGGGGGTGAATAAATGGTTAATAAGGGGAGTTTCAATTTCCTACTTTAATTAGAATCCCATCGTCACTGTGACAGAGATATCCATCTGTGTGGGATAAAACAATGCCAAATGGTTTTTTAATGTTTATTTTTGAGAGAGAGAGAGGCAGAGAGAGAGGGGCACAGATGATCCAAAGCGGGCTCTGTGCTGACAGCTTAGAGCCCAATGTGGGGCTCAAACTCACGTACTGTGAGATCATGACCTGAGCTGAAGTAGGATGCTGAACCGACTGAGCCACCCAGGCGCCCCCAGGCCAAACCTTTCGGTCCCAGTATTCACCACTATCGCATACACTATCCCATACACATGAAGTGAATGGGCGGTTTCCTCATGCATCCAACACATCAACTGAACGGACATTCTACATCAATAAACATACACATTATATGCGTATAGTATGGGCAGTCACTGAGGGGAAAGCCAACAAAAGGAGCTGTGGGGAGTATACAGAACCAAATTTCTGAGGATCTGCAGAGGAAAAGTATGGGGACGCTATATATTAGACTGCGTAAGTAGGAACGTGGCTTGAAAGAATCTTGTTCAACCACATTCAAACACTGCATCCCATTCCTGACTCAAAACCCTAAGCATGACAGAGAACGCTTAGAGAAGTTTCAAAGGACAACCCCGAAGATGATTAGAGGGCTAGGAAAGGGGCCTATGAAGAGAAGTTAAACAAACAGGGATTATTTATCCCGGAGTAGACAAGTATGACAAGTGCCTTAATAACAGTCTTCATATATAGGAAGGATTATTCCCTAGAGGATGCTGGCTACCTGCTTTTTCTCCACCAAGAGGAAAAGGGAAAGTGGGTTTAAAAACTAGCATGAAAGTTTAGGTGAGATGGGGTTAGAATTTTATTTCAAACAAAATATTTTGCTTGTATGAACACAGTAAAATTTAGATGGTCTCTTACTTAGGGCTGGGCCGTAATCAGGAAATTAAGTAAGGGCTCTCTCTAGGTGCTGGTAAGTACCTTTGGATATTATTCTTTTATAGAGTTTCCTTTCAATGCATTCAGTAAACACATCGAATAATGGTTTGCCACAACAACTCCTTCCTTACACAGATTTTTTTTTTTTTTTCCAGTTGGACTTAGTCAACGGTGGCTGGCAGTCTGGCTGGCTGTCACTGCTGTGTCCACTCATGAGAGGCACTGCCAGGGATGCAGGGAAGGCTTGCACAGGAGGGGGCTGACAGAGGAGGAGCTCAAAAAGCCACCACGGGAAGTGGCCTTAGGCCGTGTGACATTTGCTGATGAAGTTAGGTTGGAAGAGAAGGAGAGTAGTAGTTACCAGTTCTACGAAAACATTGCACTGGTCAACTGATAGAGACACTGGTCTCAGGGGAGTCCCGGGTATTTTCAGTAATAAGTCACTGGTGGCCAGTTGCAGTACAAGCATGTTAAATCACTGTGGAAACACCACGCTGTGCGTGGAGAAGCCACAATTTCCAGACTGTCTTCAATGTGGAAGCGGCATGAAATCAATACTAAATAACTTCTAAAATGCTCAATGTGCTGCTTGTGATCATTTCAACCATCTTTTAGAGCATCAGTCCAGGGAATATTCTAACTTCCTTCAGTGACCATTAAGTCGTTGTTATTGGCTTGGGTGAATGAATGCTAATGCACATTTACACATTTGGGGTTTAGAAAAATGTCTCCATGAAAATGAAAGTTTTGTCATCTTCCATTCATCGGAGACAATTTTACCCTCGCTAAGAGAGGTTACGTGATCAACAATTTTTTTTTCTTCCTATTCAAGCACAACCTCAGATCAGTTCACATGTGAGATTTTCTTTCTTTCTTTCTTTCTTTCTTTCTTTCTTTCTTTCTTTCTTTCTTTCTTTCTTTCTTTCTCTTTTTTTTAAATTCTGAGCACAATTAAAGGTGAGTTAAGGCTCTGGTGGAAATCTAAAGAGCATCGGCAAATCTGAGCACTGCTCAGCTTCTGAATTGCTTTTTCCACTTCTCAGTTCTTTTAAATGGTTTTCTATGGCAGGGACATTTTTCTTAATTAGTCACAGCTAATTAGTGTTCTGGCATAGACAAGCAATCAGAAATGTCAGAGCTGCGAGGCTACATCTCCCTAATCCTTTGATAATAATTTAGCCTCCTGGGAGGGCCCCAAGCTGCGGTAAGTAGTGACTGACAATAAGGCAAAATTAGGTGGGCAGCAGACCATTAGGATAGAAAAATAAAAAGCACTACCCAGTCCTGCTGAGCACCATCAGGCAACTAACTGCACTGCCAGATGAGGTGCCTGTTTAAGCCTGTGTTGTTAATTAGCTGATTCTACCAGACCTGCCACATATGTCCAGGTGCCTCATGCAAAGACGTCTATTTCTGGGAATGTGCCAAATGACCATTGTGTTTCACGATCACATTTCAGGAATATAAGGAAGAAGCCCACATATTTCTTGAAGATTCTTTTGAATTATCAAAGAAATAAGATCAACACGCTACAATACACTTTCTCGCGGAGTTTCTTTTAGGCAATTAGGCACGCGTATCTCAAGTTTCCCAGGTTTTAATTCACCCACAGCTTAGATTCAAATCAGGGCCTCTGGCGGCGCTTGGCTGCGTCTGGACTTGCCAGAGCTATTCCGGCACCCACCGTACATCAAAAAGTAGACTCTTCAATAAATTCTTATACTTACAAATAATAGCTTAACATTAAAATAAAGGTTATTAACAAAAACGAACCAGACAGCCGTAATTCGAGAGCAGAGGTTTTAAACAGAAACAAACTCTGAGGAAACAAACTGCTAAGGAGCAAGCTGTGGAGGGCGTTTACTGAGGCAGACAACATGCTCCGCAGAACACGTCTAACTAGGACTATCTTAAAAGAGGTCAAACAACTTCAGCGTGAGACCAAATACTGTAGGTAAAATGAAGCAGAAATATAGACAATTAAACACAAAAACCCAAACACCTGGGGAACGATGTATCAAAGCCACTAACAGTGTCAAAAGTAACACAGATAACAAGTGGAGATCAAACTTTTTATCTACCTTTAGGACGCAATGAGGTACTAAACCATGTTTAGTCTGTAGCACAACCACGTTTAGAAATACATTACCTCAAATAGCCTCGAGTCCATCATTGAACGTATTATCCAGCCTTTCCTATCGATGAAGGAACATAATGGCTTTGATATGACAGTGATACTAACCTTTAATTTTGATTGATGACAGGAAAATCATGGTTGGGCATAATGGTCCAACAGTTAATGTTTTATATTTGAATTCTTTTTATACAGAGGCAAAACCAAAGAGAACATCCTCTGTAATGGGAATCTAGACTGATTTATGTAGTTTATAGAACAACTTCCTAGTCATTTGAAAGTAAAACATTATTGAAAAGAAGAAAACTGCTCTTTTTAAATTAACATTCACATACTAGAGAATATATCTATAATATCTTAGAATTATAAGAAACGCAAGAAGACAAAGAAGTTTTCAGTCTTACTGGGCTGCAGCCTGCATTCCCAATAAAGAGGCTGATTGCACACACAAAGAAATTTATCCAAAGGAGTGAAAAAGTAGAGTCAGCTTTAAATACATATCATGGAGGGCATCACGGTTGGAAAGTTTCATCTAGCAGCCACTATTATCCAAGCTCTCTTGATTTCAACTATTGTGAAAATCAACATGATAATAAACTGAATCTTTAAGGAAGTTAAGAATAGTAGTGCTGATCTTACTGAGGATGAATAAATTCCAGAGTCACAAAGTTTGGGCACTGGTGTGAAACTGCATTCAAAAATTCTGAGCATTTCTGCCCTTTCTTATTTCAGAGTCAGAGACGAGAGCACAGAAATGGAAAATGACTTTTATTTTGAGAAATATAGTCTCTTGTCATAGGTTCAGTTTTTTTTTCCTTTGTATGTTATCGTATCTTAGGATGGCTACCGAATTCACATAGATAGTGTAGGTCAGTTTTACTTACAGTGTTTAATGTAGAGTCGCTTTACTGAAAAGAATTCTTTTCAAGGAAAAGTCCTGAGAAATTAATCCTTTATAAAAAACTATTTGGATGAATATAACTGATTAACTATCATTTAAAGAATTACTTTTAATTTTATAAGACATCACCACAATATTTAAAAAAAATCTCATTGAGATGAAACTCCTCAACAATTAAATATTTAATCAGTTTATAACACATGAGAACATTTAATCTGCATGATTTACCAATTAAATACTGCACCCTGATGTGTCTTCAGCAACATGAGAGCTGAAATGAAATTGTTTCAAAGGGACTCAAGAAGGGCAATGCCCAATAAATATACAAAAGATTTAGAGAGGTAGGTTGGGTTTAGTGTGCATCCTGGACAATAAAATGTATTTCAGTCAACCCCTAACTACCTCCAGGTTGTAATATTCTTGGACATTAGGAAAGGACCACAGCGCGTGCTCTTAGGCAATTACTGCACAGGTCAGTTTTGACTCTGGAAACACCACCACTGTCCAAACCAGAGTCTCGCGAGAACTACCCAGCCTCTCTCCTGACACACGGGAACCTGTGGCTAGCACTGCGTGTCCTGAAGCCTGAGTGTGTGGGAAGAAACATCACGGTAGACATTTAAAAATGGGTCTTAAGAATTAGAAGATCTTTGTCATACTTCTATATCAGGATTAGACAATTGTAGATGGTTTCGATTTGATAAAAACTTTAAAAAGGTTGCTGACAATGGTGTTTAATATGTAAGAAAAAAACACACTAGGGTAAGAGAGATTGCATAGAAAGCTGAAAAACCATTTGGCGCATCCATGACCTCTCTCACTACAGGAGAACTTTAAGATTTTTCTTACCCAGATAAGGCACATTTTTTCTAAATTGAAAATGTAAATTTAACATGGAGATTTTATTTTTTTATTTTTATTTTTTAGACAGAGAGAGACAGAGCATGAACGGGGGAGGGTCAGAGAGAGGGAGACGCAGAATCTGAAACAGGCTCCAGGCTCTGAGCCGTCAGCACAGAGCCCGACACGGGGCTCGAACTCACTGACCGCGAGATCATGACCTGAGCCGAAGTCGGCCACTTAACTGATTGAGCCACCCAGGCGCCCCTAACATGGAGATTTTAAACTCAGCATGTGTAACGATGACGGCTTGAGAGAAAGAGACAGTCTCTGTTTAAAATACTCTGGTCGCGGGACGCCTGGATGGCGCAGTCAGTTAAGCGTCCGACTTCAGCCAGGTCACGATCTCGCGGTCCGTGAGTTCGAGCCCCGCGTCGGGCTCTGGGCCGATGGCTCAGAGCCTGGAGCCTGTTTCCGATTCTGTGTCTCCCTCTCTCTCTGCCCCTCCCCCGTTCATGCTCTGTTTCTCTCTGTCCCACAAATAAATAAACGTTGAAAAAAAAAATTTTTAGAAAAAAAAAATAAATAAAATACTCTGGTCGCTCAGAAAGATTTTGCATGAATATGGAATGGATGAGTTCCAACTATTTTTCTAAAGGGGTTCAGAGCCCTGGTGGTAGATACACGGAATGTCATGGTACAGCTATTCTTTTATACAGAATCTCTTTTTTTCTTTATCTATTGCACTTGCTGTTGATTCTTGGGTGGGATACCTGCTTTCACTTGGCCATGACAAAACAAAACAAAACAAAAACCTTAAGAACTGCTACTCTGGGGTGCAAGGCTTAGCATCCAACCAATCCGGTAATTTTTGTCATCGCTGCTAACATAATTGAAACTAATTTAATTTCGTTGTTTTAAAATCTGGAAGATATTTCAGAAACCGTCTGGAGTTTTGGACCAATTTCTTCAGTTTGTATGTACTAACTATACTGAGTCTTAGGCAGGTGACATAACTTCTTGACACTCACTCTGACAATCAATGGCACAACCGTGGCTGGAACTCAGAGATCTGGATTCCTGGTCCAGGCCTCTCCCATGGTACTGTGTTACCATTTCAGGTTTTGTAAGTCTAAAGTATGGTGGAGATAGCATAGACTTTATGGTGGAGATAGCAGAGACTTTGAAACTGGAGAGACACAATTTCAAAGTCTGATTCAACAATTCACAAGTCACTTATCTTCTATGAGTGGGAGATTCCTTAACCTGAAAATCAGCACAAATGGAGATGATGGCATCTAGCTCAGCAGGTTAGAAATGATATAGGTAAAGCACGTAGCACATTTCCTGGTACATGGAGGTGCCCTGGGAATGCTAGTGATGACAGCTAGGGCCAGTATTATTATTTTGATAATTTGAGAAGATTAGGGATATACCTTAAAACAAACTCGGTTCCTTCTATTAGCAGCATGGATCTGCCATTGTTTATTTATACTTTTGAAAAATTATTTCTGTGTTATGCAGAAAATGTTTCAGAAGTTTACTTATGGACTGAAGTAGAATGTCTTGGTTCTTTGTCCTAATATCATCTCTTTTTGATCTTTCAAGGGTACATTTGGCTTTAATATTTTAAAATTTAATGTAAAAGTCTAACGGTCATCCTATATTTAGGGTCTTGAAGGTAATACAAATTTTAATCATTCCTGTCTTTAAGACTCTGAAGTTAAGGGAACAAAATCCCTTTCCATGGAGGCTAGAACAATAATGATTGCAGTGCAAGATGCTCAGGAAACCGGACCTTGGCTTATGGCTTCACGAGTCGTACATGGATGACCGTAGGAGGTACCGTTTTTGTTTGTAGATGCATGCAAAGCGATGGGCACAAATCTAGGGTAATGGTCATTATTTGGCCTTAGGCACTGGTACAGTTATGCAAATAGAACCCTAAAGTATTTCACCACAAATATCATGAGCCATTAAGATGCTTAATTGATCAAAACATTTCTGAGGCCAGAAATACAGGTAATTACTACTCTCAGGGAAAGTTTCACAGAACTTTCAATAGTCTTTTCTGTGAGCAGAGCATCATGCAGAAAAAGATTACTTAGTAAAACACACGAGTTCTTTTTTAAAGTGTCGGCATCGAAGGCAGGATGAAAGTATGTCTTCGCAATAACTGTTTTATATAAAAATATTGTGATTTGTGGGATTTCCAAAATGAAGCGAATCTCGTTTGGGTCAAAAGAATATCCTTCTTAAGGAGTGAAGTTATCACACTGAATGACCAGAAGCTGGATGCCCTATACCCTTACCCGGGTTGGTTAAACCACAAGTATTGATTCACTGCAGTGCGTGTGCACGTATGTGTATATGCACATTTTCCTCTGTGTCTGAAGTTAGGGGTCTCTGTCTCTTCCCCTCCCCTCTCCCCCCTTCTCCTCCCCCCACTCCTCTCCTCCCCTTTCCTCTCCTCTCCTTTCTTCCCTTCCCTCTCCTGTCCTTTCCTTCTATTTACTTCTTATTTTAATTGAAATAGCAAAAGTTTGTCGTGATGCCTGAATAAAATTGTTCTCTTCAATCTTTTATCTGTAATAGACTAAGGTTGCCAACAGTATTTATAGGGTCATTATTTTCAACTGTTTCTTGACATCTAACAATACTATTTTAAGTTCCAGCCAAGAGGATTTCCAATAATTATATAATGTCTCTCAGTAATGATCTGTTGCTTAAGATACACATTCTGTTTTACCTTTCAACACATACTTGATAACCTCTCATTTACTAACTATAATTGAGGCAAATTCAGTCTTGGCTAATTAGGGGCTCTTAGTACCCCTCATACATGTTATTCTTGATGACATATCAATAGAATTAGGGTCTACTTTTTATTTTTAATTACAGTAATAAAAATGTGCAATTTAAAAATATTAGAATGTTTAAGGACATTATAACTATTTCACAAGTAACAAGTCCACTGTTCTACTGGGGATATGCAAAATGACAAAACCTTCACAACCAAAACAGAACGGTTGCTTGTCAAGAGTTCTTTTCAGAAGCAAACTTACTGCTGTGTCAGACGCTTAGGTATCAAAGGAAAGTGTACATAACGAGGGCAATTAACCTAGACGTACTTTTACATTTTTTAAAGAAAGCTCTATGCCCAATGTGGGGCTTGAACTCATGACCCTAAGATCAAGAGTCATGTGTTCTACCGACGGAGCCAGCCAGGTGCCCCCTAAACTAGACATAATTTTAATGTTGGCCCTTTTAATGTTGACTCTACTTCAGTCAGCTCTGTTGGTTATTGTTGTCACACAACAATAAAGTCTTCAAATAAAGTTTGGTGAATGTGACAGAGACGAAGTAGGGAATATCTTTATAGCGAAAAAATTCTACCTCTGTTATGAACTGATGGCTGGCTTTGTAGTAAATAGGTCACCAAGACAAAAAGTTGAAGATGTTAAGAACACACACACACACACACACACACACACACACACACACACACACACAGACAGACACACCCCTACCTCCCTACCTATAGTGGCCTATTTCCAGATGATTCTATCTTTTCTCATCATAGAAAACATGCTTCAGATATACTAAGAATAAACACAAAGGAAATAACATCAATCCGATTTCCCTATTCTGTTCACCATTTGTGAAAATTACCACATAAGCAAAAAAGGTAAAAGAGAATTTGGAAGTAAAACATATGCTTGTAAATTCAGAGCAATACCAAATGGAAGCAGAAGTTGCTAATACGGTTCCAGTATTTTGTAAAAGAGCCAGCTGGATAGATGATAATTTTTCTACCCCTGCAGGGCATCAAAGCTTTTAGGAAATCATTCTTTTCACACATATTAACACTTAGCTTATTAAAACAGATGATACTTTTATTGTAAAACAGCCTGGGTAGAGGCTAGAAGCATAAAATATGAAAGAGGAGACTCATGTTGACCACCGGATCTGACAAACAGTGAACACTGACACAACAGACCATGAAGGAGATGATGACGTAGCAGGACCTTCTGTAACTGCCACAGCTGAAGTGTCACCGCGAAGCCCGTGAATTGCTGTTATGAAAACATTTGCGGCAACTTGCATAATTAAATGAAACTGCCAGAAAATCATTTCCAAAATGCAGGGGAGATGTACATAAATAAATACAGTTCAAAGCAAATATTCCATTTCAGCATCAGCATTGTGGTGAATTCTGGGAAGTTCCAACACAAGCAAAAGCACCATTTCCTTTGAATTGACTGTTAAATAATTACAAATGAATGACAACATTGTTATTGAAATGGATTGCTCTCTTAGTTTCCTTTACAGATACCAGATAAATGAAACTTAATGATCAAGCTCTCTAAAACCACACCCCCTACTTCTAGGAGTTGCCTTGTGGAAATGAAGACTTTTGTGCTGATAAAACGGCAGGGCGATACCGTTAGCATATGCCAGTGCTGTAAATCAAGGGAAAAGTGTTCAATAACAGTAGATTGGTGGTGGATATTTGGCTTTACTGAAGCTTATGTCTCTGTGCAACTAAGGAGCATGACGTTGACTCGCAAAACTTTACGAGGAGGGGCCAACTCCATGCCAGCATTATCCTGTTGAGGGAATGCACAAAGGCAAGCGGACCCATGCTGTACATAATGGTAAACTGGTTATCATCCTGCTCGTTAAAATTAACCTTAGAAGGTTTTTGAGACCTCCATTCTAACAGTGACACTTCCCACATACAAAAGAAGCCAATTAAGCTTTCTGTCAACAGTCAGAGAAATAAAACTATCAACTGTATTAGCCGCATAGAAGAAAGGGGATCAGAAAAGGAGTCTGCTTTGCAAACATATCATCAAAATGCAATTTTCCCTGCACATATTTCTATGATGCCAGGAAGCCTTGCGAGGGCAGTTACTTACATCAAACAGCTTTTCTATATACATTTCCTCATTGACCTTTTCTCGAAGAATATCCTGGTTTTGCCGAACAAACATGATATAGGTGTCTGCCAGATCCATTCCTGGTTTCTGTGGTAGGGGAAAAGCATGGGGAATAAAATATCAGGTCTCAATTGTGAAAACATTATTAAAACACAACCTTAAAAAGTAATTCACATATCATTTCAAAAATTACATTAGTAAATTATGCTCAAGACCAAAATCAACAATGAGCACCTTCAGTAAATTCTGTAATTAAAATAAATCAAAGTTTATTACTGGTGTCTGTAACTTGAGGTCACGGTTATTCATCATTATGAAAATGAGTAGCGACATGTGGCTGTAAACTACTAGGTATCTTTTTTCTTTAATGGCTATCTTGAACGGTTAATATGCCAAGCAGTATAAATGAATGATTTTTTTTTTAAGAAGTCCCCACTTGCAATAATCCTTTCCTAATTTCCAATACAATTTACTTGTCACTATCTCTGGCCGGTTTATTCATATATATTAAAAACAAAAATGTTAGTTTTCCTTGGATTGCCTGCCTCAACTACGATCAGTGCTCAAGGCATACAAGGTAAATTTTATTAGTTTGAATAAAATATTCTTAGGAAGATATTGGGCAAAAAATTTAATGGATTACAAAGTGAAATGTAAACCAAAATTTTGTGGATTATCCATTGCTTCTACTCACTCGTATTTATCTATCTCAAAGATTTATTTTATTTTAGAAATACAACAAGAATATCAACGAACCAGTCTCCTAAGAAGAGTCTAAAGTGTGATTCAGATAACTTTCTGAAGGTATACAACATCTGGTGTCTTGTGATGTTAGAGGAGATAGGGCAGTTAATATAATTCCTCCTTGTTACAAAGTCTACAAAATCAGTACTAGGAAGGGACAAAAATCTGAATGGCTTCCAGAGAGTTTTCCTTCTAGACTTATCTTTAGTTCTTTTTTGTGTTTCAAATAGCTAGACTAGTTAATAAAAATACTCATTTGAATGATCTATACTTGGGGTTGATTCATAATCTGTACTGAGGTATTCATTTGATTAGAATATGGCATTAAGGGGCACCTGGGAGGCTCAGTCAGTTGAGTGCCTGACTCTTAATTTCAGCTCAAGACACGATCCCAAGGTTGTGGGATCAAGCCCTCCTCCCCTCCTCCCACCCCCATGCTAAGCATGGAACCAACTTAAGATTCTCTCTCTCTCTCTGCCCCTCTCTCCTGCTCGTGCTCTCTTTCTAAAATAATAATAAAGAATATGGCATTAATAATAACAAAATGGTGGAACTGAGGCCCAAGTCCATTGGTCTTGTATCATTTCATATTCATAGAATGTACTTATAACCTCCATCATCAGACTCACTTTGCAAAGTAAATCTTGCAAGGAAACGAAGTGAAAGAGAATATCGTTCATTTAACGATTACTGCTGCAAGAAAAAAGCATAACTGAGTATCGTGGCAGCCCCTCTCCTTAAATGAAGGACAAAAATTTCTTACCACTTTTTTTTGGTGGGGGGAGGGCGCATATTTTATATACAATGATAAAATTGCCCATCTCTGCACCAGTGCACAGTATAGGCAATGAGCATATGTCACTAATAAAACTGAATTTGATTTTTTTGGTAACAAAGTTATTTCTGGGTAATGCGAGTTCCTTCTGGGTAAGGAAGCTCTTACTGCTCTTTTATTTAGCCTGAAGGGAAACATATGCCACATAAATTCAAGGATCCCTTCAAACATAACCCTAATATGACAAAGTTAGTTATTAGTTATAATATATATACTTAAATGTTTTCACTGTTCTTTCCTTCAAGAGCATCCATATACAATGTAGGGAATAGGTTTCAAACCCAAGGGAGGCAACTTATCAAATTCATTCCTTTACTATTTTTCTGCATAATTCTCTTGAGCCATGTTTGAAAGTTTAAATACAATGACATGGATAACCAAGAGAACCCTAGGTTGTTTCTTTTTCTTTCTTTCTTTCTTTTTTTTTTTTTTTTTTTTTGCAGCCAGGGGTGGGGAACTATATATCACTTTTTCCAGTGAAGAGGCAGGGTAATTTGTACAAAGATTACTACTATTAATACTTGAAGAGTGCTAACCCATAAGATAAGTACTTCTCTCCACGCTTCTCAAACTTTGTCAAAACATCAGAAATGACGACATCCAGGAAACATACTGCCACAGAATGAAAACAGCAACAGAACACTGGTCTACGTACAATGGATAGCATATAGAGAGTTAGCTCAGCATCTGAACCTCAGCCAGGTGCTTGGAAACAAAATACTATGACATATATAATACCAAGCAGTCGGGCACAGTTCAGCTAACCTGAGAGTTATAGAATATACAAACGAGAGGTTTGTTTTCTCCATCATTTCTTACCCTGCTCAACCCCATTTTTATTTCTACCTTTTGAAAGAAAAGTAGGCTTACAAGTTTTATCTAGTCAATCACTTGACCCATCAAGCTCACTGGAAACTAACTTGTAGCTAGGAAGACTGGAGAAGAGTGACTTTAAACACTTGCCATAGATTCTAAGGTCATTTTTTCTGTTTTTTTGATCCCTTTCAAGATAACATTGGACAAAATATAACACTGTCCAGGAGGAGTTTATCTTCTAACATCTGAAACTAACAAAACACTTTATAGTTTAAGCCTAAAAGAATTTTAAAAGCTGTTCCCTTTGGCAGACCCAACGGATATGATCCTGAAATCTGTAGGTTGAGACAGTTCTATAACTTTCTAAGGAAATAAAAATCTCTGATTGAAAGTGTGAAGTAAAGCTCATTTAAAAGTTTAATCCCTGGGGCGCCTGGGTGGCGCAGTCGGTTAAGCGTCCGACTTCAGCCAGGTCACGATCTCGCGGTCCGGGAGTTCGAGCCCCGCGTCGGGCTCTGGGCTGATGGCTCAGAGCCTGGAGCCTGTTTCCGATTCTGTGTCTCCCTCTCTCTCTGCCCCTCGCCCGTTCATGCTCTGTCTCTCTCTGTCCCAAAAATAAAAATAAACGTTAAAAAAAAAATAAAAATAAAAAAAAGTTTAATCCAACAAAACTAAGTGTTTTTGTATTTTGTTTTCTTTCTTTTTTTTTTTTTAATTATACTTTCTCCCCTTTTGGCAAATTAAGATCCACTTGCCTGGAAAACAAAACCTAGAATTCTTACATTTCTCATTAGCATTATTTCTTTATCTTTGAGCTGTTTACCTATTCTTGAAACTGTGACATATGGGAATTTCACACCTAGTGGGTATATTTTCATGTAGCGGTGGCATGAGACTATAATCATTAAAAGAATATACACAAGTAAGAGTAACTGCAACAGTTGGTGACATTTACCAATTAGAATTATGGTTCTTTATCCCTCCTTTAGTGTATGAAGGGTAATTATCTCTGATAAATTGCTGAAAAAGATGTAATTTTCCTTTTAAACAGTTTCTACTTACAGTACAAATGTGTTTGGATAGGAGACATTATCACTGGTTCAGTGCTCCTTTGTGCAAAGACTCTGTTTTATGGCAGTAAAATTTACATACTTTGGAAGTCACTACATCTAATTCCATTATTACACGTTATGCATCTAATTTCATCATTAGATGTTATCTTTTATTAGGAAATGAAGTTTTGTTAAAAAGTAAAAAAAAAAAAAAACCAACTGAACACACTCTGTTAAGGCTTCATTTTTTGGGGGGGTGTAAATGAATGGGAATGCATGTGACTGCTTGGCAGAGACAACAAATTGCTACACATATTGGTACAAGTGGGTGTCCACTAACCTTATCAAAGTAGAGGTCTATTAAACCTCAAAAACTGTGGATATGGATGAGGTTTTATCAAGAATATTGTAATCTAGAGATCTAAATTTATTATTTTTTATTTTTTTCATTTTTTTTTTAAATGTTTATTTTTGAGAGAGAGACAGAGCACTGGAGGCAGAGGGGCAGAGAGAGAAGGAGTCACAGAATCCGAAGCGGGCTGCAGGCTCTGAGCTGTCAGCACAGAGTCCGATGTGGGGCTCGAACTCACGGAGTGGAAGATCATGACCTGAGCTGAAGTCGGAGGCTTAACCAACTGAGCCACCCAGGCGCCCCTAGAGAGCTAAACTTAGAAATCTGTTCTATATTGATAATTATAGATTTCTTAACGAACATGAGAAAACAACAATTAAAACTAGGTAGCAAGCACGCTACGCATTATCTACCACTTAAACACTTTTTTGCCTTCCACCATTTACACCTCTGAGATCCTTGGTTCACTAAGCACTAACCTCTCCATCTTGTCTGTTAGGGCAGTAATCTCTAAATCAAAATAGGAATCCTGAATTCTAATTTGTTTCAAAAAAGAACAAAATTTGGCTAACAAAGTTAACACAAACATCACAAAATTCCCCCATGAGCATAAAGAAATCAGTGAGTGTGGAGGGAAATATAGTATGGTGAGGAGCGTGTCTCTGACATTGGCGGCATAAGTAACAGAATACACCAGTGAGTGAGTGAGTTTAAGTAAGGGTGCAGGCTCCAGCAAAATTTTTTTTTAAGCGTTAATCACTAGTTAACCTGGTGGGATGAAAATGCCGTTTAGAAAAGGAGAAAAAAAATTCCTTGTTAATTATACGCTGCAAATGCTCTTACTTCCTGCTGCTCTACCTAATCCCACAGGTGCAAGTCTTCACCCTCCCTATTCATGGGTAGGTGGGTGCAGTGCTGCCCCGGTCACTTTCCACAGCAACGGATTTAGATGCAGAAGAAGCCGCTTAACCTTCCATGGGAGGTTAACAATACACTATGCAAACACTTTCATGGTGTCTGTTTAACAAGGAGACAGATTTTTAAATATACTATTCTAGTCTCAAAGATTAACCAGAAGCTACAGTATAATTGACTTAATGTGAAAGTGCGCTTCTCATAACCTAAAAAAGCTTGCCTTGAAGAAACAATCAAGGGTGGGGCTGTGCTACCCTGATGGGTAAGAATCTGCATGCGTGGATCTTGTGAGGTTTGAAACAACTGAACACCTTCTCAGTGTGAAATTGTAGTAGGAGCAGTTTCTATGTCAGCTCTGGCATTTCAGATACAGAAATGGTCTGTAACTGATCATCAGGGAACACAGGACGTAATTCTACAAACACACAACTTATCCCAGCTATCGTTAACAATATATATCTTTCTTTCACTGTTCAACATATTTTTTCATTATTCTGACATTCATGCAGCCATTTCTACAGTGTTACATTTGAGTGAAAATGTTCTTAAAGTTAAGGTTTTCAAAAAGCATTTGGAGTAGGTTTAGTAAGTTATATGTTCTCAAATATTTTCAAAAATAGGTTTTGAGTATCGCTACGATGATTATGGTGTAAAAAATATATTTTACCAATTTTGTACAAAGTAGAATAATTATATTGTATCCACGTTGAAAAGCAAAAGGAAATAAACAGAACTAACCCTTCAAACTACGTTTATGCCATCTTAAATATCATATCAGCCCAGGAAGAGGAATAATTCATAAAAGGAGTGGGGGGGAAGAAATGTGAACGATGAAAATGTCACAATATGAAGTTTTCAAGATTTCTAATAGTAGTTTACCTAACTTTTTAAAACAATAAAACAATTTTCATTGTTCTTAGAAAACCCTCCAAACTGTTATTTTAAGCAGTGAAGCAGGCAGAGTCACCTTTCTCTCTGTTAAATTTAGCGGTATTCAAAATTCCATTAATTAACACTATTATACATTTTGACTCCAAATTGGGAAGTAGAAAATTCTGAACTAAAGATAATGGCACCCGCATCCATTTGAAAACGTCTTTTAGACATAGAATGTGCATGTTTTACGTATGTATGTTTCCTTTAGTCCCATATTTCTAAGACAGAGATGGTTCCATGTCTCCAGAGTTCTTGCTCTGGAAAAGAGTCTCCTGTCTGCTCCCTGTGAGTATAGTTGGTAAACAGCACGTTCCCAACACAATGCTATGAGAGTATATCAGAATCTGCTATTATTAATATTTGTGTAACTTCTGTAGTCATATTGTTTTCACTCTTCAGTTCATGTGAATGCTTCACACTATTTCTTCTACATTGTGATATATTATTCACAGGTCTAAGCATTTGTATGTACCAACATACAATATTGTTATTTGATATTTTGTTGTATTGTTGGGGGAAAATATCTTTCCAAAGAGGAGGTTATTTTAAGTATTAAAAGGAATACTGAATAATGGTTTAAAACATTAGCCTGAAACCCTCAAGGAAAAGAGGCAGGTTGACTTTAAACTGAGACTTATGGGCTCAATTTTAATCTTACTATGTCTTGCTCATTTGAGCCTATGGGCTTCTAGAATCTCTCCTGTTATTTCCGATCTGTAATAAAGATCACCAACATCTCAGAGTTCAGAGGAAGAGGTGCTGATACAGGACTACCAGACAAGAAAAGTGCCAATATAAGTAGCACCTAATTCCTTTATAATACTCTTATTTTCATGAGTAATGATTATAATGATGATGAAGGTCCTCAATCTCTCAGTTTGTAACAATGTTCACTAACCTTTCCCTTGTCTGCCTACAGTTGTTACGACGTCAACCACAGAAATGACACTAAGGACTCAAAGGCCTGAAATTAAAATGCTGTGGCTATCATTTCATTTAGCTTTTAAAATTTAGATTGACTGGAATTGATTTTCTCAGTCCCAATTTGGAACATTTCAGATTTTGGCTCAAAGGAGACCTGAGGATGTTAGAAGCTCAAAGCCAGAGGCAGTCCATGGATTTCCCTTATATGAGAAAAGCCAGCCAGAAAAAAACAAAACAAAAAACAAAGGAACAAAGATGAGAGAAGCAAAATGCTTATCTAGAAAGGGCAATAGGCACCCTCCTCTTCTCCTGGAATGGTGAGACTTTAATCTGGTTCTAGCGTGCATCTCTCCCTCCAGGTGAACATGCCCAGGGGGCAGGTGCTTCACTCTCTGGGTTCTGCCTGGCTCTCAATCGGACGTAAAACACTGATATTCAAGCTGCCTCATCTAAGAAATAAAAAAAATATCCGAAGCAAAGGAAGGAGGGAAAATGCCATGGTCGTTGAACTGACCAACTATAACTTTATTTTTAATTAACAAAAATCCTTATTCAACTTTTAACCAGCAGCAATGGGCACTAACAAACATTATTTTAAGTCATCTCTATGCCCAGTGTGGGGCTCAAGCTCACGACTCCAAGATCAAGAGTCCCATGCTCTACCTACTGAGTCCGCTAGGCAACTATACCTTTAAAAGTCACCAGTGATATACATGAAGTGTTTAATATTCTAAAATAAAAGGAAAATAAATGAAAAATGATCTTACTTGTTCACTGTGGAAGGGAGAAGATTTTTCTTTTGGAAAACAATCATGCTCTGAAGCAAGCAATGGGAACTGCAGAGTAGTGTATGAGAACAGGAAGCATCACTCCAGGTAGAAGCAATAACAATCCTATTTATTTCAGTAGTGCTTTACCTTTACAAAGAACTTTTATGTTAATATGTTCATCGAACCTCCTAAGAGCCGAATGAGGGAGACAGCACAGGAATTACCCATTATCCTCAGCGCGAAGGTGGGAAAATGGAAGCCCAGGCGTTGGACAGCTAGTAGGATGCAAAGGGTGGGATCTGAACTAAATCTTGGACTCCACAGCAAGTCTGGATATTATAGAGCTGAATTCAAGCCATACTTTGGGGAGGTGGAAGATTAGAAATCTTTGGCAAGTGTCATAAAGAAGAGAGAACATTTGAAAGAATTATTAATGAAGACAAGACAAAAAGAAACCATCTCCATTTCTCAGGACAGAAAACCAGGATCAGGCACCAGCACTGTGAAGCAGATCAATGAGGAGTTTCTCCTTTGCTTCCTCGTTGTTCATGGTCACAGTCATCCTTATCATGTCCCCCAGGTGTCTTTAGCTGTGTCACCTCACTGTGTAGCAGGGAGGTCATATGCAATGTGGGTGCAAATGGAAACAAGACAATTTTCAATAGGCATTGTGGACACACACACACATACAGACACACACCAACATGCTTCATAACTAATACAGCCTATAATTTAGTCATCTATAAAATGAGCGAGGATGTTATAAAAACTGGATGAGTCCTACTACAATGTTCTATCATTCTGTGACTTTTTAAAAAATGTTTATTTTGAGTGAGTGAGAGAGGGAGAGAGAGAGAGAGAGAGAGCATGGGCAGGGGAGGGGCAGAGGGAAAAGGGAGACTCCCAAGCAGACTCCATTGCTCAATGCAGGGTTCTATCTCATGACCATAAGATCCTAACCTGAGCCAAAATCAAGAACTGGATGCTCAAATGACTGAGCCATCCGGGTGCCCCTATCATTCTGTGAACTCTTAAGGTCTGTCCTATTCCAACCTTTCCAACAACAAAGCCCAAAAATGCCACCTAGAAGGTGATGATGAGAAAATGAAGAGCTAGGAAAAAAATATTGTGGAGAAAGGAACAATGCCTGTCATGATTGGCCTGGAGTTAGAGGATTTTTTGCAGGAAGACCACAGAGTATTTATGAAGAGTAAAGACTGTCAACATAATTTATCACAGTTGCTGTTGACCTCAATCAAGGGGCTGAGGTAGTATTTGTCAGGTTTCTCCATGATAAATCTATCCCCCACCCCTTCTCATACTGCATTCTTTAGAAGGAAGTCACTATACATGGCCTCAGGTTGTAGGGACTCATCCTGCCTCCTTGGGAGTCAAGTATCTATGTTAATTACTGGGAAGTCTTCTTAAGGGAGATTTATCTATCTCTGCATTTATTTGCTCAATCATTTAGTTGCATGAGTATGGACTAATGGATATTTATTTTATACTTTGGGTTATAATCTAATACTACCTAACTTATTTAGTTGCTCAAATTATCCTATCTCGGGCCCTTGGGAGCTCTTCAGGCTCCTCGTGTGTCTCTTTAGCACATCCTCTAATTGTGGGTTTTTTCTTTCCAACACTTCTTTTACTTTGTCACTGCAAGATGCTCCAGGCTCATCTGGTAGATTTGCTGCCCCAGTCCTAGCATCTGCCATTTCTCCAAAGAGTCCTGGTTCATTTTACTGCAGACTAGATACTAAGATCTGGGCACTCGGTGTGGTTGTTGCTACTGGGGTATCATTGCTTCTGGGTTCTCCCAGCTAACAAGCCAAGGAAATATATGTGTATATCTATATTTCTGCATGTACCCAGCACCGTATTAAGCTCAAGACAAGTTACACTGATGACTCCAACTCTAATCCATTACCACATGGATCATTCTAGCCTCTTCCTCTTGTCTCCAACCTCTCACTCCCCACAGTCAGAAACTTGGCTTTCACCAAATACCATCTCTTTACTTAACCATTCACTTCTAGTGCATAGGTGTAGGGGAAACAGTCTGTCAACTAGGCTACAATGCTTACGTACAGTTCCCTTTGCCTTTATTTTTACAGACTCTATTTCCAAAGTTACTCAAATCAGCACTTTTTCCTCCATCTTTTTCAATGAGATCACTCCACACATTTGCAATAGAATTAGATTTTTAAAAATACCAGTCTCCTGGGATCCCATGATATCCTAATTGTCCTTTTAAAAATTTACCTATGCTCAGGTTCAATCTTTGTGCCATAAAGTTAGGTTTTGACAAATACCTAGTATTATGTAACCATTATAGTATCACACAGAAGAGTTCCATTGCTCCTAAAAGTTTCCTGGGCTTCACCTACTCACTTCGCTGACCTTGAACTTATGGCAACCATTAATCTGCCTTATAATCTTTATAGTTTTGCTTTTACTATAAGGTGATATAAATAGAATCATATAGTGTGTAGCCTTCTCAGACTGGCTTCTTGCACTTGGCACTATGCCTTTAAGGTTCATCCATGTCTTTATGTGGCCTACCAGCCAATTTTTCTTCTTCTTTCTTTTCCTTCCTTCCTTCCTTCCTTCCTTCCTTCCTTCCTTCCTTCCTTCCTTCCTTCCTTCCTTCCTTTCTCTCTCTCTCTCTCTCTTTCTTTTGCTGGCTAGTATTCTAATTGCTGCCTTTGTCTATTGAAGGATATTTTGGTTGCTTACAATGTTTGGTGATTATGAATAAGGTTGCTATGAACATTCATGTGCAGGTTTTGGTGTGAATACATGTTTTCAAATCTGTTGGATAAATACCTAGAAGTGCAAACGGTGGGTTGCGGGTAAGACTCTTTAGCTTTGTAAGAAACTGTCTTCCAAAGTGGCCGGACCATACTACTTTTACAGCAGCAATGAATGACAGTCCCCGTGGTCTGAAAGCCCTGTCAGTATCTTGCCATTGTCAGCTTTTCTTAAATTTAAATTTTAGCCACACTAACGGGTGTGCAGTGGTATCACATTATTTTAGCGTGCATTTCCCTACCAATAAATGATGCTGAGCATCTTTTCATGTGCTTATTTGGTATCTGTAAGTCTTTGGTATAGTATCCATTCTGATCTTTTGCCATTTAAAAAATTTTTTTTATTGTTGAGAGTTCTTCGTACATTTTAGACACAAGTTATTTACCAAACGTGTGTCTCTGGCTTGTCTTTTCATTCTTTTAACTGTGCAGAACAGTTAATTATTAAGTCCAATGTACACTGTTTTTCTGTCATGGAGGTTTTGGTAGTGTACCTAAAACATCATCACCAAACCCAAGACCACATATATTTTCTCTTATGTTTTCTCAGTTTCATAATTTGCGTTTTACTGGTAGGTTTTTGGACAGTCTTGAGTTAGTTTTTGTGAAAGGTGAACCACTGTTCTTTGTTCTTGTGAGGTTCTTCTAAAAAGAATGCTTCAGGGAGGCATATTTGCTGGTGTTTTAAGCATAAAAAACAGTAACAGTCAACAGCAACTTACAGCTTTTGAAGTTAATATTCACAGGCATCAGTAATAATCTGCCAAGGCCAGACTATGTCTATGGTTTAGTATGCTCTGCTAGGAGGGGACAGTGTGGGGGGACAACTTGATTTAATAATGGTGCTGGTAAGCTGGAATTCATCTACAGTTGTAGCGGTTTTCATGCTCTGTCTGTTTCCCTATCTTTTTCATCCTGGACACTGAACGGCTTGTGGGCAGGCAGTGTATATTTTTATCATGTAAGCCCAGCACCTAGCATTTAGTGTTACATAAATATTTAATTAGTGAGTTCAGTGAAGAAACTGAGCTTGTGTAATATAGAAAGTAAGAATTTCCCAGACAGTATATCCCTTTGAATAGCCACCACACCCTTTGGGAAGAGGAGGCATGATTAATTATCATCAGATATTTGAAGGGCTATCATGCAGAAGAGGGATTAGAACCAAGGTAGAATTCATAGAGGTACAGAATTTCAACTCATTAAACGTGAGAGGAGGCTGCAATCACTGAAAAAATTAAGAGAGACTGAATGAATTTTTGTGAGGGATATTGGGGGAAGGGCTTTCGGCACCTAGAAGGAAAATGAATAAACCTCTTTCTGTATCTTTCAACTCTGAAGTTCTGCAAAGTCTAACAGATCTAGGGCAGGGTCAGGTTAAGAACTTCAGAAGCCCTAAGAACGAAAATAATTATTGTTTCCCGTTCCATTTATGATTCAAAATAAAAACAAAACTGTATTATAAAATATGTGCTAGGAATGCCAATGAATTTCATGTGTTCCTATGATTCCTTGTCTTTTTCTAAGATAGGAAATATAAACTATTGCCCTTAATTTTCCCAGCCTCTCTTTCGTGCTGTCACTTTGCAAGACCCTACATGTGATTATTTCTGCTTATTGCCCAGTGCTGATTTTCTGATTCTATGTACAAGACACGGAGTATGTCAAGACTTCTTTGGGAATCATTTGTAAGATTAAAACAGGCTTGTTACAAAGAAACCCCATGCAAAGGCAGGAAACTCCATGGCCTTTTCATTTAAAGTATCTGTTTATACTCTTTTAAAAATTTTTAAAAATGTTTATTTATATTTGAGAGAAAGAGAGAATGAGAGTGAGAGAGCGAGTATGCAAGCAGGGGAGGGGGAGAGAGAGAGAGGGAGACTTAGAGCCAAAGCAGGCTCCAGGTCTGAGTCACCCAGGGGCCCCACCATTTATACTCTTAACTACAGAGAACAAACTGATGGCTACCAGAGGGGAGGTGGGTGGGAGGATGGGGCACATAGGGGAATGGGGATTAAAGAGTACACTTATCACAATGAAAAAAAAATATAAAATGATACAAAAATCCATTTATAATAATTATAGCAGCAATAAATCTGGGGACTATCTAGTCCACAGTATAAAATGTGGTTCTGCATTTTAAAGATAAGAGCTATCTACTACTGGTATACAAAGCTTGCAAGGATTCAAACCACTAACATTCATAATGACAATCTAGATGTGGTGCTGCCCAAGCACAATCTTTTTTTTAAAAATTTTTATTTTTTTTTCAACGTTTATTTATTTTTGGGACAGAGAGAGACAGAGCATGAACGGGGGAGGGGCAGAGACAGAGGGAGACACAGAATCGGAAACAGGCTCCAGGCTCTGAGCCATCAGCCCAGAGCCTGACGCGGGGCTCGAACTCACGGACCGCGAGATCGTGACCTGGTTGAAGTCAGACGCTTAACCGACTGCGCCACCCAGGCGCCCCTTTTTTTTTTTAATTTTTTTTTCAACGTTTATTTATTTTTGGGACAGAGAGAGACAGAGCATGAACGGGGGAGGGGCAGAGAGAGAGGGAGACACAGAATCGGAAACAACCCCAAGCACAATCTTAAGCAAAGATGACTTCTATTCCGTTTCCATTTAGTTTTAATTTGTAAACTTTATTTCCGTTGTGTTCAAATTCTTTGAAAAGTGATACATATGCCAATATATATATCAAACAGAACATATTAGGCCTTGATCATATACGTGATAGTAGGATGAAGGCAAAAACTAATTTGTCAGGATTATCAACTTAAAAATGCTGCACTAACTTGATTATATTTATCATGTGAATTTTTTTTTTAATGTAGGCATCACACCCAGCATGGAGCCCAAAATGAGGTTTGAACTCACAATCCTGAGATCAAGACCCTGAGATGAGGTCAAGAATCAGACTCTTTACTGACTGAGTCACCAGGCACCCCTATCATGTGAATTTTCTAATTGTAGCTCATGGTATCTTAATCTTTGAACAGATTTATAGGTTACAAATTATTTCCCAAGAATTTTGTGAAAAACCAAATGTTAAAATAAGTGAAAACTGATTTATAATACTTTTGTGTTTAGAAAACTAGTTCTTTAACTGGTCCATCATTATTGTTACTTTGATTCCTATAAGAAACCTATTACAGTTTTTACATAAAGGGAAGAGAGAGTGAGCATTTTTCTACAAAAAGAATGAGGCACTTTCTATCCCATCTTAGAGTATGTAACTACCCTCTGCAACTGACATGTTCTCACAATGACTTGACCTCCAAAAGAGTTCCCAAGTTAAAATGGACAATATACACTGAAATAACCATGTCAAGCCTTGCCATGAAGGCTAGCACTTGCTTAAGGAAAATAAACTGCTCCCTTAGGAATTGGCACTTACTGTTTTGAAGATTTGAAATAAACCTGTGGGAAACCAAAATTATTTAAAAAAATTATATATGTGTGTGTATATATGTATACACACATGTAATACATGTAACACACATATACACAGTTTTCTGAGAGAGACAGAGACAGTGTGAGTTGGGGAGGGGCAGAGAGAGGGAGACAGAATCCCAAGCAGGCTCTCTACTGTCAGCATGGAGCCCGACCTGGGGCCTGAACCCACGAGACCATGAGGTCATAATCTGAGCCATGAAACCATGAGGTCATGACCTGATCCGAAACCAAGAGTCTGATGCTTAACTGACTGAGCCATCCAGGTGCCATATACATATATATATATATATATATATATATGCACACATATATATATACATATGTGTGTATATATACACACACATATATATATATACATATATATACATATATGTATGTATATATATATATATTTATTTTTTTAAAAACAAATGGAAAAATACTTACTGGAACATCAACATATTTTGCAGCTGCTTTCACCTTAAGTGGAAAAGAGATAATTATAAGAATTATTTTCTGAACTGTTAGATAAGTACTGTGACAACAGTCAAAAGACAGAAGAGAACTCAAATACTTACAGTGAATGACAGGATGGATGAAAAGAAAGTGCCTTCATCATATCTTGACAGCTTAGACAACACCCCTTCCAACACTGAAACAAACTGTAATTGTTTACAGTGAGTATCTAGAATATTTCAAAATAATAACAGGGCAAACAATCCCAAGACCAACTTCTCCCACGGCACAAAAATGCACATCGAAGCGGTGGTGTTGACTTGTTACATTTACTCTTTCATTTTGAAGATGGGCTCAAAGGTCCTTTTCCATTGCTGGAAATAATACACAAGGTTTGTTTTTGTTTTTTAACAACAAAGAATAACATGTAATAGCAGTCTGGTCACTATACATGTGAGATAACTTAAACCATTAATAAATAACTTGAAATTCCTTAGACTGTTCCTTAAAACAACTTTCAACTTCAATATAGATGTGTAGAAGCAATGACGGTGAAGTTTAATCAAATTCTTTTCTATTGTAAATCACTTGACCATTCCCCAACTTTTTCTATCTATAGAAGAGGATGAATAAAGACCAGATAACGAAAGACATTTGTAACCTCTGAGGCTCTTGTAACACTGCAATCAAGTCTGATATCAGTTAACAGGCATTAACCAAGCAGTTCTAATTGGGACATACAAGGATCAAACCTGCTTTCAGAAGCTTACAAAGCCGTTGGAGAGCTAGAACAGATAAACACACTGCAGGCAGCAAGGTAAAGAGTACTAGACTGAGCTTATATAGCCTGATTCCTATACTGACTACTCTGTGGGCTCAGGCCAACTACTGCATCAATCAGTTCCCCCATCAGTTAAAGTGTGTGTGTGTGTGTGTGTGTGTGTGTATGTGTGAAATTAAATTTGCCTGACAAGTGTTGTACATTTCTAAAATTTTATATTTCTATGAAGTGAAAAGACGTATATACCATAATATGATTAAAAATGTAGGAAATTACATTTCAGCGAGTGGCAACATTGAACTCTGGCAAGATGATAAAGAAATTAGTTAAGAATATACTGCCCTGCAACTTTCCTCTTTAGAACTAAAATAATATGCACTATTGACAAATTATAAACTCCCAAAGGGAAAATACTGACAAGGTTTTTTAAATACGAAAAGGGAAATTAACGAAGGCTGGTTTTTGTTCACATAGCAGCTTCTTCAACAAAGTGATAATAGTTCTAGGGACACAGCTTATTGGTCTCTGGTGACCAGAGAACTCACTGAGAGTGCACAGGAGATAATCTTTTCTCTATGGCTGGTCAATTACTGCAAAATAGTTTATGCAAAAGAAACAAAAACTTCCCTATAGGTTTCCCCATCACATCATGTGCGACATGATGTAAGAACACAGAAACAAAATCATGCAAACTGCTGACTAAAATTTTATTTTTAAAGAATGAAAATTATGTATGGTTCGTTAGTTATCCTAAGGGATACAGACAGCAAAAAACACAAAATTATAAATTGCTCACAACTACTAAAAGTCAATTTAGCACTTTCTTCCTGCCCATTAGGATTTCTTACCAGTCACAGTTGGCTAACTCAACTTGATGTGGTTTGCAAAGACCCAGAAGACCAATACTCCAGGGTTATGTCAAACCAGGGGAAGGGAATTCCAAACTTAATGGCCCTCTGTGGAAAATGCTTCATCTCTTCTAACTCCAATCTTGAGAGAGCCAGTGTGTGCCAGGTGATCTCATTTGCCATGAGGAGAGCAGAGCGACAATTGCTATGGTTACCGGACAACCTGAGCCAGTGAAGGCTCTAGCATGGCACCTGGTTCTTGGTACCCTCGAGTGGGTATACGTGGACACACATGGGTGGTGCTGAGGGACAAGGCAAGGTAGAGGCAAGACGCCTGTGGATGGATTTAGAAGATCTTAGTTCAAGTTGTAGCCACGCCAATCTCTGGCTACACGACAATAGTCAAGCCATGAGCTTCTCTAGCTTTAGACTCATCAGTCAGAGAGGGAAAGAAAACGGCAGCCATCATGTCCATCTTAGAAGGATCAGTGAAGATCATTTGAGATATTTTATGTGCAGGAACTGTAAAAACAGCAAAATACTAAAGAAATGCAAAGAACAAACTATCCATTATATAGGTCTAGAAATGTATAAGTCACAGGGTAATAGGCGTAGCCTTAGGATTGTTTGGGGATAAGGAGTAATAATGAGTTTGGTTACCAGTGAATGGGTCTAATTCAATTTAAAGATACCTACTGAGGCAGAACAGATTTGAAGCTGTAAATCAGACGACCTGCATTAAAACCCCATCTGCTTTAAGGTCGTTTGGCTGACAGCAGAGGAAGGAGGCTTTGAACATAGGTGGTCTGGCTCCAAAGCCCATGTTCATTACCAGTAGACAGTTGTAAGTATTAAATAAGTAATGTGCTCAGCATATAAGTATTCAATAAATGTCATTCTGTTATTATTGAGTACCTAATGTGCAAAATGCAGACAATAGGAGTCTCAGACCTTTCCTTTCAAGAACACACAAACTAGTGGAAGAGACAGGCAGAAAGTTTTAAGGTCCAGCAAAGATGGGCAAACAGTGTAACTGAAACAGGAGGGGGGAAAGCATGGCTTTTAACTGGAGGACGTTAGGTAAGCTTCATTTACAAGGTGGCACAGGAGCTGATCTCAGGAGGGCAGAAATGGAGGGTCAGATAAAATGACACTCAGGGAAGCCTACTGGTGGATGGTTTTAGGGCAAAAGGTTCCCCACTGCAGCATCTGGCAGCCTGTGTGCCTCACCATCTCTGGTGAGAACCGAGCCTGGGTTGTAACCGTGTAAATTCTACGTAAGGACCAGTTGGCTGTTGCATGCATTTCACAACATTCTTTGCCTCCATTTTAACAATAGCGGACAGTGTCTCCTTGAGTTCCTCTCTACCCCAAATAGTCCTTGGGGAGGCATAATACAGTGGGGACTTTTATGTGCTTACATGGCAGTGAACAGCATCTGCACCACCGGGATCAACCAGCCCAGCCATACAGTTCCTACAGGAAGGCTGTCTTTGTGAGATTTCTACGAGACATATGTGGTAGAAGAGCTGCCTTAGAAATCAAACTCTATTAAAATCAGGATTGACTAATAATGATATATTTTCCGTCTGGCTGTTAATTGCACAAAACAGCAAGATTCCAAAGAAATCCAGTTAAATGCTGGGTTTAGTTGCTGTGTCTTTAACCGCTTCCTGTGAACTTTCTCAGTACAGCTCAGGGAGTATATAAACACTTAGGGGTTTGCCTTGTGCTCTCTGTTCTCCTGAGGGTGTCGGGTTGGAATGAAACACTGTAATCTCTTTGTTTCCCTGCTCTTTATTGTAGATGCCATTTACTGGGTTTGTTTGAATAATATTTAACACCTAAAGTCTGTCTGGGTAATTACCAACTTTGCCTCACTAGCACACTCTCAAGGAAATTAAAGATGAAAAGCACTTTGAAATAACTAGTAGAATGAAACATGAAGTGTGCCACAAGGCATGTTGGTTTCAATTTCCTGTTGAATTTTAACAGGGTATAAGATTCATTTTCCCATGTGCACGGAAAGTAGACCACAAATTCTAAAAAGTTATTGGGAGGATTCCAGCTATAGATTGGTGGGTTCAAAACAAAGTTCTTGTTTTTTCAGCTATATTTCGTGAAATAAATAAGGGATATTCACATCATCTGCCCTGCAAATTGTAACATCTTCCACAGAGAAGAGATTCATCCAAGTAAGACTCATTGTGAAAAACTAAGTTCTTTCCTTTTCTTTTGGTGGTGGGGACGGGGGCGAGGGTTAGTGGTGCTGGAGATATCTATTAGCAGATGTTTTATGTTTATTTGGTAAGATCAGGACTAGCTAGTCTTGTTAAACATCCCCAGGGAACCAGAATACCACGGACTGGTTTCTTCCCCGAATCAGAATGTTAATGTTATGATACAATGCAATGGTCCCTCCCTCAGTCACTTTTCTCCAACTGTGAATCCATTTCTCTGAACATTTGTTCCAGTGGACTTCCAAAGGGTCTTTCCAGATTTTCCACATCTGTGTCAAGGATGGACAGTATTCGAGTGATGGCTTTGGCAGCATGTATACTAAAATCGGGATGACATAGAAAGATACAGCATGATATCCCTGAGCAAGGAGATCTAGTATTTGACGGCAAGTATTTATTTGTAACATACCTCATTCCACAAAATATCTAAGACAATTTCTAAAATGGCGCATTCAGCACACACTTCTCTCCTTTACCCTTGCCCCACAAATGGAGTGACCCATCAAATTTTGTATTTCCTCTCTCCTGATGGCTCCTAAGAAACCTTTCAGGCATATACTTGTTTTTGAACAGGTGTCTTCTGAATATATAGCCTTGATCTGAATGAGTAAATTTAATCAAATTAATCTTAGGTTGAGTTGGTGAGATACTTTAATTACAGAATCTAGGTAGTCAGGTTTGATGTATCCTCTGCTCATCTTATTATTAAGAGAAATTCAGGGAAAACATTCTAGGTTGTCAGAAAGAACAAGGGTGTGTACATATATATTTACACCGACACATTTATAGCTGTATGAACTCAGTGAGGCAGTGTATCTTCTTTCCCAAATCCCGTTTTGCAATAATTGAGGATTTAGGAAGTTGACTAGATTACTCTGCTCTTTTACTTCATACCCAGAATTTACTGAGCTCTGTTACCAGAGTGCATTATGGGAGTGGTCATTTTCTCATTCTTTGCTCTGTTAACCATTTCCCCCAAGCACTTCCTTCTCTCATCTCTCACAGGTTTTCTTCAGCATCCTCATATTACACACAATAAATTCCATTCTCATCTGCCTGCCCATGCCGGTCCCACAGCATGTATGCCTGTCAAAGGAGGGACACAGGCTGGTCAGTACAACCCAGACATAGAGGGCACACCAGAAGCCTGGGAGGTGGAGCACCCATTCTTTTCCTCTCTGCTCTTGCTGAATTCTGTGCAGGGTTGTGGGAAGGTGACGGGCCTAGGGACCATGAGGATCAAGTCCTGGCTCCACAGCTACCTACCATGGGAACCTGGGCCTCTGTTTCCTCACCTGTGAACAAGGGGACTGGACTCTGGGGCAAGCCCTGGTGATCAGGCTTGCCTTGGGAGATGGAGCCCCGTAAGTGGAGCTGTAGGCCTCCTTCCCTCTTCAATCAGAGCACCTTTGCTCTGATCAGTGTTGTACTTTAGGGGGCTACCCAACATACACTCGAGAACATTAAATGTGTCTTATAAACATTATAAAAATGTTTGAAAATCCCAGGCTAGAGGGTCTCAGGGTTCCAACTGTAGCACTGTGTGTCCTACGTGACCCTACCACCTGGGGAGAAAAGATGCGGGCCCCCAGAGACTTCTATAAAGAACTCTATATAAGGATTTTGTTTTAGACTGACAAAAGGCTATAGATAATATATTTTTTTGATCTAATACTCATGCTTTTTTGATGAGGAAATTAAGTTGTGTAGGAAGACCCAGATGGTAACATGAAGACACAGGAGCAGAGTTCAGATCTTCTGACTATCCCACAATTAAGGCAACTTAATTAATATAGGGTGGCAATAAATACAACATTTTTTGTTTCCTTTCCTTGGCAAGATTCAATGTTCCTGTCACTTTTTTTTTTCCCTCCCTAAAAACAATCTAAGTCCCTTTTTGGGTAGAAGCATCTTTCATTTCTCCATAGGGTCTCCAGTTATGCAAAATCTGCCTAAGAATAGTAGCCACTGACATAGAATCATTTCCAATGGTTGAAATCTTATAACCACATTTGGTTCCATACGCCTTCTCTGAATTCCAGACCCAACTATTATGTGAATGTCTCCTTGATCTCTCGTCCTTCAGATCTCTCAGAGGCAGCTCAGTCTCAACATGTCCAATACTGACATCATGGTCTTTCTCTCAAAATCCATTCCTCTTTCAGGCACCCTGCATTAGTCGATGGCCTCAACGTCCATCCTGTGCTTCAAGCCCTAAACCTAGGAACCATCCTTAGGGTTGGTTGGTTTTCCTTTCCCCAATACTAACCCTGGGTCTGCTATAACAGAATGCTCTGGACTGGGTGACTTATAAACAATGAACAATTTTTGCTCAGTTCTGGAGACTGAGATGTCCACAAACAAGGTGGAGGTATACTTGGTGTCTGTTAAAAATCCACTTCCTGGTTCAAAGATGATGTCTTTGGCTGTGTTTTTGTGTGGCAGAAGGGGCTACGGAACTCTGTGGGGTGTTTTGTTTTTTTCTTTTTTCTCTTTTTAAAATAAGGGCACTAATCCTGTTCATGAGACCTCTATCTTCATGACCTAATTACCTCCCAAAGGCCCCACCTCCTAATACCATCATCTTAGAGATTAAGTTTCAACATATGAATTTGGGTGGGGGGACACAAACATTCAGCCTACAGCACTCCTTAAGTGTCTTTGAATTAGTCCACCAGAGATCAAACATAACAGTCTCCATCCTACCCTCTCTGTAACCTATTTGCTACAGGTAATTCAATGAATCTTCCTATAGTGCAAATATGATTAATTCCTTACCCCTACTTGCTGCCTCCCCAACCCTTTGGTGGCTTCCCACTGTTCTTGGATGAAGACATTAGGATCCTCAGGTCTGAAGTTGGGCTTTTCATTACGATTCCACTCTGCCTCTTGGGCACAGAGTTGGGAATCATTAGTATATAAGGTCAGAAGTGTGAAAGTCAAAGAAATTTGTGAAGTGAGTTCAAAAGAAGACTAAAGATGGAAACTCAATAATACCAGCATTTAGGTGCTAGGTGGAGAAAGGACACAGAGAGGGAACACCAAGTTTTTTTTTCTAGGTATGTAAAATGTGCATGCAATTGGGACATGTACTGCTGAGTGCTACACGTGACTGAGAGCCCTAGCTCATTCTCAAGTCATTTGTGAAGATGTGTAGTATAAGAAAAGGATATGGAGGTGACTGAAGAGAGGAGGTAAAAAGAAGGGAGGATTCTAATTTATCCAAATGTAGCAAATAGATTTATCAATATGCACAGAATAATTAAAACTTGGGAAGAAACATTTGGAATACAACACAAGAATAATATTCATTATTCTATTCATCTACTTTATGTTGAATTAATTAACATGCTAGGATAAAGTAAAAATGTTTAGGACATGACTCTTGAAATTTGACAGGGTAAAGTAAAGATAGTTAATTTAGAAGTAACATATTTTAAGTTTTAGGGGGTTTTTGCTTTTCACTGATTTCCTGATCTGGAACCTGTAGGTACAATGGATTAGGAATCTGAAGCTCAGAAGTTTGATTCGGGACTCTCACTTATTATGTGTGTGGTCAATTCACTAAACTACTTTGAGGATTATGTTTCTATCTGTGAAATAGACTACCCATCCCATAGGTGTTTCACAGTAGGTATTTCATAAATGCCTCTTTTTTAAATGTTTACTTGTTTTTGAGAGAGAGAGTAAATGGAGGAGAGGTGGAGAGAGGAGGACAGAGGATCCAAAGTGGGCTCTGTGCTGACAGCAGGGAGCCTGATGTGAGGCTTGAACTCACGAACCATGCTCATGCTGAATAAAGACACTCCTTGGTGATAAAAAAAAAAAGGGGGGGGGGGCGCCTGGGTGGCTCAGTCGGTCAAGCATCCGACTTCGGCCCAGGTCATGATCTCACAGTTCGTGGGTTCAAGCCCCACATTGGGCTCTGTGCTGACAGCATAGAGCCTGGAGCCTGCTTCGGATTCTGTGTCTCCCTCTCTCTCTGCCCCTCCCCAGCTCATTCTCGCACTCTGTTTCTGTCAAAAATAAATGGACTTAAAAAAATTAAAAACAAAAAACCATGGTCACGAACCATGACCTGAGCTGAGGTCAGACACGGTTTTTTAAAAAAATTTTTTACGTTTATTTATTTTTGAGACAGAGACAGAGCATGAACGGGGGACGGTCAGAGAGAGGGAGACACAGAATCCGAAGCAGGCTCCAGGGTCCAAGTTGTCAGCACAGAGCCCGACGCGGGGCTCGAATTCACGGGCTGCGAGATCATAACCTGAGCCAAAGTTGGATGCTTAACCGACTGAGCCACCCAGGTGCCCCTGAAGTCAGATACTTGTTAAGGGACTGAGCCACCCAGGCATCCCCATAAATACCTCCTTTTAAAATATCATTTCTTCAGAGAAAACAAATGTGAACACACCATCTTAGAAGCTGTTTTGTTTTTAAACACTATACGGAAGTTTAAAGATCTTTCACAGGATAGCCTGGATAAGCGATTCATCAGAGCAGTGGTTCTCAAAGTCTGGCTCACTGAACCTCTATATCAAAATTACCACGGTGACTGGTTACACACATACATTCCTGCTCCTCTTCCCAAGTTTCTGACTCAGAATTGTTGGAAAGCAGGGCATGGAATCTACATTTTTTTTTTTATTTTTTTTTCAACGTTTATTTATTTTTGGGACAGAGAGAGACAGAGCATGAACGGGGGAGGGGCAGAGAGAGAGGGAGACACAGAATCGGAAAGAGGCTCCAGGCTCTGAGCCATCAGCCCAGAGCCTGACGCGGGGCTCGAACTCACGGACCGTGAGATGGTGACCTGGCTGAAGTCGGACGCTTAACCGACTGCGCCACCCAGGCGCCCCTGGAATCTACATTTTAACAAGATCTCAGGTAATTTTTTTTGGCACGCTAACATTTAAGAACTGTATTGCAGATTATCTGTGTTTGTTTAATGAAAGAAAAAACCCACCATTTACTGTCATCTCCTGTGGGAGCTTAAGATGGCTGGTTCAATCTGTCGAGCCAGTTTATTTTATAATTCTCAACCAAAGAATTGAAAATTATTAATAAGTACTGTTAGATTATAGGAGAAATGATCCATAGAAATGATCCATAGAAAAAGACTAACCTAGACCTGATATTAAACAATCAGTTTTTTACTTTGTCAGAAAAGCATGCAGAGCCCTGCCTGCCTTCTCTGTCACCCTCCCCCAGCACTGACCCCACCAATAGACTAGTTTCTTTCTCTGCCCTCCCCCTACCGCCCCCCCAAGAGAAAACTAGTCTCTTTTCCTACCCTCCCCCCACCACTTCCCACCAATGGAAAACCCAAACTAGTCTCTTTTCCTTGCTGCCTATTTAACCCTTTACCAACTGCTTGCTATCACACAATTTAAGTTTTTTTTGTAAGTTTTATTTATTTATTTATTTAGTTAGTGTGTGTGTGTGTGTGGGGGGGGGCAGAATCTCAAGGAGGTTCCGCGCTGTCAGCGCAGAGCCCACGTGGGGCTCGAACTCACTAAACCTTGAGATTGTGATCTGAACGGAAATCAAGAGTCAGATCCTCAACCAACTGAGCCACCCAGGCGCCCGACCAATTTAATGACTTCCATTATGACCCCTTCTCACAAAAGACAACTTCCACAGGAGAACTGTGAAGATGAGGCCATACCAGCCGAGTAAAATTTGCCCGGATGAGTCACAGACAACGAAGGTGCAACGTTAAGCACGTTTCACTTCAGTGGGCTGTCCGTGCAGGGCTGCACGTGGCTGAGGGGAGCACGTAGGCTCCTGGGAGAAGGGAAACCTTCCTATCCTTCCCTGGAGCTTTGTTCTCCAGGGGTTCACTTCTCCCACCACCTGCTGGATGGCTTCCCTGTTAACCTTTTCCCTTACTTATTGTTGGGGAGTGTGTGTTGTATGTGGAGGTATAGATAATTCTTGCGGTAGAAGAAGTCAGGAGACCAAGAACAAACTGGAGGGGTGGTGCTATTCTAAAGTCATCTTTGTGGCTACTTTCCATCTTAAGATTTGCTATGAAAGAATTTGGAAAATACAAACAAAACAAAACAAAACAAAACCTGAAGAAGACTCCTCTCCCCAAATCAAGTATAATCTCACCATTCAGAGAAGCTCTGTCAACATTTTGTCAACATCTTTTCTCTATGTGATGAGAATTTGTATCATACTTTATATTTCTAAAATACTAAGCTTTCATTTTCACTTAACAGTATATTATGAAACTTTTCCTTTATCATTAATAGTCTCTGAAAACATAGTTTCTTAATATAGATGTCCCATAATTTACTTCACCTTCCCTTACTGTTAGAGATTAAAGTTGTTTCCAATTTTTCATTAAATGTAATGTGACCATATCAATGTATATACATTTTGTGCATCTCTCTTCACAGAAAAAAGTGCAAAAATGATTATTAGGTGAAAGGGTATTAAAGTACTCCATACAGTTCCAAACTATCTCTACAAAGGTTGTAACAATTTATACTCCCATAGACAGGAAATATGAGTGTCCCAGCTCACCTTTTCTACAACCAAGTGTTAGCTTAAAAACGAGTTAGAAAAAATAGTGTATTTTTCTTCATTCTTTTAGGTTTATTTTCATTCATTCATTCATTCATTCATTCATTCATTCATTCATTCAGAGAGCAAGAGAGGGAGGAACAGAGAGAGAAGGAGAGAGTCCCAAGCAGACTCCACACTGTCAGTGCAGAGCCTGATGCAGGGCTTGAACTCACAAATAGTGAGATAATGACCTGAGCCAAAGTCAAGAGTCAGATGCTTAACTGACTGAGCTACCCAGGCACCCGAGTTTTTCTTCATTCTTTAAGTTATTAATGAGGTTTAACAATTTTAATGCTTATTGGGCATCACTCTATTTTCTAAGTAACATGTTCTTGGTTTATTAAGTTAAGGGTGTTTTTTCCTTTGCTCTTTGTACATTCTTCCAATTGTTCTATGAAGTCTGATTTGAGGTCCTTTGATCGAGCCTTGCAAGAGCAAGGGCTATATCTGCTCATGTGAATGTGCCCCTGGACCATGTCCATTCTGGCTCCTTACCCTCTTGAGTTCCGTTTTCTATGTCTTCCCCTTGCAGACCCAGATCTCAAGTGTCACTCGTGGAAGTCTGTTACACCTCAGTGGGGTTTTAATTCATCTAATCATTTGATGGAATACTCATTTATGCTTCATCTCCACTTACACAATTAAAGGCCAGAGCCTTTGTCAAAGGTGTTTGGAGCCTCACACTGGAAATCGTGGGAGCCTTCCCGGGAGTGGAGAACATCAGAGTCCAGGCGGCCAGCTTTCTCTGTCTGCCTGAGACCAGCCTAGAGCCTCAGCACTGTTGTCACAACAAACAGGCTCCATTCAAGGACTGGTGACGACTCAAATCAGTCAAACAGATAAGATAGATAGTAAGAGAACATGAATGTGAAATAATAGGTCTTACTGGAAGACGCGGTTATTTTTTGAAGGACAACAATTGCAAGAAAAGCCAAAAGGAATTGTAAACAAACAAACAAAAACATTAAAAGTTGTTGACAAAGAGTGTTCCTATTTGGTTCAGAACTTCTTAAAATCTGATCGGTTCTTGCATCTATTTTTAAAACTACTATTTCTCACTTAGGTATTTGAAACAAAACACAGACATTTCTACAACCTCTCAGCCAAATATATCTTTGACTTTGATTTAAAAAGGTGAGTAAATAATACATTACCTTTGAAACTAGCAGTGAAATGATTTCTTTTACACTGTTGTCAATCAACTCATCTATCTTCGAATGGTATTGTTGCTGGATGTTAAAAGACAAAGATGCGTTAGTTGATGTGGACACGAAACTTTTGTCATTAAGTCAGAAATGCTTTAAAGCTACTGGTTAGGACATATCGGATTTACTTAAAATGATCATTTTGAACACCAGAAGAACAAAACCTTGAAAACGATCCACCCAATCAACACTTTTTACACTGTGGTTTGAAAATTTTCCCATGTGCACTGTTGAGTTAAGCAGCTAATGGGGTTATTATATAGATGAATTGAGTTCTTATTCTTATTCAGGCAGAGGAATGTGAAGGGTACTTTTTGTCTTCTTCTCTATAATGAAGGTGGCCGTGTATTTTTCTAAAGGGTTGGCTTAGCTGAAGAAGCAAAAAGACTAGAAAAAGATTTAATTAATACAGCATTTCGTGTCTGACAACTCTCATTCATAAGTTATTTTAAATGTGCTCTAGAAATAAAATGAGCTCCCAATTGTTCCCCCTCAAAGGACCGTTTTTGTCAGTGCAGGGAGTAGCAGTTTATACAATTCTTACAATATGCTCAAGCAAGGGCAAAATTAAAATTTCATCAACAAAGGTGAATAGATGGTAACAAATTAATAGGCCATAAAAGGTATAATGGAACAGCACTCACTCCCCATAGTTTTATCGCTGTTTCCTCATGAGAAAGACGCCTTTAAGTAAATATAAAAAAGATGTATTTAAAATAAACCTGAAAGCCTCTTTTTTTTTTTTTTTTTTGCTTTCTTTAGAGAATACTAGAGAGTTGCATTCTTAAATTAGCAGGAGCTTCGGCTTCTGCAGTGTGTGAAGGCACATTCATTTAAACACTAATTCTTCCTTTAGAAGCATTTATCTGACAGCTGATTGTCCCCAATAGCCACTTCACAGAAAATGTGACTTGTAAAGACTAACCCTATCTTGATGGTTCAAGGCTTCTTGGAACAGCTAACATAATGCATAGAGTAAAAGTACTCAGGTCAGTATAAACATTAGACCAACTTAACAGCTGCTGGTTGAATGGTTTCCTAAGATGTAAGTTTTTGAAAGCTATTTTTTTCTTCTGAAAACATGTCTCAAAGTTTCCACACACAACAAAACATCAACTTAGTTCTGCTTTGGAATACATAGGAATGATTCTCCCCCAGTGGCTCTGCCAGTTACAAGTGGTTATCTACCAGCATAAATAATAAAGGAAGCATAATTTTGGAGCCCGTGAATTTCCTTTTCTGCATGTGTAAGTGGGTGTGTTGACAACTGGTCTAAAATTAACCACACACATATGAATATGGAGCTTTCCAGACATGTATTTCACCTAATGCAGGGAAATATTATGTGTCTGTCTGACTGAAAGCCGTACAGATTCCCCAACTTGTGCTCCCCAGAGACGACTGGAACAGTAACACAGAGGGTAGATTTCTCTTATAGTAGTGTTGATTCTTTTACTTTTAGAACATCTTGAAGAGAAGGAAAAGGAAAGGGGAGAAAATAAAGAAAAACAAAGTAGAAGAGAAAGAGCTTCAAGAATCTGGCTGGTAGTTGAGATGGCTGGGAAGCCCCCTACAGACACAGGTACAAAAAGGGTCCCCCAGCGAAGCTGGACAGCTGACCTGGTGTGAGGAGCTTATGCAAATGAGCCCTGCCCAGGCTCTCCCTCCCTGCTACTCTCTTTTCATATCCTTCTGTCTCCAAATTTGTATCTGTGCAGCAGGAGGAAGTGAAATACCAGACTGAGGTTCCTCTTTGGGGTAGAGTCCGAAAGGGATACAGGAGATGGGCTTTAAGCTTCTCACCTCCCTCTTCCCTGGAAAGAACATGTAGGGATCAAGGTGCCCAGACCTCTGAGCAGTTCCAAATTGTTAAATATATACTTGATATGTTTATGTTTGTTGCACATTTTATTATTCATTTTTAACATTTTAAAAAATTGTTTTTATTTATTTTTGAGACAGAGAGAGACAGAGCATGAGCATGGGAGGGGCAGAAAGAGAGGGAGGCACAGAATCCAAAGCAGGCTCCAGGCTCTGAGCTGTCAGCACAGAGCCTGACATGGGGCTTGAACTCACAGACTGTGAGATCATGACCTGAGCTGAAGTTGGACGCTTAACCAACTGAGCCACCCTGACACCCCCACATTTCACTTTTTAAAAATGATTTCTAAAAATGATTTTTAAGTAATCTCTATACCCAACCGGGGACTCGAACTTACAACACCAAGATTAAGAGCCGCATGTTCTACCAACTGGACCAGCCAGGTGCCTCTGTCATATATTTCACCCAAACAATTTTTTAGGGGCACCTGGGTGGTTCAGTTGGTTAAGCCTTCAACTTAACTCAGGTCATGATCTCAGAGTCCATGGGTTGGGCTGCATGCTGACAGCTCAGAGCCTGGAGCCTGCTTTAGATTCTGTCTCCCTCTCTCTCTGCCCTTCTCCGACTCATGCTCTGTCTCCCTCTGTCTCTGAAAAATGAATAAAACTTAAAAAAAATTTTTTTAAAGTTTAAGTGTTTATTTCTTTTGAGAGAGAGAGAGAAAGTATGAGCAGAGGAGGGGCAGAGAGAGAGGGGGAGAGAGAGAATCCCAAGCAGGCTTTGTGCTGGGCCCAGAGCGCAGAGCCCAATGCAGAGCTCTATCCCACCACTGGGAGATCATGACGAGCTGAAATCAAGAGTTGGATGCTTAAGAGACTGAGCCACTCAGGAGCCCCATATATTACATTTTTTTTTTAACTCAAAAGTAATCAGATGTCATCAGAAGGCTATTGGATATAAAAGTATAGAGTTTCTACATGTTAAACTTTTAGACTGGATCGATTTGGGCACATCTTAAAATCAAGAGATGAGCCACTAAGAAGGTTCCTTACACCCTTTTTATCAAAAGGCAGGGAAAGCCATGGACCCTAGGAGCCATCAAATTCTCCTATTATACACACCTTTAAATTGCTATTTTCTTTGACATCTTATCTAGCCAAGAGCAGTGAGAGAAGGAGGGAGTGAGGGAGGAGGAGAAGGCGAAAGAGAAACAAAAAATTAAAAAGGAAGAAAAGTATATTAAATGTACTACCCAAGGGGCAAACCCAAATAGCATAAGGTTTGTTAGGTTTTTATAACATGAGATTTTGCTATTGTAAATTTATCTGATTAGCTTGAACTTTCACTAATATTAAAACTTCCAGAATCTGCTCTAGTTGCACAATTGGTAGAGGTGGTCTGCATGAACTGGGCAGGTAGCCTCAGAATTCACATTATATATATATATATATATGTTCTGCAAAGAGAATAACCCACGTATGCCACATAGAGATAGAAGGTTAGCTGGAAAGAGTTATTCATCAGGGAATCCAGACAGCTTCCAAAGAGAAACACAAACAAAGCATACCAAGAGATCACAGATAAGAACAGAATTTATTTGCATAGACATTTACATTACCTAACCTAAAACTGGTAGATAGTTCATTTACATTAACAGACTGAATTAAAAAAAAAACATTGTTTTAAGTTTATTTGAGAGAAAGAGATAGAAAGAGAGAGAGAGATGTGTGCATGTGCATGCACCCATGCAAGTGGGGAAGGGCTGTAGAGAGAGGGAGAGAGAGAATCCCAGTGCAGAGCCCTTACACGGGGCTCAATCCCAAGAAGCGTGAGATCATGGCCTGAGCTGAAATCAAGAGTCAAGTGCTTAACCCACTGGGCCACCCAGGCACCCCAACAGACCGAATTTTTGATAAAAATCTGCAAATTTTTGGTCTGCAACAATAAAAACCTATAAAATTTCTATCAGAATATTTCAAGTTGGATCGCTAACCCTAACATACCGGGGTTCTGGCAAATTACAGCTCACTTCTTAGAATAATTCTCCCTACATCTGCCCTGAAAAATGAAGTGTATGTGCCCTGCTTCTCCAGCAGATGACTCTGACTTTAGATTAAAATTAACCTTTAAAGAATTCTTACTTCATGGAGCCCAGGGAATTCAGAGATCAGGCAAGAGTCTGAAATCCTGGTCTCCCTACACTTAGGTAAATATCATCATTTCACCTGACTGTTGTTAAGGTAAGCACACAAGAAATGAAGACTAATCAAATGCCAGTATGATCAGCATTCTTAAAAGATTTTGTCCTTCTCTTGGGAAGAATTTGAAAGGTATTGGATTGTTAGTTCTGGAAATGGAAACATTTTACTGTAGCTGAGAACAAATCCTGCACAAGTAGCCTCCATTAATGTGCTTTCATCCTCAATGGATGGGCCATCCGACACAGCGGCACTGAGGACTAAGACCCAGGCAGTTTATGGAGAGTGAAGATTTCTAAACACTTGGTGGTTTTGTGATCTCAACATCTGTCCCTCAGGAACTGGCCTCAGACTGCTGACTCATTATGCATAGCTGTCACATGAGTGGATCATTCGCTCACTAATGACTCCATTAAACACCATTCTGGGCTGCGGTTGAGCACGTTTGCATCATCGTGTGCCACGTGAGAAAACAGAATCCTCACTTAGGAGCACAGAAGGCACTGCCTTGTGGGAAAGGAGCTGAGAAGGTCTTATCTCAGCAGCGGCATATAACAAATTTACTGGGGACTTTGGCGAGGCAATTCCCTAAAAGTTAGAAAAATCTTTCTACTAGGTTTACCTATGTGTAAGTATATATTTCACAAGGTTCCAGATTGTGCAATAATTGAGTTTTTAATTTGCTGCTTACTACAGAATGGGGTCCACTGGTTCACCTATGCAGGTAATGTATTTGCTAATTTGCAACAATTCCAAAACTTATCTCAGGCACAGAGAGGGAAAGCCTGTGCAGTTATGTGGGTCTGTTTACTGGTGATTAAAAGCAAAGTATAAAATCCTTCTTCTGCACTGAAATTCTTGTTTACCACTTTTCATAGTTGCTAATGGGTTTTACACCTGCACATTTTGAACTATATTAATTGTGTGAAAGTTGTGGGGAACTAATTGTCTCTGGTGAGAAGGTACAGGTGCAAATATAATGAACAGTAGCAGATTACTCTTCAAAACCATCTACTTGTTAACATAAGACATCATTTGACAATGCAACAATGTTTTGTCATCTGCCTGTGTGCCTGTTTTTCCTTTTTTAGTACTGGAACAAGTTGTTTCTTACAGGGGAGGATTTTTAAAGTAGTGACAACATAACAGTCTGCTCATTCAACAAATATTACTAAGTGCCTATTATGTGTCAGGTACTGCTGTGTATGTTAAAATAAAAACAAATGGGTAAATCCAATATTAATGGGAAGAGGCAAGATGATTCTATGAACCTGATAAGAAATGGATGGGCTTATGAAGACTTAAGACAGTATACCATCAAAGGCTTACACCTGAGTACTGAAAAATGTGAAAAGGTAGAGATGAGCTGTTGATATCCAAGCCAGCTGCTTCCTCATTCAGATAATTAGAAATAATAAATTATTATAATAAATTATATAATATTATATAATAATATTAATACAGCTGTAAGGTTGTATGCTATGGTATTAGAAATGTATTTTTTCCTCTTGAATTACTTAAAGAATGAAATATGTGTGCATGCACATAAAGTATGGCCAAATAGTTAATGTCTATGTCTGGGATAAATAAGTATGAAATTCACCAATAGTGGGCCTTCTTATCCTTTTTCAGAGCTACATAAGCCCTTCTGCTTGGATGAGAATCGTTAACCTAGTAGACTCACCCTGAGCTGGACTCCCAGGTGGCAACTTTAAGACTTGTAAGATTTAACATACCCAGAGAGCACAAAAACACTGACTTATCAAAACATACATACATACATACATATATATATATACACATATATATATATATTTTACATATTTTTATTTTGTTTTATTTTTTAATGTTTTATTTATTTTTGACACAGAGACAGAGCATGAGCAGGGGAGGGGCAGAGAGAGAGGGAGACACAGAATCGGAAACGGGCTCCAGGCTCTGAGCTGTCAGCACAGAGCCCGACACGGGGCTCGAACTCACAGACTGCGAGATCATGACCTGAGCCGAAGTCAGACGCTCAACCGACTGAGCCACCCAGGCGCCCCTATTTTACATGTATTTATGTAATATCTAGTCAATTATCCAGGCATATAAGTTTTCAAATCATGTCCCTCTGAGGTTCTGGGTGGTAACTCAAGACAACCTTGTGTAGCGGGGAGGAGCTGAAAGGCTCCTGACACAAGTCTGCCTCTTACCTGCCTCTGATGATGGTTACTTCCCAGGCTATGAGTGGGAGGAAAGACTGTATCACTGGTGGGCATGTACCTTATTGAAATTCACAATCGGGTTCTTCTGCACGAAGCGACCTTAGGAATGGCCTCCCGGTCTTCAAATTTAGAGGTACCCTGACATGTACTTTATGTCATCCAAAGCCCCAAACTCCAAATTTTTCTAGGATTAGTGGAAGTACATACTACAGATACATGCACCTTGAAAATAGTTATAATCACTCTGCTTCTGAATTTTTTTAGAATTTTGTTTAAAGGAGGGTGAATTCATTTCATTTTAAATAATTTTATCCTTAAAAATCTAAAAGCAGTTTGTGTTTCTGCAGCCTAACAGGGAGGAAACATTCCCCGTGACATTATTTAAGGTATAAGTATGTGTACTTTAATGTGTTTCTGGGTATTGCTAAGTTATGGTGAGTCATTAGTGTTATACATGTATATAAAAACCATAAACAAGAAAATGGAATTAATTACGTTATTTTAACTTGAAAAGATGAAAATTTAAAAATGTACATTTACAAAAATAATAATTCAAATGAAAGTGTGTTTTAACAACAACAAAAAATCAGACTTACCCATTGACTACCAAACTGGATCATGCCATGGAGAAAAAAAAAAAAAAAAGATGATGAAGGAGAACATAGGGGAAGAGTAAAAAAATGATGAAAAGTAATTACAATGAGAAAAGAGGCAACAAAATGTCAACTTAAACAGATAATCTAAGAAAAATAGATCCATTTTCATCCAACTGCCACTCTCAACAAAAAGGTAAATAAGCTGTTTCTGAACACAGAACCAAACAAAACATGAATTGAAGTGAAACAATGGGATATTTATTAAAACAAAAAAAAAGCCTAATTTTTAAAGTACGTTTCTACCAGATCTTTAAAAAAATGGAAACTTTTGTATAAATAAAATATTTCATATGCTATTTCTGTGCCTTGTCTTTTGAATGCAAACTCAGGATACTCTAGATTTGTATAAACAAAGCAGGTAGCTTTCTAGCTTTCTTATTTGCTTGTGAAAAGTAAGGTTTATGTAAAAACACAACACCTAAGCTGTTAAAAGGTGTATCTGAAATTCAATGGCCACTTGTAAAATCTTAGGCAGTCTTCATATAAAAAAGAAGAAACTGACATGAAGAAAGGATAAAGGGCCTTCCATTATTATAGTAAAGAAAAGATCAAACACTTCTATTGGAGACCTTGGTCTTTTAATCTAATCAAACCAGAGACTTCTGGAAACAGCATCCAGTATCCCATGCTGCATATCCATATGTGACACTCAGTTCGCTTACCTCTTGTCCTCCATCCAGGGCACAAAGTTTGGCGCTTTGCTTTCTGGCATCGACTAAGACATTGAACATTGTACACACAGAAGCTGGAATGCGCAAGTCAGTTGTTTTGCTTGCCTTTTGCAGCTTGAGTTCAAATGCAGTTCTTGTTCTAGTTATTAAAACATGAATTCATAGTAAGTAATTCTGAACTATGTGTCACCTGTTCAGTAAAAGTGAAATCAACACTACAAGATGCTAATTTAAAACATGCAAATACAGAGTGTTGCATTGCTTGGGAGCTAGGGGATGGGAAGCTCTTCTTTCTCAGGTGTCTCACAGGAGAGATCACAGAGATATTTTATATTACACAGAGCTTTTGCAGTCATGCAGACAGTATCTCTACCCAAATGAAGCTATTTGTTACATCTAGTGTATAACTCTTAACGGAAAGACGTCTTAGTTTTACTTAACTGCCTGGATTAATTTCCAAGTATAAAAACCACTTACTTCTCTGCATTAAAGCAGAACAAATCCTCTGCATCAGAGTTTACCAAATAAAGAAACGTACAAGTCTGGAAAACTCTAAAACATCATAATGAATGTCATCACTTAGGTTTTCTTTCAAATACCCATAATTGTAGATAGCTGTTTGAAAGAAACTGTGGAACAGGCAATTTGGAATTTTATTTTTGCTAAAGTATCCAGAGAACCTCCATAAATTTGAGACATCAGAATCACATATGACAAACATGATTTTTTAAACATTAAATAATCTAATTCATGGCCTTGCCTTAGGAAGCCATTAAACCTTATTCTAAAGGCAGGATTGTTCTTCCTTTGAAGAATTCAGGATTATTCAATTGCTCCAACCAGTGTTTCTTCCAATATGCTGCCCACATTGTCCTTATATGTGTCATGAATAAGGGCAATGGGAAAAACAATGCTTGGCTAATGAGAGATACGATGCTGATTTTGTAGGAAATGTAAAAAAAAAAAAAAGAAAGAAAAAAAGAAAAAAAAGGAAGCACATTTGGAAGAATCCAAAGCCTCATAATTTATTTCTGGTTAAATTCTGGAGAATGTAAATGGATACTTGGAACTTATTTGATACTGATAGAGACTACCAGAAGACGGAAGAACCAATGGCACTGAGCATAATTTGAGTTTGCCAGGCCATTTCACAGCGTACATAGTGCATAATGCATAAAGTACTTAACAGACCTTTTCCGTATGTCTCCAGAAGTACTGCCTTGGGAATTTAAAGCACAGTATTCCCAGAGAGACAATAATAAGCACAACAGAAATGATTAATATAGTACGGATGCCACTGATGAGGGCAATGGTTAGGAGGCCTAAAAAAATGTTTCAGGTCAAGCCTGTCAGTTACAGGAGTCCCCAGAATTTAGGTCTGAGAACCTCATGTCCATTAAATTTTGTAATAGCAGTACATAACGAAACCTTCCCTTGTGACAATTATGTAACAGGTGCTTGGTGAAAAGTGCCACTTTGGCTGCTGGCATACTAAGCAGCGACTTGAAAACACAGGTCTACCTTTTGACACAGGCCTCTATCATATCACTGGCCATTAGTTTAAGTCTTTGCTCTAAGTGGTGGGCAAATTCTTGTTCTGGCCAGTGTAGATCAAAGACAAACATTTGCAGTGCATCAAGTTTCCAAAAAAGGTCTTCTGATGTTGCCGAGCCATTGCTAGAAGAAAAAGGAAACACAAAGAGCATCATCAATGGCCATGGTTAGCTATGAGATCAACAATACATTGTGATTTCCTTTCTGTATCAATAGCCATTAGTAAAAAAACAACAACAACAAAAAAAAAACAAAATAGCAGGTAAATTCCTTAATCATTGGTATTTTCTTTATTCAACCTTCTAAATCTCTTCCTTTTCACTTCTTCTTAATAAGGTAAGGCAAAACACCCAAAACAAAATAGAAATGAATCTAGTAGTAAAGTTTCATAGAAAGGGGTAGAATGGATAAGGGTACTTCACTAAGGAAAATAAATCAGATTGGACAGGGAAGAACATTTCAAATGCTTTTTACCAATCTTTAAGATAAAGATAAAATTCATAAATGTTTCCTCCTAGAAATTCCGAAAAGTATGTTTTACATAAGAAAACCCATATGACAGCAACTGGAATCTTTACTCTTCTGCTCATACCTATGTATGTGTCTTTGCCATCACAACGGCTTCTGTGTGTCTACAGACACGTATGTAGGGTACAAGATCCTTAAATTTCTCAATTATGGGTAAAGGTGAAACAGGAACTGCCGGTGGAATAACAGGCTGGGAAGGGAGGCAAATCTTATGCCCATTTTGAAATGCCTTTTGACTTTTCTCGCTCATAATTCAACCTAACAGTACGAGGTATCTATACAGTCTAACAGAGAAATGACATTCAGGGTGTTCTGTAGTGGAAACCAATTCACGTATTTCAGATTGTTCCATCCATCTAACTGTGGAGCGTAGATCTGCTCTGTGGTCACTGCTGTGGCAAAATTACTTAGAGGACTGAAGCTTCACCCCGTGTAGGAAAGTAATTCGTATCAAAGTACATATAACATTTGGGCAAAGGATAATAGTACTCCTTTCCATTATGCAAGTATATAGCCTAATAAGGAAACAGATGCTTTGAGAGTAAAATGCTCTTATGTTAAAACACACTGAGGGGCGCCTGGGTGGCGCAGTCGGTTAAGCGTCCGACTTCAGCCAGGTCATGATCTCGCGGTCCGTGAGTTCGAGCCCCGCGTCGGGCTCTGGGCTGAGGGCTCAGAGTCTGGAGCCTGTTTCCGATTCTGTGTCTCCCTCTCTCTCTGCCCCTCCCCCGTTCATGCTCTGTCTCTCTCTGTCCCAAAAATAAATAAACGTTGAAAAAAAAAAATTTAAAACACACTGAAACTTAAGAATTAAAGGAGAAAAAAGCCCCTGTGTGATTCATTTCTCCTCAGCTTTCCCATAAATGTTTCACATATACTAACCTAAAAGTTCTGTTTTGGGTGTGCAAAAGAAAATCAGAGAAATAAAATAATTTATCACAAAAGCACAGCAGAAAACTTTTATAAAAGTAAAATTCTTTTATATATATATTTTTTTATTATTATTTAAAAAAAAATTTTTTTTTTCAACGTTTATTTATTTTTGGGACAGAGAGAGACAGAGCATGAACGGGGGAGGGGCAGAGAGAGAGGGAGACACAGAATCAGAAACAGGCTCCAGGCTCTGAGCCATCAGCCCAGAGCCCGACGCGGGGCTCGAACTCACGGACCTCGAGATCGTGACCTGGCTGAAGTCGGACGCTTAACCGACTGCGCCACCCAGGCGCCCCTATATATATATTTTTTTTTTTTCAACGTTTATTTATTTTCGGGACAGAGAGAGACAGAGCATGAACGGGGGAGGGGCAGAGAGAGAGGGAGACACAGAATCGGAAACAGGCTCCAGGCTCCAAGCCACCAGCCCAGAGCCCGATGCGGGGCTCGAACTCACGGACCTCGAGATCGTGACCTGGCTGAAGTCGGACGCTTAACCGACTGCGCCACCCAGGCGCCCCTATATATTTTTAAACGTTTATTTATTTTTGAGAGAGAGACAGAGGGTGAGAGGGGGAAGGGCAGAGAGAGAGAGGGACACAGAATCCGAAGCAGGCTCCAGGCTCTGAGTGGTCAGCCCAGAACCTGATGTGGGGCTTAGACTCGTGAACTGTGAGATCAGGACCTGAGCCAAAGTTGGACACTTAATGGAGGGAGCCATGCAGGTGCCCCTATAAAAATAAAATTCTTTTAAATACCCACTTTGTTTGGATAAATATATCTTAATTAGTTGGCTTAAAAAAATCACCTCCTTCTCTGGCTGATTAAATGCTCATTTGCCTCCACCACCTGCACCTCAGCATCTTTCCTGCATTACCAGCCTACTTTGTGTTTCTTCTCCCAATCTGCCTGTAATTCCTCATGGTCTCCTTGCCTAGCCAACATATGCCCAGAGTTAATTCTCAAAGGGAGAATCGCAGCAAAGCCCTGATGCCACCTCTTTACTCAATATCTCTTCACACCTTAAATATCAGTGCCCCCAAACTACCATCAATCAAAAGAACCAGACAAACCATGTTGATGTCGATGTGAAAAATGTGAGAAAAAACACCATACTTATTTCTCCCTTTTGCCGTATATAGAATAAAAATAAGAGGAAAAAATGACCAGGCAAAATCCTCCTATATATCCATAGTATACAATGCGGTAAATTAGAGGACCTAGATTTTAAAAGTAATTGAATACAATTGGTTAAAGAAGCAAACCTACTACTTATCATTATTTATGTGGAGAAATATAAGTAGCTATTTGCAACATGAATGTATTCTTCACAGCATAACAAAACAACAAAACCACCATCAAGACAAACTCTGAAATAGTGAAGGTGGAATTCTATTGAAAATGGACTTTCTCATAACACATAACAAATCTTTACAGAGAGTATGGATATATGTACTGTTCTTTGATGCTATGGTAAGACTCTAGAATAATAAGTGTGCTTAATTGGGAATGTAATTACGGTAACAAGTGTTTGTTATACTTAGATAAAAAAATGTAAATAGGTTTTCTCTTGAGCTGGAATATATACCTTGCAATTTACTCAGAACTTTTTCATTTTAAAATTATTTCTAATCAGTCACCTATTCCGAAAGTATTATTAACAGATCAAAGAATTCAAATGTGAATAATGGATTCTGAGATAATTTCCTAAAACCACCAGTAGGGAACTTATCTTACTGCATCTACTTTTAGAGCTGAAAAAAACCCAGAAGGAAGATGGGGAGGAGAACCTTGTAAGGTGATACGTACATTAATAGATAAGGATGTACCTTTAAAGCCATAGTTGTGTTGTACTTTTAATTCCTTATATATATGAAATGGAACGATTCGGGCGGTATTTAATGCTTTATAACAAAAATTAAAAAAACTGGCACCTGGCCTGGCTCAGTCAGTGGAGCATGCAACTCTTAATCTTGGGGTCGTGGGTTCAAGTCCAACATTGGGAATAGAGATTACTTTAAAAAATAAAAATAAAATCTTTAACAACTCCCTCTTCCCCTCCCCCTGCAAATAAAAAAAAAAAAAAAACAACTAGTTGTGATTACATCATAACATTAATAAGTAATTCTGAGCACCCTGCTGAAGAGCCTAATGTTGATAATCCTAGCAGGAAAAGATAATAGTGACTAACTTGTATACCATATTTTTTTATTTATCCAGAATGATGAAAATATGAGCACTTTATTTACAAAGCCACAGTCTGTCCTGACTCGTGTCCTGAGGGTCATTTTAAAAAGGGGCTTCCAATAATGAGATTCAGGTTTCAGACATACCTCAAAGCTAATAAAATAATAATGACAAAAAAATCTAAATTTCACAAGGTAATGCCCACAATGGTGTTCTTGGTGAAAATCAAGGGGGAGGGAAACAGATGAGGGATGAGGAAGAAGAGGAGTGAAATTATAAAACAGTATTAAGAAGCACAAAAACACATCAACTTAGATTCATTATACTTCCTAGATAATTGCCAAGCACACACACACACCACTCTATACACCTTAAGTGCCCAAAGCATTTGCCTGATAAAGATTCACATGTAACCCAACATCCTAATAATTAGCACGGGCACAGTGACGATGTTTAACTTAGAGAAGTATTGCTAAGCTGTCTTGCAAGTTATTCTTCTCTTTCTTGGTCTTTCTTTTCTTGAACGTATGCAGCCTTGACTGGGAGCAGGTTTAACAGTGGTGGGAGGACTGTCACACAGGATGCTGGACAAGTTCTTAGCTAGTATATTCTCTGGAAGCCTGATACATAAATGAGAGGAGTGAGAGCTTGGTTGTCAGGCAGACCTCAATTCGAAGCTCACCTCTGTCACTGACTTACTGTGAGACCCCGGGCAGGTTCTGTTTCTTACCTTCTTTAGGACTTGGTTTCCTTAACTGTAAAACGGGGACAATGACATTTACCTCACAGGGTTGTTATAAGGCTTAAATGAGATAAAGGATTTGGCACTGTAACTGGGACATAATAAATGCTCAATAAATGGTAGCTATTTTTCTTCCTCTAGTATTATTCTTTCTAGCTGACTTCATGGGAGATCTTGGGCAAAACATGGACTATTATTGAGTTCATCTGTTGCCTATGAGGCTCATATTTTTGAAAACTATACAATCATGAATAATGATGACTGATGACAGTAATAATGACAATAAAATCATAATGTAGAATAGGAGTAGTTATTATGATTGAGAGCCTAGGGTGTGCCAGGAACTTTTCATAGTTTTCTCTCCCCTTTTTTCTTCTCACAAAAATGTCTTTAAATTACGTATCATAACCATTTCAGAGTTGAGGAAACTGAGGGTAGGAGAGAACTTAATGAATAACGAGCAAGGGTCTAAATTCAGTGCTGCTCAATTTCAAAGCCTGTGTCCTTTTCGTTTTAATGACCCTTAGTTACCAAATCTGCAATAGGTAGGCTTATCACAAGGTGGAGTTAATAAATACAGTTTTTAAAGATACACAGATTATTTAAAAATAACGGGTCACATCAACTGATATGTGAAAGGACAAAAGAAGAATTTGCTCATGTTAGGAAATAAAGGACAATCACTTCTCTGCAACCTACAATATTATTTCTTTAAAAGTGAGACTAAGAAAAAAGGATTATATTCTTGAAACTGTTCTTACAATGGTTTTCTACATGTGCAAGAGAACCTATGTGGGAAGTAACAAAGCTGGAGCCAACTAAGGTTCCTAGACATACTGGTACCACATTGATTGCCTGAACTCTATGATTTAGGCTGGAGTCTACAACCTGGGTTGCAAAATGACCTCGGACCAACAGATTACATACAGGCTACATCAATCCAATGAGTGTTACAAAAAAAAAGCAAAACTGCATCATTTATCATCGCTATGCTAAGCTTAGCTTAATAGCTTAAAAACTCAAACAAAACCAAAACATAGTGTCCCTCAACCAACGATGATAAATGCCATGCAATCTAAACACATGTGCACAGAACACAGCCCAGGCCATGCACTAGCTCACACACCACCAGGAAATAAGTGAGGAATACACACGTGGACTCATATAAAGAAGCCATCCACGAAGGAGTAGAAAAGCTAGGAATCTGTGGAAGATTAAGAGGCAGACTTGGAACTTTTGGAAGAGCTACATTGGGAAGACTGTTGGCGATATTCCTGTAAAGAAACAAACAACGTGGGAAGGGACCACCATAAGCAAGAACTACAGACGGCCACGTGTAAAGTCATAAGGTCAGGATTGAAGAGACAGATGTTCCATGGACACCAGGCAAGATACCCACTTGACAGGCTGCCACGTCTCTTGCTCGAAGCCTCTGTGAATTGACTGGGCAATGGAGGACTCCATGAGATCCACGTAGCGAACAACCAAGGGCACAAAGATCTCTTGCAAGTGTTTGTGAAATTTTCCATTACGTAAAAGTGCTGAAATAGTCAAGCAGAAATATGTTTGTCAGAGGGATCACATCAGGCATTTGGGAAACAGGGGTGAAAAAAACGTTTCCTGGAAGAGTCTGACACAGAAGAACTGACATAGATGATAATGGGTCTTGCTCCTCATATTGAATATATCATGAAAGCTAATCAAGAAGTATAATCAACCTCCTACGCATGGCTGTCAAAACTGCAAATAGATTATATCTCTATAAAATGTTCCTGGCAGGTGGTATGTTTTTACTTTCTAAGAGGTTTAACACATGAGGCATAGGACTACTTGCTAGAGATTCAAGGGAGCTGTTGGATACACTGAAGGTCTTGACACATGTAAATATAGTGATAAAGAGCGTTACAATCCCTGTGCTATACTGTGTATCACAAAGAGCTAAACCCATTTAATTCTAAGAGCTAAGCTTGATTACTTGTAAGAGATACACTTATTTAATTCACCAGGAGGGTGACTGTGGCCTTGGGAATGTCTAATCTGATTCATGAACTTTTCAGTTATTTGTGGATTTTCTTGTTACCCAATTTTCCACATGAGTCTTTGAAAACAGCATATCCCCTGCCTTTTCCAGGTGTCCATTTGTCTTTAATGAATTCTACTGTGGAACACCCTACTTAACAGCAGTTGTAGAGGTCTTAGAATTTGTGCTACTGGGACGGGACTGTTTAGTAAGTAGGTAGTAGGTAAGGTGCACCTCCCTATACCAGAAAGTGGATGCTTTCTATGCACAGGACATAATTTCATTAGAAGACGCTCAGTGCTATCTATACACTCTTTGTGTCCCACCCATCCACTTCCCTGACAAATTCATAGGTTGAAATCCTAACTTCCAATGTAATCGTATTAGGAGGTGGAGCCTTGAAGGGATGATTCGGTCATGAGGGCAGAGTCCTCATGAACAGGATTAGTACCCTCATAAAAGAGATCCCAGAGAAATCCTTCGACTCTTTTGCCATTGAGGACACAGCTCAAAGATGGCCATCTAGGAAGCAAGTTCTCACCGGACACTGAATCTGTGGGCACTCTGATCTTGGACTTTCCAGCCCCCAAAACTGTAAGAAATATATTTCTGTTGTTTATAAGCCACCCAATCTCTGGTACTCTGTTGTAACAGCCTGAATGGACTAAGACAGCCAGTATGTGTCTAAGTTGCACCATGAAAGAACAGAGAATCTATAGGAAAATACTAAGCAATGTTACGTAATATTCAATAAATAATTTGAAATTTTTTAGATGATGGTACATGTTTGTTTCTCAAGTGAACATATCTTAAACCCAGCTGTGATGTTTTTTTGACTCTCCAAGTGAAAACATATTCATTTCAAAATATACATCATGGTTGGCAAAGGTATTTCTGAAGAGATAGTCTTTTAATTGAGCCTAAATGACAGGGTGGCATTCACAGAAGATTTGGAGGGAAGATCTCCAGGTAGAGAGAAGAGCTGGTATGAAAGTTCTAGGCAGGGTATAAGTAGATGCACTTCTAGAAGGACGAGAAAGCCAGTGTGGCAGGAGTAGGGTGAGAGACAGGGAAAGAATAGTGCAAGGTGATGTCTAGATGGTAGGACGTGGGTCCACAGGGAAGCATCGTTATTTTTATTATTATTAAGCAGAGGAGTGACACGACAGAATGTGTCTGGCAGCTGTGTGGAAGATGGGAGTGGATGACCAAGGCGGGGGGGGGGGGGGGAGGGGGGAAGCAAAGAAGGTACCCAGTGCTCAGTGCTTCACTGCAATAGACCAGGTAAAGGGTGATGGTGATGATGAATGGGGACTGGGATTAGAGCAGCAGAGGTGAAAGATGGGGGAAAGTTCTTCAGGACTCCCATTCACTTCTATGGATCTGAATAGCTGTGTGTGCCTGTGTACAAAATCTAATAACTAGTAACTGTAATAGTAATGTCATATAAAATACTCCACTAAATATGCCAATTTCCCACATAAATCTTCCTCAGGGCAAAAATACCCCAAAAGCTCAATAGTGCTTTAAAACTTGGACAAAGTATGTGATGCTTACCATAGTGGCATGAATACTGCTTTAGCGGATTCTGAAATTTGTCAGAGGCTGGAAAACTACAGACATGTGAAAGTGGGGTTGGAAAAAATTCTAAATGCAGAGGAAAATACAACCCTGTTTTTTTTTTTTTTTTTTTCCTATTTCTAGTTAATTTGGTTTAGTATTTTTTGTGGTTAAGTAGGTTTTTTTTTTCTGGGTTATCTATATGCGAAAAGATTTCCTATTAAAGTGGGAATGATAATCATATTTAAAGATAAATGTCTTATTTAGGAGACTAATGTTATCTTAATGATGTTTTCATTAGCACACTGAAAAGAGCTTTATTTATTCCTAGAGATTCAATCAAAGAACTCAAGGTACTATAGATCATGTAATTCAGTTCCTTTTGCCAAATGTCACCTAAATAAGGATGTTGAACATTAAGGATGAAATATTCTTGCTCAAGCCACCTAAGTCACTGTGGTAAGCAAATTAAAAAATACACCCCTATCTGAATTTATTGGATCTCCAGTTAACAACTCTCCTTCTTCCTCCTCCTTGCCAGAATTTTTGGAGTGTCAAGCACAGTGCTAAGTCTTTTATATGCATTCTCTCATTTAATCACTACAAACACTCTATGATAGAAGCACTATCATTATTTTTTTTAGTCTTATCAATAAGGAAACTGAGGCACAGAGGATTTAGGGGGCATGTGGCAAAGCCATCTAGTCATTAAACAATAGAACAAGAGCCCTTAACCTCCATAGAGTATAATACTGCCACCTCTCAATTTACATAACCATAAACTATTATCTGTGTATGCATCCATTCATCATTCATCCAACCTACCAGCAGCCTATCAGCATCTTTTAAGACCTAGAAAAGTAGAGGTTATTTTAGGTAGAAAAATCTTGCAAATGACAAACACATTACTCCACATCTTAGATGAATTATGTTTTTAGAATTAGAATTTTGAAAAACTCAGTTACACTATGAATAAGTCAAGAGATTGAGCAGAACTATTACACTCAATGAAGTGAAAAATGAATGAACACTGAAAATATTCAATGTGCTTATAATACGCATCGGAAGCTGGACAATTTCACATTGCTATGTAGCTAGACTATAGCCTAACCTTTAATTTATGTGGGCTACTAATAAAAAATTGCAGGGACACCTGGGTGGCTCAGTCGGTTAAGTGTCTGACTTCGGCTCAGGTCTTGATCTCACAGTTGATGGGTTCCAGCCCTGCGTCGGGCTCTGTGCTGACCGCTCAGAGCCTGGAGCCTGCTTCAGATTCTGTGTCTCCCTCTCTCTCTCTCTGCCCCCTCCTCTGCTTGCACTCTGTCTCTCAAAAATAAATAAAAATGTAAAAAAAAAAAAAATGCAAAGAGCCACAGGCTCTACATCTCAGGTGCTGTTAAGCACTATCGTTATTTTTAACTAGTCTAAGACCAAAACACACACGCATCTATGAAATCATTACATCTACAAATGAGAATAACTCTACCTCATCAAGCCAAACGCTACTTTATTATGCGTTTAGAGATTAGGTATGTTGGTTATTAAGTCATGCTTAGTTTGTTAAAATGAAGCACATAGGAGAATCAATACTCAATGTTGTTATTAAATGTTATAATGATTCTAAGATTAAGTACCAGTTGACTCAAATGTATTTCTAGCAAGAGCTCTCTTTTTTAATACACTTGCTAAGCCCTGAATTCACCAACTTGTTAAATAAGCCTGTTTCTCTCGTATTCCCACCATGGGAGCGAGAGCAGAGACTGTCCACTAGATCACTATATCTGAAGCTGGTGACTACACTACCTGCTTGGCTTTTACTTTTTACATCCAAAGAGTAATCAAGACCTACGTACTTTGCATCCTTAATATCCATCTCAACACATCCCTCCCTCTCTTTATCGTCACTGCTGTTGCCCTGCTTCCTCCAGCCTTCTTATCTCCTGCCTTGCCTAGTGCAGTAATCTCTTTCCTGGTCTCCAGGATCCATATTTTCTCTTTGTCAATCAAATCTCAAGGAGAGGGGCTTGCAGATATATAAAACTAGTAATGTCCTTCCTAAAGACTGTAAACCTTTAGTGGATCATCAACAACAAACTCTAAAAGTCTTTGCATGACATGAAGGCCATCCATGCCATACCTTAAAACGACTTCTCTGGCTCATCTCTGTTGCCTGACCCTCATATTTGCTGTGGTCGAGCCGTAATGATTTGCATGGTCAGTTCAAGTCTATAATTAACTCCTCCAAACCTTTCTGGAAATGCTTTGCTCTGCTGTCCCCTTGCCCAGTTACTGGTTCCCCCCGTTTACTCACTACTTTGTACAGACTTCCACGGTGGTCCATATCATACTTCTGTACCTACTGCCATTTCTAATCTCCCCCACAAGGGTGCAGGGTACTTGAGGCAGGAACCATGTCTGTATTCTTAGTATCTAGCAAAGTGCATGGCTCCAAGCAATTGTTCAGATGTTTGTTGAGTGAATAATTACTTGGATACAACATTAAGATGACTACACTATTATTCAGGAAACTGTCTAAGAACTTATTGAAGCCTGTATATCTCTTCAAATTTTATATAGAATATATGGTATTAAATACTATTGGTATGAATATCCTATTTTTTTAATGTTTATTTATTTTTGAGAGAGAGTGAAAGCACCGGGGAGGTGCAAAGAGAGAGAGAGGGAAAGAGAGGCTCCAAAGCTGGCTCTGTGCTGCCAGCACAGAGCCTGATGTGGGGCTCAAACTCACAAACCGTGCGATCATGACCTGAGCTGAAATCAGAAGCTAAACCTGAGCTACTCACGTGTCCTTGAATATCTTATTTAAAATAGGGTAGTCCAGATGTCTAAGACCAGACTACTAAAAATTCTATTGGATATGAATGTGGCTATTTTATGTCTCTTATCTTAATGAATGTGGCAAGAGGAGTATTTTTTTCTGTTCAGTCATGACTCTTGGTAGCAAACTAACACATCCTGAGGATTAGGAGAAAAGGGAGGTTTTCTCTATTTCCTAAGACCTGTCACAAATGCTTACTTCTGGCCAAAAGTCTGCTCATGTTGCCTCAGGGTGTTCCTTTTTATTTTTTAAAAATCAAATTATAGACCCATTTTCCAAAGTCTTAGAAAACTGGCAATTGGCAGTATTATTTCTTTGGTAATTAGACTCAGGAAAGGTGGGGGGGGGGGCGCGTGGTGGAGAAGGGAGGGATGGAGAGAAGGAGGAAGAGAGAGAAGAAAAGAAATACAGAAAAAATGCAGAAGGAGCAAGAAAGAAAAGCGAAAGCTTCGGGTCAAAAAGCTTCGGGTAAATGCATGCTCTTTTTCTCACTTGCCCATATGCCAGTTTGCATTCCACTCCTATCAGACACCATCAAACGCCCTCTTACTATGGAGCCCCAGGCATCAGAATGAGTGCTTCTATCTTCTCCATACGGTTTAGTAAGCGTAGGCTGCGATTTGGGGCTGCCACCTGTCCAGATCAAGCCTCTGCAGGGCACCCCTTCCAACAGCTTATTCCAAGAGGCAACTCCTCAATGTGGCCTCCTCCAAGAATGCTTCTGACATTATATCCGAGGTGTGGAAGCAGAAAGGACTGCTTGGAAGGAGTCTAAAATAGTGGTTACGAGAATGTAAGTGGAGGACCCAGCATCTACTTTGTTAAATAATCATTTTCCCCTCAAAGATTCCATGTTTCCAAATACCACCTTGTCAGAAAATAATGAAGCATCAATGACATCTAGCTGAACAGTACAATTAGAAATGGCAAAAAGGAAGCAAAAGGCTTAAATAAAAGGTAAACTAGGGATGCGGATGTGCCCAATTATTTTGAGCATCCCAATAATTAATAAATTTATGTTGATTATTTACATACCAAAAAGAGTCTTACATTTACAAAAGTCCTTGTCATAGGCTTTTAATAGTAAGATTTCATCTAAGAATATAAACTATGATCCAATTAATAACAATTACTGAGATAGTAATCACTGGACAAGTGAAGAATAAGCAGATAAAAGAGTTCCTGTATTCTTTTTAGGGTAAAAATATGCTGGTGACTCCTGAGCCCATTTAATCCAATTTTATATTGTACCACCCCCTTCCAATTAGTCAGCATTAATGGATTACTAGGGTGAATGACTTCTCCTAAAATTCTAAATAGCCATTTGAGAAGGAAACTAGTAATTCATGACCAGCAAAATAAACAGCACTGACCACAATAAAAACAAGACTTTGCCATAAAACAACAATTATTCAAGGGACTACAAACTGTATGGATCCTGCACAGTGAAAACCCAGGAGACTAAGACATAAAATTAGTTGACAAATGTATACAATGAGGATCACTGAAATCTGAACAAGGGCTTCAGGAGAAAAGTCAGGAAGATTTCAGCCTAAAACAGAATGATGTACAAGGAAGAAAATACACACAGCGAAACAACAACAACAAAAAATCCCCTGAGATCTAGGAATAGACCAGCCAAGAATCTGGCACATTAAATAGGCACTACATAAATGTGTGTTTACTGAATAAATACCAATAAATATCCACTGCCTAAAGGAAACTCTGAGAGTGTCCCTTCGAAGTTTAAGTAGAATAGGAAACTCACTGGGTTTTATTTTCCTTTTAATTAAAAGCTTAATAAGTAAATCTATATAGTTTGGTAATATTTAATTTGTACAGTTACAAGCATAACAACCTCCTAAAACCACATCCAATTGTTCCTTTCCCCTTGGTGCACTTGTTAAAAATTATCTATCTACCTACCTACCTACGTATCTGCCTAACCTACCTACGGAGTGATAGCACTGGTGTTATGTTTCCTATATTTTGGACAGCAACCCCAAATCCAACAAATCCAAGTTTAAAACTATAATTAAAGATGCCATAGTACAGTACACATAATTGAGTTCTATTTCTACAATCTATTGCATTATAGTCAGTAAGGCATATATGTCCATATGCTCTACTAGATGACAAGATTTTCAAGGGCCAGGACTGTTTTTTAATCCAGGTTTCTGCAAAGTGACCGGGACTTGTAAATTTTAGGTATTCAGTACATGTTTGTTGCAGAATTAATTCAGGAAAAAACCCGATATAAACATTAACCAAGGCTTAGGGTAAACATAGACAACGAAGTCTCATGGTCCTGCTCTTCTCATGCTGTCTTTTATGAGATTAATAAAAAAATCCAAATGGTGGGGCGCCTGGGTGGCGCAGTCGGTTAAGCGTCCGACTTCAGCCAGGTCACGATCTTGCGGTCCGTGAGTTCGAGCCCCGCGTCAGGCTCTGGGCTGATAGCTCAGAGCCTGGAGCCTGTTTCCGATTCTGTGTCTCCCTCTCTCTCTGCCCCTCCCCCGTTCATGCTCTGTCTCTTTCTGTCCCAAAAATAAATAAACGTTGAAAAAAAAATTAAAAAAAAAAAATCCAAATGGAGAAGTCTGTAATTTTATTCCAGTTACATACAGCTTTCTGGCTGGGATTATGTTCCTCAATGCCTGCCCTAGGTGATGAAAACAATTGAGTTCGGCTGTAACGTGATCAACAACCCTCAAGTGTAGGCTTCTTGATGCTCATGGCCGTAGGGGTTACAGAGCTTTCTGCAAATCTACTGTGAGGGACACGTAGGCATTTTAGAGCAGGTTATTTTTTTTCAGGCATTAAGTTCTCATATATGAAAATATAAAAATCAGACTGAAAATTTTAGATGTCTACATGTGGTAAAGAATCTAGAGCAACACTGTGGAACTCAACTACAAAAAAAAAAGGCTAGTGACTGCTTGCTTTTACATTTATTTTACTCTACACACTGGCAGAACACATTCTGACATGTAATTTTGCATTCAGTCAACTCTGGAAACTGGAGTTAAATACATTTTTGCATTTTTGTGGTCATCTCATCGTTTGTAAAAGTGCCTATCTATAAAACTAGGCTGGCACACAGCCCTGTTGTCATCTAGAAGTCATATCCTTTCTGCATTGTGCCTCGTAGATGTATGTACAGATGTATCTATAAACACCAATTCGTGAATTTCAGATGCACGGCTCATTTAAGTGCTTGAGACAGGATAACACGCAGGTGTCAGCCCTCCATATTTCAAAGCTTGAAGATTAACCTAATATACAATATGGTGACCTAACCATTCTTCATTTGAAAGAAATCTGAAAAATAATCTCTGATACAGCCTAAGTGTGAGAATAACCCAGCGGGATTTCCACTTCTTCATTTCTTAATGAGTTTTTTGATAATGAGAGGTGACTTTGCCAGTCACTCTGGGCTCTATTATGGCTAATTTGACTCCACTTCACTCTCCTTGTTAATTATTAACACTAGCCTTTTTATCCTCATGAGACCACATTCCAATTTTTCCTTTTTCGATTTTTATGAGCCCATCTTTATGAAGGTGAAAGTCTTGGAGAATAGGTTTTCACTTAGTGCAGAGCCCGAACATTTATTATTCGTTTAGGCAGAGACGCTGTGACATTGATTATATAAGCACGGGTGTTCTTCAGGATGGCTTTAATGTGCTAGCAATGTGAAAAGGCTGTTAATTAAAGAAGAAGCACCGTGGTATTTTTCACTTGGGAATCAGTTCCCAAAAGAATGGTCATTTGCCACTTGCTAACATATCCACAGATTAAAAGGTGACTAGCTCTAAGGGTTTGCCTTTCAGTAGCGCTGAAAGAAATGATTTGTGCCATTTGCAGATGGCTTTCATTTGTCAGAAGCGGTCACTTGCCATATCTATTATCGACAGGACAATTGTGGCAGACAGCACGCAAGGGTAGAATCTATTTGTACTAGCGTTAGAGTCGCACAGCATCATTTAACTATCATGCTAATTGCTTCATTATGAAAACATTCATTTTCCCTCAACTTTAATACATCTCTTTCTCAAAATTGTTTCCTTAGATACCATTTAAAGTAATTACCCACCTAATTATCTCTTTAGTTGGGGCAGGGGGAGCGGATCAGGGTGGACGGAGGTAGGATGGAGGGACGAGCGGGAGCTCAGTCTTTTCTGGACAGAAATGAAGGAGCCGGAGTTTGTTTTCATCATCAGTCCTGCTCTGGGAATCAGTGGGTGAGTCTGTGAGGGGCGGGAGATTGGGGACAGTTGCTAAAATTATGGTGCAGCTGATACTCTTCCCTGGAGGAAAACTACATTTCATCTCCAAGGGTTCTTAAGGCTAAGACTTTCCCCAATCATGCCCAACTCTACGGAAAGACGCATGACCCCGACAGAATTTTTCTCCTCCTTACAACAGAAACTGAATCTGCTGTCTTGAATCTTTCCCCCAACTAATTAGTTCAGTCCCTGGCATTCTCATTGTGGACGTTTCATATCATACGTGATAGGACAACATATACCATTTATCTGATTCTGTACCCTTTGACCAACTCTCTTCCTCTGCCCCCACAACTCAAGGGCTTTATGAAAATTTTCTGAGGTGAAAACAAAACTTCATGGAATCTCCTGTCTTCCTTTAAAAAATTATATTATTTTGTAAATGCCCCAGAATCTGCTTTTGTTTGCACAGGCCAAGACGGAACTGGAGACCAAGGGGGCGGGCTCCTGCTCACCTCTGTCTGTGACTCCCATCGGCCAGCTCCTGCCTGGCCACATCACCTCTTAGGGATTTACTTTCCTAGGCTGGAAAATGGAGAGCTTTGTCTAAAATCCTGTCCCCTTTCCAAAAGATAAACACCTATTTTTAAAATATCCAAGCAGGGGCGCCTGGGTGGCTCAGTCGGTTGGGCAGCCGACTTCGGCTCAGGTCATGATCTCGCAGTCCGTGAGTTCGAGCCCCGCGTCGGGCTCTGTGCTGACCGCTCAGAGCCTGGAGCCTGTTTCGGATTCTGTGTCTCCCTCTCTCTCTGACCCTACCCTGTTCATGCTTTGTCTCTATCTGTCTCAAAAATAAATAAACGTTTAAAAAAAATATCCAAGCCTTAAGAAAGATGGGAAACAACCAGTGGGGACATATTGAATTATTCATTAAAAAAACGCAAAACAACTCGGCTACCAAGTTTTCAAGGCACAAATAAATGAAGTAAAATTTTTAACCCGTACCTCCACTACTTTGAGGTGTGTCAGTAATTTTTATTTTGGGAATGCCAACATAAGCATGCAACATTATTATAAGTCACAGCCATTTAAAATCTATAGTATATAATTAGTTGTGTACCACATGTGGGCTAACAGTAAGCACTGTTATTTAGCAAATTCTCTCCCGTTCCAAGACTGGACATTTCAGAGTGATCTGTTTCCTTTACTCCTGGTTAAAGTTGTAATTAATTATAATTTGGACTCTAACGTTAATTGGGTCAATGTGGAAAAAACTGTCATGCCATAGTACTGATGTAAGGCTCTTTGTTTCTAGGGGGGATTAAAAGGATAGAAGTTGTACGTTTTCCTACAGCTTTCCAAAAGGCCAATACAGGGGCAGCGGTAGGTTGATATTTTAACATTTGAACTGAGTTCACTAAATCGCCATCTGAATATTTCAGGAATTTAATAAAACAAACACGTAATTATTAACAATATTCTTCATTACTATCAAGAGTGAATTAATAGCAAAAAGAAAGTACACTTTACCAACTATCAAGATACTCAGTGGTCTTGGCTTTGGATAGTAACTTCTGAGTTTGAGAGGAAAGTGACTGCATTGTATTTCAATTCCCCAGACTCTACTGTGCTCCCAATACCAAAAGGAAATTATGGCACTGGGGAACTTTTCTATTTACCTCACTACATGGAGGAGCTGTTTTTCTCTGAAATAATTGATGTTTTCTCAAATCTGTTAATCACTGCAAAATCAAAGCCAAGATCTAGACTTACCTCAAAACTGATAGTGCTCAAAAGAGATCAGTAATAAATGCTTCCATGTTTTAGTTGAATAATTTACAACACAACATAAAACTATACTTTATGCATTTAATAGTAGCCAATGTTACAGAAACGGTTTAAAACGGGAAATTTTTAATTTAAAATTCAATTATTTTGAATTAAATATATGCAGGTCTGGCTAAAAATTAACTTTCTGCTATTCTCACTTTAGTGTTCCTTTTTATTTTTCTAGTTCTACAGAAAGTGGTTTATTGCTTTTAGAACAAAATAAGATGCTTTCAGAACTTTTGTTAGTGAAGAAAAACCGCTAGCACTTGAAAACTTTTCTAAAACATTATTTTGTCAGCTGATGGAAGTAGGCACTTCAACAGAGAAAACTCTCCCCCGTGCAACTGTGTGGAGCCCAAGCTGTCCAATTCGAGGCAGCTAATGGCTTAGAAGCGGGACTTGTATTTGCAACTGGCCTCCTGAGTGTCAGGTCTGATCTCCTTGCCTTGATGCCCGCGGTACTCTTTCTTCTCCGGCACCCACTCACGGCTCTTTCTCACCACCCTGCACCACGCAATCCCGTACGAGACCCTGTTTAGGTGTGTTTGTTAGGTGCTGCCTATGGATCAGGCAGGGGGCCAAGCTACTTTTGGGACAACACAGGCTAATATCAATCAGCTCATGAGAGTCTGGCAGTATCTAAGGAGAGCCAGAGGCCTCCTGCCCAGTGCTGCCACTTTAGACCCTCGTGTGTCTGTGGCCTGATATAGACCAAGTGGGAGCTCCCAGCAACTACAGATGTCTGAGGCAGGAAAATAAGGTTATTAGGTCATGACAGCCCCGACAATGATCCTTGAGAGCTGATCTTGGCCTCCAACCCTGGTTGAAGAGAAAAGGGACCCACACAGCCCCATGGGAGAGAGGCCCTTCGTTTTAGAGTTCTTTTTGATATAACTCTCATAAATTCACACCTGCAATTTAAGAACTCTTATTAAAAATAAATACTAGGGATGTCTGGGTGGCTCAGTCAGTTGAGGGTCCTACTCTTGACTTCGGCTCAGGTCATGCTCTCATGGTTCATGGGATTGAGCTCCATGGACTCTGTGGTGACAGCTTGGAGCCTGTTTGGGATTCTCTCTCTCCTCTCTCTGCCCCCAACCCCCCGCCCCCGCCCCACTCTCTGTCTCAAAATAAATACATAAGCTTAAAAAATAAATATTAAAAGAGGCCAACTCAGTGGAGTTTGCAGTTTAGGTCCCCTCCCCCAAATTTCTTAGAAACCTATATTTGTTTTCTCCATGCATAAATACTGATATGTTGAATAAGTTAAATGATTCACCACCTTTACTGTTTGACTATGAACATTAATAAATGCCTCATTTTTGAATGAACTTCCAAATAAATTTAAATATGGTCAATTCTTGACTTTTTCATACAAATGGAGAAAGCAATGCTCAAAATAAGCTTACAACTATTTATGTTCAGTTGGGGACTTAATGAATAATACATATATTTATTTTTGACAGCAGGTTTATTATCTTAAGATAATATGAAACCTGACTTATAATTTCTCAGCAGAAAATACATGATGCTAAGAGACTGGGAAAAGAAGAAGGTCATTCAAAGTCTGCTAGCTGGGAGGAGGGAACCAAAGTACAACTTAAAAGCTGGCTGGGATCACTTGCAGAATGAATGATTCACATACAGATAATGTGGGTTTAGCTACTTCTGAGAGTAGACATTGTGGTTAAATATGAATTAGGAAATGTAGCTTAGTTCTTTGGCTTTCTAGTAGGATATTTTGGAAATGAAATTGGATAGGAGAATGAAATTAGTTGAAAGAGTCGAGACTGAAATTTTCAGACTAATACCTATAATATTTATTTTGTGTCTACTATATGTGCACTATTATGGTGTTCAATCCTCACCACCAATGACACTGTATGTACTATTATTTTCCTTCCTTTATAGATGAAGAACCTAAAGTTCACAGGGGTCAAGCTACTGTCAAAGGTCAAGTTGCAAGTGGCAGAGACAGATGTGAATCTCTCTGGCATCACAGTCCATGTTAATAATTACTAAAAATCACACCTCTCTTACTATAACGGAGGTTCTTGACCTGCCATCCTAAATCTGATGTCTATGGGGAGTCTAATATTACACACAATTTCATATTAATGTGGATTTCCCCCTCCAGCAAAACAGTTAACAGTTTTATCAGAGACTGAAAAGGATGAACAACAAAGAAAGGTAAGATGTAACAGAGCAGAGTGAGGAACAAAACCGAAAGAGTAAGTTTTTTAGTTAAAAAAATTAAAAATGTTTGAGAGAGAGAGAGAGAGAAAGAGGGGACAAGGAACAGGGGAGGGGCAGAGAGGGAGGGATAGAGAATCCCAAGCAGGTTCCATGCTGTCAGTGCAGAGCCCGACCCAGGGCTCAAACTCATGAACTGTGAGATCATGACCTGAGCTGAAATCAAGAGTCGGACGCTTAACCGACCAAGCCACCTGGGTGCCCCAAGAGTAATTTTTTTTAAAAACAAAGATAAATGTAAAGACATGGATTTAGGTTTAAGCCTACAAGTACATAATAGTGATGTCCTGGAACGAGGGCAGTAAAAGGATCTGGAGTTTTAAGTTACATTAAGTTTGCAATGTATCACAGGGTGACTGAGTTCCTTGGCAAGTTAGAGCAGCATGAGCTGCACAAAGACAGGGCAGAGGGACAGCACCTCTCCTGGGGGTCTGGGTTACTCAGGCCACGTTGTGAGCACCGTGCTCTTCACAGCACCACACTCCAGAGCAATACTGAAACACGGACTGAGGTCTATGCAGAGGAAGGTGGTAAGAGTGGTAATGGGCACAGAAACACTATCATGCGAGAAAGGACTGAATGACGTAGCAATAATGGCTCAGAGAAGAAAACACACAATAGTACAAGGCTGTTACATCGATCACGTAGAACAAGTCAGAAGCAGAGGGGAGGGGGCGACAGAGATCAACTTGGTCTATAATGGGAAGAACAGGATAGAACAGGTAATTGGTGACCTGTGATCACTGCAAGTGTTGAAGCAAAGGCCGTCAGTAGTAACCAAACTTGGGTTTAAGGGTACTTTAAAAAGAATCATCATAAGAAAGGCCTAGGAATCTGTGTGTTAAGAAATGTCCCCATAAAGTTCTGATGTAAAACTAGGTTTGTTCTGGCTTCTAGAAGACCATGTACCAGAAAAGTTGTAGAAGTTGTTATTGCATTGGAAAGAAATGTCTCAATAGAGGACCTTTACAACCTCCTAAATTTCTAAGTACTGAGAGAGCAACCCATACCACACAGCAATATTACACCATCATTACGGAAGTGAATCCCTCTTAGGCAAACAAAACTGTCAGAATGCATATTAGTAGAAGCCTTAACATAGCATGATTCTTAGAATAATGGCACATTTCTAAGTTGTCTTTCAGAGATGCCAGTATTCTCAAGTGCTTTAGAAATGCTAACCTCTGAAGATTTTTTGATTCACAAGGTACAGCGAAGATGCCTATAATTATCAGTTCTTGATAAAAGCAGAAGGGTAGAAATAAGAGGAACTTCAGAGGCCAGTGGAGAAATCTGGGCATATTACTGGTTTCCCCCAGAACCCAGCTTGAAAAAGTCAGGGAGACTGAGAAAACATTAATGTTATCAATGTCAATCTTGTTCAGTGAATATGAGAGCTCTATAAATACACATTCACTCACACAACATTCTCTTCATCGACCTTCCCCTCCCCATTTCATATATGAAAGAAAACGCACGTGCTTACTGTCATTTCTGAGGAAATTATTAAGTAGTTGGAAAAGAGGAAAACTATCCCAGGAGTCTTGTGGTTGGGCCTCCAGTGCAGTATCCATATCCACTGTGAATAAAGCCCAAAATTTCTCTGCATGCTCTGCCAATAAATCAGGCCACCAGGCAAATGCCTATAAAAGGATAAATAAATAATGTAAAATTAGATTACTTCTTAGAAACACACACAAATACCCTGCCACCTGAAAACATGTCATTAAAAGTGAAATTGTAGAATGCTATAAAATAGGATATGTAACACATTTAAAAATAAGTCTACTCACAGAAAAAAGCGATAGTAGAAATACACAAAAACATTCATAAGTAGTTATACTTAAATTATGAAATAGATTTTTTGTTTTATATTTTCAAATGTTATATATTAAACGTGTATTTTTAAAGTGAAGTGATGTCATTTTGCATTTTAATTCTATTTTAGATTTCCTATTTCATTCAATGCCAAATTTGCTTATTTAAAATTTGTGCATAACATTTTTTCTCACATTTAAAAAATACTACTTTTTTATTTGTAGTACTTTAAAAAATAAATCTAGGGGCGCCTGGGTGGCGCAGTCGGTTAAGCGTCCGACTTCAGCCAGGTCACGATCTCGCGGTCCGTGAGTTCGAGCCCCGCGTCAGGCTCTGGGCTGATGGCTCAGAGCCTGGAGCCTGTTTCCGATTCTGTGTCTCCCTCTCTCTCTGCCCCTCCCCCGTTCATGCTCTGTCTCTCTCTGTCCCTAAAATAAATAAACGTTGAAAAAAAAAATTTAAAAAAAAAAATAAAAAATAAATCTAAGGTGTAAAGCTAAAATATACTTTCAAAGGGAGGGATTTCTTAACTCTGATGTTAATTAGGTGCTCCAATGGTCTTTGTCGTAACTAGTCTTCCATAGTCTCTCTGATGCCCAGCATTTTAATTTTGCAGGTCTTGGCATTGTATATATGACTATATATGTGAATATTTTAATTTCTGCCTCTGAATTAGACAGTAACACTACAAAGACAAGTCTGTATATGTTCTATTTATTATTTTATAGTCAGCTGGGCATTTTCTAGTGCCTTTTAGGTCATGGGAATATTCACTTTAAAAAAATCTGCTGTTTATCTGAGTGAAAATAATATTTACTTTCTAGAAAGTTCTTGAAAACCATGTGGTCTGACCATGGACCACAGCACCAAGACTGCCTGCCCATGGAATCCAGCAGCAGGCCCAATCTCCCATGGTCCCTACCAACCAGCCCACCAAGAATCTCTTAATGGGATGATTAGTGAAGGGTTTTCCCTGAGGAAGCCAGTCTGTAGAGACTACAAGAGATGGCTGCTTCTTCATACGTGCAGACACCAACACAAGTCTTTAAGGACCATGAAGAATCAAAGAAACATGATATCAACAAAAGAACAAAATAAAGATCCAGATCCTAAAGACATGGAGATTTGCAAAGTGCCTGAAAGAATACAAAGATATCATCTTAAAGAAGCTCAATGAGCTACGAGAGAACACAGATGAACAACTAAATAAATTCAGGAAAACATTAAAAAAATGAGAAGTTCAACAAAGAGACAGAAACCATAAGAACTAAACAAATATTTTAGAACTGAACAATGACTGAAAAATTCAACAGAGAGCTTCAACAGAGTTGATCAAGAAGAAAGAATCAAATCAATGAACTTGAAGACAAGTAATCTGAAGTTCTCCAGTCAGAGGAACAATAACAACAAAAGAATCAAACAAAGTGAAGAATGCCTACAGGATTTATGAGGTATCTTTGAATAAACCAGTGATAGATATTATGGGAGTCCCAAAGACAGGAGAGAAAGGGAAAGGGGCAGAAAGCCTTTTTAAAAGAAATGGTGGCTGCAGCACCTGGGTGGCTCAATCGGTTAAGTGTTCGACTTTGGCTCAAGTGATGATCTCAGTTTGTGGGTTCGAGCCCCATGTCAGGCTCTGCACTGACAGCTCAGAGCCCGGAGCCTGCTTCGGATTCTGTGTCTCCCTTTCTCTCTGCCCCTCCCCCACTTGCACTCTGTATCTCAAAAATAAATAAACATTTAAAAAAATTAAAAAAAAAAAGAAAAGAAAAGAAATAGTGGCTGAAAACCTCCCAAACCTGGGTAGGGAAATGGACATCCAGATTCATGAAACCTAAAGGACACCAAATTGCTTGACCTAAAAAAGTCCACACCAGGACACATTATAACTAAACTGTCAAAAGTCAAAGACAGAGAATTTTGAAAGCAGCAAGAGAAAAGTAATTCATCATATACACCCCCCACCACCTCACCAAAGCTATCAGATTTCTCAGCAGAAACCTTGGTGGCTTGGTGAGAGTGGTAAGATACATACAAATGCTAAAAACAAAACAAAACAAAAAAAAAACGCCAACCAAGAATACTCAGCAAACTTGTTCTTTAAAAATGAAGGACAAGACTTACCCAGACAAAAGCTGAAAAAGCTCATTACCACTAGACTTGCCTTTACAGATAAGTGCTAAAGGGCATTCTTCCAAATTGAAACAAAGGATGCTAAACATTAACACAAACATATATGAAAATATAGGGATGCCTGGGTAGTTGAACATCCTACTCTTGATTTCAGCTCAGGCCATGAACTTGTCATTTTGAGCTCAAGCCCTGCATTGGATTCTGCACTGATGGTGCGGAGCCTGCTTTGGATTCTCTCTCTCCCTCTCTTTCTCTACCCCTCCCCGGCTTGTGCTCTGTCTCTCAAGAAATAAATAAATAAATAAATAAATAAATAAATAAATATATATTGGAGCGTCTGAGTGGCTCGGTTGGTTAAGTGTCCCACTTTGGTTCAGGTCCTGATCTCACAGTTTGTGAGTTTGAGCCCCATGCCAGGCTCTGTGCTGACAGCTCAGAGCCTGGAACCTGCTTTAGATTCTGTGTCTCCCTCTCCCTCTGCCCCTCACTCACACACTGTCTCTCTCTGTCTCTTAAAAATGAATAAACATTAAACAACAACAACAACAACAAAAATATATGTGAAAATATAAATCTCACTGGTAAAGGTAAATACATAGACTAATAGTAATATAATACTATAATAGGGGTGAACAAATCACTTTTAATTCTACTATAAAATCTAAAAGAGAAAAGTATTTTTAAAAAAAATTTTTTTAATGTTTATTTTTGAGAGACAGAGAGAGAGAGAGACAGAGAGAGAGAGACAGAGCATGAGTGGGGGAGGTGCAGATAGGGTAACACAGAATCCGAAGCAGGCTCCAGGCTCTGAGCTGTCAGGGCAGAGCCTGACACGGGGCTTGAACCCACAAGCCGTGAGGTCATGATCTGGGCTGAAGTCAGACACTCAACCGACTGAGCCACCCAGGAACCCCAGGAAAGTATTTTTTTTAAAGAAAAAACCTCTGCAATTATTAGTTTATTAGTATCACCCAGGACTCAGATGTTCAGTATTTCTCCTGAAATTACACAAACAAATGCAAATTGAAAGAATCCAAGTCAAAATTATATAACAAAACAGCACTCCACCACAAAAGCCTGTAAAATTGCATACAAGAACACTATTTTAAAACACTGGCACTTTAAGAGAATGATAATCTCAAAAACCACAAAATTGCCAAGTTCTTCCCTAAACTGCTAAGTAGATAAATATGACTCTAATGAGTGAGTGTGGGTTTTATAAAGAAAAATCAAATCCAAATCAGATAACTCATACTGAAATACAAAGATTTAAGTGTCTACTTCCTTTAGGTCTATTTGATTTATATAAAGAAGCAAACTATGGTATAGATTTTAAATGTGCCATACATTTTAGAAGTTGGCCCGATGAATTAAAAATACCTTTAATGGAGCATCAAGCTTCCTAAGAAATCCTTATGTACATAAGTAGAAGGCATTTACAGTCAGCACTTTTTTTTCCCCCTAGAGCCTTTGCTAGATCTAATGTCAACAAAAATTTTAATATGGCAGTCTTGTATTTTAAGCTCACACTTTTGGGGATACATTCTCAGGTCTTCTTTAATGTGGGAACTACAAATTTAATACATAGTAAGGGGAGTTAAAGAACATAGAGTCCTCATGTAAACGATTAGAACATACTTTTCTCCTAGTCCTTCAAGGATAGACTATCAAAATGTTTGAGTCTATACTAATCCCATGCTTTGAAAAGACTGGTTACTCTGCTTTATAAATGTAACTGGGCTATGTGAAGTCTGATGTCAACTGATCAAGATGGTAAGTTTCAGTTACGGATAAAAACTGTCTGAATTCAACTTTTATTACCCTCCTCATGAGTATGAAGGGTGTTAACAAAAGGTTTTTACCATAAAAAAATTTTTAATAGTGACTATTACCAGAAAAATTTGTTAATGGATACACAGTATAGAAGAAGTTAATTCTCCCATCAATGGCATAACGTAGGTGTGTGTGAGTGGGGTAAGTAAAAGTGTAGTGTTTTAAATTTAAGTTGTTACCACTGTTAAAAGGTGTGGAGTCCAATTAAAAGGTAAATCCTTACCTAAGAATACTTACTTTAAGTATAAATGAATTAAACTCCCCAATCAAAAGACACAGACTGAATAAATGAATAAAAAAACGGGGCGCCTGGGTGGCTCAGTCGGTTGAGCGTCTGACTTCGGCTCAGGTCACGACCTCGCGGTATGTGAGTTCGAGCCCCACGTCGGGCTCTGTGCTGACTGCTCAGAGCCTGGAGCCTGTTTCAGATTCTGTGTCTCCCTCTCTCTCTGACCCTCCCCTGTTCATGCTCTGTCTCCCTCTGTCTCAAAAATAAATAAACGTTAAAAAAAAAATTTTTTTTTTTAAAAAGAGATCCAACTCTATGTTTATGAGACTTTAGATTTAAGGACACACATAGGCTGAACGTGAAGGTATTGTAAAAGATATTCCGTGCAAATGGTAACCAAAAGAGCAGGGGTGGTTATACTTACATTGAACAAACAGACTTTAAGTAAAAAACTGCCGTAAGAGAAAAAAAGTGGGTCACTATATAATGATTAAAGAGTCAATTTACTAACAAGAAAGAATAATTATAAATATATATGCACCCAAGCTCAGAGTACCTAAATATATAAAATAAACACTGACACTCTTAAGGGAGAAATAGAAAGCAATACAATTATATTCGGAGACTTTAAAGACTACACTTTCAATAATGAATAGATCTCTTCCACACAGAAAATTAATAAGGAAACAGCAGACTTGAATAACACTTTAGACCAAATGGACCTAAAAGAACATATAAAGAACATTCTACCCACCAGCCAGAGACTGCACATTCTTCTCAAGTACACACAGAACAATACCCAGGAGAGATCCCATACTAAGTCACAAAAAAATTCTTAACTTTTGAAATCACCCCAAGTATCTTTTCTTACAACAGTGGAAGGAGATCAGAAATCAGTAACAAAAGGAAGACAGAAAAATCACAAATATATGGAGATAAACAAGACACTCTTGAACAACCATTGGGTCAAACAAAAAATCATAAGGGAAATAGAAAATATATTGAGACAAACAAAAAATAAAAACACTATATACCAAAATTTATGGGATGCAGTAAAAGCAGTACTAAGAAGGAAGTTTACAGCAATAAACACCTATATTAAAAAAGTAGAAAGATCTCAAATAACAACCTCATGTCACACTTCAAGGAATTAGAAAAATAACTAAGTCTGAAGTTAGGAAAAAAACAAAATAATAAAGATTAGAGCTTAAATGAAATAGAAAATATGAAGTAATAGAAGATATCAATGATACTAAGTTAAATTTTTAAAAAGATAAACAATACCAAGAAAACTTTAGGCTAATAAAAAGACGATGCAAATAAAATCATAAATGAAAGAGAAGGCATTAAAACCAATGCCATGGGAATAAAAAAGATCAAAAGGGACTATTACCCAATGATATCTTGAATATTACACCAAAAGCACAGACAACAAAAGCAAAAATACATAAATAGGACTATATCAAACTAAAAAGCTGCTGCATGGCAAAGGAAACCATCAACAAAATGAAAAGGCAACTTATGGAACGGGAGAACATATTTGCAAAGAGTTTCTCTGATAAAGGGTTAATATCCAAAGTGTATAAAGAACGCTACAGCTCAATAGCATGAGAACCCAAATAATCTGATTAAAGGATGGGCGAAGACCTGAATGGACATTTCTCTGAAGAAGATTGACAAACAGCCAACAGCCATATGAAAAGGTCCTCAGCATCATTAATCATACTTTGATTTTCGAATGCAAATCAAAACTACAATGAGCTATCACCTCACACCTATCAGGATGGCTATTATTAAAAAAAAACACAAAAGATAAATTTTGTTGAAGATGTAGAGAAAGGAGAACTCTTGTATACTGTTGCTGAGAATGTAAATTGCTACTGCTATTATGATAAACAGTATGGAGATATCTCAACAAATTAAAAAAAGAAGTGCCACAGATCCAGTAATCCTATATCTGAGTATATCTAAAGGAATTGAAATCAGAATCTCAAAGAGATATCTGCATTGCCCTGTCCACTGAAGCATTATTCACAATAGCTAAGACATGGAAGCAATCTAAATGTCCACCAGCAGATGAATGGGTAAAGAAAATAGGGCATTGATATACAATGGAAATTCCTTTAAAAAGGAGGGAAATCATGCCATTTGCCACAACCTGGTTAAATCTAGAAGATCTTATGCTGAGTGAGATCTACGCTAGTCAAATCCTTAGAAGCAGAGTGTGGAGTGGTGGATTCAGACGCAGAACAGCTGGGCGGAGTGTGAATCAGGGATGCATTAGTGAAAGGTGCAAAGATTTCATTATACGAGATGAACAAGTCTTAGAGATCTACTGTGCAGTACAGTGCCTAGAGTTAACAGTGCTCTGTTACATACTCAACATTTTGCTTCGGGGCTAAATCTTGTGTTAAGTGCTCTTATCACACTCACACAAAAAAAATAATGTGGATTTGTCTGGCTACGGCATCTCAGTTCTGTTTTAATTTGCATTTCTCTAATAATGAATGGGTTTGAACATTTTTTCATATCCATAAGGGCTCTCTTTATACTGTTTTTAGTGAATTGTTTTTCAGGTCTTCCCCCCCTCCCCAGCCTAGAAAAAAAATTCTTTATTAAATAAAGTCTGTACTCAACGTGGAGCTTGAACTCACCACCCCAAGACCGAGAGCTGCATGCTCTATCTACTGAGCCAGCCAGGAGCCCCCTTTCTCCCCCTTTTAAAATTTACCTTTTGGTAGTGTGTTAACCAAATAGATACAAAATATTTACAACTCTGTGATACAGAAGTTTCCATTAGTTCCCAATTAGAATTAATCACTTAAAAAGGATTCATCATGGGGGTGCCTGGGTGGCTCAGTTGGTTAAGCCTCCAACCTCAGCTTAGGTCATGACCCCATGGTTCATGAGTTCGAGCCCCGTGCCAGGCTCTGTGCTGACAGCTCGGAGCCTGGAGCCTGCTTTGGGTTCTGTATCTCCTTTTCTCTCTACTCCTCCCATCTCTCTTTCTTTCTCAAAAATGAATAAACGTTAAAAAAAAAAAAAAAAAAAAAAGGATTCATCATGCTATAGCCAGAGAAGTCAACGTTTACTTTCAAGAACTTTCTAAGAACATGTGATACATGGTTGTAAAACTTCATTTAATTTCTTCAAATGTAAATTAGATTAAAACCACATTAAGTGTCAAACCACAAAACAAAATGGATTATAAAATATCAACCCATTGGGTATTTTCTTAAAAACTTGTATCACAAGATAATGTCCAATTTATTAATACAAGTATTATTTTAAATGTTTTATTTATTTTTGAGAGACATAGAGACAGAGTATGAGTGGGGGAGGGGCAGAGAGAGGGAGACACAGAATCTGAAGCAGGTTCCAGGCTCTGTCAGCACAGAGCCCAATGCGGGGCTCGAACTCACGAACCATGAGATCATGACCTGAGCCGAAGTCAGATGCTCAACTAACTGAGCCACCCAGGCGCCCCACAATTTATTAATACAAAACATCGCCATGTAATGAATTAATGGATGGCAAGTGTAAGAAAGCATTGCCTACAGGAAGAATACAAACAGATGTGAGAGTTAGGGACATTTAATGCCCAGCTTGGTGTTTAGGACTTGAACTTTGCTGCTACAAATATATAAACGTGAAAAACTGTTGGAAATGGTATGCTTTATGTCATGAGCTATTGCTCTTTCAAAATATTATCTTTGAATACTTCTTAACTATCTACTTAAGTGGGTATGTGACAGGGGCGCTTGCGTGGCTCAGTTAAACGTCCGACTTTGGCTCAGGTCATGATCTCATGGTTCGTGGGTTGGAGCCCCACATCTGGCTCTGTGCTGACAGCTCAGAGCCCGGAGCCTGTTTCAGATTCTGTGTCTCCCTCTCTCTCTGCCCCTCCCCCACTCACTCTCTGTCTCCCTCTGTCTCAGAAATAAACAAACATTAAAAAAAATGGGTATGTGACAAATAATATAAAAGTAAAAAATAAAACAGTGTCATTTCATTACATATGTCTTACTCCTATCTTTTAGAGCTACAGCAATGACTGACATAAGAGGAACTGGAGATTCCTGACTCTAGGTGCAGCAGGATAGAAACTCAAGCAAAAATGCGGTGCTGCAAAGAGGGACTTGTGGTCTTACTTGTAGTTCACAACCAGTACTTTCACAAAAGATTAAAATTTTTAATCTCAAAAGATTAAGAAAGTAACCATCATGTTATGTCAAGGATTGTTTCAAGGCTCAGAAAAATTTACAGAGCTCTTTTTAAAATGAACTTGGAAGACAAAGCCACGGTAGGGAATGAAATAAAATGGAACAGAATTTTATCTAAAAAAAAAAAAAAAGTAACTTCAGGATGGCAAGATTTTGCGATCAACTCACAATTTTCATTATTTTTACAGAAGTGTACTTCTGTGTCTCAAACTGTATTCCTGATGAATGTAAGCCAATCTGTGATGAACGCTTATTGTTCTCCTAAGATGACCAGAGAAAGCTTTAAGCAATCACAGTCTTTGAAAAGAAAAAGTAAGGGTCAAAGGCTGTTACCTTGAGAACAGGGTGGTTTCGACACCTACCCACTTACTTTTTTGCCATCCCCCTAGGTGGCAGTCATCCCACCGTGGACTGTAAGAAGAGAGGCTGTACGATGTCCTCCCTCAAGGACCACTTTACGGAGGATTGTGGAGGTTCCATGGCGTCAAGATCTCCACCAGGGAGGAGGAAACCCCACCCAGAAATGTAGCCATCTGAAGGGCACCAATCAAGTCATGATTACCTGGGTTACAGTTATCTTAGCATTAGAGCTAAGCCACTAATTTTTGTATATGAGATGACAGAGGCAGAAGGTAATGCTGAATTGTTTAAGAGGAAAATACAAAACTTGATTGTAATCCTTCAGCCATACCATTTCTACCAACATTCTAACAACAAAAAGATCTTATACAGTGAAAATGATGTATGTGACAAGGTGACAATACTTTGAAAGCTGTGTTTGTTTTCTAAGCATAGTTGAAAACAGTGCAGGTAAGAATGGACACTGAAACTAGAAGTGAGTACCAATCTTTTGCACTTAGTGGTGAGACTTGAGTGCTCATGGACAAATCAGTTCCCTCGGTGAATTTCCATTTCCTCTTCTGCAAATTGGCAATACTTCTCCTCACCTCCCTTATTTATTTTTTGAGAGAGAGAGAGAGAGAGACAGAGAGAGCGAGCGAGCACAAGCAAGCTTGGGAGGCACAGAGAGAGAGGGAGAGAGAGAATCCCAAGCAGGCTCCACACTCATCATGGAGCCTGATGTGGGGCTCGATCCCACAACCGTGAGATCATGACCTGAGCCAAAATCAAGAGTCAGATGTTTACTTGAGCCACCTAGGCGCCCCTATTATAAAGGCTTTTTATACATTATATTATTTGATCCTCAAAACAACCCTTCCAGAAGTAAATGGCATAATTATCCTTGCTTTCTATGTTAGCAAACACAGAGAGTTTACAGAACTTGCCCAAAGTCATACACTTCGTAGGTGTCAGGACAATAATTTGAATCTCAGTCAGCTGGAGTATAGAGACCAAGCTCTTACACATGTAGATGCTTCTTAATCAACAATACTTGTCCTCCTATCTGTAGGTCTATCATGTTGTGCAGATCAGACCACTGTTAATGTCTTCCGGTTTTTTCTTGCCAGAACATCTATTAATATTCCTTTATGTCTTTTCTAATTTATTTGAGGTCAGAAGCTTTTGATTAACTTTACCCTAAAAAATATAGTTAAAATTTATAATTTACAAAAAAAAAGATAACTACATAAATGAGCAAAAAACAGTGAATCTGATTTTGAAATGCACTATGTGCTCATTTTTTTTTCCTCAGGAAAAGATCAGTTTGCAATCCTGTATTTTATAGACAATCTTGAAAGCTCTGGAGACAAGTCTAGTGTCTGGAAGATCCCCCAGCCCCAACATACACATACACAGAGAACAATGTAACACTAAGGGGCCATATTCCAGAAACATGTACGCTCTTTTGAGGAACCAGTAGAATGGTCTAGAGGACGACACCTAAACCACTGTCAACCTAGCCATAGGTTTTTTATGGCTCTTTGGATTCAACAAAATCTCTCCCTCATTGGATTCATACATGAATATAAATATTGAAATAATCAAGAGAGAAAGCAAACTGAAAATATTTCAAAGCATATCTTAGGGGAAAGTACTTTTCAGAGGCAAGTACTACTCTTATTATTATATAGTATTATATATATTATATACACACAGTATTAAACATTACTAAATAATTAACAGACATTTTTGGTAGGCTATTGATGTTCATGGAATTCCATTTGAGAGTCACTGCAGCAAATGGAACTCTGTCTCTATAACTTTGCCATCTGAAAGCCACTTGCTGGTTATCTTCTTTCAAAATAAGGGACATTTGTTGGACCAGAGGCTAATCTAACCCAATAGTAAAACCACTCTAAAAAATGTTGGTTTATCTCACTGGCTATCGAGATACAAATACTACGTAATTAATACTAACTCAACGGTTGGGATTATTGTAGTTTAGTCAGTAGTCGGTAGGAAGCAGATCTCGTTCATGAACAAATAACCGTACTTTAAGATGCTCCTTGGATGTGCATGTTAGTGAGAAGAGTAGGGTCACACACAAAGCGGCAAAATAAATGGAGAAAAAAATCAAATACCCTCTCTCTTCACGTTAGAATCCATCCAGAAACATCATCTGGTTCAGATACTGATGTTCATATGAGTGAGTGTATGCACAAATACGTGTGTCCACCCTGAACTCCTTTCCTGTCCTGCCTCCGTTGCCGGAGGAAGAGCCTGGGACACAGCCAGCTGAAGCACAAGAAGAATCGCCGATGTGCAGTGAACTGAGAGCTATCTGTGCCACAAATACCAAATTACTGCCAACATCCTTTTTTCTTACAGTGTCCCTGATATGACGGACAATATTACATTTCGATGATTTCAGCGACCTTAAATCTAGATCCTGCTGTAATCATGAGCAACAAAGGAACAACCTGAGCTGTGCTTGCACTGATGATGTTTCTTCTCTCCTCCCATCTACTGATATTTTCAGTACTCCACTCCCTTAGGCAGAGTCCTAGGATCCACCAGACAGCCAGGAAAGGAAGAGAATGAATGGAAAGGGGCATCCCCAGGCTTGCACCATAATCATCCCCTCTGTATTGCCATCCCCGCTATGATGCCCGGTATGAAACTTGGCAGCAGACCAGGGTAAGACAACTATTCTGCCCCTCCAGTCAACGAGAAATAACAATGTGGTTCACTGCAAAGCACCCAGGTCTGCAGTCCCATCACTAACCACCTGTGCATTTCTGGCAAGTCGCTCAACCTTTCTGGGTCAGTTTTCTTATCAGTCAAATGGCACACGTGGAGACGGAGTGCTGGTGGGAGCCCAGGGCTTTCTCCTCAACATCTGGGTCCTCCCGGCATTGTCAAAGTGAGTGGCCTCTGGATGGACAGTTGACAGATCGGTTTGCCTACGTTTCTGGTCAGGCACAGTCTAGGCACTGGAATGTGGAGACAGCCTTAAAGATTTTCTGGAAAGGATCTTAAACTATCTTTTTAAAGAGAAAACAAGGTCAGAAATAAGGCCTCAAAAGAGAAGTGGAGAGGCCATCAGAGAGAAGGGAGGGCTGTTAAAAATGTGAAGAAGTGAAAACTGCTTGACTGGGAAATTGCTGATAGAAACCACCTCTTAGCCCTGAAACTAAATTGCCACTGTGATAGAGGTACAGTAAAGGTAAAAGAAGCCTACACAGGAGCCAATGGGAGGGCTCTGTGAGGCAGACACATTGACCTCCACCAAGGGAGCCAAGCAGGTGCTCGTGCGGAGTAAAGAGACTCCAATGTGAACACCCAGCAGAATAAAGATCAGTGCAGAGTGCAGTCTACTAACTTACTCTGGAAACGACGTTAGCATCAGACCAATTCTCTCCCCAATACTGTTCAAAGAAAAAGTTGCTCTGCTGGTTACAAAAAGAAAAAGGCGGGGTGGTGCCTGGCTGGCTCAGTCAGTAGGTCATGCAACTGCTGATCTCAGGGTTGTACATTTCAGTCCCACAATGGGTGTAGAGATTACTTAAAAGTAAAATAAAAATCTTTAAAAAAAAAAAAAAAGAAAGAAAGAAAAGAAAAAGGCAAAAAAAAAAAAAAGGATAAAACCAAATCATCAAAACCTTTTCAAAAACCTTACTTAGATGGCCAGCAGTAATTATGCACACAATTATTAAGACACATTTATAGAAACGATACAACCAAGATAAGTCCATTCAAAGAAATAATCTTTAATTGTAAGGAGGAGAAGTAACTTGGTGTTAAAGTAACTACGATCAAAGTGGGTTCTATCTAATCTTCACTAAAAGAGCTATTTATTCCATGCTAGAAAAACAGTGGGAACAGTTTTACTCACCTCTCTTCCCTGATGGATTCCAAGAATTTGGAAGCATTGGGTAATGGAAAAGGCCATAGTGTTACAAAGCATTTTAAAAAGAGGTCATTATAATAATTTTATACTTCAGCATATAGTAGAGTGATATTTATGAGCTTTAATTATCCATCTCGTCAACCATATTTTTGTGGATTACAAAATATTATTTACATTTTAATTATATTTGAATACATTACCTTTAACAAGCATTTAGTGACTGCGTGGAGTAGACAACACTTAATCATTGCATTTAAAAGACAGGAGAGTAATTATTTTCCTTATGAGTACAGGAAAATTAAATGTTATTTTTGTGAAATGTAGGGGAATATTAGATGTACCCATTTAGGTGAAATACACTGAAGCTGAATATCCAATCAGAAATATTTTTTAATTCAAAAATGTCTAACACTCTGATGCGAATGCCTTTTAACAAAAGACAAAGACATCACATATATATATCTCAGCATATCATCATTTTCATTGTAGCATAGCAGTAGTACTAGCCTAGAGAAGATCCTCATGGGGATTCATTTCACATTATTGAAGCAGCTGTTTCTTCAGTTTAAAATAAAATATCCATAACAAGTTCACACATGACAGATGTAAGGTAAAAACTAGATTCCATAGTGTGAGCTAAAAGCAGATGTTTTGAATGATCATATTTATAATCAGATACCATAAATCTTAGTTACCTATAGTAAGGTTTCCTGAATATTCTTTTTTAAGAATTTGCTTAAAATGTACTTCCTATAGTTTCTCGTATTTTTAAGAACTTGGCCTCATTACATATAAATGTTCTATAAAATCTTATGTATCTGGGCTTTTAAAAAACTCTTGCCCATTTCATGTGCTTCCTCAAGAATAAAAGCACTGTTAAGGCCCTGAAATTTATTATACTTACTTAAATCCATATATTTTCCAAACTGAATTCAAAGTCATAAAATTCTTTTTTTTTTAATTTTTAATTTTTAATGTTTATTTTTGAGAGACAGAGCAGGAAAGGAGGAGGGGCAGAGAGAGAGGAAGACACAGAATCTGAAGCAGGCTCCAGGCTATGAGCTGTCAGCACAGAGCCCGACGTGGAGCTCAAACTCACAAACTGTGAGATCATGACCTGAGCCGAAGTCAGAGGTTTAACCGACTGAGCCACCAAGGTGCCCCCTTTTGTTTTGTTTTTTTTTTAATACGCTCATGACTATTAAAAAGAGCAGCAGCTTTAAGTCTTAGAATAAGCAGTTGGCCCGGTGAAATACCACTCTACAGGGTGAATGTTAATACACAATTAAAACTTTTAACACTATAAAGAATGCAGGTTTAGTGAAAATTTAGAGAAAAGTTTGATGGTAAGAATAAAAGACTAATTATCAGTCATGTAGTTATCCATGTCTTCTACTTGATTTTGTTATAGTTTATCACTACTTTTCCTTTTGCATCTTGATTAATTTCCATTTCTAAACTAAAGCCATCCCAGCATGGGGGAGACGCAAGGAATCCGGCATCAGGAGATGGGTTTGTGTTCCAGCTCTGCTTCTGATTACCTGTACGTGTTTGGCAGATCCCATAAGTTCTCCCGTGTTCCTCACAGAGTGACTGTTGTCAGGAACAGATAATAAATTATATACATCTACTGTCCCTCTGTAACATACAGGAATTGGATACCCAGGAAATGCACATACATTCTCAGTTTTTCTTACAGGTAGATGGCTAGCTACCTATCAAAGTCTACGGGCAGGCCACTTCTTCAGTGCTATTCCCACTATGGCAAAGCATCACGTGCAGCTTTATAGGAGAGTTAAAGCAAGTCGTCACCTCTGCATGATGCTCTTCATTCTGCTGTAAGACTTCTATGCAGAGCTCTGCTAGGTGAAGGACCTCTTCCAGCTTTCTGGCAGGAGTTGCCTGGTTCATGGTCTCTATGTTAAAAAGAAATCGTGATAATGTTACCTTGAAAAGAAAAAGCCAAACATACTCCAATATGTAATGAGGAGATCAGGGTGTTGAAGTAGAATAGAAAGCATATTTTTGAGAAATAAGAGATGCAAAAAATACAAATAAATACATTCTTAAAAAAAAAACAAAAACAGCTCACCAGATTGTAGAAAATATTTCCCTCACAAAGCAATCACAGAACTGCAAGTGCTTTGCCATTTAATATATAAGAACAGGTGCATCAGCACATTAGATGCTCAACTTCTGCAACAAACAAGTTACTATTCTCCTCAAGGTCAGAAACACAAAGAGAGACGATACTATAGTCTTTTCCTTCTCTCTGTATTGTATTATCAATACAATACCATTCTCACCAGATGAGTTATTCCTGACATTAGCAAAAACCATGGTTTTTTGTTGCCATTTAAATTCTCAGCCTGAAATGTTTATAGTTTACATTGATCTTAAATTCAAGAAATATAAAGCCACCTAAAACAATTTGGACATCCTGCGATTAACTGATTCCTCCCCCTCCCCCGCCCCATCCTTCCATGTCTGCCATTATGCCACCCACTGCCCTCCTCCAACTGGAGAGGGGTGGGGAGGAGTTCTTTGAAGCTGAAGGTTCTCTCAGCATTAGGGAAACTGGTATAAAAAGGCAAGGCCACAATAAGATTCAGTACAGCTACCTGAAATTCAGCAACAGAGAAGGAAAAGCAGTTGATTTTAGAGCTACAACAAACTGGCAGAAATCAGCAGTGCCTCATATAATGAAACTGTTTCAAACTGAATGTGAAGAACAGAGTTTCGAACAAGCACACTGAAGATAAACACTGTCCTACGTTCATGGACTCTTTGTCCCAGTAAGGAGGTTGTAAAGAAGGGAAATAAAATTTTCAGGAAAAGGGCTTTTTCTTTTTAAAATGTTTATTTTGAAAGAGAGAGAGGGTGAGCACACGAGTGCACAAGGAGCAGGGGAGGGGCAGGGAGCAAGGGGAGAGAGAATCCCAAGCAGGCTCTGCACTGTCAGCATAGAGCCTGATGTGGGGGCTCTATCCCACAAACTGGGAGACCAAGACCTGAGCCAAAATCAAGAGTCTTACACTTAACTGCCTGAGCCACCCAGGCGCCCCGAGAAATGGCTTTTTTCTGCGGAACCTAAGGAGTTCTGATTTTTGGCAATGGATATTTTCCTTCAACTTCTTCCTAAAACTTTAGCCTTAAACTTGAAAGACACTCTTCCAATTGCTCTTATTTCCAAGGGCTGTACAATGAGGCAGTGAAACACTGCTTACGGCTGGTGCTTGCTCATTAAACATTTATTATAAGCGTACTACAGGTCACAGTGTGATAGATGTGGGGGTTTCCATCCCCCAACCCTGCACTCATTCTCCTAAACTTCCCTGCAGGATGGAAAGCCACCGCTTGTCTGTGACAGGGGTCAAGAGCAGAAAGCCAGTCTGCCAAACACCACATAATTGAGTGTCCCTACATGTTCTTAAGCTGTGAGGAGGAGGGGGTGTAAGCCATGTCCCTGATCTGTAACAACTCAGACTCCAAAATCACTACTGAAAAGGATCCTTAGACATCAACAATCCAATCTTCCACCTGTTTCACGATCACTTCAAAATCCTCAAAAGAGGGTGAAGTCAAGGAGATCATGGCTTTGCACAATGATCTCCTCCATTTGGGGGCAGCTCTAGCTACTACAGTCTGATGAGAAAGACAAGCTCCTTAAGAAAAGTTTGAAAACAACGCAGAGCAAACACAGCAGTAATGTAGATGTGAGAGCAGCCGAGAACAGGTGGGTTTGGAGGGAGGAATCAGCAGGAAGGTAAGCAGAACCTGAAGCAGGTCCTAAAGGAGTAACAAATGACCTGGTAGGTAGAGGACAGGTTTCTAGAAATGTCTCTATGACAGAGAGGTGCATTTCAGAGGAAGATAATGATTACAAATGTTACCATTTATTGAGAGTCAATTATGTGTCAGGCATATAGCGCCAGGCACTTTCCATGCATCACCACACTAATTTCCCTAACAGCTTTGTTTGGTTATTTCTTCATCTAACTTACAGATAAGGAAACAAGCCTGGAAGGATGAAGTGCAACAGCTAGCAAGTGGAAAAGGGGAGAACTGAACTTAATGTGGGCTCTTACCACTTCTGCTTTGCCCCTGCCTGGCTGGAGTGCAAACATGCAGGAGAATAATAGGTGATGAGTTTGGGCTCGGACTGTGGCAGGCTTTAAGTAAGATCATAAGTACACTGGATAACTATATCCTACGTATAACACAGCAAGCGTTGCTTTGCAAGGCTTCAGATTAAATTGATTTTAGGAAAATGTATTTGTGGTTGTGCAGAAAAAGGAAGGATTGGTGAGGCTGTGTGACCAGGATTCCAAGGGTCAGGTCTAGCAATATGGAGAACTATGGGAAGATGGTAAGAGGAGGGCGCAGGGATGCTTTGAAGAACAAATTTGCAAGCCCTTGAAAGTTACTAGAAATTGCAGGCCAGAGAGGAGAATGACTCTGAGGTTTGGAGACTGTGTGGCTCAGGAAATGAGGAATGCATGGTTGTAAAACCAGGGAATGGGTCTCCAATGGGGCGTCCTATATATTTTAGGACTGCCATATATGTATCAGTTAATGATTCTAAACTAAAAAGACAACTAAGCCATGTAAAATCTGCCCACACAGGGAGTTAAGACATCTGGATTCTCTGCCTAGAAAACCCCTACTCATCATTGAAGATAACAACTTTAATGTTGCCTTAAATGTGGGACCTTCTTAAAGTTCTAGGGCTGAATGAGTTACTCCTCCCTCCGAGTTCCCCTCTTAGGGGCTTATGAGTCTATGCCCAGATCCAAGTCAGAAACTAGATCTCATTATCTTGTACCCTCAATATTTTGAATAGGCTTTGGACCATCACAGATAACTAATGAAAGTTTATTGACGATGCAAGAATATACCTTTTTGGGAAAAACTGTGTTAAAAGTAAATACCCAAATCACTTAACTTTGTGTACGACTGCAAATTGCTCCTGTCACTAACATGACAAGGGTGACAGAATCGGCAAGTCCACCAATGAAATGTGGCTGCAGTTTGAGAATGCTCAAAAATCTGATGAATGCTGTATTCTTAAAGAAAGACATATTTGTAAAAGGGTTATCAAAATAATTTTTAATTCTCAAGAGCATATCACTTATATTCCTTAATTTTTTCATCTTTAGATTGAAGGTATTGAATTAAGTTGAGGATTCTCAACCCAAGGGATTTAGAGATTAGGAACAGGTTTTAGGGCACAGCCTTAAAATTATTTGCTAAGTTTTGGGTATGAAGGCATTGCGGGGAGAGAAGGATCATACCTTTCAGGTTCTCAAAGTGGTTCATAAACTAAACAAATGCTAAGAGTCACCAAATCCTATAATCTCTACAATTCCTTCTAACTAAGAAATTCTATGCTTCCTATAAACATAAATGTTGGGCTTTCTCTACATTGGATTGTGTTAAACATATTTCTATGTTTATATCATGTGTTTTTCATAAGGAAATAGAAAGGCAACAAAATTTATTATCACAAAAGAACTTACTTTCCTACCTTCTTTATTACATTATTTACTGAATCCTTACAACCATTCTGCAAGTTAGAAAATAATGGCCCCCATTTCCATATTAAGAGAGTCCTTGGAGGGGTTAAAGAAGGTGTCCAAGGTCATACAGGATACCGGCTGAGAATGGATTAAAATCTTACCTCTGATGTCAGGTAAGCGGCAATAACACAAGGACTGAATCCTTTTTAATTTTCAATTCTTTGAATAGGAATCACACACACCCTCGACTGACTGTATACGTTCAATAGAAGCTTCTGAAATGGCTGCAGGTTTGAAGAGTTTATTAAGTCACCATATCCTTAGCCACAAGTATGCAACAATGGAAAATAATCACAGAAAGAACCTGAAAACTTGTTTCTGTTTACAGGTGACTATGTCAAAACCAGCTTTTACATTTGACACTATCTTAAGTAAAAACTTGGAGAGTACCCTCCTTCTGAAACTTAAAAACAGTTTAAAACATTTTATTTTTTCCAGACTAAATTTACTGAGAAGAGCAGAACTTTGTACTTGAACATAATGGCCACTCTAATACTTTAAATAAATAGCATTTTTATCAAGTACACTGTATATACCATCTCTGGCTGTCACTCATTTGACTACAGCCAAGAAGTTTAATGCATGTCTATAGTCAGAACTCTATTAGATAACAAGGTTATCAATGGCTCCATTACAAATCTGAACACTGAATATTTGAGAATTCCTCCTCGAAATGTTCACTTTCTGTAACATCTTCACAGCATTACATATGTCTCTATATTCTTCAAGCTTCGCACCAAGCTGATGATTGTTGTAATACATTTCAAATAGTGTCATTTGAAACAAATATGCCCAAAGTAGCAAGGTTGCTTGATGACTTTTCAATGCACTGCTCTTGGGGACAAGCTTTCTTCATTTTGCACCACTTTTAATTTTCTACAGTTAACACTCCCTGACTGGTCAAAGCAATTCCTTTTCATTATAGCTCTGTACATTGAAGAAAATATCTCAGCAGAAAAAAGGTAAGGAGGTAGAGAAGACAGCTTGACTATTTTGCTTTAGCAGGCTTTAGGCTTTAATTCTGTTCCCTATTGCATACTCTTAGCATATTCTCCCCAGCTGCCTCCCTTCTAGCCGTTTCCTGTCAAAATCCTTAGTGGTGGACACACAGTGATGCTCAGAGTGAAGGTTGCAAGGGAACCTGGGGAGAAGACCAGTAAGATCATTTCAGTCCCCCCTTTCCCCCATATAGGATATGGAGAAATTTGTAAGGTATTTGACCTTAAGTCTTAACAGACTTATATCTATACTTGCAACCAAACAATAAAGATGGTGTTGGATAAAGGGACTATGGCAATAATGCTACCATAATACTTCTCTCCCTTGCATCTAGGTCATGATAACCAGCTAGAGTACGTCAAAAAGTAATTCCTATATACGAACTAAGATTTCTTGCCTGGTTCCTCAACATCCCCAGATTTTGTGACCCTGAATTTGAGTCAACATTTATTGCCTGGAAGGTAGTCTACTAACAACTAAGGGGATATGATGATGAACAAGGTAATATTTCAGGCTTCAAAGAAGTTATGTGTCTTTCTCTCTTGGCAGATTATATGGTATAGAGGATAGTTCTATACCATAGGTTTTTGGTCAATATGAGGAAGTTCTGCCATAAAGCTCTGATACAGAGGGAATTAAGTGGACTCAACATGCAAGAAAAGCATTATTATCTTGCAAGAAATATGATCAAAGATACGTCAATAGGAAGGCTTTAAGTTGCTCATAGGTAACATAAGGAGATCTTCAGAAATAAAAGCTTCTTTTAGTGAGTCTGTGAGGTCAGAAACTTTAGATCAGAGAAAGTCAGCAGCAGTCTAACTGCTTTACATATAGTGTAATCACGATTTCAGGAATGGAATTTAGGGATTCATCACTTATACGTAACACTTATATATAACAGTGCTCATCCCAACAAGTGTCCTCCTTAATGCCCATCGGCCATTTAGCCCATCCCCCTCCAGCAACCCTCAGTTTGTTCTCTGTATTTAGGAGTCTCTTATGGTTTGTCTCCTTGTTTTTATATTATTTTTGCTTCCCTCCCTTTATGTTCATCTGTTTTGTATCTTAAATTTCTCATATGAGTGAAATCATATATTTATCTTCCTCTGACTTATTTTGCTTAGAATATACTCAATTCCATCCATGTTGTTGCAAATGGCAAGATCTCATCACTTTTGATCGCTAATATTCCATTGTATATACATACCACATCTTCTTTAGGCATTCATCAGTCTATCAACATTTGGGCTCTTTCCATACTTCGGTTATTGTTGACACTGGGGTGCACGTGCCCTTTTGAAACAGCACTCCTGTATCCTTTGGATAAATACATCATAGTTGCAACTGCTGGGTCGTAGGGTAATCCGATTTTTAATTTTTTGAGGAACTTCCATACTGTTTTCCAGAGTGGCTGCACCAGTTTGCATTCCCACCAAGAGGGCAAGAGGGTTCCTCTTTGCATCCTTGCCAACATCTACTGTTGCCTGAGTTGTTAATTTTAGTCATTCTGACAGGTGTGAGGTAGTACATCATAGTAGTTCTGATTTGTATTTCCCTTGGCTCAAGGAATGTCTACTGACTCTAGTCTGTCCCTAATTGTAACCTTAACTCTTATTGGTGTTTATGTTCTCCCACTTTGCATGATCCAGACTGATGACTCAATTGGAAAGTCTAAAATTTATTGAGGTCTTCTGACCTATCCTCTGGCTCTAGCACAGCAACCTGTGGTGAGTGAGAGTGCCAGAGCCTAACACGACCAGGCTTCTTCGAGTCCTAATCCCAGCCAGATCTCCATGCTCATGGGATTTCTCATCCTGAGAGCGAAAGGTGGGTAAGAGAGCAAATTCTTCCTTATTAGGCAAAACTCCGTCTTGAAACCTGTCTGCCACTTTCAGAACTCGTGACTAGATGACTCTGGGGGGAACTCCTGAGTTAGCCACGTAGAGGAAACAGGGTAGAACATGCTAAGAAGACTGCCTCAGAATCTAGGGGAGAAGCAGTTTCTAAAACTAAACTCTACTTCCCCAACTCTTCAGGGCCAACCTGACTCAACCTTGCCCAGTATCTGACTCCCCAAGACGTGGTACTCTCAGCTAATGCAAGAGAATAGCATTAACATGGATCCCTTCCTGGATTGTCTGATGGCAACCTAAATGTTAGTACAGTTTTGAGAGTGCTGGAATACATCCATCGCTGCAATCGATGACTGGAATAGCTTCCGTATAGATCTGTGGTTCTCAGCTTCGGCATGCACCAGAACCTCCCGGAGAGCTTGTTAAACACGGATTCCCTGGCATCACCCTCTGAATTTCAGATTCCATAGATCTTGTTTGGGACCCAAGAATCTGCATTTCCTACAAGTTCCTAGGAGTTGCCAATGATGCCGCTTTGGGGAATGCACTTTGAGAACTACCAGTGTTTATGAAAAACAAACATATACCACGGTGACCCGTAGGAACTTCAGATTATTTCGTTTACCTGAAATCAAGCTACCTCTTTGTATAAATTTCATTTTAGGGAAAAAAAAAGGTGACTTTTTCTGTAGAATCTGAACACATCTTACTTTTCTGTCATGTTATTCAGTAGGATGGTGTACATATTTGAACAATTCCGTGTGAATGAAAATATCTGGAATGTTATGGCCTCCCTACAGCTGTTTAAAATCCCTGAGAGTACTAATACCATGGATGTTTGAAAACAATAGGTCTGTGGCCTAATTCCAAGAATCCCTTGGGTATTAACTTCCTTAATAACCCTGCCATTTAAAGCAACAGTTGCAGTTAATACCTCTGGAATTAACCATGCTAATGATACAGCACTTTGGAGTAATTGTTCTGTTGTGACAGTCACATTAGCTACTTTACCTGGATTATCTCTCCCCTCAGTAAATTCATTTTTAAGCCAATGGTCAACTCTGGATCAAAGGAGATTGGCCACTGGAGTATAGGCCCATAGCAGCCAGAATGGACCCAAACCGAACAAATGCAGAAGCCAAGAACAAGTGGAGATTCAGGGGTAATGGGCCATAAAAAGATACATATGTGAGGTAGACATCAGTGAGGTTTTGTGAGACTTTCTTCAGGAGGAATACGGCAACATAGTCTCCTCTTAAGATCTTAAAATAAGGGGTGATGGTGATGGAATCAGAGAAACATTAGTAGGCTTAAATTGTCACAGGCTTTTATAGTTATGTGATTTGTAAGAGTGGAGAAACACAGACACCTTGGCTTGATTTTATTAAAGTTGTCCTTTTAGGGGCGCCTGGGTGGCTCAGTCAGTTGAGCATCTGACTTCGGCTCAGGTCATGATCTCATGGTTGGTGAGTTTGAGCCCTGCATAGGTCTCTGTGCTGACAGCTCAGAACCTGGAGCCTACTTCGGATTTAAAAAAATAGAGCTTAAAAGTTTTAAAAAAATAGAGTTGTCTTTTTAACTATTGTGACGCTGGCTTTCAAGTTTGTGAAGAAGGAAGATCCAGGATCTCACAGGAAAAAAAAATATCTTCATAGGATTGCTGGCTGAGAGGACTATGAAGGCTTGACAGAGAAAAAAAACTTTCTGCAATGTTTATTTAACTCTGTTTAGCTCTGGTTAGAAATATGTTGCAGGATTTTAATGACAGCATAAAATTTTTCCATGGAGAATTCTGCCTAACTGTGTAACAGGGGTTTTCCTAAAGACTGGTCTTTGTATCTATCCCGTTATATAGCCTATACATCTATCATACATATATCTCACACACACTGATATATATTCAGCAGCTGAAACTGATAAATGGTCTCCTTGGTTTCAGTGCTCCTTATCCTCTCAACAGAATTCAGATTCAGAAATTGATCTCAGTTATAGTAACTGCCAGGCCAGTACTAAATTATCACATAATTAAGGGCTATAGCATCTTAAATTTCATGCCTAGTTCTTGTCTTCTAATTACATTTACTTAAAGTAGCGTTTTCTTGGTCATTTGTTACATTCACACGTCAAAGAAGTACCATCACACCTCCACTCTCCCATCCTCCTCCTGCCCCTTAAACTCTCTTTCATTCTCAGGGAGAAGGTCTGCCCGTGAACAGTCAGGCAAAGCAGGATCCCAGAGGTAGTGGTGATGACGGGCAATGAGGAGGGTGAAAAGTCAGGACTGCAGAGGCTGGCCAGTGGGAGGCAAGCTGAAGAAGGAAAGAGAACAGTATGAAAGATCTATTTTGAAAAGATTTGTAGCCTTGGGTACTAAGAAATGAGTCAAAGATCTTGATGTCTGTATGTATCTCTGTCTCCTTTGAGATATAAACAAGATGGGGTAGGGCAGCCAACTAATGCGTTAGTGGTGATATCTGATGCTTAGATTTGGAGAATGTCTCCTACTTGGACAAGTGTAAAGACCAGGTGTAGAGAGGTGGGTTGGGCTTGGTGATATCTTGAATGTTTCTACAATTTTAACATCCTGGGTCTGCCAGCCACTGTGAAAATGTGTGTAAACAAAATGCCTCTGGGGTATTTTTACAGGTTTATCCTTTTGAAATAAAAAAGGATCTGGCATTACAGACACTCATTAGGCCTTTTAATTTAGCTCTTGAAGCTATATGGCCACTTATAGGTCATATAGTTACGGCCGATAGGTAATAACCTCTGATTTCTAAAACTATTCACCTGTCCAGGCTCCGAGTACTTACAAACTCTATTGAGCTATCAAGAGGTGAAATCTGTCAGTTTGCATTACTCTGGTTTTGTCCAACTGGAAAAGACTTTTTAATACATCTAAACTACTCAGATTAACAAGGTGCTGCAGGAGCCACAGGGCTATATGTCACTTGGTTTACCTGTTGACACACGTTAGTAAATAAATGAAAAGGTCACCAATCAGTGGGTTTCAAACTATGGATTTAGAGAATGATAAATTCTACCAAATGGCTCATAAGAAAACTTGCTATTCCAAGGCTGCATTTATCTGTGCACCACATTCCATGTGAAAGTAAAAAAAAAAAATAAAACATGACACATTGTCAAGTGAGCTGAGTAAACTGACATCCTTTTTGAGACCTTTTAGGGAACAGGTGTTGAACACTTGTAATGAGATTTCCATGCATCTTTGGAGGAAGGAGAGAAGGCTTTAGCAAGAGCTGTTCAGAGTGTTAGAGATCATGGCTGAGGGAATAATTCCTGGTAAGGGGCACACTGAAGGAGACATTACATAAATGCTTGGTTTTTCTCAGGAGGTGCTTATGTTCTGGTTAAGAATTTCTACAGAAGGCAAATATTCATCAAAGAGAAGGTTTTGGGGGAAGATAATGTTTTTCCAGCTCGTGGGCAATCTGGGATATATTCAATTAAGTACTCTTGATGCATTATTTTGTGTAGCTCCCTTATATTATCTTCTGAATCTTTTCTCTCTTGCAACTGGGAATCAGTAGGATTCATGGAAGCTTTCAGGGCATCATTTCAGAGCGGTCAAGTATTTTTCTCAAGGATAGATGGTTAGCTGACAATTCTATGTAGAAAATGAAGGGGCGCCTGGGTGGCGCAGTCGGTTAAGCGTCCGACTTCGACCAGGTCACGATCTCGCGGTCCGTGAGTTCGAGCCCCGCGTCAGGCTCTGGGCTGATGGCTCAGAGCCTGGAGCCTGTTTCCGATTCTGTGTCTCCCTCTCTCTCTGCCCCTCCCCCGTTCATGCTCTGTCTCTCTCTGTCCCAAAAATAAATAAACGTTGAAAAAAAAAAATTAAAAAAAAAAAAGAGAAATACCAGGGAGCCTGGGTGGCTCAGTCAGTTAAGCGTCTAACTTTTGACTTTGGCTCAGGTTATGATCTCGTGGTTGTGAGATCAAGCCCCACGCTGGGCTTTGAGCTGATAGCTTGGGGCCTGCCTGCGATTCTCTCTTCCTCTCCCGACTCGTTCGCTCTCAAACTTTCAAAAAAATAAAGAGAAACACTAAATCCATAGCAGTAGACATTTTCTTCATTACATTGAGGTTTCTGATCTCTCTGGAGGCCATGCTTCCACCAGAAAGGGATTGTTTATTTTTTGTCCATTTAGTAAGCCCTTCTTTCTAGCATCATCTTCGAAACAGTCCATCCTTTCCCCACTGGTTTATGGTCCGTTTTATTATGGATGAAGCACAGCAGGCTCCCATCGGTACATGAGCCTGTAGACTCTTCTTCACAGGCTTTGGTGATAGTTTTGTAATCTTAGTGTCGGCCAAGGCAAGTCTCCATGCGTTTTATTTTAAGTTGACTTATTCAGTATCCTTTATTCTTCCACTTATATTTTCAATTTATCACGTTCTTAAAAAAAAAACCTCTGGAATTCCAACAGACACTGCAATTAATTTATACATTTGGGGGGAGAGTTTAAATATCATACTGTCAAGTCCTCTCTCTTAAGGGCAAGGACTATCTTACATCTATTTAGATCTCTCTTTATGACCTCTGAGTTTCAAAATTTTCTTTAGAGGTCTAGGAAGTTTTGCATGTTTTTGGCAAAGTTAATTCCTGGATGTTTGGTGGTTACTGTAAAAGATACTTTTGGTTAATATTTTCTAGGCAGTTAACTGATGGTGGTTAGTGGTTTCTAGGCAGTGGTTCTCTGACTGTGGTTTGCAGACCACCGCAGATCCCCAGGACCTTTCAGGGATCTGTGAGTGCAAAAGTATTTTCATAATAATACTGAAATGTTTTTGCCTTTTTGACTTAGTTAATCTTCACAGTGATGGTACAAAAGCAGTGGCAGGTAAAACTCTTGTTACCTTAGCATGAATCAAGGCTGTGGTGCTAAATTATAATCACTGGGTTCTTTACCCCCGTGCATGCAAGAAAAAAGCCAGTTTTACATACAAAAGTCCTTGATAAAACAGTAAAAAAAAAAAACCACCCATTTTATTGAATCTCTCCCCTTGAGTATACATTTTTAAATATCGTCTGTGACAAAATGAGAACTTGGTATTAGGCACATCTGCATACTGAAGCGTAATGATTGTCTAAAGTAAAAGTGTGTGCTTGTTTCAGTCTAGGCTGAACTGTTTTATTTTCAGAGAACCATTTTTTAGTTGAAAAGCCTACCGATGGACAAAAATATGGTTATTCAGACTTGGGGATATTTGGTAGACGTTTTCTGAAAAATTAAGTACCTGTCACTTAAATAGTATTTGTTGCTAATGATAAAATTAAAGCTTTCAAGGAAAATTAGAATTTTAGTAAGCCTGTATCTGTCATGCACTTGACAGCTTCCCAAGGCTTTGAGACTTTTCTGATGATATTAACAAGGGTGACTTTATTATACTTGTTAACACTAAGAGTATCTTAACTCAGTGGACCAAATGATTAGTACATGGTGTTAAAAAATCATGCATGGTGAAAAACGCATTCAAAGTACATGATGAACCAACTGGATTTAATAGCATGAAAAATTCATTGATAGGCTTTCAGATTCGACATTGCAATTAACCCATAAGAAATTATCACTTGCCAAGCTTTAGTATAACACAGAAGAAAACCCACAATTATCTAAAAAGTCTATTAAAATACTTTCCCCTTTTCCCACTGCAGATCAGTATATGTCGATTTTTAAAAAACATGTATCAACCAAAATAACATATTGTCATAGACTCAGTGTGAAGTGCCTATGAGAATCCAGCTGTCTTCTATGAAGACAGCCATTAAAGAGGTGTGCAAAAAATTTTTTATAAAGCTATTTATGTTGACAGGTAATGGGTTTGCTATTGCTATTTGTAAAGAGTAATATTTTATGAATTTCTCTATGTTTTTCTTCTAGTATGGTAAATACTGGTAAACAACCTATCTGAACAAAAGCTTTTTGGGATCTGAATTTTTAGAGTGTACTAAGTTTGTGAGACTAAATTATTCGAGAACTACTGGTGTAGAGAGAGGCTATGGATTTTAGCAGGCTGATTTTATAGCTGGCAACCTGGCTGAACACTTACATATAAAAGGTTCTATGTAGATCCTGTTGGATTTTCTAGGCAGATGGTCATTTCATCTGCAATGATGGTTTTATCTCCTCTTTCCATTCTTTGGATTTACTTTTTTCATTTCTTTCATGCTGTCCAAGACTCCCAGTGTTGTGACGATACTGGAAGTAACTATCACAAACCCTAGTGGGAATGCCTCTAACTTCCTTCATTATGTAAAACATTTGGTGTAGGTTTTTTTTCCATATGGGTTTTATAAAGCTAAGAAATTCCAAGATGCTCACAGTATAATTTTCCACATACTTTTTTTTTTTTTACGTCTCTTGAGGTAGGATTTTTGCTTTTAGTTTGTTTGCTAATGCTGAACTCCTTTTATATTTCTGGGATAAACCCCGTTGATTATTTTCCCAATAAACTGTTGGATTCTGTAGGCTTATACTTAGGGGTTTTGCATATATAGGCTCACAATGAAATGGGCCTGTAATAACGTTCTTTTGTTCTACTGCCTTTACCAGGTATGGAAATTAAGATTGTATTTGCCTCATGAAATGGACTGGACAGGATTCATTCATTTTCCACTTCACTGAACTTATTTTGGATAGGAGTTTTTCCTTAAAAATATGGTAGAACTCACCTCCAAAACCAACCAGGCTTAGGGATCTGGGAAAGGGAGGGTTTTCACAACCATTTCAATTACTTTAAAACTTAATAGCCTGAGTCTCATTTCTTGTCTTGACCACACCAATATAGGTTTTCAAGAAATGTAATCAATTTCATCTAGACTTTCAATTTTTGTCTTTGTTCATAATACTCTTCCATTATTTTCTATACCTCTTGTGTCTCTAGTTATTTTTCATATTATATTTACCTGAATTTTTTTCATAACCAGTCTGATGGAAGTCTATCTTACTCTTTCTATTCTCCACATCACTTTGCTTTCTTTTTACACTGTCTACATCTTCACCTTTCCTGCTGCTCTCACTAATCTCCCAGATGACAAGCTCTCCAGCTGTATTCATCCTGTATCCAATGTTTCTTACCATATTATTTTCATACCTAATGTTTCATATTCAATATTTCCAATTGGTTTCTGACTTCTTGTTCCTGCATATTTCTAGAATCTTCCAATATATCCTTGAGTATATTACGCTTAAGGTAAATTTTTGCTCCTAAGAATAGTAAGTTCTAGATGACACATATCATTTAGTTTACTGTCTTTTATAAGGGGCTGTAACTCCTCAGGAGTCCATTTTGACTTGAAAGCTCATGGTCATTGGAGAAACTCAGGATGGAATGATAGGCAGGTGCTTGCCTGTGTGTCCTTTGAGGACAGAGAAACTTAGGCTTTGGAGTAGAGGATCCCAGAATACAAGACCAATACTACTACTAATTTCCTTTTGCTACTAACCCATTAGGCAACTTCTAAGGACATGGATTCACTGTTAATCTGCTAGATTCAAAGCTGCAGTACTTGACCAAAAGTCTCCTTAGGTTGTAAACCACTAGGCTAGACGTTGGGATACAGAGGACTGAAGGCATGACTGCCTGAGAGTGGCTCAGCTCATTCCAGTTTTCAGCTCATGGCAGCACAGCTGGGCCCAGTTTTGATAAAGCCACAGATAACAGCCATCTGGCCTACTGCTACCAACTCCAAAGGCAAAAGGAACTGATGGTCTCAAGGCAACGACCCTTCACTCCCTCTCTGCTCAGCCATACTCCAGGCTAGAACTCTCCACAAGACAGACTGGGGACTGGCAACCAAACTCGTTGGAGCAGACAAGTGAAGTGAAGGTGACTGAAATGAATGTGAGCATAAGCTGCTCTTTGGATGGCAGATGGCAAGCAATGGAAGATCAGGGTAAAGCTGCTTTATTTATGGAGATACCATGGTTATAGATGGAAATGAAGTATGTAGAAGGAAGATGGGGGAACTAACCACAGGAGAAAGAAGAGAGATATGATGGAGTAAATTCCACCCAAAAAGAAGTAGGTGCAATTGAGATCAATATCACAGGTTGGATGAGTCTACCTTGAAGAGGAAGATACCTCATCCCTTGATGCTGGAGAACAGGAGACCTGGGTGGGTGGGGATGCCAAGAAGTTTATAGGTATAGAGCCTACAGAGCTGAGGATTACTATGCTTCCAAGGTGGAAAAGAAGGGACTGCCCTCGAATACCCTAAACTTAGCTGTCATTTAAACTGAAGATCAAATTCCTGTGATAGCCTGATTTGGAAAGAGAACATCAATCAAGATTGAGTCAAGCTTCACCTTGAATATGGGATTAGCTATGACCATCCCTGACTGAGACTCTCCTTATCCATTATAACTTCTACTACAAAAACAAAGAAGGAAATGGTGGATGACTCACGACAAAGACTGTGAATCAAGGACAGATGCCACTCCATTTGGTCACAGAACACCTCAGTGGAGGTGCGACGAATCATCCAGTGTTGGCAATATTAACTCCAACGTAAAGGGTGAGAAGTCATAACCAGAGGCAGCAGGACGGTACTGTCAGCAGTTGTTTTTTTTTTTTTTTTAATTTTTTTTTTTTCAACGTTTATTTATTTTTGGGACAGGGAGAGACAGAGCATGAACGGGGGAGGGTCAGAGAGAGAGGGAGACACAGAATCGGAAACAGGCTCCAGGCTCTGAGCCATCAGCCCAGAGCCTGATGCGGGGCTCGAACTCACAGACCGCGAGATCGTGACCTGGCTGAAGTCGGACGCTTAACCGACTGCGCCACCCAGGCGCCCCAGCAGTTGTTTTTAACAGAGTGACAGATACTAATGCTTCCTCACAATTAAACACAAACGAATCAAGAAGAATATTAATGAAATGCAGACAGAACCAATATCAGAGGAGAGAGTGCCAAGTGTCCTTAAGTGTCTCCATGGTTTGTCTGGAGTTGACAGAACCCTTGTCCTTTGGTCACTAAAGCTGTGGGTAGTACGTGCAGTGGTCCTGAGAGGGGTTCCAAGCATTACCATCATACTGTCACTGGTATACAGGGTGCTCCTTGTGTCCTCAGTTGACTTTTCTCTTAGTTGGTCACCTGAGTGTGCAGACAGCCACTGTACAACTGCACAGCACACTCTTCCTGTCTTAAGTCTGTCTTGAGCTGACTGAAGGTACATGCACAGCTGGAAAGCCCTGTCGGATGGAAGCCAAAGTCTTCATTTGCCTCTTCTTGTCAATAATCCCTGCAACTCCTGTTTGTCCCCCAAACATCTCTTGATTCATAGGAATTAATTTGTCAACACTGTCATGAGTTAACTAACTGGTGTGAACACAAATTATCCAGTGTGGGGCTGCTATCTTGTGAGGTTAGTGAGGTGGTGGGAAAAAAGCTGAAGCAAATAAACATATTACAAATCCTCATTCATTCCAAATTAGATGTAGAAATGGCCAAAGTAAATTCGTATTACTTACATAGTACTGAAAAGAGAATATGGTCATAATATTTTCTGGTATATATGACCTATAGAATGAGACTACTGGGGTAGCAAGGAAGTGGGTGTTAAAAACATTTAACTCAACATATTGATGGGAACATGTTGAAAAAATAATTTAAAATTAACATCCGATGCATATTAGATAATGGAATAAAAGTCACTTAGAGCTATCAGAAAAATTTATCTTCTCAGATAATTTAAAGAGTCCACTGATCATCTGAAAAATACTTTTTCTCTGTATATAGTACAAAAATAAATTTTAAGTTGGTCCCTATCCAGATGGCGTAGCTCAAGCAGCAAATGTTTACGCTACATACATAGTTTTATAAACTAAAAGCTCTTTATAGATTTAATTTTCTCAAACATTTTGAAGACAACAATAAGATATTCTCTTTTAGAGTCAGAAATTACATTTTTCAATTTGTTTGTAAGTCATCAGGTGACTCAGAAGCACAAATGATCATAAAGGTTTTCGTGCCAAAGTCCTACTATCCAAGCCACGCTAACAAAGGCTACAAAAAAATTCTTTAATTCTTCAACTTTGCTTTATAGTTTTTAAGGTGAGAATTGTTTCTTCTAATACACAAATCACTTCCTGCAGAGTACTGTCAATTCTTATGGGAATGCAAAATTTCAGGACTATTATTTAGAGATATCAGTAACCTGAATTCATCATAACATATAATATTCAAAATTTTTAAAATCAAATTTATAAGAAAATATAGCTTTTATGAGAGAAAATGGTTATGTTATCCTAGAAATATTAGTAAGAAATTATTCACTGACAAAAAAATATTATCATCAAGTATGCTTTTGATCTACTCAACTTCTACACACACATACACTTAAGAACGGATTTTATTTATTATTTATCGCTATACTCTTGACAGTGGAGCGCTAAATTAAAATGCCACCCAGATGGCAAACACATCCTAATGACGTAAGGCCTGCCAAAGTGCAACTTCTCTCAAAGAAAGCAAGCAGTGTGGCCCTCTGGGAAAGCATCTCTACCTGTTCAACCGAGACTTTGAAAATGAGAGCACTTGGGGGTTAGACCTGGGAACCTGGCAACCAAAGGGCCCAGACAGATCCTCAGTGCACAAAGCTCTTGCCTGTTCATTCCATGCTACCTTTTGTTTAGGGCACCTCCATGTTTTGAGATTCACAATAAGCCTAGCTACCAAGTCTATGCAAAAGATCTTAGGTCAAGGCAAGCTCTAATGAGCCGTCTCTCTCTTTTATCATAAGCCCTCATATGATACGTAGTTTTCAGGAGATAGCAGGGACTGTTACTAGACTGCTGTTCTTGTCTATAAGAAACTCCCTGAAGTAAGGAATTGATTCTCCTTTAAAAAGAGCTAGTTTGCATCAAAAAGGTATGTGATTTAAATTTAAAAAAAGACACAATTAGGAAGATGAAGTTGCAGTACCTTTTTGAACCCTAGACTATAAATACTGTAAAAATGATCTTATTGTTAAATGCACAGTAGTGATAAAATTAAATCGAGGAAGAGCACCAGTTGATTTTTGCAACCGTGTAGCTCTCAGATATTTCTTAAGATTAAAAAAAAATGCCTTGTAGAAATATTAAGTTCTCAAAATGAACTCTGTTCTCATGAAACAAATGCAAAGATATCCTAAGAAGGAAAGAAGACATTTAGAGAGAGGTCGTTTATTTCATTTATTACAAAGTTGTAAAATTCCTTTTTTCTGCAAATACGTGCTGCTGATGGAGAATGGGAAGAATTCCCAAGGATGGAAGAGAACTAGAAGTCCAACTGAGCATATGTTGAATTATGGAAACAACTGAAACAGGTTAGAATGCTAACTACTGTTAACGCCACTGTTCTCCATCACCTCTGGCTGCTGTGATCCAGGGTTAGTGTCCCACACCCATGGTAAGAGCATGGAATTCTGGTTTAATTTGTCCAATCTTGTTATTTAAAAAACCTTTTTTAATGTATGTTTATTTTTTAGAGAGAGAGCATAAGCGGGAGAGGGCAGAGAGGGGCAGAGAGAGCGGGAGACAGAGAAACTGAAGCAGGCTCCAGGCTCTGAGCTGTCACAGAGCCCGAGGCGAGGCTCTCACCCACTCATCACTTGCGAGATCATGACCTAAGCCAAATTTGGATGCTAAACTAACTGAGCCACCCAGGTGCCCCTCCAATCTTGTTATTTTTAAGTGGTTAGTTTTTGCTCTCATATTTCTGATTATTTAGTGATTGATCTGAATGACCTTTTGTAAGCCAGCTTGCCAGTTTATACATGTTCTCTCTGCTATAAATAGCTTGATCATTCTGTGCCATAAACTCATTCATTTATTCAACAAATATTTATTGAGTACCAAACATGTGCCAGGCACCTTTTTCAGGCACTGGAGATACAGCAGCTACTAAAATACGAAAGTCCTGCCCTGGTGGAGCTACCACTCTAGGACAAGAGTAGGATGAATGAACCATATCATGTGCTAGAATACAAGTGCTGCAGAGAAAAATAAAATAGGGGAGGGAAAAAGAGGCTACGTATGGGCTGGGCGGGGGGGCAAGGTTGCAAATTTTAATCCCTTTCAACACCTGACGCTGTGAGATATGTGAGCGTAAAAACAAAAAGCTTCGGATTTTGGAGTCAGTTCCTAGCCTTACCATGGGATCTGTGCTGTCAGATTAATTCCGCAGCCATAGTCACATGTGGTAAACAAGTACTTGAAATGGGGCGACAAAATGTGCTAGTAAAAATACACACCAGATTTCAAGGACTACATATGAAAAAATATTGTAAAATATCTCAATTTTCTATATTGAATATACTTTAAAGGAATATTTTAGATATATTGGGTTAAAAAACTATTATTAAAATTAATTTTCCATTTTTTACCTCTTTAATGCGATTACTAGAAAATTTTAAGTTATATCTACAGCTTCCATCATAATTCTATGAACCGCACCGCTCCAGACCTCCTTTCAAATGCCCATGCAGTTTAACTGAGTACAAACTTAACTACACAGGCTCACTAAGAAAAGGGAGGGAGAAAGACCAAGGAAAATAAAATGACAGTTTGAAAGGGAGACACTGTGTTCTAATCTCCTGCTTCCTAGTGGTCTCTGGATGTATGATTAGTGACTTCTCTGCTTCAGTTTCCTAAAAAAGCAGTAATAGAAATATTTATTGTAAAGGACGAATGGACACATGCAAAGTGCTTAAAACAGTTCCTACTAATGAGTGTTTGCTCTTACTATTAAGTAAATATCTATACTTTTGGAAAAAGTGACCCCTTGGCTCTTGCACTGTGCCTCAGAATCGGACAGCCCCAGAGGCAGGGCAACCAGTGGACAGAACACGCTCCATATCTGAGAGGCACGGGTACAAATCTCATGTCTGCTGAATTGAATAACAACAGCACACCTTTGTGAAAGTTACGGACTTTTTCTATAGTCTTGGTTACCTCTTCTATGAAATATCTGTTTTCTACAGTTGTTTTAGGAACTAATGAAGCAGAGTAAATAAAACAAAAACAAAAACAAAAACAAAACCTCTGAGGGAACTGTCAACAGATGACAAAATGAAGACCAATCTTGGGCAGAATTCAACTCTTGTCTACACGGTACAAACTAACTGAGGAAAATTATCATAATGCCCAAGAGAATACTGCTTGGAAGCATTTGAGCTCTTACACATGTAACTGACATTCTCACTTTGAGTCATTTACACCCCCAAGAACATTAGGTAACTCTCTTAAACTTGCTACCAAATGCAACCAAAGAAATAGAACTACATTTTTTTTTTTTAAAAACCTCTCTTTTATTATTTCACAACATTCTTCAACTGAGATTAACTATCCCTTCAATCCACTGAAATCATCTAGACTATACACTGATTTTTCTCTCTCTTCCATCTGGGCCTGCCTTTTTTTTTTTTTTTTTTTTTTTTTTTAAGATTTTTAAGTAATCTCTACACCCAAAGTAGGGCTCAAACTCACAACCCTGAGATCAAGAGTCACATGTTCCACCGACTGAGCCAGCCGGGTGCCCCTCTTAGAATTTAATTTTAAGGAAAGTATTTTTCCTAGCCTCATCAGCCTCTAGAGTTGAACAGTCCTATGGATGCCAGAAATGCGTGAAGGGAAGGCTTCTGTCTGGAAGTGAGGTACATGAGGGACAGCAACTTTCTCGTTCTCTCCTCTTTTTAATGGGAATGTATGCAACTCTACATGGTCCCTCCACTTCAACCTTCATGAAGACGTGCTGTGACTTCCTCATATTTCACAGGGGAAGGAGCATAGCCTTGGTAGGCTGGGGATCAGGACACCTGATGCAAGTCCCAGCTGGCTGATTTATTTACTCTGTGTCAGTGGGAAAGCCCTAACAACCCCAGACTTCCTGTGTGTCAACTATATAAAAACCTATTTTCACTACAGGAACACTGCAGTGGATGAAATGCCCTAAGAGATTTTGAAGAAGTTTGTTAAAGAGAACAGGACTGTTGCTATTACAATGGGCTGTCTTAAGAAGTGATGGTAGTCTCAAAAGTGCACTTTAGTGGTCATCGTGTTCCTTCCCCTTTCCTGGCTCAGAGTGTTTTGTTCCTCACACTTTCTGGGGTCAAATGCTGAAACAGAATGGAAAGAGTTAGGAAAACAGAAAGAGAACCCTTTAGTCGAAGACTTCAGTTAAAACCAGCCCAAACTTGTCTATAACACTGCATGTAGGCTTTAAACATGACAGGGAAACTCGGACTAGAAAGTTCCATGGGGCAAGAGCCCAGGGATGAACCTAACTAGCTAAGCTCTCCTCTCTCTCCAAAGTACCGAGAGCCTACTTGGGGCCAGTGGTGCAGGGCTGGGTGCCAGGATGCAACAGTAAACACAGTCCATAAAGACCCTGCCGGCAAGGGGCTAAAGAAGAGACAGACAAGATAAACAGATAACAGCACATAATTAAATTAATTACAACTGTGATAAGTGGCATAAGAGAAAAGTAAAAAAACCTTTAAAAATTCAGAGATCCGGAGAACACTTTCCTAGCAATTTCCTGAGACTAGGACTTCATAATCCCTGCTCATTCCTCTGATTAGCAACTTTCAAAGTTAAGAGCTTCTTACTTCTTATTTAATAGCATTTATGCTTTTCACTGTGTTATTTTTCAGCAGTGATAAAGGAGAGATGGTCCTCTTCTCTAGCTGTAAGAGCCCTCCAAATATTGGCTACAGCTTCCAAATAAGATTAATGTCCATGCTTAAAACATTAATACAGCCTCCAATTTTTGGCTTTGACTTCGTATAAAAAACGCTGCTGAACTTTAACAGAGATAAACGGCCTGTATTTTACCTACAGAGCATTAACAATAGTTCTCCCAAAATGAAAGTATTTTCAGTATCTTAATCAAAGTCATCTAATAGGAGCCCTGAAAAGCAGACAGCTATTCATCAATATCAAACATCACGCCACAATAGAAACAACAGCACGTGCATGCACAAACATCCATTACCTGCTTCCTTTTCTGCTGGGCCTAAAACATAAGAAAAGACAATTTAGGAAAAAAGCAGACTCTACCCATGTTGCTCACATAATGCAGAAAGTCAATTAAGCAAAGAAAAGTGGCCCACTTCCTATATCTAACTTAAATTTGATTTTGTTCTTGGTCTGATCCTGAGCATAAAGCAAAAAGCGCTTTATTTTTTGACATACACAAAAGGGGGTGGGAAGGAAGGGAGAAAATGAAATGCACAGACGTTTTCTCATATAATAAGCATGCATTTTGTTTTTCTGAAAATGGAGACTGCTCAGTAGTCCCACCTAGATTCCTAGGATCCATTTTCTAGAATATTCTCACAGTAGACTAGAAGTAAGAGACAGATGACTCCAGAAAGGAAAGAGCTATGAGAGCTCCCTGCTCACTGTTTATTTGGTCCCAGAATAGGATTTTCTCTAACACAGACTTGTTTTCATGTGTGATCCAGAGGAACAGCTATGTCTTTTGACCACCAGTGTTAACACGTTTGTCTAACTAATTAACAAAAGTTATCCATGGCTGGGACAATTTTATTTGTCCATGTTAAAATGGACTCTAGGACTAGAAAATAGAAATAACCTATGTTTTCGGTATTCTTGCACAATGGTCAAAAATACTAACTGGAATGGCCAGTTAAGAACAAAAGGATTCTCATAGGGTTTTTTTTTTTTTTTTTTTTGATTGAGTTTAAACACTTGAATAAAACAATACTGTGTTTATTCAAGTTGTGCACAAACTTTTTTCCCTTTACTAGATTTGAAAGGTTTTAATAGGTCTATTTTTATAATGATTCTTTCAACCCATGTTCACAACAATGTTCAAAACACGAAGATTGTTTGAATGAGTATTCATGATGTGAAAACCAATCTGTTTATCTTCTACTTTCCCCAAATGAGCTAATATTCATTGCTTTTGCTTTAACACAACATGATATCATAATTAATGATGTTAAACTGGTAACTAAGGAGGTTTCATGTTGTTACTCTCGTGATATAATATTGGTTGCTATAGTGATGGGATGGCTTTTTTGTTAATCACTCAGGAGGTTGGTTATTGCATGCTTGTTAGCTTGATCGGATTCGGAGAGAAAAAAAGGATATAACACAGCCAATTATAATCAATCTTTTTCATTGTACCACTTTTGATAAAACTATCTTCACATCAATAATTAACAAATTTATAATTCAGTACAATTTTATATTAAAAGTTACTAAAATTTTTCTAACAGAGGATTTGCCTTTATTTTTAGATATACGCATTTAACTTTGCAAACTTTTCCTAAGTGAATGCTACATGGATGACACAAGCCAGTTTTATGAATAACTGGAGCAAAAACTTTGAGGCCCTTTCTATCATTTTTAATCATATCAAAGGATTGTCCAATAAAGCCCATTTTTGTGTCTTTGCCACAAATTTCAATTTAGTTATTTCTAAGCATCTTAAACCTCAGTAATCTTAATGAGTGAAATCTGAAGGAAGAGGAAAAAAAAAGTGCAGTCCTCTCAAGAGATGTAATCATTCAAATGTGTTAATATATTGCAAGCAATGAGAAGTTGCAGGGAATTCTGTCAGTTCATTTTGGCCCTCATCATAATCAACAAGTTTCCTCCTTCTCTGAGCAACACTGTTGAACAGAAAATAAAATTATGTAATACTACACTATTACTGATCAGGAAAGAAGACACTACCTACAGTTGAAATGTTAGACATACTTACGGTAATGTCAAAAAATACAACCCATGAAAACACCTTTTGGTTCCCTGAAAACTCAAAATAAGAACAAAGGACAACTTAAGCACGAATCCTGGGTCTTTCATTCAAGCAGAGTCCCAGGAGGCATATTAAAGCAATGAATAGGAAAAAGCTCTTCAGTTCACCAGCTGAGATTTTAATGAGACATTTCCCTTTGCCACGGTACAGGTTTGTTCAGGAAAGGAAAGAACTTCTCACAGAAAATTCAGTTAATAGGCATTGTTGGCTCTCACTGCCACTTCGGCAATTGCTCACTGCACTGACCTTCTATTTTGGCATATTCTGTGAGTCTGGTGTAATTGATCAAGGCAGCTTTCTCGAGACATTTTCTGACCACTTTTTTCACCTCTTCTGCTGGTATGGGAGTGGCAATATCTTTCATTAAGACCTAAAGAGAGGAAGACAGGGAGAGATTGCATAAAACAGATACTAAAATCAAATTATACAAATTGTCCTATATCTATTACCAGGAAGGGGTCCTAGGTAACATTGAGGGAAAGTAATGAGTCGGCACATCACAACTGGGAACATAATCCTCCAATCTTGGCTCCTCCTGTCTAAGCCTCATTTATGCACATCAAAACCTCCCCTAGGCCAAACCACCATTCAGTGTGAGGACTGTCACTTTTCCTCCAGGGGCCCAGGACACCGTTAGAGCAGCTGTTTCAGATCAGGATTATAGTCCTTGGGACAAGCAATAAAGTTTCTCTTGCACATCCCTAATTTAAATGCTTTAAATCTTTTGAGCGATATATATGAAAACAGTAACAAAGTTCCATTAATAACAAGCACTGTTTTTGAGCTCTATAAAAATCAAGATCTCTAATTCTCACAAACTAATTCCTGTGATCTGCTGAGAGGGAAAAAAATCTTTTGTTTTAGTGAAATGAATGGCATTTCTGTGTTAAAACACACAGAAACTTTCTGAAATTAAAAAGAACAGATTATTTTCTGTTGAGTTCTTAACTGTATTTTTAGATTTTTTTTCCTTTATAAGTATTATTATTGGCAAGGCAAAAATGCAATCATATCCAGAATTCAAGATATTATGTATTTAAGCACTTTTATAATGACTCATTGATAATTTTCCTTAAAACTTTTTCAGTGATAAAATTGCTTACAGTCAGTTTTGATTATACCATTAGTCCAGATCTATTTTTCCATATATTTAATGCAGCTTTTCTGGTTTTGCTTATATTCAAATTATAAAATATATGGCAAAACGTGAGTATAAAGAAGACAAGAACAGTAAGTATTCTTACTATTCTATTAGTCTTTCACCTTAAAGAATCATCAAAAGAGCATGAAAACATCCATGCTTTATTACTTCATTCTCTTTTGATCAGCCTCGGCACGAAGGATTTTATAATCTCAAATTTATTCAACCACTTAAGCACTGGTGGTCTTTCACAACATATTTTAATTTTGTCAGGCAAGGTTTCCTTTTCAAAACAGCAAACTTTATCACTGAAAAACGTCCTTCCCATCAAATTCAATTATTCTTCATAGTTTCATATTAAAAATTTTTAACATATTTTACACGTATCTGGAACTTTAATTAGAACTACACATCAGAGTCTTTATAGGCAGAAAAACCCTTCAGCTCATAGTAAAAAAAAAAAAAAAAAAGCTTTAACGTGTACTATTATTTTTAATGTGATTATTAGTAAGATTTAAATTTAATATTAATTTTGTCCCACACGCAGAATGATGAACTTTACTATCAGGCCTTCCCCTGGTGGTACACTTTTAAATAATAGAGCTGCTGAAATTAGAATGTATATGGTCTGTTACAGAGACGAGTCCAGGAATGAAATTGGGTTATAGTTCATAGTATCCAGGAGCTGGGTATTTAATTTGGAATGGAAGGAACTGTATCCTCTTTCCTGGCAAAGGGCAATGTTAGGGCGCAAGTGCGAAAGAGAGACCCAGCTTGTCTCCTGTATCTTCTCCATTTCTTCCAAGGCATAATAAGTATGAAGAATTCACATGGAGATTTATTTTTTCTAAGATGTCAATAAATACAGAGACGTGAAAATGAAGAAGGGGCCCTCCCATTTCTGTCTCAGTTCAGCAAGAGACATGATTAGCGACTATAACTGGGAAAAAGGTCACTGTTCATCCCGCCGCCTGTCAGGGCGTGAGAGCATCTCTGCTATTACTAACTCTTCCATGATGGGGGGAGGATGGAGGCTCCACCGTGGAAACCGGAACACAGACAGGTTGTATTAGGTCCCCAGGATGGGATGCCATTCCAAAAGTAAAGCTCTCTGTAAAGATTTTATCTTTTCTATGATACCTTAATGAACTGGATGAAATGAATACTTTGAAAAGCCTAGGTTACATGCAGCTTTATTATAAAAGTTCAAATAAAACAGGTCACTACTATAATAATATTTCTATCACATGATGCACAGGGAACAATAAGACAGGGATATACAGCGGAAACCAATGTATAATCCAAAGATCTCATTACATTCATCAGTTCTAGCCCTCATCTTCCAAGTGCTCAAATCCGTGAAATCCCTTTTTGCTTTTAATAGAAGTGCTAATAAACAACCTAGAATTCATTTGGCAGGAAAGTGGGCAAGACCAAGTGTTTGAAGTCAATAAATCAGGACCAGAACATTCAAATCATGAGCTATAAATGATCCTTAGAAATTGTTTCTAATACCGATAAGGAAAAGGAATTGCCCACATTGCTTAACTGTTAGGATCCACCCAGCATATAGTTTTATAAATATATCAAAATGATTCTTCCCTTTCAAATTTAGTCTGCCACAAAAACAGGAGTGAAGAATGTATTTTCACTAGTAAGTTATTTTAGCGTGGATATGAAAGCCTTGTTTGCTATTTAGCTGAGGGAAAATGAATTTCTTCCATTTGTGTATTCATTTAAAGTAACATAAGTTGAAGTGAATTCTGAGATTTAGAATGAAAGGCATGATATGTTTGTAAATACTAAGTGATAAACTCTTATAGGTGTGACAAACATGACAGAAGTTCAAATAAGTCGGGGTGGAGGGTGGTAATAAAAGACAACAATCAAGTCTGAAAAACATAATTATACTTGACTAGAAAATCTCATGAGGGAAAGAAAGAGGTGGGGAAAATGGATACTACCAAGATGCCATCCACTCGGCACAGGATGGCCGGGGTGGGCTTCAGAAAGGTTTCGGACAGGAAGAAATAGTCAATAGAAGGAGTTGTAGTAAGAGCAGATGACAAAGTGATGAAATGTGACCAACAGCCTCAGGGAACACACTTGCGAGGAATGGGCTTATCTGCCTGGGTTAGTAACTAAAATACACAGCCACTAAGAGTGCAAATAGTGTTTACAAAGTAGTGTTCAAACATACCCTTTCGAGTAACGAAAGCGTAGCTTTTAGAGCACCCTCAGGTCGTCCAAAGGGAAAACAGTATCTTTAAAAACAAAAGGAGGAACAAAAAAAGTCACACATTTAATATCCAAGACTGCTAAATAATTCCCTCTTCTATTATTTGGCATTATTAAAGAACAGTGAAAGGTTGGTTAAAATAGCATCAGCCCATTTGGGAAAAACTTTAACAGCAGAAGTTTACCTAGTTCATGCTGTAAATTTCTTTAAACAGTAAGGCTGTCAACTGTGATGAAAAGGTTCTACACTTTTGACGATACGTGTTCAGAAAGGTCCTATTAAAGAGATAATTAAAACATATTCCCTAAACATTTCTTAAGGTTTGTTGTTATCAAGCCCTATCATCAACAAAATGACTTCGCCCATCTCCTCCTGTACCTGTGTGGCTTGAGATGGAAATACCACCCCCCTTCCCCACCAGTCATAACTTCTAGTACAAAAAATGGCTTTCAGCTCTCCCTTTTTGTCTTCTGTGCCGGTGGCACCTCCCCACATAAAACACATAAACCTTGGGGGGCTCTGCAGTTTGCCAGCAGAGTGGGTCATCCTCAGTCTTTCCAGTCCTGTGTATTCCTAATTCACCCCCACAACTGGAGGACAGGTTACATTAGCATTCTGAAATCAGGGTCAGAAGCTGGGGGAGTGAGTGGGCTCCTTGGAAGTTCGTTGACACATGGTGGTAACAGATTTATGGCTCTTTACACGGGAGTCCCTCTTCAGGTCACTTTCCACTTAAAGAGCAGAAAATGTCAGGGCCACTTCATCCTGCTGGAGCTCCTCGCTTTGTTGAATCAGTTCAGTAAAGCACCTCGCCCCCCCCCAACCACTGCCCCCCCCCCCCAAGATCAAGTGCTCCAGGCAGCTGAGCTGTCCACAGGCTGCCACTTGGATCTGTATTAGAAATCTTGACACTAGTAACTTGAAGTTTGTATATTTCCATGTCCTTTGCCATTATTCAGGGACTTGGTTAACACATCTTCTAAGATGTAACTCACTAAGAAATTACTGTTTTCACAAGGCAATTTGAACAGGTTTCCTTAAAAGCACGTATATTTTAAATTCAAATTATTTTACAGGAGTGAATTTTGAAGAGTGATTAAAGAGTGATTAAAGACTGATTTCTCACAAAGCAGTTGTTAAATTTATATTAGGGCTGGGTTTTAGTTTTATGAAACTTTTATTAGTTTCAGATAAATGCAAAAAAATGTCATAAATCCAGTCACTCAAATTTTTCTTCACAACAGTGTTTATCATTTCATTTACTGTCAAAAATTTCCTTCACTTACGCTTGCCTCGATGCATTCTCTCACTCCTCCCTCTGCTCCCGTGCACAAAAACCACCACCAATTTATTTTTGATAGTTTTGTTTCCTGGGCAGTGTTGCCTTTTAGAGCATTAGCAAATTAGCAAAGTAGCTTTCATCATTTTGTGTACCATAAACCTTAATCCATGTTTAAATAAAACACAAATTGGGTTCTTATAGTCCCCTCCCCCTGCTTAAATCTTTTCAGTGTATTTGCATAATCCACCCATTGTCTTTCCTATTGTTTATTTCCATTAACCTGTGGGTGACACATTTTATGAATGGAATGTTACTGATCCCCAGATTACATTTAGCATTTCAGGGCTCTGAGGTCCCACTGGGTATGTTCTGAATTAGCATTAGCTGCCCATGATGTGTAAATAATTCAGCACATTTACAGAGTACAAGTAATCCTGAATCAATAAAGTACAGAAAATAACTACACAGAAGCTTAATTAATCTTTACAAAATGAGTTTTAAAAGAAAGGAATAGTTTTGTTCTGCCTTTCAGGATAAATATTTTGGGTTTTTACCACTTTGATAGCTCTCTAATAGCAAAGCAAAGGGGAAAATACTCAATTATCAAATAAAATTCAACAAAGTTTAATATCTAATCTGAATAAATTAAAATCACCCTGATTCCTAACATAGTAAATTAATTACACAGATAAATGAATCTGCATAGACATGTCCCACAAATTGTTTCCTTTCCTTATCCATTTTAAAATACAGGATTTCTTTTTGTTAGAGTTATATACGCACATAGTCTGAAAGGAAACTTCTTTTAAAGACTTTTTATGAAAAAAAATTTCTTTATGTCATTTCCACCCCACTCCCCAAGTAAATTTCTTCAGAAACAAAAAGTTTTTAACTTTTAGCTACTTCTTTCAGTATTTAAAAGTTATATTCCTAACCTACATGCTAATATTTCTAATTCTTGATTTTTCAGTTTTAAATATGATTCTACTAACTTTCCACTATGGAAGTACTTAGTTTTTAATAGATTTAGAGGCATAAAGGATATATAATGAACTGCACATATTTAAAATATATAATTTGATAAGTTTTGACATATGTAAACACCTGTGAAACCATCACTACATTCAACTTAATATATATATTCATGACCCTCAAATGTTCCTTCCCCACCCACTGGGCCCAGGCAACCACTGATTTACTTTGTCATGTGGAATAATTTGTATTTTCTATAATTTTATGTAAGAGAAATCATAGCATGTACTTCTTTGCATGTAATTTCTCTCAATATATTTTTATGCTATCAACAGTTCATTCCTTTTTACTGCTCAGAAGTATTGCAATACATTGTTCATTCCTCGCTGATGGCCATCTGGCTTATTTTCATATTGTGTTTATTAGGAATAATGCTGGTATGTTAAGGTTTGAACACTCACATAAAAGTCTCTGTGTGGACATATGCTTTCATTTCTCTCGGGGGAGTATCTACAAGTGGAATGGCCTAGGACATAGGCTAGGTCCAGTTTCACAACCATGCCAACACCTTGGGGAGTAATTTTTAAATTTTAGCTATGCTAATGACAGTAGTACCTCATTGTATTTTAGTTTGTATTTCCCTGAAGAGTAATGATGTTGAGCATCTTTTCATATGCCTTTTCACCATATGTCTTTGGTGAAATATCATCATTTTTTATTGAGTTGTTTCATTTCCTACTAAGTTTTAAGAGTTATTTATATATTCTGGATAAAAAGTCTTTTGTGGGATACATAGTGTGCAAACAGTTTTTCCCATTCTGGAATGTATCTCTTATTCTCTCAATGTCTTTGGAAGATCAAAAGTTTTTAATGTTGTTGAAGTTTAAGGTAAAATTTTTCCATTTATGAATCGTGATTTTGGTGTTTAAGAATCTATGCTTAGTCTAAGGACAGACATTTTCTGTTTTCTAGATCTATCCATTTTAGGTTAACTTTTCAATCATGTATGAGGTATGGGTCCAGGTTAATATTTGTTGAAAAAAAGCATACTTTGTAAATTATCTTTATATATTTTTTGAAAATCCATTGACCATATGTGTATGAGTCTATTTCTGAACTGTCCATACCACACTACCTTGAATACTGATTTCTGAGCAAACATCCTTGCCTTTTGATCTTAGGTGAAAAACTTTCAATCTTTCACATTCAGTCTTCATATTAAGTATGAAGCTGTAGGTTTTCCATTAAAGCCCTTAACAGGTTGAACATAAGACATTTGGTAATAATTCTCTTAATAGTATGGTTTACTAATTCTATCTTGTGTTATTTCTACTTTTGGCTGTTTTTGCTCTCTTCATTGGTTATATTTTACTATTTTTTTTCATATGCCTAGAAATTTTTGACTGGACGCTAGACAGTGTTGTTTTACATTATTGGTGGCTCAATATTTTTGTATTCCTCTATTCTTGACCTTTGTTCTGGAATTCAATGAAATTACTTAAAAACAGTTTGATTTATTTGAATTTTGATTTTAATTCTCATCAGGAGAGATAAAAACAGGGCTAATTTTTTTTTCCATTACTGAGGCAAAGCCGTCTCAGTATTCTGATACTCATGACTTAGAAGATTTCCAATCTGGGTGGTAGAAACTGGTACTCCTCTTAGCTGTGTTAGCTTTAGGGATTATCCTCTGTAATTCTACCACAGAGAGAAAGGATTATTTGCCTGACTTTAAATAGTTTCCTTACATACTTGCTCAGATCAATAGTTAGTTGAAGACTCTAAGGGGACCCTCAGCAAATACCTGTAGGTCTCTTCTCTCTTTCTTTAGAACTCTGATCTGAGAATTCTGGCTGTCTTGTCCTTCCTGGACTCCCACCTCTGTCTCAAGTCAGGGTCCACTGAGATTCTCCTCCCTGGGCCATGGCCTGGAAACACTGTCCTCACGCTAAGCAGAGGCAATGAAAGGGCTTATTCATTTGTTTCTCATCTCTCAAGAATCACTTTTATTCACGGTCTTATATTTAATGTGTTGAAAAGCATTATTGCACATATTTTAGTCTTTAAATTTTTTTTTGTTTCGGATGACAGGATAAATATCATCCCACCTTAGACATATGTTATTATTTTTTTTTTTACTACTTTACCCAACTGTAAATGTAATTCCTGTCCTTCCTATCTTTCTAACACAGTTATACCATTTGGGGGTTAAATAGAGTATTTATATTATGTAATATCCTAGATAACTGAGACACAGTACTATGATTTCTTATGTGCCATCATTTTGTTTATATTTAATACCTGTCTTTATTTTTATTAATATTTTTTTGTTTATTTTGAAAGAGAGCATATGCACAAGAGTGCATGTGTGCACAGGGGAGGGTCAGAAGGAAAGGGAGAGGAAGAATCACAAGAATCTCTGCGCTGACAGCAGAGTCCAATGTGGGGCTCATCTCACAACTGTGAGATCATGACATGAACAGAGATCAAGAGTCAGATGCTCACCTGATTGAGTTACACAGGCGCCCCTAATTTCCTCTTTTTATAGACCTTATCTAATGTAATTCCAAATTCCAATATAACTAATATAATCTAATTAATATAACTCCAAACTCACTTCCAAATGGGTAAATTCTCTCTCAACATATTAAAACATCTTAGTATTTTGTCAATTTAATTTACTTGAAGAATTTTTCTGACCTGCTCATATCAGAACTGGCTGCTTTCAAAGCTCAGCCATCACTTGGGGTTTCTATTAACAATCACCATGAAGATTCCCTCCTCTGTAATGCCGATTTTCAGTTTCAGGGATCTTAATTATCCCTCCTTGTTTTTTCCTTTGTCTGGAATTTGTACTCTCCAGAAAGGGATTATGGGAAGCATATCTTTTTTTTTTTTTTTTTTTTTTTTTAAGTGGGCTCCATGCCCAACATGGAGCTTGAACTCATAACCCCTGAGATCAAGAGATACATGCTCTACTGGCTTTAGCAGTCAGTCACCTCAAGAAGCATATCTTTTAAGGTCCTAATGTCTGAAAATATTTTTCTACTACTACCCTTAAGACTGTTACTGGTATAGAATTCTAGGTTGAAAATAATCTTTCCTCAGAAATTTGAAGACAGTGATGCATTGTTTTCTGAATATCTGTATTGCTCCTCCCATCAGAATGAAAGTTGAAGAAAAGGAACTTTAACTTTGTTCTCTGCCTGACACACAATATGTACTCAATGTATGTTTATAGAACGAATCAATGTTGAGAAGTAATTCTGATTCTGGATTCTTTGTATTTCAGGATCTTCTCTTTTATCCCCAAGATGCTGGAAGTTCATGAAAATGTCCCTGATGAGTATCTATTCTAATCCATTGTGCTGGGTACTCAATGAGCTCTTTCACTGTGAACACTTATGTCTTTTACTTCTGTAAAATGTTTTTGAATAAATGTATTGACAATTTCCTACTTTCAGCCTTATGTTTCCAGAATTCCTCTTACTTATGGTGATGAAACTCCTGAGCAAATCCTTAATTTTTCTTATCTTTGTATTTCCATTTTCCTACCTGTCTCCTATTACTTTCTAGAAGGTTTCATTAACTTAATTTTTAATAGCGTGTATGTGTTTGTATTTGTTCCTTGAGGTTTATTCATTTTTTTTTCTTTTTAACAACATCCTGCTTTTGTTTTATAGTTGCCCTATCTTCTTAAACCTCTCCAACGACATCAATAACAGATTTTCATTGCCTTAGTCCCCACATTAATTTTACTTTCCCCATGTTTTCCCAATTGCTCTTTTCGTATTTACTTATTTTAGACTCTATTTTCCATATTAAATACTTTCCTCAAATGTCTGATGACCTTGGTTGTCTGATCATTTTCAAAAGTGTGGCAGTAAAAACCTGAATGGAAGCTATATGCACTTAAGGTGGGTATGTGTAGGCTATGGTCTTTGCTAAAGAAGAATCTGGCTGGGCTGTTCCAGTGGGAGTCTTTATTGTCCATGGCTTTAGGTCTTTTCTCTTGAGCTAGTCAGACTCACAGGGGAAGACTTATAATATGCCTAGAAGGTAATGGTTAAGTAACAGCTTTCTTGAACTATTACAGAAGTATATTAACCCAAGTTTTCAGTAATGATGAAATAATTTCAAGTCTGATCTCTGCAACAAGACAAGTATGTTGTAAGACACAACATACAATAGCACCTGGTAAAAATGATTGAAAAAAAAAGGGAACATATTGGCAAATTTCTGTTTTTAACCATGAGGTTCTGTTCAGCTAACTATAATCGGGGGGAAAAATATTAAGATTTTTGACCTTTCACTATGCAAATGTTTCTTAGTTTAAATGGTTAATTTTTTTGAGCAAGAAACTGTGCCAGGCAGTGGGACCCTTGTTCTCAGAAAATATAAATAAAAGGATAACTAATGGCTTAAAAAATGGGTGTTATAACTATGTGATAAACGACTAGTGAAAAGTACAGATGATATATGCTGAAAGACTTCAGTTTTTCAGTCTTTGCTGGAATGACTGAGAAAGGCTGCACTGTGAAGACAGGACATAAGAGGTTCCTTGCTTGGTGATTCTGAGAGAAGGGAAGGGACTAGTCACCAGAGCTGGGGAAAGAGGCTACTCAAGAATGAGAAATGCACACGTGAGAAATACGTTCCACACTGGACACTGAAGGGCGAAGGGGTCTACCTTAGTGAATGGTGGAAACTGAATGGTGGTGGGCTTAGAAACAGACCACAGACTGAGGAACGTGGATCTCACCTTGCAGGCATTGGAAAAGAAGCTACTGGTAGTTCTTGAGTAGCAGCAGAAAGACATGATAAACAGCTGTGGGGGATTGGAGTGTTGAATGAAGAAAGCAAATACTTAATATTAATGAATGGAATATATATACCTGAAATGGCTTATCTGATTTTCTAAAAGGGAAGAGAGTCTTTCTTTTATCTCCTCAAATCTCTCTTTTTCTTCCATTGAAACCGTTCCAATTCCATCAGGCCTGGAAAAAATCAAAATCAGTCATTTATATTGATAGAATGGTTATTATCATGTATTTTATATCTTTATATATATATACATACATACACACACACACACACACACATATATATATATATATATCTTTATTTATACACATATATTTTGAGAGAAAAGAAAGTGCAAGTGTGGGAGGGGCACAGAGAGAGGGAGAGAGAATACAACGTAGGCTCCATGCCATCAGTGCAGAGCTCAACACAGGGCTCAGTCTCATGAACCCTGAGATCATGAGCTGAGGTGAAACCAAGAGTTGGATGCTTATCCACCTGAGCCACCCATTGCCCTTGTGTGTGTGTGTGTGTGTGTGTATGTGTGTGTGTGTGTAATCTTTATATTTCTCTGAAGAATAGTTAAGAAAAATGTATACTGGTTCACAGTATACATATTACTTGCATCTATAATGGAAATTTATTTAAAGGAGGTATTTGTAGTTATTTGTTTCAGATTTTAACCTGGAATGAATGCAATCGAACTATTCTGTTTTAGACAGCCTTCAAGGTAAAGGAGTACAATAAATATTTTCCAGGTCTACAGAAAACAATGATTAGTCCTTGAGATGACAGTGAAAAGTGTTTTATAGTGGCATCAGATATTTGACAAATTGAATAAATATCCCCTGGATAGAAATATTATAAAAGCATACTGAACACAAACTAAAATAACTGCTCTTCTTCCAAATAAAAATTAAGCTAATGTGAAACTGGAGATTTAATTTTAATTGAAAAAACACAGAAATTCTGAATAGATGTAGTGGTTTATCGTACCATATTTTTGTTTATTTAAGTGTGTCAGCACACAAATTTTAACTTATTTAAAAATAAAAATAAATACTTGAATAAAAACATATAGAGAAGACAGACCATCTGTGTTTCAGGATTTTTGTGCTTAGCCAAATATCCCTATGGAATCAAGGCAAGATCTCATTAAAATTTTTAGAAGTAATTATGAAGACTAAACAGACATCTTCTTTTACTAAGATCAGGATTAAAAGTATAAGATATTTCTAATGAATAATGGATTTAGAATTTATACTATATAAGTTTAAGTCTGCTTGTGCAACAATCATCAAAAATTTTGAACATACGAATTTTAACTTAGTTAATGCAAAGAGAAAGATGTATTGATCTCATTCAAAAAGTGTATATTTCAACAAAATGAATCTTTTGGATTTGATAATTAACACTAATCATTTCTTCCTCAATTAGCTTATTTTTCTAAAGATTATATTTTAGTTACCAAAGACATATATTTATAATTTTAACTAATTTTTAATGTTTATGTATAAAATGGGTAGAAATGATTATGGAAATGCTTCATATAACTTTCCCATAAGGTTTTTATTTGGTTCCCCCACTCTTGTTTTACATATATGTATATGTATATGTATATGTATGTATGTGTGTGTGTGTGTGTGTATCTTTGATGCCTGCAACTAGTCAATTAGGATAAAAGCAATTAATTTTAAAGTTATACCTGAATCATTATGACAAAGACCTTTTATTGATATCAAGGCATCTCTTAAGTCTAAAAATTTCTTTTCCACTATAGAGTAAATAATTTGTTATTTCAGAAACTCACTGCTGCTAGAATTTATGCTGTGAAATTCTTATAATTATACTTCATCCTTAAATAGGGAAACATCAATTATTTAATTTCATAGAATAATACATTGCATCAGAATGTGAACTCCAGAAAAATATTCAAATATTTTTTCAAATATTTTTAGGAAGGAGAAAAGAAAGTCTGAGCTAGAAATTACAAAACAATGAACTTTGAGCTAACCCAATGTTTTATAATAATTTGTAATATTATAGGGGCACCTGGGTGGCTCTGTTGGTTAAGCATCCAACTTCAGCTCAGGTCATGATCTCACAGCTTGTGAGTTTGAGCCCCGCGTCGGGCTCTGTGCTGACAGCTCAGAGCCTGGAGCCTGCTTCAGATTCTGTGTCTCCCTCTTTCTCTCTCCCCTCCCCCGCTCATGCTCTGTCTCTCTCTTCTCAAAAACAAATAAAAACATTAAAAAAATTAAAAACAAATTTGTAATATTATAATCATTGGTAATAAAATGGATTTTTCACATAGCACTTCAGAATAAATGCCCACTGAGAAAACGATAACACAACCCAGACTTAAAAATAAGTACACTTAAAAATAAGTACAATAATGATCACAAAAGTTCAAGTGGAGAGTTCTATATCAATCATTAACCTGGGAATTTGAGCATTCAGATGAAAACTATAGCCACATTATGTTATTACACAGCACAAAAACTCATACCACGTTGTGGGTGGGTATTTCACCTATGCAAACTTTGATGAAAAAGGGCAAGGAACTTATCTTTAGTTTTCTGATGACTGATATGGTTCTTTGGCTTTGTTCTCTGGCAGACTCCACACAGTTATGTTAGAGTCAACCTTGCTTCAACTGTCAAAGGAGATTGTGATTCACAAGGATACAGCAACTCGTCCTGCCATATCAAACTTCACTTGGGCACCTCACCTACCTGACACAACGGAGCCAGGGGTTTAGGTGATGACAAGCAAGAAAGGTAAGTCAGGGGAACATCACTTGTGTGAACTTTCACTAAAATAAAGACTGTTATACACAGCGAAGGGCTGCCATTTTAGTGAGATTATCTCATTAGGTATAAATCTGACCAGTTAAACACAGGAGTTAGTATTTTGGACTTGTCCTTATTTACATGCCTTTAGTGCATATACGAGACTACGTACTGAATATTAGGTATATGGAATGGGCATCTATACCTAAGTGATGGTAACAAATAACTTAGCTGCAGTCATGCCTACAGGTAACAGCTCCTTCTAAAATTATTCTTCGTAATAAACACAAATATCTCTGTGTCATCAGATCTTCCTTGTCATGGTTGTTATCAAAACAAATATAGCAATTACCAGAAACAAAATTCTTAACGTGCCCCTGGTACTATGCTAGCTGTTTTATATGCATAACATAAGAGGCTCACAGCAATCCATTCTGCAGCCTCCAAGAGAGGAGGCTGCTGAGGGTCATGGGGGTGAGGTGACTTTCCCAAAGTCATACCGATTATAAGTGCAGAGGCCTGGACTTGAACCTAGGTCTCTTGCATTCCAAATCCAGGGCTCTTAGTGCCCACGTCTTATTCTCTTTCCCCGATATTTTCACAGAAAATAATAAAGAGGAAAAAAATCTGTGTTAAAAAATGGAAACTGTATCTGAGAAGCAATGTGGAATATTTCAAACATACTTACTTACATCAGACATTTTCTATATTACTCACATATGGCAGCAAGCTTAAAAATTGATAAAATTTAAAATACCTATAGGGCACCTGGGTCGCTCAGTCAGTTAAGCATCTGACTGCATTTTGGCTCAGGGCATGATCTCACAGTTCATCAGTTTGTGAAATCAAGGCCCAGGTGGGGCCCCCTGCACTTGGGATTCTCTCTCTCTCTCTGCCCCTCCCCTGCTCATGTGTGCTCTCTCTCAAAATAAATTATATTAAAAAAACAAAACAAAAACAAAAACAAAATACCTGCCACTGAATCAGTAATTCTATTAAAAAAATCTCAACAAAGTCAGTTCTGAAATTTGTACTTGTAGAAAGCAGCTTTAAGAGAAACTTAAAACAGTTATATATTATGAACATTCATCTAGTAGACCCAAGGTAATAGAAATTTAAAATAATAGCTTTACAAACTTAGCTTATAAATTAGTTTCTGTCAGTTATACCTTCAAAACATATCCTGGTATGGCTGCAGCCTCGTTGGTCTCCCTTTTCTAGTCTTTTCTATGTCAGAGTCTTGGCAACACACTAGGGTGAGCCTTTTGCAAGTATGAGTCATACTTTGTCATGCGAACAACTCGTTGCAAAAGCCCAAACCTTTATAATGCTCCGCAAGACCTGTTAGGACCCCCTCTCCCCACACTTAACACTCTGATCTTCTCTACCGCTCACAGCAGACCCCCCACCCCATGATCTCCTAGCTAGCCCTCAAACACAGAACACATGCCTCAGGGCCTTTGCATATGCTGCTCCCACTTTCCTAGTCACACATGGCTTGCTCACTCCCTTCTCATCTCAACCTAAAGGACCAGAATCAGTGAGGTTATCTCTAAACACCTGAGGTAAAGATGTAATCTCCCCTTCCCACAGGTCTCTTCTCCTTTAATATGCTTTACTGCTGCTCACTGTGCATACCGCCATCACCCCACACATGACAGACTTGTTTTTATTAACTGCCTCCTTTGTGCTGCAACCCTGGTACCCAGAACTGGCAGACTGATGTTCAATACAGAAGTGCTAAAGACATGAATAAGTGATACATAGAATATAAAAATACCAAGTACAGATTATAAAAATTCATGAATTAGTAATATCAAAAATATGATTGCTTATTAGTATTAGATTATTTGCAATGTTTTAAATCCTATCACAGTGGGTAAAACAGGAAATTTTTTGATGAACAAACAGAACAGGAATTAACTCTAATATTCTGGGTAAAAGAGTTCTAAAAAAAGTTAGCTATATTTACACTTAGCAGAACATTTTTAGTATTTACCTGTTATTTAATTATTAGTGAAATCATTTGCTTTAAATCTCAAAAACAGAATTTTTCCCCCCGAGATAATAAAAGTAAAATAAATAATGCCTCTTTGACACTGACATCTTTTCAGATGACGTTAAAATATGGTTATTGACAATTCTACAATAAAAAGCCAATTTTCTGATTCAAATGTTACTTGGAGCTTAATTCTATGACTGATAATTAAATATTAAAGCTGTTCCAATGACACAAAAAGACCTTCTCAGGTACCAAGATTTAAATCTTTCCTTTTTTTCTTGGGGCCTGCAGCTACTGAAGTCACATGATTTTAAGAAAACTGCTCCATGAAAGTTTAAGATATTAACAAATTATAAAACACAGTGTAATAGTAGGTGCATTTCTTTTAATTATAGACCCAAACAAGATATGACATAGAACTTCTTTCTGGCATTACATAATAAACAAATGAACACCAAATGTAGTTGGGTCTATGTTAATTGTACTTGATAGACTCTTTAAAAAAAAAAAAAGAATTCATGCAATGGAATCCTCTGACTGATGCTAAAGAGCCTCATCTTACATTTGCCTCGGGGTCACAGTCTGTTCTCTGAGAAAGAATCACACGCAGGCATATTCACACGTATAGACACACACACTACCTTTTCTGAAAAGCAGATTCCTCCAAAAATAGTTCCTATACATATTAAGGCCTTATACAAATTAATTTTATTAAATTCCTACATGAACTAAGAGATCTTACAATGGATTTTGTAACTTGTGCCATTCGTCAATCTGGATGATTAGGCATTTTAAAACAAATAGAATCCATTATATGTGCTGGACATCCTGTCATTACTAGCAACTCTTGGTGACAAGTACAAAATAAGCTCTAAATTGAGAAAGATTAAAAAAAGTTAATGTTTATTTATATTTCAGAGAGAGAGAGGGGGAGAGAGGGAGCCAGTGTGTGAGTGGGGGAGGGGCCGAGAGACGAGGAGACAGAATTCCAAGCAGGCTCCAGGCTCTGAGCTCTCAGCACAGAATCTAATGCAGGGCTCCAACTCACAAACTCTGAGATCACGACCTGAGCCAAAGTTGGATGCTTAACCGACTGAGCCACCCAGGCGCCCCTGAGAGGGATGTTTTTGAAAGACCACTCAGAACAAGAGAGAGAAACAGTATCATAACCCACCTTCTATCATCTCTGATGGCTTTTGGGGTAGTTCAGATAAGAAATTAGTTTCTGTGAAGGTAAGAATTATATTTCAAGAAAGATCTAAAAGGGAAAGTGTGAAAAAATGGGTTGCAGAGTCCGTCATCGGAGAAGAGCAAACATTAATGAGGCAATCTGCTTAAATATTTTAGTATAGTCTAACCTCATAGCTTCATTTCCCTTGAACAGTTAACAGTTCACACATTTTATGGTCCTTTTTTCCCAGTATAATACAGACTTTCAGAGGCCCATAAAGACTGATGAAAACTAATTTAAATATCTATTTCATCTGGCTCCTAACAGGTTTTAAAAAACGATGGTCCTAACACTCAAGGGTTTTTTGAACAATATAATTTATGAGACCTTGCCGGAGGCCCATGATGTAACCAAGGCATGTCAAGGCGTTTGCGAAGTCTCATAGTAAAGAAATCTGTTTAACTTTCACATCACTTTTCAACGTTTATTTATTTTTGGGACAGAGAGAGACAGAGCATGAATGGGGGAGGGGCAGAGAGAGAGGGAGACACAGAATCGGAAACAGGCTCCAGGCTCCGAGCCATTAGCCCAGAGCCCGACGCGGGGCTCGAACTCACGGACCGCGAGATCGTGACCTGGCTGAAGTCGGACGCTTAACCGACTGCGCCACCCAGGCGCCCCTCACATCACTTTTCAAAATTATTTGATCATGGGATCTCTCCACAATTCCCACTTCAAAAGACTCATTTAGTGCTGAGGAGTATTTGGTTATTTAATGAAAATTGTTAACATATTCATTCTATGGTTATTTTCTTAATCATTTTATCAGCCGGACAGACTCTAGATAGTTAAGGGATAAAAGTGTCCTTGGTTTTATAATCTCTAGAAGCCTGCATATTGCTTGGAAGAGAGTGCTCAGGAAGCTTGTGGGTTGAAGAAAGATATCAGGAGTGGGGCGCCTGGGTGGCGCAGTCGGTTAAGCGTCGACTTCAGCCAGGTCACGATCTCGCGGTCGGTGAGTTCGAGCCCTGCGTCGGGCTCTGGGCTGATGGCTCAGAGCCTGGAGCCTGTTTCCGATTCTGTGTCTCCCTCTCTCTCTGCCCCTCCCCCGTTCATGCTCTGTCTCTCTCTGTCCCCAAAATAAATAAACGTTGAAAAAAAAAAAAAAAAAAGAAAGATATCAGGAGTTACCATTGTAAAGAAAAGTCTGGTAAATACAGATTTCCTTCACCAACGCCTCCCCACCCCCACCCCCACCCCGCCCCCGCCCCAGTTCATCAAATAAGTTTGTCCTGGAAGTTTGGTGGCTTGCAGCAAAAGAGATTTTGTAAGCAATGACAGGGCAGATAGCAAAGCTCATGGTGTGTCTGAGTTTCTTAGAGGCTTCTTTTCACGTGCTGTCTCTTATGAGGAACGTAGGACCTCTTAGCTTCCTCTGGACAAAGTGAGAAGGGGAGAGACACCTGGAGAGTGGCCTTTCGGAATTGTCAACTGGGCCTGCAGCACAGCAGGTCAAAGTCACTTTGCACTTCGTGTAGTTCCCACCAATATCCATTTGTGAACAGAATAAAAAGGAGAGGAAGACCAGCACAAGAATGAGAAGTGACGGGAGAGGAGGCAGAAAACAACAATCTCTCAATTTTGTTCCCTAACCTAGAACACTTCTTAATTGTTTGAAACAAAATGATATCTCATTTGGATGATCATATATTGGTCACATAAATCAGTGTCATTTCCCCTGATTATTTTAAACATCCAGAAGAAATTAATTCAACCCCTACGTTCATTGTGACAGAAGCAGCACTTTCCATGAATTGCAAAAAAAATACTTTGCAAATGAAATTTACAACTCCTATTATCTTTTTAAACACTCCTCCCTCCTAATCCATTCCTTATTTGAATTTCCTACTGTGGTCTGTTTTCTTTGGGAGTTATTAAAAAAAAAAGATACTTATTCACAAAAAAGCAGTTATCCAACTCTATGAAGATATGTGATCTTGTGACTCAGTTTTTTGTGTTTAGTGATGAACAGGTCATAGACCATTATCAAGGTGTTTGATAACTGGGCTCTCCTGGAACCAAACTAAAATCATTACTGCATAGAACTCTAGAATTTAATAGAAATAAAATATCAAGGTGATTTTTAAATAAAAATAAAGAGTATTAACATTGGTAGTATTGATGGGTCATCTTTGACCCATACCTAATATTATTTAAAAAAAAAATTTTTTTTTTCAACGTTTATTTATTTTTGGGACAGAGAGAGACAGAGCATGAATGGGGGAGGGGCAGAGAGAGAGAGGGAGACACAGAATCGGAAACAGGCTCCAGGCTCTGAGCCATCAGCCCAGAGCCCAACGCGGGGCTCGAACCCACGGACCGCGAGATCGTGACCTGGCCGAGGTCGGACGCTCAACCGACTGCGCCACCCAGGCGCCCCTTTAATATTATTTAAAAAAAACCACAACATTTTAACTAAAGGTCTATATGTACATAACTTAGGAGAAGAATTCAGAAAACCAAAAAGACAAAATTTAAAATTTCTTTAAATGTCCCAATCATTTTGTAAATGTAATTCCAGTTTTTGTTCTATAAATCTATACATGCACTGCAAGTCTGATTTATAATTTGAATTTATTTATAATGAACTATAAACCTCTTCTCCTAATGTATGCTTAAAAATTTTGTTAGTTTTATTTATTTATTTTGAGAGAGACAGAGACAGCATGAGTGAGGAAGGGGCAGAGAGAGAAAGAGAGAATCCCAAGAAGGCTCCTCGCTGCCTGTGCAGAGCCCAGTGTGGACCTGAACTCACACAACTGTGAGATCACGACCTGAGCCTAAATCAGGAGTCGGACGCTTAACTGCCTGAGCCACCTGGGTGCCCCGCCATTTATGCTTTTTAATGTAAGTATGATATTTCATGTTATGGAAGTACCATAACTTACCCAGTATTCCATTAGAATTTAGACTTTTTCCTCTATTTCTTCCTACCATGTATACTACCATATATAGAGTAAACTTTTTTTTTAAGTTTATTTTGACAGCAAGAGAGAAAAAGCACGTGTGCATGCGCAGGGGAGGGGCAGATAGAGAATCCCAAGCAGGCTCCATATACTGTCAGTGTGAAGCCTGAGGCAGGGTTTGAACCCATGAACTGTGAGATCATGACCTGAGCCTACATCAAGACTCAAACGCTTAACAAACTGAGCCATCCTGGTGCCCCACACTTATATTCTTACATATACACAATCTTACACTATAATATTTTTAATCCATCTCTTATTACTTCTTTAGGGTAAATTCTTGAAAGTACATTGTTGGATAAGTGGTACTATGGATTGTACTGAATCCACCATGAATGAAAATCCATATGCTGAAGTCCCAGCCCCCAATGTTACTGTATTTATAGATGGCACTTTTAGGTGGTAATCAGGTTAAAAGAGGTCAGTCATAGGGGTGGGACACTAAACTGATAGGATGGGTGGCCTTCTAAGAAGAGAAAGAGTGGGATTTCTTATTCTCTGTTATATGAGGACATGGGGGGAAGGAAGTCATTTGCAAGTCAGGAAGAGAGCCTTCCCTAGAACCTGACCATGCTGGGCACCTTGATCTCTGACTTCCAATTTCCAAAATTGTGAGAAAATAAATTCCTAATGTTTAAGCCACCCAACTGATGGAGTTTTTTTTATGGCGGCCCAAGCTAAGACAATGTAATGATGTTTTCAGAAATTTGATACATACTACCAAATTGCTTTTTAAGAAAGTACTTATTTATGTTTGCTCCGTGACCCATGTGCATGAAATGATTCATTTCCCTGCAATCTCATCAACTGTTGTCTTTATCATTTGTTATAATCATTTTCTATTTTATACATAAAAAGAGTATTTTATTGTTTTAATCTATTAATTTCTGGGTGGCAAAATGATACAATCTTTCTGCTTTACACAGAATCTCTCCACAGGTCATAAAAATCACTGCATTTGGTTCATTCAGAATATTTAACTGTGAACTCTACTTACCAAGTGCCCCAACATTTCACTTATAAAATTTGTAAACAGATGGCCACTATCATTCATTTCCTGACTCAACAAATATTCATTGAGTACCTGCCTAGGTGCTGGGGAAAATATAACCAGAACAGAAATGTCTCCTGCCCCAACAGAGTTTATAGCAGGGAAAGGCATTAAAAGAAAAACCAGACAGTAATGTACAATTGCAATAAAGAAGGGCAAAGGTACAAAGCTTTGAGGTAGCATGGATTTTCAGGGAAGGAGTCAGGTTTGGAATGATTTTTCAGCTGAGATGTAACAGATAAGCAGCATTTAATCAGGTGGAACTAGAAGCAGAGGTTGTGGAGAGCGTTCCAACAGGTTCTCCATAGTCAAGATGTTCAAATTTTTTTTTCCAAAATGCAAATTTTATATGACTCTTCTGCTTCTAGTATAGTGGGTTGACTTGATACTCCAAAAGCCCCTTTTCCCTAAAAAACACCTAAACACTGCCAAAGTCATAACAAGCATACAGTAGTTAAATGTGCTGTACTTAGAAGAAAGTTAAAAAAAATTCTCCAAAGCCAGGAAAATGAAAAGGAACCAGAAACTGAAACCAAAGTGGGGGTGCATGTGAACAACAGGGCTGCCTTGGGGGGTAAATGCTGATACTAAGGAGGCTTCACAGCTATGTTCAAGAGAATGCACCATGGGGTCTGCAACCCCAGGGGCCACTGAACCGGAGATTCCTGCAAAAACTGGGCCCAGTACAAACAACTGGGCTGTACTATCAGTTAAAGGATGGGCCAGAAAGAATCCACATTCTTGTAAGGGGGAGGCAACAAGGAAACCTGTTTCCACAACATCTAAAGATTGAGTGAAAGAGTCTTTGCTGACAATATGAACCATATGCCCAACCTCATTAAACTGGGTACTACCTGCGCAATCAAGAAATCCCCAAGATGAGAAACTAAAGTAGCTCCAGTAGCACCTCAATCACCAAGTAAAAAGCAAGAGCACATCCTCTTTAAAAGAGAGTATTCTCAGGGGCGCCTGGGTGGCGCAGTCGGTTAAGCGTCCGACTTCAGCCAGGTCACGATCTCGTGGTCTGTGAGTTCGAGCCCCGCGTCAGGCTCTGGGCTGATGGCTCAGAGCCTGGAGCTTGTTTCCGATTCTGTGTCTCCCTCTCTCTGCCCCTCCCCCGTTCATGCTCTGTCTCTCTCTGTCCCAAAAATAAATAAACGTTGAAAAAAAATATTTTATGGTGCTGGGAGAACTGGACAGCAACATGCAGAAGGTTGAAACTAGACCACTTTCTCACACCATTCACAAAAATAAACTCAAAATGGATAAAGGACCTGAATGTGAGACAGGAAACCATCAAAACCTTAGAGGAGAAAGCAGGAAAAGACCTCTCTGACCTCAGCCGTAGCAATCTCTTACTCGACACATCCCCAAAGGCAAGGGAATTAAAAGCAAAAGTGAATCACTGGGACCTTATGAAGATAAAAAGCTTCTGCACAGCAAAGGAAACAACCAACAAAACTAAAAGGCAACCAACGGAATGGGAAAAGATATTTGCAAATGACATATCGGACAAAGGGCTAGTATCCAAAATCTATAAAGAGCTCACCAAACTCCACACCCGAAAAGCAAATAACCCAGTGAAGAAATGGGCAGAAAACATGAATAGACACTTCTCTAAAGAAGACATCCGGATGGCCAACAGGCACATGAAAAGATGTTCAGCGTCGCTCCTTATCAGGGAAATACAAATCAAAACCACACTCAGGTATCACCTCACGCCAGTCAGAGTGGCCAAAATGAACAAATCAGGAGACTATAGATGCTGGAGAGGATGTGGAGAAACGGGAACCCTCTTGCACTGTTGGTGGGAATGCAAATTGGTGCAGCCGCTCTGGAAAGCAGTGTGGAGGTTCCTCAGAAAATTAAAAATAGACCTACCCTATGACCCAGCAGTAGCACTGCTAGGAATTTATCCAAGGGACACAGGAGTACTGATGCATAGGGGCACTTGTACCCCAATGTTCATAGCAGCACTCTCAACAATAGCCAAATTATGGAAAGAGCCTAAATGTCCATCAACTGATGAATGGATAAAGAAATTGTGGTTTATATACACAATGGAATACTACGTGGCAATGAGAAAAAATGAAATATGGCCTTTTGTAGCAACGTGGATGGAACTGGAGAGTGTGATGCTAAGTGAAATAAGCCATACAGAGAAAGACAGATACCATATGGTTTCACTCTTATGTGGATCCTGAGAAACTTAACAGGAACCCATGGGGGAGGGGAAGGGAAAAAAAAAAAAAAAAGAGGTTAGAGTGGGAGAGAGCCAAAGCATAAGAGACTGTTGAGAACTGAGAACAAACTAAGGGTTGATGGGGGGTGGGAGGGAGGAGAGGGTGGGTGATGGGTATTGAGGAGGGCACCTTTTGGGATGAGCACTGGGTGTTGTATGGAAACCAATTTGACAATAAATTTCATATATAAATAAAAAAAAAAATTAAAAAAAAAAATAAATAAATAAATAAATAAAATAAAAGAGAGTATTCTCATTCTCAACCAGGCCTTGTAGAATTCTCACAAATTAATTTCAAATACATGTGCTTACTAAAAAAAAAAAAAAAAAAAAAAAGCTAGCTGAATAAGAAAACAGTGACCATGGCAAAAATGTCAGCAGAAACAAGATATAAACGCCTAGAAAATTTTAGTTATTAAAATTGATCAGAATATAAAATAATTATAAAGGTCTAAGGGGAAAAGGAGGGAGAGATAAAAACCAAGAATCAAATGAGAGAGGTTCAGAAATGATGAAATGGGGGTGCCAGAGTGGCTTAGTCAGCTGAGCGTCTGACTCTCGATTGCAGTTCAGGTCTTGATTTCACAGTAGTGCAATCAAGCCCCACATGGGCAGAGTGGAGCCTGATTAAGATTCTCTCCCTCCCTGGATCATGCATGCACGCACTCTCTCTCTCTCAAAACACAACAACAAAAAAACAAACAAAACAAAAATCAAATGGATTTTATTTATTTATTTATTATTATTTTTTTTTAATTTTTTTTTTCAACGTTTATTTATTTTTGGGACAGAGAGAGACAGAGCATGAACGGGCGAGGGGCAGAGAGAGAGGGAGACACAGAATCGGAAACAGGCTCCAGGCTCTGAGCCATCAGCCCAGAGCCCGACGCGGGGCTCGAACTCACGGACCGCGAGATCGTGACCTGGTTGAAGTCGGACGCTTAACCGACTGCGCCACCCAGGCGCCCCTCAAATGGATTTTAAAAAGAACCAAATAGAAATTTCCAGAACTAAAAAAAAAAATTGAAATTAACAATTCAATGAGTGGGTTAAAAAGTAGATATCCTCACTAAAGAGAGAATGAGATAGAGTAAGGGTTGGCAAAGTATAGTCTACCACTTGTTTTTATGAATAAAATTTTATTAGAACACAAACCACACCCATTCATTTACATATGACTCTTGGCTGTTTTTGCACTAAAACATACGCTTGAGCAATTGTGGCAGAGATCATATGGCCCACAAAGTCCAAAATATTTATTATGTTTACTATCTGGCCCTTTATAGAAAAACTTCGCCAAGTTCTTTGAAGATAGAACTGAAAGTATTACCCAGAATGCAACTGGATAAATAAGTAGAATATGTATTACAGACATTAAAACATACATAAGATAAATGCCTCATATATGGATATTTGAAATTTCAGAAAAGAGATTAGGGGAGAACCAACATTTAAAGAGATAACAATATTCCAGAACGATGGCAAACATGGATCTTCACACGCAAATCAAGGTAAATTCAAAGAAATCTGCACTTACTCAATATCAGGGTACATGGATCAGAAATCCACAGGAACCCCCACCAGTATACATGAAAAGAAATCTACATGTAGATATGCTATAGTGAACCCACAAAACACTAATGAACAAAATAATCTTGAAGGTATCCAGAGAGGAGAGACAAATCCACATCAAAAGAATGGCAATTAGATTGCCAACAGCTTTCTTTCTCATAACAAAGGAAGCCAGAAGAGAACCAAGTATTATCTTTCAAGTTTTGAGAGAAAGTAACGGTCAATGTAGAACTGTACACCTAGCAAAATTTTCTTTGAAAAAATGTAGAACACACACAGTTCCAAATAAAAATTCACTATCCATAAGTGCTCCATAATAGGAAATTCCAAAAAATATACTTCAGGAAAAAAGGAAAAAATTCTAAATCTAAGCAAGTGTTGAGTATAAAATAGAAAACAAATAAACAAGGATACAACTGAAATACCAGAGAATAAAAGCATAGAGAGTAAGGTCTCTCTACTCTTTAGAAGGAGAAGAAATGTGTTGATTAGCATAAAACTTAAAAAATTTTTAGCAACATGCTTGGTAAAATCTCAAATGTTGGAAAATGTAAGCTATTGAGGGGTAAAAGAAACAGAAGAAAAGAACCTGGATAAAACAATAGGGCAAGAAAGAAACAAAAAGCCTACAAACATGAACCAAAAAAAACAAAGGCCAAAATAAAATGGTAGAAATAAATTCATTTATATCAATACACATAATTGTAAATGGACTAAACTGATTAAAAAACAAATTGTCATACTGGAGAATTGAATCAGAATCTAGTTTGCTACTTATAAAATACACTAAAACACAAGAATACAGAAAGGCTAAAAGTATGAATAAACATATCAGACAAATACCAAAAGAAGGCTACATTAATAACCATTTAATAAACTTGAATGCAAAATACATTAGTTGTAAAAAGGGTCATTATTAAACAATGATAATAATTCCCATTCTCTAGGAGGATTTAACAATTTTAAACTTGAATGTACCTAATAAACAGCCTCAAAATATACAAAGCAAAAATTGGCATAAGCAGGAGAAAGAATCCACTATGGCAGCTACAGCTTTCCACTTACCAGATGGGGTTTCGAAAATGCAAGATGAGCTTGGAGCATGTTTTAGTACCTATCATAGGGAGTCAGTCTGAAAGAGCTCTCAATGGCTCAAGCTGGAACCATTTGAGGAACAAAATAAAGCAGTATCAGATTATAACCCAAAGTACAAAATAACTACATATGAATCCAGATTAATATAGATAAATGTTTGACTGAGTAAATAGAGAGAAGACAAATTTCCTTGCAGAAGAATTCCAAATAATATATCTAGTTGGTCCTCCCTCCAGGAAAGTGGCACTCTCCCACTGAGTGTGAGTTAGACTTAGTGACTTGCTTTCAAAAACTAGTGTTTAGAGAAAGCAAAATAATATCTTTGCAGTGGAGAATCCGGGCATGCACTACCTTTCCCAAGTGACCCTAGAGTGAAGATGACCAGTGATGTCTTGGGGTTATCAAGGACTTCCTGAGATGAGACAGTTTTTTATCTCTTTAAAATCCCATAACCTCAATCTAATCATGAAAATGTCCCACAAACCCAAACTGAGAGATATCTCACAAAACACTTGACCAGAACTCTCCCAAACGGTCAAGGTTGTGAAAAACCACAAAAAGATGGAGGAACTCCACAGATCAGAGGGGACATGACAACTAAATGCAACAGGGGTGGGTGGCATCCTGAGTTGGACCTTGGAACAGGAAAGAAAAAATAGGACACAAAAAAATGGGCTAGTAAAACCCAAGTAAGAACTACTGGTTAGGTAACTAACATGCCAATGTTGGTTTCTTAGTTTTGACAAATATACCACGTTATTATATGACGGTAACAGGGGAAACAAATATAGAAATTCCCTGCAACATCCTTGCAATTTTTCTGTAAATCTAAAATTATGTTTCTAAAAAGTTGGTTTTTTAAAAAAAATTAATGAAAAGGGAAAAGAGTAGTATAGTTCAACAAAGCCAAAATCTACTTCTTTGGAAGGACTAATAAAGTTTACAGAACTTCTGGCAAGATGGATTGAGGGGGAAAAGAGAAGATACAAATAAACAACATTATAATGTACAAAAAGTAGGCAGAGCAAAAAGTACAAAGAATGACTTGAACTTAGTATCAATGCATTTGAAAACTTCGATAAAATGCACTATTTCCTAGAAAACCATAACCTGACAAAACTCACTCAAAAAGATAGAAGGAAAGCCTGTATAGCTAACTACAAAATTAACTAATGTGATAGGTAAAAATCTTTCCATCTAGAAGTCTCAAAGCCATCTCAAAGATGGTTTTAAAGAGGAGTCACTGATAATTTTTAAACAGTAAGTCATTTGACGTCTATACAAAACAAGCTACAAAGTTCCCAAACTCACTGTATATGGCTATCTATGGTAACGTGAATATCACATCCCAATAAAAGCCGTATGAGAGAGGGAAAAAATAGGCCAATTTTGTGCATCAACATAGATCTAAAAACCCTAAACTGGCAAGAGTACTAGTAAATGGTATAGATGTGCACAGATAGTTGTGTTTGTTTTTATGTAACAGCATTACATATTATGTTCTTAAAAAAAAAAACTTTAGTATATTAGAAAGTTACATGAAAATCCAACTCAAGACCTCAAACTTTTCCACACCTAAGTCTAGATGCTAAAAAGGCGCTAAAGGCCCTGAGTTTTAAAAAAGCTGGTGTAGTTCTTGCTTACAAGAGCTAATTTACAAGGTAAATTAACCTGATTTACATTCTAACACGTATTAAAAAACCCTTTGCCTTGTCTCTTCCTTAATGATTTACCTTCAGTGGGCTCTTTTATGCATTATTTCAGAAAAATCTAGGAGCTGTGTGCTGCGAATGAATGGTGTGGAAGGAAAACAGGAAACTGATTAGGTGATTTTAATAACTATATTCTTCAGGTTGCATTCTGGGAGCTTACTTATTACCCTTGATGACTGGGTTCTTGACTCCTGCTTTTGGCGAGGTCTTTGCCACTGTCCCATTAGACCCACAATGTTTTCCAGAAACATGAGGTGGCAGCATTGATGTAATTATTCACAATGAACAGATGGGAAACTGAGGCTCAGACAGGACCAACTGATCAAAAGGAAATAGCTCATAAGTAGGAGAGCTGAAGACAGATGTTCTGTTTCAACATACTATGTCTTTCCACTCAACTGCTCACTTTCTGTTTTTGTCTGTGTTGTTTTGAAAGGCATACTTACCTTGCTCTAGTATTGAACTCAAGGCTGGGTGGGGATAGATGTTATTGCTAGGCAAGCCTGACTGAGACAGATCTGAGGTTATTCTATAGTTTCTGAGAGAATCAACAAAGAACCCTCAGAGTATATTTTAAAAGGCACTCATTGATCACTATCCCTTCCCCTTCTGTGCACATAGGATGAAATCTGTCCACCTGGACGCATTACATGAAGATGAACCTTGCTTATGGCATTTGATCTGGTTGCCCACCTGTCCCAGAAGTGAGTCTCCAGATTCACAACTGATGTGACATTTACACTTATTTTCTCTAAGTCACATATAAAAGACTAGAATTAAGAAATGGTAAGGAGGGGCGCCAGGGTGGCTCAGTCAGTTGGGCGACCGACTTTGGCTCAGGTCATGATCTTGCAGTCTGTGAGTTCGAGCCCCGCATCAGGCTCTGTGCTGACAGCTCGGAGCCTGGAGCCTGTTTCAGATTCTGTGTCTCTGTCTCTCTCTGACCCTCCCCCGTTCATGCTCTCTCTCTGTCTTAAAAATAAATAAACATTAAAAAAAAAAATTAAAAAAAAAAAAGAAATGGTAAGGAAAAAAAAGTGGCAAGGAAAAGTTTTGATGAGCCTATTTGATGCAATTATCTATGATTTTACTCAAACATGCACCACTGTCCCTAAAATTAAGAGACAGGAAGTTAAGGCACCATTTCTGAAGTGGTACATCAGAGGAAATGTTACCTGTGAAGATGGAGACATCATCATATAATAATATGGTTGATCCCATGAAGGCTGCCTACTACTCTGTGACGTAGTCTGGAGTCCACAAAAAATCGAGATTATTTTCAATATAAACTCTAGTCATGTTACAAACCCATCCCTACACTTGAAAGCGCATCTGAGCTGGCTTTTGTCAGACGTGCAGCAGCTCTAAGGCAGGCCCACTAAACTGTGGCCAAGCCAGTGAATACCCTGTATACATACCATATATTAAACTGACACATAAAAGCCATTTTGTGTTGCTGCTTTAGCTTCTCCACCCTCAGCGTAACAAGCAAAACCAAGATGCATAACCACACATATCAACCTAGAACTTTGCCCTATAATGCATAGTCTCTGAAAGTCTCTTTTCTCGTTCCTGTCAGTCCTTAGTGTCACGATCACTGAGTGGCTCTGTTATTCACAGACGTGCGGCTATCATCCTGCAGGAGGAATGTGTCTGTTTCTGTCCTTGACTCACTTTTTTCTTTCTTCCTTTCTTTTTCTCTCTCTTCCTCCATCTTAGTACCAGCCAGACCTTTTCTGTTTAACTCTATTCTTTTATTCCTGAAACACTCCGAGTGCTATTCAGAGAAGATGGGTCGGCACAGAGCACCTTGAGAGCTCAATGCTGTGTAATAGGATGTGCTCCCGGAAAAATTTCAGATCCAGACGGCACTGTTGTCCTTCACTTCAGTCAATGACAAAAGGCAATCTTTTTTCCTTTTGAATTTTTGACAGAGGTAGCTCAGGTAATGAGCAAAATGGAGCTCTGAATGTGTCTTGACAGATAAAAACGATCATAAAGAGAGACTATGGCAAATACTGTAGAAAAGTCCGACTTGACATTGATGGTATTTTTAACAAAAGTCTGTATAAATATCAGATACTGCAGACTCGGATAAGAGAAGCTTATTTTCATAAGGCGAGGTTGCTAAAACCTGAATATTCTATCAGCAAAGAAATGAAGATTATAATTACATATGCACTGAAATATTTCCACTTAGCATGAGATACCACAGCTCTACCTATTTATCACGTTTTTTTCTCCATACAGTTTACGTCCCTGTGGCTGGGTGGCAAAGGGAAAAAGCACTGTTAGAATAACAACTAATAAGTACTGATAATTACCCAGTATCTTCATATTAGCATTTCCCCTTTTACACATGAGAACTTGGGAGTTTCAGAAAGATTAAGTCATTTGCCCAAAATGGGTCAGTTTGCAGATTTCAGAGTTAGATTCAAGTAGTGATCTTTTGCCTCTTTTTATTCGTTCACTGTGATGGCATGGCATTTCTGAATGACATCATACCCGTCAGCTTATCTTAGATAATTTCTACCTCAAACTGAGGTTCAAATTTCCCTAAAACTGCATTTCTTCCTTTCTTTTTTAAGCTGCACGTGACCTAAATGTTGAATCCCAGACTGACCCGTATTTGTTTTATACCATGCAGAGATATCTGAAAATGTACACATTTTAACCCAGAAAATGGATTTATGTTAAGCATAACACAAGCATGAACATATAAGCACACCTTATATTATACTTTGCAGTGTACCATTATAAAGAAAACAATAGCTTTACAGAATAAAAGTAACTATGGCAACCTATAGATTCAAATCAGCCTGCCTCCAAGGTGGCAGTTCCCAGCTGCCTCAGTAACTTTCCATTAAAATGTGTCTCAAACATACACGTTTTGGGGAAGCATTAGCTGAATGTCCTACTTAAGGTTCTCAACTTAATTATCCCTTTCAGTGTTAATGATGAAAATAATCTGATTGTACCAAATTCTTTGGGTAGGTCTGTTTCAGTACAACCTTCTCAGCCGCTTGCATTTCGGAATCCTGCCTAACTAACATTGGGAGACGTATCTTTTGACATCCATTGGTCAGGAGGAGGTAAGACAGAGCCAGGAGCTAAGAAACAGTTTTAGTTTAAAAAAAACAAAACTGCTCATGTTGGCTATTGATTAGTGATCCTGACTGTCCCCTGTTGTTGCCACCCCGTTACCCTCCACCTCACCCCCACCAAAGTTTATGGAGTGTAGATGATTTAGTTTAGGGTAATGGGAAATGACTACAATCTGCAGTTTCCCCTTAATTCTCAAGTTAAGGTTGTGTTCCATAATTAGGTCCCAGATCCTGAGACCAGGATTGGTTTTCATTTACTGTGGAATGAGAATGGCAACAATGACAACTTCAACTCAGCAAATACTTACTGTGTGCCCACAATGTACAAGGCAGTGTGGTCTCCTCCTGCAGAGCACAACAGGTGAACGAGAGCTGGGTTTTGCCTTTAAAATATGACCTACTAGGATAGAAGCAGGTGAGTGTGGGCATGGATGCAGCATGTAGGTATGCAGGATAAAGTTCATAAGAAAACTACAGGCATAAGGTTTTTAGTGTTTAAGTTAACTGAAGCTTTCTTTGAGGAGCTTTATGATACAGGACGATTACAAATTTGGGAAACGACAAATAGGACATGATGAATAAATGAGTTGTCTGGGGTAAAGATTATATATGGAGGCATACTGGGAGAGAAGTCTGGGTAGATCAGACAAGAAATATGTAGAGAAAACCCTAACAATATAGATTGGAACTTATCTTTAATTTCCTAATCAAACAAGAATCACTGAAATTTTTTGTAAAGGAGTAGAATAAAAGTTAATCTGTAATTTTGAAGGTGATTGCTAGACTTTTGTAGGGAGGGCAAAAAGCAGCAGAGAGGGGTGCCTGGGTAGCTCTGTTGGTTAAGCGTCAGACTCTTGATTTCAACTCAGGTTGTGATCTCATGGTTTCTGAGATCAAGCCCCACATTGTGATCTGCATTGAGGGTGGAACCTAAGATTCTCCCTCCCTCTGCCCTTCTCCCTGGCTTGTGCTCTCTCTTAAAATAATTTTTTTAAAAAAAGCAGTAGAGATGGATGGGGCGCCTGGGTGGCTCAGTCGGTTGAGCCTCTGACCTCAGCTCAGGTCATGATCTCATGCTCTGTGAGTTAGGGTCCTGCGTCAGGCTCTGTGCTGACAGCTTGGAGCCTGGAGCCTGCTTTGGATTCTGTGTCTACCTCTCTCTCTCTCTGCCCCTCCCTTGCTCATGCTCTCTCTCTCAAAAATGAATAAACTTAAAAAAAAATTAAAAAAAAAGCAGTAGAGACATGTATAAAGATAAATAAGCAAGAAAAAAATGAAGGCTTGAATTAGGATAGTGCAATGAAAATGATAAAAAAGCGAACCTGAGGAGTGCTCAGTGTTGACACTGGCAACAGACTGGGTCTAGAAGGTACAAGCAAAAGATGAATGGAAAATGAATACGTCATTAATGGAAGTGATATTAACATAACTAGTGAAGTCATTCATTCACTCATCAAATGTTTACTGAGCACTTATTTCGTTACTCTTTGCCAGGTACCCTGCTAAGAGCTACAAGAGGTACAGAAGCTGGTCTAGTGAGATGACAGACTTATTTTATACACAGAGTTGAAAGTACCAGAACATTCAAGCCATCCATGGTCAATAGAGACCTATAGTTTAGAAGAGTCATTGGGATGGAGTTGTCTGTAAAAAGAGAGGTCGCTGTGGAAAGGGGCAAGATCACTGAAGTACAATTTTTCTGTGAAGTAGAAAAATTCTCAGAAAGAAGAGCAAGTTCAAGAACAGATGTGAGAAAAGAGCTATCCTGTACCTGGGAGTCTGGAGGAACAAAAATTATTAGCAAAGAGATGGTCAAAAATAAATAAGGGGAGAGCCGACATGAGGCGGTACGGCACCAGGGAGATAAGCAGCAGTTCAAGCAGCACAGACCCTGGGAAATTCAAGAGCATCATCTTTTCAGTGGGAGTAGCGAAGGTGAAGCCGGAGAAGAGGTTCCTGGATTAGGTCATTATGCAATCTATTTCAAGAAGCCTTGTTGGTAAGTGAGGAGCTAGAAGCCAGAAGCAGATGGGGGAATGGAGACAGAAGATTGGTTGGGGAGATAAAGAGAACAATGGAAAGGTAGCTTGACATAATAACAACACTTACGACAACATAAACTACCAGTTAACATTTTTTTTTTGACAAATCATGTGTCAGGAAGTGTTCTAAGTACCTGACACATACTAATGCACTTAATCCCTAGCCAATTCATGACTTCTGAGAAAGATGCTATGTTCTATCCTTCTCAAGGACAGGGAAACCCAGACACTTCACTAGATGATGAAGCTTACCCTACCTCACACTGTTAATTTGTATTCCTTTGAACTCAGCACTCTGACTTCAGAGTCCCTTGACCATCCTGTAATGCTGTGAGGCTAGCAAAAGCTTACACAGGTTTGTGGGAAGAAAGGAAATAGGAAGATGGAGAGATGGAATGATGGTTGAAACAAGCCAAAAGGGGGATGGGATAAGGGGTAACCCCTTTGTGGGAGGAACCCTAATAAGGTTCCCTGGAACAGGATGAAGAAAAGGTAGGGAATGAGACATGGAGAGATTTTAAGCTCAAAAGCACATAGCTGTGGGGTGCCTGTATTAGGTGATTTTTTTTTTTTTTTGTCCTTTTGGTAAAGCAAAAGGTGAGATCACTGGCTCAGGGTGCTAAAATGGGACACTTGCTCCTAAGGTACAGAACAGGAGCTAAGAGGAGACTCCCCATAAACCTCCTTATTTATCTTGCTTTATCAATGAAAACTTATTCCACAGCGGAAAGGCAAGGATGGACCATTAGGTATACACGGACCTATCAACAAGTTCTACCCAGACATACATATGCATCATGATGAACATACAGAAGACACTTCAGCTGTGCAGACCTGAGTGTGAGGTGGTACCTAAGAACTAAAAGGCAACTTCTAATCTCCTAGATATTCTCTTCCTTTCTCTTTCAAGTGGCTTCAATGGCAAAAAGAAACATAAAGTGCAGCCAACCTAAATCAACAGCATATTGATGTACATTTTTCCTTTGTGGGTTTTTTTCCCGTCTCTTGCAAGAAGTGCTTGCTATTTAAAATCTGTTACTAGGTGATAGTGGCAAAGCACATTTTTCTCTCTTCCCAAGTCAACCCTACATATATCACTGCGTGTTTGCAAGTAAAAATACCTGTTGCCATGCACGTGAGAGGCGCAGAATGCAAAGCTGTAATGGAGCAGGGTTGGGTCAATGACAGCACCGTTTTCTGAATGTTCCATCAGTTCTGTAAGGTAGCAGAGATGTCTGTGACAGCCTCTCACACCGTAACGGGCACAGTACTCATCTAACACAAAGACTTGGCCAGGGCTAAACCAACCCTGCAAAAGAAAAAAAAATTTTTTTTCTTTCTGTACTAGGATTTGCTTTTCTGTAGGCACTCTTAGACATTATAAGAAGAAGCTGCATCAAAGTGTCTTTTGATATATTTTTTTTATTAGTAGCATGTTGCATGTTATTTTCAGAAAGCTAATGTCAACAGTTTTGGACCTGATCTGGGACGCTGGTCACCTAACACCATTCTCTCTTTATTGCCACGGCAAGGCACGGGAAACCGGTTTTTCTCCACCGTCATTCAAAATTAACTAAATTTATTCACAGTATCTAAAATTGTCAGTCACGAAGAAAAACATTCTGACAAACTTCGATCCATGAATGAGTCAATTAAAAAGAGAACGGTAAATCAGACACCATAATCGAAACTGCCGAGTTGCCAGAAGCACTTTTATAAGAAAATCCTAGTTAAGTCTAGCAGCGGTAAACATATGCTATTTGGAAATTTACATTTTTGGGACATTGTACTCGTTCTGTTTGTCCTTCTGTGACCAATATAACAGAGTTAATGTTTTATAATAGTTTTTGGTGTTCTTGAAACGAGATGTGAAAGGTGTGTGTGTCTGTGCGCTTGTGTGTGTGTGTGTGTGTGTGTGTGTGTGTGAGCCAACTGAACCAGCAGGTAGTGTCTGCTTGGCCAATACTGGAGGGCAGGGTTAGGCAGAGTTGGTTCATAAAATGTTTTGATGGATTATATGAACTAAGAAATAAATGGTTTTAAAAGGGGGCAGGATAATGGCGCAAGAGAAGGAAAAGATTGGTGAGAAATGCAGAAAGCTAAGACAGCAAGAACACTAAGACGGAGAAAAACAAGCTCTCAAAAACTTACTGTGGTGATGGTACAGGCACCGAACTGGACATACAATATTATGCGCTCTCTGTAATATTAGAGCCATCGTGCCTGGTAGTTACTATGCTCTCCCTGTCACAGCCACATAAACTACAATGCAGCAACATTTAGTGAATTAATCGAGACACTGAAAGTCGATTGTCGGGCCATGATTTACATCCAGGGCCATCCATCCTGCCTCCAAACACCCTTTTCTCATCACACCATGCTCACTACCCTCTAGATGCAGTTGAAGACACACTGTAGTGCTCTCCTCAGACTCCTTATGACACGTGGGGTCATCCACTTAACCAAAACAACTTTTGTAATTCAGTACCTAACTCCACTGAGTGGAAATCCACAAGGGAAGCCCGTCACTGATGTCCACTGTGTGTGTGCTTGTCCCCGGAAAGGCACCATCAGGTCTTGTGATGATTTCACTCTCCATATAATTGTAAAGTTTGGGCTGGATCAGGTTTAAACCATGCACGTAGTGTACTTAATAATGAATGTACAAATGAATTATCAGGACAGTAAATTGTGATCACAGCAGTAAGTGGTTTTAATTCTTCCTGCCTATTCAAACATGTCCAATGAGCTTGGAGCACATCCTGTCTAAAATCTTACTTTAAAGAGACCGTAGCTTTATTGTAGGTAGCTGCCATACCATGTTCAACAGTCAAAAGACCATGTGGTGATGGAAACAGGCATATTCAGGCCGGACACATTTCAGAGCAATGGCCACTGATATAAATCCTTGGAAAGGTACGTGCAATTCCTAGGCTACAGTTTAATGCCCACATTCTGAGGGGTCAAGCATTCCTTCTATATGTAAACGGTACTTTATATGCCAAATTCTGCCTGGTTTCAACACATTGAGTAGCAGTTTAGCTACTTGATTTAGTTTTTTTTTAAGGAATTCAAATTATCTTTGGAAGGTTAAAGGAAACCAAAGCTTTCTTGTTACATGTTGCCCTGTCATATCATTTATCCCACTGTTTCTTTCCCCTGCCACTTAGGTTGTCTTTCTAGAAACAAGAGAGAAACGAAAGATATCAACATTTGGTGAGAATTTAAACCTTAAAATGTCTCTACAGGTGTTAGTAAATCCTATCCCAGAGGTGTGTGTGTGTGTGTTTTTTTTTTTTTTTTTTTTTTGGCCTTCATTAAAGCCTTTATTTTCATTCAGCCTTCTCCAGAGGGACTGATAAACCACAAGTCAGTGTCTGTTTGAGTCTATTCTCCTGTCTATTGAGTGGCACAGCAGTGGTCTTCAAGTGTATAATTTTCAAATTGGGAAGCAATCGATTGGAATCCTTTATCCCTAACTCCCAACTACAGTTATTAAAGGGGTCAGGAATAAAATGCCGCTTCATAACAAGTGTTTCTCACTTAAAAAAAAATCTTTCATTCTAACCCACAGGGAACTGGATGGACAGACTTGTACTCACCAAGCAAGAATAGGAATCATTCAGTCTGTGATCCAAAGTCTGCCTCTGGAGTAGTCTAAAAAGGAAGGCGTGGTCAAGCTTGCAAGGATTAGCAGAAATAAACTCATCCATACCATGTTTCTGAAAACGGTCTGCATCTGTAAATCCAGAAAAGCATGTATAATACATTTACTTCCCTGGCTTACTCATGGGCAAATACAGTTTTTGAACACCAAATGCATGCCTCATGATAACACATTATTTTCACTGCAAAAAATAGGATGCCAGGAATCCAGCATATTAACATAAATTGCAATTTTTCTGCAGCCTAGTGAAAAATGATCTGGAAAAATCTGCAGATCATTTGAAATGAGGAAATCCTACTTTCAATCAGAGCCTCTTCTAACATTCATCACAGAAATAATCTTATTTTCCAATTTTAAGAAAGTAGATACATTTTAAGTATGTGTTTAAAGAAGGAATTGACTGGAAAAGAACCCAGGTCTAGTCATAAAAAAATAGCAATGATGGCTAGAAGCTTGCTTTCCAAATGGCAAACTAGGATAGAAATGAACACACAGGCTTCTGCTGGATCACTTCCAGTCTTTTTTTTCTTTTTCTTTTCTTCTTTTTTTTTTTTTTTTTGAGCCTTTAATGGGACCAACCTTCATGTAGAAATGGCACTGAATGCTCTCAAGCTTCAAGTTTAAGAGATAGGAAAAAGGGAGCATCATGTTTGTGCAAATACGCAGACAAAGCATAACGTCCCAAATGGCACTTCAATCAAAGACCCAAATTTCTTGTTCTTTGCAGATTGCATCTTTCAACGCCTGCAGACCCTGCGGGTTTATCAAAAGGCAAGCTTTTAGGACTGCTTTCATTAATGGTATGTTTTGTCAAAGTCTTCAATGTGAATTATTTACTAAGTAGAGAGAAAAAAAAGACACACACCACCCAAAAGGAGTGCTGGGGTGTTACTACATTAGCTCGGTTAGAAATGTAGCACGCATCAGGCAAGCAATCAGTTATCAGGGTAAAAGTGGACTCTCCTGACAATGGTGGGGCCGAGGCTCCATTGTTCCTTAAAATTCATAGACAGATCTCATTCTGGTCATCACAAGAAGTAGAGTCCTAAATGTAAGCCAAATGTAATTTTTAAAACCTATATGGTACAATCCTAAAATTGTAAAGGAAGGAAGACAAAAGTTTATTGATTAAACGCAATTATAGAGTCAGGCTCATAATAAAACTCAATATTGATCTGTGGACATGATGCTAACATAATCAGTCACATTTAGATATTTAGCCCAGATCATATTGATCCTATGTCAAGTTCAACTTTCAGCCATATTTGTGGATGGAAGAACTATGTAATTCAAGCTGAAGGGTCTTCAGAATCACATTAAAAAAAAATCTCACATCAGTGCAGATGTGAATGCAGCAAGTTAGCAATGAATGGGTGTTCATCGATGATGTAACGTATTGGGTTGTGATGCATGGAGAAACTGCCATATGTATTCCCTTGCATTCACTAATTACTTAACTGAATGATTAAATGCATTACATGTGGTAAATTAGTATTAACTGGATGAACACCAAATGTTATTAAACTGCTCTTCCTGAATTGAGAAATGAGACAATCCAACTTCTCTTGTGCTTTATTTGTATGTATAATAGTCTTTCAAAATAAAGTTACATATATAATAATGCAAAAATAATATCAAATTAGTAGACAGCATATTGAAAAATGCAAGGTACATATATAATAAAACTGTTTTTGTGTTCTAAATAATCTCAGAATCTTCATTTCTCCGTTTGTTTGAGTGAAAAAAATCTTTTAGTAACATCTTTATGAAATTACTAGTTTTATAAAACATCTGAATTTTATTCATTATTTCTTTCAACGGAGAAGGTCATAACAAGAAGTTAAAAATAACACTCACTTAAGGCTTATCTGTTGAGAATAGGATATACAATAAATTTCACAGAAAATCCACAATTCTTTTACACTTCTACAAAATACATACATTACATACATAAATACATACAATACATTGTACATAATTCTCTTTTTGCTTCCACCCTTTATAGAGGTTTATAGAAGCAATTTTTTTTTCATTTTAAAGCAAAGTGTTTACAGTCTTTAAATAAAATCTACAAGGTCCTGAAAAATATGACTTATGGTTCATTTCTGCAATCAAATCGTATTTTTAAAAATGAATTTACTTTAAGAAGTATTTTCCTCATGAAATGTAACTCTAAACCACACATTTACCTATGTGTTAAGCCCTTCTGAATCACACACATGAATGAAAAATTACTTTGCCAACAATTGGCTTTCATGATAAAAATATTCCTAATGGCAGTTTAAGTCACAAAAATGGACTCCATATCGACAGTGATAAAATATTCAGGCCAACAAAATTCTATTAAAGAAAGAAACCCCACAATCTCGCTGGGGCTATATTTCCATGAAAGTGAAATGTATTCTTAGGGATTGCCCCATCTTCAAAATACAGGCTGCAAAGACCAAGCTGTTCTACTTTCTTTTTATACCTTATAAGCACAATTTGAAATACTTCATGCAAATATATTTCACGATGCACCACTGATTCATTAGTTTCTATAAATTCATGAAGAAATAAATTTTGAAAAAGCAACAGTTTTGATCTCTGTGAGAAATATTTCACTTTAAAACACCCACTCATGAACCAAAGTACAATAGGAAAACTATTGTTGAAATACTATCTAGTTTATTTCTGTACAAGAATATTTTCATGTAGTTTTCTCTTGGTGTAACATATCTACATTTACTCTTAGAAAATGCAGAGATATCATCTGGATATCAATTACATACCAAATGCAAAGCTTGGAGACCGGCTTTAAAACTGGGTTATACTCGATTATCTTCAATTAATGTTTATTATAACACAAAATTATGGTGACTAGTTTTAAATGAAAAATTATTCATGGCACTAATCAAATGTTCACCGATAAGGACAAATTTCAGTTCAGTTTGTCTTCTGAAATGGTGTAAGAAAATTATCAAAAGAAACCGACAAGATTTGAGCTTGAACAACGCACTGCAAAACTGTCACAAATTGTGATGATTAACCTATGGACTAACTACAGATGTGGGACATGGTAATTGAGGATACTGGTGGAGAGTTTCTATGGTAACAGTTGGCTATATGCGCCAGCGTCTTTAGGTGGTACTGTCCCCAGGTGTGGTAAAAGTGGATGGAATAAAACCCAAATTGAGAAAGATTATTATTTGCTATAGATGTATGGAATTATAGAGGCTTATTCAAACGGAACCTGAAAATTTAAATTTGTCATTAGGGTAACATCTGTTGGAAGTCCAGGGAAAAGAATGAGTAGGCTGACAGTACCAATTTAAACAGTTAACACTGACTTGAAAACAGCTAGCCTAGGAAACAACGCGAGGACTATTAGCAGGCTGGTAGGCCCCCCTGTGGTGTGTGGGAGGGGGCTCTTCGGTAGACACTGACCACAGCCGGCCCCTGTGTGCTCAAGAACGCAAACACGAGGATAGGCATTTGAAGTCAGAGTTCAGGATGTGAGGGGGAAAAAAGTTAACTGAAGGGGCACCTGGGTGGCTCAGTTGGTTAAGCGTCTGACTCCACCTCACGTCATGATCTCACAGTTTGTGAGTTCAAGCCCCGCGTCAGGCTCTGTGCCTGGAGCCCACTTCGAGTTCTGTGTCTCTCCTTCTCTCTCTGCCCCTCCCCTGCCCCTGCTCACACTGTGTCTTTCTCAAAAATAAACATTAAAAAATTTTTTTTAAAAAATCAACTGAAATGTTTCTTCTTTTGCAACTAATTCTAAGGATGGTGTGTGTGTGTGTGTGCGTGTGCGCGCACGCACGCATGTACACTCACTGCTCTTGGTGTTGAGAGAAATTAGAATATAAAACGGGAGAATAGGATGTGAGGGAGGGCAAATGTGACACTGCAGGGGAAGAGGCGGGCATCCCTTAGCATTCTGAGAACACTCTGGTGTTCAGACCTGGGACTCAGGTACCAAAAGGACTATGAAAAAGGTGTTGCTACCTAAGAGTGCATCACCTCCTCTGCAAAATCCTGAACTGAACTAAGCAGCATATGAATCTTTTCAAATACAATAACTTGATTTAAGACTGTCCTATGGTTAAGAGCTTGCTGGTACCTGCATTTGCTGATATCCACATCTGATTATACTTTCCTTTTAGGTCAAATTCTCAATGAGCTTGAAAATTCACATGAAGTTAAACATGGGACAGATAAGGACCACTTGTCTTTTTATAGCACCCACGGTAGCCACTAATAGGAAGTTCCAGGTTACAAAATTTTATGTAGATCTTGGTTAATATTTTTTGTTTTATGTACACATGTATTATGCTGAACACCAAAGAGAAATGTTGATACGTATATTAATTAGGAGTTTGTTCACACTTCTATTATCGATCCAAATAATTTCTTAGCTTGTTTTTGTTAAATTGATTAAAACCGGATGTATGAATTTACACATCTTGCTTTCTGCAACGAATAACAAATAAGGAGTATTTTCACAAGACAATTTTAATCAACACTTACAGACTAGAATCACAGGCAAGGTATTATTTGAAATAGTATGTTATAATATATATAATATATTCAATGTAAGATAAAACATACCTATGAAGTGTGAAATTCAACTTACTAGATTAATCAAGAAAATAAGCTCATAAAATTAAATGTAAGCTTATATTCCAATTTAAGATTTTTTTTAATCTGGCTTAAAATAAAAAGGTAAATTTTCTGGTTCTTTTTTGACATTATTGGAAATGAACTGTGTTGTACTGTATTGTGTTACATACATATTGTATTGCATTATATACATGAGAGAAAAATGAAAAACAGTTGCTTTGCATAGAAAAGGACAGTTTAATCAAAGACTGCCTGTCAGTCTGGCAGAAGGCAATGTACTACTATCTGAAGCAGAGAAACTGGATATCAAGCCGACTCTCTATCTGTTCAGTTTACTCTATTTTCTTAAAATTTCTAAATATCCTGAAAGCTAAAGAAACAGGGAAGTTGAATAGATTCACTTACTAGAAAAATCTATAAATACATACCTTTATTTATATCCTAAAATAAGGTTATCTTCAAATAAGTTAGACTATAAATTTATTATTTTTTTCTATCTCTAAACATTAAAAAATGTTTAGTTCTAAAAAAGGTTTAAGTTATAACATAAATACTTCAAAGATAATTCAGGAAATAGAGGAAATGGACTAGCAACTAGTCCCTTTAATTAAACTCATATACTGTGAATAATTTATTCTATTTATAAAACTGTGTTTAACATAGTGAAATACCATACACACAATTTAGTATTTTTCCACGTAACATTACTGAGTAGTGTTTTGCAGGCTGTTGTAATACCTTCGCAGCCATGACCTTTACGCCCATATGAATGGTAGATATTAGGTTGTTTCTACTTCTCTGTTGTGGCAAAAATATACGTTTTTGTTTCATAAATGGCAAAGTTAACCTAAATATTCTGGGTTTGCCTAGAAAGTAGGAGCCTGGCATTGTAAATAAGACCATGATATTCCTTCAACAATCACATTATTACAAAAATTTTAATACAATGAAGCAAAAAGAAAATCATGAAAACACTCACCTTTACCAGCTATAGGTCAGCAAAGGAGTGAAAAAGCATAATAAATAGATTAGGAGAATATTTATTTCTATAACTAGTCACTTTATTTTCATGTTATCTTCTTAGTTTCTATTAATGACTCTAAAAGTTGTTCTTCCAAGAGATGACCAAAAAAGAAGAAAAAGTAATGCTATGGAAGTCATGGAATGAAGAAAATACTAAGGGCTAACTACTCTCTGGAAAGTTAAATGGTTTCTCTGATAGAGGTAAAGATCAGTATTCTTTTTTATTTTAGTTTTTTAAAAAATAATTCATTGTCCTGTTAGCTAACATAAAGTGTATGTTATACATACGGTGTATATACATATGTATATTTACATAGATATATATTTGTTATATATATGTTATATATACAGTGTGTGTATATATATATATATACACACACACACACACAGACACACAGTGGTGTGTGTGTATATATGTGCCTGTGTATATATACTATATGTATACATATATGTATATATATTTATGTGTGTATATATACTATACATATGGTATAACACAAAGGTAATTGGAGTTGAGCTCATATTCCATCTTTAATTATTTGGTCTTATGTACTGTTAAGATGCCTAGATGTGATACTGAAGGGGGCTCAAAAAGAAAAGAGAGTAGTTATTTGATGTGGAGAACAAAATAACGCAAGTCAAGATGTTATTCTCCTGGAGAAGAACCTTAACAGTAAAGGGTGTTGAATGAAAAGTCAAAATTTGAATTTAAAGTCATACCAAAAAAAGTCTTATTACAGAAGAGACCAGAGAAGTTTTGCAAGTGTAACAAATTAGAATATCTGGGTTTAATGATTATTAAAGGTGTGTTTGAAAACGTTTCTGTAATTATTACATCATTCGTTATCACTTGTAGATTCAAATGAAGAATAAAATTCTTGATTTAAATTAGCATAAAAAGGATGACATGAATACTAAGGTATTTAGATAAAGAAAGTTGGCTTGATGACTCATTCTTTTTTGTCAATCTACAACAGAAAATAGCCCTCTTATTCTTCTGAGTTAAGAACAACCCTAGAAAGACGGTTCATGATTTTGGTATTCTGGAGTCCTATCAATGCCCATTTAATTTTGCAATACTTTTTCCATTTTTGTAAAACACATAAAAAAACGTTACAATTATAAGTATTAAAATAAATTTTCTTTTAGAAGTTTTGGAGAATTTTCTTATATGCCCTTGAGATGCCCAAATGTACCCCACTGCTTGGCAAATTTGTAACTGAAAACCCAGGCACCATTTATTCCAGATCCATATGAAAAATTAGAGAGCTGATTCTATGACTAATACAAACTATTTTTATTCAATTAGGAATTCGTTAATGATGTAAACTATGATACTGAACAAATTTGCCTCAGGCAATTTTATATATTATTAAGGTTATTAATTGATAATGAAATTATGTTTTAACAAAACTTACAAAGCTGAGCATCTGCATGGAGAGTCCCTCCTTTAGGATTCAGTTTCTGGGTTTGAATCGCAGGAATGGGTTTATATGATTGACCTGTGGCCCTATACATGGCCTGAACCCATAATATTCTATCCTGTTCATCATCACTGGCAAATATCACCGTGTCTCCTTCTTTAACCGCATTAAAGAACATCTGTCCACCCTGAAGGCCTGTGGAGAAAGAAAGACATCATTAAAAAAACTTACGTAGTTGGCAGAGTTTTAAGCTCATTCCCTAAATGGTCTCATAGAAAAGAATGAATTTGATATCAATAGCTCGATACTACTAAGAAAAGTTTAAATTTCCGTACTACTTTAAAAATTAAAAATAGCCTAGGGAAACAAATAGTTCATGGCACAGTAACATTATGTAAGCCATATAAACCTACTCCATAGAAATATATAGTGTATCCTGAAAGCTCAGGCCAGAGAAGAAAGTCTTCTTTTGGCACATTTCTAATGCTAGATGCAGGAGAAATATACGGTAATTTTAGCAGAAAAGGCAAAAATGATGCTTTTATCTGTATGGCATCTTATCCTCCGCAAAATTCTTTCACAGAGATGACATTTTTCATTTTTCACTGACCAATTAGTGAACATGATCACAGATTCCTACTTTTCATCTATGTGAAATTTTTAATCTCTGCATTTATTAAATCTATGTATTCCTTAATATTGCTTTATTAATTTCATTCATGGCCACATATTCATTAATTCATTCTCTTACCAATTTTAGACACCAAATGTCTACTACATACCTAGTATTAATATGGAGGTAAGGAGAGAAGTATAAGAATGTGCTATTGGGGAAAAAATTGATAGACTACATAAAAGTTCATTGGTCATTTCTTTCCCTATTTGTCTCTTGTAACTTTTTGCCTTCCACTAAAGTTTATGTAAGCAGTGTTGATATTGCTCACAGAATTTTTCCAATTATTGTAACTTTCACTATTGCATCCTTGTCCTAAAGACGACAGAAATGATGAGTTTAGCCTAAAGCTAAGTAGTCCGCAGAAAGGTAGAAGTCGAATCTCATGAAGTCTTGTCCAGGTACCTCAGTGAAATATGCACCCTATTCATTCAATGGAGCTTGAAACGTAGAACAGAGACAGGAGAGTTATGAGAATTTCATGAATACATAGCAGAGAAAGAGATTCGGCTTAGAATTACCTGGGTGGGGATCTGTATAATCCACAGTGTATCCTTCAAGCTGCATTAGTTCTTGTGGTTCAGACTTTTTTTCTCTATAACTGCACATAGCGAAGGTATACTGGCTAACCTGCACAAGAGAAGGTTTGCAGATTGCTAGCATTAAATCTCTTTTATTTTTTTTTTTCAATGTTTATTTATTTTTGGGACAGAGAGAGACAGAGCATGAACGGGGGAGGGGCAGAGAGAGAGGGAGACACAGAATCGGAAACAGGCTCCAGGCTCTGAGCCATCAGCCCAGAGCCTGACGCGGGGCTCGAACTCACGGACCGCGAGATCGTGACCTGGCTGAAGTCGGACGCTTAACCGACTGCGCCACCCAGGCGCCCCTCTCTTTTATTTTTTAATCAGAGGATTCTTTGCCAAATTTTAAAAATTCAATAGGTGTTAGCATTTTTCAAAACCTAACTCAGAAATGAAAGCACCTTTCCTCTGCCAGCTTGCAGTTAGGCCCTTCCATGCCTACGATAACATTTCCCAAGCCGATGATCTGCTGGCCAAGATTCTATGAGACATTAATAGAAGCATCATAAAAAAGTATTCATGTTAAAAATAAGTTTGAGAATCACTGGGTTAAATAAAGATAAACAGGCTTCTTCTACTGCATGTTTTGTGATGGCCTTTAGTAGGCTAACATACTTTGCGAATCTCTAAGAGTAAGATATAACAGAAGCATTCTCAAACGTGTATGATCATGTAACTACACTTTAAAATGTACTTATTTCCAGACTTCAAAAAAAAAAAAAAAAAAAAAGATTTCAGGGGCGCCTGGGTGGCTCAGTTGGTTACGCATCTGAATTCGGCTCAGGTCGTGATCATCTCACGGTTTGTGAGCTGGAGCCCTGCGTCATGCTCTCAGCTGTCAGCAGAGCCTGCTTCCAATCTTCTCTCCCCTTTTTTCTCTGCCCCTCACCTGCTTGTATGTGCACACAGACGTGTGCTCTCAAAATAAACAAACAAATAAATAAATAAATAAAAAGATTTCAATAAAAATTGGGAATCTACTGGCCCACCTAAGCAAACCCACAGGAAGGTCCAGGGTGGAATGAGTTTTTTGGCAGCCAGAGACTCAACACTGCCAAGATCACTCTGTGTCTCCATTCTACTTCTCTTTTGAAACTGGCTTCATTTTCTTGTGCTGTGGTCTCAGTGACCTAGAACCACAGTGGCCAACAGCTCTTCAGTCACCTCCCTGACTGTCCCACCTGGAGTCTTAAGGCCATATTTGGACCAATCACTACGGCTAAGGGGTAAAACTGACATTAGTCCAGTATGGGTCAAGAGCTTACATCTGTGGCAAAGAATGTCAAATGCTCCAATAGGTGGGCTCTGAGATGTTCCCCCCAAAAAGAGAGGGGAAGTGCTGTTCCCAGCAGGAGAAAAGAATGTTTGGTGGATTAACACTTAAACTGCAAAATATCGTAGAACACAGGATTCCATGGAAAACAGTTTGGGTAATGTGAATTATGCCCCCTTTCCACTTATAAACATAAATGAAAGTAAGAAAACACAAAAAATACCTCTCAATACACAAAAACTAAAGAGGGCTCGAGAGCTAATTATGGAAAAAAGTTACACAGACTATGCTAAAGTTAAGAAATTCTCCTCATTAAAGGACACCACAAAGAAAGTAAAAAGGAGGGGCACTTGGGTGGCTCAGTCGGTTAAGCGTCTGCCTTCAGCTCAGGTCATGATCTCGCGATTTGTGAGTTGGAGCCCTGCATCAGGCTCTGTGCTGACAGCTCAGAGCCTGGAGCCTGCTTTGGATTCTGTGTCTCTGGCTCTCTCTGCCCCTCCCCCACTTGTGCTCTGTCTCTATCAAAAATAAATAAAATGTTAAAAAAAAAAAAAGAAATAAAAAGGCAAAGCCATAAACTAAGATGTATGCAAAACATATATTCAGCAAAGAACTGCTACCTATCAATACGGGCTGACAGAGAAGAGCAACAACTGAGCATCACTAGGGAAGAGGCAATTCTGCTTCAAGACTGTAGCATCACCTCCTGAGTTTCCAGCCTGCTGGAAACTTCCTAGTAGGTAAGCCTCACTGTTTATTATGCAATCCCTTTGATCCAGCAAATCTTAGAACTTATTCTGAGTAAACAAATGGAAAATATTCAAAGATGCATGCGTGGTATGTTCACTGCAGTATTGAATGTAAGCAAAAACTGGAAAAACCAATAGCGGTTTGGTTAAATACACTACAACATGATCACACAGTACAATGCTATTCAGCCTTCAAAGCACTTACGACAGATTTTTTTTTTCCAAGACATATCTTTATTTCTAAGATATAGCATAAAAAGCAGGTGGAAAAACAAAAATGTAGAGTGTACTTTTTTGGATAAACGCTATACATACATATGAACAGGATACAGATGAAAATATTTATACTAATTACTGAAAAGTGCTATTATGGAGGTGCCTGGGTTACTCAGTCAGTTAAGCCTGATCTTAGCTCAGGTCCTGAAGCTCCACATTGGGCTCTGAGCTGGGTGTGAAGCCTACTTAAAAAAACAAAAAAACGTGTGTGTGTGTGTGTATACACATACACACATATGTACATATAAATGTACATATACACCCACACATATATATTTAAAGGTTTTTGTCTGGATACAGTCAACGTATATATATATGCGTGTGTGTGTGTGTATATATATATTCAAACCCATTTTTCTTTTCTCTTTCCACAAAGGTAATTATCATGCTGGATTTTGTGTTTATTATTCCCAGGCATGTTTTTACAACTTTTATTACATAAATTTTTAGGTTCCTAGACCCAGTTCCAACCTGGCTTATACATAGGCAGGGTGGTTTCCACACCAATAACAAGCAATGCTCTGGATACCAGTTGGGTATCCTACAATATGCTCAATTGTAACACTATACCAACACAGCACATAGAACTCAAATTCCATAGGTTAAGGGTTCAGTCCTACAAGACTGCTCCACCCCCACTCCCCCTCAGATGCCAGTCATAAACCCAGACTGTAACCTACAGATGGGAGGTTCTTACCACTCTCTTCCTTGTACTCCATTTTTTAAGTTTATTTATTTGCACGCGGGGGGGGGGGGGGTGGGGAAAGGAAGGGGGGTGCAGAGATAGAGGAAGAGAGAGAATCCCGAGCAGGTCCCATGCTGTCAGCACAGAGCCCAACTGCAGGGGCTCCAACTCACAAACCATGAGATCATGCCCGGAGTTTAAATCAAGAGTCAGAAGCTTAACTGACTGAGCCACCCAGATGCCCCTCTCTCCTTGTACTTCAGACACTAGTCCAAATTATTACCTGTATTTCTGACTGGCTACAGATCAGGGTTTCCCACAACCTCCTAAGTCTTCCATCTGTTCACCAACCTGAAAAGCTCTCTCAACCCCCTTATTTTGGTTTTTTACAGAGGCTTCATTATAGAGGCTTACTTGATTGGTTAAATCACTGGTCATTGGCAATTTATCCAGCCTCTAGCCTGCCTCCTCCCTGAGGTCTGGAAGGATGTGGGGGGTAGGTGGAAGTGAAAGTTCCAGTTCTAATCACACTGTTGATTCTCTAGGCAAACAGCCCCCATGCTTAGGTGGGCTCTAAAATCATCTCATAAACATAAGACAGCTTTACCACTCAGTAGAAAAGTACAAGGATTCTATGCTAGAATGGGGATAAAGACCAAGTATGTATTTATCACAAATCACAACTGCCACATAAGTAAATTGAGAAAATCAAGTACTTCTTCACACATTTTAACACTTTGTATGAATAAATCATTTACCTTTCTTCTGCAACTTTTCCCCCCAAAAGTTCAACATGATGTTTAGCCATCTTGATACCTACTCTGTTATCTGAACTGCCACACTCTACCCAATGTCTTAATGATGGCCTTCAGTACCTTCCACTTGTTGCCATTAAAAATAGTGCCACAACGGTCATTCTCGCACACGTGTTAGAGCTGCCTAAAGGGCTACATCAGGGAAGGGAATTGCTAGGCTGTAGGGCATGTGTATCTACATCCTCACTAGACATTGCAAAACTACTTTCCAGTGCATACATACACCAAGGGTCCAGGGGAGCTCCTGGTACTACATATCTTTGCTTAACTTGGTTTTTGAGTCTTTAATATTCTACCAACTTTGACGAATGGTACGTGGCGTGTCTCTATTCTCTGAATTTCTCTGAATTCTCATTACTAATACGGCTGCACATTTCCTATTTTTATTAGCCACTTGGGATTTCTTTTCTGTGGGTTACTTTATTAAACAAGTTTGCTCATTTCCTAATGTTATCAGTCATTCAAATCCTTTTCCCATAATCAGTTTTGCAAGAGATTTATTTACCTTTTTGAGCACCTTCAAGGAGTATCTTTGCATTTAGTTACTCCTCCCTCTTCTTTGTTTTCTATTTCTTAATTTCTGCTATCTTTATTATTTCTCCCTTCTTTTTTGGGAGGGCTTAATTTATTCTTTTATGAATGTTTTAATTCATCTACTTAGCTTACTCATTTTCAGTTGTTATTATATAGGTTCAATAAGCCTAAATGCATATATATCTAGGTTTATTCTAAGTTTACCTTAGCTTAATCTCACAAGTTATCATACAGCATTTTCCTTAGTTCAGTTCTAAATATTTCTCATTTCATTAGGTCTTTTTTACACATGAAATATTTACAAGTGTGCTCTCATATTTGGATGTGTGGTTACATTTTTCTTACTGAGTTTTAAAGTAATTCCATTGTGACCAGAATGATTCAGAATTTTAGTATTTTTTGAAACCTGCTCTGTTGCCTAGGGCATGACCAGTTTTTAAAAGAAGGCTTAAAAAGAAGGCACGCACCATCACTGAATTCAATTTCCTACTTTAGTAAAAACTTTTTGAGTCAGTTTTTATTTTAAAAATGTCTTTAATTCTACCCTATATATTTTTTAAAATTTTTTTAACGTTTATTTGTGAGACAGAGAGAGACAGAGCATGAACGGGGGAGGGTCAGAGAGAGGGAGACACAGAACCCAAAACAGGCTCCAGGCTCCGAGCTGTCAGCACAGGGCCCTACGCGGGGCTCGAACTCACGGACCGTGAGATCATGACCTGAGCCGGAGTCGGACGCTTTACTGACTGAGCCACCCAGGAGCCCCTACCCTATGAATGTTTAGTTGGTTATATAATATTCTAGGCTAATAATCTTTCAGCACTTTGAAGATATTCCATCATCAGAAACCTTACATAATCCACATTGAAAAGTTTGATGAGAGTCTGACTGTGGTCCCCTTGCAGTGAATTTGCCTTTTCTAATTTCTCCTAAATGTACTCTTTATCTTTGTTATCCTGTGTTTTAATTAAAAATTTTCTTTTAAAAGCAAACTCTACCCTCGATGGGCTCCAACTCACAACCCGGAGATCAAGGGGCCTCAAACTCATGACCCTGCATGCTCTACCAATGGAGCCAGCCAGTCCTGTTATCCTATAGTTTTACTGTGAAATTTTAGGGAGTTTTAATGTTTATCTTGGTTAATATTTGTAGTATTTCTTGTATCCGATAATTTGTGACTTTTATCAAATTTTAATCTCATTCATTATCTTTTCAAATGTTGACTCTATCTCATTTGCCCTTTACTCTTTCTTCAAATTCTATCACAAGTATCTTGGAACTGTAGATTCTTTCCTACCTTTTAACCTCTGCATACTTTATGCTTCTTCATTTCTCTATGCTGAGTAATTTCTTAAGATTATAATATTCTATCATTAATTACATCACTAATTTTCTCTTTAGATGTGTCTAACCTACTGTTTAACCTGTCCAATAAAGATATAATTTCAATGACTTTAAAATTTTTACTAGCTCCACATAGTCCTATTCCAAAACTGCTTGTTCATTTTTCATAGTGTGTTTTTTCTTATAGTTTTGAATCAGTTTATAAATTTCATCACCCTAAGTTTAATTATTTTGTAGTTTATACATATGATAGTTATTACTAAAATTCTTGGGTGTATAAATAAGTGGTTTATTGTTCTGTGATTTTAAATTATGAGCTCATATCCAACACCATTTTATCTGTGGATATTTTATAAAACCTACTTTAAAGGTTCATCTCTCCAAAAAGTTTTTTAAAAATGTCAGATGCCTCAGATATATCACCAATCCATAAGTACTTTTTATGTTTATTTCTTAACTTGAGCATTTCTCCCTTAAATTTGTATAAAATAAATTAGAACTTCAACATTCTCTGAGTACAGGCTAATAGTTATAAATTCTCAGGAGTCATTTTTACTCCATATTTAGAGCCAAATATAAATTTACTAGCCTGGGGGCAGTTTTTTTTTTTTTCTAGTCCACATTTCACAGTGATCTAGATCTTTTAAGTTCTTTATGAGAAGATCTCTTATCCAAATTCCCACTCTGAGTATGCCTCAGGGTATGTTTTCTTTGCGTGAACAGTAAAATCCCTACAAACCAACATCAACACCCTTGTGTGTCCAGCCCCAATACCGCTACAAAGTCAACTCACAAGCTTCACTCTTTGGTCCCTGGGGTTTTCCTTTCTTCTTGCAGTTCAGATATGCATGTAAAAAAGATGTGTATTATACCTTACCCAGCATTTCTAGGTGTTTTCCATAAAAGAATTCTTAGCATTACATTGAAGACTAGCCAAGACCCCAATTCAAATGCTTTTGCTAATCCTTCAATTCTAATTTTTTTAAAGAGATTCTGAATAATAGGTCTAGTTTTCATATATATGAGAAAAACTATTATATTCACCACATTCCAGGAAAAGAAGTTTGTTGATGGGGTTTGCATGTAAAATCAAAATATGTTCAAATTTATAAGGGAGACTGATAAGACCAGTGACAGACCTATCTACTAAAACTTGGCAGGCCAGAAAGGAATGGCAGGAAATCTTCAATGTGATGAACAGAAAAAACATGCAGCCGAGAATCCTTTATCCAACAAGTCTGTCATTCAGAATAGGAGAGATAAAGGTCTTCCCAAACAAAAACTGAAGGAATTCATCACCACTAAACCAGCCCTACAAGAGATCCTAAGGCGGATTCTGTGAGTGAAATGTTGCAGGGACCACAAAGTACCAGAGACATCACTACAGGCATGAAACCTACAGACATCACAATGAATCTAAACCCATATCTTTCTACAACACTGAATGTAAATGGACTAAATGCTCCAACCAAAAGACATAGGGTATCAGAAGGGATAAAAAAACAAGACCCATCTATTTGCTGTCTACAAGTGACTCATTTTAGACCTGAGGACACCTTCAGAATGAAAGTGAGGGGATGGAGAACTATCTACCATGCTACTGGAAGTCAAAAGAAAGCTGGAGTAGCCATACCTATATCAGACAAACTGGACTTTAAATTAAAGGTTGTAACAAGAGATGAAGAAGGGCATTATATAATAATTACAGGGTCTATCCATCAGGAAGAACTAACAATTATAAATGTCTACGCGCCAAATACAGGAGCTCTGAAATATATAAAACAATCACAAACATAAGCAACCTTACTGATAAGAATGTGGTAATTGCAGGGGACTTTAATACCCCACTTACAACAATGGATAGATCATCTAGACACATGGTCAATAAAGAAACAAGGGCCCTGAATGACACATTGGATCAGATGGACTTGACAGATATATTTAGAACTCTGCATCCCAAAGCAACAGAATATACTTTCTTCTTGAGTGCACATGGAACATTATCCAATATAGATCACATACTGGGTCACAAAACAGCCCTTCATAAGTATACAAGAATTGAGATCATACCATGCATACTTTCAGACCCATAATGCTATGAAGCTTGAAATCAACCACAGGAAAAAGTCTGGAAAACCTCCAAAGCATGGAGGTTAAAGAACACCCTACTAAAGAATGAATGGGTCAACCAGGCAATTAGAGAAGAAATTTAAAAATATATGGAAACAAACGAAAATGAAAATACAACAATCCCAATGCTTTGGGATGCAGTGAAGGCAGTCCTGAGAGGAAAATACATTGCAATCCAGGCCTATCTCAAGAAACAAGAAAAATCCCAGATACAAAATCTTAACAGCACACCTAAAGGAAACAGAAGCAGAACAGCAAAGACACCCCAAGCCCAGCAGAAGAAGAGAAATAATGAAGATCAGAGCAGAAATAAACAAAATAGAATCTAAAAAAACTGTAGAGCAGATCAATGAAACCAAGAGTTGGGTTTTTGAAAAAATAAACAAAGTTGATAAACCTCTAGCCAGGCTTCTCAAAAAGAAAAGGGAGATGACCCAAATAAAATTATGAATGAAAATGCAATTATTACAATCAATCCCTAAGAAATACAAGCAATTATCAGGGAATACTATGAAAAATTATATGCCAACAAACTGGGCAACCTGGAAGAAATGGACAAATTCCTAAGCACCCACACACTTCCAAACTCAATCAGGAGGAAATAGAAAGCTTGAACAGACCCATAACCAGTGAAGAAATTGAATCAGTTATCAAATATCCCAACAAATAAGAGTCCAGGACCAGATGGCTTCCCTGGGGAATTCTACCAGACATTTAAAGCAGAGTAATACCTATCCTTCTCAAGCTGTCCCAAAAAATAGAAAGGGAAGGAAAACTTCCAGATTCATTCTATGAAGCCAGCATTACTTTGATTCCTAAACCAGACAGAGACCCAGTAAAAAAAGAGAACTACAGGCCGATATCCCTGATGAATATGGATGCAAAAATTCTCAATAAGATACTAGCAAATCGAATTCAACAGCATATAATAAGAAATATTCACCATGATCAAGTGGGATTCATTCCTGGGATGCAGGGCTGATTCAACATTCGCAAATCAATGTGATACATCACATTAATAAAAGAAATGAAAAGAACCATATGATCCTGTCAATCGATGCAGAAAAAGCATTTGACAAAATTCAGCATCCTTTCTTAATAAAAACCTCGAGAAAGTCGGGATAGAAGGAACATGCTTAAACCTCATAAAAGCCATTTATAAAAAGCCCACGGCTAATATCATCATCAATGGGGAAAAACTGAGAGCTTTCCCCCCTGAGATCAGGAACATGACAGGGATGTCCACTCTCACCGTTGTTGTTTAACATAGTGTTGGAAGTTCTAGCATCAGCAGACAACAAAAGGAAATCAAAAGCATCCAAAATGGCAAAGATGAAGTCAAGCTTTCATGTTTTGCAGATGACATGATACTGTACGTGGAGAACCCAATAGACTCCACCAAAAGTCTACTAGAACTGATACATGAATTCAGCAAAGTTGCAGGATACAAAATCAATGTACAGAAATCGGTTGCATTCTTATACACTAATAATGAAGCAACAGAAAGACAAATAAAGAAACCGATCCCCTTCACAATTGCACCAAGAAGCATAAAATACCTAGGAATAAATCTAACCAAAGATGTACAAGATCTGTATGCTGAAAACTATAGAAAGCTTATGAAGGAAATTGAAGAAGATATAAAAAAATGGAAAAACATTCAGTGCTCATGGGTTAGAAGAATAAATATTGTTAAAATGTCAATACAATCCAAAGCTATCTACACATTCAATGCAATCCCAATCAAAATTGCACCAGCATTCTTCTCGAAGCTAGAACAAGCAATCCTAAAATTTGTACGGAACCACAAAAGACCCCCAATAGCCAAAATAATTTTGAAGAAGAAGACCAAAGCAGGAGGCATCACAATCCCAGACTTTAGCCTCTACTACAAAGCTGTCATCATCAAGGCAGCATGGTATTGGCACAAAAACAGACACATAGACCAATGGAAGAGAATAGAAACCCCAGAACTAGACCCACAAAAGTATGGCCAACTCATCTTGACAAAGCAGGAAAGAACATCCAATGGAAAAAAGACAGTCTCTTTAACAAATGGTGCTGGGAGAACTGGACAGCAACATGCAGAAGGATGAAACTAGACCACTTCTTACACCATTCACAAAAATAAACTCAAAATGGATAAAGGACCTGAATGTGAGACAGGAAACCATCAAAACCCTAGAGGAGAAAGCAGGAAAAGACCTCTCTGACCTCAGCCGCAGCAATTTCTTACTTGACACACCCCTAAAGGCAAGGGAATTAAAAGCAAAAATGAACTATTGGGACCTCATGAAGATAAAAAGCTTCTGCACTGCAAAGGAAACAATCAACAAAACTAAAAGGCAACCAACGGAATGGGAAAAGATATTTGCAAATGACATATCAAAGGGCTAGTACCCAAAATCTAAAAGAGCTCACCAAGCTCCACACCCAAAAAACAAATAATCCAGTGAAGAAATGGGCAGAAAACATGAATAGACACTTCTCTAAAGAAGACATCCAGATGGCCAACAGGCACATGAAAAGATGCTCAACATTGCTCCTCATCAGGGAACTACAAATCAAAACCACACTCAGATATCACCTCACGCCAGTCAGAGTGGCCAAAATGAACAAATCAGGAGACTGTAGATGCGGGCAAGAATGTGCAGAAACGGGAACCCTCTTGCACTGTTGGTGGGAATGCAGACTGGTGCAGCCACTCTGGAAAACAGTGTGGAGGTTCCTCAAAAAATTAAAAATAGACCTACCCTATGACCCAGCAATAGCATTGCTAGGAATTTACCCAAGGGATCGAGGAGTGCTGATGCATAGGGGCACTTGTACCCCAATGTTTATAGAAGCACTTTCAACAATAGCCAAATTATGGAAAAAGCCTAAATGTCCATCAACTGATGAATGGATAAAGAAATTGTGGTTTATGTACACAATGGAATACTACATGGCAATGAGAAGGAATGAAATATGGCCCTTTGTAGCAATGTGGATGGAACTGGAGAGTGTTATGCTAAGTGAAATAAGTCATACAGAGAAAGACAGATACCATATGTTTTCACTTTTATGTGGATCCTGAGAAAGTTACCAGAAGACAGTGGGGTGGGGAAGGAAGAAAAAAAGAGGTTAGAGAGGGAGGGAGCCAAAACATAAGGGACTCTTATAAACTGAGAACTGAGGGTTGATGGGGGGGGGGGGGTTGTTGGAGGGTGGGAGGAAGGAGAGGGTGGGTGATGGGTATTGAGAAGGGCACCTATTGGGATAAGCACTGGGTGTTGTATGGAAACCAGTTTGACAATAAATTTCGTATTAAAAAAAAAAAACTCAGATGTTCTTAACAGGAAGCATAAATAAAGCTGAAATACAAACTGTAAAAAAATGTTCAAGTTTGTCTTATAATTAAAATATAATTATTAGATTTCAGGGGACTACTACACAAAGTAATACTTCTGTGACCAATTGTTAACAAAACAGGAAATATATCGAGCCAATTATCCAAAAAGTTCCCCTTTTTATTCTTTCATTTGGAAGAATCATATAAACCTGGCTGAAAGAAAGTCTCCTGACACATCACCACACGAACAATCTGGAATCTGCTGGGAGAAAGATGACTAGCACAGAAAGGTCTGCCTTCTCTGCACGGCTTGCAAAAATATCTCCCACAAATATTAGTCGGAATTTATAGCTACCACTGCGTTTGGTACTCCAGACAGGCTCCCCAGCAAGACTTGTCCACTTTTATTCATTTCTCTACCTGAACTCCCAAGCAGGAATAGATCACCTCCACCTTTGAAATTGCATGATTTATATAGATTTCCTAATCTAGTAAGCCCTCCTCCTCCCTCTAGCACCCTTACAAACTTGTCCCCTTCACACCTAACTGCATTTACTTAGCTGTTGTCTCTTTGTGACTCACTGGCTCCCACAGTGCCTGGCATATCGTCCCTGCCTTTTAATTTCTCTGGAAAATTAAACTTATTTCAATTTAATAAAATTATTCAGCCAACGTTTGAAAATCTATTATCTTTGTTAGGACAGATCACATAGTTACCTTGTTTAAAAAAAATACTAATAGTCTAGCAGTCCAAATTACCCTACTTGTACTCTTTTTTAAAAAAATTTTTTTAACATCTATTAATTTTTGAGACAGAGAGAGAGCATGAATGGGGGAAGGTCAGAGAGAGAGAGGGAGACACAGAATCTGAAACAGGCTCCAGGCTCCAAGCTGTCAGCACAGAGCCCGACGCGGGCCCGAACCCACGGACCGCGAGATCATGACCCGAGCTGAAGTCGGACGCCCAACCAACTGAGCCACCCAGGCGCCCCCCCTACTTGTACTCTTAAATGAATCCTCCTCCACTTACCATTCAAGTAATATTAGATTTTTAAAAATGTCAAACACTGTACTTAAAATGTTCAGGAAACAATAAACATGAGGCTAAGTTCATTCTTTTATCCAACTAGGCTGTCTGAAGCACCCAGAGTGTGATGGACCCACTTTTAAGAGCCACGGAGGAACCAGGTCTTAGTCTTCCAGGTATACCAATAGCTATGATGTGATCACAGTCCTAAGAAACCCATTAAAATCACAAGATCACTAGGAAAAAAACAAAATGAAATATCAAAGAATAATTGAAAAACGGCAATTAGGGAGTGATTATATTAAAAAGAAATTCTTAACTTCCTCAAAAACATCTGATTCATGTGAGACCTTGCTATATTTTATGTTTTTACTATAAGAAAAAGGTAAAGCCGAAATATTATAAGCACTGCAAACTGAAAACTCATCAGGAAAAATGGTAAGATATGTATTATGTAATAGTATAGATGGGATTGGATTTCTCAGCATTGTAGGTTTACTTTCTGATAGTATTGTCCTAATATTCTACAAGATATTTAATCAGTAAATATTAATGAATAAAATACTGTTACATTTGATAGAATTATAGATTTCAGTTGGGTGGGGAGGATCTTAAGAACATTTGGAAACTAGAGACTATGATATCTAGAGGACTCAGGTCTCACTAAATCACTAATAATTAAAACCCAGAGTTAAGCTTCAATGAAAAGAAAAAATAAGATTATTCCATAGGACATACTAGTATTGGGGGATCAGGGTTCAGGGCCCTGGAGATAATGATCTCTACTCCAGAGTTCACAGAAGAGCAAACTGACTTTCCCAAGGTCACTCAGAAGGAAAATGTCATCTTGAGTCTAGAAACATAACTCTCCTCAGATACAGTTAGTACTCCTTGTAATATACCACCTTATTTTATAATTGGCATTCTAAAGCTTATCCTGTTTTCCCACATAAGCCAATTACCTCATATATTCTATGGTAACATTATCATTTAAGATAGCTATAAAATATACAGTTATATGTAAGAATCTATAATCAAAGACTACTAAGACTACTAAGGTTATGAGAGAGAAAGAAATTGAATAGCAAGTAATTTGAGGCATTATGCATTATTCTTTTATTATCTTCTTCAGGTACATATTCAATACCTCATTTGTTTCATTTGTTTTGCCTTTTATTTTACTTTTAATTGATTGTCAAGTTAGCTAACATACAGTGCAGTCTTGGCTTCAGGAGTAAATTCCCAAGATTCATCACTTACATACAACATCCAGTGCTCATCCCACCCCCCCCAACCTTTCACCCCCATTAACCCTAGTTTGTTCTCTGTATTTAAGAGTCTCCTATAGTTTGCTTCCTTCTCTGTTTATAACTTATTTTTCTTTCCCTTCCCCTATGGTCTTCTGTTAAATTTCTCAAGTGCCACATATGAGTGAAATCATATGAGATCTGTCTTTCTCTGACTGACTTACTTCACTTAGCATAACACCCTTTAGTTTCATCCACCTTATTACAAATGGAAAGATTTCTTTTTCATTGCCAAGTACTATTCCATTATATATATACATATACATATGTATAGTATAACATAATATAAATAAATATATGCGACATCTTCTTTATCCATTTATCAGTTGATGGACATTTGGGCTCTTTCCATAATTTGGCTATTGTTGATAGCGCTGCTATAAACATTGGGGTGCATATGCCCCTATGAATCAGCACTCCTGTATCCTCTGGATAAATTCCCAGAAGTGCTACTGCTGGGTTGTAGGGTAGTTCTATTTTTAATTTTTTGAGGAACCTCCACAGTTTTCCAGAGCAGCTGCACCAGTTTGCATTCCCACTAATAGTGCAAGAGGGTTCTCCTTTCTCCACATCCTTGCCAATATCTGTTGTTTCCTGAGTTGTTAATTTTAGCCACTCTGACAGGTGTGAGGTAGTATCTCAATATGGTTTTGATTTGTATTGCACTGATGATGAGCGATACTGAGCATCTCTTTATGCCTCTGTTTGTCATATGGATTTCTTTGGAAAAGTGTCAATTCATGTCTTTTGCCCATCTCTTCACTGGATTGTTTTTCAGGTATTGAGTTTGGTAAGTTCTTGATAGATTTTTGATACTAATCCTTTACCTGATATGTTATTTGCAAATATCTTTTCCCATTCTGTAGGTTGCCTTTTAGTTTTGTTGACTGTTTCCTTTGCTGTGCAGAAGCTTTTTATCTTGATGAGGTCATAATAGTTCATTTTTGCTTTTCTTTCCCTTGCCTCTTACGACATGTCAAGAAGTTGCTGCGGCTGAGGTCAAAGAGGTTGCTGCCTGTTTTCTCCTGTAGGATTTTGATGGTTTCTTGTCTCACATTTAGGTCTTTCATCCATTTTGGATTTATTTTTGTGTATGGTGTAAGAAAGTGGTCCAGTTTCATTCTTCTGCATGTCGCTGTCCATTTCTCCCCGCACCATTTGCTTAAGAGACTGTCTTTTTTCCTTTGGATACGCTTTCCTGCTTTGTCAAAGATTGGTTGGCCATACATCTGTCGGTTTATTTCTGGGTTCTCTATTCTATCCCATTGGTCTATGTGTCTGTTTTTGTGCCAATACCATGCTGTCTTGATGATTACAGCTTTGTAATATAGGCTAAAGTCTGGGATTGGAATGCCTTCAGCGTTAGTTTTCTTTTTCAACATTTCTTGGGCTATATATGGGGTCTTTTGCAGTTCCATACAAATTTTGGGTTTATTCTAGCTCTGTGAAGAATGCCGGTGCTATTTTGATTAGGATTGTATTTAATGTGTAAATTGCTTTGGGTAGTATTGACATTTTAACAACCATTATTTGTTTTATACTAATTGTTGATGATATCTTTAATGAATATAAAATTATAACCCTTTGATGTGTTTAATACTGCTCTTAAAGTTTCCTTGGTCTAAATATTGTCACGCTTTCTCTCTCTGTTCTTACTGTTTTTTTTTGTGGTGTATCCTGGAAAGCCACCATACATATGGATTTTGTTTTTTAATCCCATTCTGAGAATCTGACTCCTAAAACTTCTATTTACCACATGCCTATTGCTGTCTTCTGTTTTTTTTTTTTTTAATTTTTTTTTTTCAACGTTTATTTATTTTTGGGACAGAGAGAGACAGAGCATGAACGGGGGAGGGGCCGAGAGAGAGGGAGACACAGAATCGGAAACAGGCTCCAGGCTCCGAGCCATCAGCCCAGAGCCTGACGCGGGGCTCGAACTCATGGACCGTGAGATCGTGACCTGGCTGAAGTCGGACGCTTAACCGTCTGCGCCACCCAGGCGCCCCTGCTGTCTTCTGTTTTATGTTTACTAAAGTTTTCTAGGCATCCTAATTTGTAGACTTTAAAACTTTTCAAGGACAGAGTTGACCCCATATTTTCTCTATTGAAAATATAAACTAATTTCTGATTGTTTCTTACATAACTTGAGGAGTACAGCCTGTTTTTATTACTGCATTCATTAACTTTGAGTTTATGTTTCACATCTTGTTATAATTACTTCATACATCCACAACTTGTTCAGGAACAATCCTCATGTTTACAAGTGTTGGGCTCAAAGTATTTTATAACATTAATAGAGATTCAGCTATATTTTCTATCATTACTCTTTAATTCTTTTCTATTTTAAGTTTCCTATTCCCGAGAAACTATACTCCTTCATCTCAAATACCAGGAGCTCCTCTTTATATATTTTCAGGAAGGTGACTTACAGATCTTGGATGTATACCAAATTCTCAAGTCAATTTTCCATTAATTCTCTGTAGATCTAACTCTACTAATTTCTGTATTTGAGTGTAACACTCAACACACATTTTTAATTGAAAAAATGTTTTAGAAGAAATTGAAAATACCTTCTTCTCACTAAATTTCCTGAAATGTGGGAAGTCTGTACTTCTGCAGACTAATTTCTTTGAAATATCAGAAAATGTTCCTTTTATTTTTATTTTCACCATTGCTCTTATCACTACTTCTGTTTTATCTGTGCTCTCTTCCCATTTAGATAAGCAGATTTTGGTCATACTGAGTATTTGCTTTCTTTCCTTAGTATAGGTAGGTAGGGTTTTGACTTCACACTTTTGAAGCTTCTCTGGTCTTCCATATTACTGATTTCATCTATGTCGTGTTCATTCTGTACATTACCTAAAATGTGGACATCAACTTGTTTTTTGCCTTATTTTTTAGAGCTCTTTTATTAATCTCAGCCAACTCTCATTTTCACTTTTGAATAGTGTCCATGTTTCTTATAAATTAAACAAAATCAGTATATTTGATTTTAATATTACAGAATCCTTTGATAGGTCTCCATAGGTCTCCACACTACCCTGCCCCTTTCTCCATCCTGAAACAAACAGTGATCTTGCAAGGTCTGATTTCGGCAAATGACAGGAAATCCTCATTGATTCCCCTTCATCTCCTACTAGAGAACTGACAGGAGGATTTACCTCTTCAAACTCAAGCTGGAGAGAAGTAGAAATGAACAGCTCTCTCTAACCCAATTTTCATTTTCCAGCAGGCATTTATGTAGTGAGATGTGCATAGGAATTTTTCCAGCTGCAGTGCTGTGGTGCTCTACATTCAGAGGCAAAACAAAGTATTTGAAAATTAGATGGCTTTTGCATTTTTTGCTTTTGGCAAAGTTATGAAAGGAACTAATTTAGTTATAAGATGACAGAATATTAAAAATATTTTTTATGATATATCACTATGTGTTGGGGGAATCTAATTTAGGAACTTACACACACACACACACACACACCGGTTGAGAAACTGAGTGATGTGACAAAATCATTTCCATAAACCTAGCCGAGTTCATTCATGCTTATATCTCAAACACTATAAACAAGGAGTCAGTCTGAAACCTTTTCTCATTTTAGAAAAATACTCATTTACAGATAAATTGGGAAGGGAAGCCATATCCAGCTCATTAAGATGGGCATTTCCAATAAACTTTATGTTTAATAATTGTCCTTTAAATTTTGTCATATATTTATATGCTTTTATCAGTTTTCTGCTACTTATCATTGCAAATATACATCAACATAAAATAATTTTTAATACTGAAAGCCTTTTGTTTATAACAGTTTGCTTTCTCCTTTTCAAAGTCTTAATTTTATTCAGGTGAGGTAGTTTAACTAACTTGGTTTGTTCAAACAGAGGGAGAAGGGGAAATAAATCTGGGTGTTTAGTATATAAAGATGTAATGATGGGGGCACCTGGGTGGCTCAGTCAGTTGAGCATCTGACTCTTGATTTCAGCTCAGGTCATGATCTCATGGTCGTGGGATCAAGCCCAGCATCTGGCTCTGCACTGGGCATGGAGCCTGCCTGGGAGTCTCTCCTTCTGTACCTCCCCTGCTCATGCAATGTGCTTTCTTTCTCTCTCAAAACAAAATATTTAAAAAAGATGTAATGATGGAGCTATTTTTAGTGAAAGCCGCTTTTTGTCTTTCCCATGTTATTTTTTTGCATGTGTTGGCAATCTGTTCTCTGCTAAAGTTTGTTTATGTGGCATAAACAGAAATTTATTGTCTCCCTGTTCTGGAGGCGAGAAGTTTAAAATCAAGGTTGGTTCTTTCTGAGGGCTGTGAGGGACCATCTATCCTGGGTCTCTCCCATCACTTCTAGTGGTTTACTAGCAATTTTTGGCATATCTTAGTTTGTAGAACTATCATCTCCACCTCTGCTTTCACCTACCTGTGACGCTCTCCCTGTGTGCAGGACTACTCCCAAACACCTTCTTCTTTACGAGGACACCAGTCATCCTGGCTTAGAGCCCCCCCTCTTTTACACTATGACCTCATCCTAATTACAACACTATTTCCAACTAAGTCACATTCTAAGACACCAGTGGTTAGGACTTCACAGGAATTTTTTTTTAATTCCAATTTTGTAGGCTTTTTAATTGCAGAGAAGCATGATAGAGTGATCAGATAGGATTCTAAAACATAATATTTATTTCCCAAGAGTAAATTTCTGTTGGGAAAGAGCCACGGAAATAAGAACTCGAGGGAAAAAAGCTACTGATATTCAATTTTCCATGGTTACAGGTAGATATAGATTCACAACAGCATTTAGATTCTACTAGGCATGCTTACAATTGATAAACGGTTTTATGTTAGAAACTATATCCACTGCAACTAATTTATGGTGAAAAGTTATAATGATCTAGAAGTTGCACAAAATTATTTTAAGGGACAATATATTAACGCAACAGTTTGAAGACTAATGTGAATGTAATCTGGTCTTTTAGAAAGCTGTATTTTGTCCTTCTTTGGTATTTTTTACAGATCTGGGAGTTAGTGTTTCCTTGCCTACTAATCAGAATGGTAAATAACTGACTTTCGCTTCATGTGCATTTATAATTTTCATATCTTCTTCCATTCTTATGGGTATTTCACACTCTCTTATTCATTCAACAAATATTTACTGAGCATCTAGAGTGAATATTTCTAGTTCTTGAGGATTACAACAAATCCCCCAGCATCAGAATCAGAGAAAAAATTAGAAAAATGAAATCAATCTCACACAGAGAGAACGGAGAAGACTCAATCACAAATAAACAAAGAGATATCTAGAACAATTTTGAGTCGTGAATTGTCTCCAAAAAAAAAAAAAGCAGAGTAAAGAGAATGATAGTTAAAGGGGTATATATTTTTTTTTAATTTTTTTTTTTCAACGTTTATTTATTTTTGGGACAGAGAGAGACAGAGCATGAACGGGGGAGGGGCAGAGAGAGAGGGAGACACAGAATCGGAAACAGGCTCCAGGCTCTGAGCCATCAGCCCAGAGCCCGACGCGGGGCTCGAACTCACGGACCGCGAGATCGTGACCTGGCTGAAGTCGGACGCCAACCGACTGCGCCACCCAGGCGCCCCATTAAAGGGGTATATTTTTGATAATTTGGCCAGAAAAGAGCTCTCTAAAGATAATCATATTAAGGTACATTAAATTTGGATTGCCAACAGATTGTTCTACAAGTGTTCTGCAGGACGAGCAAACATTTCTAGTAAATTTTAACTTGTTAAAGGGTTGTTCTCTCTCTCTCTGTGCAGGACTGTGGGTGATCGTCTCCCATGCTCAGATGCTTGGGCTCAGGCCACAGTGTTTGGCAGAAATCAGTGATTTTTCAGAACACTGGAAGGTGCCCACAACTGGCACTGGTGTATTTTTGTCACTTCAAAGCATTTATGGATAGTCCTTTGCTTTTCCATACAAGAGTAAGCTTAGGAATGCTTTGCTTCATTCTAGGTCAGGCTGCCTGTAAATAAAGACTCTTTCTTCTGTTACCTTATTGCCAGTTATGTTAAGTACAGTATATTACAAGAGTTTATTAATACTGTACTGTAGTCAACATCGTGTGAGCTTATACAATGGCCCCCATGCAGAAAAAGTTGAAAAGAAAGGCAGTAAGATGATGATTATGGTGGATGTTAAGAAGGAAATCATCGAGAAGTGTGAGTGAGGTATGCAAGTGGCTGAAATTGCAAGATTTTATAAGAAGTCTAACATCTGCATATCATCTGCAGAGGAGAAGGAGATAAAGGCAGAGGGACCCCTCGCTTCAAAGAGATTAAGGAGGTGTGTAAAATGTGGCAAACTTTGTAGAAAAGTACAACCCCCAGAAGGCAGTAGCAGTGCGAGAATGATAAATCTGTTTAACAATGCAATGTCCCATATCTGCGAAATCCTTAAAAGGAGGCAAAAGCAAGTATCATTGGATAAGTTCCTTGTTAAATCTGCACTTAAAGAACAAGATTCCGTTGAGCCAATAGATAGAAGTGATTCCCTTAGTGATAGTGAAAGTTGTCCTACACAATAACCCTCCTCTCTCCTTTCCTTCACACCAGCCACAAGGGTGTTCAAAGGTAAGTGCAGGTTAATTTGTTTTTCTTTATATTGTGCATTTTATTGTTTTGTATTATATTACAGCATCATAATCATTTTTATGTGAATATTTGGGTTTGTGGAATGAATCATCTGAGTTTCCATTGTTTCTTAGGAGGAAATGCGCTTTGATATACAAGTGCTTTGGGTTACAAGCATGTTTCCGGAATGAATTGTGCTCTCAATCCAAGGTTTTACTGTATTTCAAATGGAAGTGAAGTCCCCTTCACAGGCCAGTTTAACACGAGTCTGTTATTGCAAAATGAAAGTCACACTTTCATTCCTCCTCAGTTACTTATTCTTTCCAACTCATCTTTGACATGACCTTGGGAAAATCATTTTAACTCTTCTATACCTCAGTCTGATTTTCTGTAAAAGCGACCACGATAATGCGTGCCACAGGGTTTCTCAGACAATCAGAGGTAACTGATGTGGAGCACTGGCACTGGCTTGCCTGTGGAGCAGCAGTCTCCCAACCAACCAAACCCAGCTGTCAGGAAACCATCTTCCTTCTCTCAACTCTCTTCCTTTGTGTATTCCAAGGATCATTTCACTGGGGGTTGGAGATGTGCTTCGTTGTTCTAACACAGGGGAGGCACCTGGCTGATTTGGGGACTGCACTGATTGTGAGGCCATATGCTTCTCTGCTGTGAATGATGGGAGGGCTGTTGGCTTTGCTGTCTCGGCTTGTTTCCCAGCCTCGCTTGGCTCCCTCCCTGTCTCCCTCCCTCTCTCCCCTAGGTTGTTTCTTTCCCATTAAGAACACAGTGGACAATGTTTAAAGTACTTGCTGAATGGATATGTAAATGAACAACAACCTGAGAAAGAGAAGATAGAGATGCCTATAAATGTAGTTTTAGCTAGTATCCCTTTTATTTCTAATGGATAGTATCGTGGCTATAGATTTTAATGTAGGTTTTTAAAATTATTCATCTTTTTAAAAAGGTTTCATCTCTAAAGATCTCTGAGACATATATCAAGTTCATGTGGTCATGCCTTAAAGAAACCAGACTTGGGGCGCCTGGGTGGCGCAGTCGGTTAAGCGTCCGACTTCAGCCAGGTCACGATCTCGCGGTCCGTGAGTTCGAGCCCCGCGTCAGGCTCTGGGCTGATGGCTCGGAGCCTGGAGCCTGTTTCCGATTCTGTGTCTCCCTCTCTCTCTGCCCCTCCCCCGTTCATGCTCTGTCTCTCTCTGTCCCAAAAATAAATAAACGTTGAAAAAAAAAATTAAAAAAAAAAAAAAAAAAAAAAAAAAAAAAAAAAAGAAACCAGACTAGGGGCACATGGGTTGCTCAGTCAGGTAAGCGTCCAACTTCAGATCATGATCTCACGGCTGGTAAGTTCAAGCCCCACGTCGGGCTCTGTGCTGACAACTCAGAGCCTGGAGACTGCTTTGGATTCTGTATCTCCCCCTGTCTCTGTCCCTCCCCTGCTCACACTTTGTCTTTCTCAATAATAAACCAACATTAAAAATAAAAATAAAGAACGTAGACTTGATATGTGTAACCCACCTAAAATGCTAAAAGTTTGCTTGCCATTTAAGATCTAGTCTTCAAAATTACCCAAAGGGCTTGTTTTATTACACGCAGTGTGAAAAGCTTAGATCAGTGCTCTTTCTTTATATAACTTGAAATACAGTTTCAGTTGCTATTCTAGGCTTTATTTCTAGTGTTGTACTTCTAGCTAGCTCTAAATAATTATTTAACATGATAGATATATAAAATTGGGAGAAGCACATTCAAGATCTTTAGAAATTCTAAAGCCTAAAAAACAAACCCCTCCACAACCTCAGGGGAATCACCTAATTTCTAAAGCCATGGGGATTTAAATGATAAGGTATTAAACATTTGTTTAATTTTACTTCGTACCTTTAATATTTTCACATCTCAAAAGTCACTCAAAAGACCCAGACTCTGTCACAGGTAACTGGGCCGAGGGTTTTAACGGAGAGTACAGATGGAACAGGAACACAACACCACAGACTGACAAAGCTACTGCTAAGAATGAGGAAACCTGACCCAGGAGACAACTGAACAAAGTACAGTTTGAATTTTGAATACATGGGCTCCAGAAGCAACTAACTATGAACACCATCCTTTTAAGTCACTGGCTCCTGGTTCTAGGTCCATAAAATCATGCGGCATTTTGAGCTTCTTTGGATTCCTTGACTAACCCCAAGAGCTTTTACTTTACCCATCTCTTTTGCAAAGTCATGTGAAATCGCATTCCTGAGGCAAACAAACCCTACAATGAGGCCGCAACGTATATGTTAGTGAATCCTTCTGAATGGTGGTAACACCTTGTAGCTACTGGCTTGCCAGCCAAGATCCAAATTAAGGGTCAAGGGGAGAAGCTGCCCTCTGAAAGAAGTGGCACTAATAGTCAAAACATGTGGCTAAAAGGAGCGATGGGACCAAGGGGGTCACCCTGCTCCCTGCACTCCCAAGCTAGAGATTTTGCAGCCTGCACTCTGCCCCATCACCACATGCCAGGGAATTAGATAAAAACAGGTGGTCTGACCTAGTATTTATTTTCACTGAAAAGCTTACTTGTACATTACTGAACAAAGCTCGTATAATATACTACACTGCAACTGAAAATCCTTTTGGTGGAAAGACACAGCAATGATAAACATTCATATACTTAACCCAATCCACTCTTAACTCCATAAAGAATGGATTTATTGAGAATTGGGGGATATAAGCAGACTTTAATCTGAGGACAGCATTAAATCAGGTTTTGGCATCATTACCTTTGACAGGGCACCTTAACTTAGGTGGCTGAGGTCCCACAAGGTAAAATCTGCATCTGCTCTGGGAATCCTCCCATTTCATTTTCAATTGCCAACCTGTTCAACACCTGTGTCCACATGTGCAAGGGCTAACTATGAGTTTTTAGAGACCACAGCATTCAGGTTCGCATGTTGTATTCCTACTGCAGAGATCATGTTAACAGCTGGCAGCTTAGCAACTGCCACCATCTAATTTCAGTAAAGATTAAGGCTTAAAAAATCCTTAGCTGGAAACGTTCTTGGCAGAGGCCAAAGGTGCTGCTAGAGTTATTTAAAAAAAAAAAAAAAAATCCTACAGCTTAATTTAATCAAGGAAAAGGAATATATCTTCTTCAAGACCATGATGGATTTGAGGGGAATATATATTTATTGCCTTGACCAAATGGCATAAAAGAGATTTAGCAATCAGTGTATAAACTAAAGAGGGGAAAGGCGGTCTTTTTACACTGCTGAGAGTGACACACATATATTAATTTAACATATAGTTTCTACTCACAGTAGACTATAAGAAATACAAGACCCTTATTTTCATGGAGCATATATTCTAGAAGGGGTAAAGAAATAATACAAAGACAATTTAAATAAAAAGATCATTCTGATTAGGAATATGCTCTGAAAAAATATAAAATAAGGTACTGGGACAGGGAGTGAGTTGAGAGGTACTTTTAGATTGGGTGAGCAGAAGAGGCCCATTTGAGATGACATCTGACCCGACCCTTGAAAGGATAGAATGAGCCAGACACGGAGAAATGAAAGCAATAGAATGTTCAGAATTTCTACAGAGATATTCATGAGTCGCCGAACAACCATAGATGGAAGAAAGGCAGGGGACTTAATTCAAGGCATATCTTCATAATCACACACTAAAAACTAAACCCATGTTACGTATTTATTTGAGATATGTTTGGAGAGGGAGGCTAGTGACAGTGAGGTGCAATACTACAATTCTTGGCACTGTAATTTATCTGGGGGCAGAACCTTGCAAGTTGAAGTGCTGCTCAGTGTGACCGGGAAAGACTCCCCGAAGACGAAGTTAGCGACAGATTCTGTAGCATCTTCCCCAGGTCGTGGTCGGGGTAATTCTAAGTGTAATGGGAAGCCACAGAACCATTTAAGCAGCGAGAAGCAGCAGAATCAGAGTTAAGCCTCAAATAGATTATTTGGCCAATGCAAGCAATAGGTTGTGAGGAGAATGGCGGTGAAGCAGCTGGGATAATGCTGTGGGAGTCTGTAGGAAGGGGACAGTGGTTTCGGCTAGTACAGCAACAGAGAAAACGGGGAGGACTGGAAGTAAGTGGGGCACTGTGTGGGCTGCAGATCAAACATGACACCTAGGTTTTGTCACGTATGCCCAAATGTAAGTCAATTTTACGGTCCACATAAAGGTCTGAGAAGAAGCCTAAGTTAAAGGACAGGCTATATTCACTTCAATCTTCACTGAGTCTTTACTACGTGGCAAGCACGCTGTACACGTATACGTAAAGATATACTGTACAGGCATATAAATATACACATAAGCTATACGTACACACAACATTTAAAAGTGGACACTTGTAAAGCCATTTTCAAAAAAAAAATAGCCCACCAATATTTAATGCTGACTTTACAACATCAGACAATCCTCATTCCTAGGTCCTTTGCGCTTTTTTGCAGGTATGAGCTATACAATAAGAGGAATCCGACATTTCCTTGGAATCTAAATAACAACAAACATTTTAAGGGAACACAGGGGCTATATAAAAGAGGCAGTTTTGCATTGAGATCACCACCTAACCCATATGAGGTTCTCCTTACTAAATCCAGCCTAATGTTCACTCCACCTTGTCTTTTATAATTTTAGCTCTTGAGATACAGGTAAACGATCACATAATAGTTCGTATTTTAGAACTATTTTGAAGAGTAAATGCATTGTTAGTTAATATCCAAGGGTAAATCATATAAAATGACTATTCTTTTTGCTACGGAAAACTCAATTGATCACAAAGCAAAAGTTATCTTAAAAAATAAAACCTAAGAAAAAATTTCTTATCCTCTAACATTTTGTTCCAAATAAGCCCCCAGGTCAATAGAATTTTCCATTTTCTTTCATATTACAGGTGTGCAATTTGAAAGACAAAATAACATATGCTACTTGACATATAAGGACTATTTATTAACTATAAAAAATAATAAATGAAAAAACAAGCTGAAGTTCTGGTGACTAAGTACTCATGAGTCATCTAAAGGTTTATAATCTTACTTTTTCTTATAGGTATCCAAGCCCTTTGGCCCAGTAATTTCATTTCTACAAGAATATGCCCACATACACACAAAACTTAATATATAAAAACTGTACATATGCTGCTTGTACCACTGCTCATTAAAAAAAGAGGAACTTAAATGTCCAGAAAAGGGGAACTGTTACCCTAACCCTAACCCTAAACCCTAACCCTGCCCACATACACACAAAACTTAATATATAAAAACTGTACATATGCTGCTTGTACCACTGCTCATTAAAAAAAGAGGAACTTAAATGTCCAGAAAAGGGGAACTGTTACATAGATTATGTTATCCGTACTATGGGATCCAATCATCTGGTCAAAAGAATAAAGTGGATTTTTATATACCAATATGGCAATTTGTAATATTTTGTAAAGGGGATCAAAACAATGCACACACAGTATATGGAATAATTCCATTAAGATAGGTGTGTGTGCGCACACACACACACACACACACACTGGTAGAAGTTTAGGAGGCCACTCTACTGGGGTCCCTGGGTGGCTCAGTCAGTGAAGCATCTGACTTCAGCTTAGGTCATGATTTCGGGCTTCATCGGTTCAAGCCCCGTGTCGGGCTCTGTGTCTACAGCTCAGAGCCTGGAGCCTGCTTCAGATTCTATGTCTCTCTCTCTCTCTCTCTCTGCCCCTCCCCCACTCACGCTCTGTCTGTCTCTCAAAAGTAAACATTAAAAAAAATTAAAGAAAAAAAAGGTCACTCTACTGGCAATGGTTACTTGGCAATGGTCCTCTAAAAAGGAGAATGGAATAATGTGGCAATGGTGGTAGGGGTGTTGTTGATAAAGGCACTTCATTTTCTCCATAAGTACTTTTGTATGATTTGATTTCATCCTACACTGTACGTGCCCTGGGTTTGTAAATTTTAATTTAAAACATAAAGCTAGAGAGCTACTATCCCATGATTTTCTGCATCTGTCAACAGTGTATTTGTCCACTTCATATTACTACAAGCCAACATAGCTGATGACCTCAGACTAAATCTAGACCATAGCGTTTCATCCAGTAGTGGCCTTCTCTGATATGTGACAGCAGCCTGCTGCAGTGGATTTCCATGTGTGCTGAAGATTTCAGATAGCCAGACACTAGGGCAGTCACTTCTTTAAAGTCTAAAGCAGATTTTGATGGCATCTCACTAAACAGAGTGCTTCTCGCATGTTTGTAGCATGTACAGATCACTCAGTGACATGGATGACTGTTTACATCCTGTGCCAACTCAGCTGATGTGCATGTAATTAACATTATGTCTTGATAGCCTGCTGTTGTTTGCAGAACTTCAAGTCATGATTCTGGCACACTGACAACAAGCAGTGAACACTTTGATACAGAGTCAACACAACACTGATGTCAGTTTCCAGTGATGTCACACAATAAGTGCCCTTCATGAGCACGACACTATGCTATCACTAGCCGTTTCTAGTAAAAGTGCTCTGTACCTCATGAAATGAATGATCCACAGAGATTATTCCTATATCTATTTGTCTTCACATCAACTGTACTTGTGTGCATCCATTTAATCATAGCACGATGACAGAGAAAATAAAAGTCTACTCTCTAGACTATATGTGGATTTGAATGCTTGACTCTATCACATACTAACTTTCCAATTCCAGGTAAATAACATAACCCCTTTGTGTATCAGTTGTATCTGTACAACAGGGATCATAACACCTATCCCTCAAACATACCTCATTCTGTGTTAAAAAGTGCATTGCATAAATGCCTGTTACTATTGCTTAATAAGTATTAGAATAAATACAGCAATACCTACAGTAGTAGGTGAGAGTGCTTCAGAAATATCTGGATTACAGAATATGCACTACATGGGGACAGTTATTTGAATAGGCATTAGCAGAACACAGAATTATGAAATAATTCCTTTTGATTAAACCTTAGAGAATTTTAAGACTATTAAATGGTTGGACTATAATGAACAAAAATGTATTAGTGTCATAAGTACTTCACAATAATGATATACTCCAAATCAAATAGTAAAACACTGAAGAAGTATAAGAAAAATGAGTAAGAAACATAAGTTTAATTTTGATAAGATTTCAAACATATTCTTCAAAATCAACTGTTCTTTCAGTTTGGCTTGAATCAACATTTACTTTCATTCATTCATTGAAAAAAAAAAGCAGCCTCTTAAGAAACATGAAAATCTATTTAACACAGTTATTATACTGACTTCAGAATCTAAATGGAGACCAAATCTTACTTACTTAGAATCTTACTTAGAAGCTAGAAAAGCACCCCATATTAACAAATAATTTATTTTCCCATTTTGGACTCTGCTTTAAATGTTGATGTGAAAGTCTTTTCACCTCAGCAGCCCCTCGAGTGTTCACTTTGAACAATGACTTTGCAGCTGGCCAAACCAGGCTAGTGATCAATTTTTATGAGTACAAATTCTTGAGCTGATGGCTGTATCTCCAGCTATATCACTCATATAATACACACTCACAAGTGGTGATGAGATTCACATTATCGCCAAAGCACCATCCTGCCGATGGCAGCAGCGGACACAGCAGGGGCACAGTGTCCTCCCTAGAAAAATGACTCCTTCACCTTTCAATAATGCAACCTGCAGGTATGAACCTACAGGCTGCATGCCAACAGAATGAGAGCTATCTTTAAAAATACTAATAAAAACTACCCAGTTCCTCCCAATGGGCCACTCTCACTGAATCTCCATACACATCCATCTTGATTTGGAAATGTGCGCATTCAATTTGTCTTCCCATTACGTTTGGAATTGAAAGGAAGATTCAATTGTATTTAAAACTCGAACAAGTTGCCAGTGTACTGGCATGTTTATTTCAATGCATGTGGGCATGGAATTCTCTGTATGAATGCATGTGTATACATATATTTGTGCAAAATTATAAGGCTTAAATAGGACTTCAGATTTTAAGAAGGTACCTCAGGTAGAATAAATCTGAATTCATTATTGTCTGGTGATGTTTTTTTTCTAAATTCCAATTATGGAGTATATGGCTTTAAATTAAATTTTAATTATGGGCTTAAATTTTGCCTTTGAAAATGTCAAACTTATTTTTGTTACTGAGCCAACTCTCTAGCTTCCCAAAGACACGGTTAATGTTCCTCAAATGATCTCAAAGTATTCTAATTCTTTCTTTCATTTCTAAACTCTTTTATAGGGTGATCAAAGTATACGTTTGTTCTGTAACTTTTGATTCTTGCGATCATATGCTAGAAAATACAGTATGCAGAAAAGGATTACCTAAAACTTTACCTGGCCAAAAGCATGAGGCAATCATCTGATCTCTCAAGACTGATCTAATAAATAATAAAGCCAATTTTCATATGATCAATATAACAGAAACTCTCTTAGCTTGTCACTTAACCAGATCTCCAAACTAATGAACATTCTCTGATTCATTCTTTAAAACATCCAGCAATTGCATTCTTTGGTATTTACCCAAAGGAATTGAAAAACTTATGTCTACACTGCCCAGGACTGTTTACAGCAACTTTAAACATAGTTGACAAAACTTACAAGCAACCAAGATGGCCTTCAATAGGTGAATGAATGAATAAACTATGATTCATCCAGACAATGTGTGTGTGTTTTTTTTAAGTCAGTTCCACACCCAGCATGGAACTCAATGTGGGGCTTGAAATTATAACCCAGAGATCACAAGTCGGATGCTAACCGACTGAGCCACCCAGTCACCCCCAGCCAATGGAATACGTAATGCTAAAAAGAAATGAGTTATCAAGCTATGTAAAGACATGGAGGAAATTGAAATTATTAAGTGAAATAAACCAATCTGAAAAGGCTACATGGGGTATGATTCCAATTATATGACATTCTAGAAAACGCAAAACTATGGAGACCATAAAGAGATCAGTGGTTGCCATGGGGGAGAGAAGGGATTCATGGGCAGAGAACATAGGATTATTAGCGCAGTGAAAATACTCTGTACGACATTTAATGGTGGATATATGTTATTATACATTTGTCCAAACACGTATAATATATAACACTAAGAGTGAACCATACTGTAAATAATGGACATTGGATGATTATGATGTGTCAATGTTGATTCATCCTTGGTAACAAATGTATCACATGATGTTGATAACGGGAGGCCACGGCATATGTGAAGACAGGGGATATATGGAAAATCTTTGTATCTTCTCTCAGTTTTGTTGTGAGCCTAAAACTGTTCTAAAAAATAAAGTTTTTTTTTAAAAAGGTAAAAATAAAAAACATAATAATAAGTAAAAGTTCATGGTAATTAAGAGTCAGCTAGGTTTGTGCCAGTCACATCAGCTATTAAAAATATGGAATTAAGATTCTACCTAAATGCACTGAGTATGACTATGAAAAAGCAGCTACTATGAAAAATCACTTGAGTGATTTAGAAAGATTTGATAAAGACAAGTCGCTAATGTAAACTTGTCACATTAGATGTGAGACATCTGTAAATAGCAATAAAATCAAATGTCCAGAAAGATCTGCATTAAAACTTCTTGGTAAATGCATTTAAATGCTTGTGCCAATTGAAAGAAATTAAACCTGGAAACCAAAGAAGACATCTTATGGGTATGGTTTTTGGAGGGCAGATCACTCAACTCCAAACAGGAGCCCCTTACTCAATCTATTTATATCAGGACTGCCAACGTATGCTGTGCACACATATGTGCATCTTTTGTTAAAGTAGCTGGCCAAATATTGGTTCTAATCACATGAGAAAACGCTACATTTTAACCAAATAGGCTGGCTATCTTCCACATAGATAAAACTAGTTTTGACTGAATTTTTACACTTTTCATGAAGTTACCATGCCATTGTGGCACATCCAAAAGCGGATAGATAACCTTACTTATGGAAGACAGAAAAATGACAGTTTTCCTTCCTTGGCATTTCACCATGTTATTCTGATCTAGTCCATTTAAATTTGCTTAATGTGTGGGTAAGAATCGACAAGAGTTTAGAGACTGTTTTACGTTAATACCACCAAGAACAATTTTTTCTATAGAACCACTGGGAACAAAATAGCTTGGATTCATCACAGAATGGAATGACTACTATTTAGAAAGTTATTCTTTAATGTAAATTTAATTTAATGAGTATATTCTAGGAGTAAAGGTTATCCATGATTAAAAACTAACAAAACAAGGAAGAGTCAGCCAGAACATATATTCCAATAATCCAATAATATTCAGAATCCTATTACAAACATATCTACCAGTCCTGGAAATTTAAAGCTACAGTTATGTGAATAAGTGATAAAAAAATGTCATATTTATGTAAAAATGGAAGCTTCTAAGTATTATGGTTTATCTATAAAATATCAGAATGATGCAGTGGTTCCCAAGGTGTGGTTTTGCAATCCTGGAGAACTTTAAGATCTTTTCAGGGAATCTGTGAGGTCAAAACTGTAATATTCAGACATCATCTGCATTTTCCACAGCTATTCTCTGTGTGTACAGTGGAATTTTCCAGAGGCTAAATTTCATCTGATATTACAACAGATTGAATGTAGAACCTGATATGAAAATATAGCTGCATTCTATTAAGCTAGACATTAAAGAGATGTGTGAAAACCTGGAATAATATTACTCATTTCCCTAAATTGTTTGGTTCAAAAGTTATTTTACATAAAAATGTTACTTGTGTGGGCATGTAAAGAAATTCACTACTTTTATTTTAAAATGAAATACTTAAAAGTTTCAGTTTTAATTTCTAACAGTGAATACCTATAGATATAACCCACCAAACGAAAGTTTGAGCACTGCTCTTAGACCGGTTGTGTAACAGGAAAAAAAACTTACTAACCTGAACAAGAACAAAGTAACGTTTTTTCCATCTTTTCCAGACCTTCTGTCCAAGGGCATACAAATACCTGGTAAGAAAAACAAGCAAAAGATATTTTAGATGAATGATGCTGTGGCTCTGTGCAATCATATTTCTTCCACAGGTATTCGTTCTGGAGACCAGCCTGCTAAAGGCAAAGTCTAGTTCATTTGAAAATGGAGAAAACATGTAGCTTCTGTGTTATAAAACGACTTGAGCTTATTCTAGGTTCTTGAAAGGGAATTGATTTATGGGGCTTATCAATTTGTCAGTTCTTACTACAAATTGAGCCGCGTTGGAGCCAGAAAGAATAATCAAAGAACCAGTGGGAATTTTATGCTTACGACACACTTCTTAGGATAGACAAAGACTACAAACTGGGGATTAGAAGACTCAGTGTTTCAGCTCTCAGATGACCATGGCTGAGAAGTGGGGCCCCAGAAGAAGTGGCTGTACAGTCAAGAACCTGAGTGAAGGGTCACTGTCCAGCTGGGTGACCCCAAGTTGTGCCAGCACCAATCTCAGTTTCTGCTTCTTCAACTATAAATGGCAAGACTGGCTTTGCTGATTTCTAAGGTCTCTGCCGGCCTCATAATTTGGAGGTTTAGCTGATTTACAGAAAGTATCTTGCTGCAAATTTTCCTAACTATGAAGTTCAGGTGAAGAGAACATGGTGTAATTAAACAAAAGCCCTGGCTGAAACTATGTTGAACTGTGCATTGCTATTAACAATGTGAATTGAAATGAATAAAGGAGTCAATCATTTGAGAATATTCTTACTGAATATATATAGATGTAAGCTTATCAAGTTTATCAAGGAGGAAAAAGAAGAAATTAAAAATTGCTCTAGTATAAGCATGTCATGGAGAGCTATTTAAAAATTATACCATGGGAAAAAAAAATTACACCTTGGAACGATATACACACTTACTACAAAAGTGGAAAATATCATTAGAGTTTGAAATATGATAAATACAGGCCTAGTTGTTAAATTAAAATAAGATTTTTCAATAGTTTATCATAATCCTTTTTTTTTCTGAAGTGAAGGTTCACCACTGTAAAGGCTATTCAAACTAAATTTATATACAATTCTGAGTGATAAAAAAGCACTACAGTTAATCACTTATTTGGGGGCTTAAAGTCTTGAGAGTTTCACAATTTTTAAAACTAAAATCTTAGCTTGAAATTTTAGTTTCTGTCGTATTAAAATAATTCTCTTTTGCACAGCAAAGCGTTTTTGCCCCCCTTTTAAATTTTTTTTCAACGTTTTTTAATTTATTTTTGGGACAGAGAGAGACAGAGCATGAACGGGGGAGGGGCAGAGAGAGAGGGAGACACAGAATCGGAAGCAGGCTCCAGGCTCTGAGCCATCAGCCCAGAGCCCGATGCAGGGCTTGAACTCACGGACCGCGAGATCGTGACCTGGCTGAAGTCGGACGCTTAACCGACTGTGCCACCCAGGCGCCCCTTGCCCCCCTTTTAAAAAGTGATGCAAGAAATGAATAGGCACTCTTTACTTTTTTTTCCCCTTCCCCCATCTGTCCCCACCCCAAGCCCAACAGCCTCTAGCAAACCACCAATGTGTTCTCTGTATCTATGAGCTTGATTTATTGGGTTCTAAATGTTCAGAATCAAAAACAAAAACAAGAAAAAAGATGCAGTTACTAAAAGTCAAACTAGAAACTAGACGTTTGCATTGGAAATCATCATCCATAACTGCCCAAATCAATTACGTATTTTGTGTCAAACCTATCCGCTATCTAGGTGAACTTCTACTCGGCTCTGACAATACCCCTGACACCATGCTGCCTGCACTTCTGGATATTCATTTAGTGACTGCCTGACAGAGACATCCACTGCTACCGTGCTCACCTGTTCACTATCACCACCTGAGGTCCCGTTAAAACCCTTTGCCCCACCTTTGCTCCAGGCTCTAATTTCTCTTCTGTGGTTCTGGTGATAGGTGCTTAGCTGCTCTCTTTCTGTCTTTTGTACGTAATTTCCTTCTCCTTGAAATGCACACACCCCAACTCCTATTACAGGGTTAACAGCAATGACCTCAGGAGCCAGACACTGTGGACACGACAGACGCCCTCTATAAAAGTGCACTGGCAAGATGTGCACCGAATAGCTGCTGAGGAGCCACAGAAGACATTGGGAATCACCTTTGCCTGTGACCACTGCCTGCTTCTCAGCTCCTTCAGCGTCTCACTCAGCATCTCAGTTAGTGAGAAGCAAACCATCAACACCACAAGCGAGTGTAAGTCTTGCTAAGGTGATACACAAGTAATACTACTACCAGCGGCAACATCACTCAAAATCCGGGCTCAACATACTGGGAATGACACTGTAGGATTTCTCTGAAGACAGCAGAGCAGTGGGTGGATACATACATGCGTATACTAGAAATTGGGAGATGTAAGGAACTGAATAAGAGATGATTTAAGAATGGAACCAAGGTAAGCATTTGGCCTCTGGGGTGTTTTGGGGGTGTTGCCCTGTACGAAGGAAATCAGTCAACTACCAACAGAAGTCACAAGTGATCACACATATCTAGAAAGTAGCTAAGCATGAGAGTTTTGCTCTCTGCATAAGAAAACAGATTACGTTCAACACAAGATAGACTGCATAAAGGCAACGTTATAAACGCTATGTAGCAAAATGACAGTTTCTGTCCTTCAGTTTTCACATTAGCCAGATAAAAATTTTATGAAATAAAGTGGACATGAATACATCAGAAAAGATAACTATACTGAATAAGAATGCATTAAACTTAACTTCAACCAACTTGAGGTTTTTTTTTTTTTACTCTAAGAATGATTTCTGGAGTTAGATGTCTAGTACTAGCTAGCTGCTTTCTCACTAGTAATAAAAGTAGATTCTGGACATAAGAGATATTTAACATTAAGGAAAGAATGAAGAACAAGACGTTCATCAATACTGTTTAAAAGAAAAAACTCAAAATCATCTAAGAATCAATGGTAAGGAATAAGTTGCCATGAAAAATAATGCCAAAAAATAATATGCAAAAATTATTACAATGCTAAGTTAAAAAAAAAAAAAAGCTGTCACATGAGCTTATAGTATATGCATGGGAAGAAAACCCAGAAAGATGAATCAAAATGTTAAGCCTGCAGTTAATATTGGGCTGGTGAGATTAAAGATGAAGTTCATTTTTTAAAGTAATCTCCACATCCAATGTGGGGCTCAAACTCACAACCTCAAAGTTAAGAGCTGCATGCTCTACCTCATGAGCCAGCCATGTGCTCCTTCATATTGTTTTCTAGGCCTTCACATTTCCACAATTTCTACACTGAGCATATCTTCCATATTTTTAAAGTAAGATTTATTGGTATAGTTTACATACAGTAAGGTTCATCCACTTTAGGTATATAATTTGGTGAGTGTCGACATAGCAATGTAACCACCGCCACCATGAACTAACAGAACATCTGCATCCCTCCAAACCTTCCTTGAGGCCTTTGTATAATCAGTCTCCTCCTCACATCCCCTAGCTCTGCAACCACAGATCAGATTTCTTTTTTTTTTTTTCAACGTTTATTTATTTTTGGGACAGAGAGAGACAGAGCATGAACAGGGGAGGGGCAGAGACAGAGGGAGACACAGAATCGGAAACAGGCTCCAGGCTCTGAGCCATCAGCCCAGAGCCTGACGCGGGGCCCGAACTCACGGACCGCGAGATCGTGACCTGGCTGAAGTCGGACGCTTAACCGACTGCGCCACCCAGGTGCCCCACAGATCAGATTTCTAACGTTACAGTTAGTGTTTTCCAGAATGTCATGTAAGTGGAAAAATACAGTACGCACCCTTTTGCGTCTGGTTTCTTTCAGTTGGTAAAAAGCTTTTGAGATTCACCCCTGTTGTCTATATCAGGAGTTCATTCTTTTCAGTGCTGAATTTATTACATTGTATGAATTTACTTCAACGTGTTTATCCATTTACCAGTTGGTGGACGTTTGGATTGCTCTCATTTTTCTAGCTATCATAAACAAAATTGCTATAAACACACATGTCCAGGTCTTTTGTGGGTCCATATTTTCATTCCTCTCAGGTAAATATCTAGGAGTGGGATTACGGGATTATATTTAAAGCGTGTGCTTAACTTTATATGAAACTGCCAAACTGGTTATCCAAAGTAGCTGCACAATTTTGTATTACCACCAGCAATATATGAGAGTACCTCTTATTTTATAATCAGAAAAAATTACTGTTCTGAGGGATTTGGGGCATATATTCATTATGGATCCATAAATTGTAATTCTGGTATGACAAAGTCAAATACAGTGACAAAGATCCTTCTCTTTGGTCTATAGCTATCTTGAGTACATTGGAGAACTCCTTCTATAAGCTTTATTTATTTATTTTTGAGACAGAGACAGAGCATGAACAGGGGAGGGTCAGAGAGAGAGGGAGACACATAATCTGAAGCAGGCCCCAGGCTCTGAGCTGTCAGCACAAAGCCCGGCGCAGGGCTTGAACTCACGGACTGTGAGATCATGACCTGAGCCGAAGTTAGACGCTTAACCAACTGAGCCACCCAGGCACCCCTATAAGCTTTAATAGTTCAATGGTTTTTCAGGTGTCAAGGCTATTCTCAAGTCTGTAGTTTGGTGGTCTTAGCTGCGCAAGAGTTGAATTGTGGAGAGAGTAAGGAAAAAATTAGCCCAAATCATTTGAATATTTGGTTATAATCAGATAATCCATTTTTAGAAACAGCTGTAAAAATTAATATGCATTCTCTCCTCACCTGTTTTGTTTTGTTTTTAATGTCGAGTGTTAGGCTACAAATTATCTCATTTATAGATTAAAAACCCAGGAAGCTTTATTTCAGATAAATATACTAAAGTTACATTTAACATGTTGTGCTCTAGTAGGCAGTTAAGATTCAGTTCATTACATTTACATAGTGATGTTTGAGTATTCTTAATTACTGAAAAATGAGTTACTCTATGTAGAAACTATACCCATAACGAATTTTTAAGGATTTTGTATACAACAGGTTGACTTGATTTAGAAAAGATGCTAGGGCACCTCAGGGTCATTATTAGGAATGTCAATTATAACTGCATAATTCTGTAAAGGAGAAGGGATCGTTGACAGGTCTAAATCTAGCAATAGTATTAAACACATCTTTGAAAGCTATTTACCTGTCATCCATTTCCGTTTCATAAAAATAGCTCAGAATGTAAAAAAAAAAGTCTATTATTAATATCTTTCTTTCTGAATTTTGAACGAATTGGTTTTTTACTGCCTTATAAAATCTACTTCTACCCCATAAACGTGTAGAGAGTCTCTTCCAGGAAGTATATTTGTCATTCTGGAGACAGACTACTTTGGCTAGCGTACTACAGGTCTGTTGGCGGGTGTGCTCAGCACTCGTATTCTCCCTGATTATTTTGTAACCTGCTGACTCATTAGCTTCCTCTCAATTGACTACGTAATTAACTCAAAAAGAAAGTTTTTTAAAGGGTATGTAAATCAGACCTGCCAAATACCACTCAAACTGGGAACACACATTTAACTGGGCTTTATTTGACAACTTATAAGGTTATCCAATAAAATATCATATATATGACAGCAGTAGTCTCTCATGCAGACTGTGAATTTTTTTCACCTTATTTTGAAGAGGTTTTAAAGAGAAAAGCTAGTTTTCTCTTTTGTCCTCCCATGGGGCTTTCAACATTATTCATTTTCATTAGCCTACAAAATTTGGTTTTAAACATTTTTACTCATCCTTGTTAAATTATTTCAGCTAAGTAACAAATGGACAGAAAATGAAGGAATACCTGTATCAGCCATTTTCATGGTCATGCCACATTCTCCAAGCCTGTATTAGAGTATGGCCTTCAGAAAAAAAAAAATTATCTAATCAAAATTCAATTTGATCCAAGAATGATCTGAATGGGAAAAAAGATTCTATTGTACATAACACATTTGAAAAGTACAGATTTCTATCCCTAATTTGTACTAAATGTAACATTTTTCCATTAAAATATTTCCAATGCAGCATAATACTCATGTAACTAGAGTATTTTGGATTACTTAGAGTAACTGCTCAGATACTATTTAATAGTGTTTGCTTTCATCAATACACCCAACTTAACGTATTAGGAAGTTGTTCCCTTTGAACAAAAAATTGCCTGATTAACTTTAAAATCTTCTCTTCTTACATGGGGATTAGGTAACAAAGAAATTAACAGCACTGGCACTAAGCTTGGATTTAACACACAAGAGTTAAAGCCTTGAAGCATTTGGTTTTATAAATCAGTATCAACACAGCAATAATCTTAAAGAATTAATCCCTCTTCTAGGGCTGCTTCTAATGGAGAGTACTATTTGTTCCAAAGAGACATAGCAATCATTGCTAGAAAATAAGGCACAGACCCACCTAAATGTGTATCAATGTTTCATTCGCCTAGGACTATTTTTTTTTTTTTTTTGGTGGTACTATTCTTGGTCATGCTCTATCCTCAAATATAAAAGAAATGTGACACTTTCAAGAGTTTTGACTGCATATTTAAAATACGATGTGGATACTGTCAGGGAAAACGTCACATGAAGAAAGAAAAGAAAATTAAAGAACTTTGGCAACAGCAAACCTCAAGTTAGTATCAACGAGGAAAACAGGGCATTATTTCTCATCTTCTCTGTCAATAACTATGTAGGGACCAAAAAAACCAACAGGGACCAAATCCCTGTCATGACTATGAGAGAATCTCAACACTAAAAACTGTACTATCTTTATGGAATCGCTACCATCCTTAAAAGAGTTATGTGATAACTTGATAAGACAAGGTGCTTTTAAAAGTTTTCATCTGTGGAGAAACAAAAGCAGAGCCTTTATGAAATCCATTAGAACGTTCTATGACAATAGGGATAAACACTTTTCTTCAGACATGTGCTGCCTATTAACAATATATATTATTACCAAGAAAATGACCTCAACCACAGACTGGAAAAAATGGAGTTTCCTAAAAACAAGCATCAAGCAAACAAAAATTGGCAACATGTTCATTTTTGCTGCATTTTCAAGGAGATATTTAGATTTCATTACATGTTTACATTGCAATGCTTGTAAAATAAAATTATTTTAAATGCTTGTTCTTACACAGTGCTCCTGTGAATGGTTTTTAATAGTAGATTCACATATATCATTCTGTGATGTGTCTTCCTTTAAGCCCAAAACCCCCCAAATTAGTTTTAATAATAACTTAAACCATTTTTCTGTAAATGGTATATATTCTCTGCTAATATATAATCACAAAAGTTAATGAAATTTCAGGAACTCATTTTTCGGTTAGTTTTTAAAATTGAGAGTTAACTCAACTTTGTAACACAGTGTGTCTGAGCTCCAATATATCCTATCCTATTCTAGTAAATAAACAGCTAAAATTCTCTATGTCATATCTGAAATGGAAAATGGGAGAACATAACCAATAACAATTATCCAAACACTCTAAAAACACTTTATAAGACCTAACTTAAAGACTGCTCAAAGCATCTTCAACACACAAAAATTCTCCAAACATATTACTAAATATTGTAGTTAAGTTTCAATTAGAGTGGTGGCATACAGTTCTAATAGAAAGGAGAATATGACAATTTATTTGCTCTGAGTCCATGCTGTGGGAGTTCATGGTTTCACTTTGTGATGAAAAATCATCACTAATGAATATTTGAAAAACATAATTGTGTACAGAATATGGGAATTATTCGGTGCTTGAAAAAAAGGACTATTTCTTTTGTCGGATCACTTGAGTCCAGCTTTTTATTCAAAGAAATGGAACAATCAATCTACATGTTGAATGATAAAGCCTTTCCTTCTACAAGGCTTCATTTTTCAAGGAAAAATACAGAAAGGGAAAAAAAATCAATATATAGAGTCGTTTAGTCCTGGAAAGGGCTTTCTTAAAGAGAAACCTCAGTCAAGGTTGAAAGAGCAATTAATGCAGGCTCAAAAATCTGGGCCATTCTGATAGAGTTCGGTTAACATGTGGCAGAAGTAATCATCCACTTGTGAAAATGATTTTCGGTTCATTCTCAAACACCTTTCAGACACTCATGATCCCATTTAACTGACAACAATACAGGCTATCTGTGGGCACCACTGCATCTGATGTGAAAACCAATGGGGACCAAATGCCCTCAGGCACTTTCAGTCATCCTGCGCGTTCCCTGTTCTCTGCTGCCTGGATAAAAAGAATCTTCCTTTCACTGCATTCTTTCTTTTATTTAACCCTGAAAGAGAAGCCTTTTTTGGGGGTGGGGGGTACTTTTGGCTAAGGATGAGAGAAAGAAACTGATTCAAGACAACAGTGTGACCTGGGCATTAAGAAACCGAGAAATAAATACCTTCCAACTGGCTTTTTACCTCCTGAATTCCTAAGGGAAAGAGTACATGAGGTTGGGGAGGCAAGGGAAGGTTCCCCACCAAACAAAACTACTTAACATTTTGAGAGAAATTATGAACAAAGAAAAATATGAAACCCCTACAGCTAAACAAGAAGTTGATATGTGTGTGCTGTATAAACAGACTTACAAAAAAGCAAACTTGAGTAAAATGTAGAGTTCTCCACTCCTTTTCTGGACCACGCTTTATAGAATTAGTAACATAAAACCAATCACCCCTCCTTTTCTTCCTAAGTCCCATCTTCTGGTAGTTTACTCTAAGCCTGAGTTAACTCTCAGCTTGTATCAGCATTATCAGAGTGTAACAGTCTAATGTATGAAAGCTGTCTTCTAAACACCGGTTTGCCATTGCCTACTACAGAACACGAACAGAGGCAGTCTGCCAACATGGGAAGACTGATACCCCAACCTCGGGTAAGACAGTAGGAACTCCAAACGACCATTTGTAAAAGAGGTCCAAAATAAAAAGCAATGCACAGTCACCCAGAAACAAACCAAACTGGGGAAATTATAACAGTAGCTCTTCGAAAAGTATGTTTAAATAACTACGCACAAGGCAAACCACCTAAATGAAACCGCACAGAGAAATCTATTTGAAAGGCAGTTTTTTTCTAGATTTATCTTTGATGACTGATCAGCAGTATTCTTTTATATCTCAACAGGAAAAGTAGTCTTAAAAACTTTTTTAATGGATCATGGTCTCACATATTTTACAAAGTTACACCAATATGTTAGAGTCTCATTCTAATATACTGTAACACAGAGGGCAGATTTTGTAAGCATGGTTTCTTCAGGTTTGTCCTCAGTTCAAACGTCCTTCAAAATAAGTAATACTTTTCTGCCTGTGCAGAAGCCTTACTGCTTTGTTAGGAGTTAAAGAAAATTAGCTTTCCAAGTTAATTATAAAATATCTCAGAAGGGGATAAGTGAAATTATGTCCAAATAATGTACTAAGCAACCTATTCCAACCAGGCTAACTTGCAGAGTCAAGACCATACCTCCATCTTCTGTGGAGGAGGGTACAGGCTGGGAAGATGTGAATCTGGGGGGTGGGGGTGGGTGGAGGGTCATCTACCACACGTTCCAAAAGGAAGGACACTCTGCACTTGGCAATAAAGCTCTAGGGCACCTACCAATTAAGATGAAATAATTCACTTAGACAATCCCAGATACTTTTGGGAGATCCATTAAACTCTCCTCTTCCTGAAAATGCAAACGATTTGGTAATAATGAAACAAAAGTTTTAGCAAGGGGTTTTTATGTAACAAACTGTATCTTATTGACTATTCCAAATATGTTCTCTTTTTCGACACAGTATTCCCAAAACAAAGCAAAAATAATCACTTTTAAACATTATATCCAATATAGGTAATGCTGAGTTAGCAGAAATTTTTAGGTCTCGGTTTTCTGTAAGTGGAGATATCTGTCCTACCTTCTTCATATTTATGATAAATTTGAGATGAAATATGCACAAAAAATGCCCATTTGTAAACTGTATACACTCTAAAAAGAAAATCATGGGGTGCCTAGGTACCTCAGTTGGTTAAGCGTCGGACTCTTGATTTCTGCTCAGGTCATGATCTCACAATTCGGGAGATGGAGACCCCCCCCCCCACCTCTCCCATGTCAGCAAGGAGTCTGCTTGGGATTCTCTCTCCCCCTCTCTGCCCCTCCCCTGCTTCAGTGTGTGTGCGCTCTCAAAATACATAAACTTAAAAAAAAAAACAAAAAAAAACAAAAGAAGTCAAGACTATCCTGTATGTCTATTTAAACTTGAACTTAAATTAAAAAAAAAGAAAATGAAAATCATTGAGAAGGTAATGTGAGATTCAGTGTTTTCCACTGTGTGTCTTGGGAACTGGATACAAAGAAGGATGATGCGAAAAAAAGAACAAACGTGGTGGGCAAATACATGTGAGAAATACTCAGTTAAAGAAAGCTGAAAGCATCCTGAATGAGAGGATGAGTAAGAGCTTATAGTAGACCTGGAAGAGACACTAAAAAGCAGGAGGGGAAGGGAGAAGAGCGGGTGTAGCGTCTCCAAAATTATAGAATCTTCTTCAGAAAGTATCTTGTAGGTGTAATGTTTTCCAGCATACACTTTGGGAAATCAGGCAGACTAGAATACTGATAATTAGTCTTTAAGTGATAAAATTATACAATTGAGTTTTCACATTCTGTTCGGAATTAACAAAAATCCTAATCATAATTAAAATATCTTCTTCACTTCTAACATCGTTTTCGTAGGAATCTGTCAACACTTACGTTTGGGGGATAAAAGGTTTTGTGTAAAATTTGGATCATAATCTCCATGGATTATATTTGATTTCTGAAAGATCACTTGCTCTGTAATGTTTCTCTCTGGTCTTAGTGAATAAGGACATTTTCGGAAGACTCTGAAATTTAGAAAGCTATATCCATCTTTAAAGTAACTTACCCTCATGTGAGTCATTTATTAATGCATTTGAATTCCTCCTGACACCCGGCGTGTTTCACAGATTCCCTGCCCTAATAGCGTTGTTCTACCCACACTGTCTCACCTGAATTTCAATTTTATGCCTTGTGACCAATCTTCTTTGTAGTCCAGCACAACTGTGTGGAGTTCTGGTTCAAGACTTCAGGGACTATCTCTCCCGTTCTGACGTTGTACCTTGGCCTCAGTGTCTTATCCCCTGCCCTCATTGTTTGGATAAGCAACCCAATACTCCAGGCCAAGGACCCAGCTTTGCTCTTGTGCATCCTTCTCTGATACCCTGCTTTGGCATCGGTGATGCCATCGGTGATGGCTCACATCTGCAAATACCCACTGCCTGTGCTGAGATCTGCACATACTTCCCTTGGTTTTGACACCATGTACTCGTCGGCACAGATACTCTGTTCTCGCTGTTCCTCTAATCAGTTCCACACACATCTAACATTTTTCATTAATTTCCCGCAATTTAAATTAATTTACTTCTTGAGTCTCACCTTTCTACTTTCTTCCCATCTCTCAGTTCAGCCACCACCCTTCCACACAAGCCCTCCCTGATATCCCTAATAAGGTCATATTCCTTTATTTCATGTGTTAGGCAAGACACGGACACTTCTACCGTAGCTCTGCCATGGCCTATGGAGAGACATATTGGATCAGTCTATTTCCAGCACAAGACCGTAAATCTGTGTAAGTCAAGGGCCACATCGGTCATGACTCACCACCCCATCCCAGCACTGGGCCTTTATATAGCAGATATTCCATAAGCATTTTTGGAATGACTAAATGGCTGTTTCTAGGTCTGTCATAAGGAATAATTATAATAAGAACATAAAGAAAATCAACCTTCAGCAAAAATTTATATAACATGTATCAAAGTAAAATAAAAAGCATTGGATAGACTTTGGATATTTCATAAAGTTCTTATTTTTAGACTTATTTAATCACAAGTAAGCAAATAGTTTTAGCAGAATGTTATCCTAATGTTTAACTTAACATGGAAAATCAAAACATAAAAGAAGCATAAATCAACTGCTATGAAAGCAGGCACAGAACTTTAGGAGTCCAGACCACCCACCACCCCATTATCCAAAAAAGGCACTCCTGAACTTTTGAAATGAGGCCTACACTCCACATCGGGCTTGAACTCACAAGCCTGAGATCAAGAGTCGCGTGCTATATTGACTGAGCCAGTCAGGGTCCCCTGAGACTCCTGAACTTTAGGCAAAACAGTTTGAACCACTGCTGGAAACAGCCTCAAGGTCATAGCATTACAGGGGCCTTTTAGTCAAAATGGAATAGAATACATTCTAGGTCTAAAGATCTCAAAGTTCCCCCAGATTCCTAACTCCACTAATACTCTTTTATTTTTTTTTTAATTTGCTGATATATGGACATTGTTGGAGTCTCTGAGAAGCCCCGATACTTTATACAGTATTTTTTCTCTTTTCTTTGCCTAAGTTCTCAACAAATTGGCTTCTGAGAATATAGTTAAGAGGCAAAAACATCACCTCATTCACCATTATTGTCTCCAGTCACAGACAGTGCTGAACAGGAGAGGCCTGTCCATGTCCAGAGGCATGAAGATGCTGCTTCTGACAGACTTATTCAGGGAGAAGCAGAGAACAGGCACTCCCCATGGACAACTCACCTTCAAAGGACAGAGTGGAAAGGGCTGATCTATGCATGCCCAGCTCCTGCTTTAAAGCTAACCACTCAGCTAAGACCAAAAACAGATAGGAGAGAAGCCAGGGGTATTACTGTCGTGGAGGTCCCGCCACATGGAAGCAAGCAAGTATCAGGGGTGTGCAATAAGTGTTTTGTCGAAACAGAGATGCAAAAGTGAAAATATTCAGAGAGAGAGGGAGGGAGGGAGGGGGAACAAAAATACAGAAACACATGCAACTTTTAAGTTCCTTTAACTTCTATGTGCCCAGCATGACTTTCTCTTTTTTCATGTATAAAATAGGAGCAGCAGTGTCTGCCTTGAGTATAAGAGACAGGGTCAGTGCAAAAACAGGGTGAAATGATGTATGTAAAAGGCCCTTTGAAACTATAAAGTGTAAACCTATAAAGCACAAGGTAAATCAAGGCATCATCGTCATCATTATAGTAGTTGTAGTAGAATATACTGAAAAATACTTCAGTCTAACTTTTTCGAAGGACTCTTCGGCAAGTGCGGGGGAGTGACCGTGAATTTTCCAACTTGTCCATTAAAAAAAACTTTCCAAGAGTGGGGCAAAAACCTGTTTTTCTAAAATCAAGAATAACAGTATATCGCACAGGTTACGACAAAACTAGTTTTTCTCATTCATCAGATACAAGTAATATTTCTGTAGCATACATGCATGTTTCCCAGTCACTAAATCCCTTAGGTTCTTAGGAAACTGTTACTTATCAACAAACAAACAAAATTCTAGAATACTATGAAAAAATGCACATTCACATCCAGTTTCTCTCTTACCTCCATCTATTTGGAGAATAACAAAATAAAGGCAATAGTATTAAGGGGGCCATGTACAATCAAGCTGGGATTCACTGGGTTAGGCTTGTAAAATGCTTCCTGTTCTCCTTTAATTTTAAAGCTTAAGAATTCCACTTATTTATTTGCCTATAAACTGTATTTATGAGACTTCTGCCTATGAATGCAAGATACAAAGAAAAATGAAATCAATACAGTTAAGAGAAGAAAACCTTTGACATTTACAAAACGTAGTCAGAATTTCAAGTTTCACATATTTTTGGTTAAAACTGACCTTAGTGATATCTTTGATCATTCATCTACTGCTAAGCATTAAAGTTTTTCTACATTAATTTGATAAAATGTCTTGAGAAGTTTGATATGTCCAAAATGAGCTACCACTTCACCTTCTTCTAACCTTTCTTCTTACACTTTTTTTTTTTTAAAAGAAAATGTCTTGAAGGTTACTTAATACTCCTTAAATAGTGCCACCTTTATTACCAAGTTCTCTACTCAAAGGAGAAAATAGGATTCTGTTTTCAGGGAATGCTTGCGCCACCTACTGGATAAATATATGACTACTTCCATCAAACAAAAACTAACTCTTCCAAAGATACTTTCCTTTAATATCCAACTTTGGAAGAAAATCCGGTCCTTCTCTTTCTTGTGTTTGAAGGCATGTGTCAGTAGGGGAAATTGGCACCTTTCCCCCCAAGGTTAATGTACATTGTTTGAAATGTACTCAAATACATGTCAGTTCATAACTCAGTAGTCCCTTCTTAATGGAATCATTCGAGAGTTATATATTCACAGGCAAAAGTGTACATGAAATAGAAAAATATAAATGCAGGAAATGAGATAACTATTTAACTAATTTATTTAAAAAACACCAGCACGTAATTTTAAAACAAATATAAGCAGAGGCTCTCCTCCACTTAGCCATCCAGCTAGAGCTAAAGATTAGAATTTTGTTCCATAAATTTGTAATATCAAGATTACTTCATAGAAAAGAATTACATCAATTCCAAAGATATATTTGAATTTTTCTTAATAGTTAAAACCACAATAATAAAACAGAATGCAAAAAAAAAACAGTACATGGAATACACTGACCTCTAAATATTTTTTCTATTCTTTTTACGTGGGAATCCTGTTCAAAGGTCTGTGTCATAATTACATCCTGGGGTTTGATTCAGTTGCTGGCACGTATGTATCTGCCTTTCAGTGGGGTGCATAAATTACTAGAAAGTTATTATAAATTACAGTGTAACTGTAATGGACAAGAATTCAAATAGCTTTCAACTTATCAGAGGGTTTTTTTCTGCCTTCCTTTGCTATACAAGTAGAGGAAAATAAGAAAACAAACTTACTTCAGAAATTAGGAGACATATCTTGGAGTCAAAGTTCTTTAGAGATATTTAATATTTACTTTGTATAGTTTAAGACATAAGACATAGGACATTAGCCAAAGTAGAAAGTATTACGAAAAGTGAAGATGAACAATCATGAGAATTTGTACAAGTCCGAGATTTTCAGACAGACAAGCATAGGTAAAATAAATGATCCTCAATCCTCAAATAAAAATATATTTATTAACTCTAAAAAGCACACAGAATTCTAATAAATACTAAAAGAATGTTCAGCAATAAAGTTTGAAAATTAAATATGGTTTCTTGTGAGACTTATTCTGCTAGCTCCTTTTGATGCTATCTGAAAGTAAAAAAACAAAGTCAAAAAAAAGTAAAATGGCAGACTATATTAGGATACGTTCTGTTATAGAATAATTTTATAATGATATGCTTCAAATAACTATTCCCAATGCATTTCATTCTTCTCTTTTCTCCTTTCCCTTCCCCCTCCCTCCTCCTTCCTTTTTAATGTTTATTTTTGTGAGGGAGAGAGGCAGAGAATAAGGGAGACAGAGAATCTGAAGCAGGTTCCAGGCTTTCCACGCAGAGCCCCACATGGGGCTCGAAGTCACGAACTGAACTGTGAGATCACCACCTGAGCTGAAGTCAAACACTTAGCTGACTGAGCTACCCAGATGCCCCTCATTGTTTTCATTATAACAGGTTACATTTTATCTTTAGAGATTTATTGAATTCCTGGCATTGTGCTTTTGTACTTTACATATATAATCTCAGTTAATACAACAATCCTATAAGGTAGGTATAGTTACTGCTATAAACTACAACAAATGTAGTTTATAACCAACTTCTGATAATACTACAAAAACTATGTAAAGAACTACCTTCAGTATTACTTACAAATTTTTACTGGATATTTTCAGTTGATTTTTGGCTTTGCTATAAGATTCATTTCGTAAGTAAATTATAAAGGAACAACCTCCAGTTGTTATACACATAAAACAATTGTGTTCATTGAAGAGGTTACCTTGTATATATGGAGAATGTGGTCTTTGAGATCAAGACCACTCATTGTATATTGGGTGAGAGGCATTGTGTCCCAGTTCCTGGCTTGGTTGTGAATGAGAAAGTGCTTACTTAGCCAGAAGACCATTCCCTGGGTTGCAGGTGTTAAATAGGAGTCTTCATTTGGAGCAAAGACTAAAAGCAAAACAGTAGGGTATCCTCAAAGGGTACCACCTAAGTCAGGTCAGCCTCTCGAGGAAGGAACACAGCTAGTGGAGGACAGTAGGTGAACTGTCAGAGGCCCTGAGAATGATGGCAAGCTTTCCAGGAAGCTTCTCATATTCCCTATGACTCCATCATTTGTTCTCCCTCAGCATAAAGACTTTTAGAAGTTCTACACCACTTTAATTGAACAAAGAGAAACAAAGAAGCAGTGCCTACAATGGAAGAGAAAGGAAAAGAGGTGGAGTTAGGGCATGTCTGAGGTCTAGCATAGTATGAAGGATGTGAGGGAATCCCTCCAGGAAGGGCAAACTCACAGTCCCAATGTTACCATCCAGTCACCCCTATCTCTGGAAGATCTTCCTACTGACTGTAGCAGAAGAAGTTTGGAGGTCTTCTCTTCGGTGCAGCAGTATTCCCTTCCAGTAGTTTCCACAAAATCTCAGGAAAATCTCTGCCAAAATACAGACTGCTGGGCCCTGAGGTAGAGTCACTAGATCAAGCCTGACCATCTGCATTTCTAGCAAGTGCTCAGGAGATGCTGGTGCTCCTGGTCCAGAGACCAGATCTGTTTTGAAACTTCAACAGAAACAAAAACCTCAGCCATACCTATATATTTTAAAATGTATTTTTACCTAAAAGTATATAATCAGTTAAGATTTCTTTACCCAAGCAATTTTTCTAAGTGAAATAAACCAAATAACTTTTTCTTTTAAATTTGATCATAGTGCCCCCAAGTGGATAAAAAAATACTAACAAGAAAGGAAAATGGACCGATTTTCACTGGGATGGGGGTTTATGCAAAACCTACCTTCGTATTTGCCAGAATGCCCAAACTGGCGCTTTGCCCAGCATACCTTCAGTACAGGTTAGCTGAATAAACACCCGCACGTATTTCAGAAAGACTTACCACTCTTGCCCTCAGTGTTTTACTTATACAACATTAATATTGGGCCAGATGATCCCCAAATCTTTTTTAGTTCTTTAATTTTATGTTGGCAGGAAGTAACCACAAATCTCATTTAGAAAAAAGTGTAATATAAAGAAACGACTAACAGGAAAACTATTATTGTTCTGTGCTCTCCATTCTTGCCATCACACAGTTCCTCGAAGTTGTGATAATTTAGGGCTTAGGAAAAAAAACAACAACAACGATTTGTACCTGGGGGATTGAATATAATGCAAGGTGGTTAAATGGGCTCCGGCTACATACCTGTCTCTCCAACGCAGGAGACTGGTCTGTGCCATATCCTAGAGGAAGTCTTGGGAAGAAAATGAACTTTCTTCCTAGATATGATATCTTTACATACACTCCATAGATGTTTACATATTATATTCTGTAATTCCTCTTAAAAACATATCAGCTTACACTTTCATTTTTTACTTCAAAGGGTATATATGGAATCACTAAACTGGGGGGCGTTAGCTACAAAAGGAAAACTGTTGATATGTCAAATTATTTAAAATAGAAAACAATGGCGAAAAAGACCAGATACTGACTAAATCGTTTTCTTAGTAACTTTCTTACATGCATGTATGTAATGCCTCCCTCCCTCCCATCTACCAGTATGCATGTATATGTGTATATGTATGGAAAAAATATATATATATATAAATTCATACACACACACCTCTTCTTTTTATCATTATCTTAATTTCAGAAAAGATTCTTCTATTTTAAACGTATGCCCAGGCTCTCCAATTTTTTTCATCACTCAAACCAACAAACTCATTCGACATGATACAAGGACTGAAGGGCAGAAACCCAGGTTCTGGTGGCAGCACATAATGACCCCGGTAAAAGCTGGAAGGGGGCTAATGAGTACATTTCTCTCTCTGCACTTCCCTTAAATTTCTTCCGCACACATGAAATATGGATCTCATACAAAATACCCAGAAAAGTCTCATGTTATTTCATGCCAATTAACAAACTGCTAACACGTCATGCTAATAAAAAAAGCAATTGACCTAAGTAGAAGGGCTAATTAAATGGAGTAAGATAATTAAACGATTCTCAATATGTAATCAAAAATTATGGCTGGAAGTGTTTCACAATGTTGTCTTTTTGTTTTCAAGTATCTGCCTATCGGCAAAATTCTAATCAGTGTATCCATATGCATAAAAGACAGATTCAGTGCAGATGTTAATTTGTTGCATGATAGAAATCAGGTGTTCAATTACAAATAATGGGGTGTATGAGAGAACGTCCAAGATTTCCATTTAGCTGAACACATGCATCTCAACCGACAAATGATTGCAAAGCATTCTTACTGGAATTAGCTACTAACGTACACCCAAGGCACATCACATTCAACTCCTTTATTATCCTCATTATAGAATATTCACATCTCCAGCCCTGTGTAGTCCCTAATTTGCCACTGATTTAGGAGTCTGAATATGTGATGCTCTAAATTCTATTTATTGAACTCTTTTAAAAGGATGATTGTGATTTTTATCTAAGCTCTAGAGCATTTTAACGCGAGGACTTTTGTTACCTAATCTTACACTTAAATCATCAAAACCATTTGCTTTTGTACTGAGATAAATTCCTTGAACTAGGATAATTCTAAGCTTTTAACATGTAAAAGCCTATTCCACCAAGCCCTCCCAACAGAGTACTTAAATGTTATTTTAGCAAAATACCTACACGGAGGGGATCAACTTACTTACTTGGCTAAAAGATGTTATACAGATTGGCTTCTTATATCATTTATGGCCAAGACACAGACTTAAAACATACTTATGAATTAAGGTATTCATCATGGCACGTCTAGAGACGGATGCAATTCAGAGGGTAAATATTAGACCAATGCTGGGTTATGTCCTAAATGAAGACCCTAATGTTTAGGATTTTCCAATTGGTTATTCAGTAGCCAATAGGGCCAGGCCTCTAAAACCTTAATATCAAATAACCAAAATGAGACAACTGAAAAGATCATTTAATTAGATGGTAGAGTAACAGCAGTGTCCATTAATGAGGACCTCATTATTTTAAAAGAACATATGAAGGTTTAAAAAAATATTTTAAAAATTCCTTTCATTCTTTTATCTCAATGAACTCAATTTAAAAATATGTAATTCCTTAAGGTCCCTTACTCATTAAAAAATAAGTGCTATTTCTGAGTATGTGGCAGCCAGCAAAGCCTTAAACATTATTCAAAGGTAAGAACAGAAAGAGATGATTTCTATAAACCAAGAGAGGCAAAATGGTGACCTTATGGGCCAAATCTGGCCTGCAGATGTGCTTTGAAAGCACCGCATTAAAAATATATAGTTTGAATTGCTTTTCATGTTCTCTTCATTCCCGTGATCCTGACTATTCCACTTTTCCTGACCTTATACTTAATTGACTTCATGCATTTATTTGATTTGCCTGGCCTTCCGCAGCATTTGACTCTTGTGAACTTGCAATGTAATCACTTCTGAGAAGTATTGTGTTATTAGGCAGTGCTGTCTAGTGGTTTAGGCACAAGCTCTAGAATCAGACAAACAGGTTTAAACCACAGTCACTTAACGAGTTATAGGACTCTGATCAAATTCCTTAACTTCCTTTGCCTCAGTAATCTCTCTGCAAATTGATGTAATAGTGACATCAGTATCAAATGATATATATAAATGCATCATATAAATCACATAAAACATCACATCAAATTGTAACATTATTTTGATGTCACATATTTTATAAGAAATAATATGCTTCATCTTGCTAATTAATAGTATAATAAATGTGAAGTCTAAAAGGGTAAAATTCTGGGGTGCCTTGGGTGGCTTAGCCAGTTAAGCATCCAGTACAATTTCACATCAGGTCATGATCTCGCGGTCATGAGATTGAGCCCTGTGTCGGGCTCAGCGCTGGGCATGGAGCCTGCTTAAGATCCTCCTCCTTCCTCTCCTTCTTCCCATGTGCATGCATGCATGCTCTCTCAAAATGAATAAATAAATAACGGATAAAGAACACTCTACGAGATAATGGATACATGTCCTATTTAAATAACTGCTTGCTGGGGCGCCTGGGTGGCGCAGTCGGTTGGGCATCCGACTTCGGCCAGGTCGCGATCTCGCGGTCCGTGGGTTCGAGCCCCGCGTCGGGCTCTGGGCTGGTGGCTCGGAGCCTGGAGCCTGTTTCTGATTCTGTGTCTCCCTCTCTCTCTGCCCCTCCCCTGTTCATGCTCTGTCTCTCTCTGTCCCAAAAATAAATGGACGTTGAAAAAAAAAAAATTAAAAAAAAAAATAAATAAATAAATAACTGCTTGCTGCTGTCAAGGACTCTTCCCAGTATGTTCACGAGACTTGTACAGAAAGGGCACAAGTTATTATTCACATTGACCACACATTCCTTTAAGAACTAATGAAGAATATAACTGCACCACTGATGAAGACACATATATTTAAAACTTTGACAAGAATCCCAAGGCAATTAGATCTTGTTTTAAAGAATACCGGTAAAATTGCAGGTTGATGGGATGCAATATTGAACCTAACATCACCAAAAGTGACTCACATGTTTTTTGGAGCCTTTATGGACCTTTTCAAAACTTTCACTATAAGTCTTACTCTTACTTTTCCAACCATACTTGAGGATGAGGGGATAATAAGACCTTAGAAGAAATTCCAGGTAGGAGGACGCTGGGCTCACCGCGTCCTGCAGATCACTTAGATTCCACCCCACCTGCCTAAATAACCCAGGAAACCACCAGAAGACTAGCAGAATGGATTCTCCAGAGCCAAGCGCAGATGAGAGGCCCAAGGAAGAGGGTAGGAAGGGCAGAGAGGCGGTGTGCGCTCCACAGATTGGCGGGAGAGAGCCGGGCGGAAGGGCAGCCGGCAGGCCAAGCAGAGCCCCTGAGTCTGGCTGGCAAAAGCAGAGGGGCTGGACGGAGAGTGCTCGGACAGCGAGCGGGACTTAACATCTGGAAGGTTATAAGCTAACAGCTCTGCACGGAGAACGGGAGGGCTGGAGGACAACGGGAGGGAGAGTTGTTGAGCCCTGGACAACAGAGCGCAGCTTGCAGCTTGGCGGGGAACAAAGGCGCTCACCAGCACCATCTCCCTCGCCCATCCCCCAGCCGAAACCACAAAGGGAACCAGCTCCTGGAACTTGCTTGTACCGCGCAAACACCCAACGCTGTGCTTCTGCGGATCCATCCCTCTGGCGGGTCTGACTCCCTCCCGGTGCCGCAGGGCCCCTCCCAAAGTGGATCTCTGAAGAAAAAGCGAGCTGAGCCTGCCCCTCCTGCCCCTGTGCACCTTGCCGATCCACCCCAGCTAATACACCATGATCCCCAGCACCACAAGCCTGTCAGTGTGCAAGTAGCCCAGATGGGCCACGCCACCCCACAGTGAATCCCGCCCCTAGGAGAGGGGAAGAGAAGGCACACACCAGTCTGACTGTGGCCCCAGCGGTGGGCTGGGGGCAGACATCAGGTCTGACTGCGGCCCCGCCCACCAACTCCAGTTATACACCACAGCACAGGGGAAGTGCCCTGCAGGTCTGCACCACTCAAGGGACTATCCAAAATGATGAAATCGAAGAATTCCCCTCAAAAGAATCTCCAGGAAATAGCGACAGCTAATGAACTTATCAAAAAGGATTTAAACAATATAACAAAGTGAATTTAGAATAGTAGTCATAAAATTAATCACTGGGCTTGAAAACAGTATAGAGGACAGCAGAGAATCTCTTGCTACAGAGATCAAGGGACTAAGGAACAGCCAGGAGGAGCTGAAAAATGCTATTAATGAGCTGCAAAATAAAATGGAGACGACCACAGCTCAGATTGAAGAGGCAGAGGAGAGAATAGGTGAACCAGAAGATAAAATTATGGAAAAAAAAGAAGCTGAGAAAAAGAGAGATAAAAAAATCCAGTAGTATGAGGGGAAAATTAGAGAACTAAGTGATGCACTAAAGAGAAATAATCTACTCATAATTGGTATTCCAGAAGAGGAAGAGAGAGGGAAAGGTGCTGAAGGGGTACTGAAGAAATCATAGCTGAGAACTTCCCTGATCTGGGGAAGGAAAAAGGCATTGAAATCCAAGAGGCACAGAGAACTCCCTTCAGACGTAACTTGAATCAATCTTCTGCATGACATATCATAGTGAAACTGGCAAAATACAAGGATAAAGAGAAAATTCTGCAAGCAGCTAGGGATAAATGTGCTCTAACATATAAAGGGAGACTGATAAGACTAGTGACGGATCTCTCTACTGAAATTTGGCAGGCCAGAACGGAATGGCAGGAAATCTTCAATGTGATCAACAGAAAAAATATGCAGCCGAGAATCCTTTATCCAGCAAGTCTGTCATTTAGAATAGAAGGAGAGATAAAGGTCTTCCCAAACAAACAAAAACTGAAGGAATTCGTCACCACTAAACAAGCCCTACAAGAGATCCTAAGGGGGATCCTGTGAGACAAAGTACCAGAGACATCACTACAAGCATGAAACCTACAGACATCACAATGACTCTAAACCCATATCTTTCTATAATAACACTGAATGTAAATGGACTAAATGCTCCAACCAAAAGACATAGGGTATCAGAATGGATAAAAAAACGAGACCCATCTATTTGCTGTCTACAAGAGACTCATTTTAGACCTGAGGACACTTTCAGATTGAAAGTGAGGGGATGGAGAACTATTTATCATGCCACAGGAAGTCAAAAGAAAGCTGGAGTAGCCATACTTATATCAGACAAACTAGACTTTAAATTGAAGGCTGTAACAAGAGATAAAGAAGGTCATTATATAATAATTACAGGGTCTATCCATCAGGAAGAACTAACAATTATAAATGTCTATGCGCCGAATACGGGAGCTCCGAAATACATAAAACAATTACTCACAAACATAAGCAACCTTATTGACAAGAATGTGGTAATTGCAGGGGACTTTAATACCCACTAACAACAATGGATAGATCATCTAGACACATGGTCAATAAAGAAACAAGGGCCCTGAATGACACATTGGATCAGATGGACTTGACAGATATATTTAGAACTCTGCATCCCAAAGCAACAGAATATACTTTCTTCTCGAGTGCACATGGAACATTCTCCAAGATAGATCACATGCTGGATCACAAAGCAGCCCTTCATAAGTACACAAGAATTGAGATCATACCATGCATACTTTCAGACCACAATGCTATGAAGCTTGAAATCAACCATAGGAAAAAGTCTGGAAAACCTCCAAAAGCATGGAGGTTAAAGAACACCCTACTGAAGAATGAATGGGTCAACCAGGCAATTAGAGAAGAAATTTAAAAATATATGGAAACAAACGAAAATGAAAATACAACAATCCCAATGCTTTGGGATGCAGCGAAGGCAGTCCTGAGAGGAAAATACATTGCAATCCAGGCTTTTCTCAAGAAACAAGAAAAATCCCCAATACAAAATCTAACAGCACACCTAAAGGAAATAGAAGCAGAACAGCAAAGACACCCCAAACCCAGCAGAAGAAGAGAAATAATAAAGATCAGAGCAGAAATAAACAATATAGAATCTAAAAAAACTGTAGAGTAGATCAATGAAACCAAGAGTTGGTTTTTTGAAAAAATAAACAAAGTTGATAAACCTCTAGCCAGGCTTCTCAAAAAGAAAAGGGAGATGACCCAAACAGATAAAATCATGAATGAAAATGGAATTATTACAACCAATCCATCAGAAATACAAGCAATTATCAGGGAATACTATGACAAATTATATGCCAACAAACTGGGCAACCTGGAAGAAATGGACAAATTTCTAAACACCCACACAGTTCCAAAACTCAATCAGGAGGAAATAGAAAGCTTGAACAGACCCATAACCAGTGAAGAAATTGAATCAGTTATCAAATATCCCAACAAATAAGAGTCCAGGACCAGATGGCTTCCCTGGGGAATTCTACCAGACATTTAAAGTGGAGATAATACCTATCCTTCTCAAGCTATTCCAAAAAATAGAAAGGGAAGGAAACCTTCCAGACTCATTCTATGAAGCTAGTATTACTTTGATTCCTAAACCAGACAGAGACCCAGTAAAAAAAGAGAACTACAGGCCAATATCCCTGATGAATATGGATGCAAAAATTCTCAATAAGACACTATCAAATCGAATTCAACAGCATATAAAAAGAATTATTCACCATGATCAAGTGGGATTCATTCCTGGGATGCAGGGCTGGTTCAACATTCGCAAATCAATCAATGTGATACATCACATTAATAAAAGAAAAGATAAGAAACATATGATCCTGTCAATCGATGCAGAAAAGGCATTTGACAAAATTCAGCATCCTTTCTTAATAAAAACCCTCGAGAAAGTCAGGATAGAAGGAACATACTTAAACCTCATAAAAGTCATTTATGAAAAGCCCACAGCTAATATCATCCTAAATGGGGAAAAACTGAGAGCTTACCCCCTGAGATCAGGAACACGACAGGGATGTCCACTCTCACTGCTGTTGTTTAATACAGTGTTGGAAGTGCTAGCATCAGCAATCAGACAACAAAAGGAAATCAAAGGCATCCAAACTGGCAAAGATGAAGTCAAGCTTTCACTTTTTGCAGATGACATATTATACATGGAAAATCCGATAGACTCCACCAAAAGGCTGCTAGAACTGATACATGAATTCAGCAAAGTTGCAGGATACAAAATCAATGGACAGAAATCAGTTGCATTCTTATACACTAATAATGAAGCAACAGAAAGACAAATAAAGAAACTGATCCCCTTCACAATTGCACCAAGAAGCATAAAATACCTAGGAATAAATCTAACCAAAGATGTACAAGATCTGTATGCTGAAAACTATAGAAAGCTTATGAAGGTAACTGAAGAAGATTTAAAGAAATGGAAAGACATTCCCTGCTCATGGATTGGAAGAATATTGTCAAAATGTCAATACTACCCAAAGCTATCTACACATTCAATGCAATCCCAATCAAAATTGCACCAGCATTCTTCTCGAAACTAGAACAAGCAATCCTAAAATTCATATGGAACCACAAAAGGCCCCGAATAGCCAAAGTAATTTTGAAGAAGAAGCCCAAAGCAGGAGGCATCACAATCCCAGACTTTAGCCTCTACTACAAAGCTGTCATCATCAAGACTGCATGGTATTGGCACAAAAACAGACACATAGACCAATGGAATAGAATAGAAACCCCAGAACTAGACCCACAAACGTATGGCCAACTAATCTTTGACAAAGCAGGAAAGAACATCCAATGGAAAAAAGACAGTCTCTTTAACAAATGGTGCTGGGAGAACTGGACAGCAACATGCAGAAGATTGAAACTAGACCACTTTCTCACACCATCCACAAAAATAAACTCAAAATGGATAAAGGACCTGAATGTGAGACAGGAAACCATCAAAACCCTAGAGGAGAAAGCAGGAAAAGACCTCTCTGACCTCAGCTGCAGCAATTTCTTACTTGACACATCCCCAAAGGCAAGGGAATTAAAAGCAAAAATGAACTACTGGGACCTCATGAAGATAAAAAGCTTCTGCACTGCAAAGGAAACAATCAACAAAACTAAAAGGCAACCAAAGGAATGGGAAAAGATATTTGCAAATGACATATCGGACAAAGGGCTAGTATCCAAAATCTAAAAGAGCTCACCAAGCTCCACACCCAAAAAACAAATAATCCAGTGAAGAAATGGGCAGAAAGCATGAAGAGACACTTCTCTAAAGAAGACATCCAGATGGCCAACAGGCACATGAAAAGATGCTCAACGTCGCTCCTCCTCAGGGAAATACAAATCAAAACCACACTCAGATATCACCTCACTCCAGTCAGAGTGGCCAAAATGAACACATCAGGAGACTATAGATGCTGGAGAGGATGTGGAGAAATGGGAACCCTCTTGCACTGTTGGTGGGAATGCAAACTGGTGCAGCTGCTCTGGAAAACAGTGTGGAGGTTCCTCAAAAAATTAAAAATAGACCTACCCTATGACCCAGCAGTAGCACTGCTAGGAATTTACCCAAGGGATACAGGAGTACTGATGCATAGGGGTACTTGTACCCCAATGTTATGGCAGCACTCTCAACAATAGCCAAATTGTGGAAAAAGCCTAAATGTCCGTCAACTGATGAATGGATAAAGAAATTGTGATTTATACACACAATGGAGTACTACGTGGCAACGAGAAAGAATGAAATATGGCCCTTTGTAGCAACGTGGATGGAATTGGAGAGTGTGATGCTAAGTGAAATAAGCCATACAGAGAGAGACAGATACCATATGTATTCACTCTTATGTGGATCCTGAGAAACTTAACAGAAACCCATGGGGAAGGAAAAAAAAAAAAAAAAGAGGTTAGAGTGGGAGAGAGCCAAAGCATAAGAGACTCTTAAAAACTGAGAACAAACTGAGGGTTGATGGGGGGTGGGAGGGAGGGGAGGGTAGGTGATGGGCATTGAAGAGGGCATCTTTTGGGATGAGCACTGGGTGTTATATGGAAACCAATTTGACAATAAATTTCATATATTAAAAAAATTAAAAAAATAAAATGTGTAATCAGCAGTTAACATCACTTCAAATATATAATCATAGAATTAAAAGGAGAAATTAACAAATAAAAAAAAAAAGAAGAAGAAATTCCAGACTACCTCTCACTATTGTGGAAAGGGAGAAAACCTGTAATAGGGCAACGTGCTCTCATAGAAATCATGTTTGTGATTGGGTTTCTCCAGACACAAATTTTGTCATAATATAATCTCTACAGAGTAAGACGTAAGACATAAGACAATGTTAAACATTTAAATATTTTCAAGAACCAAAGACAATGTCGTTTAGAGAGAAAATTATGAAACACTGTCTCATCAAAAAGAGAACATCAATAAGGGAATAGAAATTATTTTTAAAAATTCTGGAGTTTCAAAGTAAAAGCAATTAGAAACTCACTACAAGGACTCAATAGTGGGTTGAGCTGGCAGAAGAATCCATAGGCATTAAAATAGGTAACTGAGGTTACCCAATCTGAGGAACATAAGAAGATGGAGAGGGGAGGAAAAACAGAGCACCAAATGGCTGAGAGATCTGTGGAGTCCCATGCAGCAACTAACATACACATAACAGAAGTCTCAGAAGGAAAGCCAGAAATAGTATTTGAAGAAATAATGGCCAAAAACTTCCCAAATTTGATGAGAAATATTAGTTTACACACCAAGGAATTCAATAAACTCTGAGGAGAATAAACAAAGAGATCCGACAGATTCACTGTTCCCCCCAAAATCTGTGGCCTACAAATTAAAACCCATGGCACAAATGTTGAATATTTTACATCTGTGAAAAATTTTTTTGGCTAGATAAGAAAGAATTTGCTTGTAACATGATACGTGCTCTAGCCGTGTCACATAAAATATCTGTATCTATTCCAACTTTAAAACAAGAAAACATTTTCTTTCTTCCTTCATCCCACTGTTAGGTAGACATCATTTTCGAGGCCGACTACAGTTGTTAAACTTGTTCAGTATCTGTGTATGAATGCTATCAACTGTCTTCAACTTACAGATCATGAATTTGGTAATCCGTGTTCTTTGCCAATGCTGCAAATATTTAAATTTAAAATAACTTTAATAAAACATTGTATCTATGAATGTAAGGATGGTTTACCGTCAGAAAACCCACCAATGTAAATCACCATACAGATGGTTAAAGAAGAAAAATAGTACTACTAACGTGATAGGAGAAAGGGTTTGCACTTGATAAAGTTCAACCATGTTTGGTTTAAGAAATTTAGTAAAGCTGCATACCAAGAACATAAAGCAAATACGCCTAATGAAAGAAATTTCAGATATGGTGATGGTTAATATTATGGATCAACTTGCCTGAGCCCCGGGGGGTGCCCAGATATTTGCTGAAACATTATTTTGGGTGTTTCTTTGAGGATGTTTTTTGGATGAAATTAACATTTAAATTGGTAGCCCATCGACTGCTCTCTTGAAAGTGGGTGGACCTCATCTTAGTTGAAGGCCTGAATAGAACAAAAAGCTGACCCTCCCTCCAGTAAGACCCACTTCTCCTGATCCTCTTTCAAATAAAACATCAAGTCCTGCCTGATGGCCTTTAAACTGGGACATCGGTTCTACCTGGTTCTAAAGTAACTTGGGGCTTTCAGATCTTAGCTCTCTAGATTTTGGAACTGCCAGACTCCATAATCACATGAGCCAATCCCTTATGATATATGTAATACAAACACACATGTGTGTGTATCCTGCTGGTTCTGTTTTTCTGGACAATCCTGACTAATAGATTTAGCTCTAAGACTGGGAAAAAGCCAGTTTGCCCACTGCCACTTCTAACTAACACAACACTAGAGGCACTGGCCCATAGAATAAAAAAAAGAGAAAGGACACTAAATTAAGAAGAAAAAAATGGCTCCTTGCAGAGGACAGAAAAAGACAAGTGGTCAGATTAGCTTACTACAATCAATACTGTGCTTATACCACAAAAGCAAAGGTCGAAGGACGGATTGCCTTCCACATGCAATGTAGGAAAACTGGCTTTTTGAGAAAATTTGGAGGCCTTTCTCATACCATATTCCAAAGCAAGCTCTATATGGGTTAAAGACTTAAAAATTAAAGATAAATCTGTAAAACCAAACGAAGAAAATGAAAGATTATTTCCGGGATTTAGAGATGAAGGATACTTTTAAAACAACTCCAAAAGCACAAACACGTGGGAAAAAAAATTGATGGATTTGACTATTAAGCATTTCTGTTCAAGAAGGTTATCCAGAAGATTAAAGGTAAGAGGCTATCTGTCATAGCTGAAGCCAACAAAAGATTATCTAAAATCTCTCTGTCTAGCAGAATGAACAAGTGTGGCTATTTACATTTAAATTAACAAAAATTAATTAATAAAATAAAAATATTGGCTCCTAGCTACATTTCAAGTGTTCAAAAATCACATCATCCCCACACTGTGATAAGCCTGAAACACAATAATGAAAAAATACCAATACTCCAGAAAGAAATTTAGGAATTCAACTTAGCTTCATAGTGGTTTAACCTACTGGATAGTCCAGGTCCATATTTCCATCACTGAAGTTGTACTGGACAATGTTGATGGAGAGAAAGAACATTTTACAACAATGACAAATATTTTCAAGTGAACTGGCAGAGGAGAGGAACATATGAATCAGAAAAGAAGACTAACTAGTGGAAACACATAGGAAAAGATATTCAAGCTTATTAAATATAATCAAACACTATTTCACACTCATCAGAAAAAGCAAAAATTAGAAAGGTCTATATATGAATTTTGGGTATGGATACAGGGATGTAGGACTGTAAAGAAGAACAGATAATCTGGAAAGTAAACCTGGAATACTTGACGAAATTAAGTATGTGTATGTCTGATTCTTGGTTACATGTGGTGGACAAATTCTTACTAGGCCTACAAGTGGACAGAAACAAAGATCTATTTAATATCTATTAAGATGATGGACTGGAGACAATTCAGGTGTTCATCGTTAGAGGATTGCATAGGTAAAATGTAACAGATATTAGGGAATATAAGAAGGAATGACCTAGAAGAATATATAACAACGTACACAGGTCTTAACAACTTAATCTCGAACTTAAATACTTTATTCCTGAATTTTAAAAGTCCACTGAATCATGGCTACATTTGTAAGTTGCCACGTAGTGATAACAGAACAATTCATACATTATAATGTAACTATATGTTGACATCATTATTCATTAAAGGTTTTTCCCAAATTGTGATAAACACCAAAACAAAATATCAACATCTCATAAATCTCAAAAGGAATTCAGGAATTTAACTCGGTGTTATAGCAATTTAAAAACCATACTAAGTTTTATGATACTATGAACTCCATTCTTTCAAGTTCAATAATCTAATAAAAGTTAAATTGTACCAAATTAAAGAAACATTAAAAATTTTATGATTGTTAACCTTTCTTAACCACAGATCATTTTAACAAAGTCTGTTGTGGGTATGTTCTTGAATTTGGAACTAAATTTATATCTCAGCTCTTACAAATATTCAAACTAATTATTTCAGAATGAATGTAGAATGACACTTTAATTAGTAATGCGTCCCCTGGCAATTAAGATTCTCTTACTTGTCTCAGCAATTAAAATGGCAAGGCATATTATTAAGGTCTCATGATTCTTCATACCTCTTCCTGTCAATTACTATGAGAAACATTAGAGGGATGATCACAGCTATACTCTATTCACCGAGAATTTGGTAGCAGGATAAACACTTTTTCCTCCCTGCCTAGTAATTTTTCATTTCACGCATATTACCTATCAATCACTAATGCAATTTGTACTCTGTATCACAAAGTTCAATTTTTCATTTTTTATAACTTATTACAACCAATTGATCAAGTTGTGGGAATAATTTTAATTAAGAAATATTTTTTAACCCATTTATTCATGCTAGGACTTTAATGGTAGAACATTAAAGTGGTTGATGATAGCAGAAATATCAGTGCTGAAAAGGAGACATCTAAAACTACTCTAAATTGAATATGTTAATATGAAAATATATGCAAAAGTCATTAATGCTGCTGATAGGATCAGAGAGACAGACTTTTAATTTTTAAATGCCTAAATTTTTAAAGGATTATGAAGTAAACTTTTATCTCCTTTTTGATGTTTTTCTTACAGTTCATTTTTTTGTAATATATATTACTACTGTAATATGAAAATATCTTAAACTTACACGGTATAACATGTAACTTAACACTTTGATTCTCTCAGATATACTCAGTAAGTCGAAAGGTTAAACCTCTGAGTGAACAATGCATAGTTATCTGTAACCAAGTGCAAGTTTTGGAACTATAAACAAAGTGTCCACAGTTGCATGCTATTTAAGGTCAAGGAAAAGATTAAACATATGGGAAACTTGTTTTTCCTTTGCATAAAAAGATGTATTTGTGGGGTGCCTGGGTGGCTCAGTCAGTTAAATGACCAACTCGTGATTCCAGCTGAGGTCATGATCTCAGTCAGTGAGACTGAGCTGTGGGTTGAGCTCTGCACTGATAGCACAGAGCCTGCTTAGGATTCTTTTCCCCTCTGCCCCTTCCCCACTTGTACTCACTCTCTCTCAGAAATAAATAACTAAAAAAAAAAAAAAAAAAAAAAAAAAAAAAAAAAAAAACAAAAAAAAACAATTTGTGTCCAAAGCAAACAGTGGTATGGCAAAGCATGACAACCTTATCCATATTCTCTGCAGTATTTACAACTGAAACAGTATTGGTTTTGGTTTTGTTTTTTGTAGCCATCTTATTCATTTTATACTACTTTACTCATTTCAGGTCCAATCCTTACTTTTTAAATTGAGGTACAAATGACATAAAACTTTAGTTTTAGGTGTACAACATAATGATTCGATACTTGTGCATATTACGAAATAGTCATGGCAAGTCTGGTTAACAGCCATCACTACATAGAAATTGTTTTTTTCTTGTGATGAGAATTTTTAAGATCTACTCCCTTAGGTGTCGTTTAAATTTGCAACACAGTATTATTAACTACAGTTACCATGCTGTACATTCTACATTCCCATGACTTACTTTATAACTTGAAGTTTGTACCTTTGGATTCCCTTCACCTAGTCATTTTTTCTGCCTTGGTTATTATAGTCTCCATCAGCCTAGAAATCTGGATGACTCAGGTTTGATCAGCTTTCCTCCTCTATCACTTTTCACATTTCATGCAAAGAGCTGAGCCCTTTCATCCTTTTAAAATTTGTTTCGTTTAATAAACATTCATAAGCACAATTCTTACTACCATTACCTACTGGGACAATATTTTTCAGTCAACAGATATTATTCCCAAATACTCATATTCTTGTGCTTTCAGAGCAGAGTGACCAATGAAAATTATACTCAACCAAGCTAAACACTTGTGTGTGCATACTAATACCCACAAAGAATAAAAAGTTAATTTTTTTTTGTTTTTGAGAGAGAGAGAGAATATGCATGTGTGTGAGCAGAGAAGAGGGGCTGAGGGAGAGGCAGAAAATTTTAAACAGGCTCTCTATTTAGCGTGGAGCCCGACGTGGGGCTCCATCCCATGATGCCGGGATCATGACCTGAGCTAAAGAGTTCGAAGCTCAATTGACTGAGCCACCCAGGCACCACCGTCCCCGCCCCTCAAACTGCATATCTTTTAGAAGTGTTTTTGAATTCTGATATAAGGGCTTTTGGAAACAGCTTCAAACCACCAATTAAAATAGATTCTGTGAATCACTTATTTATATCTTGTCAACTGGAATGTCAAAGTCACAGAAGAAGCAATCATCTGTAAGACCATTACATTCTCTATATATTTTGCCAGCTTGTTTTCCATTTTACGGTTCTCTTCATCTTCTAAGTCTATACTGTTAGGTTAACAACTGTTCTAATTCAGTGGGAGAATTAGCTCCACTGTATCTAATGTATTTCTCCTGCTGATTAATGTTTCTTAAGTATCACTCTTTTTCTTAAAGTAAACTCTACTCCCAACATGGAGCGTTTGAACTCATGACCCTGAGCACAAGAGATGCATGCTCTGAGCCAGCCAAGCACCCAAAGAATTACTACTCTTATAACAAACTGCACCCATCCATTCTTTGGCTCAGAATCTGGCACATGGTTATCAATAAATCACTTGATGAAACCATGCCTGTATTAAGCATCGGGTCAAACAATGGTGACTAAGAAGCGCCAGTCTACAAGGTGTTAATCCCAACTGGAGAGAGTGTGAATGGTTATAATTCTATAACAGAACACTCTCAGGCTATCTATGAGCACAGATTCGGGATGCCCACATCAGTCTGAAGTGGAAACATGAGGTCAAGGAATTTTTATATTGCCTCTTAATTTGAAAGTACATAAAAATGAACCAGTTGTCAATACTTAATTTGTATCCACTATGTTCTGAAGTGTGTGGGCAAAGTAACAAAGGAAAAAGTATACCTTCCCTACCTTCAGGAGATAATACAGCTATACACATAAAATATATGAAAATCTAACTATCAAAAGAAGGTACTATGTGGTAAGAGCCAAAGATGGCAAAACAATCTCACATTCAACTGGAGGAAATTGCTACAACTGTTGTTAAAACTTGAAAAAGTTTAGCATTATCTTGTAAAGAGAACTTTTACATTCTCATCAATTCACTCTTAGGTACACACTAAAGAGAAAGAAAATATATGTACCAAGAGATAAACACAAGATGTTTATAGTAGCACTTCCTGAAGCAGCCAAAATCTGGAAACTACTTAAATGCCCATTATGATAAAGTGCATAAATCATAGTATATTTATAGAAAGGCATATTATACAGGAAAGATTACATACACTATTACATGTATAGATCAATATGGGATATTGCACGGGCCAAGGATTATGACTAATCCAACTCTGTGCATCTGATCTATAGAAGGAAAAAGTGAACAGGATTTAGTAGCAAGACAACAGTGCACAGTATCAGCCTTTGCAGTGTAACATATCATCCTCAACTTGGCACCTTAACACATCAAGCATTTATTATTTCTCATAAACCTATCATTCACTGAGCATTACTACTGATCTGATCACGGCTCTACATGACCCACTCCTTGACCTATGGTCAGCTACAAATTGGCTAGCCAGCTTTGTTTATTCTGTCTGGGCTCACTCATGTCTGAGACCTTGGCCAGAAAAACTGGGCTCATTCATTTCTGTTCCTCTGACAGTCAAACCCATAGGTCATCTCATGATGAAGGCAGAGAGCAAGAGAAGAAGTGAAAATGCACAGGTGCTTTTTCAAGCCTCTGCTTATGCCCAGTTTCTACTGTTCCAGGGGCCAAAGCAAGTCACATGGCTGAGCCCAACGTTGGAAGGAACAACATAGATACAGGACAAAGGATATAGTTTAGGAGGCACCTGGGTGGCTCAGTCAGTTAAGCATCAGACTCTTGATTACAGCTCAGGTTATGATCTCACAGTTCATGAGACCGAGCCACGCATCAGGCTCTGCACTGACAGCTCAAAGACTGTTTAGGATTCTCTCTCTCAAAATAATTAAACAAACTTTAAAAAAAAAAGATATAGAGAGTCCATATATTGGGTCCACTTTCACAATCAACCTACCATATGTACAAAGAATGAATTTTCTCAATAAGCATAGCTCTTCCAATAGAACAAAAGGCAGATTTGGCTGACTAAAGAGTTTTAAATAAGGAAGGTCGTAGGCAGACAGAATGAAAGCCCACTCTTCTGGTGCAAGTAAACCAGTGAAACGATGACCAGTTCCCTCAAAATCAGGGTGCGGGGAGGGACAAAGTTAGTTGGCAGTCAGCAGACCATCTGCTCATGAGAAAGACTATAGAGAAAACCAATTTTCTTGGCACATCTGTACTAATGTGAGAAAACAGATAACCTAGTACTGGACCAGTACCAGGTTAAGTCAAAGTGGAAGAAACAGGACTGAGTTAGTTAAAGCGTGTTTGGGTATATGAACAGACTGATTTGGCTGAAGCTGGGGGTTTGCCTGGAGCACTAAAAGGAGAAACAGAAACATCAGATAGGGCCAGATTTTTGAAGAATTTGAAGGCAAGGATATAGAATGTGAATCTCATCCCATTAGCAACAGAAAGCACTAGAACTTTTTTAGTAAAAATATAAATAGTACTCCTAAATTTCCTGATTGGTTTTGGAAAACAGGTGAATGCAGGAAGATCACTACAAAAATTATTAGAACAGGTGTTTTTGTCAGGGTAGAGATGGAATTGAGAGAAGGAATGGAAAGGGATTTTCTGTGGCAAATACTAAAGACAGCTAGGGATTAATTAATATCAGTGAACAGAAAGTAGTTAAAGATGAACCTAAAAATCCAACCGGCAAAAAGAAGCTTGCCAATTTCACAAAGGTGGAAATAGCTGATACTCAAATTTTCTGTTACCTTTCTGACTCGTCTACTGTTGTACCCTCTAGCCCACTGTCAAATTGAAAAAAAAATTTTCAAAAGTACTGATATATGAAATAAGCAAAGACAATAAAAGATACATTCATAAAGACAACACAGATTTTTTTAAATCATGAAAATAAGTTATTTTCTTCTGATTTGAATATTAATTTACTCCTAAGGATATACAAGATTCCAGGATGAGTGATTAGACATTTTAATACTCCTGAACTCTATGCTCTGTTCATGTAATTAACATGGGTATCAATTAAAGTTGTGATGATTCTTTTTTTTTTTTTTTTAAAGTAGGCTTCATAGCCAGCATGGAACCCAATGTAGGGCTTGAACTGATGATCCTGAGATCAAGACCTGAGCTGATATCAAGAATTGGATGCTTAACCAACTGAGCCACCCAGGTGGCTGGTGATGATTCTCTTTATAATCAAAACATCCATCCATCCACCCATGCAGCTGAAACAGATTCATTAGCTATCTTCCCCATCATCAACATAATGATTTTCGGGCATCTCAAATATGGTGTTGATAGAGAACTGTGGTTGTGAAGTTATATCCTGTCACCACTACCCATTTTGCTAAACTCTATGATCATAAAGAGAGGATTAGGAAGTATTCCTTATAACCAGATGGGATTTGTGAAAAAAATGCCAGGATTAAAATACACTGGCAGATGAGTTGGGACTACTTTTGAAGAGATTTGTTTCTGTATTTTCAGGTGCTGTTCTACCCATCCCTACTTTCCACTAACACCCATTTTCTTCCCTTTGGACCTCGTCATTACCCCCAACTCCCAATCTATTTTGCTCTCCTCGTCATGGGCTTCCAACAAGGCCAGCTTTACAGCAATAAATGTCGACCAGGTTCTTTTTAGGTATGGTCCTTCACTACTGCCAGGCTTCATCCTGTTTTCTAATTCATGTAATGTTCAGGCTCCTAAGTTCCTTCCTGTTTTGGACCCAAACCACACTCCAGCCCCTGCACAATCTTCACTCAGGTTGACAACAGGCAGAGTTCTTTTGCTCACTCCCTCCTCCCTTCTGCTCCCCTCCCCGGATATATCCATGACTCTTTCTGTCTCAGATGATCAAGGCACTGGCTTCTTTTTAATTTCTCTTTGTTCTTTGTCAGTTGTTGGGGAGAATATTTTCATGAAATGTTTTTTTTTGAGCCAATGTAAATGGAGAAGTGTTCATGAAATAGAAAAACAATAAACCCTGAAATAAATAGGACTTCAATCTGGAATTCCCATAGGATAAAGAAAGCAAAAGTTTTACTGATTCCACAAAGACAGCATAAACAATGCTCAAATCTAGTTTTCTTTTGGCCTTTAGTATCGGTTATACAGCATTCTTGTATACAAACACTGGGATATACTCCTACCCACAGGAAGTGTTGCTGAAACTCCTCCTACAGTTCCACCATGTATCAAAGAAATGGTCAAACCAGAAAATGTTGACAGATAATATCACAAATCTACTTCCTCCATCATAGGCAAAAAAATGATTAAAAAAGGAAGTCTCACTCTAGAGAATAATGACTTTGAACTTGAAGTTTTTTTAATTTTTTTTTTTTTTAACTTATTTTGAGAGAAAGAGAGAGAAGAGAGAATCCCAAGCAGGGATTCTCAAACTCATGAACGGTGCTCAAACTCATGAACGGTGAGCTCCCGACCTGAGCCAAGATCAACAGTCAGAAACTTAACCAACTGAGACACCCAGGCACCCCTTGAAGTGTTTTTGAACAATACATTTTCTTTTTATAATAGTCTTCAGACTTCTAGTCCTATAGAAATTGTAAATTTCTATAATTTCTATATTTCTAATTATTTTTTAATTTTTTTTTAACGTTTATTTATTTTTGAGACAGAGAGAGACTGAGCATGAATGGGGGAGGGTCAGAGAGAGGGAGACACAGAATCCGAAGCAGGCTCCAGGCTCCGAGCAGTCAGCACAGAGCCCGACGTGGGGCTTGAACTCATGGACCGCGAGATCATGACCTGAGCCGAAGTCGGCCGCTTAACCGACTGAGCCACCCAGGGGCCCCTATATTTCTAATTTTCTTTTGATAATAGTCTTATGTAAAAACCTATTGTAAATCCTCTGGGGAAATAATATTTTGAAGCATATTCCAACAAACTTACAGTGGTACCAATTAGATAATACTATAATTTGAAGTTTCTATCCCATCAATCCAACACTTATTTTGAATATAAAAGAACTGTGAACGTAAGTTCTGCATTCTGTTCTTTCTTTGGAAAAGAAAACATCCACTCAAGTATTTATTTAGCTTCTACTAAGCAATAGACAGTTTTCTTAAAAAACTAGGTTTAAAAATAGCAGTAAGGCCACGGAAATTTCCCTACTGAAATTAGATTTGGTTGGGAGGGCTACGTTAATAGCAAATCATCCAAACGGAAGTAACATTGTAGTAATGAGATAGTCAAACAACAGGCAGTAAATAGTATCAGGTAATGATAAGAGCTTAAGAAAGAATGAACCAGAGTGCCTGGGTGGCTATGTAGGTTGAGTGACCCACTCTTGATTTTGGTTCCGATCATATCACCTCATGGTTGGTGAGCTCAAGCCCTGTATAGGGCTCTGCACTGACAGCCAGGAGACTGCTTGGGATTCTCTCCCTCTCTCTGCACCTCTCCTGCTCGCATGATCTCTCAAAATAAACAAGAAAATAATGAAGCTAGTTAGAAGAGAAAGTTGGCAGTGAGGAAAGAAAGGCACTAGGCACTATTCTGTGTGGGGTGGGGAGGATGGGCCCCTGTGCAGAGATCACACCTGACCAAAGAACTGACAGGTGTGGGGGCAGAGGTCAGGGTAAAAGCATTCTTTAAGTGTCCACCACACTGCCAAAGGCATGTACCAGGAACCACTTGAGAACATTCATGAAGAATCCTTGGAACCCCAACCTCAATGATGCCAATCTTTCCCAGCAACTGTTTTCATAAAACATTAGCATATTTAATTATTCAACGACACGAAGGTCTTGGATGCTATTGTAACTACAAAACACAAGTCTTTGAATCGTTAAGTATTGAGTAAGCTTTTCTCAATCCCTCTTTAAATGAAGCATGTATACAACCAACTTAAAACACCCAACAAAATGAAAACTTTCATAGTATGTAAAAATTACTGTGAACAATAACTTACTGAAAAGTGGACAAATTTTAATACTTCCAAACCTAACAGGCTGCTTAAAGCTATAAAGGATCAACACTCACCTAAAGATTTAAGAAAATTAAAATCAGCAACTGCCCTAAACTTACAAAAGACATGACTAGTTGTTTAAAATATCATGCTTTGAAAGCATCTGCCATTTTAAAAATAAGTTAGACTGTAGTGGGCTAAAATAAAGGGAAAAGTTTTATCTTCTTCTCACTTGCTATGAAATAATCTCCAGATGTTTTTTTTTTTTTTTTTTTTTTGAGAACTTGAGCTTATCTGAGTGCTCTTACATAATATTTTCTATTTTTCTCCATGGACATACAGAAGACAAAACAAAGTTAACAGCAAAACGTACACATATGAACTACCACCACCACCTACGTCCATAATAACTGTCAAAAAAATTAAAGCAGAGGGCCCTAATGGGGGGACATAATTTTTATATTCTGAAGGAATTAAGATTTGCTATTTTCCCATATGTCTTTGGGCATCTTCTTCCAAATACAACCAAACTATGATGTTAAACTTAGGTTTTATTATACCTCATGGGACTACAATTTTTTAAAAATAATGTTTATTCTAGTAACAACTGTTACTAGGTGATCAAGCACTTACTGTGTAGCAGGCACTGTGCTACATGCTTTCTGAGTAGATCTCATTTCCTGCTGAGGACAATCCAACTTTATAGTTGAGAAAAGTGAGGCCATGAGAAGCTAGATATGACCAAGTTTGCATAAAAATGACAGGGCTCAAGTATGAACCCAGGTCTAACTCCAAAGCCTGTGTTCTTAACCCCCTGTACCCTGTGCCTCTTGTTTATGGAAATGTCCTTAAAGAGAATGATATGCCTTGAAAATCATTTACCTGTTTCTATTCTATCCCAGGAATACGAACTATTTCTATTTTACTTTCCTTAAGACACCTACTTTTAGGTTTAAAATAAAAAATTGAAAGAAATTTCAGAGCTCGAAGGAAACTAAAAGTTTTTTTTTTTTTTTTTTTTTTTTTTTTTTAACGAGCTCAATATGCTGCTTTAAAGATGAAGCTAAGGAGGCACATGACTAAAGACCCAGAGCAACCCGTAGGCAGAGCAGGCTAGAGCCTAGGTCACCCACAGGCCAGTCCCCTCTACTACTCAGTAGCAGCCCTAATGGATGCTTGAGAAGGAGCAAGAGAAAGTTGCCAGAGGTGCAGGTGAGATGGAAATGGTGCCCTTTTAATTAGTTCACTTAGTTGTGAATGGGATTTCTAAATGAAATTCCTTCAAAGACTTTATTAGGATCATATGGAGGAAAGACTGCTGCTCAAAAAGTTTCATCTTCCCTTTTAAGACCACCTTTCATCTTTAGAGCATCCTTTTGGGACAAGGCAGTAAAAAAAAAAAGGGGGGGGATGACAGCCTAGAGCTGATAAAGATGTGGTGTATATATACCATCCCCCCCACACAACAATGGAATATTACTTGGTGATCAAAAAGAATGAACTCTTGCCATTGCAACAACGTGGATGGAACTAGAATGTATTATGCTAAGCAAAATAAGTCAAAGAAAGACAAATACGTTTTTTAACTCATATGTGAAATTTAAGAAACAAAACAGATGAACATAGGGGAAGGGAAGGAAAAATAAGATAAAAACAAATGGAGACAAACCATAGGAGACTCTTAAATACAAAGAACAATCCAAGGGTTGCTGGTGGGGTATTGATTGGGTGGGGGGATGGGCTAAATGGGTGATGGGCATTAAGAAGGGCACTTTTTGGGATGAGCACTGGGTGTTATCTGTAAATGATGAATCACTAAATTTTATTCCTGAAATCATTATTAGACTATATATTAACTAACTTGGATTTAAATTTTTAAAAATTGGAAAGAAGTGAAGGATCCAGAATAAATAGGAAATAAAGAATGTTAACTGGAAAAAAAAAAAAAAAGAAAGAAAGAAAAAGGTGTTCTATGTATTCATCACCACTGAGACCCAAGGCCCAGATCATTCTATAGCAACATTCTAATAAAATGAGGGCTTAAAGTATTTAGCTGGTTGGTAATAAGATTTAATCCAAATGTTTCTCTACCATCCATTTCCTGACATGCAGTTCTGAGTAATATTCGTCCATGCATGACGATTGCAGGATGGGCAAGAAATACTTTAGTGAGTAGAACAATCTATTATACCCCACCGAAACTAACTTCAAGGATTGACCCTCCCCACCCTTATCAAGATCAAGTGATAGTCCATCTTCAACCGTAGATTGGAACAAATCCTAGCTAACATGTACTTCTCCAAAAGACTTGTTTTAATTATTATTATTTTAATGTTCGCTTTTTTATTGACAGACAGAGAGAGCATGAGCAGGGAGGGGCAGAGAGAGGAGACGATAGAATCTGAAGTAGGCTCCAGGCTCTGAGCTGTCAGCACAGAGCCCGACACGGGGCTCAAACTCACAAACCACGAGATCACAACCTGAGCTGAAGTCGGATGCTTAACGGATTGAGCCACCCAGGTGCCCCAGATTTTTTTTTTTTTAAAGGAATGGATTTTGAGAAGAAAAAATATGGGGCAGACAGGTAGGAAACAGAAAATACAAATGTAAGCTGTTTTGTTAATTGTTTTATTACCGCAATAAGTTCATACAGAGAATAACCCGTACAAAACATGATAAAGGTTCAAAGATGCAGGTGTTCCTATAGGCAAGGCTGAGGTTTCAGTCTCTGGTATTTGGAATTTAGGCTGCAGTCCTTGTTCTTGGATGGATCACTGGGTGTGTGACACAGACTGTGCTTTAAACCAAATTTGGCCCAGGAAGTAGACATTTCATGTGTCACCTAACTACCAAAGTTCCTCCCCACAACGCAGGGCCAGGTGGGATTGTACTTAGTATGGTCCACAAGGGTCTTCGCTATGTCCTATTTCTCCAGTGCTGAGTAACACTCCACCCAGTCCTATTCTGTCTTCTCTGATGTACCAGCATTTTTTATCATGGTGCTTTGGTTTTTGTTTTGTTTCATATTGTAAATATTTAAGATTTATTTTTCCTTCTTTTAATAAGTGTCTCAACCCAAACACATACCTTCTTTAGGGTTTTATCAATAGCTAAAACATTATGGGTATTACTGTGAGCTAGATAGCTACTTTTAAGTTTATTTATTTTGAGAGAGACAGAGAACACGGAGGTGGTGCAGAGAGAAATCTGAAGCAGGCTCTGTGCCAACAGCAGGGTGTCTGATGTGGGGCTTGAACTCACAAACTGTGAGATGATGACCTGAGCTAAAGTTGGACACTTAACCAACTAAGCCACCCAGGCACCCAAGCCAGCTACTCTTGAAAGCACATTATACACACTAAGATACTACTTCTCCATATATGAAAAACCCACAGCAATTATCATATGCAATGGTAAAAAATTGAAATCTTTTCCTCTCAGATCAGGAACAAGACAAGGATGTCCACTCTCACCACTTTTATTCAGCATAATACTGGAAGTCCTAGTCACGCCAAACAGACAAGAAATAAAAGGTATCCAAACTGGGAAGAAGTAAAAGTGTCACTATGTGCAGATGACGTGATACTATATGCAGTAAACCCTAGAGATTCAACCAAAAAACTACTAGAACTGGTAAATGAATTCAATAACATTGCAGGATACAAAACTATTATATAGAAATCTGTTGCATTTCTATACACAAATAATCAAGTAGCAGAAAGAGAAATTAAGAAAACAATCCCATTTACAACTGCATCAAAAAAAAAAAAAAGGCTAAAATGAACTTCACCAAGGAGACGAAACACTGGGACTCTGAAAACTATAAAGCACTGATGAAAGAAATGGAAGAGGACACCAACAAATGGAAAGCTATTCCATGCTCATGAATCAGAATATTGTGGAGACATCCATCCTACCCAATCTACAGATTCAACACGATCCCTGTCAAAATATCAACATCTTTCATAGAACTAGAACACTGGTATTTGTATGAAACCACAATAATCTGATTTAAAAATAGACCTGAATAAAAATTTTTCTAAAGAAGACATATGGAACATTTTCTAAAGATGACTTGAAAAGGTCCTGATGATCACTAATTATCAAGGAAACACAAATCAAAACCACAATGAGGTATCCTCTCACATCAGGATGGCTAGTATCAAAAAGAAATATCAAGTATTGGTGAGGATGGGGAGAAAAAGGAACCATCATAAACTGGTGATAGGAATATAAGTTGGTGCAGCCACTGTGGAAAAACGTATGGGGGTTCCTCAAAAAATTAAAAATAAAAACTCCATACAATTCAGTAATTCCACTACTGGGTATTTACCTAAAGAAAACAAAAACATTAATTTGAAAAGACATATGCACACTTTCTTTACCGCAGTTTTATAATAGCCAAGATATAAAAGCAACCCAAGTGTTGAGTAAAGATGTGGTATCTATATCCGATGGAGTATTATTCAGCCATAAAGAATGAGATCTTGCCATTTGCAACAACAAAGATGGGCCCAAGGGTATTAAGCTAACTGAATGAAGTCAGAGGAAGTCAAACACCATATCATTTCACTTACATGTGTTATCTAAAAAAATAAATGAAGAAAAAGAAAAAAAAACCCAGACTCTAAAAATACAAACTCTGGGAACTGATGGTTCCCAGAGGGGAAATGGATGAGAGGATCAGTGAAATAAACAGGATTAAGAGGTACAAACTTCTGGTTATTAAATAAATTCATGGCGATAAAAAGCACAGCATCACACAATATTGTAATAACGTTGTATGGGGACAGGTGATGAATACAGTTACCGTGATGAGCACTGAGTAACGTATAGAATTGTTAAAGCTATGTTGTACACCTGAAACCAATATAAGATTGTATGCTAATTACATTGCAATAAAAAAATAAAATGCTCCTCCTCTAAATAATTCTATGAGTTACGTTCTACCAACAATTTCATTTTGCAGATGAAGAAACTGAGGCAGAGAGAGGTTTTACAACTTTCCCAAGATGCCATAGCTATTGGTGGAGCCAGGATATGAAGAGAGGCAGTCTCCAGAGCACACGTTCCTAAGCCACACCAAGTCTTTAAATATTGGATGGTTGGTTAAGTGTCCAATTCCTGATTTTGGCTCAGGTCATGATCTCATGGTTCATGAGAACGAGCCCTGCATTGGGCTCTGGCCTGACAGCGTGGAGCCTGCTTGGATTTTTGCTCTCTCTCTCTGCCCCTCCCCCACTCATACATCCTCTCTCAAAATAAACTTAAAAAAAAGTAATAGGACAAACACTGGATGGACAGGAGTCTTTCAAGGCCATCTTAAGGAAATCTCTCAAATAAATTTCCCTAATAAATTAGTTTTACCAAATATCTGATTACCTACCTTGTGTGTGTGTGTGTGTGTGTGTGTGTGCGTGTGTTTATTTTTGAGAGACAGGGAGGGAGGAGAGGGGGAGAGAGAGGGAGACACAGAATCTAAAGCAGGCTCCAGGCTCCCAGCTGTCAGCATAGAGCCTGACCTGGGGCTTGAACTCATTGACCTTGAGATCATGATCTGAGCTGAAGTCAGACACTCAACCGACTGGGCCACCCAGGCACCCTAGTGATTATCTACTGTCAATTAAAAGAAAACCTGTTTGATCTTTAGTTTGATAATTGCATTCTTTCATCATAATAGTATAACTATATCACAAAAAAATCTATAAAATCAAGAAAATTTTACCCATAGTTGCATTATTCTATTTAGTATATTTAGTGTATTTCATTTCTAAATTTTTATATGCATCTGTTTTTTAACATTACTATCAGAGTATAAACAATTCTACGATGTGTATTTTCAAATTACTTTTCTACAAAAGCAGCCTGATGCTTCAGTCAGTCTCCATACTTCCTTATCATGAGAAGATTGACATGAATCCCCAAATGTCTTATCTTCTCAGGCTGTCCTCTGGGGAGCTGAAGGGACCATTCAAATGTTCTAGTCTGATGTCCCCTTTAGCAATTGATGAAACCAGGCCAGGACAGGTGCAGTGACTTATCCAAGTTAGTGACAGAACTGAGACCCAAACCCAGTGCCCTGGGCTCGACACCTGTACTTGTCGTATACAACTACTACCGCACTGCCCTCCACCTGCACTACCGTGCAGTCACGTATCTGAGGAATCAACCTAATGTCTGTAACTAATGTTCAAATTTTTCCTGACCTCCCACAATGCTCATTAACAAGCCCAAGAGCTTTAATTTATAAACTCGGTGATAATATTTTAAAATTTTTGAATGTGTGCAAATAGAAAAACTGTATAATAAAAGGCACCAATAAAGGAGATGGAACTGGTCTATTATAATTCTGTATGTTAACTGTTTATAAAATATTTTAAATTATTCCTAGTTTTCACTGTAATTTTTTAAGAAGTGCCCTAAATTCATTAGGATAACCTATGAGTATGGTCTGGCCTCACATGCTTTTAAGATGCTCAGATAGGACACTGAAGGATGCCTAAAAGCAAGAGAGCATAGTTATTTGATGCATGAAAAATAACTTAAAATGTCACTCCCTGGAGAAAAATCTCGAGAAAGCCACATTTAAGCTTAAAGTTAAAGGCAAACTAATTTATTTTTTTTCAATATATGAAATTTATTGTCAAATTGGTTTCCATACAACACCCAGTGCTCATCCCAAAAGGTGCCCATCACCCACCCTCCCCTCAATACCCATCACCCACCCTCCCCTCCCTCCCACCCCCATCAACCCTCAGTGGCAAACTAATTTATTACAGAAGAAATCCGAGAAGGTTTTGCAAAGGAGAAGTTAAAACATGTAGTTTAAGGATCATTAAAGCCATGCCTGAATATGTTTCTATGATTATTACATAACTAGTCATCAGTAAATTAAAATGAAAAATACAGTTAATGATTTAAATTAGCATGCAGAAAGGGACATGAATATAAGGTATCTGGAAAAACGAAGTTGCCTTGAGGGCTTATTCCTTTTATCATTCTACAACAGTTACATTCATGTTTATAAAGTACCACAGACAGTCTTCTCTTCTGAGAGCTGTATTTGGAAAAGGAATCAATCATTTATTAAGAACCTAGCAAATACTTTGTCAGAGGTTTTCGCAAGGCACTAAGAAGTAGGATTTCTATGAAATAAGAATAAGTCAGAATGAGGTAAATTCAAATTGGGAAGGCAAACAGACCTATATATAGGTTCAAATGTCAAAACATGGCTATTTTAGACAAGGACATGTAGGAAAATCATTCTAAAAGGTCAACTTAAAGTGAGAATCAATTTTCTTCCAGGGAAAAAACAGACGTGTCCTTTCTGTAAGGCCTGGACCCTGAGAGCAAATGCCATCTTGACAAAAGTTAAGATTTTTCCTCCCTTTGATCATCAGACTACCCCCTAAACTAATTGAAGATCATAAACCTTAAAATCATCAACAATCCAATTTTATTACAGCGCAGTCCGTTCACGTTAAGAGCAAATGCCACGTCTGACAGCCTAACACCGCAGTCCCTGAATGCAGGGCTGGCTGGCTCTGTGGGAAAGCAGGGGATAATAATCCTGCAGCCAGCTTGGTGTCGACACCGTTCTTGCCACTACAATCTCCACTCCTGTCTCTCCCTGGCAGCAAGAAACAGGCCCCAGGGCCTTTGAAACCTTTAAGATATTAATTAAACAGAGACTTATAAACGACAGTTACAAAATGTTTCAATACATCTATCTGATCAAGAAATGTTTAAAGAGCCAAGCATGACTCTGAACAGAGAGAAACAGATGTATAGGAGGACAGTGATCTGGCTAATATTTTGTCTTACAAGTCGTACCAGTTCTTAACTGTGACAAAACTCTCCTATGGTTAGACACTCATGAGGTTTTCATTCATTTTCACTATAAAAAAAAAACCAAAAACCAAAAAACATGTGCACGGAGACCTCGGATGGATAGAACCTGGTCTTATGCTTCTGCATATTTGTGGCAATTTAATTTTCTTCTTTTTCCTTTTCCATTGTAGGCTTAATTGTCATAATAAATCATTTGCTTTATCTCATTCCACTTTATTGTCTGACTGAAAAAAATAACCTTTGAATTAGGAAAATGTAATTCAGTAAAAAGAGGAATAGTATTTTCTGAGATTTAAGTTAATGCTGCGACTTAGCCACTAGGCTATGCTAAAGGATAGTCCATTTGTCCTAGAACACTTCTGTCTTCCAGCTACCCAGAAAAAGCAGGAAAACAACCGCAAAAAAAATGGATATGAATTATTTAACCATTCAAAACCTACCTGGTAATTCACTTAACAGATTTATATGAGTTTATATAATTAGTTTATAGGATATATTCCAAAAGAATAAATGAGCCCTTTTTAAACAATCAAATATATGTCATGTGGTTTGGTTTTAAAAGAATGAAATCATCTTTATTTTATCCAAATTAAATGTAATTTCATTTGCATACAGTTATTCCTACTTAAAAAAAAAACTATAATGTATAGTCACGGACTCATTAGTTATCAGAAAAATGAGCTTTAGAACAGATATATTTTTCTACTTAAAAAAAAGATTATTTAAAAATGCAACAGTTGAGAACCAAACACATTTATTTTAGGTCTTTTTCTTTTAAGTTTGTTTATTTTTGAGACAGAGAGCATGAGCAAGTTAAGGGCAGGGAGAGAGACAGAGACAGAGGATCTGAAACAGGTTCTGCACTGAGAGTGGAGAGTCAGATGTGGGGCTCGAATTCACGAATGGGGAGATCATGACCTGAGCTGAAGTTGGGTGCTTAACCAACTGAGCTGCCCAGGTGCCCGTTAGGTATTTTTCATTTTAAATTATACTCTGTTCTATGTAACGTGAGTTTAGAACTCTTTACTTTTCTTTTTTTTAAAAATTTTTTTTTTTCAACGTTTATTTTTTTTGGGACAGAGAGAGACAGAGCATGAACGGGGGAGGGGCAGAGAGAGAGGGAGACACAGAATCGGAAACAGGCTCCAGGCTCTGAGCCATCAGCCCAGAGCCCGACGCGGGGCTCGAACTCACGGACCGCGAGATCGTGACCTGGCTGAAGTCGGACGCTTAACCGACTGCGCCACCCAGGCGCCCCTAGAACTCTTTACTTTTCAACTTAGGAATGCAACCTACTGTAAATTTTTTCCTTAAAACTCTAAGGAGCACAATATTATTTTCATCATCATCATTATATTAATATCTGTCCTTGACTGCACATTGTGGGAGGCAGTGGATTCAAATGGGTCTAAGAAACTCACAGTGCAGTTGGGGCCACAAAAAATATAAAAAACATTGATAAAATATTTAGGGACCATACAGGTGCTCTACACATGTGATGAATATTCATCTATTTATATGTTCCAATAGTTCATATAAGAGATACCCGTATTATTTTTAAAAGCCAATAGGTTTTTATAACCAACAACCCAGAGTATTTCAAAGTCTAGTTCTCAAAAGTGCTCTGAAGATAAAAACCCATAACCCTCCCAATTTATTGTTTAATCCACTTGACAACTCTCTGTAAGAGAGGTTTGCTATATTTTAAAGATAAATTAATCTTTTTTTAACTTGACTTGTTTCTTTTTCAATTATTCATTATTCATGTGTTAATTATTCATTATGGGATGAACTATTGACAGAACACACTCCAGCCTCAAAGCAAAATGCTATTAATCTACTACTCATATCCTATTATTGCTTTGGCATATGATAGAGTACTTGGAAGAAAAAGGTTAGTGGACTTTCTCTTCTTAAATGTAATTAAGTTCAGTAAAATCCATTTATGAAACACTGCAGAAAAAGATGAATACAATTATAATATAGGTCAAATCATGTTTGCCCACATACACAGGGGTGATAGTCAAAATATTTGTGTGTCTCCACAGGCACTGAGGAACCCAATCAGGCACTTGTAATAAACACCTGTGCCTGCCCATGGGGATCACCTATTATAGCAGTGTTGAAAACTTTTAATTCTGATTGATCATTATTATGTCCAATACTGGTATTAGTTTTTAAGGAATTATTATGAAATATGTTGTCTTTAATTATGCTGAATAACATACCAACTAGGAGAACAGCATCACAGATATTTTCAGTTCTAGATTTCCTTCCTTTTACATACTATCAACTGCAGAGACCCCCGAATATCTAGTAATGTCTGTCACGATCATTTTAGATAATAATTGATGTGGATGGATCTAAAGCATTCCTCATCTGAATCCAAGGCGAGTTCTTGGGCTTTATGTATTAAATTGACAGACTAAGATATATTCTCTTTAGTGATGCCTTTCACCAGCAGTCTTGAACACAAGTCAACTCCAGACACATCCTGGGCGGCGGGGGGTCCTGATTTAGTCAAGGGCTCAGAGATAGGATATAAACCAGTTCTTCTCAAGGGCAAAGGAGTGATTAAAAAAAAAAAAAAGGAAAAAAAAAAACAACAAAATCAAGTCTTGGAAGGGGGCTGGATTGTCTCACCTGCCCTGGAGCATTCTAAGGGAAGAAATTGCCAAAGAAGAGAGCAGGGCTTTCTTTCCACACAAGTGAAAGGCTGCAGAATTTGCCATGTGCCTAACCTCATGTTTAATCTTGGTTCTTTGGACAATTTTAAGGCTCCAGGGGTATTCACCATGGTGCTGTACATTTGCAAATTAAGGACTCTGTTGGAATTATAATACATAGGTTCCAATTTCTTATGGTGCCATTCATCAAAAGAGACTGATGTAAAAACAGAAGAAATATTATGTCCAAATCTAGGCTCTACTAATCTCTAAGCACTTTATGGCAGCAGTATTCTAACTCTCTTGTCTCAACGCGCTCTATGCTAACTGTGCCCAACTTGTCTTCATTGGCTAACAGCCCTTCCAGAACTCTTGGCCATGAATATGCTAGGTCATGTGACTGGGATGCTCTTCCTCCTCATTGCCCACCTGAATTCACACTTCCAAGTTTTATCTTGAAAGTCAGGTGTCTTGTGGGATTTTCATGACTAACATCACTATTACAGCTACTTGTATATAAGTCTGAATCCCTGACTAGCCACTTTCCTTAGGCCTGAGATGGTACCTCACTGAGGTTTGCTCTGGGTGGAACAGAGCAAGTGCTCAATACATGCCTGCTAAATAAATCAATGGTGACCAGGGAGATGAATGAATGAGAAGAACTCTAAATATTAAATCCCAAGAATTCCATCTGCATTATGAGCTGAGTCATAGTTAGACTTTGGTTTGCAACACTACACTGAGATGCCACAATGTGAGCTACCCAACTTACGGTTTCCTTTCAAAGAGCCCACCCTCTGAGCTGTTTCTCCCATCAGGGAGACTCATTCTGACACTGCATACACTACCCATCCAAACTAAGGAGGCAATGTAGTCCTTAGCCCCGTGTTAGTCATCCAAAGAATCCTTATTTTGTTGACTCATCAGTGAACTCCACTACAGTGTTGGTGATTTGGCTCTAAAGCCAGACGATGACACCTCTCTGTATAGGAATGTACTTTCTTAGACTCATGTTGGCTGCTAATCTCAAAGGGAGCCACTTTAGCGACTGTTTCTCTCCTTTGTGAAGAAAAAGATCACATGCTTTCCTAATAGCTAACAACTCTGTGCTGTGATTTGACTGTAGCGAGCCCTACAGTGTTAATCTGAGAAAGACCGAGGTTTTTAAAAAACTCATTGTGTTCAAGAGTTCAGACTTATTACCTCACCAACTACAAGGGAAAAGGAACCCTGGAAGAGAGGACGACGGACTGTGACCCATGGTGGTCCGCAGGAGACAGGTCCTGCCCTCTGGCTTACTCTCCAGCATTGATTTAGTTTTTCACTCACATATTGGATGAACACTCATATCCCTCCCTGACAAACCTTTCACAGTGTCCTGGGTTATATGTGAACAACAGCTTTAATATATTTTAGGGGCGCCTGGGTGGCGCAGTCGGTTAAGCGTCCGACTTCAGCCAGGTCACGATCTCGCGGTCCGTGAGTTCGAGCCCCGCATCAGGCTCTGGGCTGATGGCTCAGAGCCTGGAGCCTGTTTCCGATTCTGTGTCTCCCTCTCTCTCTGCCCCTCCCCCGTTCATGCTCTGTCTCTCTCTGTCCCAAAAATAAATAAACGTTGAAAAAAAAATTTAATATATTTTATGTAAGTTTAGCTGTTGGAGAGCTGAATACTATGCTTGTTTTGACTATTATATTTTGAAGAGTAGTTCTTGGAAGTTATCTCCATCCATCACTGCTCCTCATTGACATGAGTGATACAGAATACCAGTGCAATCAATTATTAATATTATGTTAGCATGCACACAGTTATAATAACTAAATACACATACATTTAGCTGTAAACGTGTCTAGGAGTGTAAAAAATTAAGTTAACCTGTAAATGTCATTTTGGGGGGGAATTTTCATGATATACCTGTTCTGTCAGTAAACTGGCAAAAGTGATACATTGAAACGAGATCCAATAATTCAGGAGAAAAGCATCTTCAAGTACACACTCACCCACTATGTTTCATATGTGGTGGTTTATCCATTCGCACTGCTAATTTGATCTTTAAGTCAGAGTCCTGGCTATTTTTTGGAACTACCATTCGGTGCAACTCAGCTGACTTGGAGCTATTAGAAGTTGGGTATAATATCACCTATAAAAGACAAAAAAGAACACATTTAAGTGCATAATACAAGCTCCAAGGATTGAAACAGAAATCTTGTTTTCCTGTTTAAAAAGAAGGTATCATGCCCAAATGTGTCTAAACCACTTGACTCCCACCACAACAGATGGGTTTTCAATACAGCCTCATTTATCTTTTTGACAAATATGTGTTTTCATATTATCACATAACGAGTTTTCTTCCTGTGTCATTTCCTAATGAGGTAATAGCACAAAGGCTGCAGTTGAATTGACAGCTGAGAAATACTTATTAGACACCTATAATTTCAAGACTATTCTAAACTCAGGGCATGGAAGTTCAGAAGGAAATATTTTTTGAAATTACAGATAGCATGTTTAAAAAGTAAAACCAATTATTCTAGGCAGCAAAAATATACCTAATGTTTTAATATTTGCATTGTAAGACAGCATGAAAGGAAGTCAACACAATTAGAGATGGAAAAGACCGATTTCATAGCACATTTTCTGTCCTAGATCAACACCAGAGGACTTTTTCCTGATGTTTTCGTATCTATAAATACTATAAGGACTGACACAAAATAATTAAATTTTTAAATTTTTATTTATTTATTTTGAGAGAGAGAGAGAGAGAGAGACAGAGAGAGAGAGAGGGAAGGAGGGGAAGGAGGGGAAGGAGACCCTGGCACGTGCAAGCTGGGAAGGGAGAGAGAGGAGAGGAGAGGAGAGGGGAGGGGAGGATTCCAAGCAGGGTCTGTGCTGTCATTGCAGAGCCTGATGTGGCGCTCGATGCCACGAACCATGAGATCATGACAAGAGCTGAAATTAAGAGCCACATGCTTAACTGACGGAACCACCCAGGCGCCCTCACAAAGTAATTATTTTTAATAAAATTTCCAAGTGATTATTTTCTAATACCACAGCTTCACAGAGCTGACACAGGAGAGACAAGCTTACTCTTCATATCTTACATGCCGTATACAACCACACTTCATTTTATTGCATTTCATTTTATTGTGCTTCGCAGATACTGCGTTTTACAAATGGAAGGTCTATGGCAATCCTGTGCCGAGTTGGTCTGCTGGTGCCCTTTTTCCAATAGCATTCACTCACGTCACGTCTCTGTCAAGTTTCAGTAATTCTCATAATATTTTAAACTTTTACGTTGTATTTGTCAGTGACCTGTGATCAGCGAAGAACTGTGACGTTACTAATTTGATTGTTTGGGGCATCACAAACCACATCCACATAAGACAATGAACTTAACTGATAAATTTGTGTTTTTCTGAATGCTTTACCAACTGGTTATTCCACTGTATCTCACCCTCCCCTTGGGCCTTCCTATTCCTGGAGACACAACAATACTGAAATCAAGATAATAACCCTACAGTAGTTTCTAAATATGAAAGAAGGAGTCACACATCTCTCACTTTATTTACCTCTTTAAATTTTTATTTATTTTGAAAGTGAGAGAGAGAGAGAGAGAGAGAACGCGAGTGTGCACACCTGTGCAAGTGGCAGAGGGACAGAGAGGGAAAGGAGGAGAGAGAATCCTAGTCTGCACTGATAGCACAGAGCCCAATGTGGGGCTCGACCTCAAAAACCATGAGATCATGACCTGAACCATGAGATCATATCAAGAGTTGGATGCTCAACCGACTGAGCCACCCAGGTGCTCCACATGTCTCTCACTTTACATCAAAAGCTAGAAATCATTCAGTTTAGTGAGGACGGCATGACATAAGCCAAGAGAGGCTGAGGGCTCAGTCTCTTGGGCCCAACAGCCAAGCTGTCAGCAGAAAAGTTTTTGAGGGAAATTAAAACTGTACTCCAGTGAATACACAAATGATGATAAAGCAAAACACCCTTATTGCTGATATGGAGAAAGTTTTCACGATCTGGATAGAAGATCCAAGTTGCCACAACATTTCCTTAAGCCAAAGCTTAATCCAGGGCAAGGCCCTCTCTTCAATTCTAAGCAGGCTGAGAAAGGTGAGGAAGTTGCAGAAATGTAAAGCTAGCAGAGGTTGGTTCACGAGCTTTAAGGGAAGAAGCCATTTCTATAACATAAAGGTGCAAAGTAAAGCAGCTCGTGCTGATGTAGAAGCTGCAAGTTATCCAGAAGATCTAGCTAATAAAAGTGGCTACACTACACAACAGATTTTCAACGTCCAGGAAGGTGTCGTCTTAGACTTTCATAGAGAGGAGAAGCCAATTGCTGGGTTCAAAGCACCAAAGGGACAGGCTGGCTCTCTAGTTAGGGGCTAATGCAGCTGGTAACTTTAAATTGAAGCCAAAGCTCATGTACCATTCCAAAAATCCCAGGGCTGTTAAGAATTACACTAAATCTACTCTGCTTGAGCTCTGTAAATGGAATAACAAAGCCTTGATAACAGCACATCTGTGTACACCATGGTTTTGTGGCTATTTTAAGAGGACTGCTGAGAACTACTGCTCAGGAAAAAACATTCTTTCAAACTATTACTTCTTAATGACAATGCACCTGGTCACCCAAGAGCTCTTCTGGAGATAGACAATGAGATTAATGCTATTTCCACACTGGCTAACACAACATTCATTCTGTAGCCCAAGAGTCTAGGAGTGATTTTCACTCTGAAGTCTGATTTAAGAAATATTTTTTAAGGCTAAAGCTGCTCTAAATAACGATTACTTTGACAAATCTAGGCAAGGTAAATGGACAACCTTCTGAAAAGAAGTCACCATTTTTTTAAAGTTATTTATTTTGGGGGGGGGGGGGAGAACATGCACAAACAGGGGAAGGGCATAGAGAGAATCCCAAGCATGTTCCTCACTGTCAGTACAGAGTCCAACACGGGCCTCAATCCCACAACCCTGAAGACCTGAGCTGAAATCAAGAGTCAGATGCTTAACTGACTGAGCCACCCAGATGCCCCGGAGTCACCATTTTAGATGCCATTAAGGACATCTACGATTCACATGAAGAGGTCAAGGTAACAGTAGGAGTTTGGAAGAAGTTGATTGCAATTCTCCTGGATGATTCTGGAGAGTTTTAAGAGTTCAGTGGAGGAAGTGACTGCAGATGTGGTGTAAACAGCAAGAGAGCCAGAAGTGGAACCTGAAAATGTGACTAATTATTCCTTGAGACACAACAATATTGAAATTATGCCAATTACCCAGCAATGGCCTGTAAGTTTTTAAGCGAAATAAATCACAGTACAAATGGCTATCATCTCATCACACTTTAATAGGTAAGGAGGTACCTTTTATAGACGACTAAAGAAAGTGATTTCCTGACATGGAATCTATTCCTAATGAAGATGCTGTGAAGATTGTTGAATTGAAAATAAAGGATTTAGCATATTATCTAGACTTCATTGATAAAGCAATGGCAGAGTTCAAGAAGATTGACTAATTCTGAAAGAAATTCTGTGTGTAAAATGCTATCAAACAGCATCGCATGCTAGAGAAATTGTTCATGAAAGGAAAAGTCAACTGACATGGCAAACTTCATGTATCTTAAGAAATTACCAGGGTCACCCCACCCTGATCATTCAGAAATCATCAACATCAAGGCAGGATCCTTCACCAGAAAAAAGATTACAATTTGCTGAAAGCTCAGATGATGGTTAGCATTTTCAGTAGTAAGTGTTTTTTAATTAAGGTATATACTCTTTAAGTTTATGAGAGAGAGAGAGAGAGAGAGAGAGAGAGAGAGAGAGAGAGACACCTAGTGGAGGAGGGGCAGAGAGAGGGGGAGAGAGAATCCTAAGCAGGCTCCGTACTGTCAGCACAGAGCCCAACGCAGAGCTTGAACTCACAAACCGTGAGGATATGACCTGAGCTGAAGTTAAGAATCAGATGCTTAACAGACTGAGCCACCCAGGCACCCAAAGATATGTACTTTTTAAAGACACTGTTATTGCACTTATAATATATTACAGTATATTATAAATGTAACTTTCACATGCACTGAGAAAACAAAAAATTCAATTGACTCACTTTATGATATTCATTTTATTGCAGAACTCTGGAACCAAGTTCACAGTATCTCTGAGGCATGTCTGTATGTAAAATGATGTATTTCCCCCTTGTTAGTCAGAATATTATTTAGACACAGCTTATATCAAGGCCTTGATATTTTTAAATGGGAAGCCTATATCCTGAAGGATAAAGATATGAAATGTAGTGTAGGTGAGCCTGGGTGGCTAAGTCGGCTGGAGCGTCTGACTCTTGATTTTGGGTCATGGGATCGAGCCCCACACGTCAGGCTCCTGGCTGAGTGTGGAGCCTGCTTAAAAATCTCTGTCTCCCTTTATCCCTCTCCCCTGCTTGCACACGTGCTTTAAAACTTAAAAAAATGAAATGCAGTATATTATACTTTAAGCCATTCTTATTTTATACCAATGTGAGAAGTAAACAAACCTGAAGTTTCTATGTAAATGAAAGAATTATAAACATGCTCATGTGTTTAAAAGCAAAACATGGCAACTAAATTTGGCATGCTCTGGCAAAAAAAAGAAAAAAAAAGTCTTCATTTCTGTGGATAAGTGGAACTATTCACACAGAAATTTTCAAGCAAAGCTCTTTTTCTAAGAAAGACAACAGTCATAAAAGCTTCTTAAACTATTCTCAACTCCCAAGTTGTTAAATGTATCTACTATTTTGAGACTTTGCTCAAAGCCTATCCTAAAAGCCACAGTTGAGTTGAATCCAGCATATCTATACACTTGAGCATATAAAGGCACATCCAGGAACAGAGAAAATGGCATTTGTGATATCTTCAAAAACTGTATTATAGAATTAGTCCTCTGTGACTGCTAAAGTATCCAATGGAATATTTTACAGATTCTTTCTTAAATGAGTTTTAAAAAAAGTGATGAGGGGCGCCTGGGTGGCGCAGTCGGTTAAGCGTCCGACTTCAGCCAGGTCACGATCTCGCGGTCCGTGAGTTCGAGCCCCGCGTCAGGCTCTGGGCTGATGGCTCAGAGCCTGGAGCCTGTTTCGGATTCTGTGTCTCCCTCTCTCTCTGCCCCTCCCCCGTTCATGCTCTGTCTCTCTCTATCCCAAAAATAAATAAACGTTGAAAAAAAAAATTAAAAAAAAAAAAAAGTGATGATTTTTGGCTCAAACCAGTAGACAAAATAATGTTATTACTAACTTAGAGGATGATTCCAAAAATGAAACAAAGACTAAGAGTTGTAGATCTAACCTCTGAAGCTATAGCTTCCATTTCCCTAGCAATTCTGGAAAGCTTTTTCTCTTTCTCCCCACATCCCCCCCCCCCAATTTATTTTGGCATGAGCCACCTACATATACATACTTTATTCCTTTTTAATTCTTCCTTCTATGTTTACACAAAAACTGATGTTGTTCCAAACTCCAAAAGCCTTAAACAGGAAGAGATTATTTAAATGAAAACTTTTGACAGTTTCTCATTCTCTAAATGCTGATGACAGTTATCAAATAAGGTCCCAAAACAACTAACTGCATCTGATCCACAAATTAAGGATCATCTCACTGTTGAATACCATCATTTTTGCCACATTTTAGATTCCTAGTGAGTATTTCTAAGTGATATCAGTGGAAGGATTTACTACTTAAGTAAACATTTGAGGGCTCATTATATGGGGACACGAAAAGGTAAAAGAATATGGATGACTCAGATCCCTCACGGGGTTTACAGTTTCTTGTTATTGGAGCTAAGATCTGATGATAGAATACCGGATAATATCTGATCATATCACTTTCTCCTATTGCCCTTCTAACCCTAAGATGTGCAAAGGTTTCTCATTTTGTCAGTCTCTAGGTTTACTGTCATTTCTTTGGTGGCTCTGTTCTATCACATTTGAAGCCAATTCCTTGTGTTACATTTCCTCCTTTTGAAATACCTGAAATTGTTTGTCAGGAAGAGACACTGACATGTGTAACCAATGGAGATCCATACCTATGCTATCTGTTGTTTCTAAAGGGACTGTACTGGTGAATAAACCCTGAACTTAGTCTTAACAATGGCTGTAAAATCGTTTCCAGGTTCCCAAACTGCACAAGCATGAAGTGGTCACACTCCTCTACGTGATGTTGCCAAGGATGTTGACAGACAAGAGGCAGCTCCCAATGTGTAGAGCTCCAAGGGCCAAGGAGAGTAAGGGACAAAGGAGTTCTTTTTCAGATGCATAACGAGGGTCTAGTCAAGAGATCCTAAACACTGCCAGGACAGGGTATCTTCACAGTGCCTGCCAGGACAGGATCTCAGTACTGTCGACGGACAGATATTACTATGCATTTTCTACTTTACCTTTTTTCAGATGGGACACGTGTAGTTCTGTTCCTGTTCCACCGCTGTAGACTGGATTTGTGCTAGGGCAAGGTGGGGAGGGGAGGTGGAGGTAGTTAAACATGAACTTGAATTCATAGGTCACCAGGCTGCAAAGAGCCACAGCTGGGACTGATGGAGAAGCTGGACCGGAAGAGACTTTGGGGTGATGCCCTTGAGTTGAAGTGAATGTGTTCTGTATGTAGGAGGCAGGGTAACACAATCGTTCTCTTTGGCTATAGGGGCGAACTACAGCTGATCATCTGTTTACCAGGATTTGTGCTTTTACTAGCGTAGAGCTGCTGCCGGATGCAGCTAGTCAGCCAGAGGCTATGTTTTTGAGCTCCTCTTACATCGAAGTAGGGACATATGAAAGTTCTAGCTAATGGAATATGAAGAGAAGTGGTCAGTATCACTTTGGGGAAAAATTAAGATACATCCCTCTTTACTCATCTGCTAGCCAAATCCAGAGATGCCACTGCTCTAGGAAATGAGAGCCATAAAATGAGAGAAACTGGAGCCCTGAATCACCAGGTGGAGGACATCTACCCCATCTATCGGTAACGCCCACAGTAAAGTGCTCTGCAGGTGTTACTGTTTGGAACAAGTGAAATGTTTGTCACAGCATTTCATAGAATCCTAAGTAAAACATTAACAAAGTTTTGCTTCATGTATCTTCTTTCACAGGTAAGCACTTACAATTCTTAAGATAAGCAGTTCTACTTGAAAATGACCCGGTACAGGAGCACCTGGGTGCCTCACGGTTAAGCATCTGACTTTGGCTCAGGTCATGTTCTCATGGTCTCCTGGGTTTGAGCCTCAGGTCAGGCTCTGTGCTGACACCTTGGAGCCTGCTTTGAATTCTCTCCCTCCCTTCTTCCCTCCCTGCCCCTCCCCATCTCAGACCTCTCTCAAAAAAACAAACTTGGGGTGCCTAGGTGGCTCAGTCGGTTAAGCACCTGACTTCAGCTCAGATCATGATCTCACAGTTCACAACTTCGAGCCCCACATCAGGCTCTGTGCTGACAGCTCAGAGCCTGGAGCCTGCTTTGGATTCTGTGTCTCCCTCTTTCTCTGCTCTTCCACCTCCCTCCCTCTCTCTCAAAAATAAACATTAAAAAAATTAAAAAATAAAGTTAAATTATTAAAAAAAAGGATTTGGTACAATTAAAATATTTAACAGATATAAAGATTTATTAAGGATTCTGCTATATTCCAGGTTCACATCTAAATTAAACTATAGCTATGTACAAAATAGTTAGCTTCTTCTATTAAGCAAACTAGTCTATTCTTTGCCATCCATTTCTCTGAACCTTTCTATACACATTCCTGCTTCTTCTAGTTTATTTTTGTCACCAACACTTGAAATGTCTTGTCACTTAGCATGGCACACACATTTTATGATTCCTTACCTTAAATATAAAGCCAATGTATCTTCTTTATAATAAAATGTCAAAGTTACTTGCCATGTTTGCTGAGGTGTAAATGAAAAACACAATTTGTTTTACACTTTGTTTAAAATTCTGTCAAATTTAATACACAGGAAGAAAAAACTTAAGAATGAAGTGTAAATATACACATACACATAATGTTTAGAGTAATAGGAGTTCATAGGATCTCTGTTCTAACATATTTGTACAAGCTGACATCTCTACATTGCTTTCCTAATTAAAATACCTTAGTTAAAGCAAAGTCACGTACATTTATGCACATACCACATTAGTTGAACTCTGTGACCTATCCACTTAAAGCCTTCTAAACAATGTCAACAAGGTCTTAAAAATGTAAAAGCTAAGGGAAAAAATCTAGAAGAACTAGAGAGGGATAGATAGGCCCTGGGGCCAGATAAACAATTCACTGTTTTCCTATAAATATCTGTTAGCAGAGAGGAAGAAAAAAGAGCATATGACCACAATAATTGCATTTTAGTTTTAAAGTAAAATAGAGATACATACTTGGTACAATTCTAGCTCAAAGATGGGTGCAACCAGCAATTCTGGAAGGGATCAGGACAGACTGCATAGAGGAATTACTTCCATTTGGGAGTCTAAAAGAACACATTAAGAATTACAAGGCAAGACATGGGGAAGAAACTAAGACAAAGACATGAGGCTGTTGGAACTAAGCCAAAACAAAAACACGAATTCAAGAAGATACACATACCCGTATATCTCTTGCTGCATTATTTACAGTAACAAGCAACTCAAGTGTCCACTGATAGATGAAGATGGAATACAAGCATGGAATATTATGCAGCCATAAAAAAGGATGTTCCCATTTGAAAGATGGACGGACTTAAAAGGTATTAAGTGAAATAAGTTAGAACAAATGCCATATCATTTCACTTATATGTGGAAACTAAAAAATGGAGAAACAAAAAAAAAGCAGACTCTAAAATACAGAAAATTGGTGGTTGCTGAGGGGAGGTAGATGGGGGTATGAGCAAAATAACTGAAGGAGATTAAGAGGTACAAACTTCAAGTTATAAAATAAGTCACAGAGATAAAAAGTACAGCTTGGGGAATATAGTCAATAATACTGTTAAAAAAAAACAAAAACAAAAGGTAAGGGAGAATTCTGTGAAGACCTTTTGAGAATTAGGAAGACAACTACAGAATTGAGACCAGGGGCCAAGTACGCAGAAAAACCAGAAGGTGATACACTGCATTTAAGCTGGACAGTGTTTTAGGGAGTAGGAAATAGCCGTCAGTGTCAAATGACAATTGAGAGGTTAAGCACAGGAAAAACAGAAAGGGTATTGCTTGGTTTAACAGACAAATTACTCAAGATCTCAGCAAGTTATGTGAGGCCAGACTGCAATAGTTTCAAGAACAAAAATCTATTTGAGGAATAGGAAAAGACCTCACCTGACTCCTAAGTGATGTCAGGGCAAGTCAGGCAAGATCACTTCGGCTAGAAAAGCACCGCTGGCCAAGGCGGGGGGAATAAAGCCGGAAAGCATGAAGACGGTAAGGAAATGGGAAGCTTGTGCTGACAGATGAGACCAGAAAGGAAGACTAGGGATAGTCTGTGAAGGAGATGTTTTGCTAAGGAGTTTATAAGGTTATCCCATAACATGCATTTAGAAGATACTTTTAAGCCAGGGAAATTGTATATCCTGGAGTAAAGAATTAATACCCCTCTATCCATCTGTATGCATCCCAGATGCAGTCATGTAACTCAATGTGTGGTGAGGTATCCTAACATTCAACTAAGAGATGATTTGGCCTTGGAAATACACCTTTAAAAGACAGGAAGGTGGCAGTGAAAATGCTATTAGCTGGAATCATGTTTCAATTGTGATTAAACATCCTTTTTCTGAGGGGAGCTTCGGTGGCTCAGTCGGTTGAACATCTGACTCTTGATTTTGGCTCAGGTCATGATCTCACCATTGTAGGATTAGCCCTGTGTCCACCTCATGCTGGGCATGGCGACTGCTTGGGATTCTTTCTCTTCTCTTTCCCTTTGCATGCTCCCCCCTAAAAAATCCTTTATGTGGACAATCAGATGTCCTTGAGACACAGCTGTTTTAAGGACATGCGCAAGGGAACATCTCCTCAGATATGTAGAGTTGTCTTGATAAGAAACCTTGATTTTTGGGTTCAGTTGACATTTTTCTATCTTTCTCCTTCAAATGACAGAGATTTTATACATTAGCTAAGATTCACAATGACTATTCCTTGTGAACCTCTCAAGTACCTTCCTGAGAGTTATAACCTTGAGAGAAAGAATAACTGAATTTAGTTCATTTCAATCAATTTTTATTTAGCACATGTTAATAACTAGTATATATTTTCTCCAGTATCGGGGGCCTCTGTATTTTCAGTGCACGGAGAAGATAAATCGAAAGATTTTTCTGAGAGAAATCTACATCCTTCTTAGTAACACTTTCCTGTGTTTAATACACATGAGGTTGCTTTGTCTAAATTATTTTTCCTTCCATTTAATATCCCTGCTTCCTGTCCTACTTAGCTGAAACAAAGAACACCTGCTCATTCTCACTAACACAATGCTCTTTTGTATACTGAAAGATTACCATTAAGTCTTCTGTCAACCTTATTGTCCGTGGGCTAAATCCAGTTCCCTTTATTTTTAAAGTTGGAAAGAATCCTGGAATTTACAATATGGAACTGATCCAACTCCCGACCCCTTACCAAATGTGCACCTGACCTGACGGAACCACACAATTGCTTCCTTTTATATAGTGCTTTTCAAATAAGGCCTTTTTCGAAAAATCAATCAATAAATAAAACAGTACAAGAAATATTATCATCTTGATTAAACACTTTTCCCTGACATTAATTGTTAAAAGACAGAGATGAAAAACTTTATTATTTGCATGATGGGAGCTGGGAAAAGGGTACGGAAAAGATAAACCAAGGTGTCAAAATTCTTCAATCTTTTCTGAAATCCCGACTTAATAATGAACCATTACGTGAAGAATTTCTTCGAAGGCATTCAGCAGACTCTGCTCCCTGAAGGCAGAAGCTATGGTGTGGTAAAGTAGCTCATCAGCGCCTTACAGGTTAATTTCAGTCAGTATCTTCAATTAAACTCTTCCTCACCATGGTCCCCTAGCTTCAAATCTGGGGTAGATACTTACACCAAGCATTTTGGGTGGCTGACTGGATGGATGCATGCAGAGAGAAACCCAAAACAAAAATACAAGCCTAAAATGGATACTTCACTGAGGTGAAAAGAGAAAAAGGCTTGCCAACTAAAGTACTGCCAACCGTGGTAACAGAAAATGACCATAGTCAATGTCAGAATCTGTATGCCGTTTACTTGCCAGTCTGCAAAAAGTTAAGTAACTCTCCTTTTCCATTCCTGGACTGTGGTAGGTAGAGTAAGTTTCCCAAAGACGCCTACAACCTAATCCCCAGAATCTGTGAATATGCTCTCTTCTAAGGCAAAAGGGAACTGAAGTAGCAGATGGAATTGCAGATTGCCAACTGGCCAACCTTAAAATCAGAATATAACCCAGGTTATCCAGGTGGGCCTCACACAACTACAAGAGTTCCGAGGGGTGTTTCAGTGGCTCAGCTGGTTAAGCGTCCAACTCTTGGTCTTGGCTCAGGTCAAGATCTCACGGTTTGTGGGTTGGAGCCCTGGGTCTGGCTTTGTGCTGACAGCACAGAGCCTGCTTGGGATTCTCTGTCTCCCTCTCTCTGCCCCTCCCCCACTAGCTCACTTGCTCGCTCTCAAAATAAACAAACTTCAAAAAAAGAGTTCTTAGATATGGAAGAGGAAAGCAGAAAAGTGGGTGTTGGAGCCATGTGATGTGAGAAACATTCAAATTCAAATTAGCCAGTGATGGCTTTGGTATGGAAGGGGCCATGAGCCAAGAATACAGGCAGTCTCTAGAAACTGAAAAAGTAAAAATAAATTGCATTCTCCCTTAGATCCTCTGGAAAGAAACACAACTCTTCCAACATCTTGATTTTAGCTAACTGAGACTCATTTTGGACTTCTGACCTCCACAATAAATCTGTGTCTTTAATAATTTGTTAAAGTCCCAATTGAAACTAATACAGACAATAAAGGCTGAGATTTGATCATAAAAACACTAAATGCTGAGATTAAAAGAACACTAAATTTACCTTTTAAATTTCGTCTGCCAAGTGTGATTCAAAGATATTTTTACACACAGACTTCAATCAGTAGCTTCGTCTGATTACTTTAACGAGAGGTTTTTGTGTGTGATTATCTCTCACATACCTGAAGCATCCTGCTTGTATGAAATCTTTGGAAAAGTTTTTGTGTGTTAAAATTTTGACTTATCATATACATTTTTAAGTGCTTAACAATGAGGCTGATTATTTTGGTTACTACAATGAAGACCACCTGCATGTATTTCTAGCAAATTTCAAATTCTACACACCCACATGATCAAGAATCATTTCTTCCATTGCAAAGTCTTTCTTGAAGATTTTGAAGGAGGGACAGTCAAGGCTGTCACTGTATTTTTATGACGTGATTAAAGATACTGGCCTTTATTCATCTTCCTATATCATTTTTATTGCTTGTAAGGTATCGATTTCATACTTCTCCTTGGAAGAGCAATATATTCCATCACTGTTATATCTGTGTTTTTTAAGATTTAACTGGACAGAAAAGCGTCATTACTATTCTCGATCTATTCCCCTCAACCATAAATTATGAATAGCGGTAACCTTTATACTTCCCTAACCAATACAGTTCCTGTCAGAGGACACGGCATGAGTAGCTTTATCCCGTTTCTTTTTACTAGGCTGGTTGTAACAATGCCTGGCATTTATAAAGAACCTTTCAACTGAATGCCTCAAAGTGCTTTGTGAAATTTAAATTAATTCTCACATCACCCTTAAAGGATAGGCGTTACTCTGGTTATGTAAATAATTTGACACTGAAGTTAAATGGATACCTAAGAAAATTTCTTCAGGATAACAATGGACACTTACAGTGTTACCTCCCCCTCCTTAATCCAACAAATTATTCCCTTAATTATTTCACAAACGTTATAATAACTAATGTAGCTTTGTTCTCGCTGTGGTTATTAAATACTGTAAGGATTTTTAGAGCCAAGTCAATTTTATTTCTTAATCCAGAATATACGATAGTAGGATGGGAAGGAGGAAATTACAGACTGTCTAAACCTGGATTCAGCTGCATCCTTAAAATATATTTGATTCCCATTCAGTATATGGTAAGATGGAGGTATGTGGAAGATAAAGATTAGGGCAGAGAATGAGAAGTTGAGTGATCTGTCCACTTGTCCCCATGGCTACGATGACAAAGCCAATACCAGAATCCATGTCTTCTGGAAGCAGGTTTTAAATTTTCAGTTTCTGGTGCTCAAGAACCAATTTGAATCATGCACCTTTTACCTAAAGAATTTATTTTTGATTCAAACACTGCAGATAATAACTAGTAGGGAACAAAAGTACTTAGCTTTTTGGCATCAGTGCTAAAGACCATGATGATGAATATTCCTAAGTGGTTATGGATAGCAGCAAGATGCATAGGAACTTCTTTTCTTAATGCAGCAACTACAAGAAGAGGTTAGCAATGGATCTGAGGCTCTTCCAACTTGCTTATTCCATGTATTATAAGGAGAGAGCCTGACTACTAGAACACCTCACTCTTCTTATAGGATCCAAACCTTACATTATTCTGCAATTGTTGTTTATAACTTGAAGCTCAGGCATTCAAAGGGAGTCATCCTACTGTCTGCTATAATTTTGCATATGAGAAATAAAATGGAACCAGGCCAAGTTCAAGAGATTCATTTGTTCATTCATCTTCCCAACATTAGCTGCACATGTATTATAGATTAAATACTGTTAGATGTTGTTGAAATGACAGTATGTCCTTGGCCTCACCTTCAACAGGAAATGGAGATACACTATTGTAAGGTTCTTACACTACACTCAGTGCTATAATATCACTTGAAGTTAGGCTGTGATGATTTAAAGCAACACCTAGAATAACAGTTATTGATAAAAAATGGAACCACTGAATATACAATTAGTTGGGGTGCATGGGTGGCTCAGTCAGTTGAGCATCTGACTTTGGTTCAGGTCATGATCTCATGGTTCAGGAGTTCGAGCCCTACATTGGGCTTGCTGCTGTCAGCTCAGAGCCTGCCTTCAGATCCTCTGTCCCCCCCTCTGCCCCACTCATGCTCTCTCAAAAGTGAATAAATATGTTAAAAAATTGGTTAGTCTAAAGAGAAAAAAGGGAATAAAGGACATGAGACACAAAGAATACCTAAATGACAGATTTAAACTTAACCATATAAAAAATTGTAATAAAATATAGTTTAAATACTCTGATTAAAAGACTACCAGATTGACTAAAAAAAAGACCCAGTTATACATTGTTTAAATATATTTTATTTTTTTAAGTAATCTCTACACCTGATGTGGGGCTCGAGCTCACAATCCCAAGATCAAGAGTCACATGCTCCACTGAGCCTTAAATAAACATATTTTAAATGTAAAGAAGTAGATTAAAGGATGGAAAAATACATGATATGCTAACACTAGTTTTAAAAAACCTGGGATGGCTAAGATAAAGTAGATTTTATTTATTATTATTATTAGTAATAGTAATAGTAGGCTTCATGCCTAGTATGGAGACCAATGTAGGGCTTGAATTCATAACCCTGAGCTGAGATCAAGAATCAGATACTTAACTGACTTAGCCACCCAGGCACCCCTAAGATAAAGGAAATTTTAAAGCGAAGTATATTATGAGGGCTAAGGAAGGTCATTTCATAATGCCAAAGCAGTCAGTTAATTTAAAAATATATACAGATCCTTAATATTTTTGAACAGATCTTCAAGATAGAACAAAAAATGACAGATCCAGAATAATAGAGATTAGTATCAATCTGTCAGAAATTGTTTAAAAAAAAGTAAACAGAAAATCAGTAAGTACATGAAAGATCTGAGTAACCTGAACTATCTGACTTCTATGAAACACCCTATTAGACAATGGAAGAATACAGTCTTTACAAATGCACATGGAAATCCAACAGGTTGTGGGTGATAAACTAAGACTTAGTAAATTTTAAAAGGATCAAAGTTCTAGAAGTATATTCTCTAATTAATAGACTTCAATTAGAAATCAACAACAAAACTCTGAAAAACTCTAATATATATGGAAACTAAATAGCACATGCTTAATAACCTATGGTCAAAGGAAGAAATCAAAATAAAACCTAGTATTTTCAAAAGAACGAAAATGAAAAAAAGTAAGAATTTGTGGGATGCTATGAACGCAATAATTAGGGAATGTGTATTTATAGCACTAAATGTCTATTTTATTTTATTTTATTTATTTATTTTTTTTAAATTTTTTTTTTTCAACGTTTATTTATTTTTGGGACAGAGAGAGACAGAGCATGAACGGGGGAGGGGCAGAGAGAGAGGGAGACACAGAATCGGAAACAGGCTCCAGGCTCTGAGCCATCAGCCCAGAGCCCGACGCGGGGCTCGAACTCACGGACCGCAAGATCGTGACCTGGCTGAAGTCGGACGCTTAACCGACTGCGCCACCCAGGCACCCCTAAATGTCTATTTTAGAAAAAAGATTTTTCTCATATCAATGCCTTCAGCTTTTAATAAATAGAAAAAGTATAAATTAAACCCAAGGTAAATAAAAGAAATAATAAAGATCAGAGCCCAAATAAATATTAGAAGGAACTTTATCAATCTGATGAAGGGGATCTACCAAAAAAAAAAAAAAGTACAGCTAATATTATACTTAATGTTTAAAGACTAGATGCTTACCCCCTAAAACTGAGAAGAAGACAAGGAAGTCCGTTTTCACCATTTGTATTTAACACTGTAATTTAGGTTCTAGTAAGTACCATAAGGCAACAAAAATAAAAACTAGATTGGAAAGGAAAAACTGTATTTTTAGACAATACTGTCTATGGAGAAACAATCTACGAAATGTTACTGCAACTAGTGAGTTGAGTAACACTGCAGGATAGAAGATCAGTATAGAAAAGTCATCTGTATTTCAATATACTAGTAATACCTAGTTTAAAAAATTAAACAATGCCATTTAGAATAGCATCAAAAATATGAAATAGTCAAGTGACAGATCAGACAAAAGAAATGCAAGACCTGTACACTGAAAACTCTAAGACCTTGCTATGAGGAATGATGCAAGACCTAAAGAAAGAGATATATCACTGTATCCATGGGTCGAAAGACCCAATACTATCGATCAATTCCAAAATTGACCTACAGATTCAATGAAATTGTAGTCAAAATAACACTGAGTGTCTTCTTATAGAAAGCTACAACTTGATTTTAAAATCCATACGGCAAAGAACTATATTACAACAGACAAAACTGGGGAAATCAAAAACAAAAAGAACAAAGTTGAAGAACTATCAGTACTTGCTATGACACACTTATGAGAAAGCTAAAGTAATCAGAGCAGTACACTAGTGGCATTAAGACAGGAAAACAGACCAATGGAACAGACTAGAGAGTCTACAAATAGACCCACAGATACATATACAATTGATTTTCAACAAAAGTGCTAAGAAAAACCAGTGAAGAAAGTCTTTTCAATAAATGGTGCTAAAGGGGCACCTGGGTGACTCGGTCAGTTGAGCGTTTGACTCCTGATTTCAGCTTAGGTCATGATCCCAGTCATGGAATCAAGCCTCGTATCGAACTCCACACTGAGCGTGGAGCCTGCGTGAGATGCTCTCTCTCTCTCTGCCCCTCTCCCCCCTTGCACACGCACTCTCTAATAAACAAATGGTACTAGAACCAGATATTCATATAACAAAAAAGTGAACTTTGACCTATACATCGCTGTAGATATAAAAATTAACTTGGAATGGATCAAAGATCTAAACATAAAAATCTAAAACTAAAAAACTTTCAGAGGAGAATTCTGACCTTGCGCTAGGCAAAAATTTCTTAGACATAGTACCAAAAGCACAAGCCATAAAAACAAATTCACAAACTGAATTTCATTCATCAAAATTAAAAACTCCTGCTCTTTTAAATACACCATGAGCAGAATACAAAGACAAACAAAAGACTGGGAGAATATTTACAAATATATCTGATAAAGGAGGTATAAACAACTTATTATAGTCTTTCCAAACTCAAGAACAATAAACAGCCCAATTAAAAATTGGGGAAGCTATTTGAACAGATTCATCAAAGAAGATGTATGGGTCAAGAAGATGAATGTATATACCAAGAAGATGTGTGGAAGACAAGCATGAAAAAAAAATGTTCAACATGATCAGTATTAGTTGGTAGAGAAAAGAAAATTAAAACCATGAGGAAATAACACCATACTTCTTAGAAATAAGAGATAAGTACAGTGTGTATGGTTTCTAATATTCTGTCTGGGGGAGAGGCAGACCTTTATTACTATGGGAAAACTGAAACACCAACTTCTGCTAACATAATCACCCACATGGACCCACCATGGAGGATGCCTATTTAAACCTGTTCACCCGCTTGAATGTGAGTAGGTAAGAATATGCTTTCCTTTACCTCTACAGAGAAGATTTCAGCCAACTCCCTAGAGAAGGTCTGAGGCAGAGTCACTAACTGATGCATGTTATCAAAGGCGCTTTTCCTTCAAAGTCAGACTCTGAATGGTAAGTCTTCTCTTCACGCATGTGATTAATGAGCAGACATAATTAACTGCAGTTAGAAAAAACAGTTAGAAAAAATTTGCACCATCTATGAATCATCCATGGCCTTCCACCTGTCCGTGGTCCAGCTTGTCACTGGCACGGATCCTGAGACAGGACAGCAGAGTCCTGGGAGGGATGGCTATATGAAATGACTAAAGGAGGATGAGACCTTTTCTGCGAATTTTAGTTTCAGAGAAGCTACAGTGCTTGCTAAAACTACAAAAATTAAAGTCCACAGTATAGGGTGAGTTCAATTAGGCATATGAAATGCAAATGAGTCTCCGTTCCATTTTGCAGTATATGATATTAATTCGCCGGCCACAGCAGCAGGCATCCAGTGCTGGCAATTTCAATAAAACTGGATATTAAATTTCGCTTTCAAAGTGAAGAAAAATACGTATTATGATTTTGCTAGCAGCTTCTCTAATGCTTGATTCATATGTAGATGAATCAAATTCACATAATGCTGGAAACTTTTTTTTGGTCCAAATATAAATTTTGACGGTTTGAGTGAAGGAAAGGCCTAAAACGTTTTTTATGAATTTAACTGTATATTTATTTTTGAAAAATTAGGATAGTTATTTAAAACATCTGTAGTCTACTCCTAACTTATTACTGTGTATGTTGAAATCAAAGTTCTATGATGACTGGGTATAAAGCAGGCAATTAGACAAATGTTTAAAGTCTATGAGCTCTAAGGGCACCTGGGTGGCTCAGTTGGTTAAGTGGCTGACTTCAGCTCAGGTCACGATCTCATGGTCTGTGGGTTCGAGCCCCTGTCAGGCTCTGTGCTGACAGCTCAGAGCCTGGAGCTGCTAAGGATTCTGTCTCCCTCTTGCTTTCTGCCCCTTCCCTGCTCACACTCTTTCTTTCTCTGTCTCAAAAATGAATAAACATTGGGGCGCCTGGGTGGCGCAGTCGGTTGAGCGTCCGACTTCAGCCAGGTCACGATCTCGCGGTCCGTGAGTTCGAGCCCCGCGTCAGGCTCTGGGCTGATGGCTCAGAGCCTGGAGCCTGTTTCCGATTCTGTGTCTCCCTCTCTCTCTGCCCCTCCCCCGTTCATGCTCTGTCTCTCTCTGTCCCAAAAATAAATAAACGTTGAAAAAAAAAAAAATTTTTTTAAAAAAAAATGAATAAACATTAAAAAAATTGTTAAGTCTATGAGTTCTAACCAGTTATATATGGGATATCCAATTAAATATGCTAAGTTTGGCATTAATAATTAATGTGGCTGCTGAAACTTTTAGCATTAACGAAAAACTTACAGAATTCAATCAAAGCCACACAAATGAGAAAAAGTGAAGAGGATATACGCCAGAAAAACAAGAGAGGCAAGAAAAAGAATATTAGACTGATCAGTTAATTAGAGCTCCTAAGACAACTATTTCTTTACCTCCCAAGACGACAGACGGGTTAACATACCACTCAATTGCTTATTTCTCTTGTCAAGTTTCAAAAACAAATAAAAATTGTGCATATTCTGATCACTCTTGAGACAGATCTCCTTTGATGCTTCATAAAGCAAACAGAAGAAACGACGAAAAAGGCAAATATATAAGCTAATGTTTACTTGCTACATTAAGACATTACAAGCTGCTTGAAAGATAATAGTTCAATGTAATGGAGTAATCATTTCAGCAATTCTAATTTATCTTAATATTTAAAATGTATATGAAATTAACCACCAGCTGCTATTTCCTTATAGTATTTGTATTTGTAAAACAAACGTGACTGTCACTTTGAATTTATTGGGTATGAACATCTCCATGTTGAGAAATGTTAAATACAAGCAGATAGTCAAATAGAAAAAGTGAGAGAAATACATAAAATGAAACCTTAATTTCAAAAATATAACTACTCTAAAAATGTATATCTAAGAGATAATCAGACTGTTAGTCTTTTGCTATCTTAAAATATTTAATCAAATTAGAAGACGTTCTGGCTCCCCTGGAAAGGAAAATAGCTTCTCTGATTTGTGGGAGTCTCTATCCTCATGGGGGAAAAACGAGAATCCTTCTGTGGATACCGATGATGTGCTATCAAGACCATGAACTCAGCGCTTGAACAGACACTAACGAGGCTCTTTTTCTAACGGTTAGAATGCTTTGACAGAAACACTCCTAAAACTAAAAAGTTACTTGCGTGGAAACTTCAAATATTCATTTTGTACTAAAGAACACCATTCAGCAAGTTAAAAAGTTACCAAGGAGTACAAAAATTAATTCTGAACGGCTCAATGGAAACTCCGTTGTCCACAAATAGATGTCCTGGAAGCAATTTGGATTTTTATACGGCTATGTTAAGTAAGCCTTGCCTTTAAAGTTTTGGGGACAAAATCATCTTAATTTTTTTTTAATTTAGGCAGAGCTGACACATAATGTGACATTAGTTTTAGGGGTACAAACACAGTGATTCGTATACTTTTGGGTGCTTGATTGGTCAACTGTTTCCTTGCTAGAACAAGCCCATAATATGAAAAATTCCCTGTTCTGTCTCCAGGTATTCCCTAAGGCACCTGGTAGAGGGTTGGCCACCAATTCAGATGAAAAATCTCCATATGCCACCTCCATTTCTATAAATAAGTATTTGCACCTGCCATTTCCAAACGAAGTCTGCATGCCAAGTACTTTCCAAAGAACATAACCTTCAACTGGCCAATGCCTACTTAAATTTGAACTATCATTTTACAAAACTATATGCTAGAGAAGATTTTCTCTTATCCCTGGGCGTTACCAGTTCTCAACTCCGGCTGCTTAGTGACACTATTTGTACCAGTGCTTCTCAACCCTATGTACACACTGTTAGTTCCTGAGAGGTGCTTAAAATGCTCCTTCCTGGACTTACCCCCAACCAACCAAAAGATGAGTGTGGGCCTATAGCCTGAGTCTTTTCATGCACTTCCTAGGGGTTCTTTATGTGCACAGACAGTTGAGTGGCACTATGACATAGAAGAGTGCAGCCAGAGAGGAACATCTGGGTGGCTCAGTTAAGCTTCTGACTCTTGATTTTGACTCAGGTCACAATCTCATGATTTGTGACATCGAGCCCCACAGAGGGTTCCATGCTGACAGCATGCAGCAAGTTTGGGATTCTCTCTCCCTTCCTCCCTATCAAAACAAATAAACGTAAAAAGAAAGTGCCTCCAGAGATTACTGTAGGAAGATGCAAATTATGGCATAAAATATTATGAAATGCATAAAATAGCATTAGCTTAAATAACATTTGGTTCCTGCCTTAAGCCATGAAATTAAATGGGCCCATATTCATACCAAGATTTGTAAAATACTGCCAAATTTCCTCATCTTATCAGGTGTACTGTTTAATGATTTAGAATATAGGCTTTGGGATCAGAAAACCCAAGTTCAAATACTGACTCTTGCACTTGCTGAGAGGTCTTAATCAGATTCTCACTTTCTGTCTCAACATGGGACGAGACTACCATCCTCAAAGAGGATTAAATGGGGCAAAGAGTCTGATTTCGTTCTCTTGCATTCAAGTTTCATCTATGTTGTTGCATGAATTAATAGTTTATTTCTTTTTATCACTGAATAGCATTTCATTTTATGGATGTCCCACAGTTTATGTATCAGTTCCTCCATTGAAAGACATGTTAATGCTTCCAGTTTTTAGTGACTAGGAATAAAGCTGTTATCAACATTCACATACAGATACTAAGTAATAAACCTCAGGTAAATACCTAAGAGGGCAACCTCTGGGTAATATGGCATGTCTAGATTTCACTTAAAAACAAAAACAAAAACACTGGCAAATTGCATTCCCAAAGTAGCTGTACAATTTTGCATTTCTACCCAGCAGAGATCAAGTTTGTTGTTTTATATCCTTGTCAGCACTTGTTATTGTCAGCTTTCGTGTACGTTAGCCATTTTACCAACTGTACAGTGGTGGGGTCTCCTTGTGGTATCTATCTATTTTAGGGACTGTGCTGCTCATCTTTAAATTCAACCCAATTTTGCTACACAAAATTTTAATTAGAAAACTTCACTTTAAAACTAGGATCTCCAGGTATCGATTTGTAAAAATTTACACTGTAAATGTCAGATCATGTAAGGCTTTTTCCTTCAAATTAAAAAAAAAATAAAAAACCCAACTGTTTCTGCTTCCCAATATAAAAGTAGATAGCTATACCAGCAAACATTACTAGTAGCTCTACCAGCCAGAGATGATCACCAGTTTTTTTTATTATTATTATTTTAGAGAGTAAGAGAGAGTGTGATGGGGAGATGGGGCAAGGGCGAGGAAGAATCTTATGCAGGCTCCACACTCAGCACACAATCCCAACATGGGGCTTGATCCATCAACCCTGGGATCGTGACCTGAGCCGAAATCGAGTCGGACACTCAACCGACTGAGCCACCCAGGTGCCCTGATCACCGCCAGTTTCTTCTAATCGTGCATGCGTATGTACATGGACTCAGACTACAATACATCTGAAGACCCCAAGTTTAAAGCAGAAATGAATCGGATATGTTTGAGGAAAGGAAGAAAGCCAAGTCTGAAGGAAAGAGGACAGTAAGCAAGATGGCTCTAACAGGAGACTTAAAGGTCAGTTCATGTAGATCAGGGTTCTTCAACGTTGGGGTGTCTTGAAATTACCAGGAGGCCCGGTTAAAACACTGCGGCACACCACCTTCAGAGTTTTTGGTCCAGCAGATCTAGTGCAAGTCCTGAGAATCTGCATTTCTAACTCTTCCAGGTGCTGATATCGCTGATCCGGGGTCCCATCTTGAGAACCATCCTTGGACATGCTACACCATGATGAGGACTCTGATTTTTAATAAAAATTTTTTATGCTTATTTTTGAGAGAGAGTGAGAGCAGGGGAGGGGCAGAGAGAGAGGGAGACACAGAATCTGGAGCAAGCTCCAGGCTCTGCACTGTCAGCACAGAGCCCTATGTGGGGCTCGAACCCATGAGCTGTGAGATCATGACCTGATTCAAAGTCAGACACTTAACTGACCGAGACACCCAGGCTCCCCGAGGAGTCTGATTTTTGTTCCAAATAAATGAGAAGATACTCGAAGATTTTTAGGGCAGAATGATGTGATTTGTTTAGAATTTTAAATAGATCATAGTGGCTGAGGTGTGAAAGCTAGATCAGAGGGGACAACATGATAAATGGGAAAGTAGTAAGGAGACTATTAGCAGCAAGGAAGGATGGTGTCCTGAATTAGGGTAGAGGAGAAATTAAGATGTGGACGTATTCAGAATAAATTTAGGGAAAGCTGACAGAACTTGCAAATAGATGGAGCATTAAGGTGATGGAAGGAGAAACAAAGTATATGTCATGTCACGGACTTAAAAACTACCTCTATGGAAAACTTTATGGGGGTTGCTAATCATAAGTTCTATTTCAGAAATATTTAGTTCGAGATAACTGTTAAATGCAACTTAGAAATACTAAGTATGTGGATTGGATATACAAATCTGAAGCTCCGAGAAAGAAAAATTTTAACTTGGAAGTTATTGCCACATAAATGATATTTATAATCATGGAACCTACTCAGATCATTAGGGTAGTTCAATGGATCCTTAATGGATCCTTAAGGGTGATTTTGCACACCTCCCAGGGTGCAATGTCTGGACACATTTTTGACCATCTTGACTTAAGGCTGGGTGCAGTACTGGCATCTGACCAGAGGCCAGGGATGCTGCTAAATATAAAGTGTACAGAAAGGATTCTAACAACAAAGCACTTTCCTGCTCAAAATATCAATAGTGCTGAGGTTGAGAAACCCTTGTATGGAAAGAAAACCTGTCTTGTATGAAGAGGGCAAAGGAGCATGAGGCCTTTCTCAGATATACTAATAACTGGGAAGCATATCACTTCCATACCCAATTTAAAACCTGCTTAGGAGGGCACCTGCTGGGATGAGCACTGGGTGTTGTATGGAAACCAATTTGACAATAAATTTCATATATTGAAAAAAAATAACTCCAATAATACTTTTTTATTATTAAATAAATAAATAAATAAATAAATAATATCTAAAGAATTACCTTATAGCATTAGACTTAAAATGGCTGCTATTTGAGTGTGGAAAATAGTCATAAGGAAATAGGGTAAAATTAATAATAGTTTAAATGAAAAACCTGATTTATAAATCCATCGGATCATACGGAGTCTCCAAAGGTCTTCTATAAGATTATGCTACCTGTACATGTACCTTTGCTGAATGAGTTAAGCGCACAAATATGTAAGCACATGAATGAATGAATGGTACGGCCTAGCTCTTAGGTCTTAACAAATACACCTAACAAGGAAACAGAAGAGGAAACCTGGAATATGAATATAGATTCTCAATTTCTGGAGTGTGGGTACAGATTCACAAAATCCCTAGAAATGGGAAACTCTAATCAGGTAAAGGAGACACAAGAAGATACAGATTTGAAATGAATCAAAAGCCCAACTTTGGGGAAAAAAATTTTCAATATACCCAATGATCCTAGTATCCTTCAACATCCACCATCACATAAGCTGTCTGTCCATCATTACCAGAAATTTTCAGGTAAGATTTCTGAAGGCTTTAATCTCTGAAAAATACCTATGAGTTCAGTCTTCAGGTCTGGGTAAGAGAGATCCACATTAGAGAAGGTAACTTTATAGCCTACTCATTGTAGCACATGTACTTTATAAATGGGACTGCAGATAATCTTTCACACAGAGAGGTGTTAAGATCACAAATCCACCCTCATCTTAATGCACTGCCAGCAAGAGCTGAGTATAGTGGAAAGACCCTGGAATTGCGGATAAATATATTCTAGGTATGAAGTGAGTACAGGAAAAAAAAAAAATCTAGAGTTAAAAGATACGTGAAAAAGACCTACTCACAGGGAAAACACGAGAGATTGAGACAGAAATACCTTTAGATATTCTATAATTAGTCTAATCATAATGGACCTGAACAGATGGACTTTAAATATCAAGATGCTTCTTTCAACCCATAGACGGAAATGTTTAAATGACAATTACCTTTCACCCAAAAGAACAAGTTGCCCTGTGCCATAAACACCCAATGACCAATGCATGTGTAAGCAAAACGGGTCCCTGACTATGATCTTACATACAACCTTTATATACCCAAAGCCTATCACAGTATTTTCTATGCTATTGACAGTTGCCTTTAATAGATTAGAGCTATTAATCTGGGACAATGGAAAATTACAAGTAAGTTATTTTATTTAGGTTTTCAACAGTAAGTTCACACACTACATATTGGTCCACCTTAACTGTAAAGCACACAAAGCAACAATTGTGTGACCTCAAGCACACAGGACTGACCACAACTCACCCTTCCCAGTTCTTTATCTTCAAGGGCCAGGACCCCAGTGCTTTCCGTGAAGAGTTTTACTTTGACCACAGGCCGAGGATGGGTGGTGGTGAAATCACCTTGAGTTCCCCATCTGCAATTAAGGAACAAAGATTTTCTTTAAAATGCAGCATTAATTTTTTTTCCCCGACAGATGTATCTCCTTAGAAGGCCCATTAAGCAATGCAGAATCTTTTGTGCTCAATGAGATTTTTAGCTTTGCTTTTGTTTCTGACAGATGGCAGAGTCAAGGAGGAAAAATAACAGTAAGTTTTATAGCTTATCAGCTTATAATAATTCCAAAGCTGTTCCAAAAGTTAGCACATTAGAGTATATAACAGAGTGTGCAATAAGAATTTAGGTTAAGGTAAAGCATTATATACGGAGCTACTAAACTCTACTATTTTATTAATTCAAATACAAATTATAACCCAATTTTTACAGATGCCTGGAGGATATTGCTAAAAGTTTCTTTATATTAGAGGTAGTTTCACAGAAAACTATTTTTGGCATGCTAAAAACATTATCCCATAACTTCTTGGGAAGTCTTTACTAGATATTTTGTACTTTAAAAAGTGGAGGTAGGGGTGCCTGGGTGGCGCAGTCGGTTAAGCGTCTGACTTCAGCCAGGTCACGATCTCGCGGTCTGTGAGTTCGAGCCCTGCGTCGGGCTCTGGGCTGATGGCTCAGAGCCTGGAGCCTGTTTCCGATTCTGTGTCTCCCTCTCTCTCTGCCCCTCCCCCGTTCATGCTCTGTCTCTCTCTGTCCCAAAAAAATAAATAAACGTTAAAAAAAAAAAAGTGGAGGTAATTATCTCACATCTATTACTTTATGATTTTTAAAAGCTCCTGTCAAAAGGAAATAAATAAGCACTATAAAAATAGGAGTATTTTACAGTTAATTTCCCAATACACTCTCCTAGGAATGCAGTAAGTCTGTCGACATCTGGCTTTTCAAATCATCATAACAAAATAACATTTTTCTTGGCTTATCTTTTAATTAATAGCATCTCAGCTTTACCACACACCAGTTCATCCTAGTGTGCTTACAAACTCAACTGGCATACACCTGATATTAAAAAATCTTATCACTGTTTCTCATAACGCTAGGATCACAGGCACGAAATGCAGCACAGCATCAAGAAAATGCCATTGAGAAAAACACACTAAAGTGAGATTTAACACAATAAGGATTCCTGCTACAAAGAAATCACCATGTTAAAAATATTAATTTTCTCCTCTTATTTTAAAAAAATGAATTTACCATTTTCAAGGCATTATCTAAACTTTATTTTATAAACCATATTCAGAAAGTTTGGGAAATAAAAAAATGGAGGAAGTCTGATAAAAACTGAATAACTGATGTCTTCCTTCCCTACCACAACAGTGATAACACTGTAATATGTGTACAGTAAAGCAGAGGCCATTTCAGTGGCCGAAGAAACTAGTATGTAGCTATAATTTGTCCTCCTGAAATTAAAGTCGTATGTCAGAGGGAAAAGAGACATTCAGTTAGAATGGAAAAGCAGCTTAATTTTTATTTTAGACTTCTAGAAAGGGGTTAGCAAAGAATCTTTTTTGCCGTTTCATAGAATTAAGATGGTCTGAGATAAAGTAGAGCTAAATAAATAAAACTAAAAGTAAAAACAGATTCAGAACCAAAATAAGGGAGTAGAGAAGAATTCTCAATTTAGTGCGTAGGATCTTAAGACTTGAATAGTCAAGGCTATCCAGATGACAACTCTAGAGTAAATTCCCACGACATACTAGCCTTTACTTCGTGTCATGTGGTTCAATTTGGGAAACTAAACCCTTTGAGACATTTCCTTACAAGTGAAATCAAAGATCTGTAGTAACCATGTAGACACAGCCTAACAGTTTTACATAGAATCTGCTCATCTTTTAAACTAATTCTCTTCATAAAAATGCCTTTGTTATTTTCTTCCCTCTAATGTCAAAAGCCTTTGCAAGTGCTTACACTGTTTTCTATGATGGTATGTAACCCCCCATCTACTGCAATTCTCCAAAGCGAAAAGTACTGATGACCACATTAACCATCACTGGGAGACTGTGAATTTCATCTCTGACTCCCATCTCTCTGCCACTTTACATGAAGGAAAATGCACGCTCTCTTGGGCAGCACACATACCAAAACTGGAATGATACAGAGAAGAACAGCATGGCCCCTTTGCAAGGATGATACACCACAGGAAATGCACTGCCATTTCCACTGCTAGAGTAAGACAAACCACAATGCATATGTAAAGAACTGTGCTCACTCATGATCCCATGAACCTCCACAAAATTGCCTTGTACCTCAGATCCTTCATAAACAGAGATCTTCAACAACTCTTCATTGATGGGGTTCAGGACAGGCCACTCCAATATACGCCATGTTGGCATATTACCTTGAATTAAAGTTACTGAAGAAACAGGAGGTGCAACAAGGAAACTAAGACTCTTCCTTTGTCCCCCTGAAAGCAGGAAATAAATCTCCTACATGAAAGGTACCCTCCCCTACCCCCCAAACCGGAAGGCAGAAGACATCCTTATTACCAGAGACAGGAAATTTAGGGCCAAGGAAATTACATGAACAAACCTCATTACTTCTTTACTAACTTACTATCCCCAAAGCCCAAACTTCTTTTGACTTCAGTTCTTCACAAATTTATTGTTTGTCTAAGAGATCTAAAAGCTGCCTGCTTTGGTCACTTTGAGTTTCCTATTTCATATATGTACAAATTAAATTTGTTTTTCTATTTTTTTAATGTTACTTTATTTGACAGTGGGGGAGGGGCAAAGGAAGAGAGAGAGAGAAAGAGAGAGAGGAGGAGAGAGGGAGGGAAGGAAAGAGAGAGAGAGACAGACAGACAATAAATATCCCAAGCAGACTCCATGCCCAGCACAGAGTCTGACTTGGGGCTTGATCCCATGACCGTAAGATCAAAACCTGAGCCAAAACCACGAGTCAGACACTTAATTGGCCGAGTCACCCAGGCACCCCAGTTTTTGTTTTTCTTATGTCAATTATTAGACCAAAGAACCTACCAGAAAGGAAAAGTATCCCACCCCTATATCTTCAGTCTTTATTCAGTACACCTCTCTCATCTAATAAAAACAGTTTATTGTGTAAATTAGACATTAAGTATCTAAAGAGGAGATGCAGTTTAAAGAATAAAAAATCAGCATTCCCACTACCCCAGGTTACAATGGAGAATATACTGGTACATCAGGAAAGTCCTCTTTGTGCCCTGCCCTGATCACATCTTCCTCTCATCCCAACCCCACACCATAAGATTAGCTAGGATTCTGGGTTCTGTATTAGTAATTGTCTCGGCTTTCTTTTTAAAGGGAGGATCTTTAGCATTTTACCTCTAGAGGTGATCATTGCTCCAGGTGTCCTGTAATTGGTCTTTAATGGGTAAAGAAAATAATCTTCTTTTCCTAGTTCATTATATACCCACAAATAAATCGGAATATAGGTCTTTCATACACATATATCAGATATGGGATATACATCATGGTATATTACCTATGTCCTAGATTTTATATATATCCTCCTATGGATTTTTTTGAAGTTTATTTATTTTGGGAATGAGCAAGGGAGGGGCAGAGAGAGAGAGGAGGACAGAGGATCTGAAGCAGGTTCTATGCTGACAGCAGAGAGCGCAATGTGGGGCTCAAATTCACGAACTGTGAAATCATGACCTGAGCCAAAGTCAGAGGCTTAACTGACTGAGCCATCCGGGTAAAGAAATATATATATATATGTATGAAAGACCTATATTCCGATTTATTTGTGGGTATATAATGAACTAGGAAAAGAAGATTATTTTCTTTACCCATTAAATATCCGGGTAAAGATATATATATATATCATCTATATATATACACACACACTATATATCTATCATAAATCTAGACCACAGATCTTACCTATCTGTAATCCAGAAATGAATGTTCTATTAAACTTTTTCCTGTACCTCCTGAGATGGTAATTACAGTGGTTTATATGGATTTTTTTTTTTTTTTTTTGCTTTTCAGAGATAAACCTAATTTCCTATCTTAAAAAAAAACAACAACACAGATTTAGGATGCTGTAGTTTATGCTGTATAATTTTCATCAATGAAACCAGCCTGTAGATTTACATTCTTGTATTTTCCTGTTTTTCTTACACTAGTGTTACTGAAGCAGTTGAACACTGCCACATTTTTATTATCTGGAAGAGTTTGCAATAAATGAGAATTATCTGTTCTTGGAATTTATCCATTAAGATGTTTGGGTGCAGTGTTTCTTTTTGGTAATGAAGCATTTGATGCTGATTCTGTTTCTTCACAGGTTATAGTTATAAAACTATTCCAGTTTTCTATTTAAGCCACTTTGATATATTACTAGAAAAAGTTATTTCATCCACATGAAAGTATTTGCATGAGGGCACCTAAGTGGCTCAGTTACTTAAGCAGCCAACTTGATTTCGGCTCAGATCATGATCTCACAGTTGTGGGATCAAGCCCCAAGTCAGGGTCTGTGCTGGGCAGGGAATCTACTTGGGATTCTCTCTCTCTCTCTCTCTCTCTCTCTCTCACTGACCCTCCACCATGCATGCTCTAACCCCCCTTCTCAAAATAAATTTAAAATTCCTCTTATCTTTTGCATCTATGGCATCTGTAGTTAAGTATCTTTCCTCATTCCTCATCTTCTTTTTTTCCCCACTTTTAACTTTGACATAAGTTTGTCTTATTATTCTCTTCAAATTACTATTGCTGGACTTTGATGATCTCCTCCACTGCACGCTTGTTTTCTATTTCATTAAATTCCTCTTTTTTATTTTATCTTAACTTATCGGTGTTAAAAATGTAGAACTGTAGAATTAACTTGAATGCATGGCTCATTAATTTCAAGCCTTTATTTTGTTCTAAGCATTCAAGCTTAGCATTGTAAGCATTTCAGGCTATACATTTCCCTTAACCACCTTAAGTACAGCATCCCCCAAACTGACGTTATTTTTGTTATTATTTGGCTCTTTTCAGGTGTGTTCTAGAATTTGTAAATGCAGTTTTCCTTTTCCTAGATAAGCCCTATGCTTATTGCATTAGGTTAGCAAGGGATAATATAACTTACAGGATACTAATCTTCTGAAATAATTGAAACTAGCTTTTATATATTCCAAAATATGTAGGTAGGGGTGTGTGTGTTTAACTCTTCCATGAGTACTTGGAAATGCAAAGTATTTTCCACTGTGGGTACAATGTTGTATATGTGGACATTAGATCATGCTTGTTAACTGTGAAAATCTATTTTATCATTACTGATTTTTTGGTGTTCTTTATATAGCAAGGTAGAAGTATTATCCTCTCCCATCAACCTAGGGATTTTGACAATTTCCCTTTATCTTTTTGTCAACTTTTTGGTATCCTATTCGGTGATGTAAAAGATTTAATAGTAACCCTGGCCTTTTAATATGAAGTGTTTATCTTTTATAATTTGAAGGCCATGAATACTTTTCTACCATTATACTTGTGTAAAATTAGTGAACACTATGCCAGGAATGGTAATAAGTACAACACATGCTTAGAGAAGTCACATGAGGAACCTAATCAACACATGGCAAGTATAGATAGTAATTTATTAGAAAACAAAGAGCTAAGTTTTATAGGAAGCCACTAGTAATCCAGAACTTGGAACAATGCAGGATCTCCATTCTCAAAACCTATGCCAATGAGGGCAGGAAACAGGAATATCACAAGCCCTGGTAAAGCAATCTGCAAGAATGTTATCTACCTAACAAGGTCTGGGACCACCTGAGTCAAGGGCATGGAACATTATTGGTCAGCTCCTGTGAAATGAGAGAGCATTAAATAACATGCTTTCAGGGGGCGCCTGGGTGCGCAGTCGGTTAAGCGTCCGACTTCAGCCAGGTCACGATCTCGCGGTCCGGGAGTTCAAGCCCCGCGTCGGGCTCTGGGCTGATGACTCAGAGCCTGGAGCCTGTTTCCGATTCTGTGTCTCCCTCTCTCTCTGCCCCTCCCCCGTTCATGCTCTGTCTCTCTCTGTCCCAAAAATAAATAAACGTTGAAAAAAAAAAATTAAAAAAATAAATAAATAAATAAATAACATGCTTTCAGGCAGAGATAAGCAAAGGCACAAGGGGACTGGCGGATCCTAACTTCAACAGCCAGAGGACTAAGCTTTTATGATATTCAACAAAAATGTGCAAATATAAAGGGGTGCCTAAGTATACAGTAGCACTTAATAGCCCTCATAAATCCCAAATTCCAGAATACAAACAAACTAGCACCCCTTTGATAATTTTTTTAATGTTTATTTTTGAGAGAGAGACATAGCACGAGCGGGGTATGGGTAGAGGGAGCCAACCCAAAGCAGGCTCCAGGCTCCCAGCTGCCAGCAGAGAGGCTGACACGGGATTCAAACTCACCAACAGCGAGATCGTGACCTGAGCCAAAGTCAAATGCTCAACCGACTGAACCACCCAGGTGACCTGAGAATTTCTAAGAACTAACGTTAAAAGATATATACAGTTAGAAAATGCTTATGAATTCTACAATAAATGAATTAAAAACCAAAGTCCTCCTTCCTATACCCAACCCCCCAAAAGGGCAGGGGAAGGAAGGAAGATAATAGGTGAATATTTTCAACATTCACCAAGATGTTTCCTTGTTTTTTACTTAACTGGCATGTTTAAATACTTCCAGGAATTAATACCAGTTATTATCTTCCTACTATTTTCTCTGTATTCTGTGATAAAATAATACGTTTCCCTTGCTGTCAATTTGCTTTGACTCAAAATACACTGCCTTTTTCCACTTCTATGCATGTATTATTTATGAGGATTCAGACTTCCAGTGTAAATCTTCAAAAGAATAAAATATCTACAAAGCACCTGTACGGGGACAGCAGGACTTCCTGGCTAAGCAAACACAGGGCAGCTAACATACCAACTGAAGGAACTGATATTAATTATGTATTTGCTACTAAATTAAGTATCCTGGAAATTCACATGATGAGCCAAAATATATGTACATGTCTATTCATCTAGTAAAACTATTTCTAGGAATCTTCCCTAACAAAATAATCATGAGTACTGAAAAGACTAGCAGCAGAAACATATTCACTACAGCACCATGTATAACAGCAAAAGTAAGCATCTCAAATATCTAATATTTAAGGAAAATTATGTAAGTTAGTGGCACACAATGGAATATTTTGCGGCTACTTAAAATGATGGCTATGAAGGTGATATGGGGTGATATGAAGGTGATATGGTAATGTGGAAACGAAAACAATCTGGACCTCTTATTCTCTCAAAAACCATACCGAGTACTTCATATGTGCCAGACAATACTCTAGTGTCAACCAAAGTCTCCACTCTCTTGGAACTGATACTCTAATAGATCATAGATAACAAATAATTTGATTGTATACTGTAATATATACATAACATAGAACACCTCGCCCTGTGTTCTTAACAGCTGGATACTTCTCACGCGTCTTACAGCATCGAGAGAACTAGGTTTAAAATGGGACCTAAAAGGATTCTCAAAAAGTATTAGCGTATTTGTTTCAAAGTACGTTGAAAGTCATCAACACTGCAACAGTTATCAAAAATCATTCAAATCCCTTAATTCAAAATTCTTCTTGTGAACATATAATGCATACATGACGATAAAACTAAAAAGAAGACTCAATCCATGTTCCTTATCTATGACCAGCACTGATGAATAGGGTGTATGTAATTTGAAAAATTATTTCATCTATCCATGCCTCCATCCTTTTATCCATCCAGCTGTGGAGCTGGCATTGGGAAACGGTAGGCATTTAAAAAAAAAAAAATTAAGAAAACAGATCCTGTCCCTAGATGAGCTCAGACTGGTAGGGGAAAAAGACCTATAAACTCATAAATATAAATAATAAACCCAATCACACAGAATTGAACAAGCTTTCTAAACAGCACTTTTAAAAATTTCTTCTCAGATCAGGCACTTTCTCTTTATAGTCATCTAAATTTCTTTTATGACTTTCTTTTTTATTATCATTGTCCATTTATCTATTACATTAGGCTTTCTATCTAGGAGGCTTTCTTTTGATTTTAAAAAACTAACATAAAGAAAGGCATTTACTGTTTCTGATATATATGGCAAATTTGCCACAGCTGGTGATTTTCTATTTAACTCTTTCCAGGGTTTTTTTTTAAATGTATCCTTTTAAAATATTAGACAGTCAAGTTCTAGCAATGTGATTTATAGTACTGGATTTTGACATCCTAAAGAGTCTTTACTTAACCAAGGATGATATAAATATTAACCTTTATTTCTTCCACGTTTCCACTATTTAAACCTTCAAGTTGTCTAAAATTTAACAGTGATATTAAATGGTATTTTCCCTTAATTTCTCATCTATCCAATCTCACTTAGTTTAGAAATCAAATATACTTGTGGTATTATTATATCAACTGGGGTTTGATTTTGAACTTTGTCTTCAAGATAGACCTCCTGAGCTGGGCTATACTGTTTGAACTGTTGTGGCTTTATGAGATATTAGAATACCAGTTAGTACAAGAAGGAACTAGATATTTCCAACTTACTACATTTCTATTCAATAAAAAGAGTTCTCTCCATTTATTAAGATCTATTCTAATTTTTTTTGTAAAGTCTTAAATTTTTTCCTTCTTCCATGCAGGTAAGTCCTACACATTCTGTGTTAAAATTATTGCATAGTTTTTTAATTTTTCTTTTATGTTTATTTACTTTGTGAGAGGGAATGGGGGAGGAGCAAACAGAGAGGGAGTGAGAGAGAATCCCAGGCAGGCTCTGCAACTGCTGGCACAGAGCCTGATGTGGGGCTCGAGCCAACGAACCGTGAGCTCATGACATGAGCTGAAACCAAGCATCGGATACCTAACTGACTGAGCCACCCAGGGACCCCACTTTCATAGTATTTTATATTTTGGAATTCTAAGGAAACTGTGTCCTTTATGTTATCTGACAATTGCTGGTATACAAGAACGTTATGAACTCTTTTTATAAGTAACAGTTTTGCCTCACTTCCAATCCAGTGAAACCTTAAATGTTTTCATGACCAAATTACCATTAATCCTATTACAAAAACTGAGTTACTAAAATAATCGATTAACAATGACCTATAATTACAAAAACATCACTAATTTTCTAGCAGAAAACATGAAATCAGTATCTAACTAAAGGGGAAGAAGTTAAAGTCTTTTTTTTTTTTAAGTTTATTTATTTTTTATTTATTTTGAGAGACAGCACATGTGCATGCACAAGGTACAGGTAGAGAGAAGAGATAGAGAATCCTGAGCAGGCTCTGCTCGGTCACTGCAGAGCCTAATGCAGGGTTTGAAGCCATGATCTGTGAGATCATGACCTAGGCCGAAATCAACAGTCAGATTCTTAACTGACTGAACCACCCAGGCGCCCTGAAGTGAAAGTCTTTTAAAAATTATGCATAATCCTGGGGTGCCTGGGTGGCTCAGTTGGTTAAGCATCCAACTTCAGCTCAGGTTATGATCTCACACTCCATGAGTTCGAGCCCTGCGTCAGGCTCTGTGCTGACAGCTCAGAGCCTGGAGCCTGCTTCGGATTCTGTGTCTGCCTCTCTCTCTGCCCCTCCCCCGCTCATGCTGTCTCAGAAATAAAAACATTAAATTTTTTTTTAATTATGCATAATCCTTAAAATAACTGCAGCATGAAAAATATTAACAATCCAACTATAGATTTTAATTTTCATAACTTAGGCATTGTAAGATTAAAATGTCATGTTTATCCAAGATTACTTGTCTCAATCAAATTTAGGTTCATAACTTAAATATCCAAACATCAGATATTTGGTAGATATTGATTTAAACATTCACTTATGAAACAGAAAATCTTCCCAAGTTTTCTGCAATCAATTTCATATGGGTTTGAGGTCACTTTCTGTTGTCATGTAGGACATTTGCCCCCACAACTCCTACAGGATTGGATTCACCTAATAATAAACAGGATCACTTGGAGTTATTTTTAATATTCTTATTTGGTGACAACATAGATGAACACTCTTCACAAGTCTAAGAGCCACCAAGAGGGAATAGTGATGCTTGGGAATGGGATACAGGGAGTTGGTCAGAAAGCCCTAAACGTGTGTATCCTCAGGGCTGTCAGACGAAACCATCCGCAGCTGTTTGCCGTCCTGGGGTCAGGAGGCCAGGGAAACTTGCCTGGTTGACTCAGGGCACAGAGCTGTGTCCCTACTCATGCAGGGACATGCGGGTGAGCTTTAGTTTGCTTTACTTACATAAAAAAAGCTATATCTGCACCTCTGTGGGTATCTTTCTGTCAGTCAGTGTCCTGCTCACAATGACCACAGCAATACAGTCAAACTCTTCTGAAACAGATGTATATGTAAAACAGGTACATTAATAGGGCTTGTACAATATACAAAGTAAAGGCAGGACCTCACTATGATGAATATACCTGTTTTTAAGTGAAGAATTTAAAACTGAGGAGTTTAAAAAGAATCACTAAGAGCCTACTATATAAAGATTAAATAGAACACTGAAGGCATTTTAATAGTATTAAGCACTGAACAAATTCTTTTTTTTTTTAATTTTTTTAATGTTTATTTTTGAGACAGAGAGAGACAGAGCATGAGCAGGGGAGGGGCAGAGAGAGAGGGAGACACAGAATCTGAAACAGGCTCCAGGCTCTGAGCTATCAGCACAGAGCCTGACACGGGGCTGGAGTTCACGAACTGTGAGATCATGACCTGAGCCAAAGTCGGACGCTTAACCGACTGAGCCACCCAGGCGCCCCCTGAACAAATTCTTTTAAATACAGCATTTCTGATTATTAAGAGCAATTAAGACAGTTTCATGGAAAGCTCTAAGCAGAAGACACTTTTGGAAGGGCAGCTTTTGATATTTAAAAAGTTCAGCATTTCTACGTCATTTCCCAGGGCCCAAATGTATCAGTGTTATTACTGATGGACATAAGCCCAAGAAAAAGGGAAGAAGTGAAGGTAACTACATTTTCACAGAAATGTGGATGGCTGGTGTCATCCTTTTCCATTATCAAAGTATATGTAAGAGATGAAGGGACTTATCTGAAAACCCCAAGAGTGATTCCAAATGAGTTGCTGAAAATTCATGTCTGGACTTTAGCAAAAAGGCTGCAAATAAAGACACAGATTTGAGAATTCTTAACACAGAGGTGGATAGTAGAAACTCTAAGAATGAACAAAACCTATGAAGGGGTGTTCATTAAAAACTCCATGATGGTAGGAGTTGGTATCTTACAAATCCAGGCCTACATATGTTTCTATATCCGTGTATGTGTGTGCCTAAACACGTTTATTATCTTTCAATAAGTGGGATATTCAAATTGCTCTATAACTTGTGCTTTTATGTAACACTACATATTGAACATCTTCACCTATGAGTACATGGATTTTACACAATATTTTAAGACTCTAACACATTCCTCTTGTATAGTTGTACCATATTCACTCTTCTGACAGACTGTAGCATTCTTTCCAATTTCAACTATTCTAGAAATGTTGCAAAGACATCCTCATATATATTTAATTATTTTTACAGAAATACTGAAAAGAAGACCAAGGACAGACTTCTAAGACAGCCCAAGATTTTAAACTAATCTTAAATACAAAAGATTATACTAATTTAAAAAGTCGATTCATAAGAGATGTACCTATGTAAATAAAATTGAGCACAAAAGCCACATTATCCCAAAAGCCAAAATTTCAAAATAATTCAATGTAAAACAAAATCCAAGTTTGCTAGGATTTCAAAATTTCATTGTAAACATCCTTTCCCTTCAATTTTAATAATCTGTAGTAGAGATTAAATTTCTTACTTTAAAAATATATCGGGTATATTATTAAAAACATTTCCTATGCATTTAATTAAGTTGGGTGATCAATAGTGTTTATAAAAACTGTTTTACTTATTATCATTACTGTGGTTGACATACTTTAAATTTCAATTTCATATCAAATTTGAACCACACACAGGTTAGCAATACCTCCAAGGCAATATAGCTACGCCAACTAATGAAATCATGGCATGACCTTCTGGGTCAAGAAGATAACATTTACCATTACACTGGCATTTAAGACAAAATATTCTATCCTTTCAATAAAACCAAAGGAATTGTTCTGTACAGCTATACAAAGATAACCACCTCGATGAAATTAGCAACACAAATATAACATTGTTCTAAATAGTTTCATATAAAGATGTGTGAGGGGAGGGAAAAGATTAAAAAATATAAAATGGGGCACCTGGGTGGCTCTGTCAGTTAAGCATCTGACTTCAGCCCACCCAGGTCATGATCTCATCGCTGTGAGTTTGAGCCCCACATCATGCTCTGTGCTGACAGCTCAGAGCCTGGAGCCTGCTTCACATTCTGTGTATCTCTCTCTCTCTGCCCCTCCCTGGCTCGCGCTCTGTCTCTCTCTCTCCTTCAAAAATAAATAAACATTAAAAAAAAGGGAGGGGAGGGGAGGGGAGGGAAGAAAAAAACTTCAGAACCAGTACCAGGGCCCTTGCCCACAGCAGAGTACGGTCATGGAGAGACAGGGCTCCACAGTGCAGACCCCAGAGAACATTTCTGGGCTCAAAGACAAATTCCCACACACAAAGGGAGTCCGAGCAATCAACTTGCCTCTAATCTTATACTATGTCCCTCCTCAAACTGTGGAGGTGCAAATGAAGGCAATTCACATTAACACCCATAATGCCACAGCACGTAGGACCCAAATGTCATACGGACAGTGCACATCAAATGCTGTTGTTATTAGCAGCCATAGTAGACTATTCTAGTTTAACCGCACAAGCAAAATGATACCTACTTGAAGACCATGGATGGCCTGGAACATTAAAGTTTTAATCAACTTTATAAAACAGCAACACTAAAACCCAGGCACTAGAAGAAACTACAAAGAGAGAGACCTCCAGTGACAGCAAAACAGGACAAAAAAGAGAGAGAGGGGAAGAGAGAGAGGGTGGTAAGAAGGGCAGAGGGAGAAAAGAAGGGACGATTAACACAGGACCAACCTGGGATAAAGAGTTATAAACTGAGTTACTTTCAATCTTGATGTATTTTGCACATGATCTTTAATCTTTCTTTAAAAAAATATTTAGTCTAAAATGCTAACATGATGCAAATTTTAAGAGAAGGGCTAGAAAATACCCTTTAAAGTGACTAAGCTTTATCACTCAAAGCTTCTGGGATGATCTTTCAAAAACACTACATTAAAACTTTTCATTATGATGAAAAGACAATACAAAGTTCTCTTTTCAACACGGCAAAGAAGAAATCCTGCGATGAAGGCAGAAAAATATTTGGGGATAGCTTGGGTGGGTAATGATCACTGTTATAATGAGAAAAATCCCAGGGACTTCACCCTTCATTCTCTCTTAATGTGTCTGGAAATTTCCATTTCCCCTCAGAGAGACAGCTCCCATTTTGCTGCTCTAAAGATTGCTAAAGCCTCAAGAATAACAGAGTAAAATTATCCTCTAAAGTCCGTATTTCATTTATGAAGTATTCATGCCATTAAACCTCCATATCCAGAGTAATCATATTATACTTATACCATTTTCTTCTGGGAAAGTCTAGCAAGCATGTTAGCACAAAACCAGGTTTCAGAAAAAATAGAAGATATAATCCCTCACAAGCATTTTCCTTTCTCTTCCTCATAGCAGGGTAGTTCAAAGACATTAGCTTGAAGCATCTAATTTTAAATAGAACCATTTGTTATATCTTGCATTACAATTTTACTTGGTCAAGGCAGTACAAAAAAGTGTAACTTTTTATCAGAAACCAAGATTTTCAAGAACCTATGTATAGGAATACAAGCAAAATAACTGATCAGGTACATTAATTTAACTTTAATGCATAATGTGTTATACAACAAACCTCTAGAAAGATTTCAAAATAATAAAATGCAATGGTGTAGAAATGAGCACAACTCTACTGCACAAGCCAATAATTAATCACTACACATACTTATTAACGTATGTTCGCACTTGGGTTATACCCTTAACTTTGAAGTAACGTGAGAACATCAGCCTGGTTTGCTCCTGTGTTTTTTGTTTGTTTTTGACACAAAAATGTGAATGTGTTACATGAACTAGAAAAAAAGAAAACCTTTCAACTGTGAATCAGTGCATTATCCCTCAAAGATAAAATGCTATGGAAATGTAAAATACAAACTATTGTAATCATCATTAATCAATAGAGCAAATTGTTACTAGTAAACTGGAGTATCTGTTACTAGTCCTTGTTTTACCAGATCCATTCCAGTAATTCATCTCTAATTTGACAGAGCCTCAAAGGGGGCGGTGGGATGCTCTTGGAGGCCAGACATACGGGTGTGAAAATGCTCTGCTCTCTATTTTCTTAATTTGAACACCTTGGAATTGCCCAAGTCCTACAATGTCAGTGCTTCTATTCTTAAGGTTTCCATTTAAAAGCAAATGCTCCTGCAATGTTTCCAGCTTCTCCAAAGATAAAAGACTTCTTGGTCCTTAGAGCAGTAACATGGGGGCTTTAAAGAGAGAATACCAGACTGAAGTATCTACCCAGGTTTACTTCATTTCTCCTAGGAATGGTCCTCCTGGGGAGCTCCGTGCAGATAAAACTTTGTTTCTCTTTCCTAAATGACAGTTTCTTTGGGTGAAATAAAGACTTTTCAACTGCACAGGAGGAATCTGGGAGGAAAGAAGTTTCTGAATTATACAAATATCTGGAGATTTCCAGAGGGTAGAATTACTGAGGGGGTTGAGAAGATTGTAAAAGATTGTAAAAAGCATGAGGTGCTCAAAAAAGGCACTGTGCGGGGAGGAGACACAACCAGACAGTCCAGCCAGCAAAACAAGGGGACAGCTGAAACCAGCCCCTGGAGCATCAGGGGAGCACACAGTACAGAGGTGACCATGTTACGAGCAGCCTCAGGAGAAATCTGCTCAAGTAATCCCCACAAACTAAGTAATCACTGGGGCATTTGCTGCTCCTGGTTCCTAGGAGACCTATCCCCATATTATTCAGAAAACGAAATCCCCACTTGCAGATTTCTGATGGCCAGTGACTAATTTTGAGATAACCTTGGGACATAAATACAACACAGACATGCTTTTAAAGCTTAAAGACATTTACAGTGATATTTTGAGGAAAAAAATCTTGGTACTCATGAGGTAACAGAAGCCCTGTTAGGGTTAAGGAAACTTGAAATAACAGCATTTACTGTAATTCTTGTCCTCACTTCCTCACTCGTGTAATCTCTGAAATGATATGTAATAAGTACTCTGTATGTGCCCGTCATGCGGATGAATGTGAAAAATACAAAGATGAAGGAAAACAGATTCCAGCCCCTAAGGACTTGTACTTGGAGGAAACTGAGAAGCAGGAAATGTAATAAATATGAAAGCGCTGCGGAAAGCTGAAGAGTGACCTTCATTTTAATACTGGCGACTACCTGCATTACTTTTCTACCTTCATGATTTGTCTTAGCAACTACAGCTACATCTCTCACTGCAGCCACCATTACGGCCCAGGAAATAACCGGCATACATCACATGCTCAGGAGAGGAGACTGTGTACAGAGAGCATGGACTTTGGAATCTAAGAGGACTGGATTTGAATACTGGTTGCTCTGCCTGATATCAGAGTTAATTTAGGTATGCTATGGAATATTTTTTAAGGATCCATTCTCTTATCTAGAAAATAGGAATAGTAATAAGTCCCACCTGACGTAAGTATTCAGAAGAGTGAAATTAATAAGAAAATATCAGAATGCTTGGAAAATTAGAAGGCATAAAAAAATAAATGCTTCTTGTCTTTTCACTTGTGCACCCCATTTTCCTGATGTCAGGGCAGGGGTCCAGTGAGCAATTCCTGATTGCTTTCCCATTCCATCTTCTCTAAAGGGGAAGAAGCCCTCTGAGTGATCCTACAGTCTCTTTTCTGTGGAAAGCAGCAGCAAATATCAAGTACGGTAGAAGACATGTCCTGAAACACACCAGGTTTTAGTTGTATTACTGGGAATACAGCTTGTGTTGATAGCGGACTTTTAGGAATTCCCTCACTCTTAAACTAGCTCCAGCAAACATGGCAAGTACATGTTTTGGCTTTAATGTAGTCTTTAATCAGCTCATGTAAGGCACTGCTATTTTCACATTGTCATGGTACTCCAATCTTAAGGTAGGAAGAAGCATTTTGGAAAATGACGTGTCAAATATATTTGGAATTCCTAAAATATTTAATAACATCTTCACAGGTCTTTTTTGGAAGAAATTCTGAAACCCAAGAATTAAAAATTCCACTCCTTAATAGTATTTTGTAGTGGTACAAAGCTGGTGCTGATCTTGGTCAGTCTAAGAACTTCGTAGCTCAGGTGGGGCTTTAGTCGGTCTGTGGGTGGAAAGTCTAGAGGTGAATTTAAGCTCTTTTAAGACTTAAATTCATCAGGACACCTGGATGACTCAGTCCACTAAGCGTCTGAGTCTTGATTTCGGCTCAGGTCATGACCTCAAAGGTTCATAGGTTTCAGCCCTGCATCGGATTCCACACTGGCAATGTGAAGCCTGCTTGGGATTCCCTCCCACTACCGTCTGCCCCTTCCCACACATGTCCAAAATAAATAAATTAAGAAAAAAAAAAAGATTCAAGACTACCTGGCAGGTCTCTTCTCCCCCTTTTGGTTTGGTACTCACAGAGGGAGACGCTTGAGTTTTCTTATTTTTGTTTTTTTGTTTTTTCCTTTCCTAACTATGTCCTTGAGCTACCATGGTTACCAACAGTCTTATTTTTAGAAGGTGGAGATAATAAAAAAAAAATGCAAAGAATGGCTACATAGATGAGCTAAAATGATCAGAGTCGAGAAACAGGCCTAATCAAATAGGAGGGATGTGGTGTTACACACAGAGCACTACACAGCATGGAAAGAACAGATAATAACACAGACTGAGCATAATCCCAAAACATCAGCTAAGAATGGATAAATCAGAAAATGATAATCCAGGATAAAGAACACAGGTGAAGATGGTAAAGGTTACCAGAGAAGCAAGCTTTGATCTAGCCACAGCACTGGAGTAACTGATCATGAACCATTAACTAGCCTTCTGCTATGATGACAGGAAAAAACAAAACACAAAAACAACAACAAAAAACTGTTGTTTTACACATGAGCTATTTTTACAAATGGTTCTTTCCCACCAAAGTCCAGAGTATGAAACTAATTCCCTTTTCTCTAGAAAGATTCAGCAGTTCTGAGAAGCACTAAGAAGGTCAATGTTTAGAAATGAAAACAAAACCTCTTAAGTATACTCAGGTTTCTACCATAGAAGATGGGAGAAGACAAGGTAAAATTAACATTCTTAACCATAGCTCCCAACGCTGAGCATACCTGGTTATTCCTCAGCCTCATCTGAACCATTCTAACCCGCATTTGTGCCCATCCAGAAGGCTCTTGCCATAGGGCAGGACACTTGCCTGTTCCTTCAGGAGTAGTGCTGCTTCCTCATTGCTCCATTCCATTGTCTGGTAACTACTATGTGTCTTTCTGTTGAAAGACCAAGGGTTGCTTGCTCAGAAAGACTCCTTAACCATCGCCACCTGCTCCACTGTGCAGTCCTCCAAATAAGTTCCATTGTGTCATATTTGCATAGGGTTATATTCCTTTCCTTCAAAGCACTTACTCAGTTTGTAATTATATGATCCTAGGTGCTGAGCTGTTAATGCCTAGCTCCCCTGCTTTAGACAACAAATGCCATTTGCTACAGCCACGTCTGATTTTAGTCATCATTTCAACCCCAGTACCTGTGCAGCACTTAGCACAGAGCAGAGCTCAAAATTATTTGTTGATTTAATAAAGGACACTATATACTTTATTCTGGACAATCCTCAAAGGACTATGAGGAGAGCCACAGTATTTGGATGACCAAGTTTTCTTTCTTTTTTTTTATGTTGCGCGCGCGCACGAGAGAGAGAGAGAGAGAGAGAAAGTGGGAGAGAGACAGAGAGAGACAGAGAGACAGAGAGAGAGAGAGAGAGGGAGGGAGGGAGGGAGGGAGAGAGAGAATCCCAAGTATGCTCTGCACTGTCAGCTTGGAGCCCGATGTGTGGTTCGAACTCACAAACCTTAAGATCATGACTTGAACCAAAGTTGGCCATTTAACCAAATGAGCCACCCAGGTGCCCCTGGATTCAGGAATGGGGTTTCCTGAATCACTGCCACACTGGACAACTAAACAACACGCATGTACAACAGCTCTAGATCAGACTGTCAATGATACAAAAATATGAAAAATTTTCATATTTACGCAGGAACAGTTTTTCTGGACAATGCAACCGACTCAAGATGGCGGAGTGGGATAATCACCTGAATCTGAAAGCCACTTCGGTATTTTAAAATACGACGTGTGTAAAATAATATGGTCATTTTAGCCTATTTATAGTGGTGAAGATTCTAAAACAAGTGAGTATCTACATATTAGAACTGTCAGAGGTAATAAACACATGGACACACGTTAAGTGTGTTTACCTGAGACTACTACTGTTCATCTCTTACCCAATCTCTGAATCAGCAAATGGTGAAAAGGAGGAACTTTCTTTAGGCAAAAGTTGTTAATGAGTAACAGGTGTGTCTTAAGCTTTGCAGTGACTGAATTAAATCATTTTGTTGTATTTTTTCACTTGTCTGTTGGGATATACTTTCATTTATCCTACCATCATTGCACCTGTGTCCTGCTTAAGTAGAGAATTACAACAGAATACTTTGCAAGAAGTAACTGTTACATGACTACTTGAGTAGTAACCATAATTTTCTCTAGGAGGTAAATCTCCAATAGATCTTTTTATTCACCAAAGTCTTCCCTGACATAAAAAACTGAAAAACTGAGGCAAAGACTATTTGTACACATTGTTAAACTAAATACTTCAGTTGAGAAAGGTAGTTTACTTCCAATTTCCATTCTAATACCTCACAAACATTAAGTTCACCAAATATGTCTGATATGTTTGAACTTAAGAAGAATCACAGCATTTAACTGTGAACTTGTATTCCAATTTAATTAGGGAAGATACATTTGTCACGTTTTTCAATGGAAGCATACAGAACTTGTGGCAAAGCCAGACTTCACATCTTAACATTTGTTTTTAGAAGAGAATAATATAGTTTAGAAGACAAATTATCTGGGCCCTTGACCTCCAAAATCATGTGCTTACAAAATAGAGTTTAGATATTTAATTATTTTGCGATTACAACTTTCTTAATTACCTATAATGCATACATTTTTAGCTGTCACTTGTTAATCCTTACTTCCATATGCCAAAGAAGTAAGCAATGTGGGTGGAAAGTTTCTAAGTGAAAACAAGCACCGTTGTGTATTTGGCTAAATAAAATTTTTCTACCTTTGTTACAAAGATGTGTTTTTGAAAAATACCTTCATACGTAAAAAATTAGAGTATCATGATAACTTTAAGAAATGTTAAAATTCCAGCTCAAATTGAAGGGGTGTTTCCCCTAGATAATGCATGTGATTTATAGAGATTTTAATATATAGTGTTTTTGTCACCGTACCAATGTTCCAGATATGTGAGATGAGATGTTGATGTTACATTATTTGCAATTTGTGAAGGGATATGTGGGACACAGAGAGTGATCTGTACGATGTCACTTAGCAGGCTGTGTTTAACTGTGCAGTGGGTGGACATTAGGGTAACAATTGCTCTCAGCTGCTATTAAGTCCAGACTCACTTTTAACTTTTTTCTGCATGAACACTAGAAGACAAGTCAGTGTGTACCTAGTTTTATATGCATATCTAATTTTTGTTAATCAGTATTTCCCCTATATATGAATGTCATCAACGCTTAATAGATTCAAGAGAATACTATTGCCAGTTATTAAAGGTCAAATACTCCATCAAATAGAGGTCAGTCGCAGAGCCAGATGCTGAGGGTGCAATGCTGAATACGACCTGGGCTCTGCCTTCGGGAGGCGGACAGCTTTTGAGCAGCAGCAAATAGAGGCAACTATATTTGGGGGACAGAGCATACACACTGTTCAGGAAGCCTGTTGAGGAAAGTGAGGGCAGGGGGTTCAGGACGTCTACACAGAGGAGAGCCCCCCAAACCTACCTGAGGGTAGGCAGCTAGGTACAAATGAAAGGCAGGCAGTCCACATACAAGGAGAGATAGTGGTTCTCCCCAGAAATGGTTCCTCCTCCTGCTCAGGACATTTAAATACGTGTATGGGCAGAGGCTATGAAAGCTAAATTACCTATAATGCAGTTCCACTGATGAAAACCGCTCCCACAAAATGCAACCAAATGCCTGGAAACACTGTGACCAGCAAAAAGAGGTAGGGTGGAGAAGTAAGTGGAAGTCAGGTAAACGTAGAGTCTTTCATGCCAGACTTCTTCACGAAGGCAAAGGGAAGTCACTAAAAAATGTCAAGGGGAATGACATAATCTCACCTGTGTTTTAGCAACTGGACTGCAGTGGGGGCAACAAGGAAGGCCGGGAGACCAAATACAGGCTCCTGAAATCAAGTTAGCAAAGGCTGAACCCATGTGCTGACAATGAAGACGTGGAAAGGGAAACAGTTTCGTTGGGCATGGAGGAGGCATACCAGACAGGACTTTAGATGTGGGGACTGGAAAGAGGAAGAAGCGTGGAACACCCAAGCTTCTGGCTTAGGCGCCTCTGTAGATGGAGTGACCACACACTGAGACGGTAAACAGAAAGAAGGAGTGTTAAAAGTAAAAATAAGTGTTTCTGTTTTGAATGTGAATTTCAGGGTCTGTAAGATACCCAAATGAAGATCTCCAGACAGAAGGATACGCCATCCAGAACCAATCGGGTGAACTAAAAAGTGGATTCTGTGCTTTGCAGAATTGCTTTCAGCAACAGCCTTCTGAATCCGAAAGCAATTTTTCTTTGTATTCTATCACAAGGGTGGGCCCGCCGTGAAAGTTTCTTTCAGAAGAAACAACACCACACACAATATGAATTACTCACATATTAACGTAATGCAGAATAAATTGTTATCTGTCTCCTATCTAATAAAAGAGAGTGATTATATTCCACTGGGAAGCTCTTGCTCATCCACACCATATGGATAAATATTTCTACATCAGATGAATTATCCTCCTTGTAATATATCTTAATTTACATAAGTGGTGCTATAAAACTGAAAAATTTTGATCAATTTATAAGAATAGGACATTTGAGTAGTACATCTTTGGATTGGTTTTAAGAAAAAATGATTGTAAAATGGATGTACACTTTGCGTCCAGGCCATCACAGCTACATGATGGCAAGAAAGCAAACAACAGAAAATAGCTAAGTAAAGGAATTAGCCTCTTTGTGAACAGAAAGAGCAGCCCCATGGAGTCAAAGCAACAAAGCCAAGCTCAGCTTGGTGTAAACAAGCTTTGTCTTTTTAAAGATCCCACCAACTGAGGGAAAACAGCCAAAGGTCACTGGCGAGGTTGGGGACCTTCTCTGAAAAACTAAGCCATGAAACATTCAGATAGGCCCAAGAAAATATTAATGATGAAATTTTCATGTAATCAACCAATCTGTCTGATTATGGGAGAAACAGGGTCCATCTGTCAGTAAGTCTCATCACAAAAGTGACTAATCGCATTAAGTCCACAAACCTGTTCTGAGCCTTCCAGAAATAGTTGTGCAATTTTAATGAGTTTGCCACAGAATTCAAGTCCCTGAGTCTAAGCCATTTATAACTCTAGTCCCATTATAAGTAGGATGTGTGCTTAAGGGAGGAGCTCCGCATAAATATGTAAATCCACCAAAATCTAGCTATGGCATGAATTTGTTTGGAGCTGAATTAAAAAAAAAAAAAATGTATATCTGTTTTGGTCCTACATACCCCGGGTCCCGTTTACTAAAAGAACAGGCCTCCTTCTTAGCAGATAGTTCCACAGCCTTCTCTGGGAACCCAGCATTGTAGAGCAAACAGGAGAATGGGGTGACCTGAAACACTGGCCCCTATGTAAAATAAGTAATCAGATGCAAACATTTCCAATTTTTAAAGGGAAGCTACAGGAAAAGTTGTCTAGTGTTGACATGAATGTTGACCTTCAGCTACTGATTTTATTTTAAGAAAAACACAAGATGCTACTTTAGGAACACAGTTTTTAAATGTGGAACATGATAGGTTAAGTTTTTATATCCCGAAGATTATATTTGTTATACATTAATTCATGTTTTTCCTAGACATTTACCCTATTTAAATGTGAAGCAATACAGGGTATGAAAATAAGAAAAATGCAGAAGACTTTGTCTCTACCTCTTGGCAGAGCTATGTAAAATTTGTGTTTTTTTCACATGCAAATATTAAAATTTTTAAAGATTCTTATGAGAATTTGCCAAATTCAATATGATCCAAATGTTGCCATCTGCCAGCAAAGCTATATTATGGCAAAAAGAGGAAAATTAAACATGAGAACACAGCGAAAAGCTCAAAAACTTTGCTCCAGGTAAAATTTTGCTATTTTATAAAAGCCAAAAGATATCAAATCTTTGCCAACCAAATCCATCTTGCATTTTATATAATAAGGAAATCTGAGCCAAGGTAACAAAAGCATTACTTGTCTAAAAATTGACTAATGATTCACTTTTATTTCTTTTGCCAAATTTACCATCACTATGGCTTCTTTGGTGGTCTCTTAAGTCAATGAAATCTTTTCTGAGAAAAAAGAAATTTAAAAATAGGCTTGTCTCCCAAACTTTCAAAACTCTCTTTAAATAATGTGATGTCATTACCTGTCCAGCAGTATTTCTAGAGCCTACAGGTTTAATGGAAGCTATGGAAGATGTAGAAGTGTAAAAAATTAAAACTCACCAATATGCCCCCCCCCACCATTAAGTTTACAGAAGACATATTCTTTTCTTAAAACAAAACTTAAGAAAAAACAAAGTCATATATTCCAGTAATAGGGTTCCTATATTTAAAAAGTTCTTCAAATTTCATAGAGTAGGAACAACTACCATGAATAATGAGTCTTACTCTGCCAAAGTTCCCTGATAATTGTCAGTATGTTAGACGATGTATTTAATGTGTCCCCCCCTTCCTTCTAAACAAGCTTCAAAATTGTGATTTTTAAAAAAAATTATATAAATTTAAAAATAACTTATTATTCTTCATAAATTAGTAATGAAAAAAAATCTTAAAATAGGAAAGTCACCGTCTTGATACATTAATAAAAGTGCTTTGGTAGGGGAAGAAAAGGTCACTTCCATGGTTGGAGCAGAAATTTCCTCAACTAAATTGTGCAACCTATGGATAGACTATGTGGGATACAGAGAAGACTCAAAATCAGAAGCAAAAGAGGAGACATTACAACTGATGACACATAAATAAAATCATGTAAAAGACTACTACAAACAATTAATGCCAACAAACTGAACAGCCTAGAGGAAATGTGTAAGTTCTTAGAAACATACAATACTGATTCATGAAGAAATAAAATATCTGTTCACACCTATAATAAGGAGATTGAATGAGTAATAAAAAACCTGCCAACAAAGAAAAGCCCAGATCAGATGGCTTCACCGGTAAATTACACCACAATTTAAAAAAAGAATTACCAATCACTTCTCAAACTCTTCCAAAAAACTGAAGAGAACATTGTCAAATTCATTTTAAAAAGCTAGCATTATCCAGATACCAAAGCCAGACAAAGACCATTAAGAAAAACTGCAGGCCAGTATCTTTGACATATATAGATACAAAAGTCCTCCACAAAATACTGGCAAAATATAACCAACAAGGCCATTAAAAGGATCATACACCATGACCTAGTGAGTTTATTCCTGGGATGCAAAAAAAAAATGGTTCAGCATCTACAAATTAATGGGACACACCATAGTGAGAGAAGAATAAAAACCATATAATCATAACCACTGATGCAGAAAAAAGCATTTGACAAAATTCAACACCCTTCATGATAAAAATATCTGAAAAAATTAGGTATAAAAGGAATTTAACTCAGTATAATATAGGCCATATACAATAAGTCCACAGCTAACATCATACGCCATGGTGAAAACCAGAAAACCCTTCTTCTAAGATCAGAAACAAGGCAAGGGTACTCCACTCTTAGCATTTTATTCAATATAGTACTGGAAGTCCTAGGCAGAGCAATTAATAAAAAAAAAAATACAGAATTTCAAAAGCATACAAATTGGAACAGAAGAAATAAAATCATCTGTTTGCAGCTATTACTTTGTATGTAGAAAACACTAAAGATTCTACAACACAACTGTTAAAACTGCAAAACAAATTTAATAAATTTTCAGGATACGGGACACCTGGGTGGCTCAGTTGGTTAAGCATCCAACTTAGGCTCAGGTCATGATCTCATGGTTTGTGGGTTCAACCCCACCCCCCCATCAGGCTCTGGGCTGGAGCCTGCTTCGGATTCCGTGTCTCTCTCTTTCTCTGCCCCTTCCCCATTTGTACTCTGTCTCTCTCTCAAAAATAAATAACATTTAAAAAAATTTTTTAAATAAAAATAAATTTGCAGGATACAAAATCAATGTACAAAAATCAATTGCACTCCTATACACTAACAATGAGTAATCCACAGAAGAAATTAGGAAAACAATCCCATTTACAGTGGCATCAAAAAGAATATTTAGGAATAAACTAAGATGGTAACCTCTAGAATGAAAATTATATGAAATTGATGAAAGAACTTAATAAGTAAATAAATGGAAAGATACCCCATGTTCAATGGATTGGAAGATTTAATATTATTCAACTGTTCATACTACCCAAAGTGATGTATAAACTGAATATAATCCCTATCAAAATTCCACAGCATTTATAAAAAATAAAAAAAATCCTAAAAATCAAATGGAATCACTACATACCTTGAATATTCAAAGCAATTTTTTAATGAAATTTATTGTCAGATTGGTTTCCATATAACACCCAGTGCTCATCCCAAAAGATGCCCTCTTCAATGCCCATCACCTACCCTCCCCTCCCTCCCACACCCCATCAACCCTCAGTTTGTTCTCAGTTTGTTGTTTTTTTTTTAATTTTTTTTTTTTAACGTTTATTCATTTTAGACACAGAGAGAGACAGAGCATGAATGGGGGAAGGTCAGAGAGAGAGGGAGACACAGAAACTGAAACAGGCTCCAGGCTCTGAGCTTTCAGCACAGAGCCCGATGCGGGGCTCGAACTCATGGACTGCGAGATCATGACCTGAGCCGAAGTCGGTCGCCCAACCCACTGAGCCACCCAGGCGTCCCTGTTCTCAGTTTTTAAGAGTCTCTTATGTCAAAGCAATCTTAAGAAAGAAAAAGTTTAGGTATCACATTTCTTGATTTCAAATTACAAAGCTAAAGTAATTACATCAATAGGATACTGGCCTAAAAACATAGAGATCAATGAAACAGAACAGGGAGCCTGGACATACCGACACATCTACAATCAAATAATCTTTCACAAGAGTCCCAAGAACACACAATGGGAAAAAAAAGGTAATCTCTTTAACAAATAGGGCTGGGAAAACAGAACAGCTGCATGTAAAACAATCAAATTAGATCCTTACCTTACACCATATACAAAAATCAACTCAAAATAAATTAATGATTTAAATGTAAGATCTGAATCCTTAAAACTTCTAGAAGAAAACAGTAACATTTCGGGACATTGGTCTAAGTAATGATTTCTTGGATATGATGCTAAAAAAGCACAAGCCACAAAGCAAAAATAGCAAAGTGAAAGTATATCAGACAAAGCTCTGTACAGCCAAGGAAACAATCAACACAGTGAAAAAGCAACCTATGAAATGGGAGAAAATATTTGCCAGCCTTATATCCGATATTAATAATTTTGGTTAATATCCAAAGCATACAGAGAGAACAACTCAATAGCAAACACAAAAAAAAGCCAATTAGAAAATGGGAAAAGGACTTAAACAGACATATCTCTAAGCAAGATCCACAAATGACCAAAGGTACATGAAAAGTAATAATCAGGGAAATTAGTAATAATCAGGGAAACGCGAGGCAAAACTGCAGTGAGAGATCACGCACAGCTGTTAGGATGGCTATTAATCTAAAAAACGGGGAAGTGCTGGTGAGGATATGGAGAAACGGAAACCCTCAAAGCGCCATTGGTGGAAATACAAAATGGTACATTCAGTATGGACAACAGTATGGAGGTTCATCAAAAACTTAAAAAAAAAAATAGAATACCATACCATCCTACTTCTGGGTATATACCTAACAGAATTTTAAATCAGGATCTCAAAGAGACACCAGTACTCCCATGCTTGTTGCATCATTATTCCCCATAGTTAAGCTATGGAACAACCTCAATGCGTTATCAATGGATGAATGGATAAAGAAGATGTGGAAAATTATTCCACCTGGAAAAAAGAATGAAATCGTGCCATATGTGACAACAGGGATGAACCTCAAGGGCATTATACTAGGTAAAACTAGACAGTCACAAAAGGACAAAAAAAAAAAAAAAAAAAGCATGATTCCACTTACAGGAGCTATCGAAAATAGTCAAACTCCTGGAATCAGCAGTAAGGTGGTTGCCAGGGACTGCGGGGGAAGGGGACTTGAGGAGGTGCTGTTCAAGAAGTAAAAGGTTTCAGTTCTAGGAGATGAACAAAGTCTAGAGATCTAGTGAAAAACATTTTGCCCACAGTAAACAATACTATATTTTACACTTAAAAATTTAAGAAAGGAGATCCTATGTTGTGTCCTTACGACAATAACAAATTTCACCTGCAAATAATGTCCATTGTCATCCTATTACAACTACCGCAATTGTATTTCATAGTCACTTAACTGAAAAATTATTTATATAGTAATGCATATATACATAAATGTACACAATATAGATACTACTCCAAAATGAGTATTTTTGTCTAGGAAGGCATATATATAAGGATTCATCAGAATGAATATAAAAGTTTAAATACATTATAATATGTTGTATTAACATTTCACTGTATTTAAAAGTAAAAAAAAAAAAGTGCTTTAATAAAGAAAAGACCACGCTGAGATCAATCCAGGTGCAAACCTTCCCCCAGTTCAAGTGGTCTTGGAGCAGTCCTCAGATTTCCTGGACAGAGGAAAGCCAAAGGAAGCACCGTGCTCTCACGTGCAGAGGCCTCGCGGAGCATGGCACTCCTGACTCCTACTTACCTTGCATCTCAGTCACCGAGGCCCTTTAAACACTCTAACTTACAGAAACAACCTCCTGTATTCCCTTCTTACCCTGAGGGCCCACAAAGGATTCCAAGATATTTTTACAAACTGTTTCAGATTTCCCTATAGCTGATACAATCCCAGTTAATAAAGGGTTGCATTGAATTTAGGATTATGCTTTCTTTGGCTGATCCACACATCAATTGTAGTGGGAGCCTCCAGCTGCATTTCAATTCCACAGCTGCAATACAAGTCACAGTTGAGTGCCCCGCACATAATGTATTAACACGGTGCCAACATGGAAGACATGGCTACAAAGTTACTGTCAACAGTTGCAGAATGCTCTGATGCACAGTGCTAGCAATCCTTTGACAGCTGCATTTTACCAGAGAAGATATAAATCTTCAATGACATCAACTGAGAAACAAAACCAGTGCTGATAGTAAATATCTGACAACCAAAGAATGCGGTCCCTTCGTAACTGACACCAGACCATTATTCATATTGAAAACTGCCTACATTTGATTGAAAGTAACTCTCAAATCTTGAAAAGATGGTTATGGGGTTCTTACCAAATAAATATTACATGACAATAAAAAACACCAACCGAAAATCTCAGGCAGGACGGACTCCGGAGACACAAGCAAATTTCACTTCATCAAATAAATTTCTTTCATATTGTCAGAAGCACTCAATCCTTCATCAAGTGTGAGCCCCCTCCTGCTAATTCTCTGGACTTTCAAACAGGATGCTAAGAGAGCACATACACATGTTTTAAAGAAAGAAACATCAACAACTCCAGTGACAAGCACATGAAACAAAGGGTCAAAGAAAAAAATAGTACATGGGGAGAGGTAAAAGCAGAAGAACATGACTGAGTGTTCCCACCTGCATTATCTCAATTCACAATCCTTGATACAAGCATATTACCCCCATTTCACCAATCAGGACACACACTGAAAGAGATTTAACTAGCCATGATAACATGGCTCATCTGTGACAAATCTGGAGATTTATATTCTGGTCTCATTCTTTTCCTTAAAGCCATGTTGCCCTGATAAACGTCCACTATAATCACTGTGAAATTAACATTTTAAAAGTCTCGAAATCTGATTTAAAAACTCTACTTCCTGTTTAAAATATTTATTTTTGAGAGAGGGAGACAGCGTGTGAGAGGGGGAGAGGTAGAGAGAGAAGGGAACAAGATGCAAAGTAGGTTCTGCACTGACAGCAGTAAGCCTGACACGGGGCCCGAATCGACGAACCGTGAAATCATGACCTGAACTAAAGTCGGACGCTCAACTGACCGAGCCACCCAGGCACCCCTAAAATGTCTATCTCCTTAACTCTTACTTCCAATATAGGCCTTTCTATTTTTAATTATTATAATTCCCAGTCATTTCTGAAAATATGAACTTATTTACCACTTCACATTAAATATTCAATTAGGTTTCCTAAAATGTCTTCTCTACTTACTGATATCACCATTCTTTTTTTTTTTTTAAGTTTATTTTCAGACAGAGAAAAAGAGAGAGAGTGACTATGAGTGGGGGAGCGGCAGAGAGAGAGGGACAGAGAGAATCCCAAACAGGCTCTGCACAGTCAGTGCAAAGCCAGATGTGGGGCTCGATCATCATTCTTCTTCATCCACTGATTGTTCTAAGGGTCCTGGCAAATCGTTTGCAGGTGCTCCTCCTCCCCCCAGCTCCTCACAGCAGTCTTCGAAGTAGTGTCCCAAGGGAAGAGTAGTCCTATGTTGTACCACTAGACAGCGCTCTGGTCTGGGTGAAGATCTGTACCAGCAGCAGTGCGGGTGGGCCCCAGGGGTATCTCCTAGACCACCAAGCAGAATTCTCGATATAAGGACAGCAGAGACTAAGAACAAAGACATTCTTTTGACTGTATAAGTTTGCATCTAAAACACAACAACGTCTTCTGACCTAGGACTTAGTCTGGCTCTAATACAGGGCACACTGTAAAGAAGCAGCCTTCACATTTTCTCTCCCGTAATTCCTAAAAGAATTTTAAAAAAGTATACACCCATTTTCAATTTCATATCTAGAAATTTGAAATATACATTTAAAGGGCTGCAAAGGGTCTAATTCCTGGCACTGTAAACGTTGCCATTTAACAAAAATGTGATGTCATTCTTAAGTGGATTCAATGGAATCTATCATAGCAAGATAAGCCTACCACCACCCATTTTAAAAACATCTGCACACCTCTTTAATAGAATTGCAACATTTCATTTTACTTCAAGATCCCACTTTGATTCCCTTTATCCCCTCACAAATTTAGAATTTTATTCTACTGTAATATATTTTAACACTTGAACATGCTTTACTGAGGATCCTAATTATCTGTGCTAAATTATATATAATTTTTATTTTCTTTGATAAGGTCCTCTGTAAAGGCAGTATATATATTAATATGTATAATGGTGTGTCTATAAAGATACCTATTTATATAAAAATATATAGATTTATCTTCTTCAGAAACATACCTCAATATAAAAGCCATAGATGACATGCCCATGGCTAACTTCACACTCAACAGTGAAAAAACACAAAGCTTTTCCTCTAAGATCACAAACAAGGCAAGGGTACCCACTCTTTCCACTTACATTCAACAGAATATAGGAAGTCTAAGAGAGAGACCTAAGCCAGAAAGGAAGAAGTAAAATGGTCTCTGTAGAAAACATGATCTTACATATAGAAAGCCCTAAAGACTCCACCCCCTCCCCAAAACCTGTTAAAAGTAATGAATAAATTCAGGATATAGAAATCACCATACAAAAATCACTTGCATTTCCACATGCTAACAACAAACTCTGCATAAAGGGCATTAAAAAAAAAAAACAATCCCGGGGCACCTGGGTGGCGCAGTCGGTTAAGCGTCCGACTTCAGCCAGGTCACGATCTCACGGTCCGTGAGTTCGAGCCCTGCGTCGGGCTCTGGGCTGATGGCTCAGAGCCTGGAGCCTGTTTCCGATTCTGTGTCTCCCTCTCTCTCTGCCCCTCCCCCGTTCATGCTCTGTCTCTCTCTGTCCCAAAAATAAATAAAAAGCGTTGAAAAAAAAAATTAAAAAAAAAAAATCCCACTTACAACAGCGAGTACAATACATGAGAATAAATTTAACTGAAAAGGTGAACGATCTGAACACTGAAAACTCTAAGATGCTAATGAAAAGAACTGCAAAAAACACAAAGCTATCCCATGTTTGTTAATTGGAATAGTATTGTTAAAATGTCTATTCTACCCAAAGTGATCTACAGAGTTCAATGCAATCCCCATCAAATTTCCCATGGCATTTTTCAAAGAAGTGGAAATAAATCCTAAAATTAGTTTGGAATCACAAAAACCCTTGAATAGCTAACACAATCTTGAGAAAGAAGAACTAAACTGGAGGCATCGCACTTCCTGATTTCAAATAATATTACAAAGCTATAGGGGCGCCTGGGTGGCTCAGTCGGTTAAGCGTCCGACTTCAGCTCAGGTCACGATCTCGCGGTCCGTGAGCTCGAGCCCCGCGTCGGGCTCTGGGCTGATGGCTCAGAGCCTGGAGCCTGCTTCCGATTCTGTGTCTCCCTCTCTCTCTCTGCCGCTCCCCCATTCATGCTCTGTCTCTCTCTGTCCCAAAAATAAATAAACGTTAAAAAAAAATTAAAAAAAAATATTACAAAGCTATAGTCATCAAAACAATATAGTATGGTCATGAAAGAAGACACAGATCAAGGGAGCAGAATAGAGAGCCCAGAAATAAATCCATGCACATGCGTTCAACTGATTTTTATCAAAGGTACCAAGAACATACAATGGGAGAGAATGGTCTCTTCAATAAATGGTGCTGGGAAAACTGGATATCCGTGTTCATATAAAAAAAATAAACTCAAAATGGATTAAAGACTTAAACATAATCTCTGAGACCACAGAACTCCTGAAAGAAAATGAAGAAGAAAAGCATCCTGTTTTAGCAAGGAATTTTTGGACTACACCAAAAACACAGTCAACAAAAGCAAAAATCAAACTAAAAACTTTCTGCACAGCAAATAACAAACAAAAAGAAAAAGAAACTTTTGGAATATTTGCAAAGTATACATCTAATAAAGGATTAATCTAGAATATATAAGGAATTCCTACAACTCAGTAACAAAACTCAGATACCTATTAATGGGTAAAGGACCTGAACATTTTTTCAATGAAAACCTATAAACGGCCAATAGGTATATGAAAAGATGCTAAATATCACTCATCATTAGGGAAATGCGAATCAAAACCACAATGAGATATTACCTCACATCTACTAGGATGGCTATTATCAGAAAGTCAAAGATAACAAGTATTGATGAAGATGTGAAGAACATTTGCATTTTGGTGAGAACATAAACTGGTACAACTGTTTTATGGAAAACAGTGTGGAGATGCCTCAAAAAATTAAAAATAGAACTATCACATGATCCATCAATTGCACTTCTGAGTATATACCCAAAGGAAATAAAATCATTTTTTTAAAAGTTTATTTCTTTTTTTTTGGGGGGGGGGGGTGGTGGTGCAGGTAGAAACAGAATCCCAAGCAGGCTCTGCACAGTCAGCGTGGAGCCCTATGCAGGGCTCACACTCATGAACCAAGAGATCACGACTTGAGCCAAAATCAAGAGTCAGATGCCTAACCAACTGAGCCACCCAGGCACCCCCAAATCACTTTAAGTTTGTTTATTTTGAGAGAGAGTGGGCACGCACAAGCAGAGGAGAGGATCTCAACCAGGCTCCACACTGTCAGTTCAGAGCCCAACACGGGACTCAAACCCACCAATTGTGAGATCCTGACCTGAGCCAAAATCAAGAACTGGATGCTTAACAGACTGAGCCACCCAGATGCCCCTAAAAACCACTATTTTGAAGAGAGATCTGCACGCCTATGTTCACTCCAGTGTTCTTCAGAGTAACCAAGATATGGAAACAACCTAAGTGCTCATCAATAGCTGAATGGCTGAAGAAAACACGGTATATGCATACAATGGGGTATCATACAGCCTTAAAAAAGAGAGAAGTCCTGTCACTTGCAACAACATGTATGAACCTAGAGTGTAGTTTGCTAACTGAAATAAGCCATACACAGAAAAACAAATATTGCATGATCTCTTATACACAGAATCTAAAAAAAAAAAAAAAAAAAAAAAAGTCAAACTCCTAGTAATAGCACAAGAATGGTGGTTATCAGAAACTGTAGGGTGGAAGAAATGGGGAGATATTAATCAAAGGGTACAATGTGTCATATATAAGTTCTCAAGAACTAATCACAATATGGTGACTACAGTTTATAATGTACCGTATACTCGATATCTGCTAAAAGTAGATCTCAACTGATCTCATCACACATATAAAAGGTAACTATGGGATGTGAAATATGTTAATTAGTTTGATTATGATAATCATTTCATAACACATACCAAAACATCATGTTGTACACCTTAAATAGTTATTTGTCAAAAACCAAGTCAAGAATTAAACCAGGAAATAAAATTCCTTCTGAATTTAATTTTTATTACAATTACTAAATAATATTCAAATGATCCAATATATGACAAGTGATTAATACAAAAAATATTTTTTTTTTTAATTTTTTTTTTTCAACGTTTATTTATTTTTGGGACAGAGAGAGACAGAGCATGAACGGGGGAGGGGCAGAGAGAGAGGAAGACACAGAATCGGAAACAGGCTCCAGGCTCTGAGCCATCAGCCCAGAGCCTGACGTGGGGCTCGAACTCACGGACCACGAGATCGTGACCTGGCTGAAGTCGGACGCTTAACCGACTGCGCCACCCAGGCGCCCCGAAAAATATATTTTTTGATATATATCTCTTAATGAAATTGACAGTGTTTTTCCCCAATTAGTTGATGAATCTATCTAACCTATCTAAAGCAGTGGCCATTACTTAATTTAGATTGAGTTCAGTATCAATTTCAATTGATCCGCTCCCAGGTTTTTGTTTTCCTATTGTAGGCACTAAAAATAATTAGATAGACTTTATTATGGCAATTTCCATCAATTTGCTTATTTTTTATTTAAATGTCACCAACTACAGTGATTGATAAGCAAAAACTATTTTTCAATCATTTAGTAGTTCAAAATAAACCCTTCATCTTTGTTGAAAACAAAGAAATACAAGCCTCATAATCTACAGAAGGACTTATGACATCATTTGTCAATCACTTTCTCAAAACTAATCATAAATTTCCCTTTCGAATGGTGACCTAGAGGTTTTTCCACTCTAGGACAAAAATGACAGTAAGACTCAAGTTGGTCGAGAGATGTGCCTTTCCTTTGTAAAAGTCAAAGAAGAGAGCCAAGTTCCAGAAAGAACTTGCATAAAGCAGGCTATTTTCTAGAAAGAAGAGCTTTAGGAGTGAGTACGTGTGAACTAAGGAATCATATATTGATTCCATTAAAATCATACTTGTGCCTCCACATTCCTGTAGAAGTAGTCTTGTTTGCCCAGAGGGTCCCCCATCTCAGGATAGCAAGGGTAGCAAGAGTCGGAAGTGTCCTTAATTCCAGTCACCAGTAAGTACAAGCAAAAGCGCTGCTCTTTAAAATATGTTTTCCAAGGAATTTCTAGAAAAATGGGAGCTTGGGATGGGAGAACAAGGGCTGGATATGCTGATCACAAGCAGGTACTAGCTCAGATGTCATACCGGGAAACCTACCAGGAGACTCTATTTTTCATATTCTGAAGGGTAAACATTCAGATTACTGAGCACTATTTGGCCATATTACTGTGACTGGTGCTAAACAGAAACCAGGAGGTTTATGATATAGCCCCTTTCAAGAAGCTTCTACATCATGGGAGTCATCTGCAAAGGAAATTAAATGTAAGCAGGAAGAAGCTATGTGGGGGACATTATTAAGCTCAGGGGGAAGAGAAAGATGGCAGCTACATGATGCATCATTCTAGGGTTGCTGGCAGCATGGGCGTCTCCAATGAACTACCCTAGAGAAAAGTTAGGTGTGGACGTAGGCCATGACAGAAGCCATTTGCTAGAAGAGAGGACTACAAGAGCACCATACACAAAAACGATGTGCCCTTTTCACCTCTTCCCCTCCTCCCAACCTCAATCCTATTCAAAAGTGGCAGAAAAAGTATATGGGCAGGCAAAACAAGAATAGTGAAAAGAACTACAGTGTATTCCTCCCTCCTGCAGCTTTCTGGAGGAGCTGGAAGAAAAGGAACAAGTTTTGAAATGGCATAAGTTTTGACTGAAACCTGAAAATTCTAAGACCCGAACATGGTATTTAATACCTAACAACAACAAGAGCTATGCTTTCTGCCAAGATTTCTTCAAAGGATATGAAGGGAGATTCTAGTGTGTGTCTGAGAGTAATACTGGGATAAAAATTAAGTTGTTTGCTACTCACTCTCTGCCAAATTTAGCCCATCTGATACAGTGGTTACATAAGTTGAATGGAATAATAATGAAAACAACTACAAAAGGTTGCTCTGAAAAAAAAAAAAGTCACGGATTGTAAAAGGAAGTAATTTACAAGTTGTAAATCCATCACAGAGATGTTGGTAATCATAATTATATAAACTTTCTCCCAAGCTCTCTCATGGCCATTTTCCACTTTAACTCACAGGGCCTCTTGAGCCAGCATCTGGAACCTGAATCCATCGTGTTTTCCCTTTAATGCAGATGTCACTCATTACAAGGATTGCCAAATCAGCTTCCTTTACTTCCAAATAAATTCTCAATGAATGTAATTCCTGTATTTGGCCAAGGTTGGTCTCTTTAGGCTTCATTTTGTTCTGTACCAGTCGCATCAGCTCAGAGAAATGTTACTTCTGGTGAATTTATTTATGTAAGCTGAAGAAAGCTCATGTTTTTCAAGATGGAAATGAGAAAAGATGGGACTCACGCCATTCTAGTGTTTACCTTTAGGTTCATTAAAAACAGGCAAACTTTTTGACAGATCACATATCAATTTAGTATATTTGATCTCTGCTCTGCAAGAGTAGCAGGCTAATGAATTATATTTCAAAACCCTGACATTCCTAAATTAAGATGTAAACTACTGTTTTTAAAAAGCCTGGTTAGCTTCTTTTAGTTTCTATGCAGTCTGTACTTAATCTCTCACACACTTTTCCCAACCCCTTGATACAGATAAGTCTTCCATTTGTGGCTCTACTATTCCTTCCATAGTTTGACAGATTGTTACAATTCTGGTTCAGAATGTAGAGTTTCCAGAAATGGGTACTGGAGCCTAGATTTCTCATCATTTTCATGAGGTAGAAGAAAGTTTTGTCCTCATATCCATAAATATATTTCTCTAATAATGCACCTCATTAGTTTTTTTTTTTAATTGCTCCTTACCTTTGTATTACTTTCAGAGGGTTGGGAGCAGAGACCAATTAACTTTCAAATACCTTTAATAAAAGATATAGAGGTACCTTTAAAAACACTACGGCATAAAAGAGATACAGAAAGTATGGCAAAAACAAAACCACCCCTCCTCCCCCCGCCCCACAAAACCAGTGCTGCTTCCCTCTATGTCTTTTTTATTGTGGTAAAAACATGAAGCATGAGATCTGTCTTTTAAGTGCTTAAGTGTACAGTCCAGTATTGTTAACCGTAAGTCCAATATTAGACAGTAGGTCTCATACAATTATTCATGTTGCATAACTGAAACTTTGTATGTCTTAAAGAACAACTCCCCATTTCCCCCTCCTCCCAGTTCCTGGTTTATGTTTTTAACATATTTTTAAAGTTTATTTACTTTGAGGGGCATGGGGAGAGAATCACAAGCAGGCTCCATGCTGGCAGTGCAGAGCCCTATGCGGGGCTTGATCTCACAAATTGACATCATGAGCCAAAATCAAGCTGGAAGCTTAACTGGTGGAACCACCCAGGTACTTCTGGTTTGTTCCTAACAACTAATTTCCTTGCTTTTATTTTTCTGGTACTAAGATTTATCTTCACCCTCCACGGAAAATTATCAGCTTTTGTGTCTTAGGCAAAGATGGTCATTATTTATAGGCACAGTGTTACTGAGAGACTGGTGAGGACAACACAACCGACCCCTTCCCCTTTCAGTCTGTCATTCTTACCCTCTCTTTCCTTTGTTGGGGGGGGGGGTCATGAAGGGTATGGGCTAAAACTCAAATCACCAAGTGTCTGGAAATGGTAAAAAGCTACACAAGGGTAGCAACAGTGTTTATGGACCTCTATTCATAGAGAACAAAACCTTTCCTGGCTGAGAGACTATGAAAATCCATAAACAGTTTCTTTCATAACTGAAATACAGTTCACATACATTCTCTTCCCTCCATTATAAAATAAAAACTTTAACTCACTACTACTCTTTGTAAATCAAACTTGTCTCTAAACACACTTTTATCAGATCTCAGATTCTATTTTCTAAGTTATGCACCAATCTCACACACTGTTTCCGCCTAATTGCTGGCAGGAAATGTGAACTACAGGAATGAAATAGGCAATGACTAGAAATCTTGATTAAGTTTATTGGAAATATGGACTAAATAAGGCACTTTAATTAGTATCAGACAAAAGAATGAATTGATATCCAATACAGCAGAAACTGTTAAAGCAATAAAACAGAGAAAACGTGTCTGAGGCATGATTCGCTATAATGATGGAGGAGATGAATCTCTTTCCTGTTGTGCAAGGTGGGTTCAAGACAGAAGTTACCACACTGCTGAAAAGCCGCAGTTGGCCAGCTTCAGAAGACACATCTTTAAGGTAATCTGCCCCTGGGATACATGATAAATATAAATCATTTAATTCAATTTATAAGTTAACTACATGTTCATGAGGAAAGAGAAAAGCAGTATTTTAGCCAAATTTCCTTGCGGTCAGAGTAATAAAAAAGAGTACTGGAGGATTATTATAATATTTTCTAACTTCTAAGCATCTTAATTCACTTGAATTGTCCACTTACATGTTTCCTATTATCAGAATCTCGTTATGAATACATCATAAATTAAATGAGAAACACCTGGGGTGCCTGGTGTTGGCTCAGGCACCAGGCTGGCTCAGGCTCTTGGTTGGCTCAGACTTGGCTCAGGTCATCATCTTGCGGTTTGTGAGTTCGAGCCTCATGTTGGGTTCTGTGCTGACAGCTCAGAGCCTGGAGCCTGCTTTGGATTCTGTGTCTCTCTCTCTCTCTCTCTCTCTCTCTCTCTCTGCCCCTCCCCTGTTCACATGCACTCACTCGCGCATGTGCTCTCTCTCAAAAATAAACATTAAAAAAGTTTTTTTTTAATGAGAAACACCTCATGAAAACCTATTTGTGAAATAAGTTGTTAAAATAACTTTACTGATGATATAAAAGATAATTTATTTGATTGAATATTTGAGTATCAAATAAATTTTATAGAAATTATGCTACATGAAAAGGCCAGATATAAAAGACTACATACTGCATGATTTCATTTATATGCAATGTCTAGAGAAAAGAAAATTATAGCGCTGGAGGTAGATGAGTGGCTTCCTGGAACTGGCATTTGGAAAACTAAATATGGGCATGAGGGACTTTTCGAAGTGATGGATTTTAAAACTGAACTGAGAGTGGCACCAGCTGGTAGTGGTACAAGCACATAAATTTACTAAAAATCATCTACATGACAATGGAACAATTTTATGCTATGTGAAGTTTAGCTCAACAAAACTTTTTAAAAAGATTCTGTAAAAAGAAATAACATGGTATTCAGATTCTTAGGGCATCTGCGCTCCCTCAAGATTACATGGATTACTACTGTCATAGGGCTTATGTCCCCACCCCCACTTCTCATGTTGAGGCACTAATCCTCAGTATGATGGTGTTTGGAGTTTGGGCCTCTGGGAGGTAACCGAGTTTGAATAAGGTCATGGAGGTGATGATCGTTCTCTCCACTATGTGAGGGTACAGGCAGAACTCAGCCATTTGTAAACCAGGAAGAGAGCCCTCAGCAAGAACCCCGCCTTGCTGGTGCCCTGATCTCGGACTTGTAGTTCCACAATTGTGAGAAATAAAGGTTTGCTGTTTAAACCACGGATTCTACAGTATTTTCATTCTAGCAGCCCAACTGGAGAAGTGTGGTGCTGCTGTAACAAACAAATACTTAAATATGTGGAAGCAGCTTTGGAACTGGATCAAGGCTGGAAGAATTCTGAGGTGCATGCTGGAAGAAGCCAGTATTACAATGAAGGGACTCTAAAGGAAGTTCTGGTGAAGACTCAAAGCAACGAGAACTACAGAGGAAGCTTCTGTCTTCTTGGAGAATATATAACAAACAGAATGTTGGCAGAAAATATGGATGGTAAAAGCAATTTTGATGAGGTCTCAGTGGAAATGAGGAACAGGTTATTGGAAACCACAAGAAAGACGATCTTCATTACCAGAGGCAAAAACCTGGCTGAAGTGTGTTCATGTTCTAGTCTTTTGTGAAATGTAGAACCTTCCAGTCAGTGAACCTGGAGGTTTACCTGGGGAAATGTCTAAGCCGAGCGCTGATGAGCAGCTTGGTTCCTCCTGACCGCTTGTAGTAAAAAGCAACAGTGATCAATGGATTAAAGACAGAATTATTCTGCAAAAAGGTACCAGATCATAAAGAGTTTAAAGATTCTCAACCTGTTCATAAATAAAAATTAAAAGCAGGTATAGAAGAGAACACTAAAGGTGTGGTAGACTAACCATTTGATAAGGAGGTAAGTATAGGTATGAACCCTGAACCTCGTCAACCATCCCAGCAGGAACACCACTAAACTAAAGAAGATGGAAAGAAATGAAGGAAGGCTGTTGAACTCCTCAGCCCCTACACAGATGGACCATAGATTCATCTATGAACACATTCTAGTCTTCAAAGCAAGGGAGGAATGACTCCAGAAGTACTCAGAGATTATTAGGGCTGCCAATCCCAGCACAGGCCTTGAGTGCAACAAGCCTGTGGGGCAGGGCAGGTTGGGGGGGGGGGGGGGCACACAAAGGGCTATCCCCACCCTTGGTTTCAAAGGGTAAGACTTCTTCCCAGCAGGACCTTGTGGATGGGGCCGTCACTTTGGTTTCAATAGGCCAGATGGCAGGCACCAGAAGCTGCAGGGGCAAAACACCCATCACACAGGCGTGAGCACTGCCTAAGTGGTTCTACAAGGCAAAGCATAGAACGAAAGAAGAGTATTCTTGAGCCTTAAGGTCTAACGGAGTTTGTTTTGCTAGCTTTTAGATTTACTTGGGGCTTGTACTCACCCCTCTATTCCTGATTTCCCCATTTTTGAACGGGAAGATAGATTCTGTGCCTCTCCCACCACTGTTCTTGGGAAGCATATGACTTACTTGAATGTTTCACAGGTTCACAGCTGGAGGAATTTTGTCTCAGAATGAATCATAATTTGAGTTTCACTCAGATCTGATTTAGATGATATTTAGATGAGACTTTGGACTTTATGCTTCAGGACTGATGCTGGAATTAGTTAAATCCTTTGGGGCTGTCAGGATGGAATTAATGTATTTTGCAGGTGAAGATATGAATTTTGAGAGGCCGTAGGTGAAATGTGAAGGATTGAATGTGCACACCCAAAGTTCATACGTTTAAGCTCTAATCCCTAATGTGACAGTGTCTTAAGGTGGGGCCCTTGGGAGATAACTGGATTTGGAGGAGGTCATGAGGGACCCCCATGACGGAAATGGTACAGCTGTAAGAGGATAAAGAGATCAAAGAGCTCACTGTCTACTCTGTGATGATCTGGCAGGAAAGTGGCCTTCCGTTACCCAGAAAGAGGGCCCTCACTAAGAACCATGACCATGCCAGCACCTTGATCTTACACTTCCAGCATCCAAAACTGTGACAAATAATGTCTGGTGTTTAAGCCACCCAGTATACGGCATTTCTGCTACAGTAGCCTGAACTAAGACACACAGATTAAATAAACTAAAATAGCTGACATGAAAGAGCTTCCAACCAGTGAGTGGTGATATACTGTTGTGTTTCCAATGGGTTGAGAGTGACTTCAATTCCCTCAGTCGCTGGTGGGTGGAGGGGCAGGACAGCATCTGAGGCTTGTATCTTCTTGCAGCTAAGAAACTACTTCCACAATTTATCATACAAATAACACATGTCCCTGGCTCAAGGCTCCTTGATGAATGAAAATGAAGAAAACATATGGACATTTACGGCATGCTGATAAAGCAGTGCGCAGAAGGAAATTTATAGCTCTAAATGCCTAAATCAAGAAAGAAGACCTCAAAAACCTAACTTTCCACTTTAAGACACTATAAAAAGAGCCAACTAAACCTAAAAGAAAAAGGAGAAGGGAATAATGAAGATTATAATAGAAATTAATGCAAAAAAAAAAAGTATCAGTAAAGCAAAAGGTGGGTTTTTAAACATCAGAAAACATAAATTTTTAGCTAGATGGAGTAAGAAAAAGATAGGAGATTCCAATTACTAGAATCAGAAATGAAAGAGGGAATACTTTATGGAAATAAAAAAACATTATATAACATTATAAACATTATACTTTATGGAAAAATATAAATTAACTGTATGCCAGTAAATTAGATAACTTGAATGAAATGGCCAAATTACTGGAAAGATCCCAAATACCAAAAGTGACAAGGAACAGAGGATCTGAATGGATCTATAACAAATAAAAAGACTGAATTAGTAGAGAATTATCCATAAAGAACAGCCCAGCCCCAGACAGCTTCACTTGTAAATCCTACCAAACACTTAAAGAATACCAATTCTTCATACCTTTCCAAAAAAATTCAACAAAAATAAAAACAAAGAAATGAAACCAGAGACCACCTCCAAACTCATTCTATGAGGACAATATAAAATCAGATAAAGAATTCACAAAAAAGGATATTAGTAGACCACTCTTTCTTACATAGATGCAAAAATCCTTGACAAAACACCGGAGAAGTGAATCCAGTAACAAATAAAAAGAATTATACATCATGAGCAAGTGCAAATTATGCCAGGAATGCAAGGCTGGTTTGACACCTGAAAATTAAAGAATGTAATACACCATAACAACAGGATAAAAAGCAAAAATCCCTTATGATCATCTCAACAGATGCAGAGAAATTGTTTGACAAAACCCAACACCTTTTAACGATGAAAACACTTAACAAGCTATAAATAAAAAGGAACTTCCACAAGTTGGTTAATAGGCATCTACAAAAACCCCAGAGCTAGCATTGTACTTGGTGAAAGATAGAGGCTTTCCTACTAAAATCAGGAAGAATGCAAGGAGTTATACTCCTGCCAATTCTATCCAACACTGCACTGAAGGAGAGAGGGTAATTAGGTAAATAAATAGCATCCAGATCAGGTAGAAATACAATTATCACTATTTGCAAATGACATGATTTAAAAAAAAATTTTTTTTAACGTTTATTTTTGAGACAGAGAGAGACACAGCATGAATGGGGGAGGGTCAGAGAGAGAGGGAGACACAGGATCTGAAACAGGCTCCAGGCTCTAAGCCATCAGCACAGAGCCTGATGCAGGGCTTGAACTCATGAACCGCGAGATCATGACCTGAGCCGAAGTCGGATGCTTAACTGACTGAGCCACCCAGGCACCCCATGACATGATTTTATATAAAAGAAAATCTAATAAACCCAACAAAAAACCATTAGAATAAAGTACAGCAAGGGTGCAGCATAGAAGATTAACATCTAAAAAAAAATCAATTGTCTTTATATACTTAAATAATCCAAAAACAATTTCCTTTATAATAGGGTCAAAAATAATAAATTAAACCAAAGCAGTTTAAAATTTAAACTTTGGAAACTATAAACTATTGTTAAAAGAAACAAAAGATCTAAATAACTAGAAAGACATTCTACGTTCATGAACAGGAAGACTCAACACTGTTAAGATTGCAACACTCTCCAAATGGACCAGATTCTACACAATCTCTGTCAGAATCTCAGCTAGAGATACCTGCAAAATCTTTGCAGAAAATGACAAATTCATCCTAAAGGTCATATGGAAATACAGAATAGACAAAATAATCTCAAAAAAGAACATTACTGGATGCTTAAAACATCATACAAGGCAAAACCAAACAAAAACCCACTTCATACAAGGCAATGGTAATCAAAATAATGTGGTACTAGCATTAAGTACATCAACGAAATACAACTGAGATTCCCAAAATAAACCCATGTATCTATCTACGGTAAAGTGATTTTCAAAAAGGTACCAAGAACACTTAATAAGAATAGTTTCTTCAGCTGAAGAATTGGACAACTGAATTGTCAAATGAAACAAGTTGAACCCTTATATCATATTGTGAACAAAACTCAACTGAAAATACATCAATGACCTAAATGTCAAAGGAAAAACTATGGAAGTCTCAGGAGAAAACGTGGGGATAAGTCTCTGACTTTGGACACCAGATTCTTGGGTATGACACCAAAAGCACAAACAAGCATCAACAACAAAATAAACTGAATGATAGCAAAAGACAGTATCAAGGAAATAAAAATACAAATCCACATAATGGGAGAAAACATTTGCAATCATATATATAAGGATTTAACATTTAGAATATACCGGTAGCTCTTACAACTGAAAAGATAAACAGCCCAGTTAAAAAAGGAGCAAAAGACTTGAATAGACTTTCCTCTAAAGAAAATCAACAAACAGCTAATCAACAAATGAAAATATGCTCACAACTCATTAGGAGGGAAGGGTAAATGAAAGCAACATGAGATACCACTTTACCCCCACTAGAAGGACTGTGTGTGTATGTGACAAATAATAAATACTAGTGAGAATGTGAAGCAACTGAAACACATATACATTGCTGGTGGGAAAATAAAATGGTGCAATCACCGTGGGAAGCAGTTTAGTGGACCCTCAAAAATCTAAACACACAATTACTCTATAATCCAGCAATTCCACTCCTATGAATATACCTAAAACATTTGAAAACAGGAACTCAAACAGATATTTGTACAACTTTAGTTATAGCATTATTCATAGTTGCCAAAAGGTGGAAACAACCCTAGCGTCAAAAATCTAGGTGAAACAAAATGTGTTTACTTTAGACTATTATTTAGCCATAAAAAGGAATGAAGTTCTGACACACGCTGCAAGATGAAAGAACCTTGAAAACATTATGTTAAGGGAAAGAAGCCAGTCACAAAAAAGCACCTATTATATGATCCTATTTATATAAAATGCCTGGAATTGGCAAATCTAAAGAGAAAGAAAGTCACTTAGTTGCTCAGGACAGGGTAATCTAAGTTTGTTAGGAAAAGGGTATAGGGTTTCTTTTTGACGTGATGAGTATGTTCTAAAATTGCTGATGGTTGCATAATTCTGTGAATATACTAACATATACTAACATAGCTGTCCTTGAAAACAGAAAACAAACTTCTCCCTTGACTCCATATGCCTGGCCAAAACTGGCCCCAATCGACTTCCTTCTATCTCCACAGCCTTCTTTTAGGTTTAGAAAATCTCTTAAAAGAGTTGTTTACCCTCATTATTTTCACCTCATTGTCACAACTCAATGTAACTCAACTCTACTTGCCTGCAAGAGTAAATGCTACGACCTTAAATATTTGCTGTGACTAAGTCATAAAAATAAGTGCAACCAACTGAACTAGTAAGTTCTGACAATCTACCAGGTACTAGAAGATCAAATAGGACAAGATATCTTCCCCTTTCTCAAGGGAAAACAATACCAAATGAACAGATGAGAAACACATTGGTCTAAAAATTAAAATGAGCCAGAAGATATCTGCTTCATATTGGGTTATCTAAAAGATCTTCCCAGCAAGTGAAGTTTGTGTTAAGATTCTTAGTATCAAGGACCCAGCCGTACAAAGGTAAGAAAGCAGGCAGGCAGAGGGAAAAAGCAAGTGCAATGGTAACAGGCTGAGATGTTGAAGGAACTGCATGAAGTCCAGTAATTGACCAGGGAAACCGAGGGTCAAGGTGAGGTCCCAGAGGTAATGAGGGGCGGGCTAGGGGCAGACCTGTATGGCTTTTTGTAAGGCAGGGTGAGAAGCTGCAACTTGCTTCTTCCTCCATCTCATAATACTCTGTGCACATCTGTCCTGTTACATGTCAACTTGTGTCTCTACCTTAAACTGTGCCTGCCCTACAGAGAACGAAAGGTTTTATTTACCACTATCTAACCAGTGCCTAGCCAGGATCTGAACTGATGTCTCCTGTATGATTAGTCCCATCATCATGCTGTGATAAGACAAAAATCCTAAATCCTGAGGAAGGAAAAAACAATTCTTTTCTATAGTCAGCGTACAAATGAAAGCCAGGCAATTTTCACTCAAATTCCTCAGACTAGCCTGGTTATTTCTACCAGAGACTGTGATGTTTCCCAAGTTTCAGTCAGTTAAAAAGAACATCTTCCAAACTTAATTAAACTCATTTCCACAATCTGAAACGTAAAACTGCCAGCAGAAAACAGCTTTAGCTTCTCTGATTACTGTATGGTTGTCATTAACTGCCGAGTCTCTACCTCAAGCCTATTCCCTAAGTATTCTAAGACATTGTGCCAAATTGTAGCTACCTCAACATAAGTGTTATAATATATGGAAATGGAAAAGCTATTAAGTTACAATTCTAGAAACTGAAATAGGATCAAGCACTACCTTCTAAATAACATATAATGCATGTTTTCCTTTTAAATGACTTACCAACATTTAATTGCCTAATAATTAGCTTCTCATTTGCATGTTAGATTTTCTGTTCGTACTACACAGGGATTCTGCTACAGTTCTATTTACGGCATCCTTATCTAGAAAGGCATACAATAATTCTAGCACAGTTCAGACAAGCCTGGCCAAATAACAGTTTCAGAGTATAAAACCACACAATGCTGCAAATAAACAAACCGGGTTTCTTTGAAAGGGGAGAATTTTTTTTTTTTAAGTGCCTTACTGTGGCCTTGAGGCTTCAGCCTGGTCTGTCTGCAGTTTTTCTCCTCCTTCCACTTCCATTGTACAATAAACAATTCGATTGGGAGCAACAGACTTCAAACCTTGAACTTCCATGATGACAATCTAAAGATAAAAAAAATGTAAATGATACATCAAGTTGGCAGCCTTTAGCAATATACAGAGATAGCAGCATTGACTACAATTAGAATGACCAATTGAATAAATTATCTGGTAACACCAATGGTATTTTTTCTTCCTTAGAATCCACCTGTATTCGTGAAAGGTAAAGTAAATAACATTCTGAAGAATGTTCAATATTTCTGAATGTTCAATATTCTGAAGAATGTTCAAGATTTCTTCAATATTGGAGTTGAAGAATATTGAAGAAATTGAATAAATTTTGAAGAAATTGAAGAAATATTGGCTATTGAAGAAATCTCTCCTGCCAGCTATTACAGTAAGGTTAAATTCTCTAAATATAAGCCCTACTGAATTAATAAGTGAGGTATACACTCAGATCCTTAAAAAACGATGGCAAGTCTGCATCAGGTAAAGCAGAATGACCAATGAAATCTCAGTGAATGTGCTAAAACATGTACAGGTTGAGTTCCACATAAAGTGGAATACGATTTATGAGTGGTACACATCATCATAATACCAATTCACTGTTATGAATATATGACATCAGAATTTTCTATATTCACTTATTTTAGATGACTACTACTATTTATAGAAGAATATGCATTATAGCAGATGTATGTATTATGAAATATGGAAAATTTAACTTGCCAATGAACATCTTTCTACTAACTTCACAAGGAAAAAAAGGACTTCTTCATCCACTAAAAGTATGTGCTAATTTAAGGCAGTTTACTGGAAAAGGGTAGAAGGTGATATTATTTTATGCATCTATAAGTCCTGGAAAAAAGGGAAACAATTTTTTTTCAAGTGAGCCTTTTATACTCATATAAAAGGCTACTGATTTTAAAACACTGTAACCTAATGTTTTCACTGGGTATACACATAAAATATGATTATTGAATATTACATGCTATAGCTTTTTCAACCAAAACTTGCAACCCAAAAGTTTCCTCAGTTCTCAAATTGCATAAAATATATTCAATGGCATTTTCATAATATACATTCATGTCTTTACTGATCTCGTGTTGTATTTGTACAAACAAGATAAACAGCATTCATGCCAAGTAGCTACCAAAATATCCACTAAAAAATCATATATTGATCACTTAATGCATTATTAAATCATTACCCCTTTCATGAATTGTGATATGAATCTGGAGGCAAAAGGTCTCAAGCCATCTTAAAAAAACTATTTTTCCTTTCACTCTCCAGCACAACAGAAGGATTATGTTCATAAATACAAATGCCAAATTTGTTTTTCACAAAAAAATAGGAAACTAATCACTAAAAAAGGTCAAACTCTGAACCATTTTCCTCCTCAATCAAGACTTTTGTCATTTTATTGCAATGAAATGCATACCAAGTCACGAATAAAAATAAGGACTTAACTGAAAACAGACTAAGAACTAATAGATAACAGAATTATCTTTCACAGCTTCCCTAATACATTCAAGGAAGTTGAAGTAAAGCACTTCATCTTATTGATGTAAAGTAAGCAAAAGAAGGTATATATTCTTAATAAATCAGCTTCATTGTTAATCATTTTGAAACTCGTTAGAACTAAGCAGAAACTAAAACAAATGAGATCTGTAACCCTATCGATCAACAGCCAACTCCACATGGACTTACTACCATGACCCTAATGACTTCTTTTTTTGGTCATTTGTAAACTTTTTTTTTTCTTTTTTTAAGTTTATTTGAGAGGGAGCTCGAGCAGGAGAGAGCAGAGACAGAGGGAAAGAGAGAATTCCAAGCAGGCTCCTCACTGTCAGAATAGAGCCTGATGGAGGGGCTCATACTCACTAACTGTGAGATCATGATCTGAGCTAAAACACTTAAACGACTGAGCCACCCAGGTGCCCTGACCCCAATGACTTCTAAATAAAATTTTTGGAAGATGACTTAAAATATAGGAAGCAACAGAATCAGGTACACATGATAAATCTAGAAATGTTTTAGTTCCTATTTGGGAATAGGTTTATTTGCACTGCATCTCTTTCTACAGTGTGTTTAATAGTCAAAGTTCAAAAAAGAAGAAAGGGAGCATATGCTTAACACTATTTCTGTCACCTCTACTACAAGCTACTGTAAACAGGACCTCCTGAAGCATACGACTCAGGAAACTGTTTTCCGCTCTGCCAAACAATACTCCCATCTGTGCCGGGAAGGTTTTATTCTGCAGAACTGCCACTCTCAAAAGAAGGAACTTCTGTTTGGAATCCATACATATACACAAAACAACACAATTCTGCAGCTCTGGTTTCCAAAAGGAGAAAAAAAAAAAATACAGCTAGTCTCAATCATTAATGATAAAGACAGCCCAGAATCCCAAAAACCATCAACTAACCTAATTTTAGGTAACGGTTTCTACCAATTCCCTGCAAGACTTGACAATGCAACTAGAGAAAATAAAACTAGTCTAAATTTCATCTTCTCTTCCCCAATCTCTCCGTGACTGATATGATAAAGATAAAATATACAGAGTTATTCTAGAAGCAAAAAGAAGGGAGGCACGTACAAAATATAAAGCTTGGTAACATGCTTCTGAATTGTCCAGAGTTCTGTGGCATCAGGGTGTGGGCAGGTTTGAGAAAACAAAGCTGAGCAGTATATGGGGACCACATATACCAGAGAAAGAAGTCACAGGGTCTGCAAGCCGAAAACCAGTGAAAACCAAGTGTTCTCATGCCAGCGAAAACCATTCCTCTTCTCTTATGACATGCAGATGCCACTTCATAGATGAACATCTGTTGTCCTCCCCTGATTTGAATATTTAATTTCAGAATCCCATTGTATGGCTTACAGTTTTGTGGCTTAGCTGGTCTCTTGCTTTACTATTCTCTCTGAACTGAAGGCTTCACGAATGGAGAGACCTGAAAGTAATCATGTGTGGCCAACTGCTGCTTTTTGAACCACCAAAGTCCCCAACTCAATCAGTACTTATCAAGCCAGTTGTGTAGCAGGCAGTGTTTTAGGCTCGTGTGATGCCTCAGTAAACAAAAGACCTCAACTTCCCATAGCTTACACTGTAGTAGAATAAATCAGATAATGAATAATAAACATAATAACTGAATTATACAGTAGGTGGTTAAGAGCTGTGGCAAAAATTCAGCTTGAAAACAGAATAGGGTGGGGTGAGAGAAGAGAGCAGTCAGCAGCAATTTTCAGGAGGGTGATAAAATATGAGTTTTTCAAATCTGCACTTACCCTTTAGACCCAGACTTCAGTTCCTAGAAAAAACCTTTCTCACTAGACCAATTCTAAGCTTGACTGATGAAATGTGAGACCCTTAAAGTGGATTAACTACTTGCCTTTCAGAATTTTCTTAGGCTGAGAAGCAAGGCTTGGATAATGGGCCAGGGATAATTATGGAGTTTAGCTAGGCTGAGGTCAGAGGCCCTGGGGACGGAGGGGGACGTGTCTATTCTCTAAGGGGTCTACAGATACATACTGTGTATGTAGTTTGCACTGAATGTGATTTCATTTTGTTGTTGAACACACATCTCCTATTTATAATACTGGGGGCATCATGGAAAAGATCTGTATTATGCTAAGGAAGGAAAATATCTGCCTTTATACACATAGCAATAAAGAACATCAAAATAATTTTATAAATATACAAGCTTCTCAGACCACACAAAATGAAGTTTTAACTCCTATTCTCCCCCAATGCCATTTTACTGCTACATGCTCAGCCCTGTTTAAGACACTGGCGATGAAGCATAGAACAACGCATGGTTTCACACAGACACTAACTCACGAACATGATTTTGTTTTTAAGTAGGGAAAAAGTCCGTAAGAGCCAATTATTTACTATTGTTTACAGTTTTTTAAAGAATAGAGAAAAGAGATGACGTTCTGAACTGTTTCCAGTTCTGCGTGTTTATATAATGGCAGATTTATACATGACAAAAATAAGCTGCTTTACAAATTATAATAAACTCATTTTGTTTCATACAAAGCCTTAAAAAAAACTGGGCACTTTATATCTTGGTCAATAGGAAAACTGAGACAGGTATGCTAAGAAAATTCGACATGTAAGATACTGTGTATTTTCCCTTTAAATATCTCTTTAAGATATTGGAGAGATTGAGAAGAAACCCAGTAATGACAAGAGACTGAGAAGAAAGGCAACAATGGCACAATCATTAGGGAACCCCAGAACTGAGGCTTGAGTCAGAAGAAAACCTATCTCTACTCTGATAGTACATTTAATCTGTTAACCTACACAGAAATCATTAGCCTGGAAGTCAAGAAAGAGAGAGGCAGTTGGCTTATCCTGAAGCCTGAATTTACCTTAGAGTTGAACAGGTGGAGGAAAGAACAAAAAGCACACATTTTTCTGCCACAACCTAAGCGAGCCAAGAGTAAGAAGTATCAACAGGGAAATTTAAAACGGTACCTCCTAAGACTCCATGTACTTTTCTCTGTCAATCCACAAACTCAAATAGCAGTACTGGGTACCAGCAAAGTGACAATTTAACAATGCAAGGAAGGAGTTACAAGTTTTAATTTTTGAGAGAGCTATAAATTTAACCTTGATATTGTGTGTCTGTTTTACGTATAAATACATCAAAATATTACGTGGATTAGCTCAAATACACAGATTAGCAATGAAAAAATGTAATCATGAAAAACATCAAGTGGTTGTGGCAATAAGAGTCCGTATCAATAACTGGTTTCCAGTGAATTATATAAAAATGATGAAACTCTGAAGTCTCAGGAAACACATATTATTTATCTTTTTACAATGTATTTATTTTTGAGAAGGGGGGAGGGGGGAGAGAGGACACGCATGAGCAGGGAAGGGGCAGAGAGCGAAGGAGAGAATCCCAAGCAGGTTCAGCACTATCAGCACAGAGCCCATCACAGGGCTCAAGTGAGATCATGACCCGAGCCAAAATCAAGAGTCAGACACTGAAACTGAGCCACTCAGATGCGCCTCCAGGAGGACAATTTTAAATGTGTCACATCTGTTCCTGGTCCTTAAAATATTATCTATAACAAAAATGGACATCCTGGAAAGGAATAACTACTTATCATCTATATTCACCCAATATTGTGTTTCAAAGCTAGATGGTGTGAGTTGAGGCTAGAAAAACACAAGTGAGGTAGATTAAAAACAAAGCTAAACCAAAGCCTGAAAGCAATTCCCAAATCAGAGATTTAAATCATGTGTTTAAAGAGTGCTTTGGTGTTTAACTTTATCAATAAACGTACACCAGCCTAGTACACCAGCACAAGATGACTTCCCTCAAAACTCATTTTATTATTTAATCCTAAAACTGCTGTTAGGTTTAAAGAGCAATTTGCATTAATTTGCATTCACAACCTGATTGTCTAGCAAATGAAGAATAATGTAACTTCTTCAAAATATATTACACTGCTTTAAATTCAAAGAGTTACCACGAAGGTCAGCAGAAATTATTTTGCAGCCTCATTCAGGCTGTCAGAGGTGAGTATGGGATAAAGACACTTACCTCCAAGGTGAATGACAGCACTACGTCAGATTTTGACAGCTGAATCTCATTCTCATCTCCAATGTCCAAAAAGGCAGAATTCTGTGAACGTTTTAGTTTTTGTAGTTTAAATTCCGGACCACCTTTTGAAACTGGAAGACTCTCCAAATTGGCCATTAGCAAATTCACTGAAGATCGCAACTCTTCTATATACATATTCTCCATTTCTTTTGCTATGAATTTGGGGAAGTTTCTTTCCTTGAAAATAATTTTAAAATAACGTTACAAAAGACATATTTCAATTTTATCATAAAAGATCACATGATGTATATATTTGACTCTCAGAAATTATGATACTCAGTATAAATGCAGCTACCCAATACTTGAGTCTTCAGGCTTTAAAATCATGAGGCTTTGGCAATTTTGATTATGTATAAGAGTACCCTACTCATATCCCTTACTCAGAATCATTATGGTACAAGATGAATTACATTTTCAACATTAACTTTATTTTTGATAAGGTTTTGCTTAAGTAAAAACTGGAAACCTACATGAAAGAAACTTTAGTGTGTGTATCAATCTTAATTAGCCACTGGTAACTTTGAAATGCTTGGGGTAATTGGTCGGTAAGAAAAATGTTCAGTACAGGATGCCTTGCCTGTTGGGAAACAAACATTTTAAATCTCTCCCTTACCACAGATGTGTATTATTGAGAAGATATCCTTTTTATAAAATAAGCATTCAAATTAAAAAATCATGTGAAATAGCAATATGATATTTCTAGAATTTTCACATCTACATATAAAAGAATAATATCAACTTAGAAGAGTCATTTTCTTTTTGGTCACATGAGCACTGACATTTGATCCTTCTATCTCTGCCATCAGATTTTGGTTTCTTTCACTCGATGAAAAGGACATTCCAAGTATCAGTATTCCAAAAAATATTGACAGACATTGCCAAATTGCCCTTAGAGAAGATTATAGCCATTCATATTACTACAAACAGCAAAATGAGACTTCCTCCCGCTACTGGCTCTTCCTTAACCCTTGACAATTGGCATTAGCTCTTTCCTTAGAGGTAGAGAGTTTATAATGGTATCAAGTATGACATACCATATCCACCTACTGCACAAAACTGGCTGGGAATGAAAGCCTAAAGCAGCTACCTTTCAAACAGCTGCCTAATGCCCTAGAAAAGCAGTGCCTTCCTTACAGTTTCCCTTGGCATCATTCAAAGCCTAACCCAAGGAACCCTCATCTCTGAGATAACTGGAACACATCCAGAATGCTCCCATCAACCAGCACCTGACCTGTGACTCACGTGCCCTCGTTTGTTCATGGGATGGAAAGCGACACCTGGCACCACTTCACAAATCAGTCCCAGAGTCCCAGGCCACCTGTTTTTCTTTTCCCCCAGTACAACCTTCACGTATTTCTTTTAACATAATTTACATATAATCAATATTAAAATTGAATATTTATTATCACACAGTAATTAAATACCCACATTCAGAAGGAACGTTTGTAAGATTCTTAAATACCCTTTCAACATTCCTTTATAGTTTGAAGTGACACCCCAAAAACAGTCAGTTTGCAATCCCAGGAAAAACACAAAGCTAGTCAGGTACAGAATACCTTGGCTTCCTTTGGTGAAAAAGAAAAGTTTTGGAATGGTTTCTCAATGTATGTAAAGGAAAAACAAAATTACAAGCAAAATAAGCCATAAAAATAGATTTATAGATTGGTGCACTGACTTTAAAAGTTGTTATGAAAAGTCTCCAAAACTTAGAAATAAGGCAAAAGGGTGAGGGGGGGAAGGTCCTTTCAATGTCCTGTATGGATAAAGGACATCCAAGGGTCATCTGAGGAAATATACTAAGTTCAATTTACTGTTTATTGATGAAAAGTCTCAGGGGCGCCTGGGTGGCTCAGTCAGTTAAGCATCCAACTTTGGCTCAGGTCATGATCTCTCAATTTGTGGGTTCAAGCCCCACAGGAGGCTCTGTGCTGACAGCTCAGAGCCTGGAGCCTGCTCTGGATTCTGTTATCCTCGCTCTCTGCCCCTCCCCCACTAACATTCTGTCTCTCAAAAATGAACGTTAAAAAAAAAAAATTTAAAAAGTGAAATTACATGTTAACCTTACAGAATTTTGTCTGAAAAAGATACAAATAGTGTGTGTCTGGTGAATAAGAGAATCCAATGGTTATACTTTACAACTTTGTTGGAAATTAACCACGTTCAGATTTAATCCATGAATCTTATTTTAACCTTGGCTAAAACCACCTAGTTCTAGTATGTTCTTGAGGTTACTTCATCTATAACTAGTTGGCTTGTTCATTATGCTCTCAATGAAACCTTTATTGTGTGTTCATTGTATATGTGTAGGAGTCATGATTTTTGCCTTTTTAAAATTTTTGTTTTAGCAAAGCAAAAAGAAATACCTTCTTTGAAAGCCTGGATACACCAATTTTCTCTTGTCAAATTTTTAAGGTGTTATTTGATGGAAAACTTACCATCACCATATAAAAGATCCTACTCCTATTTAGCATTAAAAACAACACTTCACTCACTATCATTTTTTAAGGAGGAGACTGGCAGGAATCACCAAAAGTGACTGTTTTATCAGCATTTTCCAACTTTTCAAGAAATAGACTATACTCATTTTTTTTTTCCTCTCTGGGGGAAAAGATAGACAATCCTGCTTTAAAGCTCAGAGGCTTATTAATAGTATTTCATCAACTTTATTTAGCCCGCTTATGTTGCCTCTTTCTTGGAAACAAAATCAAGGGTACTTCAGGCAACTCTATATGTTAAATTTGATCTGTTAAATTAGAAAAGAATCAGAAATGGGTTATTCTCTAGTTTAACTGTGAGTTGCTCTTATAAACCATGGTTTAAAAGTCCTAATTTACTCGCTCATTAGCAGCCCTAACACATGAATATATGTGAAAATGTTTGCTCCATAAAAAAATTCTCAGTATTCAAATTTAGTCACTTTTTAAGTGCTCCTAACCTTCACTAGATGAAGCCTGGACCAGAGTAGTAGGTGGAAGATGGAGACATCTGTCAGATTCTAGAAATACTTTGAAGACAGATGCAAATGGGTTTTCTAATAAATTTGCCATGAAGCACGAGAAAAAGAAGGGAGTCAGAGATGATTCCAAGTTTTTTGGTGTAATCGAAAAGACACCACTGCCAAGAACTGGCCTAACCTGACCACTTAACAGGAGATTTTAAGCACCCTCCCTCCCTTCCAAACTCCTGACTCTACCTTGTCTTTATTTTCTAAACAGTAAATGATCACCCTCCATAATTCAGTTATATAGAACATATATTGCTTATTGTGGGGCTCTCTCAAATGCAAGCTCTGTTAGGGCATAGCAGATATATTTTTGTCTGGTTTTATCCCAAGACAACCACACATTTGTCTGGATGTATCCTAAGCACCTACAACATTGCATAGCTATTTTAGCAGGTGTTCAATAAACACTGAATTTACGGATGGAAAAATTCAGGCTCCAAAAAGTTAAACAAACTTGCCTAATGTTCTATATCTAGGAAATGACAATCATGGATTTGCCTACAGGTTTTTCTGGCTCAGTCCACACCTTTCCGACTACTTCCAAATTAGACCTTGGCTAAAGTATTAAGGTCAGTATTTCTATCCTTTCAAACAGATTTCTGCCCTAGGGCTTCCTTGTTATCGTATTGTGAAGTGTGGTAGGAGGGGTTACTGATTACCAATGATTAGCTAATGGACAACACTTCTGGATTTATCAGATTGAACAGGCAGTTGCACCCAAGAGAGCAAACTAGGTTCTGGAATCAAAGGACCAGGGTTTGAGCCCAGCCTCCAGCACATTATTTGTTATGTAACCTTGAGATCAATAATCTTCCCTAGATCTCAATCTCCTGGTCTATAAAACAGATTCATTGTATCATCTGCCATTGTGGGTTCATAGATTATAGATATACAATGCAACAAGGTCAGTAATTATAATTAGCGCCATGAATATTTTATGAAGATGGCTTATAATTGGTGCAATTAAAGTAGAAAGCAATTAAACATGTTCTATCTGCTATGTCAATATATTCACCAAAAGGCATTTTATTTTTGGTGGCATTTTTCCCCCTTCCAATCCCACTGGCTTCACATCCTTCTCCACACTTTATTTTTTAATGTTTATTTATTTTGAGAGAGAGAGAGAGAGAGAGATTATTTATTTATATATGTATTATTATTATTTGTTTATTTATTTTGAGAGAGAGAGATTATTATTAAAGAGAGAGAGAGATGAGGCACAGTGGGAGTGTGGGATGGGGGGGAGGGGGGAGAGAGTAAGAAAGAATCCCAAGCAGACATGGGGCTGATCTCAGAAACCATGAGATCTTGACCTGAGCTGTAATCAAGAATTGGACACTTGCTTAACCAACTGAGCCATCCAAGTGCCTGGCCCTTCTCCACACTTTTTAAAATGTATCAATGTTTGTGATGGCATCAGCAGGGTATCATCAAAGAGAACCCTCTGTAGGTGCATCACTGACCCTTCTCAAGTCCAGAGGTTATAAACCCACATCCTCCTCCCCAGACCTGGCCTTGAGAAAACACCAAGGCTCTTCTGTTTCATTACTCTCCAGAAATTCATTTAAACTTTATTCTAAAGCATCACATCTTTGGCCAGGCCCTTACAGAAGCAAATCCAACTCATGACAATGTGCGCAGTCTCAGGTACAATCTACATACACCTAGGCAATCTACAAATGCAGCTCTCAGCTCCAGGGTCCTTCCCCACAGGGTCTGGAAGATCTCTCTGGATTCTCTCCCAGCCTTGGGTCTTCTAGAAAAGCAAAGGTCTTTCCAGCCGGTTTCCAATTCAGCTGAGGGTTTTGGGGAAAGTATTTTCTTCTCTAAAGCTTCTAATCGTCTTAATCTAACTTGACTTCCAGGCTATGAATCTGACATTTTTATCTCTGCGATGATGCAGTGCCTCTCCAGATATCCAGACCATAGTAACAAGGCATGCTGCCCTATAGCCACTGCCCTTTGGATGAATATAACTCTCTAGCTCCCAACTCACACCATCCTATGTTTTCATTCATCTGCAGATACTTCCTCGTCTATCTCCGACTTGGTTCTCACAACTTACTCTCCTCTCTGCTACCCAAATTTCTCTCAATTTTCTCTACTTTTCTATTTATCTCCGATTTCTCAACAACTTCCCTACTTTTTAGTTTAACAGACTTTTAAATAAACACAGTATAAGTGTTCTTAAAACTTATACATTATTCACAAATATATTTGTCTTTGCAAAAACAAACGCATTTAAATTGTTAAAATCAGCACAGGATGTGTCTTCTCTAGTGCTGGAAAAGTTCACTATCTTAATTTGGGAGGTGGTCGCACAGTGTATATATATACATATATATATATATATGTGTGTATATATACACACACATTCACTGAGCTGTCAACTATCTGTATACTGTACACATTATACTTAAATTTTAAAGAAATGAGTAATATTCCCTCAATAGGGAGGAGTCATCCAAAAGATGGAGGGAGGGAAAGGAAGAGTCTACCACCAAATATTCAAAGTTTTGCTTAGCAGAAAAAAGGGAAAAAAATCATAGTCTCAGATCAAGAGCACTATAGCCTCAAGTCTATTGGTAAAGACTAAATTTTCCCTTACCACTAATAAATTAATGCATCAATTATACTAAAGAATGAGGCAGATAATGAAGTTCCATGATCTTTAAAGTCTTAAGAAGAAATTCAAGGTTTTTGTTTGAAATTTATTTCCATTACAGGGGTGCCTGGGTGGCTCAGGCAGTTGAGCAGCCGACTTCGGCTCAGGTCATGATCTTGTGGCTCACGAGTTCGAGCCCTGCGTCAGGCTCTGTGCTGACAGCTTAGAGCCTGGAGCCTGTTTTGGTTTCTGTGTCTCCCTCTCTCTCTGTCCCTAACCCACTCGCATTCTGTCTCTGTCTCTCTCAAAAATAAATAAACATCAAAAAAAAATTTTTTTTTAAGAAATTTATTCCTATTACAGAGAAACACAGTGATTGCACAAAATAAAACATTAAATACAGAGACTTTTTACAAGAAACTTCAAGCTGTATCTTTCATCCATTCAAATATTAGTTGACTCCACTATGTGCCAATCACCGTGAATACTTTAGAATATGTGATTTCACATATTTCACAGGGACAATATTTTACTCCCTGATTATATTTAGTGCAATATTAAAATTCTTTTAAATCTGTCAGTTTGAGAAAATCAGGCATGGCTTTAATCTACAAAAGTTACTGAACTTAAATATGTCCTATGTATAAGGAAGGATCTGTAAAATAGATAATATGCCCCATTCAGACAATATGCATTCAGATATTTAGGCTTAAGAAACATGCACACAGAGAAGAAAATGATAAAAATTATGCTGCATTTATCTATACAAAACTTTTTCAGCTCACAGAAATCTACACACAAAGAAGTGTGGCACAGTGTGTCAAAGTTAACCATTTACCTTTGCCATCTTCTCTGCCAGCTGCAAACGACCATCAAGTTCCCTTCTGATCTGAGCAGCTTGCTCATCTGCATTGTCCAGCTTTAAGACAGAAATTACACATATGTGATTACTTAACGGCAGTGACCTACAGTTTAAAGTGAAGATTTAAAGACTCGATTTTTGTTTTTAATAAATTCTCTCAGCTACCTATTGAGAACACAGAACAATGTTTAATTAGGTCAGCAGTCCAATTAAATTTCTTGGGCACCTTTCATTTTAGTTTTGTTCACAAAAAAATTATCCGATTGCTAAAAAAGTTATTCAGTTGCTATAAAAGTTATTCAATTGCTAAGAATCATAGCTCAGTTTACCAAATTCTAATCATAATCATTCTTTGCCCAACGTGTCCAGTAAGCTGTTTCCTTGAAGTTATATTAAATTGGTTAAATCGTTGTTAGGCTTATTCAGTCCATCCTTCTATCTTCTTGAAGGTCAGTTCCTAAGTAGTTCCAGATAGACGAGTCTCTTGTCTTGTTCTTTCAAATTTCCACAGTGTATTTCTGGATGGTGAGATACTGAGTAATGTTTTACTTCTTCGTCAGTTTTATAACAAGTTTGTGCATTAGTGCTAAACTATAAAAGTAGCATTTGATTGACTGATAGAACTTCCTACCCTTTAAGTTTTCATATTCTCCTCATTCTAGTTTTCAACGGACTTAGACTGCCAGGAAACCCTTCTACTCTTCACAGACTGGCACCACATTAGAATTCCATTCTCTTGTACTAAATTTGATTGAAAGCAAGAAAAGCACGTGGTCATTGTTTTTTAAAGATATTTACACAGAAAATTACTTTCACTTATCCAGTGAAATAATCCTTTTCTTATAGATTTTCTTTTAACTTTTCCTCATGATTCCCTTCTCCTGAATTATTCATAATCAATTTCTTTTATTAGTTCATTATAAAAACTGCTAAACTGCGAAGGTCCTATGAGCCATGCGCAGTGGGGGATGCACTGGGTGGGCTACAGATGTTTCTCCCAACTTTAATTCCTTCCCCTTTCTTACTTCCCTCATTAAGAAAACAGGACCACACAATACAACTGTATTATAGTAAAGGCCCACCTAAAGACTGCATTAGTATTGAGTACCACATTAAATGCCTAGGAAAATAGAGATGTATTCCATTTGCTGAAGAACTACAAATGGACCAGATTACATGCTTTAACACGGCCTTAAAAAAGAAAAAAATAATGCCTGAAAAAGAGGAGTGGGGGCAATGCAGCTCAACAGGATGGTGGTGTCGGGGCAAATATAAAGAGTCAAGAAAAGGGGAAGATGTTTCACTAAGAGGGCATCAAAAGTTTGGAGGTGAGATTAATAATCTTGGTAATGGGATGGGGGGGCAGGCAGGGGAAGATACATGGAAAATGGGGCTGGAGAGAGACCAGCTACTTCATAAACTACTATTCACAGCCACATTAGGGAGTCTGGAGTTGGTTCCTACAGCAATGAGAATTCACTGAGAGGTTTTAAACAGGATTTTGGAAAGATCACTCTGTTTCCGGCACTAACAACAGGTTAGAGGGACATAGGAAGTCTATTATTTATTCATTAGAAAGAGAGATCTGGGGTTACTTTCCAAAAAATATGTTTCCAAGTTCATTTAAAAAATCAAATTCTTTTAAAAGACAAGTTTAAAAATAGCCAAGATTTTCTTAAACTAAATTGTTGGTAGACAATTTTCCATGTCATCTCAAAACAAATACAGTTAATAGGAGGCAAAGTCAAACAGTTTCTCTTCACTGTGTCCAAAGTCAAAATAATCTACATTAAAAACTAACAAAACTGTTAAAGAATACGTGGTATGTCTGTTCTAGGTAATGGAAATCAAGGTCCTAAAAACAAAAATTATGTGTAAGAACTTGTAACTATAATACTTCAAATACGTTAAACTTCACACGGAAAATGTTCCGATTTTTGCTTAAATGCTAATCAGTATGTTTCCACAGAAAACTGAAATGAAATGATTACCTGCATGTAAAGAGTTCTAGTTCCACTAAGACACAGTATTTAACATCTTAAAATAAAAGGTCATAGTTCTCCTTCAAACTCAATCACAAAACACTATTTAACATCTTCAAATATTCTTATCTTCGTATTAACAGCCCCTAATTTTAAGTGGGATTATTTGACTTACTTCTGGGTTTTGCAAGAATGATCACTGCAAGAGCCAGTTTTCTGCTACTTCTAAAAAATATTAATACCTTAAGTGCTTTTTCTGAAACAACATAGGCAGACAAAAGCAGAGCGCTGCTGTACCAAACGACCTTTGAATAGCTTTCTCTTCCTTAATAAATTTTCAGAGACCGAACACTAATTTTTGTGACTACTGGTGTCATTTGGTGAAAATAGAACAGCATAATTCCAAACACATTAACAAGAGAGGAAAAGCTAATAAAAACAACCAATAAATTCTTATCTTTGTGTCATGTAATACTAAATACAATTGAAGGAAGTAGATCAGTTGGTTAGCTTTTTTTATTTTTACACATAAGAATGTTAATGTCCCATGCGTTTTGTTTTCTTCTGAGTATTGCCTTTGTTTTCAAATTCATTGAAAGCTTATGTAATTTTTTTTTTCAACATTTATTTTTGGGACAGAGAGAGACAGCATGAACGGGCGAGGGGCAGAGAGAGAGGGAGACACAGAATTGGAAACAGGCTCCAGGCTCTGAGCCATCAGCCCAGAGCCCGACGCGGGGCTCGAACTCACGGACCGCGAGATCGTGACCTGGCTGAAGTCGGATGCTTAACTGACTGCGCCACCCAGGCGCCCCGAAAGCTTATGTAATTTTTATAAATATTTTCTTAAAAGTTGACTTAATTGAAATTAGTTTCACATGTAGTTATAAGAAATAGATACACCCACTGCCCAGTTTCCCCCAATGGCACCATCATACAAAACTATTCTAGCACAACCAGGATATTGACTTTGATATAATCATCCATCTTATCCAGAGTTTCTCAGTTTTATGCTTATTCGTCTTAACCAATTATTTATCTAGATTCACAAGTTCACCACCGCCAGTCAAACACTAAGGAGTTTTAACATCATAAGTTGCCCTTTTATAACCAGACCCATTTCCCTCCAGGAAACCTGCAGTTGGTTTTAATAATAATGCACCTCGGGGCGCCTGGGTGGCGCAGTCGGTTAAGCATCCGACTTCAGCCAGGTCACGATCTCGCGGTCCGTGAGTTCGAGCCCCGCGTCAGGCTCTGGGCTGATGGCTCGGAGCCTGGAGCCTGTTTCCGATTCTGTGTCTCCCTCTCTCTCTGCCCCTTCCCCGTTCATGCTCTGTCTCTCTCTGTCCCAAAAATAAAATAAAAATGTTGGAAAAAAAAAAAAATTTAAAAAAAAAAATAAAAAAATAATAATGCACCTCTTTTCACAATGTCTAAAAATAAATTCTAAAAAGGCAAATGGGTTTTCTTTTACTTTCCATTATGAAATTGGACATGGCCTCTTATGAGGTTAACATTTGTCAACAGTAGATGGGGGGGGGGGGGTCTCAGACCTCTTAAATCTTCAAGTTCACCACCTGAGTTCTTTCCTCAAAGCATATGGCCCTACATAGCATCTACTCATTGACAACTCCCAAGCATGTATTTCTAGCTCCAATCCTTCATTAGAGTTTGACTTACATTTCCAGCTGCCTATTTACCATTTCTGTTTGCATGAAGAGAAGGCTCATTGCACTAGTAAGCCCAAAATGCAATCTTGATTTCTAGTAGCCTGTCCCAATCACTCCTTTGATGAATAATGCCGTGTCATACAAATGCTCAAGCCCAAAGCCTACGTGTCATCTTTAACCTTCCCCTTTGTCTCACGGCCCACATCCAATCCAACCTTGAGCCATGCAGGGTGAAACCTAGATCACATTGTTGAGGCAGACCAGAATTGAGGTACTCAAGAGTTCTTGGCCAGGACCACTTTTCTGGGGAGTGGAGTGTTTCCTTAGCCACTTCAAGTACATCTCCTCTCATCAGAACACTTGTACCTATGGTTATGGTGAACATAATTCTTTTCCTTTTCTGAACCCTCAAGAGAACATGGGTTTTTATACCACTCCCTCCACCCCCTTCTCAAAAAATAAAAATAGAAAAAAAGGAGAAGTCTGGTTAGGTGGTTTACAGATGTGGGACATCAGATTTTAAAATGCTGGGTAACAGGGGCACCTGGGTGGCTCAGTAGGTTAAGCGTCCAACTTCAGCTCAGGTCATGATCTCACGGTTCATGGGTTCGAGCCCTGTGCTAGGCTCTTTGCTGACAGCTCACAGTCTGGAGCCTGCTTCAGATTCCACGTCTCCCTCTCTCTTTGCCCCTTCCCCGCTGTGTGCGTGTGCATGCGCTCTCTCAAAAATAAACATTAAGAAAAATTAAAATAAAATAAAATGCTTGGTAACACCAGAGTACCTGGGTGGCTCAGTCGGTTGAGCATCCAACTCTTGATTATGGCTCAGGTCATGAGCTCACGGTTCTTAAGATTGAGCCCCACATTGGGCTGTGTCCTGAAAGCACAGAGCTTGCTTGGGATTCTTGCTCTCTCTCAAAACAAAGAAATGTTAAAATAATAAAAGAAAAAAATTAAATGCTGGGAAACACAGCTGTCTCTAATGCCTGATTTGGGGTATGAGATAAAATGGGGATATGCAGACTCTGGAATTCATGGTAGGGACTAGACATAAGTTTCATTCCACAAGGGCAACTTCATTTTTAAACTTCATTTTCTTTTAAATTCTTGATTTCAACACTTTTTGACAATAGATGACTTAACTCACAGGTGTCCTTTCCTGGCACAGAATATTTTCCCAGTCTTTTAAAGGGAGTTATTCAACCCTGACCATAACAGATGCCCAAATGTATCTTTATTCTCTGTAATGCCCCTAGTATCCACTACACAGAGCATTTTCAATTATTAATTGAAAATTATCAATTTCAATTATCAAGAGATGTTTCTGGAATGGCAAATATTTAGTACAGGAAATGTACTTTTATTTCCCTCCTATTCATTACACAGAAATTACTGTTTCCACATTCAGAATCCTCTGGCACAGAAGATTTTTCAGGTCTTTTAAAAAGGGTCAATCAACCCTGACCATAACAGGTGCCCAAATGTAGCCTTATTCCCTGCAATGCCTCTACTATCCACTATACAAAGCATTTTCCATGATTAATTGAAAATTAGCAATTTCGATACCATTTCAAAATCAATTACCATATTCAAAAATCAGTGACCACCCCAACGATGAAAATATTTCACTAGCTTAATATTTAATACAGAAAGTGAATTTTTATTTTCCTCTTGTTTTTACACAGGGATTATAATTTCCTTAATTAAAATTCTCTAGGCTAGGGAATTCTTAACCTGGACCTTTGGGGGTTCTGAATTACTCAAGTTGTGAGCAAAATTTTGTAGAGTTATGCATTTTTTTCCCCCTCAGGGAATGGCTTGACTTTCATACCTTACTCAAAGGGGTGGAAACTCCCTAACTCAAACAAAGTAAAGAACAATGCTGTAAGGACATCATCTTTCTAGAAGCTTCTATATCCTAGAAGAGGCTATATGGCTTTTAAAAAATAAACCATGGGAAATGGTCACCTCAGACCTACACATCATCAACCTTACTCTTACAGAGATTTGTTAAATCTTTGTAAAGGGATGCTAAGACACAGACTCTCAATAGTGTTGGCAATGGTCCACAGTTACTTTATCAACTCTATTTACCCTTTCCTACACCTACCATATAGCAACCACTACGAAAGCTCATCAGTACCTACAAAAGTAAGGGCCTTCCAGAAGTTCACACTTTATGTCGAAAACAGTAAAAACAGTACACGGAACAGAATATAATTGCCACAAGAAAGTTACTGATCAGGTGCTGTAAGAATTCAGTAATGAGAGAGTTGTGTTTCCTGGTTGATTAGTAACAGGATGGATTCGTGAAGATGGAAATAGTAAAAGGTGGAGGAGAAAATGCTGACCTGATGCAGCAGTCTATTTTGGTCTTGACTTACCAATCTCTAACCCTAGGCTGTCTTTGCCACATTCCCCTCATGTCCTTGGAAACAGTTCTGAAAAGAGATCTCAGGGATCAGCACATCTCCCTTTGCAGAAAGGCCTCAGGAGGACCCAAAGCCTATGTGGTGTCCAAGTCTAAAATTTTCACAAACTGTAATAAACAGCAATAAAATAACATTACCAAGTTCCATCTAACACCTTCATTTTACAACTTGTGATATTCTTTCAATGCTTTAAAAACTATAAATATCAAATATTTGAGTTCATTAAATTTGCTCATCTTTAAAAAAACGATCATTTATAAAAAGCACTTTTCACAGCGCTGTTTAGCATCATTACCCTCTCCTATCAATCTATTTTCTAGAACCAGGATAACTGTATTAACACTGTCAATCACTAAAAAGGGGAATAGCTGTTTTCCCATAATGATGCCTTTGTGTGTGCCAACCTTACTCAATTATGTCCTTTCTCCCACTGAAGAAATTAGTATTCTCTCCAACTCCATACTCCAATTATGGCATACCTCTTTTCAAATTATATTGTTATTTTCTTGCAATACTCATCTTTATCCTTTAGTATGAAAAATGCAAGGAGACTAGGATTTGTTATATAAACTTCATGTTTTCCCTAAGATTAATCCATATGCTGGTCCGCTGTATTTATATTATCTATAAATCCAGTGATTTATAGATAATACATCATGAGAAGTAAGCAGTACAAACCTAACACGGATTCCAAAAGAACACTTCAACACTTTATCACGTAATTTTCTAGTAGCCCAGTGTTTATTTGACACTATCAAATATACATGGATTTTGCAACAGGACCTAAAACCACTCATCAAAAAGCTTTAAGTGTTAATTTACTTCATCTATAAATTGTGTTAATTTTTGTTATTACTTGAACCACAGATTTATCATAAAGATAGCACCTAACTCTACCTACTACTTCTGTTTTCTGTGCTGCCTCCCCACCTCCTCATGCCTACACACACACACACACACACACACACACACACACACACAGGTTCTTGGCTATTCTAGATATCAGAGTATCTCCAGTTACTTCTCAAAACAGTATCATTAGTCAGTACATACCACTGGCCTTTCCCCTGAGTTTCAGCTCTCCAGGTGAAGGCAAGGCCTTTCCTTTTAGGCACCCACAAAGTCCTCAAACTAAAACTGAACCTGTTCTTGTGCTGTTTCGAAGGGGCACATGCCACCCCAATGTTTACAGCAGTGCTATCAACAATAGCCAAAGTATGGAAAGAGCCCAAAAGTTCATCAACAGATGAATAAAGAACATGACGTATATGTATACAATGCAGAATTACTCGTCAATCAAAAAGAATGAAATCTTGCCATTTCCAACAAATGGATGGAACTAGAGTGTATTATGCTAAACAAAATTAGAGAAAGACAAATATCATATGACTTCACTCATTATGTGGATTTTAAGATACAAAACAGATGAACATAAGGGAATGGAAGCAAAACTAATATAAAAACAAGGAAGGAGACAAAACATAAGAGACTCTTAAATACAGAGAACTGAGGGTTGCTGGAGGGGTTGTGGATGGAGAGATGGGCTAAATGGGTAAGGGGCATTAAGGAAGACACTTGTTGGGATGAACACTGGGTGTTATACATATGGGATGAATCAATGGAACTTATTCCTAAAATCATTACTGCATTGTATGCTAACTCGGATGTAAATTAAAAAAATAAGTAAAATTTCAAAAAAACAATCTGTTCTTTATCATCCACTCTTCAACATAGCTTTCTATTTCTACATAGAATTCCCACTACCCTTGATCACGCTACAGTCACAGAGGGAGGAAGAGAGATGAGGAAAGGAGAGAAAGGACTAAATAAATCAATATGAATAGAGAGAATGATACCCAAACACCTCAGCTTAGTATTAAGGTCCTCCCAAATTTTGTACCAATCTATATTTTTAAGCTCTTGGATAATTCCATTATCTATACAAGTCAGTTTGTTTAGTGTTTACTGAACATGTTACATTTTCCCAGTCATGCATTTTGCTTGTGTTTCTTTCTTCTGCCAGTGACACTTCTCTTACCTACCTTCACTGTCCTGATCAATCTTAAAATCTGAGATTACCTTACCAATCATTTAATAATAAAGCAGGTACTATCTCATGACATATCTTTCATAGTTTCCTATTATTGTTGAACTTCAGATATTTATGACCACTACCTCAGCCTGCAATGTATGCCTCTTGTCAGCCCAGCCTACCCAGAGGGGTAAAACAACTCCATCTCGAATAGGGGAACTCAAAGAACTAGTGTAAATTTTAATTCAAATACAAAGAATGTCCAAGACATTCCCTCCAAGCTGACCCATCTTCTGTGAATCAATCCCCCTGAAAAAACCAAAACCTCTTTCCTCCCTTTTTCTTGGTCACTGGGAATCAGCCAACAACATGGTAAACTCTCTTTGTAATGTCATACAACAAAAAGAATATAATCAGAAAATGAAGTTATTCCCATACTCTCAAAAGAGACACTTGCATATATGATGTTATGTATGATTCAGGTAACATCACATGTGCTAGAGGCAAAGCATTGAAAGAATTCCATTGTATCTATCGTATAGATTATGTATAAAAAACCTGACTCAGAAATAGCAGTTCTGCCATGGGTCCTTGTAGAACAGTTCTAAGAGTCTTAAAAATGCATTTCCCAGAAGGAAGAAAGAACATACTTATTTCAACATAATAAGCCCATAGCTAACAACATACTCAATGGTGAAATATTAAAAGCTTTTCCTCTAAGATGAGGAGTAACACAGGGGCACCTACCCTCAGTACTACTATTGAAGATAATACTAGAAGACCTAGCTAGAGCAACCTGGCAACAAAAAAGAAATAAAAGGTATCAGAACTGCAAAGAAGTAAAATGGTCTTTACTTGTAGAGAATAAGGTTTGATGTACAGAAAATCCTAGACTCAACCAAAAACCTATTAGATCTAATCAATGACTTTAGTAGTAATAGGATACAAAATTAACATAGAAAAACCAGTAGTGTTTCTATACAGTAACAATGAATTTTCTCAAAAAGAAATTTTAAAATGCCATTTACAATAGCATCAAAAACAAAATATTTAAGCATAAATTTTACTAAGGAGGTCAAAGATCTCTACTCTGAAAACTACAAGACATTGGTAAATAAAATTGAGGAAATCAAAGAAAACACATATAAATGGAAAGGTTTCCCATGTTCATAGCCTGGAAGACCCTATAAAGATTCCAATGGCATTTCTTTTTTATAGAAGTAGAAAAAATATGCCTAAAATTTACATGGAACCACAAAAAATCCTGAAAAGCCAAAGAAATCCTGAGAAAGAACAAAAGCAGGAGGCATCATACTTCCTAATTTCGACCTATACTATAAAGTTACAGTCGTCAAAAACAGTACGGCATGGACATGAAAACACACAAAGATGAATAGAACAGGTCCAGAGCCCAGAAATAAACCCAACAATGTATAATCAACTAATATTTGACAAAGGAGCCAAGAATGCTCAATGGAGAAAAGACAATCTCTTTAATCAATAATGCTGGGATAATTAGGTATTCATATGTAAGAGAATGAAACTGGACCCATATCTTCCACCCCTCACAATATTTAACAAATGGATTAAAGGCTTAAATATAAAACCTGAAACTGTGAAAATCCTAGAACAAAGGAATAAAGCTCCTTGACTGGGGTCTTGGTAATGATTTATTTGCTTTTATATACACTGAAAGCAAATGCAACAAAATCAAATATAAACAAGTATTAACTATAGGACGCTAAAAAGTTTCTGCTCAGCAAAAGAAACCAACAGTGAAAAGAAAACCCACGGAATAAAAAAATATTTTCAAACCATACATCTTAAAAGAAGTTAGTATCCAAAACACATAAAGAATTCATACAAATCAAAACAAAAACAAAACACCACAATTTAAAAAATGAGCAAAGGACCTGAATAGATATTTCTCCAAAGAAGATATATGAAAGACCAACAGGTACATGAAAATACACCTAACTTGATAAGTCACTAGGGAAATGCAAATGAAAACCACAAAAATGTCACCTTATGCCTGTTAGAACAGCCATCATCAAAATGACAAGAGATAACAAATGCTGGCGTGGATGTGGAGAAGAGGGAACCTGTGTGCACTGTTGGTGGGACTATAATTTGGTGCCGTCACTATGGAAAACAGTATGGAGGATTCTCACAAAATTAAAAATACAACAACCATATGGTCCAGCAATTCCACTTCTGGGAATATATCCAAAGGAAATGAAAACACAAGCTTGAAAAGATATCTGCACCATGTTCGTAGCAGCATTATTTACAATAGCCAAGACATGGAAACAACCTAAATGCCCATCGATGGATGAATGGATCAAGAAGTTGTAGTATATATATACAATGGAATATTATTCACCCATAAAGGAGAAGAAATCCTACCATTTGCAATAACATGTATCGAACCTGAAGGCATTATGCTGAGTAAGTCATAGAAAAGTAAATACTGTAGGATTGCTTGTGTGCAATCTAAAAAAATTTTTTTTCTAATTGAAAAAACAAAACTCAGAGATCAGAATTGTGGTCACCAAAGGCAGAGGGGGTTGGGAGGGAAGGAAACTGGAGGAAGGTGGTCAAAAAGCCCAAACTTCCAGTTATAACATAAATAAGCACTAAGGATATACTGTACAGCATGAGGAATATAGCTAGGACTGCTGCAGGATATATAGGAAAAGCTAAGAGTTATCATCACAAGGGAAAACAAAGTTCTGTTTTCTTTTTATTGTATCTATAGGAGAAGACAGAACTTGGTTAAACCTGTGTGGTAATCATTTCACAATATACGTGAACCAAACAATCATGCTGTACATTTTAAACTTATACAAAGACATAGGTCAATTATTTTTCAATAAAACTAAGAAAGATCACTTCCCAAACCACACTTTCATTTGAATGCTAAAGAAGTAGGGGAAAGATGAATGAGTTAATTACATATAAGATTACCCTATGTGAACTGAACTGTATTAAATAATGGATCAAAGTGTCCAAAAGCAAGAACATAAGAATTTAACCTCAAATCTAAAAACCATGAGACTTCAATAGCCTGAAGACAATGCATGCATATTCTCTAAAATGGTAGGTGGCAAAATTTGAAATATCATAGAATCTTCAGTATTTCATTTATACTAACATTTTATCTTCCAGACAAAAGTAACATGCTAATACTTTCAAGCAACTACTAACTATATTCACTTCAATAGTTGAGTGTACATTCACATTAATAATTAAATAATGCTGAAATTGAGAGAGTTTAAGTAACAGACACTAATCAAGGATATTAGAAAACTTTGTCCCAGTACATTAGAACTCCAGCTTCATCAAGATTAATAAGAACTAAATTTATACAGCACTTATGACATATAAGAAACTCTTCTATGTTTTTATAAACATGATGGCATTTAAGCCTCAAAGCAACCCTATGGGATAGGTGATAACTTTATCCCATTTTAGTGATGAAAAATCTGAAGCACAGACTGCTTTAAGCAATTATCCAGGGTCAAGGTCACAGAGTTAATAAGGGGCAGGGCAGTTTGAGTGCAGGGTTCAACTTAACTACCTCACACTCAATTTCCATTCTTTCTGTCATTCGCTCTATCCAGGAGTACCCACAATAGGAAGCACATTAAATATTGTCAAATTAATGATACAAAGATTCAATATCCCATGTTCAATGAAGTAGAAGAGGCATATATAAATATAATGCAAAGTAGAATATGGTAGGCTTTTGGGTAATGATAAGGAATTGTAAATTTCTCTTTTTTTTTGGGTCCTCTCCCAGTATTTAAGAAAAATGGGGACAGGAGCAGGGAAATCTTCATGCAAGTGGACCTTCTCTTGCGTCTTGAAGAATTAATATGGAATTTGAAGTGAAGAGAATATTAAGAGACAAAATTAAAATATAAGAAAATACAGGGAGCGATTCAATTTACATGGAACACAGGGTATGTAAAGATTTGTTACATGGGAAATAACATAAGCAAGGCACGTGGAGCCAGATTGAACACTGAGGTGGTGTTAGCTTCATTCTGTTGACAGAGAGGAGCCATTTTCTTTTTCTTTCCTATTCATAGTTGGGTTATGATGAGAAGGGGATGGTGCTCCAATAATACTAATCTGGCAACAAAAATACATTAAGGTTGGGAAGGGGAAGCAGTTAAATTACTGCCATGCTCCATATGCTGTGCTCATAAGTGAAGTCTGGAGCGAGGGCAATGACCATGGAAATAAGAGAGAGGACTCTTTAACAAACGGTGCTGGGAGAACTGGACAGCAACATGCAGAAGGATGAAACTAGACCACTTTCTTACACCATTCACAAAAACAAACTCAAAATGGATAAAGGACCTGAATGTGAGACAGGAAACCATCAAAACCCTAGAGGAGAAAGCAGGGAAAAACCTCTCTGACCTCAGCCACAGCAATTTCTTACTTGACACATCCCCAAAGCCAAGGGAATTAAAAGCAAAAATGAACTACTGGGACCTCATGAAGATAAAAAGCTTCTGCACTGCAAAGGAAACAATCAATAAAACTAAAAGGCAACCAACGGAATGGGAAAAGATATTTGCAAATGACATATCAAAGGGCTAGTATCCAAAATCTATAAAGAGCTCACCAAACTCCACACCCGAAAAATAATCCAGTGAAGAAATGGGCAGCAAACATGAATAGACACTTCTCTAAAGAAGGCATCCAGATGGCCAACAGGCACATGAAAAGATGCTCAACATCACTCCTCAACAGGGAAATACAAATCAAAACCACACTCAGATATCACCTCACGCCAGTCAGAGTGGCCAAAATGAACAAATCAGGAGACTATAGATGCTGGCGAGGATGTGGAGAAACAGGAACCCTCTTGCACTGTTGGTGGGAATGCAAACTGGTGCAGCTCCTCTGGAAAAGTGTGGAGGTTCCTCAAAAAATTAAAAATAGACCTACCCTATGACCCAGCAGTAGCACTGCTAGGAATTTACCCAAGGGATACAGGAGTACTGATGCACAGGGGCACTTGTACCCCAATGTTTATGGCAGCACTCTCTACAATAGCTAAATTATGGAAAGAGCCTAAATAAATGTCCATCCACTGACGAATGGGTAAAGAAATTGTGCTTTATATACACAATGGAATACTACTTGGCAATGAGAAAGAATAAAATATGGCCTTTTGTAGCAACGTGGATGGAACTGGAGAGTGTTATGCTAAGTGAAATAAGTCCTATAGAGAAGGACAGATTCCATGTGTTCACTTTTATGTGGATCCTGAGAAACTTAACAGAATACCATGGGGGAGGGGAAGGGAAAAAAATATGGTTAGAGAGGGAGGGAGCCAAAACATAAGAGACTCCTAAAAACTGAGAACTGAGGGTTTATGGGGGGTGGGAGGGTGGGGTGTGTGGGTGATGGGTATTGAGGAGGGCACCTGTTGGGATGAGCACTGGGTGTTGTATGGAAACCAATTTGATAATAAATTTCATAATAAAAAACAAATAAGAGAGATGATACAGCATTATGGAGAAAGCAGCAGTGCAGGTAATTGGGCTGGGAAGACATAGAAGGACCGATGGTTATGAGTCAGAAGGCTAACACAAATAAAAGAAGAATCGTGTTTGGGATGCGAACAAATGGCATTTTGAACCTGTTGTGTCTCAGGAGTCTCAGATTCATCAGTTTGCCCTGGGCTATAGTGAGACAGAATGGAGAGGGAGGAGCTGACCTACGTAAAAAGGGTAAAAAGGCACTAATACTCAAAATAAGCAAAACACAGTGAGTGGTGGTGGTGTTTTTATCACTGCAGTATTTTTCAGTGGATCTAACTCAATGCAACAAAAACAGTAGCATCTCATTTCTCAAAAATAGGGTAGTGAGCCTGTTTCTAATTTTCAAACACTATTGCTCTTAGTATCATACCATGTACAAAATGAGTTCACAAACCTCTGATGAGGATTCACAGACTGAGATGTAAGCCTTGTTAATCTGGAGACCTTCGCATCAGAATCAAGAAAACACTCATAAACAGAAAAGAACATCATTTTCAACATTTAACAATAACAGAGGCCTTTCTAGAAGTTTGTAATAAATAGCCAGAATCAATCACTGCCACCCATTACACAAGCAAAATCTTACTAAGATAATGATCAGTTGGCCCTGCTCTAATGTGATTAGGGTAAATGGAAATTTTTTATAGTCTAAAGCAAAGAGGATTTAGGATATTATGACCTTGATAATCAGCTAAAAAGCATTGAATATCAGCAGGTACTCTTTTGTGAGTATGTATCAATCCCTTTCCCTCAGCCTTTCAAATTTTTTTTAAGTGCATTATAAAAACCAAAAAGTTGCTCTAACCATCTACCAAAAGGAACAGGTGTTAAATTCTCTGGGCCACACATTTCTATAAATCCAAAAATAATAAACAAGAAGAAAGTCTGGTGCTATAAGCTTGGCACACAGTAAATTGCCAACAAATTTAATAAAACGATTCAATGCACTATATAGAAGGGATTTCTTGAATATGTAAATGTTTTATGTTACTGCCTAATCCCCTAAACAATTTACCGTTAATTCCATTTTCTTGCCTTCTTGGTTCCTCTCTTAATCCACTCCAAGACAGTCAAGAGTGACTTCTACCATGACAAATACAAGGGTCACTTCATTTTCCTCTTACCTGACCTCTGAGAAGCTTGTGGCATAAACATTCTCCTTCTCTGACGGGTATACTCTTGGCTTCCCTGATACCACATGCTATGGTTTCCCTCCTACTTCCCTGGCTATTCGCCTTTTGTGCAGCCTCTGAATCCTGATGTCCACAGGATTCTTTTCTGGGCCCTTTTACTTCTTGAGCTCCAGACTGTCCTAAAATGATCTCATAGTGGCCTCTGGCTTCAAATACTAACTTTATCTAAATGATTCCCAAATCTGTATCTCCAACCAGACCACTCACTGGCATTTCAGATTTGCACATCCATCTACCACCTGCCTTTTCCATGTGGACATTTAGTATTTTGTTTTCAGCATGTATAAAACAGAACTCCTCTGATTTCTCCCCCACACTTTCCCCTCCCCAAGATGTTGCTCCTTGAGAAGAGGGAACAGCATATATTGAAAGCCTAGAACAGTGCTGGACTAGAGTAGGTACTATGATGAAAGAAAACCCTAATCAAAGATGCCTCATCAGAGCATGGTTAACATAAACATTGAATCAGGTAAACATTAACAAATGGGAAGATAGCCATTAAAGCATAGGATCTTTCCTACAAAAAGAAAGGGAGAGGAATAGGCAGTCTTAATCAAAGTTCTAGAAAATGGTATGTCTTAAGTTATAGACCCAAGTTGACTCCTAGCTTCTGCCTGCATTCCCAGACTTCTTTGTCCCTTTCCTTGCAAACAGGTGTTCCAGTGTTCTGATTCAAGGCCAAATTCCCAAGTATGTGAGGAACCCAGCAGGACTGTGAAGCACAATACAGGGAATGGATCTAAGAGGATGTGACAACAGACTCCTAGGTCAAAGCCAGTAGTCTAGGAACTTCACAAGCAACAGAGAGATAAAACAGGACCACAGCAGGGCAAGGAGCAGAGCATGGAGATTACTTGAAGGATTAACACGTAGGTCCCTGACCCACTTCTGTTTTTTTGTTTTTTGAAATTTTTTTTAATCTTTATTTATTTTTGAGAGAGAGACAGCATGTGAGCAGGGGAGGAGCAGACAGAGAGACAGAGAGAGAGAGAGTCCGAAGCAGGCTCCAGGCTGTCAGCACAGAGCCTGACACGGGGCTCGAACTCACCAACTGTGAGATCATGACCCGAGCTGAAGTTGGACACTCAACAGACTGAGCCACCCAGGAGCCCCTACCCACTTCTGTTTTAATAATGCTGCAATATGCCCACAGGTTGGGTGAGGCACGATATTGACCACTGGCAATCTATTTTTTAGGCCACGGAGAAAAAGCTTTGCAGAATCCCACCTTGCTCCTGTCATTTCTTTTCTTCCAGCCTAGCTCTGGAAGAGCTAATAAATTCTAAGGTCTTCCAGCTAGCAGTTAAAGACCCTTAATATCCAAGTCCTTTTTAGCCTCATGTCCTCTACTCCAGCAATACACACAACATACCTTCCTAACAAATTCCAAGCCTTTTCACTCTCCTTGTGCCTTTGTAAATGTTATTTTCCACCTACCTGTCGGTCAAATTTCTATCCATCTTCTAAAATTCAGGAATTTGTGCCTTCTTAGAACCTTCATTAAAGCTACAAAGGAAAATAGGCTTTCCACACTGCCCAAACACTCCTCTTCCTGAGCACAATGGTAGACTGTTCTCAGACAGTTCTCAAGCTGTTTCTATGGTTTGAGCTCACCATGGCATTAAGTCCTCGATGGGCAGTCAGGCCAGGGGTCCCCAACCGTACTGCGCATCTTCATCAGCGTAATGTAGAAGGCTTTTTAAAACCAGACAGCGGGCCCCATTTCTGTGGTTTGTTTCACTTAGTCTGAGGTGGGGCCGAGGCATTGAGTGGTTTTTAAAGCTCCTTAGATCATTCTAATGCGCAGCCAGGATGGAGAACTAGAGAAAGCTGTGCCAATTAACCCATGTCAAATTAAAATACAGTCACACACATGCCCACGTTGTGCAGTATACATAGCCTCAGGATCACACTTTTTAACTATACCATTACGTTTTCTTTATAGATCTGTCCCCTGACCATATGCAGATACCTTGAAAAAATCAAATTCTGTCATTTTTGTATTCTCCCTGACATTTGTAGATACCTCATTTTAATTTCCATAGAATATTTTCATGAACAATCATGAAAAAGATACAATTGCTTATTATACTTGAAACAGCATATGCATATGATCCTTTTTTATGAAGAGTTAAGAACAGGTCTTGAAATATATTAGCAAAAATACACCTCCACCCTGGCTCAGCTATTACTACTACAAAGATGCCTGATCTCTGAAGATTTGTACTCTCTTATTTAAAAAATGGAAAAGTTAATATCTTAATTTGTAAAGGCTAGATCTGGGTAAAGAAAACCCTAAAATAAATGCAAGGAATATCTGAAGGTAGCCTATATTTGTTATCTAGTGAGATTTGGGAAAAAGCAAAGTAAAACATTTTTGGGAGAAATCTTATTTAGGCATATTCTTCTGTAGTTCTCTTACAGATGGGCCAAAGGTAAAAAAACAAAATAATGCACAGTTGAATGAAGCAAAACTTATTGATAAAACCTAAAATTTGGTTTAATATATTAGATATGTATTCACAATTAAAATTTTTAATTTTTAGAGAGAAAACTGATTTAATGTTAATCAGATATTCAATTTCATTGAAATGAAATCAGAGTCCTCTAATTTATATCATGACACCTTCATTTTATTTTATTTTTTTTCAACGTTTATTTATTTTTGGGACAGAGAGAGACAGAGCATGAACAGGGGAGGGGCAGAGAGAAAGAGGGAGACACAGAATCTGAAGCAGGCTCCAGGCTCTGAGCCATCAGCCCAGAGCCTGACGCGGGGCTCGAACTCACGGACTGCGAGATCGTGACCTGGCTGAAGTCGGACGCTTAACCGACTGCGCCACCCAGGCGCCCCATACACCTTCATTTTAAAAAGTGAACATGTACATAAATATTATGGCCATTCCAATTATAATTACAGAATTTGAAAAATCAGAGACTATAAAATCAACTCATTTTTAAAGTCTTAAGCTTCTTGAGGCATCCTAGAACATAACTGCCATTTAATGACATTTATTTCAACATTTTCCTCAAGCATTTTGAGGATTTGAAAGATACACCCTGCAAATGGTCATTTCTACAGCTTTATTTTCTAATTTTGAAAATGATTTTTGTTATCAAATGTAACTGCCTCTGTAGGGTGTGCTTTTATTTTTGCCAAAGCAGACAAATTATATTAAACAAGAAGTATTATCAAATCACACAGCACTAGTGGAGAAGAAAAGAGGGTAGTGGTGCAAGGCAGATACCAATTTCCTCGGAGTATTCACACTCCTCGCTCTTCCATTTGCCGTTGACATTCTGAATGCAGGTCTTCCAAGGCAAGACTCTCACAATGAGAGGAGCAAAGAACCTCGCAACTGCCTAGATTTGCCCATTTCCTTAAAACTCTTAAACCCAAGTGCTTCAACTCCAAAGCTAAAATCCCAGAGAAAAGGTATCATAGACCTGAATGCTACTTTCTAACCATTTGTGAATCATTCCCACTTATCCCTTAAAATTTACAACAGTTCTGTAGTATCACTTAGAGTTCTTGCAGTCTTCAGAATATAAGAGATCTGGGGCAGAGGAATATTTAGAGAGGAAGATTTCACTCAACTTTGCTTTGACCCTTGGATAATATGGATGAATCACTTTCTTCAGTTAATGTAATGGGATTATGCAAGATAATGAAGGTTGCCTTAGGCAGAAAAGATAGGATTTGGATAGCTGTAAAACTCCCTTACTAATTCTCTTAAAATACAAATAAAGAAGTAAAAGAACTAGTGTTGATTTAGTACTATGACCCCACCACACCGACTCTGGTCATCTAGGGTTGGATTGTTCTCCACAGTGTGCAACACCCCTACCTACATCGGCTAATGTCCTCTCAAACCACAGCCCCTCTCTTCCTTATACTCCAGCAGCAACAAAGACTTGCAGTTCCCCTTAATGCCATGCCTTTTTGGATACTCTACACTTACTCATCCTTCCTTGCATAATTCTTTTTTAGCAATTTATTCTGGTATCTTCATGACACTCCTCCAATACTGTATTTTTTTCAATCTCAAGAACACAGAGCCAGGAACTCACCACATCACTGCGGCATTTACAACAGGGCTTTGTCTTTTTTTTTTTTTTTTTTTTTTTTTATCTAGCTATAACTAGGTCTGGTCTCTGTGTTCCTATCATTCAATACAGTGCTTGACACATACCTTTTCACTACATATATTTCTAACATTGAATAGGGAAAGGGCTAACATTAGGCAGGGAAAGATCAGGGAACTTCAGGGAGGCAGAATGCGGCTGCAAGCGGGAGGCTGAAGAAGCAGTAGTGGCAGCAGAGTTTGGGGAAGAAGAGGAGAAGATAAACGTGTTCTGGACCCGCCTGGGCTAGTGCCACACATCAAGTCTCACAAACTTTCTGTAAAGGTCCCAATAAAAAGGGACAAAAATCCTTGGTGGCTATGCGGTCAGAACCCCTCTCACTCTTGAGAGCTTTATACTTGCCCTCGCTAAACTCTATCACTTTGCTCACTCTCTAGTGTCCGTGAGATTCATTCTTCGACTCCGCGAGACAAGAGCCAGCACCTCTCCTCCCCCGCATCACCCCCTAAACATGATAATGCAGACTATCGATTTGAACGTAATATATTATCCTGTCATATTTTAAAATAAACTTTAATAAGCCTACTTCTGTTCAAAGGAAGCTGATTACTAGTACCATTTCAATAACCACATTTTCGTTAAAAATACATGAAATGGGGTGTGTGGCTTCAGCTCAGGTCACACGATCTCACAGCGACTGGGGAGTTCAAGCCTCACGTTGGGCTCTGTGCTGACAGATCACAGCCTGGATGGAGCTTGCTTCAGATTCTGTGTCTCCCTCCTCTGCCCCTTCCCTGCTCACACTGTCTCTTAAAAATAAACATTAAAAGATTTTTTAATAAAATAGGTGACAAAATTCTTACTTGAGATTATAAAATATATACTTGTAATAACTGTTTTCTCTAAAAGTATAACTATATTTACCTGAAATTCACTATATTTCCTTAAAACTATTCTGAAATTAAACTTTCCACCAGCAGATGGTCCTTCAGACCTGTTACTTTACTGCACCTCTAATACTCTGATTCAAATAAATCATGGCTAACAAATTCAGATTCTCATACTGTTATGTTGCTCATTTTAGAATGAGCTCTTTTTTTTTTTCAACGTTTATTTATTTTGGGGACAGAGAGAGACCGAGCATGAACGGGGGAGGGGCAGAGAGAGAGGGAGACACAGAATCGGAAACAGGCTCCAGGCTCTGAGCCATCAGCCCAGAGCCTGACGCAGGGCTCGAACTCACGGACCGCGATATCGTGACCTGGCTGAAGTCGGACGCTTAACCGACTGCGCCACCCAGGCGCCCCAGAATGAGCTCTTTTTAATATCTGGTTCTGTAAATGTGCAATACACATGACTCTCAAGCCAAAGAATCCAAAGTGTGACATTTTTTAACATTTATTCATTTTTGAGGGAGAGCAAGTGAGGGAGGGGCAGAGAGAGAGGGTGACACAGAATCCGAAGCAGGCTCCAGGCTCTGAGCTGTCAGCACAGAGCCCAACGCAGGGCTCAAACTCACGAACCACGAGATCGTGACCTGAGCTGAAGGTGGATGTTTAACTGAACCATCCAGGAGCCCCTGACAGATAGCTTTAACAGCACAATAGCTAATCTATGAAATACATGGATTGTTCTTATTCTTTTCTATCTTTTGTTAACATGTAATAATTTTTCTTTCAATTATCCTTAGCTTTATCATTTAAATGCAGTGTCTCTCAGGTAGGCTCCCGTTGGCACCAGGCTGCAGTTCTGGCACCGTTCCCTTCACATTCCTGTTCTTTCTCAAGTCCCAGGGACAGACTGACTGTCACCATCATGCGCATCTTAACAGAACAGATCTCTATCCTGAGCTTCTGACCCTGAAGCAAGCACACATCTTTGAGATTTCCTAGGGAACCACTACCAGCAAAAACAAGGGACCAGCTAAGGGTAAACAAATACAGAAGAGTTACAGTTAGTAAGTTTTAAAGCCTTTTCTGAGATGCCAGAAAAAGTGGAATACATTTCCCTGACCTATACCTGGAGCCAGGTTCCCAGAGCTCAGCTGGCTTCAGGTCCTCTCTCCGCTCCCCCGAGCCCTGCTCCACTATTCCTCTTCTCAGACTACTCCTTTCCTTAGTAAAGGATGGACTATCATCTGTGTTTTCTATCACCTTTTCTTTTTTTTTTTTTTTTAATTTTTTTTTCAACGTTTATTTATTTTTGGGACAGAGAGAGACAGAGCATGAACGGGGGAGGGGCAGAGAGAGAGGGAGACACAGAATCGGAAACAGGCTCCAGGCTCTGAGCCATCAGCCCAGAGCCTGATGCGGGGCTCGAACTCACGGACCGCGAGATCGTGACCTGGCTGAAGTCGGACGCTTAACCGACTGCGCCACCCAGGCGCCCCTCACCTTTTCTTTTTAAACTTCTGTTGAAAGACAATGGAAGAACACAGAAGATCCATATGCCCTAGAGAAAGAAAAAAAAAAAAAATCTCACCTGTTTTCTTAACCCTCTATTTTCATAACTGTGTTGATTTCATAAAATGATTGTTACTCCAAAGTAAAGCTCTTCCTTTATGTAGGAGTATTAATTTGTTTTCAAGTCAATCAAAAAATAATCCAAAAGTATTTCAAACCCCAGAGCCAAAAAAAGGAATTGTAGTTTCACCTCGGATATGTGTAGAGAATGGAAGTCATCACTCCCATTCTTAAAATTACGAGCTGGATAAACTGAAAATCAAGGACTTTTTTTGGACTTCTCAGAGAACTATGGTTGCAGGGCAAACCACTATCCCAAAACCTAGAGACACAATCAAAACCAGAGAGGCACAACACAGAAAGCAGAAGTCTATGGAGGCCATAAAGCGTATGACTACTTACTTGGCTAGTAATCTGGACAAATCACTAAAAGCTGAGTGAAGAGAGTGAGAAAATCCCGGGGCTGCAGTCAGAGGGGACTGCCACAATCTACTGGCCTTTACTTCCAGTAACCCCACCAAGTTTTCATGGTAGGGATCTAAGAAAGATCCCCATGTGGACCTGGCAGGAAGAGGGGAAGAAAAGCCACTGTTAAACCTCCCAGATTCTTCTACCTAACAAAGAGGGATGGACTGTGCCAAAAGGAAACAGGGAAAAATTATCACAACTGGAGACAAAGGATACCCTCTGCAGCCTTCTGATGTCTTCTACAGGGTGGGGGCGCGGGGGGGGGGGGGGGAACACCTGAGGGAACAGGAGACACGGCTTCAAGGAAACAGACTGGGGATGCTTTAGGCAAGAAAAGGAATAGGCACATGTTGGGGAGGGAAGTGATACTCTTAGACAAGGGACAGAAGCATTTGTGAAGGCTACAGCCCTGAGACCTAGGCCCACCAAAAATCCAAGATTCAGTCAGACTGTAGAACAGTCCCTACTCCCCAACATCACTCCAGTGTCACAGCAGAGTACCACAGCTAACAGAGATGCAAGACAGACTGTTTCTGAACAGAAATACTTAGGGAAGTCTAAAGTCAAATCTTGTACCTATGGTTACAATGAACATTAAACACAGCCTAACTTCCAGTCAGATTACTGTAAACCCCCACGCTAAAGGAAAATATATCTCAGTTCTTATTATCTGATACAACAGGTCTGGCTTTCAACAAAAAAATACAAAGCATGCCAAAAAAGAAAAAGAAACACAGTCTGGAAAGACAAAGGAAGCATTCCAACTGGATTTAGGGGTGACAGAGATGTTACACTTTAAGAAAGTTTAACTATTGTTAATATGTTAAGGGCTCTAATGGAAAAAGTTAGAAACATTCAGGAATAGATGGGTAATGTAAACAAGGAGATGAGAACCCTCAAGAAAGACTCGAAAGGAAATGCTAGCAATCAAGAACATTAGCAGAAATGAACAGTGCCTTTGATGGGCTCATCAGTAGACCTGATGATTTTGAGAGAATCCCTGAACTTGAAGATAAGTCAACATAAATTTCCAAATCTCAAATGCAAAGAGAAAAAAACTCAAAAATTTTAAACACCCAACCAAACAAAACGAGTATCCAAAAACTGTGGAGAACAATATCAAAGAGGAGTGACAAACAGAACTAGAGTTCCAGAAGAAGGGGAGAATGGGACAGAAGGAAAATCTGAAGTAATCATGGCCGAGAATTTTCCAAATTTAATGACAAACACCAACCCACAGATCCAGAAAGCTCAGAGAATGCCAAGCAAGAGAAATATCATAAAGCCTATACTTAGGCATATCATATTCAAACTGTAGGAAACTAAGAAAAAAACACTCAAATCAGGAGAGCTTCAGACTTCTCATCAGAAAGCATGCAAGCAAGAAACTTGTGAAGTGAAACCTTTAGAATGTTGAAATAGAAAAAAGAACTAGCTGATAATCCTATATCCAATGAAATTATCCTTTAAACATGAAGGGAAAAAAAGACGTTCTCACACACAAAAACTGAAGGAACTCATCACCAATAGTCCTCCCTTACAAGAAATGTGAGAAGAAAGATAAGGAAAAAGACACCAGTCAGAAACTTGCGTCTGCATAAAGAAAGAGGGCCAGGAGAAGGAATGAATGAAGGTAAAAACGGATAATTTTTTTTAACTTTTTCTTATTTTCTTATTCTCAATACCCAAACGTTAGCTATTTAAAGCAATAATAGTAACAATGTGCTGGGTGATAATAACATCAAGGAAATGAAGGACAGAAAGGTCAGCGAAATAAATGACAGACATCCTAAGGGATAGTAAGCAGGAATTGGGAATTCTTTATCATGGGACAACTGTACTACACTTGAGGCCCTTATAATGCTATTTGAATGTAGACCTCCGAGTGTTTTGAAATGTAGGTTGTAAACTCTAGAGCAACCACTAACCAAGCCCTAAACAAGTTTTAAAAAAAAAGTACATCAAAAGAAAATCCCATAAAACGGAATCCCATGAAGCATTCAATTCAAATGAGAGAAGCAAAATGGGTGGGGAAGGGGACAAAGGACAAATTCAAGGAAGTGACACTTACAAATTGAGACTGTAGAATTTCAACAAACCAGATCATATTTTTTGCATCTATAATAGTTCCTTATTTTTTTTTTTAACGTTTATTCATTTTTGAGACAGAGAGAGAGCATAAATGGGGGAAGGTCAGAGAGAGAGGGAGACACAGAATCTGAAACAGGCTCCAGGCTCTGAGCTGTCAGCACAGAGCGCGACGCAGGGCTCGAACTCATGGATCGCCAGATCATGTCCTGAGCCGAAGTCGGACGCCGAGCCGAAGTCGGACGCCCAACCGACTGAGCCACCCAGGCGCCCCTATAATAGCTCCTTATTATTGAAATTTTAGTTAGCTAACATACAGTTCAATATTGATTTCAGGAGTAGAATCCAGTGATTCTTCACTTACATGTAACCCAGCGCTCATCACAAGTGCCCTACTTAGTATCCATCACCCATCTAGCCCATCCCCCACCCACCTCCCTCCATCAACCCTCAGTTTGTTCTCTATCCTTAAAGAGTCTCTTGTGGTTTCCCTCTCTTCTCTTTCCCCCTCCCATACATTCATCTGTTTCAAGTTCAACCTAAGTGAAATCATATGGTATTTGTCTTTCTCTGACCTATTTCGCTTAGCATAATACATTCTAGCTCCATCCACGTCACTGAAAATTGGCAAGATTTTGTTAATTTTTGAGAGGGAGAGGGAGGCATGTAAGGAGAGGGAGGGAGAGGGGAAGAGAGAAAGAGAGAGCACATAAGTGAACGCACACAAGCTGGGGAGGGGCAGAGAGAGGGAGACACAGAATCTGAAGCAGGCTCCAGGCTCTGAGCTGTCAGTGCAGAGCCAAAGGCAGGGCTAGAACTCATGAACTGAGTTCATGACCTAAGCTGAAGTTGGACACTCAAATAACTGAGCCAGCCAGGTGCCCCAAGATTTCATTCTTTTTGATGGCTGAATAATATTTCATTGCATGTGTTCATGCGTGCGTATGTCTACATCTTCTTTATCCATTCATCAGTCAATGGACATTTGGGCTCTCTCCATAGTTTAGCTCAGCTATTGCGGATAATGCTACTATAAACATTGGGGTGCATGTACCCCTTCGAATCTGTATTTTTGTGTCCTTTGGGTAAATACCTATCAGTGCTGGATCGTAGGGTAGATCTGTTTTTAACTTTTTAAGAAACCTCATATCGTTCTCCAGAGTGGCTGTACCACTTTGCATTCCCACAAACAATGCAAAATGCCCCCCCCCCCCCCTTTCTCCACATTCTTGCCAACACCTGATGTTTCCTGTGCTGTTAATTTTAGCCATTCTGACAGGGGTGAGGTGGTACTCCATCATGGGTTTGATTTCTATTTCCCTGATGAGTGATGATGAGCATCTTTTCATCTGTCTTTAGGCAATCTGGATGTCTTCTTTGTAAAAGTGTCTGTTCATGTCTTCTGTCCATTTCTTCTTAACTGGGTTGTTTTTTGGGTCCTCAGTTTAACAAGTTCTTTATAGATTTTGGACACTAACCCTCTATCAGATGTGTCATTTGCAAGTATCTTCACCCATTCTGTAGACTGCCTTTTAGTGGTGTATTGTTTCCTTCGCTGTACAGAAGCTTTTTATCTTGATGAAGTCCCAATAATTCACGTTTGCCTTTGTTTCCCTCGCCTTCGGTGACAGGTCTAGTAAGAAGCTGCTGCAGCTGAGATCAAAGAGGATGCTGCCTATGTTCTCCTTTAGGATTTTATGGTTTCCTGTCTCATATTTAGGTCTTTCATCCATTTTGAATTTATTTTTGTGCATAATGTAAGCAAGTGGTCCAGTTTCACTCTTCTGAATGTCGTTGTCCCCTTGCAATTGTACTAACAACAGGATACCTAGGAATAAACTAACCAAAGAGGTCAAAGACCTGTACCCTGAAAACTAAAACACCTATGAAAGAAACTGAAGAGGATACAAAGAAATGGAAGGGCATTCCATGCTCATGAACTATCTATACTACCCAAAGCAACCTACACATTTAATGCAATTCCTATCAAAATACCAACAGCATTTTTCACAGAGCTAGAACAAGCCTAAAATTTGTACGAGACCACAGAAGACCTCGAATGACCAAAGCAATCCTGAAAAAGAAAAAAAGTGGATTTCATGCTATATTACAAAATTGTAGTCATCAAGACAGTACGGTACTGGCACAAAAATAGACCTATAGATCAAAGGAACAGAATGGAAAACAAACTATATCACTTGAAACATGAACAGTCTAAACACATCCATTGAAAGACAATGTCTGACTGGATTAAAAGAGAAAAAGCCAAGAGGCAATTTTATGCTGTCTACAAAAAAACCCCACTTTAAGCATAAGGAATCAGATTGGCTAGCAGTAAACAGAGAAAGACACCAGGCTAACTCTAATCAAAAGAAAGCTGGAGTAGTCATATTAGTTTAAGACAAAGCAGACTTCAAAATAAGAAAATTATCAGAAATAGAGGGATTTTTATATAATTATAAAGGAATTACTTACATAAAAAGATACAACACTGTTATCATTTAAAAAAATAAACTGATAGGTTCACAGAAATTTTATGACTCTCTAACACCAGTATAAATTCCAATGCATTTGTAATAATTCATTTTAGAGGTCTATCTGCTCTATGAGATATTAGACTTCAACATATGGAGATACGGAGAATACTTTCTTTTGCTCAGCTTGGTTTCTCCCACACCTAACTCAATAAATATCTACCAAATATGTGATTATGGATTTCATTAAGTCACGCTCATCAATTTAACTGTACAAGTGGGCTACTGTTTCATTAAAAATACAAAGATCTTTTAAAACAGATTTTGGTCTTACGGTCATCCTCCACTATTATCAAATAACCATCCGGTTTGATAACAGTGAAAAACAATTATGAATGCATAAATTGTTCATAGTTAAGATGCTACATTGCTTTACTATTAACTGTCAATTTATTCATTTGAACTGATCCACAAGTTCGTAATGCAAATGATACACACAGAACACAGAAACTGAGATTTGTGAAAAGATGAAAAACGTGAATGTATGATTATAGCAGTACAACTCTTCATGAATGCATGAATTATAAAATGCTGAATTTTGTCAATGTGAATTGTATTTTAAAGCATAGTTAAATAATTTATACCACTAAAACAAGCAAACAAAATGCACATATGGGACTGAGAGGGAAGATGGCGGCGTAGGAGGACGCTGGGCTCACCGCGCGTCCTGCTGATCACTTAGATTCCACCTACACCTGCCTAAATAACCCAGAAAACCGCCAGAGGATTAGCAGAACGGAGTCGCCGGAGCCAAGCGCAGACGAGAGGCCCACGGAAGAGGGTAGGAAGGGTGGCGATGCGGTGCGCGCTCCACGGACTGGCGGGAGGGAGCCGGGGCGCAGGGGCGGCTCGCCGGCCAAGCAGAGCCCCCGAGTCTGGCTTGCAAAAAGCGGAGGGGCCTGACGGACTGTGTTCCGACAGCAAGCGCGACTTAGCGTCTGGGAGGTCATAAGCTAACAGCTCTGCTCAGAAAGCGGGAAGGCTGGAGGACAAAGGGAAGGAGAGCTGCTGAGCCCCCTGACGACAGAGCTCAGTTTGGTGGGGAACAAAGGCGCTCGCCAGCGCCATCTCCCCCGCCCATCCCCCAGCCAAAATCCCAAAGAGAACCAGTTCCTGCCAGGGAACTTGCTCGCTCCTCACAAACACCCAACTCTGCGCTTCTGCGGAGCCAAACCTCCGGCAGCGGATCTGACTCCCTCCTGCTGCCACAGGGCCCCTCCTGAAGTGGATCACCTAAGGAGAAGCAAGCTAAGCCTGCCCCTCCTGCCCCTGTGCACCTTGCCTACCCACCCCAGCTAAGACGCCAGATCCCCAGCATCACAAGCCTGGCAGTGTGCAAGCAGCCCAGACGGGCCACCCCACCCCACAGTGAATCCCGCCCCTAGGAGAGGGGAAGAGAAGGCACACATGAGTCTGACTGTGGACACAGCGGTGGGCTGGGGGCAGACATCAGGTCTGACTGTGGCTCCGCCCACCAACTCCAGTTATACACCACAGCACAGGGGAAGTGCCCTGCAGGTCCTCACCACGCCAGGGACTATCCAAAATGACCAAGCGGAAGAATTCCCCTCAGAAGAATCTCCAGGAAATAACAACAGCTAATGAGCTGATCAAAAAGGATTTAAATAATATAACAGAAAGTGAATTTAGAATAATAGTCATAAAATTAATCGCTGGGCTTGAAAACAGTAGAGCTGACAGCAGAGAATCTCTTGCTACAGAGATCAAGGGACTAAGGAACAGTCACGAGGAGCTGAAAAACGCTTTAAACGAAATGCATAACAAAATGCAAACCACCACAGCTCGGATTGAAGAGGCAGAGGAGAGAATAGGTGAACTAGAAGATAAAGTTATGGAAAAAGAGGAAGCTGAAAAAAAGAGATAAAAAAATCCAGGAGTATGAGGGGAAAATTAGAGAACTGAGTGATACACTAAAAAGAAATAATATACGCATAATTGGTATCCCAGAGGAGGAAGAGAGAGGGAAAGGTGCTGAAGGGGTACTTGAAGAAATAATACCTGGAACTTCCCTGAACTGGGGAAGGAAAAAGGCATTGAAATCCAAGAGGCACAGAGAACTCCCTTCAGACGTAACTTGAATCGATCTTCTGCACGACATATCATAGTGAAACTGGCAAAATACAAGGATAAAGAGAAAATTCTGAAAGCAGCAAGGGGTAAACGTGCCCTCACATATAAAGGGAGACCTATAAGACTCGTGACTGATCTCTCTTTTGAAACTTGGCAGGCCAGAAAGAATTGGCACGAGATTTTCAGTGTGCTAGACAGAAAAATTATGCAGCCGAAAATCCTTTATCCAGCAAGTCTGTCATTTAGAATAGAAGGAGAGATAAAGGTCTTCCCAAACAAACGAAAACTGAAGGAATTTGTCACCACTAAACCAGCCCTACAAGAGATCCTAAGGGGGACCCTGTGAGACAAAGTACCAGAGACATCACTACAAGCATAAAACATACAGACATCACAATGACTCTAAACCCACATCTTTCTATAATAACACTGAATGTAAATGGATTAAATGCGCCAACCAAAAGACATAGGGTATCAGAATGGATAAAAAAACAAGACCCATCTATTTGCTGTCTACAAGAGACTCATTTTAGACCTGAGGACACCTGTAGATTGAGAGTGAGGGGATGGACAACTATTTATCATGCTACTGGAAGCCAAAAGAAAGCTGGAGTAGCCATACTTATATCAGACAAACTAGACTTTAAATTAAAGGCTGTAACAAGAGATGAAGAAGGACATTATATAATAGTGACAGGGTCTATCCATCAGGAAGAGCTAACAATTATAAATGTCTATGCGCCGAATACCGGAGCGCCCAAATATATAAAACAATTACTCATAAACATAAGCAACCTTATTGATAAGAATGTGGTAATTGCAGGGGACTTTAACACCCCACTTACAGAAATGGATAGATCATCTAGACACACGGTCAATAAAGAAACAAGGGCCCTGAATGACACATTGGATCAGATGGACTTGACAGATATATTTAGAACTCTGCATCCCAAAGCAACAGAATATACTTTCTTCTCGAGTGCACATGGAACATTCTCCAAGATAGATCATATACTGGGTCACAAAACAGCCCTTCATAAGTTTACAACAATTGAAATCATACCATGCATACTTTCAGACCACAATGCTATGAAGCTTGAAATCAACCACAGAAAAAAGTCTGGAAAACCTCCAAAAACATGGAGGTTAAAGAACACCCTACTAACGAATGAGTGGGTCAACCAGGCAATTAGAGAAGAAATTAAAAAATATATGGAAACAAACGAAAATGAAAATACAACAATCCAAACGCTTTGGGACGCAGCGAAGGCAGTCCTGAGAGGAAAATACATTGCAATCCAGGCCTATCTCAAGAAACAAGAAAAATCCCAAATACAAAATCTAACAGCACACCTAAAGGAAATAGAAGCAGAACAGCAAAGGCAGCCTAAACCCAGCAGAAGAAGAGAAATAATAAAGATCAGAGCAGAAATAAACAATATAGAATCTAAAAAAACTGTAGAGCAGATCAACGAAACCAAGAGTTGGTTTTTTGAAAAAATAAACAAAATTGACAAACCTCTAGCCAGGCTTCTCAAAAAGAAAAGGGAGATGACCCAAATAGATAAAATCATGAATGAAAATGGAATTATTACAACCAATCCCTCAGAGATACAAACAATTATCAGGGAATACTATGAAAAATTATATGCCAACAAATTGGACAACCTGGAAGAAATGGACAAATTCCTGAACACCCACACTCTTCCAAAACTCAATCAGGAGGAAATAGAAAGCTTGAACAGACCCATAACCAGCGAAGAAATTGAATCGGTTATCAAAAATCTCCCAACAAATAAGAGTCCAGGACCAGATGGCTTCCCAGGGGAGTTCTACCAGACGTTTAAAGCAGAGATAATACCTATCCTTCTCAAGCTATTCCAAGAAATAGAAAGGGAAGGAAAACTTCCAGACTCATTCTATGAAGCTAGTATTACTTTGATTCCTAAACCAGACAGAGACCCAGTAAAAAAAGAGAACTACAGGCCAATATCCCTGATGAATATGGATGCAAAAATTCTCAATAAGATACTAGCAAATCGAATTCAACGGCATATAAAAAGAATTATTCACCATGATCAAGTGGGATTCATTCCTGGGATGCAGGGCTGGTTCAACATTCGCCAATCAATCAACGTGATACATCACATTAACAAAAAAAAAGAGAAGAACCATATGATCCTGTCAATCGATGCAGAAAAGGCCTTTGACAAAATCCAGCACCCTTTCTTAATAAAAACCCTTGAGAAAGTCGGGATAGAAGGAACATACTTAAAGATGATAAAAGCCATTTATGAAAAGCCCACAGCTAACATCATCCTCAACGGGGAAAAACTGAGAGCTTTTTCCCTGAGATCAGGAACACGACAGGGATGCCCACTCTCACCGCTGTTGTTTAACATAGTGCTGGAAGTTCTAGCATCAGCAATCAGACAACAACAGGAAATCAAAGGCATCAAAATTGGCAAAGATGAAGTCAAGCTTTCGCTTTTTGCAGATGACATGATATTATACATGGAAAATCCGATAGACTCCACCAAAAGTCTGCTAGAACTGATACATGAATTCAGCAAAGTTGCAGGATACAAAATCAATGTACAGAAATCAGTTGCATTCTTATACACTAACAATGAAGCAACAGAAAGACAAATAAAGAAACTGATCCCATTCACAATTGCACCAAGAAGCATAAAATACCTAGGAATAAATCTAACCAAAGATGTAAAGGATCTGTATGCTGAAAACTATAGAAAGCTTATGAAGGTAATTGAAGAAGATTTAAAGAAATGGAAAGACATTCCCTGCTCATGGATTGGAAGAATAAATATTGTCAAAATGTCAATACAATCCAAAGCTATCTACACATTCAACGCAATCCCAATCAAAATTGCACCAGCATTCTTCTCGAAACTAGAACAAGCAATCCTAAAATTCATATGGAACCACAAAAGGCCCCGAATAGCCAAAGTAATTTTGAAGAAGAAGACCAAAGCAGGAGGCATCACAATCCCAGACTTTAGCCTCTACTACAAAGCTGTCATCATCAAGACAGCATGGTATTGGCACCAAAACAGACACATAGACCAATGGAATAGAATAGAAACCCCAGAACTAGACCCACAAACGTATGGCCAACTCATCTTTGACAAAGCAGGAAAGAATATCCAATGGAAAAAAGACAGTCTCTTTAACAAATGGTGCTGGGAGAACTGGACAGCAACATGCAGAAGGTTGAAACTAGACCACTTGCTCACACCATTCACAAAAATAAACTCAAAATGGATAAAGGACCTGAATGTGAGACAGGAAACCATCAAAACCTTAGAGGAGAAAGCAGGAAAAGACCTCTCTGACCTCAGCCGTAGCAATCTCTTACTCGACACATCCCCAAAGGCAAGGGAATTAAAAGCAAAAGTGAATTACTGGGACCTTATGAAGATAAAAAGCTTCTGCACAGCAAAGGAAACAACCAACAAAACTAAAAGGCAACCAACGGAATGGGAAAAGATATTTGCAAATGACATATCGGACAAAGGGCTAGTATCCAAAATCTATAAAGAGCTCACCAAACTCCACACCCGAAAAGCAAATAACCCAGTGAAGAAATGAGCAGAAAACATGAATAGACACTTCTCTAAAGAAGACATCCGGATGGCCAACAGGCACATGAAAAGGTGTTCAGCATCGCTCCTTATCAGGGAAATACAAATCAAAACCACACTCAGATATCACCTCACGCCAGTCAGAGTGGCCAAAATGAACAAATCAGGAGACTATAGATGCTGGAGAGGATGTGGAGAAACGGGAACCCTCTTGCACTCTTGGTGGGAATGCAAATTGGTGCAGTCGCTCTGGAAAGCAGTGTGGAGGTTCCTCAGAAAATTAAAAATAGACCTACCCTATGACCCAGCAATAGCACTGCTGGGAATTTATCCAAGGGACACAGGAGTACTGATGCATAGGGGCACTTGTACCCCAATGTTCATAGCAGCACTCTCAACAATACCCAAATTATGGAAAGAGCCTAAATGTCCATCAACTGATGAATGGATAAAGAAATTGTGGTTTATATACACAATGGAGTACTACGTGGCAATGAGAAAAAATGAAATATGGCCTTTTGTAGCAACGTGGATGGAACTGGAGAGTGTGATGCTAAGTGAAATAAGCCATACAGAGAAAGACAGATACCATATGGTTTCACTCTTATGTGGATCCTGAGAAACTTAACAGGAACCCATGGGGGAGGGGAAGGAAAAAAAAAAAAAAGAGGTTAGAGTGGGAGAGAGCCAAAGCATAAGAGACTGTTGAGAACTGAGAGCAAACTGAGGGTTGATGGGGGGTGGGAGGGAGGAGAGGGTGGGTGATGGGTATTGAGGAGGGCACCTTTTGGGATGAGCATTGGGTGTTGTATGGAAACCAATTTGACAATAAATTTCATATATAAATAAAAAAAAAAAGCACATATGAAATGACTACATTATTAGACAAATCACAGGGTCCAAAGATGAAAGGTGCGGTATATATTTTATTCCATTTTTCCTATGTATGGTTACAAATAACATCTGAAGAGAAAAAATACTTTTAATTTGGTCATCTCTTAATTACATAGTTCAGCAATATCTTCATTTCTATCTGGATGGGTTAAAGAAAAAAGTTTGAAATTTCAATTACTTCCATAAAACTCAAAAGACCAGCATATCTTTATGAAAAAATTATTTTGCACTCAGGAATACCTGTTTATTTTAAATCGCCCAACTTATTCAGATAACAGATTATTTTCACTTTTGTACTTGGGGCATGCCCTATATATACCCAATAGGTGAAAATCTGATGTCCTCAAATAGGATGCATGGGAACAACTACTCACGGGATAAAAGGTTCTCCATCAAATGCATCTTTCAAAGTTTCTTTCAAATACCAACTACTCAATTTACTAAAATTCATTTCCACTCAACTCTTCAGCCAACTGATTATAAAACATACATTTTCACAGGTTTTTAAACATTTGATGTGCCTTCTGAGACAGGGGCAATAGGAAATATGGACCACTTACCTGACATGCATTATAAAGGAGTTGGTGTTCTAGTTTTTTAATACCCAGAATCTGCTGGAACATCTCATAGAGTTGTTCCTTGCTCAGAATCAGTTCAGACACAGCACTTAGGGCCATTCTGTTGGACTGTTTGCACAAGTCCTCTTCACCTCTGTAAATGGCATCATATTTGGCTATCCATGAACTGAGCACTGTCTCTTTGCTCAAGCCATCAATTTCTGGCAGACTCCGCACACGTTTTTCTATGTTTTTCTTAAACACCTCTCTGAAGTCATTAGCAGAACATCCTCCACTCTGAACCATTCTTGCCACTCGGTCACTCTTCAGAAAAACCTAGAAGACACAAAAAAGCAAACCAAAAAACCATTTATAACTGGGCAAGAACACTTGCTTTTAGCCATCTATTCAGAATGAGGACAAATATTCTACAATGATTAAAAATGTTTTGTAGCACATGGTAACTAATAACATAATGGAGGACCCAAATCTTCTAAAATGACGAAACGTTTATAAGAGGCAGTAATGAATGGTGAGAAATCTATAACATGAGCCAACCCGAACTACATGCACCTCTACTGGAAGGTCCTAGGCATCTCTGCAACTGAATTTTTTCAGAGTTAAGTAGGTAACTGGAGACATCAACTCAGCGTTTTTATCTGTACTTAAGGGTTTAGGCTAGGTTTTTAGCGGGGAGAGGAGTTCCAATTATTTGAGTCAGGATCTTAAGTCCAATAGTGTGGTAAGTCTAGTATCCAAATCAATACTTAGCATGTATAACTGTTAAACAAAACTGCCCCACAGCTGGGGGTTAGGGTATAACCTTCTACAACCCTGACTTGACTAGTCCACCAACTTCTCCCACATGTCTCATAGCTGGTAAAAATGCATGACAGAAAAGCAAATTCTCTAAGAAGCATCTAGCAGTCTGCTAATACCAGGTTAAGAAATAAAATACAAAGACAATGAGGGGGAGGGGGAGAGTGGGAGAGAGAGAGAGGGAGAGAGAGAAAAGGAGAGGAATGTTCATGAAACAGGAAGAAATGGATAATCAGGTCTTACTGTGCAACAACTCACACTTGGCCTTAAGCATCTCCTTTCTTCTAAGTTACAGACCCCAAAATGAGCAAATATCAGTCAAGATTCAAATACCGATTTTCTCATCAATAGTCCTAAGAATCCACTATGAATCAGGTAAGACTGATTTTATTCCTTCTTTTCCTATAATGACAAATTCTTCCCAAAGAGCATGTAGGATTATTCAGTGCAGTCCCAGGAGTTTCATCTGTGAAGCTTATGAAACAAAAATCCGTTAACTTTTACCCAAAGAACTGGCACCCCAAGTTATGAGCCCACTACTTAGACTAGGTAGGCTCTTGTCTGTCTGCATGTCAGTAAGCAGGACACACATTCCATATAAACTGACCTCACTAGTTCCATTCACTGTCACCTAACTCCAAACCTTTCTCCAACATTTTATTTTTCTCCTTTTAAAGTCATTCACACAAAATATGTATTCCTATCTTTGCTCACTGGCCAGAAGATTCCTGATTCTTCAAACATTTTGGTCGACTAATGTACTGAAATAGGGGTTGTAAACTCTGTATTGAGCAAACATTTAAGACCTACACACAACACTTCCTCTTTACCAGCTGTGGCTCAGTTATTACATAAAATACTCTTATTTTCTAGGTTTCTAAGCTGCAACTAATTCTTAAGTGACAGATGTAACAATAATGCATTTTACGCAGATCAATGAAAATGAAGACATTTAATGATGTACCTTGCCCAAGAATACCATTAACAACTTCGATACACATAGGAGTGCCTTCATCTCCTTTCTAATCTTCATCTAACTGCACAACTCTCACTAGGCACTAGAATTCAAGATAAATTACATTTATGTATTTTTTCTAACTCCTGTGATACAGGTATATTGTTAAATGGGGACATAGATAAGCTCAGTGGTCAAAGTAGTCAATTTATTGCTTTTCTGTGCTACCCTTCCAGTACCCTGCCTGTGTCAGCTAGCACCACTTTACAGGGTGTTGGAGGGACACTGGAGGAAGAGGGCTCTTCCTTCTGGTTCTCTTCTCATACCTGGAGGCATGTGGTACCAACCCCTGGACAGCTTCTCCCCAGGCCTGAGTGTGACTTCCCAGTGCACCACCCCCACTGGCAGATTTCCAGTGAGTTCTGCAGTGCAGCACCTCAGAAGGCAGACCCCCTCCCACCCCTGAGTCCCACTAGTGTGGTGCTTCAGTGAAATGTCTCTGCCATGCAGGACATGCCCCATCATCTCCAACGAGGACCGGGTCCCAGCCTTTGAGAGGCAGGGAGTAGAACCCTTCCCAGATTTGTTCCTTCCCCAGGTGCTGTGCCCCCATATTTTTCAGCTTTCCTTACCCATGGTAACCAATCTCTCATTGATTTAATTGTCCCTGCTCAATTGTGCGCTTTCTGTCTCCAGACTGCACCCTGATCTAGAAATACTGAAATGCTGTAAGTAACATTATTTCTATGGGAGATTATTTGGAGTTGAGACAAACAACTTTTAAAAATTTGGTAGCTGTGTGTATAGCTGGAAACAGCAAGATATTTTTAATGTGCAAAATAAATACCTTAGGACTGGCTTCAGAAGAGCTTTTAATTACTTGGTATTTGATACTTTAAGTTGGCAGGCATTTTATGTTTTCTCAACTTCTCCTGCCTAACACAGTGCTAAATTCTACCAAGGAACACGACAATGTTTTTGAAGCAAGGATAAGAAGGAGTCTCTGGAGTCTTAACTACCCTATAAAACCATAGGTGAAGCCATACTAACTCAGTCAAAATACGTGTTATTTATACATATTTACTAGATAACCACCTGTGAGGCATTTTGCTAAGTACTGAGGGGCCACAAGAGTGAATGGGCCAGAGACCCTGCCCTCAAAGCTCACACAACCAGAGAGAGACAGGATAAATAATCAAATAAAAGCAAGAACTGCAGCCTATGCAAGGGGGCAGGAGGTAGGGGGGAGAAAAGGAAAGGAACTCCATTGTCTGGGGACAAGGTTGAGGACAAAGAAGGCACAAAACAAAGACAGGAACCTGTAATTTGAATGACCTGTGGGTTAAAGGAGAAAAGGGAGAATAAAATACATTTCAGGAAAACAAAAGAAATAAAAGCATAAAGGCATAAGACAGCATGGTCTTCTGAGGGTAACGTCAGAATTTTCATACTGCAGAAGCATTAAATGTAAGGGTAAGGGGAGCCAAAGTTGTGCCAAGCAGACCAACGGAGCCCAGATGGCAAAATGCACTGTGCGCCAAGCAAGGGATCTGGGCTCTGAGGACAGAGAGCCAATGACGGCAGGGTGACCCAGGTATTGAAATGTTGACAAGCAGGAGTTATGCTAACCACTGGTAGCAGCATCAAAGACATGACGATAGAACAAAACAGAGATCAGGTAATCAGTTACCATACAAGTACAGTAGACCAGGTGAAAACAGGAAGGGCTTGATCTAGGGCAAAGGTCATTAACTAGAGAACTAGGGAGAGGCAAGAGGGAGTTAAAAGACAGAATTAACATGTGTTATGAATTATAGAATTTGGAAAGGCAGGAAAAGTTCTAGAGGGTGCCTGGATTCCATTAACCAAAAATAAAGAGTGAAAGAATACAGATGGAACAACGTGTGTGTGTGTGTGTGTGTGTGTGTGTGTGTGTAGTGTTTGTATATGGCGGTGGTGTCAGGAGGGGTCATGGATTATTTTAGTTTTGGCAGAAGTCAGCTTTGAAGACAAAGTAAACTAAAAACAAAAAGTGAAGAAAAAACTCTTAAATACCTACATTTAAACAGTTGGGAAAAGAACTGGATCCAAGAAAGGGGGCAGCATCAGAGAAGGAAAAGGCAAGATATGATCTATTTGCTATCATGGGGGGAGATCATCTCAAGAGAAAAAGAATTAAGTGCCACAAGAGAAGGCAACTAAATTTAGACTAGATTTTTTAATTAAGAAGAGTCTTTATCACCAGAGGTCACCTTTGACAGAGAAGAGTTCATGGCGAGAGAGGGAGCCAATGTGTAGGAGAGAAAGGGGGGACAAGTTGTAAAACTTAAGACAGCAAATATAAACTCTCCTTTTAGGAAGCACAAATAAAAAGGGAAACGAGAAAAGAGGGAGAAGCTGGACTGGGAAATTGCAGTTAGGCAATGAGGGAAACAAGTCAGTAAAGAGGCAGTTTAAGGTATGGATGACAGAAAATAATGATGGTCTGTCACTTCTGAGATCTGTTGACAGAAGACCATGGCATACTGTCCCTCTCTCCCAACATTTGCGCTGGGGAAGCAAGCTGCTAGGAGGCAAAGAAAGGAGGCCCTCAGTGAACTAGGTCACCAAGAACCACACCAATGTTCTGGACAGCAAATTCTTTAGTCCCAATTGAGCCATGAGATAATGGCCGTCTCAGCCGACAGCTGGATTGCAACTTCACGAGAGACCCCAGACAGAAACATCAGCTAAGCTACACCCTGATTCCTTACACTGGGGTATTGTGAAATGAAATGTACACATTTGTCACTTTAAGCTGCTAAATTTTAAGATGATTTGTTAGACAGTAAATATACCCACATGGGTTACTATATTAACTTCATTTGGGTCTTGGTTATATCACTTTCTGAGAAGAAGTGCCCCCTCAGCCCCCTTTTAATTTGCCATTCTCACCCTCATATCTTGCTCTAGTTTTCTTCTTAGTACAGAGCACCTTGTATGTATTTGTCTCCCCAAAAAGAAAGCAAACACCACTGGAGCAGATAGACACTTGGTTTTGTTTGCTGGTGAATCCAGGGCCTGATACAGAGCCTGTCCTTTAAGAGGAGCTCAATAAAGATTTGTTGAAAAAAGTACTATCTACGGACATTGAACACTCTAAAGCTAAAGAAGAGGATTACATAGGTATCCAGCTCACAGATTTCCTGAGATATGGATGTCTGTGTGAGAGGAGCCATGAAATGGATAAACACTAAAAAGCTGAAAGATGTGTGGTACAGTGGAAAGGAATGCATTCCAGAAGGCAAGAGAGATTTTGCATGAGGAAGGAAAAGCTGTGATCTGAAAGCAGAGGGAAGGGACAGCCCTCCCCTGATCCCAGGCATATGGAAAGGAAGACCTACCATGATACCATGGCTGCTTTTCCCTTCTGTGTCCTCCTCTGGGATCCCATGCTGACCAGTATCAGTTAGGTCTGGGGTAGTCCACTTTGCACATGCTCCCAATTCTGACACCATCACAAAGCGGGATCCACCAAACTCTTCAAATATCACTCAAGCTTCAGACATAGCTAATACCAACCAAAAGCTCTCCTTACACATGAAGTCTAGGGTGCCAGTGGGACAAGTCTCAAACAGAATGCATAACTTTCCCTATTGTTTGCTCCATCTGCTTCAGTGAACATCAGATACCTACTTCCTGCCTTGAGACCTGGAAACCATTCTCAAAACCTCCATCTCTTCCATGTTTATTTCCCTACAACTTGTCATTAAACCCTGCTGATCCCACCCCCTAAATTCCTCTCAAATCCTTCTTTTCCTCTTCCTGTGCCCACAAAAGTTGTTTATGCACCTCACTCTGTCTCAACTAGCTAAAAGCAAGTTCTTTTTGTTTGTTTTGAAAGCACACAAGTGAGCCCAAGTGGGGGAGGAGCAGAAGGAGGAGAATCCCAAGCAGACCCCACATTCAGTCCAGAGTCCAACACAAGGCTTGATCTTACAACCGTGAGATCATGACCTGACCTGAAATCAAGAGTCAGACGCTTCCCTGAGCCACCCAGGCACCCCAGAGTGCCTGGAACTGGCTTTACTACTTCCGTTTTCCTGAAAGCCACCCAAATGATTCTCATTTTCCCAACTTGTTCCCTTCACTGGCATCAAACTAGTATTTTTTTTTTACTCTGTTATTTCAATCCTCCTCCAGCTTACAAATTCTTCACTGCTCCAAACTACCACTCTGGCTTCATTACAAGGCATATTCTCTGTCTCTCTCGCTCGCTCAGTCTCCATGCTCCAGTCCCACTGGTCTCTCCAAAACTTCACACTGTCCATCTGACCATCATCTAATTATCTCTTAGTAATGCTTCAGATCCCCACACCATTAACCCTTTTTTTAATATGAAATTTATTGTCAAATTGGTTTCCATACAACACCCAGTGCTCATCCCAACAGATGCCCTCCTCAATGCCCATCACCCACCCTCCCCTCCCTCCCATTCCCCATCAACCCTCAGTATATTCTCAGATTTTAAGAGTCTCTTATGGTTTGGCTCCCTCCCTCTTTTTTCCCCCTTCCCCTCCCCCATGGTCTTCTGTTCAGTTTCTCAGGATCCACATAAGAGTGAAAACATATGGTATCTGTCCTTCTCTGTATGACTTATTTCACTTAGCATAACACTCTCCAGTTCCATCCGTGTTGCTGCAAATGGCAAGATTTCATTCTTTCTCATTGCCACGTAGTATTCCATTGTGTGTATAAACCACAATTTCTTTATCCATTCATCAGTTGATGGACATTTAGGCTCTTTCCATAATTTGGGTATTGTTGAGAGTGCTGCTATGAACATTGGGGTACAAGTGCCCCTATGCATCAGTACTCCTCAATCCCTTGGGTAAATTCCTAGCACTGCTATTGCTGGGTCATAGGGTAGGTCTATTTTTAATTTTTTGAGGAACCTCCACACTGTTTTCCAGAGTGGCTGCACCAGTCTGCATTCCCACCAAGAGTGCAAGAGGGTTCCCGTTTCTGCACATCCTCGCCAGCATCTATAGTCTCCTGATTTGTTCATTTTAGCCACTCTGACTGGCATGAGGTGGTATCTGAGTGTGGTTTTGATTTGTATTTCCCTGATGAGGAGTGACGTTGAGCATCTTTTCATGTGCCTGTTGGCCATCTGGATGCCTTCTTTAGAGAAGTGTCTATTCATGTTTTCTGCCCATTTCTTCACTGGATTATTTGTTTTTCGGGTGTGGAGTTTGGTGAGTTCTTTATAGATTTTGGATACTAGCCCTTTGATATGTCATTTGCAAATATCTTTTCCCATTACATTGGTTGCCTTTTAGTTCTGTTGATTGTTTCCTCTGCAGTGCAGAAGCTTTTTAACTTCATGAGGTCCCAATAGTTCACTTTTGCTTTTAATTCCCTTGCTTTTGGAGAGGTGTCAAGTAAGAAGTTGCTGTGGCTGAGGTCAGAGAGGTCTTTTCCTGCTTTCTCCTCTAGGGTCTTGATGGGTTTCCTGTCCATGAAAGACCCCGAATAGCCAAAGTAATATTGAAGACGACGACCAAAGCGTGAGGCACCACAATCCCAGACTTTAGCCTCTACTACAAAGCTGTAATCATCAAGACAGCAGGATATTGGCACAATTAACCCTTCCTTACTGATTCCTTCCCCAATCGCCTTGAATCAGCCCGATCTGGCAGTGTTTGCATGTAATCCTAGCACCTTTTTCCTTTACAGTACTTAGCACTTTGTCACTGTGATAATTCAGGGAAGGTTATATTGTCATCTTATTCTTTAACTCAGTAAAAAGTAAGTTCCAAAGCCAAAGATGGTGTCGTTCAGTACTGTATCTGTAGCACCTACCACCAGGCCAAGTACAGAGCATGCACTTAGAAAATATCCATGAAATGAATAAATGATGACGGTTTGGATGATTATTTCCCCATCCATGCACTTGCATAACTTAAATAACCACTAAGGTTTAGTAATTTTCAATTATATGCTTAACTTAAAATATGGAGCTTGTCCACATGAATGGGACAGAAAACCATCTCAGAATAAAGTATGAATAATGCCATAAAGGAGAGTAAAATTAGTTTTGTGAGAAAAATAAAACATTGTTTAAAATGTTTAAAACACTGTTTAGGGGCACCTGTTAAGCATCCGACTTCAGCTCAGGTCATGATCGCACAGCTTGTGAGTTCGAGCCCCGTGTCGGGCTCTGTGCTGACAGCTTGGAGCCTGGAGCTTGCTTTGGATTCTGTGCCTCCCTCTCTCTCTCTTTGCCCCAACTCACTTGCATTCTGTCTCTGTCTCTCTCAAAAATAAACATTAAAAAAAAAAAAAAAACTTTAAAAACACTGTTTAAAAACAATGTCTAGGGGCACCTGGGTGGCTCAGTCAGCTGAGCATCTGACTCTTGACTCTGGCTCAGGTCATGATCTCACAGTTCATGAGTTTGAGCCCTATGTTGGGCTCTAGGCTGACAGTAGAGCCTGCCTGGGATTCTCACTCTCCACCCCCTGCCCAGTTGGCGTGCACATGCATTCTCTCAAAATAAACTTTAGGGGCACATGGGTGGCTGAGTCAGTTAAGTGTCTGACTTTGGCTCAGGTCATGATCTCACAGTTCACGAGTTTGAGCCCTGTGCTGACAGCTCTCCGAGCCTGGAGCCCACTTCAAATTCTGTGTCTCCCTTTCTCTCTGCCCCACCCCTGCTCACACAGGCACTTGTGCGCACGCACGGTCTCAAAAAAAAAAAAAAAAAAAATAAGGAAATAAATAAAAAAAATAAAAAAGTGAATGACAAGCTACTGTAATCACAGATAGTTTTTAAAGATTTTTCAGATGTTATAAATTATGGAACAATGATGGATTTAGTCCCATTAGATATAAACTATCTTAATCTTCTAACCTTTCACAGTAACAATTGTCAAGTTAAAGGCAGGTAAAGGGTGGCCACATGAAGAGGCTGGTTCTAGGAACTGGCCTCTGAGCCTTGGGTGCACACACGCCAGCTTTCTGGTCAGAGCCCCAGGATCCTCCATAAAATTATGCCTGGGGTACATTGAATAGTGTGTCATTATTGGTGCTAAAGCAGTGATGGGAACTTGGTATATCAGCAAACCCACTGATGAGCAGAGATTCTGTCTCCCTAGAGCTCTTTACATATTATCTTCTTTTGTCCCCACAATCACCCTCCCTGGACCTTTATTATCTTTCTCTTTTACAGATTAAGTGTTCTAGACTGTGAAGTTAAGTGACTGGCCTAAGGCCACATATTGAGAGAAGAGACCAATGGAATCCAAAAGCAACATTCCTTTACTTACTCTTCTCACTTCCCCACTCCTATCAAGGGTTCACCCCTGATAGGCATATGTATTCTGATGGGTGCTGGTCAACACTATGGGAATTACCTATCAGTGACCTTTATGTGAAAATACCACTGAACACACCCTACCAATTCAGTGTGGGAGTCAGGTACCTCATATCAAACCAGAGCATACCGTGTAGTCACGTCTTCTCCACATTTTAACAAGTTACACCACGTATGGGGGCCCGCTGAGCACCACCAACGGCCACCCTTTCCATTCAGCTGCTCAGTTTATATACCAAAGAAGTCACTGAATACCTTCATGTCATGGAGAATAACAACTGAAATGTGATGACTACAATAGTAAGCTCTATCTGCAAAAGGTAAGTCTGCTCAGCTGTCCAAATAAAACTTCAAATACACTTTTCCACAGAAGCACTTATTGTTCAGCCATTGCTTTTGATCTGATCCATGCATCGCTTCTCTGATTCAGAAGGATCGTATAATGACAAGAAAAACATTATGTGCGTGCCAAATCATTGTGGCTATCTATGAGATGGTTCCTGGGAAAGCTGCCAGCAGGTGTCCAGCCAGGAAAAACATGGAGAAAGTACAAGAGCCCCACTTATAAGAGACGCCCTTTTCTCCTTAATGGCAACTACTTCTAATTCCCATAATGGAGGCTGTGCACAGAGAAACGGTGACTGTTTTTAAAACCTATTTTTCAGGTGTTATCAATTCATGTAGCTTAACAGTGATGAATTTCGTCCCACTATATATCAATTTCTAGTTTTCCAGTATCAACGCCAGCATCTATCAGGTCCCTTCACATGCCCAGAGCCAGTCAATAGGTTCCCTACTGGCTGTACTGTGCCAGTCTCTTCATCCATCTGGGTATCCCACAAGCCTCCTTTACAGTCTTCTCTTCTACCTGTCGGAAGAATGTATTTTCTTTTCTAATAAAGGGAACGCTTGTTTAGCACAGTCCTCTACAAGTTCCCTCCCACATACCTCACCCATTTCTCCCATAAGTATTTTATCAAAACATACTATCTACTGGGCAATGTGCTCAATGTTGGGAATGTACTACTGAGAAAAAGGCAAGAGTCTGCTGCCTTCACAGAGCTTACACTAGAGAAAACCAAACAAAATGATGGCAGCTAGGTGAAAATACTGGGAATTTCTGGAGCCACAAGAGTTTATAACAAGGTTCTGAACCTATTTGAGGTCACAGAAGATTCCCTGAGGTGGTGATTGGAGATATGAAAATGGAGAGGAATTTGATTGGAAAGAGGGGAGACCAAGGGATAGTAGATGGGGGAACACAACTGATCTAAGTGGGTTTGAAAAGGCTCCTTAGAATCAGTGAAGGGACAGGGCATCTAGTGAATGAGAAGAGGCTAGAGAGGAGGGACAGGCTTCCTAAGCCCTGGAAGGTACCTGGTCTTTATCCCAAGAGAACACAGAACGCCTTCCAAACATTTAAGTCCGGGAGTCACATGATTAAAAAAGCATTTTGAAAATAGCTAGAACACATTCTAGGGTTTTAGATATACTAACCTTCACATTACAAAGTACATGCTAGCCTCTACTTTAAAGGTGTAAAAAAGAAAAAGAAAAAAAAAATAAAGCAGAGGGGTAAAGAAACATGCCCCAGGTCACACATCCAGACTGCCGAAGGGTCAAAGTTGAAGCTCTGAGGGTCTCACTTGAGATCCCTCCTCATCCCCCACCCTATAATAAAATTTGGGGATCTATAAACTTATGGTTAATGAAACTGAGCTACAGAATTGGGTGGATGAAGAGAATTGGGAGGTATGGAATTTTCTCCTGTTACTGTCCACCTCCTCTGTGAAGCTTCCCACGGCCTTGATGCCGCCTCTTCATTGTGAGCCTTCTTAGGGCTTCCCCATCCTCTCTTAAGGAACGGAACCTAACCTGTTCTCACGCTGCAGCAAATTCTATACAGCAATCCCTGTATCTTTCCCCTGCTTAGACTATGAACTTCATTAGAGCTGTACCTTTAAAGCCTCTGTAGGATCTGGTATCATTCAACACTCAAATTTTAAAGGAAATCATGAGTCCTCATAGTAGCAAGGAATTTGGGAAAGTTACTGAATCCAAAAGATGGTTTTATGACCACCCTGGAATATAGTTTTCCCTAATTCATTGTAAAGAAATGTAGATTGCAAAGTAATTTTAGTAAAGCTACATTCACTCCAATATTTTGATAGAAATCACAGGTACAACAAGTCACTTACTTGTAATACAATGTTATTAACAGTAAATTGTGAATCAATTTTTTGTTGTGGTTAATGATCCTTCTTGACAAAAATAATAAAAAAGCTGTAGTTGACTTCGGGGGGTTTTCTTTTGTTTGTTTTTACTGATCCATGAATTCCAACAGTTTGGAAACTACTAATTTAACCAATCCCATTCCCTTATCAAATGTGAAAATATAACTTAACAATGATAGCAAACCATCTCTTATTTGAAAAATTGGGTGATACCTTTAAACCTCTATCCTTAAACTAGAAAGCAGGTATTCTCAAATGACCCTTTTGTTATAACTCACCTAAAGCCCTTAGAGCAAATCTGAACCCCTAAACTACTAAAGTCTTCTTGCACTGTCCTATAGTTCGATTGAGGGGAACTTATATCCAGATGAACATAAAGGTGATTGGAAAAATAACGAAGCTTTTTGGAAAAACATATACATGCTATTTCTATTGTCAACATTACAAATTTTTTATAAAGTTTTTCTTGTAATATCAACCAATAGCAGATCCTTCAGTTTTCTTTACAAGTATTTTTCAGCTTAAGAATGTCCTTTAAACTTCCTTAAACCAATGGCAAACTTTCCTTAACCCTGTAACTAGAGAGGCTGAAGCTGAAAAAAGTCACCAACCCACTCACTTTAAGTTCCATACACACGGAACCAAAATCATTGGGTACTAGCTGGGATTCCAATCTCCAGACTGGGATGGTTTAGGGTTCAAAGAAAAAAAAAACTCATGTTCGCAGTGGAAAAGCAAGCCATGACATAGAAAATGTGAATTTCTACAGTATTTTTCTTTTTTTTTTTTTTTTTTTAATTTTTTTTTTTTCAACGTTTATTTATTTTTTTGGGACAGAGAGAGAGACAGAGCATGAACGGGGGAGGGGCAGAGAGAGAGGGAGACACAGAATCGGAAACAGGCTCCAGGCTCCGAGCCATCAGCCCAGAGCCCGACGCGGGGCTCGAACCCACGGACCGCGAGATCGTGACCTGGCTGAAGTCGGACGCTTAACCGACTGCGCCACCCAGGCGCCCCTCTACAGTATTTTTCTACACAAACACAGAGTGAAAGAAGATGCCACCCTCTCTGCACCCATCTCCTCGCTCTTGTTTCAATGTTTCATGGTACCATAGAAACTGTTAAGTTTCTGGGTTGAGCTACTTTGTTCTGTTTTACAAAGATATCCCCCCCTCATGATTATGGTACAGAAAAAAAAAATACTAAACAGTGGATTACTTTTGGAGTCTCATAGTATCTAACGTTCAATAAATCCTTTATTGTATGGAACAAAGAACGTGCTCAGTCCTCTTCTTCTACAATAGTCCAGCATCAATTCTCTAATTCTGTTCACCTCATCCTCCATTTCTGTGTCACTCTCCTTTTGTCGGCTGGAAAATAATGTAACAAAAAGGGAATCAGCCCTGGGTGTTCCAGGTGTGACACAAGCTGAGAACATGCAACGTTCTGGGTCAGTTTCCTCACTGGTGGAATAGGGGTAACGGCCTTCTTCAATATGCTTTCTTTTATTATAGAATATAGTAATGTGTGAGTTTCATCAGTGTTCTGGGAAGTGTGATCCATGGACCAACGCCAACTCTCAAATTATCATCATCTGTCCATGAAACTTGCAGTGATGTGACAATGCCATGACATCCAAAAGCAGAGTTTTTTTTTTTTTTTTTTTAATTTTTTTTTCAACGTTTATTTATTTTTGGGACAGAGAGAGACAGAGCATGAACGGGGGAGGGGCAGAGAGAGAGGGAGACACAGAATCGGAAACAGGCTCCAGGCTCTGAGCCATCAGCCCAGAGCCTGATGCGGGGCTCGAACTCACAGACCGCGAGATCGTGACCTGGCTGAAGTCGGACGCTTAACCGACTGCGCCACCCAGGCCAAAAGCAGAGTTTTAAACAACATTTTGCTATGGAAGTGTCCAAACGTAAAAAAAAAAAAAGCTTTTGGTGGTCTGAAAAAATCACTCATTTAACCAATCTTCATTCCTTTATCAAATGTGAAGAGATCAGAAGCTAAAACTCCTAACAACAGCCTTTGTTCTGACATATACCCCCCAGCCTAGATTCTACAAATGACATTTTACTCTAGTGTTTCTTTCACATATCCATCCATCCCTTCATCAATCCAAATTACTTCTGTTATACATTTTCAGAGGAAATAAAACACATGGGTTTTATTTTACAAAATAATCCATGATGGATTGGAAAACAAATACTCGTTCCTCTGCTACAGATACAATATCTCAGGAAACTTTTGAGAAGACAGGTGATATACTAATGTTGACACCGAAATTGAGAAAGACCATTTCTAAAAACCAAAACATTTTTTTTTCTACAATACTATCAGGATACTAGAGAATGAGCTACTACCCTTTCATATTCTAGGTTTCTAAAACATGAATCTAAAGGATACCAAGTTATTTACTCTTGGTAAGCCAGGAGCCTACAGCAGAGAAATGAAGTTTCAAAATGAAAATGAAAAATATTTCTGGAAAGGAAGTCAATCTTCAAAGCAAACATTCTGCTATGGTAAAGAAAATGAACCCAAAACTCGTTGAACTACCATCTCTCTGGCATACAATTGTGCTCAGTAAATACTTGAATTTTTGTGGTTTATACCTTGCAGTTATTTGTTTTTCCACAAGATGGCTACTATGCATGAAATAACATTGTTGGTTTTTAATCCCAGAATTTGGCTTTCAGGATAGTAAGGGACTTCAAGGGTACAAATCCCAGAGTTCTTTCAAAACATGGATTCCCTCACCACCACCATTAAAATGATATCTAAACAACAACCATTTCCTTTAGGGAAGAGAAACTCTCCGCTGCCATAATCTGTCTAGGACAGGACCAAGGACAGGAAGGTTGTTTCCCGGTGGCAACACTTTCCTTACAGCTGTCATTCTCTCACAGACTTTTACCTCATGTCATCGCAGAGACAACCTCCGTTCTTCCAAAGGCCATTCCTCAAGCTTTTTAATGGCAGTTAACCCGGTCTTCAAGCTGTGAGGTTAAACGTTCTTCAGATGACAGGCCCCCTTACTAACCTGGTGGCTCTCCTCTGCACGTGCTGCCCTTTCCGTGCATGTGTTCTAGTGCATGGCACACATTCCTTCCGGGTCTTTGGTTCAGTTTTTGGTCTTCTTTGTGAAGTCTCCTCCAGTTTTATTTTTTATTACTATTATTTTTTTAATTTTGAGAGAGCACAAGTGTGAGCAGGGGAGAGTGGCAGAGGGTGAGAGAGACCATCTTAAGCAGACTCCACACTCAGCTCAATCTGACGTGGGGCTCAATCCCATGATCCTGGGATCATGAGCTGAGCCAGTATCAAGGATTGGACGCTCAATGGACTGAGCCACCCAGGCGCCTCAAAGCCTACTCCATTTAAAACTGCAACTCTGCTTCTGACAGTTCCCATCCTGTTTTCTGTCTGTTCTCCACAGCAATTAAAACTATTTAACATATTACATTTATCCTGCTATTACATGCTAGAAAGCAAGTTCCATCAGGGCAATGGGTTTTATATGGTTTATTCCTAGACTTCCAAGGCAATCAATATTTGTTGAATGAAATTATCAATGAATCTGCCATATGGGTAAGATGCTCACCCTTAACACAAAAAGGAGTAACTCCTGCTACAGAAGCAGTGGTTCTATTCACACAGAAGACGCCAAGCATTTTCAGGTAGCTGCATAGATGTATTTTCAGCTATGTATTTATGGACTCTAAACGGAGTCTCCCTCCAGTATTTGTGAGGCTGGTTCTCTGAACCCAAACCCAGGAATTTACCTAATTCCCTTCTGCATTTCATCGATGGTCCCGTTTTAGTGGGTTATTTTCAGACCTACTAAATAGATGATATTAGAAACAATCCTTACCCAGTGCATTGACTGCTTTAAGCTCTTTCTGTTGTTTTTTTTTTTTTTCCCCCTAACCTTCTACTTTGGAATTCCTAAATTGTCTATAATCTATTTTTTCACAAATCCCTTGGCAGTGTGATAGTGGCGGTAGAGAAACAAGAACTAGGAGAGGAAAGGAGTAAGCATTTATATGCACAAGTCCTACATAAATCTGTTAAGTTGGACCTGTGAAAAATGCCTACTAGGTCTCTTAATACAACAGTAACAACTATGATTTGTGTACTGCTTTAAGATTCACCATTATTTTCATGTATACTATTTCTATCTGATGACAACTATGTGATGCATCCTCTTCTGAAAATAAACTTCCTGAGACAGTAGAGATCCCTAAACTTCAATGTCCATCATAATCAGCTGGAAGACTCGTTGAAACAGGTATTGGCCCCCCTCCCCTCCTCCCCAACTTTTCTGGCTCCATAAAGGTCTAGTGGGGGCTGAGAACCTGCACTTCCAACAGGCTCAAGTGATGCTAACGGTACTGGCCTGAGGACTACTGTTCTGAGATGCTCTGCCTTGGGGGAAAGGATATGAATACAGGTCACCTGATGTATAAAAAAGCATGGTATTCTTTTCAATAGGCAACTGTGCTTATCCCTGAACATGCAAAATGGAGTGTTATCAATTATTAGGGCAATTGTAAAAATTATTTTTAACCCTTTCCAACTTCAAAGGAATAAAAGACTACATAAAACCCCCCAACTAATTGATTTTTTGTATGAGATCAACTCCAGAATCCATACTTTCTAAATGTAAGCAGACATTCCCCTTGAGCTCAACTTTCCCTTCTCAATTAGATACATTTTGCCCACAACCCTCAGCCACCCATGCTCTTGTATCCCTAAATCGTCCGGAGATTTCTCCAGTTATCACTTGCACCACCCTCTCACCAGCACTCCCAGTATCTTTTAGCTGGGAATTTTCTTCTAAGGCCCAATTCTTGAAGTCCTCAAAACAAGACTCCTCTTAAAAACTGGTTTTTCAAGCTAATTGTAGTGCTGTGGTAAAGGCCAAGAGCTGTGGAACCAGACCAAAGTCAAACACAGATGCTGCCACATAACAGCTGTTTAACTTTAGGCAAACTGCTTAGCCTCTGTGGGTCTAAGTTTTATCATCTAAAGAATGAGCATACCTCAGTTATTGTTAGGGTTAAATGAGTGTCTGCCTGATAAACGCATGGAATAGCATCCTGTCATGCAGAAACGGTTATTACCATCCTAACCACCACTTTTTGAGAGAAAAAGCCATATAGCACTTCCATGGGAATACCATAAAATCAAGGAATCCAAAACAGCAGTATTAAATTTTACATTAGTAAATTACCACTAATATACAAGTCAATGGTGGGTCGTTTTGTTAGTAAATCACAATTGACTACTCTGTACAGATCCTTTCTTTTGCTATGTTCTCATTTAAGTCCTACAGACCTATTATTTTCAGCTGTGTAGTGAACATTATTGTAAGTTATGTGGGCTCCTCAAATCCAGCACATTCAAAATGTGAACTCTTCTTCTACCCCAAAAGCTTGATTCACCTATTTTCTACTCTAATGAATAGGACCATTATCACCTAGTGCCCCAGACGGAAATCTAGGAGTCATCCTTGACCCTTCCTCTACTCCTGCTGACCCTAACCCTTCTATTCTTTATTCACGGTGTTGCTAAACTGAAGATGAAAGTTATGGGTATAAAGGCAAGTTCTGAAATCAGTACCAACTTGGTCATTAAAAAATCAGATCAAAAATACAAATCAGCAAATGAAATCAAAGCACATGTTATCTTGAAGGTGAATTCTCTTACTCAATTTCACCTATTATTGCTTTTGTTTACACTTTCTTTTTATCACTCCTAGATTCTTACAACAACCTTCAGAATTCCTGGTCTTCAAGTTCCTTAATCAAAATTCTACATGATACTAACTTCTTTAGAAAACACTGTTGTTAGGGGCGCCTGGGTGGCGCAGTCGGTTAAGCGTCCGACTTCAGCCAGGTCACGATCTCGTGGTCCGTGAGTTCAAGCCCCGCGTCGGGCTCTGGGCTGATGGCTCAGAGCCTGGAGCCTGCTTCCGATTCTGTGTCTCCCTCTCTCTCTGCCCCTCCCCTGTTCATGCTCTGTCTCTCTCTGTCCCAAAAATAAATAAACATTGAAAAAAATAAAGAAAAAAAAAAGAAAAAAAAAGAAAACACTGTTGTTAAAACATACTCTTAACTATAGAGAACTGAGGGTTGCTAGAGGTTTGGAGTCTGGGATGGGTTAAATGGATGATGGAGATTAAGGAAGGTACTTGTGATGAGTACTGGGTATTTTGAGTGATAAATCACTAAATTTTACACCTGAAATATTATACCATGTTAGCTGGAATTTAAATACTTGAAAAAGAAAAAAACAGATTAACAATCCATGATCTGAGGAGCCTAGGTGGCCCAGCTGATCACGGGGTTGTGGGAGGGAGCCCTGAGTAGGGCTCATGGCTGAGTGCAGAGCCTGCTTGGGATTCTCTCTACCCCTCTCGTGCACTCACTCTCTTAAAAAATAATAATAATCCATGATATATCAACATTCTTCAATTCTTACATGATTATTTTACTGCCTGAATTACCAACAATATATTTCTTTGGTGGGGGGAACCACACTGCTGCTCACATCCTTCCCTCCATTAAAATGTGCTTCTTCCCAAATGATAGAGAAGGAAATAACATTTGAAATGGAGCTAAGTGTTCTTGCTTCTCTAGCTGAAATCCATTCCTTCATATTCCCAGAAGCCTTTATCAATTGCTCTTCATGAAATATCACCCTTCATGACTTGCTAGATTTCCACCTCAATATTTTGAGTAAAGTGAAAACAAGTCAATAAGAAGTAAGCAGAAGGTGAAACAAGGAACTTGATTAACGTAAAGGCTCTCTGAAAGAGAGATGGTAGTGGTTCTATGGTAGTGGTTCTCGATCTTGTCTGTTTATTGCAATCAACTGGGTAACTAAAAAAAACTCTGAAGCCAGAGTCCAAAGCACAGGTGCTGGGTGCAGTCTGGACATGGAGAATTTTAAGAGCCTTCAACAGGATTCTGATGTGTAGCCAAGGTCAAGAAGCACTGCTCCATGAGAAACAAAAGAGGGACTTAAGAGAATAATTTTAAAATTTTTTTATATTTATTTTTGAGACAAAGTGAGCAAGCATGCACATGCACGAGCCAATAGGGGAGGGAGACACAGAATCTGAAGCAGGGCCCAGGCTCTGAGTGGTCAGCACAGAGCCCAATGCAGGGTTCGAACTCACAAACTCAGATCATGATGTGAGCCAAAGTAGGATGCTTAACCAACTGAGCCACCTAGGCACCCTGAGAATAAAGAATTTTTAAATTTTTTTCTACTGTTTATTTTTGAGACAGAGGGAGACAGCACGTGAGCGGGGAGGGGCAGAGAGAGAGGGAGACACAGAATCTGAAACAGGCTCCAGGCTCTGAGCTGTCAGCACAGAGCCTGATGCAGGGCTCAAACCCACAAACTGTGAGATCATGACCTAAGTTGAAGTTGGACGCTCAACCGAATGAGCCACCCAGGCGCCCTGAGAATAAAGAATTTTTAAACAGAACTAAGTATCTGGTAAAAATCAGTAGAGATGACTCAGACAACCAATGGTCCTGGAAAAAAGTTTAGAAGGCAAGGAATTCAGTGGCATGTGGCAGAACAAAACAAATGGCTGATAGTTGGTTCTAGGCTGCAGCTGGAAAAGAGATGGGCTGAAAAAGAATGGGTACAGGAAACCATAGAATGAGAACAAAACAAGCAAGGGGTGGAAAGGAAAAGTCAAGTGAATTCAAAGAGGTAATTCTGAAAAAGATGCTCTTAGTTGAGTCATTTTCAAAGATGACAGAAGCTGATGGCGGCGACAATGGTGTGTTGTAGAATTGGGAGATGAACACTACAGGTGTAGAGAAGTTTTGAAATCAGGATTACGCTGGTCGTCAACAATGAGGAAAGTTCATGTCAGCAGCTGAAGTCCTCAAGGAACTCTATCTCAGAGGTCTAAAATGACAGCACAACTATGAAGACTTATAGGCAGAATATCTACAAATAAGGCAGGTTTCTGTGGAGGGACTGTGATGAGGAGCTTTAACACCTGTGCACAGGGAGCAGCTAATCTCAAGTGCATTATTCCCTTCTTTTCTAAAAAAAAAAAGTACTTGCAGTTTATAAAAACAGGTATTTTTAAGATATTTCTTTTGGTAACTGCAGTAACTCATAATCCGTATTCTTCATCAGTAAGCACTAAACACTTAAAAATGCACCAAACACAAAGCCAAATAAATTCTAAAAGACGGAAACTGGTGCCCATAGTAAATGATGGAGTAAGAACATGGAGTCGCCATTACTCTTCACACAATAGCCAGGAGTGAATGTTTTTTTTCTTTTGTTTTTTTACATCAGTGCTTCTCCAAATTCTGATCCTTTCCTTGATTCTGTGTGCTACTTCAAAACCTGAAAGTCTGTAGAAGGAGAAAACATTAACTGTACACAAAACTTAAATACCATTGGAAACACCAGCTCTCAAGCTAAGCCTTTTAAAGTACACATACTATTGTAAATAGTATGGTTGGCCAACATTTCTCTACAGCACAACTACATTACAGTATTTCTATAGCAAGAGACAGGGATATGGTTTAGTGTGCCTTGTCATACAAGGAAATGTATAGATAAAATCACCTATTGCATCACCCAATCAGTGGTCAAGTTCAACCAAGTGGTTAAGGCCACTTTCGGTTTAGTAAATAATTAAACCTAATATATCCCAGTAATGAAGCAAAGAAGTTGCATTTTTATAAGGAACATCAAACCCCCCTATTAGAGGTGGGTGTGGGGAATCAACCACCAGGGAATGCAAAAGTATGTACGAAGAAACACAAGGGAAATGTATCATGACGCTGGCATTAGGAGCAAGACAGTTCCTATCATGGCCCCATGCCATTATGACAAAATACGTTTACCTCGCTAAGAGAAAAATAGGTAAAAATTTACTACAAACGAATAATACCTTAAATTTGACACAGCAGCCTCATTTCCAGGTTCTAGTTATTAAACTCAGCAAAAGTGGTTTAACTGATCTGTTTACAACATTCTAAAGACAAAAATTAAAACTGTTTTGTTCGGACATAAGAAAGAGAAAGCACTTAGTCCTCTACTTACTACATGGTAGACAACTCAGCAATGACAGCTTCCAAGCTCACTGACCTTTCCTTCCCCAACACAAATACAGGTTCTAACACCTTTTAAAGGGTATCCACTGAAAATTCTCAGATCAAGACAATAAGCCCACAGTGCATTAAATGTCCATCATTAATGAGACACTGAATTATGAAAGTAAATATATGTTAATTTTGTACACATGATAAGTCATGTTTACGCTTGACAGTGATGAACCAAAAGGAAAAACCAAGGAGGCACAGGAAGGACTGAAAGAGAACACAATGGCAGTTAGTGTGAAAAGCAAATTTAAATGCTAGGTCTATCGTGGAACATGTAACCCATATTTAATTTGCCAGGAGGACACACAGCTGTAATGATTCTAGAACCTAGGTTCGGGGGCTGCCAAGATGCATTCACTTCCATAGTTCCAATGATTCTCTTGGGCAACCAGTGGAAGTCACCCTTGCCACTCCATGAGCTGCTAGCCCTAGAGACTGAGATGCCAACAGTGGCCAGTCTGAGAAAGACAACTTATCCTGGATTTAGCAACAGATTCTAGTAGGAGTGGCTTTTAAATGATCTTCAGTCTCCTGTCTCTTTAAAGTGATCCTTGGTACCTCAAACAAATTTACTCTCCCAGGTAAAAGCAAAAAGATCTGCCAAACAGTGTTTCTGTGAAATCCTCCACAGTATCGGTGCTCCACAGTTCTTTCAAAGACCAGTTCCTTTGATTAACTGAATCAAACCTCTCCCCGGTTAGGTATAAGAGCCTGTGTAAAGGTGCCTGGGTGACTCAGTCGGTTAAGCATCCAGCTCTTGATTTCGGCTCAGATCATGATCTCAGACTCCTGAGATCAAGTCCTTCATCTGGCTCCATGCCCGGAATGGAGCCTGCCTAAGATTCTCCCTGCCCCTCCACCCCTCCCCCGATAGCACACTCACTCTCAAAAAGAAGCATGTGTGTACCAAGTTTCACCCCTCTACCTGGTCATCTTGGACACATTTTGCTGTGTTCCGATTCTCCCTGGCCTTCAATGATTGTTTCTCCCTCCTTTAAATAGTCTGACGTGGTGTTGCAGTTAGAATCAACTGTTGCCCTTCCACCGGCTTCTGAATTCCAGGGTTGTCAGCACTGAACTCAAGAAAGTTCCTAACAGGGGCGCCTGGGTGGCGCAGTCGGTTAAGCGTCCGACTTCAGCCAGGTCACGATCTCGCGGTCCGTGAGTTCGAGCCCCGCGTCAGGCTCTGGGCTGATGGCTCAGAGCCTGGAGCCTGTTTCCGATTCTGTGTCTCCCTCTCTCTCTGCCCCTCCCCCGTTCATGCTCTGTCTCTCTCTGTCCCCAAAATAAATACAAACGTTGAAAAAAAAAAAAAAAAAAATTAAAAAAAAAAAAAAAAGAAAGTTCCTAACAGATCTCTCTCCAGTGTTGCCAAGAACAAAAAACCCCACTCTCTTAGTGTTGCACAAGAACCAAAAACCCACTGTCAGGCCGGGAAGAGTTCAAAGCTCCTTGTTAGAACTATATATGTTAAGTTGAAATAATGGATTCTGAGCTGAGAATCAGTTTTCTATTTTGTCAAGGTGATTTAGGATGAAAACTGTCAGGACTAAGTTCCCCTTATTTTGTATGATTGGGATAAACTACCCAGGTTTTCATATTAATATATATTTATGTTACAGAAAAAAAATACTTATTACTCATCCTTTCACTCGAAACTATGAGTGTCCAGCATCCTGCTAGATCCTGAAAATACAGTGAACAAAATAAACACAAACGCTGTCGTAAGAACATCTACATTGTGATACTTACCTGAAAATAATCTAGCACGTTTTAAATCTTTAATGACAAAACATACTTAGTAAGCTGAAATACATAGGAAATGAATACACCCTAATAAACACCATAGGAATTCTTGACCATTTAAATCTTTCCACAAATCATGAACATGTAATACTTTTCAGCAATATTGGGCACTGAATTATTTGCTGTTCACTGAAAAGTGCTAGTGTTTTACTTTTAAAATTACTATCACCATGCATATGCAGAGCCCATCAAAATGTACTAACAGCTTGAAAAGAACTTCTTGCCAAGGGTGAGAGTAATAAAATTCTGGCCAGCAAAATTTTCATGCTAAGAATGAAAAACCACAGCACACATTGACTTCAAAAGTAGTATATTGTACTATAAATATATCAAAAATATTACTCTTTCTAGCACGTAAGATAATTTATCGTTCCCAAACAATTGATGGCTTCTGTATAAGGAACATGCGAATACATGAACAATTTTCTTATCAAAATGGAGCCCAGAATATGTACAAACATTTAGGGGGGAAAGTTCATTCTTGATTTTAACATGCATGTGTACAAAGAAATAGACATATCTACTCAATAGACATGGACAAAAAGTTACATTTAGCAAAGGCAAAAAGGTAAACAAAAAAAAATCCCGCTAGGCCCTTTTTCTGCTTGACAAACAATGCAGAAAGTTACCAAAGTAACAAGAGGACACAAAAACCACACTTCAAACAGACAAACTGCTTGTCAGTATTAGGACTTGAGTTGACAAACAGGTTTAATCCACTTGCTCAAAGGTCATGCTGTCAAGGTAAAGGATGAACATCTTCAACTACTGAAGTAGGCTGGCTGTCATTCTGAGGGGGCAGTGGCACCTCCCCCGCTTCCAAAGGGGTCACTTCGTCAGATCCTCTCACAGGAGGAAGTTCACTGTCTGTCTCTTCTTCATCAGGGGACAGGGCATCGGACAATTCATTTGACATGAGAACCTGCAAAGATTCTGTCCCATCTTCAACATCCACCTGAATACCCAAAGCTTTAAGAATGTCACGTTTGCACATGGGGCACGTCCCATGGGCCAGAATCCAGGGGTCAATGCAACTCTTGTGGAAAAAGTGTTTACAAGTGAGAATACGAACTGTATCGTTAGGCTTATAGAGTTCAAAGCAAACTACGCAGCTATCTCCATTTGGACTGATTTCCTCATCCCCCTCTTTCAGAACCCGAAGCTGCAGCTGGCCAAAGGCTTTCTTGAGATCAGTTGTTAACCGCTGCCATCTCCGGTTCTGAATCCTTGCTATCCAAAGTCTCCGAATACGATAAAAGATGAAATATGCTAAAGTAGCAGTTGTGACAATCACAAAAGAGACAAAATAGTGATTCACCCAGATGATGTGTTTCCTCCCCACCTCAACTATGACTGTAACGTGAACTCCCTTCTGAATTAAATGCAAAATCTCCACGCCCTTGAGGTTACCAATCATCACCACAACGATGTCTTCAAATGCCTGATGAGACATGGGAAAAACCTGATTGCCAGTTCCTGGAAAGTTGTAGATGATCACTCCGCCGGCTCCCTTCTCAATGGCCACCTTAATTTTCTGTGTGAAGGTACAACCACCTCGTTCAACAAGTGCAAGCCAGGTCTCTGAGTTCTTCAATCTGCTGAAACTGGTACTGGGATTACATGCATTTTGAGTTTTTCCATCAGGTGGCACGATAACTCCTGCCACTCTCTTCAAAGTGGAGCTTCTTCCAAACACTCCCGTTTCCCCCAACTCTGACAACATCCGATTCCCAACATGAAACGAGATGTTCATGTAAGCAGTCCAGACAGCACTGGCTCTGCAACAATTCTGACTAAGAAGCCAAAGAAAACTGAATTTCATAAGCCAGGAAGAGGCAGTTTTGTTTCTGTAAGCGCTAATCTTGAGTGGAGTCATCTTTCTCCCCACCTAGCGACTGAAGAACCAACCCAACAAAAAGATGTGGCTTCCACATCTGTGGGCAATCAGTCGAAAATAATAAAATGAGAAAAATCTTCAGGGTGAAAACAAGTTCCACGGTCTTCCGGCATGTTTTTGTAAGAAATTCTTAAAGAGGTCTTAGGAGGTTCAGATGTTTTATTAGAGAGAGGAAGAGAAACCCTTTAGATTGAAAAAGAAAAAAATCCCAGTCCCACTAATGTAACTCCAGATACTGTTTACAATTGGGTGATGTGATTATGACATAAAAGATAACACAGCCAATTAGATAAGAGCTTTGAATCTGCTGTCAACTTACTGACTTGAGAGTTTCAAATACTGTTATGGGTGATACCTAGGTTGTAAGATCAAGTCAATCCCTGAGCAACATATTAACAGGTATCACATTAAATCAGAAATATAAAATTCATACCACACACACACACACACACACACACACACACACACACACACACACACACACACCTGAAAGCATATGCAAGAAAGCCACAGCATTATCACTCTTCTTCACAAATCGAGAAAACATGCAACAAAATGGCAAGTTTAAAATAATTAGGAATTAGCATGAAGAACAATTATGTGGTAAAAGCAATGAGCGTTACTACCATTTCTCACTCACGTGATCACAATAGATTTTTTATTTATCACATAAAGCACTGTACTAAGTTTATTTAACAACTGCTTGCTCAGATTCGTTGGTTTGATTTGGTTTTGATTTTTAAAAGGAGGGTATCCTGTTAGATTACTTTAGCCTCGCTTGTCTCACTCTTACGTTGCCTATCCATAGGGATGACAGCAGTAAAGAACTTTAATCTCTTTTCTCTGCAGACACTGACATCTGTTACTGATCTAACAATATTTTGAGGGAAGAGAGGAAGAGTATAAGGGGAAACAATTCTGTTTAGCAGTCTTCTCATCATTCATTTTAAAAAGGCAACTATTGATTTTAATAAAACATCAAGGTCCCTCATTTAGATTAACACCAACAGCAGTGTTAAAGGTCACAGATGCTTTGAACAAAACATTTGCTAAAATCAAACATCCCTGATAGAAACTGCCCTTCCCCATCCCCACATACGCTATCAGTTCTGCCTATATTTTTGCTCCACTTCTATCACTGGCACAAAAGGACTTCATACCAAAGTGACTTGTGGACTAACAAACATGGACAGCCCCTGGTGTAGGGGCATACACTTTCATGAGGGTATCTCTCAGTGGTTCTTATCCACTGGCTAGGAAAGCAAGAATTTTTACCTTGAACACAAATGTCTGTCCTTACAACAAAGGATGCTGAGAGAAAGTTTTGGCTGGGTCTCACCAGGGCTAAGGGAGCTAGTTGTTCTTATGAAATGTGAGTCAACAAAACTTGAGGCAGGGAAGAAGAACAGGGTCCTACAGGCCCAACCCAAGCGGCATAAAAACAAATACTATTGAGTAAACTTCAGCTCCCAAGAGTGAATTTTCTTTTCCAAAGGCCACTAACCTGATTGTATTTCCATACAACCCACTCTTCAAAATGTGTAGTACATAGTGTGTACATCCATAAAGTGCCATCTAAGTTGATACCAATGGTGTAGCATTTCATCCAGAGAGATTTTAGTCAAACACAAAACCCAAATCTTTCAGCCTCTCCATTGTTACACAGAAGTATTTGTGTTTATCTACTCAGAATTTTTTTTTAATTTTTTTTTCAACGTTTATTTATTTTGGGACAGAGAGAGACAGAGCATGAACGGGGGAGGGGCAGAGAGAGAGGGAGACACAGAATCGGAAACAGGCTCCAGGCTCTGAGCCATCAGCCCAGAGCCTGACGCGGGGCTCGAACTCACGGACCGCGAGATGGTGACCTGGCTGAAGTCGGACGCTTAACCGACTGTGCCACCCAGGCGCCCCTCTACTCAGAATTTTTAAAGGCAGCCGAACAAAATTTCAGCTCCACTCTAGAACTGTGTCAAAATGCCCAAGCAGAAACACACTCACCACCATTTTAAGAAAACAAAAGCACTTACTAAGGTTAATTCTAGAAGAGAAATCTGCTACCAGAGCTAATTCACTAGGCTAGGCTAACTAGGCTCTGACAAACAAAAGAGATATTTTTTTTGTGATGCTTTCCTTAAATGAGGTCTATAATAATTTAAAATATTTTAGTTACCTAACCAGAGGTGTTGTCATCCAAAGCAATTACTTAGAACTCATGATCTACCCAGTGCCTTTGGAAACCAGAGTTCCTATTGATTAACCATGGAGAATTAAATCAAGGTCTAATTATATAATGATTTTATCTTTTTAAGTAAGCTCTATGCCCAACTTGGGGCCTGAACTCACAACCCTGAGATTAAGAGTTGCATGCTCTATTGGCTGAGCCATCCAGGCGTCCCTATAATGAAATTTATTTAATAGAGATTTTAGGTATCAAAAACAGAGTGTTATGCTAAGTGAAATAAGTCATACAGAGAAAGACAGATACCATATGTTTTCACTCTTATGTGGATCCTGAGAAATTGAACAGAAGACCAAGACCATGGGGTAGGGGAAGGAAAAAAAAAAAGAGAGAGAGAGAGGGAGGGAGCCAAACCATAAGAGACTCTTAAAAACTGAAAATAAACTGAGGGTTGATGGAGGGTGGGAGGGAGGGGAAAGTGGGTGATGGGCATTGAGGAGGGCACCTGTTGGGGATGAGCACTGGGTGTTGTATGGAAACCAATTTGACAATTTCATAATTTAAAAACCCATAGAAATAATAAAATGAATCTAAAAAAGAAACTTTAAAATATCATGCCTAATTCTCTATAGCCTCAACACCAAAATCATTTTAATTTGAAGATAAAACTAATTTGCTTTTAAACATATACTGATGTTCTTATTTGGATAAAGACAAAAAAGTCTAACAACTTAATAGAAAAACAACAAGTTCAAATAGCTGGCATGATATGGAGTTTTATTTTAAAAATGCAACTTTCATCCTCTTCAGTGCTTAGGTAGAGAAGATGGAGTTTCTCTCTACATAAAGTACTACATGAAAATTCATTTAATTTTAACCTTTGGAAAGACTCAGTTACATCTTCAGAAGACTGTCTGGGTTGAAGTTTTCAGAATGTCACACTTGCACATGGGGCATGTCCTGTGTGCTAAAAGCCAGGGGTCAATGCACGTCTTATGGAAAAAATGTTTGCAAGTTAAAATACGTACTACATCTTGGGGTTTGTAGATGTCAAAGCAAACAACACAACTGTCTTCGTTTGGATCTAGTTCCTTATCCCCCTCCTTGAGCACTCGCAGTTGAAGCTGACCGATAGCTTTCTTCACATCTGCTTTCATCTGTCTTCGCCTCCTGGTGGAAGAATTGGGCACCCTAGGTCTCCAAGCACAGTACAAGAAAAGGTAGGCAACTGTGGCAGCCAGGAAGGTAAAGAGAGACATGACATAATGGCTCAGCCATGGCATGTGCATTCTTCCCACCTCAATGATGATCGTCACGTAGACTCCTTTCTGAATCAAATGCAAAAGTTCCATGCCTTTCAAGTTGCCTATCATTACTGCAACTATATTTTCCGTTCCCTGGTGAGACATGGGAAATACTTTGTTACCCGTACCTGGATAATTATAGATGATCACCCCATTTGCTCCCTTCTCTGCTGCCACGTTGATTTTATGTGTAAAAGTACAGCCTCCCCGTTCAATGAGGGCCAACCAAGAGTCTGCTTGTTCAGGTCTGCTGAAGTTGGTCATAGGATTACAAGCATTCTGATTCCATCCTTCAGGAAGTACCGCCACACCAGACACCCTTTCCAAAGGAGAATGATTTCCAAACACTCCACTCTCTCCTAATTCAGATATAATCCGATTTCCCACCTGAAATGTTATATTCAGGTGGGCTGTCCAAATGGCTTTTCCTTTTGAGCCAGAAAGGCTAAGTAGTAGAAAGATGCTAAGCCTCAATAGTTGAGATGAAACAGAACTATGAGTTGAAGGAGTAATTCTAAGTAGGCTCATTCCTCCATTTGCCTCTTAACTGACAAACCAAAAACAAAACATCAGTTGTAAAAAAAAAAAAAAAAAAAAAAAAAAATAGCAAAGAAGCTAACTTCAATTGTTGGCAGCAGATAATTAAAGCACATAAATGGAAAAAAGTCTGTGTTGATCAGAGGTATGTTCCTCCCTCCAGCATTTTTATTTTTGGTAGATTATCTTTCTTGTAATGAAACAGAACAAGAGTTGTTATTAGTACAATGTGATTTCAAGCAAATTATGACTTCCTCAGGGGGATATTGTGACATCAGAGGTAGTTAAGCCAATCCAGGAGTTGATATTAGTGCACTGCATGCTGAAATTCTATTGGCCAAAAAACCACCAAGCAAGGACTCAATATAACAATTTGGATAAACTGTAAAGCAATAAACAGGCAAGTTTTTGTTTTTAAGCCCGGAGTTTCTTTCCTAGTTCTGGATAGAGTGAAAACTGCCTAATACCACTCTATATTCATTGTTTTTCTGTCTGTTAAGCAAAGTAGAAATCATTCATGTATTCGTGCATGTGGCTGGCCAGTCCCCAGTTCTCATGCATGGTTCCATGCTACCCAATATGCTAATCTACGGGCAGCAGGAACAAATCATTTCTACTCTCTTTCAAAATTAAATGCTTATCTCAGATTCAACATGAGGACAATAAACATGTTGTAAGCCTGATACATTGCCAACTCACAAGGCAAATTCAACTTTTCACTAAAATTGCTACTAAGAATCTATGTGCTAGGCAAACACTAAGCACGGATCATACATTGGAGGCAAAAACAGACAGGCACCTACTGTGTGGAGCTTACTATCTAGCGAGGACAGATTTATATATATGTATATACATATATATTTATATTTATATATAAATATATATATAAATCTATATTATATAAATATATATGTTATATATTTGTTTTTGAGAAGAGAGAGAGTGCAAGCAGGGAAGGAGCAGAGAGAGAGGGAGACAGAATCTGAAGCAGGCTCTAGGCTGAGCTGATGCACAGAGCCTGAGGCAGGGCTCAAACTCGTGAATGGTGAGATCATGACCTGAACCGAAGTCGGATGCTTAATCAACTGAGCCATTCAGGCACCCCTAGTGAGGACACATTTTAAACAAACACACACAAACATGTAGCTGCAAGTTGATAGGGTCGCTGAAAGGAAAACACTCTATCCGAAGAATATAAAAGGACACAAATTTGATTAGAGGTCCAAGGCATTGCTCCCCAAGGAAGTGGTACTTAGTGCCACTAAGACTTGAAAGATAAATCAGAATTACCTGAGCTGAGAATAGTATTTCAGGCAGAGGAAATGGCAGTTTCAAGACCCTAACACAGGAAAGAACACAGCAAATGAAAGGATCTGAAGCAATGTGTGTTTGGCAAAACAGGAGAAGAGAGGGCAAAAGGTAATGAGGGAGGAAGGCAAACAGCAATCAGCGTGCAGGGTTGTAAATGTTACACCAGGATTTTGGATTGGGTCCCAAGGACAAAAGAAACACACCAAAGGGGTTGCAAGGTGGGGAGGTGGACTTATAAACATTTCAAGATATAGACACGTGATCAAGCACACTCTGGCTGTCTCATGCGGGGAGCGGGTTGGAGGAGAAGAGTGGTGAGGGGAGCTTAGGTAGACAGTGGCTTGGACTCCTGAAATAGTAGTAAACATGCAGAGGCACAGACAAGTCAGTCACTTCAAAGGTTGAATTAACAGATCTGGTAACTGGAAGGGTAGTAGCGGGTGGAGGAAAGGAGGACCACAATGGCCACAAATCACTGTTAGTTTATTGCTGCAAACCATGGCATCCTTAGTGCTTTAAAGATCCTTTAATGCTTATTTGCTTTAATTTTAAGTCTCACCTGAAGTCTGTTTCAAAGATTCAATAAACAGGCAACACTCAAACATTTATCATTTTCATTATATAGAATGTAGCCTAAGCCCCAGGCATACCGTAACGCCCTCGGGATACAAAAGGGACAAAAAAAAAAATTTGAGGCATGTTGACAATTTTGCCGTTTTGACAAAAGCATTTAGTTGTACTCCTTGTAATATTTAATATTCACTTATAAAAATAAAATTGGAAACCATGAAACTTGTCTCATCATTCAGTTCACATCTGGACTATTATGAAGACACACAGAACATGGACTCTTCCTAGCTTCAAATCATGTCAAGTGCTGGCCCATTAACGTTGACCAGGTGAAGCCTTACTAGGAAGACCATTTACATCATCACATTAGGTGCTGTAGGATTATTTAACATTTGGATTTTAAGAAGTAATTCTCTAAGTCATGGGACTAAAAGGCACAGAGTAAGCAACATAGTCAATCGTATTGTGACAGCATTGTAGGGTGACAGATAGCAGCTACCACACTTGTGGGCCGAACATCACGTATAAACTTGTCCAATCACTATGCATATACCTGAAAATACGTAACACTTTGTGTCAACTACACCTGGAAAACACACAACTTCAAACATGAATTCCTTCTTTCTATTAAAAAAAAAAAATCACTAAGTTGTGGAGACCTAATGCACAGCCTGGTGACTACAGGAAAGAATGCTGTATACTCAACATTTGCCAAAAAAGTAGATCTCAAGTGTCCTCATCACACACACAAATGGAAACTATGTGAGGGGATGGATAGGTTAACTAGTTTGTGATCGATTTCAAAACGTACACGTACCAAAGCATCACATTGTACACCTTACACATGTGTAATTTTTGTCCATTTGTCAATACCTCAGTAAATCTGGTTAAAAAATTCTAACTTTGTTTTGGTTTGCTAATTCTTAAGGGTAAACAGTTTAAACAGGAACTATATTCTGACTCAGTAACACATCTCAAATTCAAGGTCCTGTGGTTGAAAAATGATTTGAGAATTTTACCAATTCATTGTATTTTTCTCACTACAAGGTAAGGGGATTAAGGCAATGACAGAACTTGCTGGAGTCCCAGAATACACGCAACTATCAGAAACAACTGTTTATCTCCAACACAGTGGTTTCCAAATAGGGGACAATTTTCCCTTCCAGGGGATATTTGTCTGCTCCTGAAGACATTTTCGACTGCCACGATGACAGAATACTATTGGCATGTACTGGTAGAGGCCAGGGATGCTTTTAAAAATTCCAAAGTGTACATGGATAGCCCAGTTAAATAATTATCTGGTCCAAAATGTCAATGCTGAGGCTAATAAACTAATAGAACAGGCTTGTGAGGAAGGAACCAACACAAAACTTACTTCTCCATGGGATATCTGAGCTCTTATCATAAATTAAGCTTTTATAATTGCCAATATATCAATAACGATCCCCTTTACTGGTGCTCTCCCACCAAAGGAAAAAGGTACAAACTGCCACGTGAGTAGGTAAACAACACAGCAGCTACAGGCTCTAAATTCCTTTTACCCAAAGGAATGATATTTAAATAATCATTAACCACAACAAACATGTAATACACACTATACACTGACAAGGGCTAGAGCCTGTATCACAAGGAACACAACACGGCCCCTCTATTAAGGAGGTCATCATCTAGGTAGTAGAAAAGTGTTATGCACAAATCAGAAATAGGCATCTCTGTATCTTAACTTTCAGGTTCCACCTAAAATGTTAAGAAGGTTATAATTTTCATTACTCAAATTTCCAGAAATCTCCACCCCGAGGACAGAAATAGCCAAATGCATTCACTCAGCATTGCCCACATAGTATCTGTAAGATACAGGCAATACTGAAGAAACTTTAATAAATGATTCCACAAGTCACAGTATCCAGGGCTATGATATTCGAGATCTCTAAGAATCCACAAAACACACTGGATTCACTTAAAGTTTGAAAACTATGTAAGTTTTCTGCCAGTAACTAAATGCATACTAGGATTTGGCAAGAACAGAATATTAAAAGGCAGAATTACATCAACTTAAAATTATATATTTTATTGTAAATTAAGTTCTCATAATGTATTTTCTCATTTTCTCTCATAAGTTAATCACTACTCACATATTCTCAGACATATGCAATAAAAAAAATTTTTAATATACAAATGCTTTCTCCTCTTAATATTCTTGAACACAGAAAGGAGTTCTGAATATGCTTAAATGAAAGACAATAAATTTTTTAAATAACATGAAGTTGGGAATTACCTGGATAGTCAAGTACTATGTACTAGAACAGGTACAGATACATGAAAACCCCAAAATTTACTCAGGCTCTTCATTATTCCTTATATTAACCAATTTAATGACTTTCAAAGTCATTAAAGGCTCTGGTAATTAAGTATATTAGTAGACACTTGTTTTTCTCTGTACATGTGAGGTTTTTGTTTTTTTCGGGGGAAGGTCAGACAGCATGTGCATAAGCAGGGGGAGGGTCACAGAAAGGGGTACAGTGCTCATAGGAGCAAGTTCGATGTGGGGGCTCGGACTCACAAACCATGAGATCATGACCTGAGCTGAAGACCAACAGTACCACACAGGTGCCCCCAAAGCAGACACATTTTAAATCACCACATGACCAACCACCATTTCTTCACTAACGTAAGCCAGGATTACTATTTCTATTTACTGGCATGCCTAACAGATGCAGGAGGAAAGTTTAGTTAGTGTAGGAGCACCAAAGCTCCAAGAAGCCACCATGACATGGAGGACGGGGAATGCTAACCTTACTCAAACACTTAACAGTGTTGGCTCAAAAGAGCTTGTGTGAATGAGCAGTTAGCATGGTCAGGTTTTATCACACTTGAGTGAATACTTTCCACTGCTTTAGTCTGGCCTTCAAAATCATTCCCACAGTGTAGAACTTTGCAATAGCATCGTTATCTAATCTCCCATCACCTTGGATTCATTCTGTTGCCAGAGCAACCTATAGACAAAAAGTAATGAAGTTTACAATGGCATTCTTTTTTTGCTTAAAACTTTAGATGGCTTGCTCTATTCAAAGGATAACACCCAAGCGGCCAAGAATGAAATACAAGCCTCTCCAGCTTGGTCCTCTTTGCTTTCATCTGGTCTCATTTTCTACAATTATCAATCCTGAAATTTATCTTCTTCAATTCAAACAGCTTATAGTTTCCTGCACTCCTATTGCGGCAGTCACTATAGAAGACCTTACACAGGCTTTATGCCTTCTAATAAGCGGGTTTGTTCCTATGGTAGGTACACTGATTGCAAACGACACCAATTACTTCCCTCCCTCTAATGACAGCCCTAACAATGTGGCTTAGAGCAGTTCCTTCCATCAGGAGGTGGATCTATTTCTACACCCTTTGAACTTAAGTAGTAAAGAGACTAGAACAGAAGTACAGACATGTCAGGTCTGAGTCTAAGCCTCAGGAAGCCTTACCGTCTTGCCCTGTTCCCCAGCTCTCAGAACCCCACCACCCTCAAAGTAAAGAAAACTAGCCTGACTAACAAGATGCTAAGTGGAGGAGAGGCCAGGCAGCCTAACTGAGCCCACCCTACATCAGTCTACAGATGGACCAACATGTGTGAAAGGCCTTGATAAGCAGAGAGGTCTACATGATCGTGAGGTGACCACACAGAACTGAAGACTCACCTGGTCAACCCTAGACTTCTGAGCAATAACACATACTGACTCTTATTTTACAGTTTATAAAAAGAAGAAACTGCCCGGATATACAGGAGTTTGGGATGGTTTATAATGCAGCAGCTGACAGAGCTCCCTCTACAGAATTATCTACTCCATTAACTTCCTTCACAGCTAGGACTCAATGGCTCATTTTCAGTACTCATCCTCTAGCACAGTATCTAGCACATATAGTTATCTATTGTAAGTTCTTAGTGAAGGCTGGATAAACTCAGTGTCATTATCCTCTATATCCTAATATATACTATTCCTCATTCAATAATGTATGTATTTTGTTTTTCCGTTACTAGGGTGATAATTTCAGTTTGGGTATAATTAGAATGTGCATGAGTTCAATATTGAATTCTGTATATTTAATACTCCAAACTGGATTTCCTATAGCCATACTTGAATACAAAGATAAATGAGCAGGTAGAGTATGACCAAATGTCTTTAAATTCTAATGGGTATAAAACAAACTACCTAAATTATATTCTCTTCTGCATTCAGAATTTAAGTCAAGGTTCATATAACTAACACTAAATTGAATACCTTTTTTTCTTCTCCATCTACCTAGTTCGAATATAGAATGGTAATCAATAGAGTAGGAATATATTAGTAACCAGTCTGAGAAGTAATTGGGGCAAAAAAACCCCTTTATTTACACTGTAACCTTTGCATCAAGAAGGATAGAGGAAGGAGCTGAACATCCTTAAGTAAACACAAGATTAAGAACTGTATTTGATTGTATGATCATCTTTCTTTGAGTTGGGACAAAACACATCTTAAGATTAACTCGATCATTTAGTCTGTAGTTTTGTTTGAAAGGGTGAATAGGTAATGCACTAAAAAAAAAAAAAAAAAAAAAAAAGGAATCTTTTGAATAACTGCCAAGAACTTGTTCTGTTCTATCAATAGACTTTTTCTGCTTCTGTAGTAAGAGCCAACACTGAGGACCAAATGGGTATGAAGGCCGATTTTGAGGCTCTGCCATTTTAAAATTGTTCTAAAACCCTCAAGTAGATTCCAGACCTTCCTAAGCCAAAGTCATTCATTGAAGGTTTCTGTTTTGCCTTCCGAAGACCAGTCCTGCAGAGCACACTTAACTCTGAGTAAGCTCTTAGCCACCTGAAATAGCAGGGTAGAGGCAATTAAGGAGATTTTCCCATTTAAATCAGTTATATTTTTCCAATTCACCGGTCACAAAACCTTTACCCATTTGTGAGGTAACTTAATCCCTCCTGGGAGGCAGCAGAGGAGAAAAAAACAGGAGGATGACGTCATCATGCTAGCAGCAACTTGCTGAAGCACCCAGCTATGTGACAGACCCACCGGGAAACCCAGTCTTCACCACATGCTGAGTGAGGGGTGCCACAGTGAGCCTGTTTTTTCACTTGTACGATGGGGAAGTAATGTCAGCCTCTCAGCGCGATGGATGGTGGACTATCAGATGACCGCCTCCACGTTTATTCGGAAATCACCAAGCACACAACTGGCATGGCAGAGGCTTGATCAACAGGTCTGGCCCTTCCGCCCCTTCCCAATTCTAGATAGCCTATTTCCTCCATTTTCCACCTAATAACATTCTTCTCATCCTTCACGACTCATCCCAATCCTCCCTCTGCAATCTCCCCAGAGAAAAGCACCTGTTCCTATGACACATTGTTTTTACATCTATTTGACAGTCAATCCTGCCGTATATTACATGTAGTTAGATGTTTATGTCTGTTCCCAGTTCAGTTTGACTTAAAATGTCTGGTGAGTAATGTTAACTTATTTGTATAAAACTGGTTTCCTCCCTTTTGCCCCTATACTAGCACAGGGACTAGCGCTCAGGGTCCCTGTCAAATATGTGTCTTTTCAAGTACTTATTCTTCAAAATACTAAGATCCATCAGCAGCTCTGGCAACCTCTGCTTTGTACAGCCACCCATTTAAAAAATATATAAAACAGGCAATGATGTGACAAGTCTTCCCTCAGCTAAGAATTACTTTGACAACAGTTGTCCAGCAAAGGCTTATTTAGTATCACAAGATCAGAGGCCATCCGTCTGACATTTTTTTCTGTGAAATAAATTCCATCCATAGCTCTATACTTGAAAAATGGAATAATATACAGCCATAAAGTAATAACTATTTCTAATGTTTAAGTAGACTCTACTGAATCAAAAACCCTTTAGTTTAGGAGTGCCTGGGTGGCTCAGTCGTTTAAGCATCTGACTCTTGATTTCGGCTCAGGTCATGATCTCCTGGGTTCATAGGTTCGAGCCCCACATCAGGCTCTACGCTGAGCGTGTAGAGTCTGTTTGGGATTCTTTCCCCCGCTCCCTCTGTCCCTCCCCTGCTCTCTACCTCTCTCTTTCAAAACAAACATTAAAAAAATTATTTTAGTTTATAGATCAACATATCTGTATCTCAAGTCATATGTCAAATGGTCAATATAAGAAAACTGTATCAGATTAATATTGCGCATTGCAGCACCTCAAAGCCCTAGATTAGATCAACAGTAATATTTAAAGCACAAAGTTCTAAATGACACCAACTTTCTCAGCAACCCAGAAGGCCTTCTATATTCCCCAGCCAAAAATGTGGTCAAATCCTACAATCCCCAGAAACCTGCTGATTAAAATCCTATAATTCTAAGAAGTTCTCTATATTGACAGACTATTTGCTATCACTTTTCCACATGTAACATTCACTCTTAAAGACTAGAGACCTAGTCTCTACATAAATGCCTCTTACCATCTCCAACTAAACAGTTAACATGGCTGCCCTTTAGAGAAAGGGTTTTGGGACTCAGAGGGAGCAAGAAAATAGTCACAGAGCTTAGTTATTATTTTTGTGCACTATACATGACCAACTTCAAACAAAAGGTGTTTTTTGTTCCCTCACACCCACAGACCTCCTATAAAATCAAAACAAAGAAGTAAAGCTTTTGATTAGCTTTTCTGACATGATATTGTTCATTATGTTGAAAAGGAGCCTTGTTTCACCAATTGTTATATTACTAATCCACATTAAACTCGAAGAAGAACATTCAGGTCACCAATGACTCAAACTATCCATGAGTTTTTAGGAAAAGATGTTTGAGTTTTAAGGGACAGATGTTATCATGTGAGAAAGCAAAGTGTGTGTGAACTACACGTAAAGAATTTCATTCTGTGCAACATAGTTGAATTACTGATGTTCCACTGTCTATTTTATTGAGGACACTAAAATTACTCAGGTGGAAAAACTAAATGATCGACATCCCATATAAATGAAAGTAGACTGTAAAAAGATGGTGGCAGAGTAGGAAGACCTTAGGCTCCCTTTATCCTAGGAATACAACAATGAGATCATACTAAATATCCCAGAAATCAACATGAAGTCTGGCGGAACAAACTCCACAACTAAAGATAGAGCGGAAGCCACATCAAAGAAGGTGGGAGAGCACTGGATCATAAACGTGGTTGCAGAGAAGGGGGAGAGGCAGATTAGCACATAGGGGAGTACATGGGGAAAATGAACCCCTACAGCAAGTGGCTTGGAAAGTGAGAGGACCTAGATTTCATGAGTTCTTGAAACAAGCACAGCTTAAAGCCTGGAGTTTTAAAGCCTGGGTCAGCATGCTTGGCCCTGGGAGAGGCTGGAGGATACTGGTGCTGAAGGGCAAACTGCCTGTGGACCAACAGTATGGAAACAGTTATCTGAAGAGCACCTGGGGCACACAGTTGGAAGGTTAGTTGCTCGTCTCAGAGCATGTCCCAAAGAGGGAGTATCGAGGGTGAGATCCTACCAGTAACAAAAGAACTGGCAGGTGCCATTTTCTTCCCCACCCTTCAGCATTGAGCACAGGGCTACCTGCAGGAACCAGCCGGTGCCCGTACTCATCACCTAACTTGCTCCTACCAAGTCCCAACCCCTGCACTATGATGGAACCATCCTTCCCAGTCACACCTGCCTCAGTCTTGGCCTGCAGGAACCCCTCTCTCAGAAGACCAGCCCAAACCCCTGCCCACACCACAACCCCCAACCCTGGGGTTTTTCCAAGTCCTCTGTCCTAGTGGCAACACAGACAGGTCTCATTTCAGAAGTAGATCAAAGCATACCTAGTTAAACTTAGCACATTCAGACCAGGGACCAAACACTGCCCACAACACACAAAGAAAGCCTCTGCAGAAGGCTGGTCTAAAGGGAAAAACAAAACAAACAAAAAAACAGCCAGGACACAACAGCAGAGTGCACGGAGCACACACTGACGACAATCCCAGAAGCACCAGGCCCTGAGAAACAGGGGATGCTAAAATCCAGGGCACTATGGGATTTCTTCTTCATAAGGCCATTAAAGAAGAAGTAACTGACTTTCCTAATACACAAAATAGGCACAGATACTTAGACAAAATAAGACAGAGGAATGTCCCAAATAAAAGACCAGGACAAGGCCAGAGATCTAAGTGAAACAGGTGTAAGTAACATGTCTGATAGAGGATTTAAAGCAATCATCAGAAGGATACTCACTTGATTCGAAAAGAGTGTAGGTCGTGAGTGATACCCTTAACACAGAGATAAAGAATAAATAGAGATAAAGGCCTCGATAAACAAAATGAGAAACATGCTGGATGGAAGGGACAGGAGGCTGAGAGGAACAAATTTATGACTTAAAAGAGTAATGGAAAGAAATCAAGGTTAACAAAAGAGAAAAAGAGTTACACAAAAGAACTTAGGGAACCCAGCAATTCCATCAAACATAGTAACATTCGTATTATAGCAGTCCCAGAAGAAAAGGAGAAAGGGGGACAGAATATATTTGAAAACATAATAGCTGAAAGCTTCCCTAACCTGGGGAAGGAAACAGATATCCAGATCCAGGAGGCACAGAGAAACCCTAACAAAATTAACAAAAGCAGATCGACACCAAGGCATGTTGTAATCAAAATGGCAAAATGTAGTGATACAGGAAAAAAAACACTGTAAAAGAATCAAGACAAAAGATGGTTATATACAAAGGAAACCCCACCATAAGGCTATCAGTGGGTTTTTCAGCAGAAACATTCCAAGCCAGAAAGGAGTGGGATGATATATACAAAGTGCTGAATGGGAAAAACCTGCAACCAAGAATATTCTACACCACAAGGTTATCACACAGAATAAGAGGAGAGATAAAGAGCTTCCCAGACAAAAACTATAAGAGTTATGACCACTAAGCCAGCCCTGTAAGAAATAATAAAGGGGACTCTGAGTGGAAAAGGAAACCAAAAGTTACAGTATAAAGGCAGGAAACACAATAGTAGTAAAAATGAGCATTTTTGTAAAATATCAGTCAAGGAACTCACAAAATAAAAGAAATGATTCCTTTAGGTATATGTTTTAACTATGGTATGTTTTAGATATATGACCTATATACATGTACCTACAACGTGGGGAGGAGTAAAGAATGGGTTCCATCATTAAAGGAACCACCTTTAATGGTTCCATTAAAGGACCATCAACTTGATATAGACTGTATACACAGATGTTATATACAAACCTAATGATAATCACAGATCAATAATAAATGTGCAAAGAATAACAAGAAAGAAATCCAAATAGATTAAAGAAAATCAGCAAACCATGAAAAAAACAAAAAAGGGTGAGGGAAAATCTTCAACAACCACAAAATAATTAATAAAATGGCAATAAATACATATCAATAATTACTTGGAACGTAAATTGACTAAACACTCCAATAAAAAGATATTGCATGATGGAATGGATAAAAAAACAAAAACAAAAAAAACAAGACCCATGTATATGCTGCCCCTAAGAGACTCATTTCAGACCCAAAGACACCTATAGATTGGAAGTGAGAGGACAGAAAAACATTTATCACGCAAATGGTTGTCAAAAGAAAGCTAAAGTAGCAAGCTATGTTGGACAAAATAGATTTTGAAACAAAGACTGTAATAAGAGACAAAGGAGAGCATTTATAATAAAAGACAATCCAACAAGATTTAACAACTGTAACTATTTATGCACCCAGCATGGTAGCAACAAGATAATTAAAACAGTTAATAACTAGGTCAAAGGAACCAACCAATGATAACACAATGGCAGCAAGGCACTTTAACACCCCACTTACATCAATGGACAGATCGTCTAACCAGAAAATCAACACGGAAAAACTGGCTTTGAATGACACACTGGACCAGATGGATTTACCAGGTATATTCAAAAACATTCGCTCCTAAAACAGAACACACATTCTTTTCAAATGCACATGGAACATTCTCCAGCACAGATCAAGTATCAGGCCACAAACCAGCCTCAAAAAATTCAAATACATCCAAGTCATACGATGCATCTTTTCTGACCATACACTGAGAAACAAAGTCATTCACCAAGAAAACCACAAAAATAGGATTAAATAACATACTACTGAATAATGAATGGATCAACCAGGAAATAAAGTACACAGAAATAAATGAAGATGAAAACACAATGGTTCAAAATGTTTTGGATGCAGCAAAAGCAGGTCTAAAAGGAAAGTTTATTACAATATAGGCCTATACAGAAGAAAAATCTCAACCTAACCTTCCACCTAAATGAACTAGAAGAACAAAACCTAAAACCAGGATAGGGAAAGAAATAAAGGTTGGAGCAGAAATAAAGGATATAAAAACTAAAAAACAAAACACACAAAAATAAACCATAATAGAACAGATCAATGAAACCAGGAACTGGTTCTTTGGAGGGGGGAAAAAAATCAGTAAAACTAACAAACCTCTAGGGCACCGGGCTGGCTCAGTCGGTTAAGTGTCTGGCTTTTGGTTTCTGTTCAGGTCATGATCTAACGCTTCGTGGGAGTGAGCCATGCTGTTGGCGTGGAGCCTGCTTCGGATTCGGTCTCTCTACCCCTCCCCACAGCTCTTGCTCTCTCCAAATAAGCTTTAAAAAAAATGATAAACTTCTCTCCAGATCAAGAAAAGAAATGACCCAAATAAATAAAATCATAAATGATAGAGGACCAATTGCACCACAGAAATACAACTATGAGAATATTTATGAAAAACTATATGCCAACAAATTGGACAACCTAGAAGAAATGGGTAAGTTTCTAGAAACATATAACCTGCCCAAACTGAAACAAGATGATACAGAAAATTTGAATAGACCAATTACCAGCAAAGAAATTGAATCAGTAATCAAAAAACACCTAACAAAAGTCCAGGACCTGACAGCTTCACAGGCAAATTCTACTAAACATTTAAAGAAGAGTTAATACCTATTCTTCTCAAACGATTCCAAGAAGTAGAAGAGGAAGGGGAACTTCCAAATTCATTCTGTGAGGCCAGCATTATCATGATACCAAAAACAGATAAAGACACCACACACACAAAAAAAAAAGAGAACTAAAGGCTAGTATGTCTGATGAACACAGACCCGGAAATCCTCAACAAAATACTAGCAAACAGAATCCAATAATACAGAAATCATTCACCACAATCAAGTGGGATTTATTCCTGATTACAAGGGTGGTTCAATATTCACAAATCAATATAACATATCACATCAATAAGAGAAAGGATAAATAATTCTATTATTTCAATAGACACAGAAAAAGCATTTGACAAAGTACAACATCCATTTATGATAAAAACCCACAATGAAGTAGGTTTAGAGGAAACATACCACAACATAATAAAGGTCATCTATGAAAAACCCAGAGCTAATATCCTTAGTAGGAATATACTGAGAGCCTTTCCCTAAGGTGAGGAACAAGACAAGGATGTCTACTTTTACCACCTTTTTAAATTTTTTAGATTTTTTTAAAAGTAATCTTTACACCCAACATAGGGCTCAAACTTACAACCCCAAGATCAAGAGTTGCATGCTGTACAGACTGAGCCAGCCAGGTGCCCCTCACTCTGATCACTTTTATTCAACATAGTACTGGGAGTCCTAGCCACAATATTCAGACAAAAAAATAAAATGCATCCAAATTGGCAAGAAAAAGGTAAAACTTTCACTATTTGCAGATGACATGATACCTTACATAGATACCTGAAAGACTCCACAAAAACAGAAACAAAAATCCATCAAAAAACGAAACAAAAAAACCCTGCTTTAACTGATAAACTAATTCAAGTAAAGTCACAGAATATAAAATCAATCTACAGAAATCTGTTGCATTTCTATACACAAATAACGAAACAGCAGAAAGAGAACTTATGAAAACAATACCATTTATTACTATACCTAATATAATGATACCTAGGAAGAAGCCTAACCAAGGAGGTGAAAGACCTGTAACTGTGAAAGCTACGAAACACTGACGAAAGAAATTGAAGACCGAAATGGAAAGACATTTCACATTCCAGTATTTTTGAAAAATACTGTTAAAATGGCTATACTACCCAAAGCAATCTACACATTTAATGCAATCCCTATCAGTATACCAACAGCATTTTTCACAGAACTAGAACCAGTCTAAAATTTGTATTGAACTGCAAAAGACCCCAAATAGCCAAAGCAATCTTGAAGAAGAAAAGCAAAGCTGGAGGCATCACACTTCTGGACTTCAAGTTATACTACAAAGCTATAGTAATCAAAAAAGTATGGCACTAACACAAAAATAGACACATAGAGCAACAGGACAGAATAAAAAATCCAAAAATAAACCCATAATTATATGGTCAATTAATCTTTGACAAAGCAGGAGAGAATATCTAACGGGAAAAAGTCTCCAACAAATAGTGTTGGGAAAACTAGACAGCTACAGGTAAAAGAATGAAATTGGACCACTTTCTCACACTATACACAAAAATAAACTCACAATGGATGAAAGACCTAAATGTGTGACCTGAAACCATAAAAATCCTAGAAAAGAGCACAGGCAATAATTTTTCTGACATCAGCCATAGCAACCTTTTTTTTCCAGATAAGTCCCCTGAGGCAAGGAAAACAAGATCAAAAATAAACTACTGGGACTACATCAAAATAAAAAGCCTCTTCACAGTGAAGGAAACAATCAATACAACTGAAAGGCAAACTATGGAATAGGAAAAGATATTTCCAAAGGATACATCAAATTAAGGGCTATTACCTAAAATATATAAAGAACTGATACAACTTCAACACCCAAAAGACAAATAATCCAATTAAAAAACTGGCAGAAGACAGGGGCGCTTGGGTGGCTCAGTCGGTTGAGTGTCCAACTTCAGCTCAGGTCATGATCTCACAGCTCGTGGTGACAGCTCGGAGCCTGGAGCCTGCTTTAGATTCGATGTCTCCCTCTATCTCTGCCCCTCCCCTGCTCGTGCTATGTCTCTCTCTCTCTCCCTCAAAAATAAAGATTAAAAAAAAAAGTTGGCAGAAGACACAGACTGACATTTCTCCCAAGACAACATACACATGGCCAACGAATACATGGGAAGACGTTCATAGTCACTTGACATCAAGAACATGCAAATTAAAACCACAATGAATGATCACCTCATACTCACCAGAATGGCTAAAGTCTACAACACAAGAAACAACAGGTGTTGGCAGGGATGGGGAGGGGGGATCTTTTTTTGCACTGTTGGTAGGAATGCAAACTGGCATAGCCATCTAGAAAACAATATGGAGGTTCCTCAAAAACTTAAAATTAGAACTATCCTGTTACCCAGCAATTACAATACTGCTTATTTACCTGAAGAACACAAGAACAGTAATTCAAAGGGGGTACATGCATCCCTATGTTTAAAGCAACATTGTTTACAATAGCCAAGATACAGAAACAGGGTAAGTATCCATCAACTGATAGATATAGAATCTATGATATACACACACATTAAAATATTATTCCACCATAAAAAAAGAATGAAATCTTGTCATTTGAAATGGCATGGATGTAGCTAAGTGAAGTCAGTCAAAGAATTACCATCTGATTTCACTCAAAAGTGGCATTTAAGAAACAAATGAGCAAAAGGCAGGGGGGAAAGAGACAAGAAACAGTCTCTTAACTATAGAAAATAAACAGATGGTTACCAGAGGGGAGAGGAGTGGGGGGAATGGATGAAACGAGGGAAGGGTAAAATAAGTGAGGGGATTGAGAGTGCATTTGCGGGGCACCTGGGTGGCTCAGTCTGTTGAGCGTCCAACTTCAGCTCAGGTCATGATTTCGTGGTTTGTGGGTTTGAGCCCCACATCGGGTTCTGTGCTGACAGCTCAGAGCCTGCAGCCTGTTTCGGATTCTGTGTCTCCTCTCTCTCTGCCCCTCCCTTGCTCACACTCTGTCTTGGTCTCAAAAATAAAAACATTAAAAAAAAAAAAAAGTACATTTGTGATGAGATTGGGTGACGAGACTGAGTGATCGAAATAAACACTGTAAAAAAGACGGTAAGTGATACAGTTAACCCGAAAACACAGGTGAGTGACAGCCTTTTTATCTCCAAGTATATGAAGTTAACACCTTCTCTCCTCTCTACAACTTTTTGAATTGTTTCTAGTGGTCTTATTTTTTAACTTCATCTTCCAAATGTCATTTTTTCTTTTACAACCTTTAGTAAATTTAATACTTTTCTTGCATCAATCATGGAACAAAAAACATTAAGTAGGGCCACAGGTGAAAATTACAGAAAAAATCCACAAAAAACTGAAGAAACAAAATTCATGGGTTTACATTTATGTCTCAAAAAATACACAAGATGGGCTACTGAGTGTGAGACACAGATGGAGAGTAAATCAGACAAAACCCAATGCCATGCACAGGAATACAAAGTACTCTCAAGGTTATTAGTGTAGTATTTTTACAAACTGTTCTAGCTCATATTTCAACTATAGTACTTTCATAATCTGTTGAAGTACAGTAATTTATAATGCTATTGCTATGAACCATAACAGAGCTTCAATTTGAGTCTTTACTAAATGGCGGGGTTTAGCACTTTCTAGATTATCGCTTTTACTATTCACCTGGCAATGAAGTAGTACTATTTAGAATCTCTAAGCTATAAATGAGAAAACTGAAGCCAAGCAAGTAATCATTTAACACCACAGAGGGAGTTAAATAGGAATCAGGATTTGACCCTGATGTCTATCGTAATGTCTCATAGCCCAAATACTTTTATAAGCAGGTCCCGATGCATAATCATTTACCATACTGGACAGTGGCCAAGAACAACTTTTTCAGATGGTGAATTAGCCCCCCACTTCAATATTTAAAACCTTAAAAGATGACAGAAAACATACTGCTGGGATTTTACTGCAACTATCAGCCATGAGTCCATCTGCAACATTTGCAGCACTGCTCATTTAGACAATTGCATACACATTTATTTTCTTCAACTTCAACAAAAAGGTTAATCATAGCAAATTCAATCAGATTAGTGGGGATTATTCACTTTTAAGTATTTTTAAGGTGCAATATTTAAAAAGAAAAAGAAAATGTTACACACTCACATACTCATCACCCAACTTTTAATCTTAACATCTTAGACACACATTCAGTTCCTAGGGCCATGTAACAAAATACCACAGACTAGATGACTTGAAATAGGGCTTTTTCCCCCCTTATAGTTCTTCGTGCTAGAAATAGAAAATTGAAGTGTTGGCAGGACTTATTCCTACTGCAAGCTCAAGAGAATCTGGTCCATGTTTTCCAGCACATTCTGGTGGTTCCCAGCAATTCTTAGTCTCTTGACTTACAGACATATCACTGCAACGTCTGCCCCGATCCTCATATCTTCTCAGGGCATCCTCCCCTGTATCTTCCTTCTCCTAAGGACACTAGTCATAGAACTTAAGAGCACACTCTACTCTGGTATGCCCCCCACCGTAATTACATCTACAACAACCCTACTTCCAAATGAAGTCACATTTTGAGGTTCTGAAGAACCTGAATTTGGGGGGAACACTACACAACCTAGTAAAGGATGTTTAATGAAAATAAATTAGACACACTTGAAGTCCTTTATATACCACCCTCAAACCAATAATCCAGACGTCCAGAGATAAACCCTATCCTGAAAGTGCTACTAATTTATGTATTCATGTATTCAGCATGTATTCATATAGAAAAACTCTGCTATGTGTTACAAAAACCATATAAATACAACTATGCCATACAAACCATTTTGCAACTTTTTTGATCATTGTCTTTGAGATTCACCAGTTTTATAGCATTCTATTGTATGAACATATCGTACTTTATATTCACTCACCTATTGATAAGTACTTGAGTTGTTTTTACTCCTTCAGTATTTCAGCGTTGCGACAGACATTTCTATATGGGTTTCCTTGTGCTTGAGTTTCCCTAGACTATACTCCTGGCAGGTCAATTTCCAGTTCACAAGGTATAGGCACTACAGTGCTACAAGTTGAACAGATTGTTTGAAAAGATCTACAACTTCAGCCAGAACCACGTAACTACTCATTCTCCTATATCCTCATTAAAGTTTCATTTTTCCAAATTCACCAAACTGGAAGAAACGGTATCTCCTTTTAATCAAAACATCCTTGATTACTAGGAATGTTAATCATCCCAATTTTGTAACAGGTTGAATGACTCCAACATGTATTTGACATCCATGTCAGACCCCTGGAGCTTATGAAAGCTACTTTTGTTGAAAAAGTCTTTGTGGATAAAATTAAAGATCTTGCGATGAAGAAATCATCTTAGGTTATCAACTGGGGTCCAAATCTAACGACCAGTGTCCTTCTGAGAGAGACACAGGGAATATCTGGCAGGCAGAAGGGAAGGCAGCAACGTAAAGATGAAGGCAGAGTCTAGGGTGACACGATCACAAGCTAAGACGACAATGTCAAGAGACTCCAAAAGCTGGAAGAAGCTTTGAAGGAGTCTTCCCCCAGAGCTGAGAGAATGCAGCCCTGCTTTACATCTTGACTTCAGGTATCTGACCTTCCAAACTAGGAAAATGAAGGTTTTAAGCCAATCAGTTTGTGGCAACTATCACAACAGCTACATGAAACTATTACAGTTTATTAACCATTTAGATTTCCTATTCTTGGAATTTACCCATTCTGTCCAGGGACCATTTGCCTTGTCATACAGACAGAGAAGAGTTCTGTATGTATTTTAGGTATTAAGCCTATGTATTATAGGCTTGTTGATGGTAATACCAACTATTTTCTCCCTACTTTGTTTTGTCATGTGAAGTATTTCAGCTTTTAGCATTTTTTTCAATCACTTATGGTTTGTGCTTTCTTTGGCTTAAAAATCCTGTCATCCTATTTTCACTTACATTTTCCTCAAAGTTCTTGCTTTTTGCATTTCTGTATTTAATATGTTTAGAACGTATTTGTGCAGAGTGTGAGGACAGAATCCAGTAGTATCTTAACTCCCTACGGGTAGCCAGTTATCCTAGCAATGTTTATTCATCAGTCCATCATTTCTTCAAAAGTTTGTAATGCCACTTGTGAAACATATCAAGTTTATACCTATGCATGGATTTATTTATATTATGACAATAATAGAGAAGTAAATAAGCCACCTTAATTGTAATCATGGGTTCCTGGTACAGCAAATCTCCCCATGCCATTTCTCCTTTTCCACACGATCATGCCTGTTTCTTGATCCTTTGCTTTTCCACAGAAGTTTCAGTATCAGCTTATCAAGTAACGTAAGAAAAAGCAAGATTCTGTTGGAGGTTTTAATTTCAATGATTTCCTGACTATGCTCAGGTTAAATTATAACTAATGCCATCAAATATTCCCATTCAGAAACATGTTCTCTACCTTCAATAATATTTCATGATATTTCTCCCTGGGACCTTGCAGTATTTGGTTGGATTCGTACCTAACAGGTACTTTGAGTTTTGATGCTTTTGAGAATGAATTGTTTTTTTCCCTTTTCTTTTTTTTTTTTTTTTACTAGTTCTTTAATAAAAGTGGTACAGATTTCTGTAGGTTGGCCTAGTTTTTATCCAGCAATCCTGCCGAAGTCATTAGTTTTAGTAGTTTCTCTATAGGTTTTCTTGAAATGGTCTACATAGAAAACGTAGCACCTGCAAATGTGGATAGTTTACTTTTACAAGTTTAAAGTCACTTTTTCTTATTTGCAGTGACTAGGACTTCTGTTACATCATGGAATACTTGAATAGTAAGGGGTGACAGCCTTGTCTTTTCTTTTGAAAACTTCAAAGTCTTCATTAACTAGATGCTTTGTGTAAATTTTTGATATTCAAGAACCTTTCTAGTGCCCATTTTTATCTTGCACATTTTTATCCTAAACACATGTTGAATTGTATTAAATGCCATTTGTTACATTAACATAATGATTTCTCTCTTAGCTCAATGTATACAATATTAATAGTTTTTCTAATACTGACCCATTCACCCACTCAGGATAGAACACACTTTTTGATACACAACACTGATATTTAACATTTTATTAAGGATTTTTGTATCATGTAAAAAGGCTGATCTTTAGGTTTCTATTCATATATTTTCCAATTTCGTTTGTACCAAGATTTACCAGCCTCATCAAACAAGCATTTCTTCTCATTTCCAGAACAGGTCTTAGAAATTATTTGTCTCTTAAGGTTTGGTAAAACTATTTGAGTGCAACTTATCATTTCACTGTCTTAAAGGATTATAGATCATTCAGGGTTTTTGTTTTCCAACAAAAATATCAATTCATAAAAGTTTCCAAACGTATTGGCCTAGCATTGTTCAAAGTAGCTAAAATTCAAATGTAATTCTGCTATTTGGGCTTATGTAACTGTGCTTATTTATGCATTTTTTCATTAATCTGGGTAGCATCAGTCTCACAGGTCTACCACAACTAGACTTTAGCCTCAGTTTCCTTACTTTTTATGTTTACTACTTTCAAGTTCATTCTTTGGGGTTATAATTATCTACAGAATTAAGTATCCGGACTCAGCAGTAAGTCAGTTATCTGAGGGAACAGTGTATGTAGCCAAAATTATAGCCAAGATAGAAAAGTCAAAGGTTTTTAAAAAAAATAAAAATAAAAAAAAAAAGCCTTTTAATGTTGCCAAGATGCTAATCAGTCCATGGCAGCTGTTCTGACTGACCTGTAAACCTAAGTACTCCCATTAAGATGCTGACTTTAATTAACACTATGAATTTACCAAGTGGGTGGTGTAAGAACCCGCCTCTATAAACAATCTTCACTCTCAGAATGACATTTGAGACACTTTTCCTTCTTTGCAATGATGAACGCCTGATACCAGGTTTTGAGGCTCAATCTCTTCCATCATATATAAAACCTTTTAACTTGTATATACCCTTTACCCACCCACCCCCCACCCCCCCGCCCTCATGCATGGGTAGTCTCTCAAGTGGCATGACATTATTCTTTAGTAAGTGACTATTATTGGAGTGTCCACTGTCACTAGTTAGGTTTGGTTAGGCCTTATATAACCCTGCTTCCTGGTGAAGGTTTCTCTCCTCACAGCCAAACTGGTGGAATGGGCCTGGGTCAGGGGTATGGAATCTGAGCCTACGGACAAACAGCATGAATTCAAACGTGGCTCCTCTGTAAGTCACACAACAGGATTTCTACGCCTTGCAATTAAAGATGGGCAGATACTGTGTTGCTTATGCCTAAAAGACGTGAAAAAGATGGTCTTTCACACACTTATGCCTAGGAAAACACCAGTGTTATTCTAAGCCTGTGTACCAGGGCCACCTGTAGTTTAAACTGAGTGCATGCTCCTTTGAGTAAGGTCTAAGTGTAAATACAGTAACTGCCTCTAAATCAAGAGCAGCTTTCCCATGGACAAAGCCAGCTATACTCCTCCCGCCAAGGCCAAAAACTTCTCCATAGCATAAGGCTTAAAACTTTCACACACAAGCTATGACAAAAAGAAATCCAGTGGTACAACTGTAAAAACCAACCAATACACAACTCCAGACTAAAAATCCCGATAGTCTATTCTTAGTAAGGTGCCAATAATAAAGTCATCCATCCACTGTGACCAACATTAAGAACAACATGATTGTGCTCCTCTAGATTTTACTAAGGGCCGTATGTTTTATACACATTTCAACATAAACTTTTTTTTCCCTGAAGTTTGCAATAAACTCATTTGGGGGCAAATCTGATCTAAAGTACTGTGAGTCTATTTATAGTCACTCCACATCCGAAGAAAAGGAGTTCAGTTTCTACATAGAATGTAAACACGCCTTTCATTCTACTAGGACAGAGCGGACAATCTAACACACGTTATACCTGATTTTTCAATATACCAACAAAATTTGCCACTTAAGGGAAATTTATAATGAACTAAATGACAAAACACGGTTTTTTACTGCTAGTAATCTTTCTTAACATTAACTATTCTGTACATTTAATATGTTTGAATTCAAGATGCCACAGATCCCCAGCTTATTTTCATATTTGGCATTATCTACCATTTTTTACTACTTTGCACTAAATTTCCCAAATAGCATGTCAAGAACCCAATTAAGAGGTTTTCTCCTCTTTTTGTTTGGTCCCACCAAATAAGAAAAGAGGACAGATAGTTAGTAGCAATGCCTTAACAGTCTGGCAACTTCAAAAATGTGTAAATTGAAGGTACAAAGACATTTAAAAACACAGACCATAAATAGTTCTTGTAGGCAGTGCTTAATTTTTGAATGAAAACATTACATGGGTAAGAACATGTAGAATTTTCTATAAAAATTATAAAGAACATTAAAAAGTAGCAGAAACTTTTTCTCCCAATAAATATTGACTAAAAATTGGTTTATAGATAGTACTGTTTAGGTTTTCCATATGGAAGTTATCTTGAAAATAAAAAACCGATTTTCATACCCCCAAGCTAAGAGTAATAATGAAGCAGCTTTAAGATAATAGGGAGTAAACAACATTATACTGTAGAAAAGCCAATGTTATACAACATTGAGCAACTGAAATCTTTCCATCCCTTCCATCTTTTAGCTCAAAGGCCTTAAATTTAAGAATGTACCCTAGAGAAGATAAACATTTTCCTGAGATAATAAAATTACTGGGCAGAAAATACCGAAATACTATTTACCTCAGACCAGCAGTATATCCCCCCCTTTTTCTTTTTCAAAATTCACATTTAGAGTTTACTAAGGGTAGAAACTTTGTGTAGTTTATGTGATCGTCATTATGCAATTCAACCATTACATCTTAATCTACTCCAAGAAGGTCATATCCACATCATCCATTATGTTCCTATAGATCTGTAAATCTTTTGACATGGAAAAATCATGTGGGAGGACAAGGGGAAAAGGAGGGAAGGGAGAAGTGGAAGGAGGATGGGGAGAGAAGGGAGGGTTACACAGAGGACGTAATAAGGAAGCTCAGTCTTCCAGGACAGAGAAGTGTTCTCTGGATAGAGCAGGATGGGAAAACCATGGATAATGAAAAGATGTGTATGTCATTCTCAGGTAACTACAGTTCTGCACCACCACCCTCCCCTCCCCCATCACTGAACAGTCATGTATGATGTAGTGAAACGAGGTCTATGATTTAAGGCTTGTGTCCTCCCCCCCCCTCCCCCCCCAATTCTGAACACTGAAATCCTAACACTCAATGTGATGGTTTTAGGAGGTGAGGTCTCTGGAAGATACTTAAGTCCGGAGGGTAGAGCCCTCAATGAATGAACTAGGGCTCTTATAAAAAGGGACTCAATGGAGCTCCCTAGCTTGTTCCACTGAATGAGGAGGACACAGCAAGAAAGCACCATGCATTAACTAGGAATTAGTTCCTTGCCTGCTACCCCATTCACTATTCCAGAACCATGATCTTAGACTTCCCAGTCTCCAGAACTTATAGAAAAATTTTTCTATTGTTTATAAGTCATCCAGTGTATGGTGTTTTATTATAGCAGCCTGAATAGACTAAAACGAAGACATAAATTGGCAAGGAACTGATCAAATGGCTCCATGTATAATCCAAGTATTACAACATAACATTTAAAAGAATGAGAACACACTGTAGAGCACAGAAGCTAAACAAGAACCATGGACTACTTCTCAGACAATGTGGGGAGCCAAGGACCCTGTCAGCTGGTTTGATATAGCAGTGAATAGAAGCAAATAAACTCATTTTCTCAAACAGAATTTGGCAAAGAATATAGTTTAGGGTGGACCTCTTTACACCTCCAACTTGCTACATTTACAACAATCATTAGCCACTGATTGTGTTTCAATAATAAAATGTTCAGGGATGGGGCGCCCAGGTGGCTCAGTCAGTTAAGCATCCAACTTCGGCTCAGGTCATCATCTCACTGTTTGTGGGTTCAAGCCCCACGTCGGGCTCTGTGCTGACAGCTCAGAGGCTGGAGCCTGCTTCAGATTCTGTGTCTCCCTCCCCCTCTCTACCCCCTCCTTCCTCCTGCTCACTTTGTCTTTCAAAAATGAATGTTAAAACTTTTTTTTTTTTAAACTTTCAAGGACTGCTATCTGATGCCACCTTCAGTGTATCAATTTTGAAGGGGTGAAGTTAAAAAAAAAAAAAAAAAAGCCGAGATGCAAATCCCTCCATGTTCTATGGACTCAACCCCCTTAGCATACTTGCTGATAGCCATGGGCAACCCAGGATCTTCAAGTGTGGGAGGAGAAGGGGCCAGCAGTCACTAGGTTTGAGATGAGAGGTGCTGACCATACCGAGAGCTCTTTAAACGGGGTCGGGGAAAGAGGGAAAACAAAGGAAGGACAAGGGAGTGAAACAGAAAAAGGCCAGCCTAACTGAAGTGTGGAATTCTGTTTACAGGGGAATCAGCAGAAGTCCCCCAAAACCGCCCTTCCTCTCTGCTCCCTAGGTTGTTCAAATCATCTACTTTCTCCATGCTGTAAAGGAAACAAGAGGGCCAAGTTCACACCACACCTATCCCTCGGAGTGACTAACGAGAGTACACATGAAGTCAATTTTAAAAACCAAGGCTACTAGGCACAGAAACAGGGAAGCTGGCATCCATTTTTCTTTCCAGTATGCATGGAACTGAGATGAAGTGTATTTACAGCCTTACCTCTTGAAGGACCCTTCATAATCCATCTATAATGATCACTGGTTTAACGCCTATCCGTGCTATACTATAACATGCATATAATTTTATAAGAAAAGGAGAAGCCAAGCCAGGATGGGAATTAAATTCCCCTATGTGAGATAGAAATTTTCAGAACTCTAGTCAAGCTAAAATCTCAGCAGTATATAAAGGATTAAATATATTCCAAGGTGACTGAAAAAAAAAAAAATCACAGAAGTAGAAAATCATCACTTACCGCTTCTTCAAAATCGGAGATTAAAAGGCCATTGGGGAAGGAAGGATTTCCCCTGCAACTGTCTGTTGCAATTTAAAAAATGAAAACACGTACATACCATCTCAGAATGGAAAAAGCTTATTCAAAAAGGAGAGTTCTTGCAATCAAGAACTACATTTACTAAAATGTTTCCTAAACATTATGTTTGAATTCAACAGCTCACAATTTTCCCCTAATTTTGGAGCACAGGCAGGGCTACTCCAAATCTACATGATCAATGGATATCCAAATGTTGGCTGATCTGAAATAAAATCATTTTGCCATGCTGATTAGGTGTCAGGCCTCATGAGACAGCAGAGACTGTTTCTGAGATAATAAACACCATTTTATTAAATAATTTAAATATTAATTTCTAAATGTGATTTGAGAGGACACGTCAAATATTTGGAAACAAAATTAAGAACACATAAAAACAGTATTAATGCTGTTAAAACTGTATATGCTTAAATATACCTTGACAGTAAATAAGCATAAGGTATTACAAAAGTATATATGATGAAGGATTTTCATGAAGAACCTTTGGAATCTTCTAGTCTGCCCCTAATAAGTCATCTGCCTCCAGTCACGTTCTTAAAAGTCAATCACATACGATTCTGACCGATATCTAGATGTTCACAAGATTTCTGACACACAAGGGCACTTGGGTGGCTCAGTTGGTTAAGTGTCTGACTTCGGCTCAGGTCATGATCTCAGGGTTTGTGGGTTCAAGCCCTGCAACAGGCTCTGTGCTGACAGCTCAGAGACTGGAGCCTGCCTCAAATTCTGTCTCCCTCTCTTTATGCCCCTCCCCTACTCACCCAGTCTCTCAAAAATAAAGAATTTTTTAAAAACACTGACACACAAAACCACCTATGAGAGACAGCAAGTAGAATTAATTATTGCAGCTTTAAATACTATTTAGATGTATCCATAGGAAGCTTTTTTATTAAAAACATATTGGCAGTTTCGTATCATTCAACTGAAAAGCTACCATCTCAAATGTAATATGTGCCACACACTGTGGTACATTAACGTAGGTGACAGCACATTCAAGTCTTCTTAGGTTTACTCTGTACAGAAGGGAGAACTTAGACGGGTGATGTGGTTTCAGTCCTCCCTACTCCAAGCCAGTAAAGTTGGCCCAGGGTGATTTTAATCATCAACTGCTCATGTATCTATCCGTCCAAACACACTGGAGTCTTTGAGGTCCAGGGACCTTGCTTATCCATCTTTGTATTTCCAGAGCATAAGACAGTACCTTATTAGCATTTCAATGTTTATTAGATGAGCTATTTCACTCAAAATTGATTACTTTATGTCTCTATGTTCTGTAGCATATATAAGCCATGGTTTCCTGTTCTGAAAGAGCATTTAATTAGGAAGGAATACACATAATATGAATTAAGTGCTGAACTAGGCAAAAAAAAAAAAAAAAAAAAAAAAAAGGAGGTACTTTTGGGAAAGCAATGCTCCAGGTAATAAATAGCTCACATCTAACACTGGGCTTGGCAATTTAATCATCAACAATCCTGGGAGGGAGATGCACTAGCACCGTTTTACAGATGAAGAAAATGAAGCAGCAAGGTTCAGTTCTAGGAGTCACACAGATAGGTGTTAAATCTGCAACCCCAGCACAGAAACAAAACACACTTTTGTCTGCCCGCTTTCACCCCTTATGCTTACACTCTATTCCCTCTGTATTGAAGTCTTCAAAAGTCCTCTACGATTTCTAACCATTTTGGTAATAGGATCTTTTTTGGCAGTCTAGTAAAGCCTATGAATCCCTTCTGAGGATAGTGCTTTTAAACAAATTCACAGGATTACAAAGAAAAGCAGTTTTACTGAAATACAGTTATAAAAAATATTTTAAAAGCCAATGTGTGGCAGGAAGTTTATATGTATCGTTAATAACTCATTAAGAAGATGCAATACAGAGGGCACCTGGGTGGCTCAGTCAGTTAAGTGTCTGACTTCAGCTCAGGTCATCATCTTGCAGTTCATGGGTTCAAGCCTCGTGTCAGGCTCTGTGCTGACAGCTCAGAGCCGGAGCCTGCTTCAGATTCTGTGTCTCCCTCTCTCTGCCCTTCCCCTGCTCACGTTCTCTCTTCTCTTGTGCTCAAAAATAAACATTAAAAAAAATTTTTTTTAAAGATGCAATAAGGTATTAAAAGTACTGTAGTTTCAGTGTAGCTCATGAATGTAAACAGTATTTCAAGATAGCTGCAATGAAATATGTGATAGGAAGAAACATGTATTTTGATTGGAGGTAAAGCCACAGATAATAGCCAGTACTACTGTAGCTTGTTTTCTACATTCATAAGTAAATGCTAAGTTTCAGTTACAGATTAGCGAAAATAAAGGTGTAATGTTTTTCCATCTGAGCTCAGATTCCCTGAATTCTATCCAGATTAAGAACCTCAGCTGTAGGGTGCCTGGGTGGCTCAGTCGGTGAAGCATCCAACTGTGGCTCAGATAGGTTCATGGGTTCCAGACCCACGTAGGGCTCTTTGCTGACAGCTCAGAGCCTGGAGCCTGCTTCAGATTCTGCGTCTCCCTATCTCTCTCTGCCCCTCTCCCGCTTGCATGGTCTGTCTTAAACAAATGGATATTAAAAAATATTTTTAAAAAAGATCCTCAGCTGTAAATTATAATTAATCAGCTTCTCTCTGACATCTTTCTCTTTTAGCATTCTTCATGATCCTTCCTCTCATTACAGCTAGGAATGCTGATACTCTGTCTTTACCCTTAATGGAACAGCTAGTACTTTAGGAGCAAAGTAGCAGTCAAACACCTGGAGGGTACCTGCATAGCACCTCACACACAGTGAGTGGAAGGCTGAAGGACTATGGGATAAATGCATACAACTTTTATATTATCCCTTTGGCTAAAAATAGTAGGCACTTCCAAAGCAGCTTGACAATTTTTTTCAAATAGTTATCCTTCATCAAGACACCAAATCTTCTTTCACCAGCTCAACTACTTTTAAATAAAACTCCCATCACAGATTTGTATGCAAAAGAATGTTCCTCTCTGTGATTTTTCAATATGTGAAATTTATTGTCAAATTGGTTTCCATGCAACACCCAGTGCTCATCCCAAAAGGTGGCCTCCTCAATACCCATTACCCACCCTCCCCTCCCTCCCACCCCCCATCAAAACCCTCAGTTTGTTCTCAGTTTTTAAGAGCCTCTTATGCTTTGGCTCTCTCCCACTCTAACCTCTTTTTTTTTTCCTTCCCCTCCCCCATGGGTTTCTGTTAAGTTTCTCAGGATCCACGTAAGAGTGAATCCATATGGTATCTGTCTTTCTCTGTATGGCTTATTTCACTTAGCATCACACTCTCCAGTTCCATCCACGTTGCTACAAAGGGCCATATTTCATTCTTTCTCATTGCCACGTAGTACTCCATTGTGTATGGAGAATTAATTTCTTTATCCATTCATCAGTTGATGGACATTTAGTCTCTTTCCATAATTCTCTGTGATCTTCTGAAAAGATCAGAAGAACCAGTACCTTCATGGACACTGAGGTTTTTTTGTTTTAACTGTTAAGTGTTAAAGGATAAGGACTAGGTCTTCAGTGTGTTTTGTGGAGGTTATCAAACAGGCCTTTCAATAAGTACTTTGACAACAGTTAACAGAGGTATTAAAGTTATATGAGCTAAGAAACAGATGATCAATGGCAATCTTAGCTAGTCATTGTCTTGCATATTTTACCTGCTTAATACCTTATGCTTTTCAAGAGCATATTCTATTCATTTTTTAGGATAGAGAAAAACTTAGACATACCAAGGTGAGACCAGCCCCCACTGGGACTATGCTAACAAGGGTACATGGGATTCCTCTCAAGATCTCACCCCTGAAACCAGTGAAAAACAAAGCTTTAAAAACAATTTCAGGGGCATCTGGGTGGTTCAGTCAGTTAAGTGTCTGACTTCGGCTCAGGTCATGATCTCGAGGTTGATGAGTTCAAGCTCCACATCGGGCTCCATGCTGACAGCTCAGAGCCTGGATCCTGCTTCAGATTCTGTGTCTCCCTCTCTCTCTGTCCCTCCCTTAAAAATAAATAGAAGTTCAACGCTAAAAAGTTCTAATGAGTAAACCTGACAGAAGATAAGCAGAGGAAAGGCATTCGACTTAAGAGTGACATTTAAGTAACCACAAAGCGTCTTGATGCTTTCAGGGTCATAAAGCATCAGGGAAAGGGATTATTTAACTCCTGAAACTTTTTGAAAATTGAAAAATGCTCCAGGTAATCAAAGAAATTAACTGTAGAATTAGAAACAACTTTCTGATACCAAAAAACAATCCACGTAAGATATAACTTGCCTAATTAGGTAAATCAAAGCACAATAGTTTTTCAAAGACATGTTAACCTTAGGGTGACATAATTTAACAAATGACACTAAACAGCTTCTCAAAGACACTTGAAGAGCATTTCCCTTAAAAAATGTAATCTGTGACCCAACAGCTCATCCATCACAAAGCACCAGCAGTGAGACCAGTCAGATTCTCTAAGCACTAATGTGGAATTTCCCCGGGAGGAGGATATGGCTTTGCTGACTTGCATTTTATTGAAAGAACCGAGTGCCTGATAGAAAGCATGACAGTTGGACCCACATAGGTCTAAATTCTTCCTGGATCATGATGTTAGGCCAAAGTAGAACATGCCTGTGGTGGGACTCAAAAATAAGCACCTGATATGCTGTTTTGAAGGGACACAAGCACCCCAATGTTTATAGCAGCACTATCAACAATAGCCAAAGTATGGAAAGAGCCCAAATGTCCACTGATGGATGAATGGATAAAGATGTGGTGTATATATATATATATATACACACACACACACACACACACACACACACACACACACAAATGGAGTATTACTCAGCAATCAAAAAGAATGAAATCTTGCCATTTGCAGCTATGTGGATGGAACAAGAGGGTATTATGCTAAGCAAAATTAGAGAAAGACAAGTATCATATGATGTCACTCATATGAGGACTTTAAGACACAGAACAGATGAACACAAGGGAAAGGAAGCAAAAATAATGTAGAAACAGGGAGGGGGACAAAACATAAGAGACTCTCAAACATGAAGAACAAACAGAAGGTTACTGGAGGGGTTGTGGGAGAGGGGATGGGCTAAATGGGTAAGGAGCATTAAGGAATCTAGCCCTGAAACCACTGTTGCACTATATGCTAACTTGGATGTAAATTTTTAAAATTTAATATAAAGAAAAAAAAAAAAGCACCTGAGATAGGGCAAAGTTCAAAAGTCTACCTTTGTCGTGTGGTAACCCTAAATGGAGAACTCTCACACTGGGTTTGGGGGGATTAGAGAATGCTAGCCTGAAGTAAGCCATAGGTACTTCTGTTCTTTGTGGCTACCTGGCTTGGATTAAATTTCCAAATCACCAGCCAAACTGGAAAGCTGCACTAGTTCTACTAACCCATAGCCCATGGTAAAGATACAATATCGTTGTCTTAAAATGTAAACAACATTAAGAGTTAAGAGATAAAGGTCTAACCATGCCCTCTACCACAAATACATTATATGAGCTTGAAAAACAAAGACAATTTCTTCTAAAAACATGTGAAGAGGAGGAAAATGGTCAAACCAGATTTGCTTCAAACATCACCTACCTTCAAACAAAATCATACAATCTATAGACTAACCCTTCTTCACCATGAAATGGATGCCATCAAGAAGGTAGGCAGGTCTACAAAACTCACTGACAGAGAGCATCAAGGAAGCTCCCCTGAACAGAAATAGGAATCTCAGACATGAAAACATTTTCCAGATTCTTACAGAATACTTAATTGAATATGCCATCCTTAGAATTTAAGAAAATGTGATGTGAAATAAAATGGCTAATATCAAAAATAGCAAACGCAATGTGATCCGCAGAGCTCAATGCAAATTTAAAACCTCACTTCTCATTACCGGTTACTGGATTTCATCTGTGAATGTGCTGACCTTTTTTTACACCCTCCTGCCACAGGCTGCCAATCTTGGTTTACTCAGCAATCGTCAATTCCCTATGAAAAAATAGGCCTTTTCCATGGCATTATTTCACATTGTAAAAGATTTTGACAGGTCAAACATCCCTTGGAATATGAAAAGTAAATCTTTCTATCCCAAAGTAAAATGATAAAGAAACTTTCATCAAAATATTTAAATGCAGGCCTGCTCAGCCTCTCTCTCCTTTTAGTTGGCACACGCTAGACAAAGGAACACTCAGGCTGTACAGGTTAACTCTAAAATAACGACAGTAATTACATAAAACAAGACAAAAATGCACTAAAACGCTCTCAGTTTTCACAAACCATTAAATATCTATACTTGTAATATGTGACAATGTTATCATTGAGGTGAAGATGGGGGGGGGTCAAGTATCAAGGTCAGAGATTAATAATCTCTATCCTCCAAACAGATCCCAGTCTTTCCATTGATCTTCATCTCCAGGGTTCTCATTCTAGTTCATAGGTCACTGTCACCTCTACCTGGACCACAACAGGCAATCCTTGAGGTCAACCTTTTAAAAAGCTCTACACACAGTTTGGGGCTTAAACTCATAACCCTGAGATTAAATGTCCTATGCTCTACTGCCTGATCCATCCAGGCACTCCTGCACTTAATTTTTACGTAACAGGAACACATACCCCAATTTCCATGGAAGAAGCAGGCCGAAGTTCCTTGGTGTTCTGGATGAGAAAGATCGTTTTGTCTTAATGTGTTTATCTAAGAATTCAAAACTATGGCTCAGGTATTTGTCTGAGGACAATAGTATCAAGCCATGCTCCTCTATTTGTTCTTTTCATTTTGGAGATGTAAGAGCACACAGGACAAAGAAAGGAAAAGTAGCAAGACACAAATTACCCTTCAGGGACTTGTGCAATTAGAGGCAGTCTGAGATCATCTTCCCCCTTCAGGCACAGCAGTGACAGGAGTTACACCAATATTAGCTACTGACAGAGCAAAGAAAGGCAGTAGCTGGAAGTATGATGGAAAGCACAGTCACAAGTGATTTTTGAAGAAGAAAATCCAAAGCTAACAAAATAGGGTATAGGTTCTACTCTGTATGTGAACAGGTCTTTCATTCCACCAGAACAGGAAATGAATCACTACTGGAGGTAAGGAAACGTGCAAAAAAAAAAAAAAAAGATAAATGACCACAGCATAACAAAGGATTAATAGTTTTCTTGCTGTATAAAAAACACCCATAGTCCGACTTCAGCCAGGTCACGATCTCGCGGTCCGTGAGTTCGAGCCCCGCGTCGGGCTCTGGGCTGAAGGCTCAGAGCCTGGAGCCTGTTTCCGATTCTGTGTCTCCCTCTCTCTCTCTGCCCCTCGCCCGTTCATGCTCTCTCTCTCTCTCTGTCCCAAAAATAAATAAACGTTGAAAAAAAAATTTTTATAAAAAAAATAAAAAACACCCATAAACTCAGTATTTGACAGAATATCCAAATGGAAAAATGGACAAAGGATATGAACAGGTAATTCAAGAAATATGAATGACCAATAGAGACTGTCAAAACCACACTAGTAAAACAGAAATAAGTGAACCAAATAGCTGGCATTTATTTTATGGTAATACCAAGTGTGAAGGAAAAAACTGGCACTCTCTGGGTGCCTGGATGGCTCCGTCTGTGAAGCGTCCGACTTTGGCTCAAGTCCATGATCTCAGAGTTCATCTGTTCGAGCCCCGTGTTGGGCTCTGTGCTGACAGCTCAGAGTCTAGAACCTGCTTCAGATTCTGTGTCTCCCTCTTTCTGCACCTTGCCTGCTTGTATGCACTCTCAAAAACAAACATTTTTAGGGGCGCCTGGGTGGCTCAGTCGGTTGGGCATCCGACTTCAGCTCAGGTCATGATCTCACAGTCTGTGAGTTCGAGCCCCGTGTTGGGCTGTGCTGACAGCTCAGAGCCTGGAGCCTGCTTCAGATTCTGTGTTTTCCTCTCTCTCTGCCCCTCCCCTACTCATGCTGTCTTTCTCTGTCTCAGAAATAAACACATTAAAAATAAACATTTTTTAAAAATGAGGCTCTCATTGTTTTTACCACAAGTTATTACTACTTTTGAGGGCAATTTAGTAACTGGTATGAAGAGTAAACAATGCTCATTTCAGATCATCCCATAATACCACCTGCAGAAATTTATCAAAAATAAATGAGTATGAATGACCATTTCAGTACTTTAATAGCTAAAAATGGAAAAATCTGGAACATCTATTAAGAAAATTAAAAGATACATGGGTTTTATTTTTATCAATGGTGTATGTATTATGCACCTATTTAAAACCATGTTTATGGTGAACATTTGCTGTTAAAGAATGCTCATGACAGGGGTGCCTGGGTGGCTCAGTCAGTTAAGCATTCGACGACCGATGACTCTCAGTTTCAGCTCAGTTTATGATCTCACAGTTCATGAGTTTGAGCCCCGCACTGTGCTCCATGCTGTCAGCATGGAGCCTGCTTGGTATCCTCTCTCCCCTTCATTGCCTCCCCACTCCCTCTCAAAATAAACTTAAAAAAAATACTCTTGACATAGTAGTACATAAGGAAATTCAAATGATTCCAGTTTCTTATGTATAAAAGAGAAACGCTAAACTGTTGAAAGGAGTTATTTACAGGTTTTGCAATTACAGGTGATAATTTGTTTTCTTTTTTTTTTTTAATAGTACTGTATTTTTTTACAACAGTTTTAGGATAGCAAATTTTCCTGTTTAGTTTTTAATTCTCTAACATAAACATGTATTACTTCTACTCACAAGTGTTCTTCAATAAAGTAGACATTTTCTGAATCTAAGAATTTAAAAATGCATTTTAAATAAAAGTATGCAATAAAAGGGCGAAAATTAGAGCTCACTATATTTTGAGATGAAAGTAATTTTTCATTTTATATGAAATTTGAACAACACTGAAGAGAAATTTAAGTTAGTGAAAGAATTTTCATTTTTTCTTACTAGCAAGTAGAAATTTTGGAGAGCACATGGTGGTGGTCGTGATGGTGGGGGCAAGACTAACGTCAATATATTTTTGGCAATTTTTAAACACTAAATGCCCCTGTAACCCTCGTCCATTCTTCAGAACCAGAAGAGAACATAAACAAGTGGAAGTAATAGAAAAAATCACACCCTTTCTGAAAAGTTGTGAAGAAAACCAACCCACAAAGAAAAGAAAAGCTCCAACATCTTGGTTTTTTTTTTTTTTTTTTTTTACCTTCTCCCACACTAACAGAACTTGAAAGCTTGTTGGGCTGAAAGCAAGTAGTAAGCAATTGTATACTCTTGGAAATTTCTGAGAAAAGCCATTTACTTTCCCACATATCTGTTATAAATCACACTGCCATTGGTTGTATTTGGATAAAGTCCACTTGAGTCTTGTGAAACAAGCATGTATCTGATGGGAAGAATAAGTTGGAAAGTTTTATGTTGTAATAAAACTTATGTTTCCCCATTCCCAGAATCAGCTGAAGTTTCCTAAATTGAAAAGCAAAACACAAAAAAAAGGCAAGAAAAAACAAATACATAGACTTAATATCCATTTATGCTCTCCTCCAGACAATAAGTTACCTGCAGCAGTTAAAAAAAATTAAAAAAATAAGAAAAAACAAAACAAAAAACTTGAAGAAAACTTCAATTAAAAAAAGCACGGTAGAATCTAACAACCATTAGCAGTAACGAAATTATCAAGAGAATAACTGCTAACTTTTATTAAGTAGCTATATACACTACCTGCCATTTTCCTCTTATCCCGTTCTGGTCCCTCTGTACCATATGGCTGCCTCATTAGGTGGTTTAGATGCCTGGATACAGTTTTCTAATTATGCTTAGCTTTATGGTGAGAAAGACTGGTGCGATTTCAAAAACAGACTTACTCTTAGTACTTTATAGGCCAGTATTTAAGCCAAACTTAAGACATCTTATTAAAATCGATGTGATAAAAATTATGTTGTCCAATAGGAATCATTACCTTCATAATATATAATTCTGTGTAAGTGACACACTGAATAGTATTCATGGTATTTGTTAAAACAAAGACCTGAAGAAGCACACCCAAGAGGGCACCACATGAAATACCAAATCCCAATCCTGTCATGATCTAGTTGAAAGAAATTATCTTTTAAAGTAATGAATGTACCTTGAAGAAATGTGTATTTTGAGTCATATTAAGATCCAGTTGCTAAAAAGTAATGCAAACCAAATATCTGAAGTTACAAACAAAACAAAAACCAGGCAGGTAACTCTGGTCTTTAAAAAAAATTAAAAATTAAAAATTACAAAAAAGATATACAACCAAGCTGGAAAAGATGCCATAAAAATCACTAAATAGCATTTATGAAACTAAAAAAATAAAAATAAAGTCAGTAGCATACAGACTTTGGGAGAACTTTGGTTCACAAAGTATGAAGATGTACTATCAGTTTTATTGGTAATACACATTTATTAGGGTTTTTCATGCCTATCATACTTAGAAATGGCCATTGCAGCTAAAGGCTACAGAACCTAATAAATGAGAAAATTACTACTGATAAGATTAGTTGAAAACAATTATATATAGCAAACAACAAAGTATCTCTGAAAACAGACCTCAAAGGATGTGAGAAGCCAAAACATAGATCATAGAATCATAGAATACTAAGTTAGAACATGAAAATTCAACCAGACTTCTAAACTATCTGAAATCTGTTTTTGGGGGTTTTTTTTAAATTGGTTTTTGAGAGAGAGAGCATGAGCAGAAGAGGGGCAGAGAGAGGGAGACACAGAATCCAAAGCAGGCTCCAGGCTCTGAGCTGTAAACAAAGAGCTGGATGAGGGGCTCCAACTCAGGGACCATGAGATAATGACTTACAGTCAGAAGCTTAACCAACTGAGCCACCCAGGTGCCCAAGTAATTGCAACTTCTGAAGAACAAATCATGAATGAGAACATTTATAACCAAAGCAAATTCCATCGCAATACTGAAACAATACTCTTAGAAAAATACTGTTGTGCGGGAAAATAAGCAATTTCTACATAGAGAAACAGGTGCTACGACGATACTCCTTCACTTAGCCAACAAATAGCTGCTGAATGCATTTGTGTTCTACACACTGGGGATACAATGATGACCAGGACAAAAACAGATCCTTCAGGAAACACCTATTCTAGTAGTTGTAAGATCTAGTTCAACATGTTTCTCAAAATACAGTGAATTAAAATCTACTTCTAAAAAGCTTTAGGGGAGGGGTGCCTGGGGGGCTCAGTCTGTTGAGTGTCCATTTTCAGCTCAAGTCACAATCTCAAGGGTTGGTGGGTTCGAGCCCCACTTGGGGCTCTGTACTGACAGCTCGGAGCCTGCTTCGGATTCTGTGTCTCCCTCTCTCTGCCCATCCCCCACTCATGATGTATGTGTCTCCATCTCTCAAAAATGAATAAATGTTTAAAAAAAAAAAAACTTAAAAAAAAAAACCAAAAAACTTTAGGGGAGGAGCAACTGGGCAGCTCAGTTGGTTAAGCATCTGGCTTTGGATTTTGGCTCAGGTCATGATCTCATGGTTCGTGAGAGAGCCCTGCCTAGGGCTCAACACTGACAGCTCAGAACCTGCTTGGGATTCTCTCTCTCCACCCCGCTCATTCTCTGCCCCTCCCCCACTTACACTGTCTCATGCTCAAAAAAAGAAAAAAGCTTTAATGGAAAGAGAGGTTTTAGTTGTGCTACTAATTAGCAATACAGATTTTGACACTTGTCAGTTTCATCTCTAAAATGAGATGAAGTCTGTTTAAAAGGTTTATTCAAGAATAAAAATAATTTTGGGGAGCGCCTGGGTAGCTCAGTCAGTGAGATGTCTGACTTCAGCTCAGGTCATGATCTCACAGTTCTGAGTTCGAGCCCCGCGTTTGGCTCTGTGCTGACAGCTCAGAGCCTGGTGCCTGCTTCGGCTTCTGTGTCTCCCTCTCTCTCTGCCCCTCCCCTGCTCATGCTCTGTCTCTGTCTCAAAAATAAAGAAAAACATTTAAAAAAAATAAAGTATTTTTTGAAGTGCTTCACACATACTACCTGACACAGGTGTATTCAAAATGGCAACCGTGAAACAGCTCTATCAGAATGTTTCTGAACATCTAGGTTCAGGTTTAACCCAGATGCTTACAAGTCCTATAACATCTGTGAGATTTAGTTTCTAACCTCTCATTTGTGGGTAATATGTGTACTCTTTACTAGAGACACTGGAAGAAAAAATTAGGGATTTTTATTGAGCCATAAACGATACCTCATAAGGGTACCAGAGGCTACCAGCACTGTTAGTCACAGCATATGTACAAAAATAGGACTTCTGAGGAAAAAAACTGCAAAGTTTTTTTTGCCGTATTTACCCCACAAAATACCCCTGTTGAAGAGTTTAAATACCAACTGTGTGCCACCTTGAGAATAACTCCCAAATGTAAATCAGGAATGCAGCCTCCATAAACACGATTAATATCACCAATCTTAACACGGCTTTGAGAGTTGCACAAAGGCAAGGTGGATACAGTCTCACGCTGGCTAGAAATAGTATCCAGAAGACTAGAAAATGCTTGGTCACCCAGTCCAACCACCTCTTCAGTTCTTGCGACTCTTTTTGCAACAATCCCAGCAAATCATCATCTAATTCCATTGTTTAGAAACCTACCAACTGCAGGAGAACAACCTGAGGAGCTTTGGTAAGGGCAGATTCTGAAATTCTGACTCACAAAGTCCAGGGCAAAGTTCCAGGACCGGTTTGTGCAATATGCCTCCCAAGTTATGTGAAAGTGTAGCCAGAATCTAGCCTCTGGTGATGCTGCTCTCACCAGCCATTCTGCATTTGGGGCGTGCAACAAAACTCTGATGTTAGGTTGGCATCTCCCCACTTTAGTTTCCACCTTAGGCTAGTTTTGCTGTTGGCTCCACAGACACCTAATCCATCTCCTGACTAAACATTTCTCACTTCTTGAAACAACCTACATGTGATATGTTCCAAACATGATAACCCTAAATTTGTCCACATCTTTATACAGGATACCAAGAGAACAAAATCCCCATGTAGGATACAATGAGGACACACTTTCATTACAATTCAATCTCTCCAGTGTCACAGCTTAAGTGTGCCTCTTGTCAAAGAGTGACCATATCACATTATGCTTTTTAATGTGCTTAATAACTTATTTTGGAATATACTTTACTTTGGAATGATTTCAGATTTACACGCAAATTGCAGATATAGTACTGCACGCTCTCACACACTCCCCTCACCCAGACTCAGTTTTTCCTAATGTTAACATAGCCAGTGGCCACAGTACATTTCCCCAAACCAAAAATGAGCCGGTTGATTTTTTAAATTGCATTAAAAAAAAATTTTAATGTTTGTTTATTCTTGAGACAGAGCACAAATGGGAGAGTGGCAGTGAGAAAGGGAGACACGGAATCCAAAGCAGGCTCCAGGGTCCAAGCCATCAGCACAAGAGCCTGACGTGGGGCTCGACCCAACAAACCATGAGATCATGACATGAGCCGAAGTCAGACACTCAACCGACTGAGCCACCCAGGCACCCCGTTTTTGTTTTTGTTTCTTTTTTAACACAAATTACTTTCCAGGACCTCCATTTCCTTCATCCTGAACACAGACCTTTGGCTATTCTTTCATTACACAAGGCTACTACTACAGGTCCTTATATTTCATATATATTTTATTTATATATATATATATATATTTCATATATCCTATACTTTAAGATATTTTGAGTCGAGATCCAGTTGGACACGTGATTGCTGTCATAAGAGCCATGCCATACACACATTTGGTAAGCAAGACTTCCACACGTTCATACAACAGGCCAACTCTTGGGCTAATACAAACCTCCCTCAGGTGGCATGAGGGACCTCCGAACGCCTACCATCAGTAAATGACAAATGCAACCAATTATCTGTACATCCAGTGATTTTTCATGCAAAGATATTCCCTGCATCAGGCAAGTTCTGACCTACCGCATCTCCACATTTTCCTCTTACTAGTTCGCATGTTCTGCTTCTACAGCTAAAGATTTCGACTGTCTACACAGCAAAAGGAATGCATCCCCACCCCCCACCAATGACTCTGAAATGCTTAGGATAAAAAGGGATTTCTCTAAATTTAATATCTACTGGCAACTCACTGAAGCAGTTAATGACCATGTGTGAAAACCGGTGCTCATAGGAAATCCACAGAGAATTCCTGATGAATCACAAACTAAAATCAGAATAAGCAAGGTGATATTGGTAGTATTATTCCTCCAGGAAGAAAAAAGAATTCAGTTTATCCTATTGAAATTAGTACCAGCCTTAATTATAAAGCTTAGGGCACACAATGGTACAAGATAGTAATTTACTATTAAAATTCTGATTAAAAAGGATAAGTTAGACATGTGGACCCAAAGATAGCTATACTCAACCTGTATCAATCACTGCCAGAAAATTTTTCTAAACAGTTTACTTCTCCTGAAAAGATGTGAATAATTTCCAATTCTGTTTATCTCTCCAAGCCAGGTTGTGGAATTAGAGTTTTTAAATTGTAAAATAAATTTGACAATGCTTTCAGGAAGGTTGCAAACTCACAGCCTTCCTGTCATACCAGTGAGTTCCTTAAAATAGGAAAGCCATTTTTAAAAATCTTTCTAAGAAGCATCAAAATATCAAAAACAAAGCTCTTTAAACTTACCTCATAGTAACTCCGAACTGCATTGCAAAATGCTTCATCAGCCACAATTTGAGTTTCTCCGTTGAGGAAGGCCTGGAACCTTTCTTTCAGTAACTGCAACTGTTGCTTGTTAAGCTAGAAGAAAAAGAGGGAATTAGCTGAAAAATCAGCCAATCTGAGAAATGTGACAATTCATAAAAATTTTAATAGCCAGAAGTTAGATCTGACACCTAGAATTAGCTCTTTGTTAAAAAAAAAAAAAAAAAAAAAAAAAAAAAAAAAAAAAAAAAAAAAAAAAAGCTAACAACTCCTACTACTTATACTATGGCTCAATTTTAAAACATTTCCAATTCACTTCCCCATACTCTGGAATCCTAACATTGCAATGTGATACAAGTTTCTATGCCAGATGGAGCTCCTAGGTTTACTACCCTGGTCTCTTTGTAGAAACAGGTAAAATCTAAAGTTCGGATGAGAAATGAACTGTTGTGCACAATTGCCAGCTGTCCTGAGCACAGAGAGCAGAGAGAACGAGGGTCCTTGGAAGTGAGTGAATAACAGCCACCTTAGATGAAGACTAACTGGAAGACTGCAAAGGACAGAGGACCCTGAGAAAATATCCTCTGGAAAGAACATTTTTTGGATGGCACAAATTTGAATTCCATGAACATATCTCAATGCTTGAGGGGAGATAAAGAATTGATTGGAAGACAAATCCAGAGAACAGAGAGGCAACAGGCAGACAGAGCATGCCTTATATAAGCATACCAAGCAAGAGCTATACGCCACGGAGGGGAGTTCAAGTTCACAACCAGATTTCCTCACCCTGGGTCTGGCTGCCATAATGATTACTAAAGGTGTGTGGGACATGAACCATGACTTACCAACTATATCCTATAGTCATCAGTGACAAGCAGAGTCAGCTGTTTGTAGGGCTCAAGGCAATAGGAGACTCAGGAGCCCGTTATCAAAAATTGAAGGATTTCAAGACAGTAGTAACAGCACTTTCCACCAAGCATGGGCCCTTTGAAGCATGGAGCCCTGTGCAACTGCCCCTGAAGCCAGCCCAGAATACAGGGCACAGACTTCACTAGAGGTGGGGCACAGTAGGTCCCACAGCAGTTGAAAGTGCTTATCTGCTGAGAGAACAGTCTTGCAGGGGGAAAAAAAAAAAAAAAAAAACCCACAATGCCAACATACATAAGGAACAGGAAAAAGTGATCTTTCCATTTCATTCATTCCTCATCAGACTATTAAAGAACTCATTCCAGTTCTGGATTCTACAGAGAGATACGAAACATTTGGAAATATGCTAAAGATAAAATGATTAAAAAAGGATTAGGAAGGAAGGCTAAATAAACTGCAACGATTTGGCTTCCAAAAGAAGGCTGATGTGCCCTAAGTTTAAATCTGTTCAAAAGGCTTATTAAGATGCCATTCCAATAGGAAAGACAAGCGCTTTCAAAAGAAAGGGGGTTTTATTCAGGAATCTAACAAATAAGACAGTTTCTAGAGAAAATGCTGCTGGTAGTGACAGACTTACACAGAAACGTCCTATTGTACCCCAGCGTAAGAAACCTCTTGCCCTGAGCAGCAGAGAAGAAATACCACTCCATTTTTTTTTTAACCTTATCTCCTTCATTTTAGGGAAAGCTAAACCAAGCTCAAATGCAGAACTATCACCATTATATTACACTTTCCGCTTTATAACATAAGGAAAATCAAAGCAGGGACCTTTTGTGTGTAAGTACTGGCAAGGCAAATGGAGTCCACGACTTCAGCTCTTGAAGCATGGCTCACACAAAAGGACCAGATGGAAACAGGACAGCAGTTGTTGAGAGCACATTAGCTGCCAAGCCCACGAACTGCCAGCAAAGGCTTCAACTTGCAAACCAAGTGTCCAGGTAACACAATGAACATGGAAAAATGTGCAAATGACAACGAACTGGAAGAGATCTTACTGAGCTTTCTCCCCATCTCCCTCATTTGAGATATATATATTTTATGTATTTTATACATTTACACACACCCATTTTATACACACATTTTATATATATATATATATATATATATATATATATATATATATATATAAAGTAAATAGCTTTCAAAAACTGGAGACTTCTTCATTCAATTGTCTTATCAGATGCATTTTGTTCTTTACAGTGTTTATTGTGCCATTGTACCAATGAGTTACTTCTTTTGGGGGATTACGGCATGGAAAATTCATGAATACCAATTAGGTACATGATATCTGAGAAAACAGTCTTCTTAGAAACTCCAACACCGTTGGTATAGTTCATAAACAGGCCAGAGGCATCTAGCTAAATATCCAACTTCAACTTTTTTTTTTTTTTTAACAATTACTGCAGTTACATTTAAGACCTAAAATGACAGCCACCATTACAGTAATATATATAAAAAAAAAAAAAAGTCAATAAAGTACTTTTTTAGTATAGAAGTCTATATTTCCACAAAAGATACAGAGGGGAAAAAAGGAAATTAAATTTAAAATCTAGCAGCAGGGATAGCTGTTTAGAAAGTAGAGTTCCCTAAAATCTATTTGCATTATCAAAATAAATATTACACATCAACAGATAAAGACTAATGGAATAAACCAAAGAATTAGGTCTAAGTACACTCAAAAGATGGTCTATTTAATGAATGGGGTTACAATAAGTGGGTAGCCAAACAGAAAAAAATTAAATCGTATCATCACATACACTGTTACAGTCCAAAGTAAAACTTTTAACATAAAAACATGAAAACGTAGAAGTGCATGAAGAAGAAAATTCTTTTAAACACTAGCATGTGAAAAGATCTTTCTAACCATGAATGCAAATCTGCAAGTCATAAATTTAATTACAAATACACTAAACATAAATTCTCCCTGGCAAAAAAATCATAGGCAAAAAAGTTAGAAAAAGACCAATGAGGGGTGAGGAAAATACATGTAACTCCTATCTTAAAGAGCTAATTTCCAAAAACAGATCCCAGACACTGTAAGAATCTGACAACAGAGAAACAGACCAAATGGATATATCCAGAGAAATGACTCTTAAGCTATGAAAAAGCATGCCTAACTTCATTCATAATAAGTAAAATGCAAATTAGATCTACATGACAGAGGAAGGATTCTGGGAAGATGGTGGAGTGGGAAGCACCAGAAATCTCTCCCACCTAGCCTACAATTGCATTGGCAGTTTCTGTCTGATATAAATATTTTGGAATTCTGGAGTCTACTGAGGGCTTGCAACTTACAGAGGAAGACTTGAATGTAAATTGTGTTTAATTCGGGCCAATTTTAGCTTCTAGCACAGTAGCAGCTGGTCATCCCCCACCCCTCCACTCAGTGGCAGCAAAAAGCAGAAAAAAGCTAACAGCCTAAATTTTCATAAATAGAGGGCTAATAAATGCTATATCCAAACAGTGGCAATACTATTTGCTCTATAAAAAGAAAAAAGTTCTCTTCTGTATGGATATGAAAAGATCTGCAAAATATCTTGGGGGAAGGAAGCTAGTTATAGAACAGGGTATAAAAATAAGCCACCACTCCCATTGAAAAGGGGCAAAATTAGAACACGCATGTGAATATGTTTCCACACGCAGATGGAAACTAGAGAAGGATGGCTATGGGCACTGGACAGATGGAAAAAAAGTAAAAAAGACTTTTCAACCTATACTGCTATATTTATTTTAGATTTTAACTCATAGGACTCTTCACTCAAATTTTAATTTAGATTTAAAATAAGCTATGAGAGCAACTTTCCACATGTTTTAACACAGAACAATTAACGATCCATTGCATATAGTTTAGATCTCATCATCCTGCAGGGAGACTGGCCAACAGATGACCTGATTTTTCAGTTCTCCTTTCAAGTGAAAGATTTGAACTTGACAGTCCCACTTTTTTTTGTTGTTGTTGATTTTTGGGTTTTTGGGTTTTGGGTCTAACATCTCTAGACCAGGAAAAAAAAAAAAAAAACAACAAACTCAGAATAAAACTGTAGCAGTCATCTTATTTAATATTCTGATCAATGCGTTAAACTTTACAAAATCCCTATGAAGTCATCTCTCAGCCTCCCTTGGAGTCTATTAAAGCTAACACACACCTTCATTGCCTCACAATGAAGCCTATACAAATTTTCAAGAATTGAAATTTGCTTCCCTTCCCTTAGGACTTTCACACAATCCTAGTTCTAGCACCAGGACAAAACAGACTAAACATTACTTTCTTCAACATAGCTGTTCAGAAACTGGAAAACAGGTACTGGCTTATTTGTGAGTCTTTGCCTTTCCAGGATAAAGTCTGCCAGTTCCCCAACACCCTAAAGGTTTCTTCATAAATTAAACATTCAACCATTAAATAGAAGTTCGTTACAGGTAAGTATAAAAAAAGCACATTGGAAGATGTAACATACAAACAGAGCTCATAACAATAGTAATGTCCGTCTTAAAAATACTGAGCCAACTGATCATAATTCTAAGACAGTGTGGGCAACACAGAAGGGGGGGACCACTTCCCACATTCTAATCACTCTTAATTCAAACCAAAAACAAATGAACTCTTCTTGGCAGTCACATCAACTGACTCACATCATGCTTATAAACAAAAATTTCTATAACATTCTTACCTGCGTTTCATTAAGCCATGTTTCATCTTGCTAGATTTGGTCTACTATTCCAGTTGATTAATGTTTTATTAGAATTCTAATTCCTTCACCCAATGACCAAATAACACTCCTAGCTTTATGTCCACTAACATAAGGTGGTATCTGTAGTCTTCAACTGGGGGAGTCATTTTAAGAAACCTTCAGCTGAGGATTAAGAAACAGGAAACCTGTCATTACATGGATTCACCCAAGTTTGACACAATCGATTAACATTCTTCAGGGTAGCTGACTTTATTAGGATTCATCCTATATTTCAGTTTTGTCCATATACTGCCTTCACAAGAGTATACTTACCAATGAATGCATAACGTTTTTCAAATACAGAAAACTCTGATGCAAAAATTATCCAACGGGAATTTTTAGAGAGCTTTTTATATGAAATTAAATTGCAGAAACTAGAACATAAATATCCTTGCAAATATCTAAATACAGCCAAGAGATTAGGCTTATAAACAGAACATTCTGAATACTGACAGCAAAAGCTAAGTTTTACGACTTCTGGCTGGCAGTGATAATTTATCCATAACAACTGCCACAGAAAAAACAATTTTCAAAGTTCAGATATGTTTTATGTTTCTTAGGTGTTTTTTTCCTTCATTTTCAAATTAGATTCTAGCATTTTCATTCTAAGTCATGACCAACTGAAGACTTACATCAGCATCTTGACTACAGCAGGAAACCAGCCATTTATGTTAGTCAGGAATTTGGGAATCCAGCAAGCACTGCTGTGCAAAGCCTGTCCTGACCTGTGCTCCCCATCAAGAGCCTTCACACTCATGGTGGGGCTGTGTGACATCCACGTAAAAGTGACCACAGATTCCAAAGCAAAGTGGCAGGTGACTAGTGGGTATGGTACCTCCCTCTAGGATTGGAGAATGGGTCACAGTGTATGCATACCTCGAAGAGATACTAACAAATATTTTTCAAGAAAATGAAAGGATTTACTCCAGGCACAGATGGTCTCTGAAATACACAAGCATAGCTTTAATGCCTATTAGTGAGATATACTAAAAGATATTAACAGAAGACGACTAAAGTAGAGATGCTATTTTCATTTTTCCCTCCCTACCAACATTCTGGCAGTCAAAAAGATCTACACAAAACCATTGGGGCGAGGCGCCTATGGTGACTCAGTCAGATAAGCATCCCACTCTTGGTTTTCGCTCAGGTCGTGGTCTCGGGTCCTGAGATCCACCGCAGTGACAGGGTCTGTGCTGGACATGGAGTCTGCATGAGATTTGATCTCCCTGTTCCTCTGCCCCTCCCCCACTCGTATGCACACTCTCTCTCCAAAAAAAAAAAAAAAAAAAAAAAAAAGACACTATTAGGGCAAAATAATCCACACCTTCCATGTTTCCAAAACCACAAACCTCTCCAACTGCCTATCAGTAGAAAAACAGAGGGACCGTGGCCAGGTCTCATAAGTTATAAAGCCCGTGGAAGGCATTGCTATTAGTTTCCTAGCCAAATAACTTTTCTTGCCCCCTTCTGTAAGCACAGATATTTGGAACAGTGAATACTCCTAGCTAAGACTACAAACAACAGCTTCATCTAGTATTTCCAAGTTAAGGCTTAAGAGATGTAAGCAAGTGTGTGCAACTTGCAGGAGACCCTAAAAGGTAGCTGAAAAGCCAATTTTTATCTCTTTCCTCTTTTCCTATTGACTGGAATTTGAGGTGTTTGCAGTAACTCTCAGGTTGGCCCATAAAAATGGTGGAAGATAAAAAGAGCCTGATGCCCTTTTTGATGTGGAAGAGCCACTGTAACCCTGGACCATCTACACCCCAATTTCCTTTATGTAAAAGGGAAATAAGCCTCTATATACCGATCACTCTTATTTGGAGTTCATTATCAATATAGCAATGAAACAAATCCTAACTGATACAAATCCCCGTGAGATACCAAACCAGGGTGAAAATGCCATCCCTTGCTGGTAAGGTTATCTTAGTTCTGAAATAGAATATTCATTCCATGTGTTATTTTATGTAAAAACAAACAAACAAACAAACAACAAAAAACCATCTAGTAAACTTCACCCAATGAACAGTGAAGCCTAGGGTTTAAGTGCCTGATGGAGGCTAAAAATAAAGCTATCTGCCAGACTGAATTCTATTGTCCCACAGTATTGAAAGTGGGTATTAAAAAGCCCCAAATCTGCTTTAAAACATTTTATAATGAAATGTATACAGTCATGAGTAGAAAGAGCAAAATCCCTCTGAATAGACAGGCTGCAGGCTAGTCTTAGCCACTAAGTGACTACTTCTATCCCCATTCTCACTGGCCTCCTAAGTCAAATTCAAGCCTCAGCAAAATTACATGCCATGATCGGATTGGAGGGTGTAGGGGGATGCTAGTAAATACTGGACCTAGACAAGTTAAATCCATGAATTCCATCAATTTCCTTGTTGCACTAAACACATTCCACACGTGTTTCATTCAATCTTCCTTAGTCTCCTATAAAGTGTTCATCTTCATTTTATACATGAGGAAATTAAGCCCAAAGAAGTTAAGCACTTTGCCTAACTTCACATCTGATAAAGGGGCAGGGGAAGAATGTAAACCAGTATCCTGGTCTAACCAGTTAAGAGGTGTTTATCACTGTCCATTGTGTCACAGATAGCTTGTATGTTTTCTTTTGCTTATTAAAGTCTCCCCACTAGAATAAAATCCACATTGGGATAAGAACATGATTTTAACACACAGAACATGTTTTTTGTTTTTTTGTTTTTTTTTTTTTTTAAGAATGAACAAATGAACAAACATATACCAGCCACTATGACACTATTCCTTACCAGGACAGCTACATCCTCCACTCTCACGCTCACCTACCCCCACAAAAATGTTGGCTTATCATGCAATCATAACACCTCAAGACTACCTCAATCCATCACAACAGATCAGACAACAGCTTATCAGACAGGTTCACCTACTCATTAACAAGGTTCTACATGACAAACGACAGTAATAAAGATAACAGGCTGCAGTGCCCGACTGCCTTTGTTTCCAGGATCCCCCACAATTTGTAGGCTCTTCAGGTCACTTACCCTCAAGGTCTCCAGTTCCTTATCTACACAATGAGGATGGTAGCAATCTACAATAAGGCTGTTCCCAGTTATGGGGAAAAACTGCTTAACACACATTAAACGCTTTGAACTGTTACCTATTATTTTAGAAATACATGGGGATTTTGTTTCCACAGTGGCAGAGACCAGAGACAAAAACCAATCTTAAGATGGATGCAGATGGACCATTAAAAATAGACTGCCCAGAGCTATGCTGTCCAGTACATAACCACACCTGGCCACCAAGCAACTGAAACGTGGCTGGTCCAAGTTGACATGTGGTCCAAGTCTAAAACACATACAAGATTTCAAACAGTACAATAAAAAATATGAAGCATCTCACTAATACTTGCATATCGGTTATATATTGAAATACATTTTGTATATATAGAATGACTTATTAAAATGACCTTCATCTGTTTTTAAAGCACCACTGGAAAATTTTAAGTTACTTACACAGCTCCCATTTTAGTCAATCAGACACACTGGTAGAAAGAAATGTGTGTGATGGTCAGGTGTCCATTGATGACAGATGAACAAGTCCATGCTACATCCTGCCAAATAGCAGACCCCCAGTATGTGGCTTGTGGCAGTCTTAGGGTATGACTGATTCAGAAGAACACAAGAGCCTAAAAGGCAAAAAACTTAAGTATTTGTCTAGTGTTTTTTCACTGTCAAAGAGCAAAGTAGGTATTATTAGTCATATTTTAGATGAGAAAATAGTCTTAAAGGTTAAGGTACATAACCCGTTAGGTCACAGAAGCAAGATCATAACCTAGGTATCCTGAATCCAAGTCTATGAGTTGTATTTTATCCCTACATGCTGCCTATCCCACTGACATGTTGTTTGACTCTAAGTCTCCATTCAGTTTATCTTACCAAAGACAATCAAGTGCGCAGTTATTCAATAAGACTTTCATATTCCTGAACATGAATATAGGTTAAGAGAGCCAACTGCCAAATTTTGTTGGTCATTATCTTTCAACAATCTGATTTAGGACCTTCTTACTCATTAGAGCATCAGTTTCACCCACGATTCAGAAGGAGATGGACCTATGAACACCTTTAATGGTCCCAAATAATAGCAGCTCATCACAAGCAAATGCAAACTAATAGTGAGGATATTTTTTTTTTTATCTGCCCACTTGACAGATAGCTGGTAAAATACGGTTTCTCGGTAGGTCTATGGAAGTGTTTTTGGAAGAGATGAAGATTTGATTCAGTACACTGAATAAAGAGATCCACCCTCACCAGTATGAGCAGGTATCATCTGATTCACTGAGAGCCTGAATAGAAACAAGCTGATAAAAGGTGAATTCTCTCTCTTCTTGAGCTGTGACATCCATCTTTTCCTGCTCTTAAACATCACGGCTCCTGGTTCTTGGGCCTTTGGACTCACTGAACATACCAACTTTCCTGGCCCTGCAGCTTACGGAGGGAAGATTATGGGACTTCTCAGCCTTCATAATTGTGTGAGCCAATTCCTGTAATAAATCCCATAGATATATATAGATATACTATGGGCTCTACTTCTCTAGAGAACCCTGACTAATATGCCAATGATAATAACAGCCTTAACGATCTGTTGGAATCAAGCAAGTCAGAGATGACTATGAGTATACAAGACTTCCCAAAAGACATCTTGGAGATGAACTAGGTTAGAAAGGCAGAAAATAGGAAGTAGTCCAGCACATGTTCAGTCACCTCACCACCTGCAAAGTCAGAAGCAGTCCTGTCTTCCTACAAATAAGTCTAGTAGACCATGTCAAGGGAGATAAGGGGATTGCCCTTTTTAAACAATAGGACTTCCCCTTGAACACCCCTGATAAACATGTAATTAATACCTAGGAATAGCTAATACTAATTGACCACTTACCACATAGTAAGCACATTTCTAACCTCTTTACAAGGGTTATTCCAAGCACCCATGAGGTAGGTTCCTTGTGTCAAATATGAAGCTAAGACCCAGATAAGAAAGACCCAACTCACATAATTTGGAGGCAGAGTCAGGTGCATCTGACTAGCACACTCTTAGCCACTGGCTACCCTTTGAGTTTCTTCTTGAGCAAATCATTCTTCATACCAGTGTCAAGATACAAGACCATCAGAGCCTGGCAAAGCCATCACAAGATTTGATCAGCCTGGCAAGTTGAGTAAAAGCTCTTTTTTTTTTTTTTTTGGAGAGAGAGCACAAGCAGGGGAGGAGCAGAGAGAGAGGGAGACACAGAATTTGAAGCAGGCTCCAGGCTCTGAGCTGTCAGCACAGAGCCTGACATGGGGCTCGAACTCACAGACTGAGATCATGACCTGAGCCGAAGTCAGACATTCAACCAACTGAGCTACCCAGGCACCCCTTAAAAGCTCTTCTCTTTCCCTCCGTATCATTATCCCACCATGCTTGTTCAACACAGGTTAGTCCACTCTACCTAGATTTCCTTTCTCCCTTTAGAAAGGAACCCAAACAAAACCTCCAAGAAACCTTCTGTGTACCCTATCATTTGCATAGCATGGTTTTCTCCTCACTAGAGTACACATTCCTTACACAGGGATGTCAGTCATCTATGTATCCCCATTCCCGCTAAGTACAGTGTTTGCTGATACAAAGTCATCAACACTGGAAGAAAATCTAGAGTGGAAGAGGAGATCATTATGCACTACACTGCTTTTCTGGGCATGTATCCTGTCACAACCATTGGCAAAGGACACTAGCAGGGCGCCTGGGTGGCTCAGTCGGCTGAGCGTCCGACTTCAGCTCAGGTCATGATCTCACCATGCATCGGGCTCTGCGCTGACAGCTCAGAGCCTGGGGCCTGCTTCAGATTCTGTCTCCCCCTCCCTCTCTCTGCCCCTCCCCACTCGTGCCACATCTGTCTCTCAAAAATAAGCATTAAAAAAAAAAAAAAAAGACACTAGCAGTGACATAACTGAATGAAGAGTAGGGGACAGTCTTAAAATTCCAGGACTGTGTGTTGTCTAAGTAAGCATGGTCAGACTCAGTGAGGACCTAAGAAATACCAAAGGCTTTCTTTGCTGAGCTGCAGTGTGAGTAGTTCTGTTTTGCAGAGAATATTGTTCTCCGGCAGGAAGAACTCTGTGCCTTGGTACCATCTGGTATTTCATGGCAAAGTTCCGTATGCTGAAGAAACAGAGATTTTATATTCGTCACAAAGAATTTGGACAGACTCTGCTGCAGACAACTGTGTACTTGTCTAAAAGCTTAAACAAGCTGACCAGCTCCAAGCCACACAATGGCCTTTTCCAGGAGCTAATAAGTGCTCTGGGATAGCTGCTTTTAAAAGAAAATAGGATATACATTTGCTTTCCCCAGAAATGTTTGAAGTTTTTGCCTTCTTTCAAAAGCAGATACATCATGGATGAGCAAAGGCTATCTGTTAAAAAAAAAAAGGGGGGGAGGAAACTTTCAGCTTGTCATCTTGGTTGACCCATCCCTGACACACCCAGTGGGGCCAACCCCAGTGAGAGAATATCCTCTTTAACTCCTTTAATTTGGTAAGAGTGCATTAGACTGAAAGTTACACAAGCTCCAACTCAAAAGGGCCTATTAGACAAAATAGGGGTTTATCATCGCACATCTCAAGACAAGAGGGTTCCAGATCAGTTAACTGAGTCACTCAATGAAGTTATCAAGGGTTTAGAAGGCCTCTTACATCTAGGTATATCCCTCCATGTGCTGGTTTGTCCTCCAGCTTCCCTGCCTCCAAAGAAACCCATGTTCACTCTATCAAGGCATCCTCCACATCACAAAAACTAAACATTAAAGAAAGTGTTTTTACTCTGAGCAGGGGGTGGGGGGGGGGGGGGGTAGAGACAACTTTCCCAGAATCAGCACACCCTTACATGTAGTATTTCTCCCTACATGTTACTATCCAGTAAGGATTCATGGATCTATTCCTGAAGAAATCCCTGAAGTAAGGGAGGGGTAGTATCACGATGGACGGATCCAGAGTCAGTCACCCTGAGGATTCAAGAGGAATCCAGTCATTCCCGCACAATGGGGGTCTGATATCTGAATAAATCCAAGGGTCTGGTTAGGGAAGAACTGTAGCTACAGAAGGACTATGATGTAGGCCAACTAGAACGGTCATTCTTCCTGACCTTTCCAAAAAGGAGGCTTGGAATGGAAAGATGCAGAGAAGAGATAAAGCCTTCTATGTTCAAATGCCTGGCTAATTTCCCTAACACATAAAGTCCTAGTGTGTACCTCAAACAGAAATCTTAGCAGCAACTTTAAGAATTTAACCCCTGTTGATAACTGCAAAGATCACATTACTACTCCTTTAAAGAGAACAATCTACCAGAATTTTAGCCAGCAAAGCATGCTATGCTACCTCAACTTCAGGGCTTAACATTTGTTATCAGCAAATTCAAGGATTGGTGAAAATTAAACAGAGTTTAAAAAAAAACACACACACACTCAAAATCCCCCCAAAAACCTCTTCAAGATTAGCATTAAAAGAACTGAACACATAGACTGGGATGACATGTGCTTTAGATTTTTAGATTTTAAAAGCAATTTTCAATTCATGTGCAGAATGCTGCTGGTAGATAAAAGTAGACAGTACACTTGTACACAGTGAGGTCAAACCAAACAAAAAACTATGTAAGCATTTCCCCACTAAGAAAAAGCAAATGGGGGCACCTGGAGAACTCAGTCGGTTAAGCATCGGACTGTTGGTATTGGCTCAGGTCGTCTGGAGGTTCATGAGATCAAGCTCAACGTGGAGCTCTGCCCTGACAGCACAGTCCTCTCCTTCAGTCTCTGCCCCTCCCCAGCTCACACACACACACACACGGCACACTCTCTCTCCCTCTCTCAAACTAAAGCATTAAAAAAAAAAAAAAAAGCAAATAGTTTATTCTGTCAACTACAAAGCTAGTTTTCAAGTAACTAAAAACAAGAAAATAAGGGATCTTAAAATAAAAACTGCTTCTAGAGCTAATTTAGTTGAACGGCCACTTTTGGCTATGCTGTTGAGTCTAAGCATATAGCATGTCCTCCTTTCATACCAGTGTGCTTCTAGGTAAGGCTGCCAAATATAGGATGTCCCAATAAATTTGAATTTCAGATAAGCAATGGGTAATGATAAAATACTTATGTTAAACACGTATTTAGGGTAGTTTTTAGAAGTATGTCCTATGAAATACCTGGGATACTTATGTCAAATGTTATTCACAGTTTACCTAAAATCCCAGTGTCCCTGGGTATCCTATAGTTGTATTTGTATTCTACCTTCTAACTCACTGAGGCTTTGATAACATCTTCCCTTTGTTCTTTGGATTGCCTTGTATTCCTCTGCCTCTTAGGACCTGACAATGTGTCACTGTAACTGTCACCTCCAACTTCTTTACCTTTTCAGTGCTATCTGAAAAGAAAGCTCACAAGGAAATCTTTACAACACAACTCAATATGCTGTGCAAGATGAAAACTGGACAAATAGAGGAGACACCACTAAGAGGCATGTGTGATTGTTTTTAAACCATGAAAAACTGGGGAGTTTCTGAAACCTGGCTCCTCACAATCTTTGAAAGCTTTTTCAGAAATACAGATACTGAAGACCTACTATTTCAACTTCTGAATACAGGGACCTGGAAAGCTACTCTAAATTCCTGAGGGTCTGATGTTCAGCTAGGTTAGAGGATTATTGGATCTGGTACCCATGAGTTAAGACATCTACCTAACTAAAACAAATGTACAGAGGCATCAGTGGATTAAGGTTTATTTACACAACATACTGCTTAGATTTAACTCGTAAAATTGTATGTTCAACTAATAAAATGGAAAAACAGACATGCAAGATACACAGGGTAGGACTACAAGCAACTTTTAGATTTTTATTCATGACCAAAAAAAAAAAAAATACATTTATCTCCTGGTTAGTGTAATTATGAGTCCTAGTTTAAGATACAGGAACTTAAGTTGTACATCTTGTCTGCTTGGAAAGCATCTAACACACAAATGCTTATAAATAAAGCAAATTTCTCATGAGAAATAATACAGAATATAATTTTCCAGAGCATGGGGAATTAACATACAGAACCTAAGGTTTAGCCATGCATTCTACTGAGGTAGAAGGCTGAGCATACATAGTGTGGTAGAAATTAGGGTCACCTGGGTGGCTCAGTTAAGCATCCTACTCTTAGTTTTGGCTCAGGTCATGATCTCCTGGTTTGTGAGTTTGAGTCCTGCTTTGGGTTCCACACTGAGAGTGCAGAGCCTGCTTGGGATTCGATCTCACCCTCTCTCTCTGTCCATCACCCACTTGTATTCTCTCTCAAAATATACCTTAAAAAAATCTAAAGCATGCTCTCCTTCACACCATGCCCAGGAAAGTTAGCCTTCACATACAATCTAACCTTAACCTGCCTGAATCTTAAAGAAGGTGGCTTTATACACCAAGTCTACAAGTTTAAAAAAGCAAAAAAAGCAAAAAAAAAAAAAAAAAAAGAAATAGAATGCCATATTGTAAAAAAATTAAAGCAATTCAAATCAACATGGAAAGACCTTGGCCACACAAACCGAACCTCCAAATACAACCAAACCACAGGAATGGAGAAGGGTCACTGCATAGTATCACTCACTGGTGACCAGATGTCAAGTATCCCCAACAGAATACATTGGTCTCAAGAGAAAACCTATCCTATACCAAATGCATATACATAAAGATTCCTCAAGAGTGAAGTAACCATGCAATTCAGGCCACAGAATTTGCATTTTGGTCCTAGAACTGTCTATTGGGGTGCCTTTGGCTCTACTCCATCTCCTGCCGACACAAAGACCTAGAGCCAAGCCAACTAGAAGAGTCCTTATTTACTCTTTGTTAATGTTTAAGACTATTATCAGTTCCATTTTGCAGGAGAAAATTTAGATTCACAAAACAGATGTCCAAGAAAACTCAAGACAACTCAAAAGGGATTCAAGATGCTAAAAACCAAAAGATAATCTAGGATGTGAATATATAGAACAGAAAAGTTAAATATTTTGTGCTAAAGCACATCTGAATTTTTTTTTCATATTGGAAGACATTCCAGTGTTTCTGTTTAATGTTTCTCACAAAAAATTCTATGAACAAACCCTACTTATCCCATAAAATATCTATTGACATTGCTAAATTACAATACCACCTAAATTACTTTTGTAGCAAAGAATACCACATTCTCATGCTTTCTGAAGTCCCGAGTATTATAAATAATTGAAGTGTTCCTGGGTATCACTGCAAAACTTGGCTACAATGACAGAATTATAAATATCAATAATTAATATACATTAACAGTTAAGCATGAAATTTAGTGCCACTGTAATTAGGATACTGCAAAGAATTACATAAAGCACCTAAATTGAAAAAACACTGGGTAAATTTTACACAACTCAAAAGGCTTCCATGTGACAGATTTGTGATTTGTCACATCTTCCGAAACATTACTCACATATCCCATCTCTGCCCACCAAAATGTCTGGCATTCTATAATGACTAACTCTCTGGGTTATAGTATTGTTTCCAGAACCTCTGCCTTGTTAAAAATTCCTATAGTAGGTGAGTATCTAAACCTATTAGTTCTTTAAAGTGCATGGCAGCTTAGCATTAGCTCACTAAGCCAGCAGCCTTCTCCTAAAAGACAGGGCACCAATGATTTTCCCTCCTGATTAGGAAATGAGTCAGCAGAGGAAAAAGAAAGCAAGCAGATAGAAGGCTGTGGGAAGGAAGCAGATCATCAGAGAATAAGATACTGAGATTGGAACTTCTACTCCCCAAAAGGGAGTCATCCCAAGAAAGTGCTCAGTGGACATTCTGGTAGATTACTTCGTCACCAGTCGTCAGGTAAAAGATTACTTGTGACTGCAAACCTAGAAAGTAGTCTCTTATTAATACACATCTTTAATATACATCTTAAAAGCACATTTTTTAAAAATAAAATCTGATAGGGTATAACTAAATCAAAGAGAAATTTCCCAGGAAGGAGATGCACTTTATGCTACATACACATAAAGCAGAGAAACTCATTCTCATGTTATTCTCTGTTTAAGCCAAAAGCCATACACATCACTTCTCAATTACTACACTGCCCTACAATTTTCTAAATGCAAATAGGAAACTTTAAAGCAATAAGTGCCTCAACTTCTATTTAGAAAGGTTGTTAGTATTTAAGGTTTCCTCAAATATTCATTTCAACAAATATACGAGACCCTGTCCCATACCAAGTACTGCAGTGACAATGGGGGACAAAAAAGTCTACCTTCAGTGAGTTTAGTTAGTATTTGGGTGAAAATACATCCTCATTTTCCAATATTTTGTAAAATAAACTATGATACTGTGAAATCGAGTTGTGACTGAAGAAAGGAAGTTTCTTCCTTCCTGTGATCTTGGTTTGTAAAAGAGTACACTTTAACAGCTATGGCTGCCAAACATAGGACTGACTCCACTGTGTATGCGTTAACACGCCAATGCATAAGCGTACTTGCAGAGCATACACATATACTCCCCCTACCCACCCACTGGCAGTAGCGGGGGGGGGGGGGCTGTTAACAAGCTCTACAGAACAGAGCTTCCTGAGGGCTGCAGAGGTCACCAAAAAGAATTAACCTCTTCAAAGTACTATTCAAAAAGCTTTAATCGGTTGAATCCTATTTGAACATAATTTGCATGGCTCCTTCCATAAACCTTCTTGGTTAGGTCATGGTCACTTTGACAAATAAGGCTTGATGCAGAGCTCTCCACACTAAAAAGCAGCAGCATAAGGTCCCTACAAACTGCACCCCCCGACCTCCAGCTGAATCACAGGATAATTGTCCTCGCAGTCCGTTTATAACCAAGGAGTTCTGTTTAGCACCCACATGTAAAACGTTTAGCGTTCCCTCCATTTAATTTGCTTCTCTGTGTTTCATAATTTTTCCTACTAACACAAAGTGGCACTGCTTATCACTACTACCACAACTACTATTGTTTTTCTGTGAACTGGATCAACTATTCCTAAGTTTATCTACTGTCGTTTTTAATACTTAACCAAAGTCTGTCCCTTGAAAGAATTCTATGATTTGGAAAGAAGTTTGCTTCTCAATTCATGCAATTTAATTAAAAGGATTAAGGGCCTTTAGAGCTTCTGAACAGATGTTTTTTTTTTTTAATTTTTTATTTTATGAACATCTATGTGAATTTCTAAGTTTTAACTGTTGAATATTACAGGATATCTGTATCTCAGTATTTCCTAAAACTATTTTTAAATTTTTGAGTAGTCTAACAATCTTAAAACAGGCAACCTTAGAGTTTTTTTGGATCAAGTTTCCAAATTCGTAATAGCTCATAGTCTCCTTTAAAACTTTCATCTGAATAGAGTTTTTACAGATCTCTTTCCACTAAAATACATTTTTTTTCCTTTTTAATTTAGAACACCTTCAGATAATAGTGATAAGAAGGTCTGACACTAGGCAGTATGAAGATTATACCAGATCAGGATTTGTATATTCCAGTAATTCTTTTCTGCAGTCTAAATGTCTTATTTCATCACAAACATTTATCAAGTTCAGCAAAGGTATTATACAAAAACCATGCTCATACCTTCCCATAATATATTCATAAATAAGTGATGAATTTTAAGAAATTTTATTAGCTCTGTTACAAATGTATCATACTGAACTCAAGAACTCAAGGTCATGCAATTAAACGCTAACGCCAAAACATCTCACCTAAACCAGGACATGGCTTATTTCAACAGTTACATATTATCAACATTAGATTGTATAAGGGACCAAAAGGTGTCAGCTGTCCAAATTCTTACAGATAAAGAGGTCAGATGACGGACAATACTAATTCCAAACATTACTAAATCAAAAATTTAATTTTCATTACATATTAATGAATCTGCAGCTATTAAAATGGTCTTTAAAAAAAAAAAAAAAAAAAAAACAACTAAAATTCCAGAGAAGTCATGCTTAGAACAACACTGTTTTGCAGAGAAATACCCAAACTACTAGGAATGAAATATCCTCTGTGGCAGAAGAAAAATCAAGAAACAAATAAGACATTATATAAACAAGGCCTATGTGTATGCTCTGCACTGACAGGAATATGTAAAGGCTTGGACATCAAGAGTTGATTCTGAAAATATTGCAATGTAATTACCACGTCATTTTTCTTCCAAAGACCCTTCCTATAGAAGCCTGCCTGGATTCTATACTAAATTATGTTAAGCAAATGGCGAATATAATCCAAGTGGCTACCGTCCCATCTGCTTCCAGCTTTTATGTGAGGCAACAGAAGATCAGACCATCATTTGTTATTTGTTTCCTATCACAGCGTCCTGATGGCACAGGAAAGTGTATCTAAAGAGGAAATTAAAAAGTGATTTTTTTTTTTTAAAGAAAACTGTAATGCTTTACACTCACCTTGCAGATTTGTTGGGTACTTACTGGCCAGCTTCAAAAAGTGGCTGACACTGGAGCCCCAGAATGAAATAATCGAAAATTACAAGGACTGGATCAATATACGTGAACATGTACTGACAAAGCTTATAGACTGAAAACAATTCAACTTCAAAAGTGAGGCTAAGACAAGTCACTAGCACAGCTTAGTTGGTGTTATTTGTATCCTCATACTGTAGGACATCATGTAAACAATGCGTGAAGAATAAAATCATTCTGAAAGTCCTGATAGGAGAAAGTTCAATTTGAAAAGCACTTATATTTACAAAAGTATACCTACCACACTTGTTAAGGAAGAGATGCTACATTTGAAGAATATCTATACCCTCAGTAATCAAATTTCCAGATACTCAGAGGTTTTCCCAGGGCAAAATCATTCTTCGTAACAAAAAAACGTCCTGAACTGTTTCATCGAACCAATACAGATATCCTAATACCCTCGAGTTTGCATCCCACATTGCAGTATGCAGTACTGCTAATCCTGTACCACTCCAGAGGGGCATCTTTTATGTTGAATGAACATGAATGGTACTTCCTAAAATTCTGCTAAAAAGGCAGCCCTTGGCCAATACATATGACCACTGTAGTGTATTCCAACACATAAGTGAGAAAGCTGTGAAATATGGCCAAAAGGCAATGTTTTAAAACACTGCTGACCAAGCTTCTGTTACCACAAGTTGGGCGTATTTTTCAAAGTGCTCCGTACTACAATAGACTTGGCATCCTGAGACCTTTACGTGGTGACAGAGAGAATGGTAAGGTCTTTGGTTGAGGCACACTCAACCAAACTCAAAATCCTAGTTCCTGCTCTAGATGCTTTGTAGTCACTTAGGGTATGGAAGCAGTCCAGACATTCATGTCCTGAACACTTGGCTGGAATCTGAAAACCTGAACAATCCTCTTTTATAAGACTCCTGCTTAGATTCAATCTTGAGCTGAATTATAAAACAAAAATTACATACTTGAAGATTAAAGAAAAATTATAAATTTATTTATTTTAGGCCAAAAAAAGGAAGTGGTCATTACCCATTTGATACTATTATATAGAGTTAATTTTAAGATAAAATTATAAAAACCTTGTCTAGATCAAACTCCTGGCTGTCTTCCTAAATATAGCCACATAGTTCAAAGAAAAAATTAACATCGGTAAAAGCATAAGATAACCATACACGTATAGCTAGGATTTCCAAAATTATTATGTTCTTCCTACATAAAATGCTATTTAAAAAACTAACAACACTTGGACAGGAACATTCACAACCTAATACTTTCTTAGTAGACAGACATCAAGTCTATTGGAAGCAAATGCAACAAACAAGCTTGCTTCCCTTTACGCTTTGTAAAAAACTTCCTTGCAGTTTTTAGATCTTGGATTAAATTATAATTACTTACATATATGCACTACCACCCATGCCTATGAAACTGAGTTCCTTTCAGTTGCAAATTGCCAACAAATTAAGACAACCATCAGAAACAAGGAGGCCCACTCATCACTTTTATTCAACACAATACTGGAAATCCTAGCCACATAAATTAGGCAAGAAAAAAAAGGGGAGGGGCATCCTAATTGGGTAGAAAACTGTCACAAGTTGAGGATGACATGATACTATGTATAGAAAACTCTAAAAGAATCCACCAAAATAGTATTCGAATTCAGTGAAGTTGCAGGATACAAATATGAATTTGTCGTATTTCTATATGCTAAAAGCAATAAGATTTTTTTTTAATCCCATTTACAATTGCCTCAATAAGAATACCCAGAAATAAATTTAACCAAGGAGGTGAAAAGTCCTGTATTCTGAAAATTCTAAGACAACAATGAAACAAACTGAAGACGACACAAATAAATAGATGTACTGTGCTAAGGAATTGGAACATTGTTAAAACGTTCCAACTACTCAAAGCCATCTACAGATTCAAAATAATCACCATCAAAAAAACAAAAACAAAAACAAAAACAAAAAAAACCCAAGGGTATTTTATACTGAACTAGAGTAATTCAAAAATTCGCATGGAACCACAAAAGACTGCAAATAGCCAAAGCAATCTTAAGAAGAAGGAAGCTGGAGTATCATACTCCTTGATTTCAAACTATGTTACAAAGCTATAGTTATCAATACAGTCAGGCACGTTCACCAAAACAGACACAGCCCAGAAATAAACCCACATTTATATGGTTAATTTAGCTATGATAAAGGCAGCAACAACACAATGGGAAAAAGACAATCTTCGATAAATGATGTTGGGAAAACTGTTGGCAAAACTACATGCAATAGAATGAAACCAGACCGTTTTATTATACCACATAGAAAAATAAAAAGTGGATTAAAAAATTTAAGACCTAAAACCATAACATTTCCAAAAAAAAAAAAAAAAAAAAAAGGCAATAGCTTTTTGACATTGGTCTTAGTAATTTTTTTTTAATAGATCTCAGGTAAGGGCAACAGAAAACCAAGATAGTATCAAATTGAAAAGCTTTTTTACACAGCAAAGGGAACCATCAATAAAATGAAAGGGCAACCTACTTAATGGGAAAAGATACCTGCAAATAATACAGCAGATAAGGGATTGAATTTCAAAATGTATAAAGAACTCAATAACTCAATAACAAAAAAATAATCGGGTTAAAAATGAGCAGAGGAACATTTTTCCAAAGACATACGGGTGGCCAATAGACACATGAAAAGATATTCAACATCACTAATCATCAGGGAAATGTAAATCCAGACCACAAGAAGATACCCCCTTCACACCAGTCAGAATGACTAGGATAAAAAATATGAGAAATAACAAGCATAGAGGAGAATATGGAGGAAAAGGGAGCCCTTAGGCACTGGGGGTGAAAATGTAAACTGGTACAGCCACTGTGAAGAACAGTAGAGAGGTTCCTCAAAACAATAAAAAACAGAATGACCATATGATCCAGCAATTCCACTTCCAGGTATTTATCTGACGAAAATGAAAACACTAATTCAAAAAGATACATATACCCCTACGTTCACTGTAGCACTGTTTACGATAGCCAAGAAGATATGGACGCAACCTGTCCAATGATTGATGGAGAGTTATGTGGTATATACACACAATATTAGTCATAAAAAAATAAAATCTTGATGTTTGTGACGACATGAATGGACTTAGAGGGTACGATGCTAAGTGGAGTTAAGTCAGAAACAAACGCCACTTTCACTTGTAGGTGGAATCTAAAACCACCACCACCAACAGAAACAGACTCATAGATTCGGAGATCCAGTAGGTCCCCCAGGGAAGCGGGGGGCCGGGGGGAAAGGGGTGAAGATTAAGAGGTACAAACTTCTAGTTATAAAATAAGTTGCAGGGATGAAATGTACAGCAGAGGGACTACAGTCCACAACACTGTAACAACTTTGGATGGGAACAGACAGTAACTGGACCAATCATGGTGATCCATCTCAAAATGTGTAAAAATATTGAACCACTCTCTTGTACACCCGAAACTAGTAATGTTGTATGTCAATTATAATTCAACAGCAGGAAAGAAAATTGTCAGACCTTATTGTTATATTCCTTATAGGTTCTCAACATCATTTCTTGTTTTGGTATTGTACACTCAACCCCAGCACAGCAAGAAAATGGTCAGGCCACAAATAAACCAAACTTTTCACTGTATTTTACTTAAGCCTCTAAAATCTTTGATCATTCCCATTAAGACTCTTATGAACATTTTCATACACATTATAATGACCACAGAGATGAAGCGAAGCAAATGCAATCTTGCTCCTTGTTTTGAAAGTCTCTACTGGATTTAAAGCACAAGGAATGTATAAAGTAACTATTTTGAGACTGATACCAAGTGCCTGATTTTGGTATAAACAACATAAATTTTAGTACCTATGCTTCTTGAAAGATTTCCTATTCAACAAATACTAAGTTGTTGCCACTTTTTAAACGGGCACACATCAAATCATCTGTATCACTCAAAATTATATGAAATCAGTCAGACTCGCAGGGATGCGGGGGCAGAAGCTACTCAAATCCGAAGGAAGATGGGATTTGCATATGTTTACTGACCTTTCCCTAAGCAGTCTTCAGAGCTAATGCTAAACCACCTTTCAGAATTAGAACTAAGTTCATTCAATTATTTCTTCTCTTGCTATGAAAGCCTTTGGCATTAAAAAAACAGTGATAGCTGTAAACCATCAGTGTTTCTTAATCTTTATCAGCAAAGTTCAAGGGGAAAATGACTAGGATAAGAAAGCACTGAGCTTAACACATTCAAAGAGTGCATTTGTTTAGAAAGGAAAATTTTACTTAGCATAAGCTAAAAATAGTGATGAAGGGCTTTCTTATTTCAGGGAAAAGAAAAAAATTAAAGCCCTTAAAGGAAAAAGAAGAGGCCAAGGAATCCATGTAGTTTCAGAGCAGTAAACTGTATTTTTATGAAGCTACTGAATAGGACAAAAAATTTACTATTTCCACACTAAATAGACAGTCTCAGGAATTATTGCCAAAATGAGTAAGATTATTATGCCTTTCTCTGAGTTTTTTTTAATTGAAAAAAGCATATACTCTGAAGAGGAATGAAGCAGATGTGAGTGGACAAAAAGGATTAAAGACACAAGACAAAGGATGAATTGAAATGCAAGGTTAAAGAAGGAATAAACTCCATTTTCATAAAGTTACATTTCTGATTTTTCAAAAGTACAAAGAAAAAAAATACTACCTTGGTACATTTCACCATGCGTATCACCTTGTAATAAAACACGGTAGGGGTAGTGTTTCTGAATTCGGATTACGAATGAAAGCACATCACTGTAATAAATAGATGAGGAATCAGAAGGGCTTCAGACTCACCAAAAACTAAGACAATGGAACAAAGGCTTTAAAAATTGAGGAAAATGGACTGAAAATTCTTTACCTAGTCCAACTATTAATTGAACACGTGAATAAAAAGTGTTTTACAAAATTCAATAAATATTCCTCCCGCGCACGACCATCTCTCAGGAAGTTACTGGAGGATGTGCTTCATCAAAATGAGATGTCCTCCCAAGAAAGAGAACATCCTCCTAGGAAACTGAAGCTTCAACTAAGGAGCCAAGCAAACTGAACTCTCAAGATGGCTGAGATTTTAGGATGAGAAGTATGTATCAACCAAGGGCAACCCTGTCCAAATTGGAACACTGTGACTCAAAAGGCAAATTTGTGAGGTTTTGTTTTTTTTAATGTTTATTTACTGAGCGAGAACTTGCACAAAGGCAGGGGTGGGGCAGAGAAAGAGGGAAAGAGACTCCCCAACAGGCTCTGGGCTGTCAGGAGAGGGGCCTCAACGTCATGAACCAGGAGATCATACCCTGAGCCAAAATGAAGAGTCAGAGGCTTAACCCACTGAGCCACCCAAGAGACCCTTAAAAGGCAGATTTGTTAAGGGCTGTCACCACAGTGTGCATTGCTATTGTGTATATATATATATTTTTTTTAACTTGATGACACTATTAGAGAACATGTTTGCCCCAAGCAAGTGAAAGACCAAGAAAGTGATCTTGGTAAGAGAGAAAAGGATTCAAAAGAAGAAGGGAATAGGAGAACCCCTGCAGTACACAAAAATCCTTCATGGATGCCCAGCCCTTCAGAAGAGTAGCTAAAGAACCTGGAGTGCCAGAGCCATCTGCCAAAGAAGGAACCAAGAGGCCCTGGAAAGCAACACCCCTGAATTAACTCCACCCAGGAAGCCAGAAGCAGCACATGTATGCTCTCTCAAGACTGAGAAAGCCAAACTTAGCTGGTGGTTACTGATCCAAATTCTGAACCAACTCAAAGGGCAAAAGTCCTCTTCAAAGTGAGATTACACACAAAAACTGAATTTCTGGGTAACAGTAAGGAAGGAGGAAAAGGGAAGGAGGGAAGATTTACTAAACTGGGCAATGACAGCTACAGCTGAGAAGTGATGAACTCCTGAGTTGTCCACAATTTTCACCATGCCCTGTTGTGTATTAATTGGTTTGTTCCCCATTTTAATTTCCTGATTACATGTGTAAGTCATTGAACAAACCAGTTCATGAAAATGTATAGGACAAGAGCAAGAAAGGAAGAACAGTCAAAATAGGACTTCCCTACTGTCTTTTAGAAGAGTAACACTCATATGCACACATGGGCAAAGCAAGCAATAAAAGGCGTCCACCAAGCTGTGCTTAAATAGGGGATCATCTGTATCCTGACAATCACTGGTGATTTAATCAAAGCATACCTTTACTACCTGTGCCTTAACTAGCCAGAGAAGTTTCAACATAGAACATACAACATGTGGAAAAAAATCAGCTACCAACTGATTTAACAAGCTCACTACACGTGAATTCTAGAAGGTTACCAAAGCTGTTTGGTTAAGTGTGTATTTAATGATTAGATGTCAATTTTAATTTTGATATGTGTATTTTTTTTTAAATACAGATTTAAAACTCCTATCCTTTTAAACATCTTATTCCCTTTTTTGCAAAAATAATTGCTCTTCTCCTTTTGGTCCTAACTTTCTAACTGTATTTAGTTCCTAAGACAGGCATATGATGACTACATCAAGGTATGTGATTTCTTCTTCAACCCAACTAATAGACTTCAGGTTTTTTTTTTTTTTTTTAATCTAGTACACCAAAGCTCTGTGGGCTTCTACACTGTCATATGAATATCCATAATACGGTCTTTAAAAGGAATATCCAGGATAACAGCTAAGGAAATTCACGCAAAACCTAAAAGGCAGCCCACCTCGCAACCCGTCTACATGGTCAATAGAGATCACTACAGAGATGGGACCACCAAAAATCAGAGAAGAGATTTTCTTTCCTTAACATGACCAACTTATGGAGGGCTGCATAGAAAGTCTTTTGGATAGAGTGGGGAAAAGTATAATTGGTAGTTATAACTAAGCAAGTAAGTCATCATTAGTTTCAAGAAAAACAAAATGAAGAAAATATCATCACACTGCATAATTCCCAGTTGTGAATAATACTGCATATGCAAAATATTAAATAGTGATAGAAGAAAAAAGATTAATACAACCCTATAGGAGTAAGGAGAGGGAAGGGAAGGAAAGGGGATAGAGGGTTAACAGCACTAAATCCTAAGCCATAATGATAGGAATTCGGCAGACAATGGCTAAAATGGATCAATTACATGAATATATAAACATTCTTTAGAGATACAGGCATGTGGGGGCACCTGGCAGCTCAGTCAGTTAAGCATCCATCTCTTGGTTTCAGCTCAGGTCATGATCTCATGGTTCATGAGTTTGAGCCCCATATCATGTTCCATGCTTACAGTGCGGAGCCTACATGGGATTCTCTGACTCCTTCTCTTTCTGCCCCTCCCCCACTCCGGCTCTCTCAAAATAAACTTCAAAAAAATTATTTAAGAAGAAAATATGGGCATGTATAATTGTCAGAAGAAACAGAAAAGAGCAAAAATGGCTTTAAGGTTATACAAGTATCTGTAGAGATAACATTGTCAAGAATACCAAATCTACATTCAAAAAGCACATCACAAACATTCAAAATGTTAACTCTATTCTCAAGAGTTAAGGGTTCTGTCCATTTTCCATCACTGTGCCTGGCACGAAGGAGTTGCTCTGCAATGCTTATTACTGAATGAATGCATGACTTTAGCAAAGTAAAAAATAAGCAGCTCTGGAAGACTTTGTTAGGTAACCCCAAAGCGGTTCTATTTATGATAACAATAACACAGAAGATACACATCAAAAGTCTGAGACATTTCAAATGATTAAAATAGAAGCAGGACTTTTGGTATGTTTTTATAGGGTACAGGATTTAATGTACCAATATTATGAGTACACATATTTATTTCATCAGTATATCTAGAGGTTTATAAATTCAGCTGGGCCAAAAGATTTTTAAGATCTCCTCATCCAGGCAACCTAACTCCTAAAATTCTCTCAGCTCCCGTTCCTGTAGGCATTTCCATTTGGAGATCCCTTTGCCTGATGTCCATCACTTCCCTGCCCAACACTTCCACACTTCAGCTTCACTCAAGCTGCTTCTATGACTCAGCCTAAATTATCATCACATTTTCAGGGTAACTTCTCTATCTCTAAGCCTAGAGACCCTCCTGTGCGTTCCTATCAACAGAACACACACTAAATGAATTTGGTCTCTCTTCCACTAGAAAACGCAATCTTGATAGAGCAAATAGCCTATTTATAACTGTATCCTCAGCAACTAGTATAATACTTGGTCACTGTAGACAGATGTCTGATTAACGAGTTTGTTCCTTGATTTAAGTGATATTTAGCATCTACTGTGTAGCCAGGCATTTCCTGGGCTTTGAGTATAAAACTGTAAAGAGTACAAATAACTGGCCTTTGTGGAACTTACATTCTAGATGGAGAGACAAAGATGCAAGTATATTTAACAGTGTGAGACAGTGCGGAGTGGGTCACAAAGCAAAATAAAGCAGAGTGAAGTGGTAGAAAGGAAAAAGAAGGAGTGCTATTTTAGACAAGATGGTGAGGGAGGGAAAAACTAGGCATTTAGGGTAAGTCTGCTCCAGCTAGAGGTAAGAGCCAAATACCAAGGCCCAGAAAAGGGAAAGTATGTGTTCGAGGCAGTTATGCCACCAACCAGTTACATAAGTTTGCAAGAAATCATTTTACCTCTCTAAGCCTCATTTCCCCTCAACTACAAAATGTCAAGTTTGTTACACTAACAGCAAAATCTGGAGCCCAGGCATCTTACTACCTTGCCTTCCCTGCCCCTGTGCCCCCTACCACCACCCAGCTGAGGGCAGATGGAGGGTGCCAGGTAAGCTGGCTCTCAGACATACGTGGGGTCACACTCCCCGACTCGCACTCTCATGAATTAAATCCAATTGCAGGGGCTCATCTGATACGGTGATGGATTATACCAATTGAACTGTACATGTTCTGGCATGTAATAGCTCAGGCACTCCAACAGTTCAGAGCTTCAAAGGCTCACAGCTCGATTTTACTCCTGTAGAAAGTCAGGGCTCAAGGGTCTCAATATGTCCCAGTCAAGAATTTTCAAGTTGAAGTCCAATAGTATATTTAATTCTCCCTCCTGGAAGACAACTGATTAAAATGACCATGGAGAATCCTAGTCAGTTTATACTGCTTACTGTTGACCTGTGTGTGTGTGTGGGGGGGGGGGGGGGGGGGGGAATTGATAAACTCAAACAAACCCTGGAAGCTAAAGATATAGAACCATCACCCTGAATATGTTAAGAAACACTTTAGAAGCACATGGACCAACGACTGACCAGTCAGTCACCAGGAGAGGACAGATGCAGTCAGGAACTCAACCACTAGTCTGCAGACCTTCTACACCTCAAGGACCATCGCCATCAACTTCTTCCCAGTTCCAGAACTTCCCACAGCACCTACTCCACTAATACTGTCACAATGTATATTCAAAATAAGGTGGTTTACGATATTTCTAAAACTCAAGTGCACTCTTTGTTAGGAACATCATGTCCTCTTTGTAAAAACGTATTAACAAAAATCAGCTGAAGTAGCAGCCATCAATAATTGAAACCCTCATATGTACTATGCTAGCTAAAATGTAAACCCATTTAATCATCTAAACAAATCTGTAATTTTTATTATCTCTAATTTACAGTTGAGAAGCAGTACTCCAGGACAGGTAAGGTTCCCGAGGTCACCCAAGAGCTAGCTGTTTGTGAGGCCATTATGCAAATCCTCAGACGTGTTTGATTTCCGGGACCAATTTCTCTCTCATGAAGGTAAACAACAGTTTTTCATTCATTTGAGCCATGGTCGTATAGATATAATACAGACTGATTGCTAGCCAACTAGATTTTCAGAAAAAATTCTTTTAATATTTATTTTCAGACAGAGTATGAGCAGGGGAGGGGCAGTGAGAGGAGAACACAGAATCCGAAGCAGGTTCCAGGCTCTGAGCTGTCAGCACAGAGCCCGACACGGGGCTGAAACTCATGAACTGTGAAGTCGGACACTTAGCCAACTAAGCTACCCGGGCACCCCTAGAAATGTTTTATATGGATTTAGGAATATTTTTACATCTCTGGTCATTTTACGCATTTAGTGATCTGTCCTCAAACTCAAAAGTTACTGTTACATGTCCTAAAGACTATGTTTTTTGAACCATGGGGCAGGGAAATGAAAACGGTTCTTTCCCTTCTCTTTCAATATACAGCCAGCTTTGGCTCAGAAAAACCCTTCAAAACCAAGATGACTTTGAAAAGCTGTCTTGCTAACACCTAAGACAAGGTGTTAGCAAGGGTGTATGCCAGTGCAAGAGACAGTAAATCTCAAATATGTAAGGGCTAGTTCAAAAGCTTTTAAAAAGACTTTGTGGAACACAGAAGTGTAGGAGAATGTATGTCAGCAGATGACGACATCCTAGCTGACAGGTACCCAACCAACTCTGGCCCTGCTGATGGAGTTCAAGCTAAATGCCAGTGCTATCATTTGCTCGTTACTGGGGAAGTAACTCACTCTTCACACCTCCGTTTCTTATCTATAAAGAGGGGATAATAATAGTACCTATTTCACAGAACTGGCGTAAGATGAGATGACTAATACACATAAAATATGAAAGCCAAATATGAAAGACAAGCATCTAACACTTATCAGCTACTTAATAAAAAGTCATTACTCCCGGGGTGCCTGGGTGGCTCAGTTGGTTAAGCGTCCAACTTGGGCTCAGGTCATGAGCTCGCGGTTCATAGGTTCAAGCCCACAACAGGCTCTGTGCTGACAGCCTGGAGCCTGCTTCGGATTCTGTGTCTCCTCCTCTCTCTGCTCCTCCCCTGCTCATGCTCTCTCAAAACTAAACAAACATTAAAAAGAAAAAAGTCATTATTCCCTAGATAATGTAAGGAGATTCTGGAGAAGGCTGACTGCCAAATTGTGTTTTCAATGCTATCAAAATGTAGAATGCTTCCGGGGCACCTGGGTGGCTTGGTTGGCTAAGTGTCCGGCTCTTGGTTTCAGCTCAAATCATGTTCTCACGGTTTGCGAGTTCAAGTCCCACACTGGGCTTTGCACTGACAGTGTGGAGCCTGCTAGACACTCTCTCTGGCCCACCCCCGCTCTCTGTTTCTCTCAAAAATGAATGAATAAATAATAAAAACTGTAGAACGCTTCCAAGCAAACACTTTTAGAAACTTTAAGGTTTTTTGTAATGTTCCTTTATCCTTGAGACAGACACACACACACACACACACACACACACACACACACACACACACAGTGGGAGAGGGGGAGGGGGAGAGAGAGAGGGAGATACAGAAACCACAGCAGGCTCCAGGCTGAGCTGTCAGAAGTCTGACGCTTAACCAAGTGAGCCACCCAAGCGTCCCTTAATGAGTTTTTAAATGTGCACATAATGTCATTTTAATTTTTTCCTAGATCATTACAAGACCGTCCTTTATTGAAAGCTTCCTAGGTTTTAGACAGTAAACTAATTCACTCTGAAGCAGAGGTTAGTATCCCCATTTCACAGACAAGAAAATGTGGGCTCAGCAGTTAAGCAAAGTGCCAATGCCTGGAAGTGAGAGATGGGATTCTGAACCTGGGTATGTTAATTCCAAAGTCTACCTTTTTGAACACTGTGCCACCCTAACCCCGTCGCTCCTCACAACCCACAGGTGCCACCTACTATGCTTTTCAAGAACCTGAACTTCTCAGTTGGAGACAAATTACCTACTTTTTCTGCAAGGAAAAGTCAACAGATGAGAAGACATCTAAAGCATCCAGTGAGATCCACAAAGCCTTTACTTCTACACAGCTGGCACACCCATCGTGCCCATTTCTTCCTGCCTTCGCCTCACCCTTCCAGTGTGGTGGTGTGCCAATCATTTTAGCAACTGTAAATTAGTCACTTACTGACATTCCAAAAATTTACCTCCAAGCACTTTTAGTAAACTATGATGAAGGGTACTATCTGATTGGAACAACTCCCAGATTTTCAGTCATTTCATGAGATTGTAGTTAAAAAGGGTGAAGAAACTGTTTCATAATAGAACTTAGATAATCTATGTTGAAAAATTAGTCTTCTAGAATTCTGGTTTTCTTACTGTGACTGATCTACTTCCTCTCATGTGTTATTTCACATGAGAAACAAGTTTGCATTCCTTTTTGTGTTTACAATTTTAGAAAAATATATCAGGTGACAGTCATGGCTGAAATGAGTTTGTGGTCTTATATACAGTTTTTGAAGGATGCAGCCAGGTGTCAGTCACAAATTAACAAAGGGAAATGTGATAATTACAGCCAAACTGTCCCTTAATAAAGGACGGCTTACAGCAGGCACCTTCAAATGTCTAATCATCAGTTTGGCTGAGTGAGACAAGCACCTGACAGAAAAACGCGATACTGGCAAGCCCAAATGCAGGGTTATGACCTTCATTTCCTAGCTCCTACTAGAGTGGTCGGGTGCTAAGTGTGAAGGCAACATAAAGCTTTAGTCAGTCTTATAAGAAATATACCAAGTCACATATGAATAGCAGACAGACCATCCTGTTAGAAAAACAGGAATTTCGAAAAAAAAAAAAATCCTACTTTGTTCTAAAAATTTAAGATTCTTTTAAATAGGAGGAAAGGGGGACCAGTAAATCTTAGAGTCAAATAGAAGCTGAAAGATTTTTACGAAGGTCACCTTACTTTACCTTACCCGCTGGTCATCCGATAGAGATCTTTAAAACGCTATCTGATAAGGATTTGTTTTTCAAGACTGAAAACAAAATGACTAAGAAGGACACAAAATAATGTCTTCAGTTTTGCAGAAGGAGACATATGCTATTTTTAAAGTGTCTGCTTAGACATGAGGAAAATCATATTGTGGATAATTATATAAGTAATAGCAGTTCCTTTGGAAGCCATATGTTTAGACTTAAGTATTCCCCCTTTCAGGTTTTGTCTTCAAGTACCGAGTAGCCCAAAGATCCCATGTATACCAAGTCCTGAGAGAACACAGTAAATACATTTTGTTCTAAAAAGAAAACCTAAATGAGGAATGACAGCCACAATTCAAAGCAGAGCCTATGACAGAAAATACAGATAACCTGGAAAGACAGCATATGCTAAGTGCCATTCTAAGGGAAAAAAAAAAAAAAGCCACAGCTGCCTTAAGTATTTCTAGATCACAGCAAGGCTGCCACTCTAACTGCAGTCAAATTCGGTGTATGTTTAATGTAAGATCCATACCCCGAGTTTGAGACTCCAGTCACTGAGACAACTATAATCTGACTTTCTGCTTTTTTTGTTCGCCCTGCCCTCAAGACAACTCCGCTTAGTTTTACGATTACTAGATAAGACACTTAGCTCTTACACCTCTGCCAACACATGGTTTTAAAATCCACAGCTAAAAATTAGAGTCCAAATCTCATGCTCTCCCTTTGGAAAGGCCTTGACAGCATTTCTCCTCCCTCCAAATTCCCAACATGGCGAAGCGATCTATTCTTCAGGAAAGCAGCACTTGGGTCCACGGCTTGCAGTAGCCGGACGCCAAGGACTTGGAGATCTCCAGGTCACAATATTCCTACTCTTCCCTGACTCCACCTCTGTTCAAGCTCTGTCACCTGACGTTGCCAGGTCTTTATCCTCGCACCCCCCCGGAACCCCCCACCAATCACTCCACACGTGCAGTACAATTTTCTGGGAACGACATTAATCACTCTGCCAAAGGTCAATCTTCTTAGTGGTTTTCAGATCAAGTAACAACTGAAAACTTTCTAATCAAAGACTTCAACAATACTTAGGAGCAGTTTAAACGTCATCTTTCTACGGTTATAGTAAAACTAAGAGTAGAGGCTTCAGACTGAGACAGACATGGGTTTGAATCTGTCAGCTGTTAAATCACATGTCCTGGGTCATTCAGTTAACATCTCCAAAGCTGGTTTTTCCTCCTTTAAAATGGAGATAGTAAGAGAAATCTCAAATAGCTGCTGTGAGGGTTAAAATTATAGTTTTCACAGTTCTAACGATAGCTAACATTTACTGAGCGCTTCTATGTGTCAGGTATTCTTGTAAGCACTTTATATAGTTAATTCACTGAATCCACACAACCACCCATGAGATGAGAACTCATGGGTGTTTTACAGAAGCTGAGGCATGAGGTTAAGTGGCTACCCAAGGACACCAGCTATACCTGATGGGATAAAAACTGAAACCCAGCTGTGGGTGTACAGAACCCTTCACCTCCAGGACAGCTTGCCTCACTGAGTGAGCACACGGTATTCAGTCTGTTCCAACAGCACCAGCCACACACTCCTTTCTTTTTCCTACCTCATCTGCACTCCACCCTCTATCATGTGGATTATAAAATCAGTACCTTAATTGAGAAGACCACTTTTATCAAAAGAAATTTAAGGATACAAGGAATTAACAGCGTCCCTCAGATTTAAAAAAAAAACAAAAACAAAAAAAGTTCCCCTTAAAGAGTATAACAGACCATTCTGGCAAGTGACAAAGTAACCTTCTCAAAGGTAAATCTATACACACAGTATCTGTAACACAGGTACCACTGGTCCTTTGTTAGAGAAAGTTTGAGACCCTCCCCTCAAAATTCACATTTTGAAATCCATACTAACCCATAGTATGATGGTATCTGGAGGTCAAACATTGGGGAGGTAACTAGGGTTAGATCAGGTGATGAGAGCAGGTCCTTCAAGATGGGATTAGTGTCCTGATTTAAAAAAAAAAAAAAAAAAGGACAAGACAAAAGCTCCGTCCCTGGGCCATGTGAAGACAGATGACAGCTGTCTATACACCAGGGAACATGCTCACAATACAATGATTCTGTCTGCATTTTGATCTTGGACGTCCCAGGCCTCCAGAACTGAGAAACGTTTGTTGTAGAAGTCACCCAGTTTACAGTATATTGTTACCGCAATCTCAGCTAAGACATCACACTAACTTAGAACATACCGGGCATAAGGTAGCTTCACTTCTTATGACACCCATTAAATAAGGGAGAATGACAAAGAAAAGCACTCTTTCTTCAACCTAGTGCCCAATACAGGTTAGGCAGAGGAAACCCATAAATGTAAACCCCGGAGAGCTGTGAAGAACAGCGCACGGAGGATGTAAAGTATCTGCAGTGTGTATGGTGGCACCCAAATGGCAGTCCCGATGGCAACCATGCCACATGGGCACTCACGGGCCTCTGCAGACAACCAGGGTATCAAGGCCTTGAGGAGCCAGTCTCCAAACAGTGAAGCAGGTCTCAGCAGAGAGAAAACAACCAGGAAGAATTCTCAGTGCTCCATCAAGCCTGGACTCTCAGACTTCCAGATAAACGGAGGGACTTGACCGGTGGCTGCTGGAAATGCCCAGATTGTGAGCTGGGCAAATTTCATCTTGCTACATATTAGGATCCAGGGAGTTTTGGGAAAACACCCATGCTGAGGCCTAACCCCAGAGATTACTGTAACTGGTCTGGGATAGGGTATAGGCATCCCCATGGTTTTTCAAAGCTCCCCAGATGATTCTAACCTGTAGGCATTCAGAATCAAGTCTAGAGAAACACTGCTTCAAGTACTTTATCATGTGGGTGTTGAGACTCATTAAAGGATTTACAATGCTGTTCTAAAAGTATTAGATTTATCTTCTAGAAAACACCGGTAGCAGTGAGGCAGAAGAGGAAAAGACCAGGGTCTACTATAATGCAGGCTCCAGGTAGTCTATTTCTCTATCCTTTCACTCAAATATTTATTGAGCCTCTATTGTTTAGGAGACACAGTAAGACGAATAAGGCCAAACATACTTGCTCTCAAATGCGTAGTGATGAAAAGGCAAGAAAATTAAAATACTGTGTGATACGTAGAACACAAACATGAAGGCTATAATGGGAGGAGACAGGAAAGACAGATAAATTTAGGGTGCATAGCCAAGCTATCACATAAAACACTTCCAAGATGAAGTAGAGTCTGAGCTTAAGAGGGAAGCTGCAGGAGTCACCAGGCAAATAAGGCAGTAGATCATTCTAGGCTGTGAGAACCTATCATACTTCTATAACATAAGGTGATGCACTGAGACTGGAATAAGGGCAAATGTAAAGACTTCAAGGTAGTCAAAGATCAAAATAACTCTGCTAAAGAGCTTCAGTTTCATTGCAAAGGCAACGCAACACCACCAACTGATTTTGAAAACTGAACTGGCATGATCAAATTTGTGTTTGGGGGCAGGGAAGAGGGATCATAGCAAGGCAACTGCTGCTGGGGAAGGAGGATTGCATACATTTAGGGGTAGAACTGTTAACTAAATTCATCCATTCCCTATGGAAGAGTGAAAAAACTTAGAAGTCAGGGTAATCTGAAGTCACTAAGGAAGGAGAACAGAATAGAGACAGATGGGTAGTATGCAGGAATTTTTCATGTGCTCCTCAAAATGTGATATTAAGTATTTGGGAAAATAAAAGTGGATTGATTCCAATCTTCTGTTAAAATAATCCAAGACTAGGTCAGATTTCTTCAAGAACGGTTTAATATACAAATCTGACTAGTAGAGCACTTCAACAGGTCAAACTCTGACACCATGTAATGATCTTAATATACGCTAGGTATCTGTAGATTTGATCTTTATATAGGCCAAGAAGGTATTTGTATATTTGTCAAATTCTATATGGATTCCTATTTTTAAAAATTAAGTAAATTTTGGGAATAACATTATAACCTACATTTCACAACAACGGAGAGCATTCTTAATGGTTGAAAAACTGAGGACAATCCCAAGCCAGAATATCACTTTACTCTTAAATATACTTTCTATCTAGAAAACCTGAACTGGGTAGCTTCTGGTAAATAAGGGAGTTCAATAAATTCAACAGATATAGGTCAATCTGTGGGGGAAAAAAAAGTTTTTCATGAGTAAAATGTTATATAATAGGAAAATCCAGAGGCAAAAATCATCCCAAACTAAAACAGGAAAAATTATGGAAGATTCGGAGTCTACATATAAAAAAAAAAAAAAAAAAAAATCTTCGCTGAGAGATTTCAAGTAAATAATTGGAGAAACTGGTTTGGTTTCTGGACCAGAAGTTAGATGTCCGTTCTTCACAAATCCACATGCTCAATTAATGCAAATCCAGTAAATACAATGCATTCTTTGCACCTAGATAAGGCACTTAAACCATATAACACCGCAAGAAAATAAAGGTGAAAACGTATGCTCTTCATACAAAAGGACTTTCCAGGCAAACAAAATGACAAAGAATCCATGATATTAAATACACAAAACTTTTGTATGGCACACAGATCCCAAAGAAAACTAAAAAAGCAACAAACTGGAAGAACATTCCCTCATATGAAATGGGCAAACGTTAAGTTTATTAGAATTAGATCTCAAGCAGAAGGGAGAAGACATGAGTAATTCACAGGACTTCAATACTTTTAAAATGTCCAATCGCTCTAGTAATGAAAAGAGAGCACATTAAGATTTTATTGATTACATTGGCTAACACCTTAAAGTTGGAATGCCCAGTGCTGGAAAGGACACAGTGATACGGGGATTTTTAAACCTAAATCGAGTGCAAAAATTGGCAGTTAGCATTTCTGAAATGCTAGTTGACCTAAGGCCTAAGCACAGTTTATTCTGCTTAAAGAAGCATCTCCTCTTCTAGAATAAATCAATCCTAATAATTGACCCAAAAATCAGTGTTTACTGAGTGCTATTAATGACATCACTAAATTGCCGATATTTAAAAAAAAAAAAAAAAAGTAACATTGTTTAAACTTCAATGCTACCTACCATAATGGAGAAGATAATCACAGCTTTACTACTGTGCATGAAATACCAAGAATGAAAAGGGTACACCTTGGACACAAAAAGGAGGAACAGAATCCAGCCCAGAGAGGGGTGCCTGGGTGGCTCAGTCAGTTAAGGGTCTGACTTCAGCTCAGGTCATGATCTCACAGTTTGTGGGTTCGAGCCCCGTATCAAGCTCCATGCTCACAGCTCAGAACCCGGAGCCTGCTTCAGATTCTGTCTCCCTCTCTCTCTGCCCCTCCCCTTCTCATGCTCTCTCTCAAAACTAAACATTAAAAAAATTAAAAAGAATGCAGCCCAAAGACATGGAAAAGACTTCACAAAAGAAACGTAGGATTCATCCTCTTTGTATGTTTACGCATCCTAAATGTTCTAAAATGAACAAGTATTTTTCTGGCACCGCTTTAATATCAGAAAAAGGTTGGCATACAAAATACTTTTTTAATCTTTACTACTGTAGCAAACTACTTTTCCGTGACAGCACTTCAAATTTTCAGTCCACTTCCCTTGTGGAGCTTTCCTTAAATCACCTTTTACATTTTAAAGGAATAAAGACAGATCTCCACAGTTTTGCTCTCTGATGTCTGGCATTCACATTTTCCTTCACCTTGTTTGTTCTGCATGCTGTACGGATTATAAACTTATGTTTGCTTAGTTCTCTCTTGTGCAAACTCTGCACATTATAGGTCAAATTCTTTTTTATTAAAAGGCTGTAAAAAAAAAAAAAAAACAAAACAAACAAAAAAACCCAAATATCCAGAAAAAATAAATAAATGTAGTTCAGATACTAAATCAGTCTTGTAAGCAGTTCGGTTTAAAAAAAATAACTCTTCAATTTCATTTAAATTTCAAGCACTACATGTTGTCCTATGTATTAATCTCTAAAGGTAGATGATGTAAATTATTATAAGTTGTTTTTGAATATGAGAAATCTGCTAAGATTTATTCAAGTTTTTCTATAAAAATAAAAATACACACTCTGGAAACATACTAACTGACAAAAAAGCCTTCTCAAGCCAATTTCTTTAGAAGCTAAAAAGCTATTTTCTTTTCTAAAAATGGAACAATGTGTTAGCACAAGCTTATATTTAGCAGTGAGAACCAGAACCATTTCCAAGGAAAAGTTAGTGAAGACTCCCTAGTTTCTAGGTCTGAATTTCTCATTTATTTTCATATCCTTTTGTTTAATCAAAGCATAAGGTTATGAATTTTCTACCAACTATGGTTTAACCACTTAAGATAACCTTTGCTATAGAGTATGTCTCTTATTCCAGCAGCATAGTTTTACATTTGATATCCTCCTTGATCCTAAAATTATTTAGAAGCTTTCAATTCTGTTTGGAACCAAAAATTCCAACCTAATTTCTAGTTTAAAGGGATTTAGGAAAGCAAATATAGACTGAATTGTTTCTACTTTTTAATATTGAACTTTCATTTGAAGCCTACACTGTATTTAATGGTTTCATGGGCACTCAATTTACATTACTTTCTAATATAATATGGTATATGTAGATCCATAAATATTTTATGTACTCAAGCTTTTGAGGGTAATAGTCAAATCTCCCTAGATTTTTGTTAAATTTTTTGATAATACCATGTTAAAGCTTTTGAAATAAGGGTTTCAAAATGGGGTGCCTGGATGGCTCAGTTGGTTGAGCGACAGACTTCGGCTCAGGTCATAATCTCACAGTTTGTGAGTTCAAGCCCCACGCCAGGCTCTGTGCTGACAGCTCAGAGCATGGAGCCTACTTAGGATTCTGTAGCTCCCTCTCTCTCTGCCACTCTCCTGTCAAGCTCGGTCTCTCAAAGATAAACGTTAAATTTTTTTTCAAAAAAATTTTTTTTCAAAATATAAACTACTTCCAGAAGTTTTATCATGTTGTTTTGCATTATAAAAGTTTGATGACAATTATACTCATTCTCAGTATGCTGTACCTTTTATCCAAGGGTGATACAAAAAACATTTAACAGTATAACAGAATATCTGAAAAGTCTGAGATTTTACTGTTTTCAAGGTAACAAACTGGCCTGTCGTTTTATAGACACTGGTACAGGAGATGAAACTCCTGCGTCAAAGATTAAAGGAGATTATTTTTCATAACACACAAGGGAGCATTAGCTTCATGGTCAAGGGGTTCTGCTTGTGAAGTCCCATAGAAGGGATGCAAGGTGGCTTGATGCAAGATGCTGCACACACAGTGTGTTCGTGTCACAGCTACAAAACCCTGTGGTTTAGGAAATGTCAATGTATGTATGTATGTATGTATGTATGTATGTATGTAAGTATGTACGTATTTAATTTTTTAAAGGAGCTGCTAGGCATAGCTTTCTAAACTTCCTCCCAGAGGGAGGAAAGGAAGTATTTATTACCCTGGTTAGGAAACAAAGTCTCCCTCTGGCACAGAGGGCAGTTTTTTTTTTAATATTGCATTTTTTACTTACCTTTAATTTAGCATATTTGCACCTATACTTGCTTATCACCATTAACAATCAACACTATATATGATCTTCCCCCTAGTAAAATAGGACTTAGGACTATAAACAAGGTTTTAATTCCCCTTCCCTGCCAGCCTCCTGAAATTTACTGAGCTTAGACTCCCGATACTTTTTCCAACAGAACAGATCTTGAATTCTGAAAATCCTTTCCTAACAACTGTATTAAGATTCACAGCCTTCTTACAAGCTGTTACTTAAGCTTAATCATAAATTTTACTAATTTCAGTTTCCACTGCTGATTCCTCCATTCCCCTTCCATGTTATTAGGATTCCTCTTCCATTTGGGTAAAGTACTTTTTCTCAAGTTCAAAGTAAAATTTCTAGTAAAGTCAGAGGAATTTCTAGTTCTTGTACCTGTAAAACAACAGGTTTTTCTCCTCTACAATAGCTGTGTCATTCAGCTATTGTTTACAGCGTGTCAGCCAAAGACAAGTAGCCTTTCCTCTCCTCTCTCAAGAGTCATCAGCTAGGGTAGCTCTGCTGCTTCTGGTCAACGAGGTGACCATTCCACTGGTCTCATTCTGGGGCCAGGCTCAGGAACAGAAGACACGTCTTCTCATATTGAAGTCAGTAGCTCTCAAGGGGGCCAACCTCAAATAGGTTTAACATTTCAAAACTCTGTTCAAGTAACACCCACAAACATTACACTGGCTGAAATCAAAAGGCCAGGCTCAAAGCCAAGGGGCAAGGAAAGTAAACTCTGCCCGGAAGGAGAAAAAAAGAGCAAGCATTTGCTAGACAATAATCTCAGTTACTGTGAACGCCTTAGTTCACAGCCCCCACTCTCCAACACACAATAAACAAACCTTCTAGGTATTCAAGAACTGAGTGTTGGGCACCTGGGTGGCTCAGTTGGTTAAGCATCTGTCTTCCGCTCAGGTCATGACCTCACGGGTCTGTGAGTTCAAGCCCTACATCAGACACTCTGCTGTCAGCACAGAGTCAGCTTCTGCTTCCTCACTCTCCCCCATCCCCTGCTCGCATTCTCTCTCTCCCTCTCTCAAAAAAAAAAAAAAAAAAAAAACAAAAAAAACAAAAAACAGAACTGAGTGTTCAGGGGGCCCTTGGGTGGCTCAGCTGGTTAAGCATCTGGACTCCTTTGATTTCAGCTCAGGTCATGATCTCACAGTTCAGGTGATCTTAGCCCTGTATTGGGCTCTGCAGTGACAGCACGGAGCCTGCTTGAAATTCTCCCCCCTCTCTGCCCATCCCCTACTCACTTGTTCTCTTTCAAAGTAAACATTAAAAGAAAAAACAAACAAAGAATTGAGTGCCCACACAAAACCCACTGCAGCAGAGGTCCCATTTATTTTGGGAACAGACCTCAGTGACAAAGCCAGGAGTCACACACAGAATTAACACCTGTTCAAAAGGGCCTTCATTTTGTCACCCTGTGTACCACTCCATCATGAACCTAGCACATCACTACCTTGCTACCCTCAAACTACAGATTTACTAAAGCCTTCTGAGTAAAACCACCTCCACTGACGAGTCACTTCCTGGGCACGTCCTCTGTTCCATGTAATGAATCACAGGCCAGTCACCATTATTGGACTTTTCTCCTCATCTGATGTTGTCTGCTGCAGAACTGCTAAAAATTCCTCAGTGCCTCAGGTTACTCAGTGGCACCCTTCCATGTTTTCTAGCACTTTCACTAAGTTTAGTTTTTGTTGTTTGTTGGTCCTTTCCAGATTTGAAGAGATAAGTAGGTTGGCTCAACTTGTCTCGAAGTCAAATACCCAAGAGCCAGATTTTAAAAATCTGTGTCTACATGTACAGCGTTCTACAAATCCCTACATATTAGCAATCTTTTTTTTTAAAGTAGTTTTTTCTTTCCAGCTTGAGTCCATGCTCTTCCTCACCAACCTTCACTTTTTATAGTCTTACAAAGAAACTCAGAGTGACACCTCTACCAGGAGTACTAGAAATAATACAACTTTGACTTTTTCTCCATATTCAATTCTATAGATACAAACATGCACACAACTACATAAGCTACAGAGGTATTTTAAACCATAGTTTTATTTTACAAAAATGGGAAACTAGTTTTTGGTAGACTGCATTTCTCACTCAACCAGTACCTCCAGAGAAACCTCCCCTGCAAGTAATCCGGTTTAGCTCTGAGTCCTTCTCTTAGGACCTGCATAATACTAAATGACACGTAGCTGTACCGACCACAATTTACACGGCCATTCCTCTTCTGACAGCACCTACATGGTTTTTGGTTTCACGTCACTGCAAACAATGCACCAATAACCATTCTTCCATATATAGCCTTACTTAAGGTGCTTTTATTCTCTAGAGTAGTCCCACATGTGAAAATACTGAAGTAAAGGATGTATCCCTTTTAATAGATTTGTAGCTTCTTACGGAAGTGGTCTACCAGAATACCTTTCCTGCCATACCCATGATGTAGCATCATTTTACAATTACCAGTCTGATAAATAAAAATCAATCTTTGATATTTCAATTTGCATCGTCTCATAAACTTGATCATTTGGGTTTGCTCTTCTCTGAATTGTCTATTTCCTTACCCATTACCCTTTTGTCTTGTCTATTACCAGGTCTTTCCATGTAATTGCTATAAATACATCATTAGTATGATATTTGAGGTGGGGGGCTCTTTGACTCTTTAAAAGATAACTCTTCTGAGTAGAAGAGACTATAAAGTCTGTTTTTTCTTTTTTTAGTTTGTGTTTCCAGTCTTTGTTAGCTGTTATTCTCCTACCTGTAGGCTTTTACATTTATCTCTTACCTCATTTGTTCTTTTATCTGAACATAAAAGAATTCACTTTTCCTTCAATTGTACCAGTACCACTCAGTAAATATCCTTTCCTAGTCTCTACTTTTAATAAAGCACTATCAGTGTTAAATTTTCTACAGAGTACTTAGATTTTTAATTTTGTTCTACTCACCTATTTTTCTGTTCTTAGCACAATGCTATATTGATTAAATATCGTACTATTAACTCAGTATAGAGAATACTCCAACTGAGTAGCCAAAATCCCCCTAAGTTTTCTATCCAAGCACTTATTCTCCATAAACTATTTCTTTCCATTTAACAACCATGTTGACATCTGAAATGGAAACCTCTATATACTGAATGACTTCATATTTACTGCCATTGAATCTTCCAGTTTTTTATTTATTTATTTTTTTTTTTTGAGAGCATGCGCACACAAGTAGGGGAGGGAGAGAGAGAGGGAGACAGAACCCGAAGCAGGTTCCAGGCTCCGAGCTCTCAGGACAGAGCCCAATGCAGGGCTCAAACTCCCCAACCATGAGATTATCACCTGAGTCGAAGATGGACATTTAACTGACTGAGCCACCCAGGTGCCCCTTGAATCTTCCATTTTAAGTTCATTTGTTCAGATTTCATTTTATGTCAGGAAAACTTTGGTTTATTCACATAGGTCTTATGCTTACCTTGAATTTATCACTATATGGTTTTGTCACTATTCTAAATTATTTGCATTTTTATTTTGGCTGCTTAGCATATAGACTTAATGTTGCTAGATATAAGGTAAATACACAAAAATTATCAAATTCTTTTACTAGACTAAGTTTTCTAGGTATAAAATTTTATCTCTCCATAACAGTAACAATAACCTTCCAAGGTCTTTGCTACTTTACTATTCCATTTACTAAAATCTTCAAGAAATGTTAAAAATAGCACAACTAGATAACTTGGTTGTTATTTAATCTGTTATACTAGTAATCATTTATTCTAAAATTTTAAAGATTGATTTAAATTTCTTCCTATTTGTTTCAGTTTTCATTGGAAATGACATCAGCACACGCTAAGAAGTATTTGGTCATCGGCGCACCCAAGTGTTTCAGTCAGTTAAGCATCCAACTTCGGCTCAGGTCATGATCTCGCAGTTCATGAGTTCAGGGCCCCACGTTGGGCTCTGTGCTGACAGCTTGGAGTCTGGAGCCTGCTTCAGATTCTGTGTCTCCTTTCCTCTCCGCCCCTCCCCAACTCACGCCCTCTCTCCTCCTCTCTCAAAAAAAAAACAAACATTAAAAAATAAAAAGTATTTGGTCATCTATACCAAATGTGAGGACATAATGGATTATGTGTAGGGATAGTCTGTTTGATTCACTTTTTTTTTTTTTTTTTTTTTTGCTTTACAGTTTAACTGATGTTGTTTGGTGCATTTATGTTTTTAACCTGTCATTTCCTAGTATGATTTTAATGCATCTCTTTCAAATATTCTTATAAACACTAACAATAAATGGCAATAAGCAATAAATAGACTAACTTGGTTTACTCTAATCTTATATCTGGCTTTTAATTTTCTAATTATTCTGTTTATATTTAACACAAGGACTAATATTTTATTCCTATTATTCCTTCTTGCAGTCGTTTTATTTCACAATTTTTAATTGAAGGACTGATTTGTTATTTACCAACCCCCTTGTTAATTTGGACATTCTTTCTTTCATTAGTCACCTTCTTTCTCCCTATTCTCACCAGATAAGGCTCCATTTTTTGAAAACAAGATTACAACTACTTCCATTAATGGAGTTTTCCCAATATGACCTTCTCTTTACCCTTTTATACCGCCCTAGTAAGCTCAGTGTGTTTTTTAATTTCTCCTCCCTCAACCCTCTTATGATCTTTCTAGAATGCTTCCACTTCTCTGCCCACCGCTCTCAGTTTGTCTGATACAGTATACCTTTGGGTTTTCTAGGAAGACTTAAGGTGTCATTTTGCATTTAAGTTACAAATCCCCAGTGATCTCCATCCACTTAGGTTTAATTTCTAATTGTCTATGCACAAATGTGTTAAGGTTTATGATCAGTATTTACTCTATCTTTTCCCATCTTGAAGTCATTGTTCAGGTTCATTTAGTATTTGGTTAGCACCTATCCTTACAATAGGTTATGTACTGGTGATTCTCTGAATTCATGCATATCCTCAAACATCTTTCATGTAGGCAGGTAAGTTACATAAATTGGAAATAGCATTCTTGGATTATGGTCCACTTCTCTCAGTAACTTGTGGATATCCCCATCTCCTCTCTGACTTGCAGATGAGAAAACCAATGCCAGGCTGGTTCCCACCTCCCACTGTTTTCTAAAGTTGGGTTTTTTTTTTTTCTTCTTCTCCCTAGAACCATCTATAGCCTTACAGAACATAATGTTACCAGAATAGGTCTAGACTGTAGGTCTTTCTCGTCAGGTGAGCCTAAACCTTAGTGAGCAATTTCAGTTTACTGGCCCAGATCTTTCCTATGTTCAGGTGAGGGAGACTCTCTACTATAGAGAATGCATACCTTTCCTATTTTTTTTAACCTCACTAAATTTGTTACTTTTATTTCAGACCTCTAGAATCTACTCTCCCATTCTTCTATTTTCCCCTCATGATTTTTATCTTTTTATCATCTTTATACTTCTGTAATCTGAGATATTTGTGTACTTGATCTTCCAAGGACACCAACTCAGGTGTCAGCAGTGACCAACCTCGCTCTTATTCCCTTCTTATTCATGAACTCAGTTGATTAGGAATCATGCTTAAGATTTTTAGGTTTTTTTTTTTTTTTTTTTGAGTGTTTAACATGTCTCATCCAATGAAACACTTCATTTCAAATTTGTTTTGATTTTCCTTTTTCTGACTGCAGGTTGTCTTATGTAGATTACTGTCTTTGTTGGTTCCAGTCTGGTGGTTCTCTAATCTGGCTACACATTAGATTCACTTGGGTGGTCGGGGAGTTTAAAACTTCTAAAGCCTAGGGCCTATTAAATAAGAATCCCTAGAGTAGATACCTCAGGCATTAGTTATGTAAATTCCCCATGTAAGTTGGAGAACCTGGGCTCTAACCTGGTTTTAAATTGCACCCATGTGAGCTCTGAAGAGGCTGTCAGTCCCTGGCAAAGAGCAGGGGGAAGTCTCATTGCTCTCAGGCTCAAGAGCATGAATGACCCAGTCTAGCCAGTCAGCTTCCTCTTGGGCTTTTAGGGTGTCCGGCACACTTTCACACGCCTACTCCAAGGAACATGCAGATCTCCAAAGACCAGCCTTTTTCCAGGATCTCTTTGAGATTCTTCATCCTGTGGTTCTAACACTGTTCTCCCAGCAAGGCTCAGACCATTTAGAGAAAGCCCCCACCATTTCCCTGAAGCCCCACCCCCCTTAAACCTGCTGCCTATAGGTCCCTGTGGCTCAGAAGAGCCAGGTAACAAGGTCCTAAGAGAAATAAAACATACCCACATCTTCAAACTGCCCTCCTAGGCAGGAATCACATAGACTTTCATTTTTGACATTTCCCAGGATATAGTCAACATCTAAATACAGTTTTTGTTCATTTAAGTGGCAAATTAGCAACACTGGGGAAATGGGTGAGAGGCCAGAGAGAATGGTGTAGGTCAGCTAATAATGAGCATTAGAATGCCAAGAGCAAATTGCAAAAGGGAAGGAGGAGGATCAGACAAGAAACTGGGAGAAAAAGGAGTAACCAGATAATGCCTGAAGCAAAGTCAAAATGATTTACAAAATAGATAAGCAGCACATTTATAGATTAGATTTGCACAAGGATGTTTAGCTGAAAGTTGGGGAATAGGGAGTGACATTCTTGTATCTTTTCTATTATGTCAACATTGTTGAATTCTCACAAAATTTCCCTATTTTGATACATGGCACAAGTTCTGTGAACAGTTTTCCCTTCCAATCTTCAATTGTAAATGCTTTTACTAATGGTGTAGGAGTCCCAGGTTGCAGACAGGCCTACAACCAGTATTTTTAGAACTATAACGTGAGAAGTAAAGGGCAATAAACCATCACCACATTCGACTTTTTTCTATAAAGGTGGTTTTCAAATTGATTTTGGCTACCCTTTATTCAAAAGAAAACTGAAATAAACCAGACAACAGATAAAAGGAGAATCAAGACTGCTTAAGACTCCATCCTCCCAGCCCAATGCATTCTCCCCTGCTGGAAACGAGGTTCCAGGAGAATGAAGCATGGGTGTTTCTCACAGCCGCATCCCTAGTGCTAGCAAATGCCAGGCATATAGGCAGGCCTCACCTAGCATTTAAGACGTGAATCCCCTAGGAATACACAGGACTGTTTGGAAACAATTCCCAACTCCTTCATCTAAATACTCTCTGGATAACTCATTCCAAAAACAAAACTAAGCACCAGGAACATCTCATGCTCTCACTGGCTGAGTGACTAGAGACCAGATATTTAACCTCCCTGCCTCTCAGGAGGGTGTCTCAAAGTGTCTCCCTACTCAGAAGGAAAACCTGAAAGTTTATTCACTTAGGTTTCATGCCATTTGACAGCCGTGTCCAGTACCATGAATTTATGCATATGCTGTCTCAGGCCATCGCAGAAGGGTCTATGAAAATCACAGGCCTACAAGTTATTATAAAACTTCTGGATGATGCACTCTCATCTGTAAACGGACTCTGAGCCCAGATATATTCCAGTGCAGGGCCCAAATCCCAGGTAACTGAAGAGTTATTAAAGTTCAAATGGAAATGGACACTTCATCAACACCAACTCCGTGTCTCCAACATTCACTACAACAACCTGCTTCCATACCCATCTCTCCCAACAGAGCTCCCGAAAGACAAAACCACCTTGTATTAACATTGACATAAGTGCCTAGTGCATTACAGGGTCCATTGCAAGTTCCCAATTACATGTCTGGGGCAGGGAAAAGGGAGTAAATTCTAACTGAGTAAAAACTAACTGCATTCCAGGATCCTTCAGCAGTATCTTTTACCATGCACAAAACTTCATGTTAGGGGATGAGGCAAAGCAGTACTAAGTGATCTCTAACCCTCACTCAACACCTCTCAAGGTCCAACCACCAGCCTAAAACAACTGGAAAGGCACTGTGCAGTTACGGTCCTAGGAGAGAACAAAGAGTCCCTGACAACCCATACTCAGACTACATAACAAATGTCCTTTGAGACTGAGTGCGTACTACTGGAGAAGGAAAAAGTACAAATAAAAGTAAAAATCTGCCCAGCCATTCATCAGGCTGGAACAACAGATATGGATAGAGCCACTTTCCAGGTTAGTAGAAAGCAGTATTTTTCTCAAGGACTCCTGCTACTGTAATGTTCCATAATAACCCCCTTTGTGTGTCCATTTTCTTACTCCTGAAGAAACTTTAGTTCACTAAAATCACAGACTATCAGAAACTTTGTTTAAAATCCTAATGATGAGAATGAATCATTTCACTTTAACCTGGAGGATCTAAGTCACTTGGACAAAGAAGTAAACTTGATTTACAAACCCAGGCACAGAGCTTCAGAAAGGCTGATGGATAGGACATTTCTCATCACTCAGCTTTGCAGTTTCCAAGGAAACAGGACCAAGGTCCACTTTGCAGTGATGTTAACCTATTTAGACGAAGTCCAGCTCTAAACCTATCAAAAAGTTTACTTAAATGTCACCCAAACCTCATCCTTCTCCAAAACCCTGTAATAACTCTGTATTTTCTTTTTATTGATGAGAGGTTGAGTGGATCCTCTGCTGTGTGGTCTCCCTCATTGCAAAGAATCAACATGACTTTGTAAAACTACAACATTGTCCCTGATGGTCTTAGGCGGATTTGGCTACAGCAAGACCCTCGGCAAGCCTTCAGGGAACCACCCATTCCATGACTGAGTGTAGATTCCAGCAAAGCCTGAGGCACTAAGTCTGATCTGAGGTCACAGGGCTTCACTTTTGTCACCTGTGTTCAGTCAGGCTTAGGTGGACTTGTGCTCCCCAGGGTTTAAGCCCTCAGTCACCACAATTAAGGAACTGCCTGCTTCAGCAGGACAAACAGTTCCACACTTCACTAGCCCTTACTCTAAAGGCTGCAAGCACCCTGGCTGCCAGCAGATGTGGACCACAAAGAAGTACTTGCCTACCTATCTCCAACACTTGGTCCCAGGCTTTAAGATACTCCCCAGCCCACATGTCCTCAGAGATGGCAAGTGTCAGATGGGGAGGCAAGGATAACCCTATTTCTCATTCTTCAGCTTAGCTGCCCTGGACCCATGTGGGACATACATAAAAGAATGAGGGGACGAAGGGAATGTCCTCAGAGGAAAAGACTTCAGTAGTAGGGTGTCATTTGGGCTGGAAGGATTCAGAATGCCAGCTGCAGCATCCAGAGTCTACTCAGAACTTCACATTTTTATAACCACTTTTCTGTCAGAAAGGCTGGTTACTGCTTTACTAGCCCACACGTCCCTTAAGGCCAATACATTTCAAGGAAGGGTTAGCCTCTAATTGGTTCATTTACTCCAAAGGCCCAGTAATTAGTAGTGAGATCTCTTATTTAATTGCCTCAGCCACTTTATCTTGCTTTGGAAAACACTCAGAAGCCAAAGGTCTTACAGGGGAGAACTGCTCAGGAATACAAAAAGCTCTGCCACTTACTACATAAGCATTACAACCTAACCCCCAAAACCTATTAGTTCCCAAACCCAGAGGACATCCATATCAATTCCCTCCCTTCCAGGGGCGCCTGAGTGGCTCGCCTGGTTAAGTGTCTGACTCTTGATTTGGGCTCAGATCATGATCTCACAGCCGTGGGATCAAGCCCCATGTTGGGCTCCATGCTGGCCATGGGGCCTACTTGAGATTCTCTCTCTGTCCCACCCCTGCTCATGTTCTCTTTCTCTCCCTCTCTCTCAAAATAAAATTTAAAGTTCTCCCACTTCCAGATCAGAAAAAGTGCTCTAACTCCTAAAGATGTCCCTCGGTAAGGGTATAGCCAGTAAACACTTTTCAAAAGTCATTTGTACATAAAACCCAGAGGCCAAAGGGAAAACCTAGATAATTTGACTACATAAAACTTTAAAACTTGTGCATGAAAACAGAGCAAAAAATGAAACACCATTTATAAAGGCAAAACTATGTGTGGAAAAATATCTGCAATGCTGAGAGATATAGAGCTAGTTTCCTTAAAAGAACACGGACTTGCATATACAGTTTGAAGAAAATAAAAATGGCACTTAACCCATTTTCTTAGAAAAATAAATTGAAGGTAGGGTGCTAAAGGAAATAAATACTTTATGTTGACATAAGAACAAAGAATCCCATCAGGCAGGTTTGGGTTTTTGTTTGTTTTAAGACAAGAAACACAGGTCCCTGGATCGAAGTTTGCAGTAAGGTTGTGGATCAAAAACAGAATGGTCAGAGTGGATGAGTTTTTCCTTAAATGCAACTTTATTAAAGTTCTTAAACTCAACAAAAGGCTCCTAATCTTCCCCCTTTCAATTTAGCTTTTTAAAATAAACACTACAGAAATGAATTCAAAACTCAGGAAAATACAGGATTTTAAACTATCGAGGCATATAAAGATCAAACTAGTGCTTATGAAACATCAACTTAATCCATATGAAACTGATTTTTAAAGAAGCATCTAAATCTAGTACTCTATCCTTCATTCTTGAAATTACAATTCATGAACACCAGCTAGGTTTGAAATTGGTTTCAAGATAGCTCTTCAAGATACTCCAATGCATGACTAGTTCTGACTAATTGAGCTGCTATTCGAAAATTCTCAGGCATAAGATCCTGACCTTCTGTAGAACTAAAGTCTCCCAAGAGCCCATCTTCGTAACTTTTCCTGGCTATTAAGACTTAACACTGAAGCATTTAAGGAATCTCAACTATGAGCAAGTACAAAAGGAAACGGTAGCACCTAAAATATAGCAAAGGGAAAAAGGTACAAATCATTTTAAATTTAGAGCTCCATATGCAGTGTGCCCACAGGAAATGAAAAGGTCCCTCAATTCTACCAGTTGTCTTTATTACTGTGCTTCAATGCTGTAGACCACACTGACCAGGGCAAAATTAAATATGCTGTATGAGACTGTGCTGGTGGTTACGAGTACAAACGACTCATTTGTAATGCATGAGGTTCAGATGCTGAAGTTCTTCCTTTAACACCACAGTTTTCCAGAAGAAATTATTTTTCCACTATGGCATACAATATTGTCTAACTTTCAGAGCACCTGGGTGGCTCAGTTAAGCATCCCACTCTTGATTTCAGCTCAGGTCATGATCTTTCTGTTGGCGGGATAGAGCCCTGTGTTGGGCTCTGTGCTGACAGCATGGAGCCTGCTTGGGATTCTCTCTCTCCAGCCCTCCACCCCCACCCCCCACTCTAACTAAAATAAATTTAAAAAAAAGATTGCCTAACTTTTCAATTTTACACTATACAACACACTGGGGAAGCCATAGATGGGATGAGATAGTATTCTTTTCAGAGATAAAAACACAAAAGTTTCTAAACCTTGCTATTCTTAGTTCTTCTTTTGAACATTCCCACCATCCTTGGGTTGATAGTCAATGTCAACTAAATCTTGAGTTCATTCTGAATTGGGCCAAAGGTTAGGAGTGAAACTCATAGGCAGATATACCAGCACAGCAACTAACAGCCAACTGCCAGAGTAACAGCTATTCAAACACAATCTGGAGAAAGATTACACAGGATGCCATTACCAAGTACATCGTGATTTAGCAACTTTCTCAGCATTTTATTGCTATTTAATTATCCTATTAAGAATAGCAAGACAGGACAAAAGAATTTTCGTACAAACAGCCTATCTTGGAAGTTTTTCAATTTCAGAGTAAATTTTAAAATTAAAAAAAAATGAACTCAATCTAATTATAAACCACAGTCTCAAATGTTTGCTCGGAATTGAAGGCACTTAAATTTTATAAATTACTAAATGGGTTGAGTAAATCACAAATGCATCTTCATCTCCATGTTAATAATTAAATGATTTATAATCATCTAATTATTTCTCAAAATCTCTGGTGAAGAAAATACATTTTATACTAGTGGTTGATGTCTTAAGGGAACTAAATCAAGTGGCTAAGTCAGTCTCTAAACAACAGACCAAATCCCACATATTTGCTTTGTGTTGAATATTAAAAAGAAATGAACCTAAAAACAAAAGGCAGACTCAGTGTCTGTCAATCAAATCACAATCTTGTATACCAAGCAAAATGTATTCCCAAGTATATGCTGTGGCGAATAGAGATCACCATTACTCTGGTAACAAACTACTGTTAGTAAAATTTCAACAGGCTTTAAAGAAGCACCCATAAGATTCTCAAAGGTATTTAGTAGCATGAAATTATGGATTTCAAGTAAATTAGATCTGATGTCTTTCAAATAGCTTATTTTGTTAAAGCAAAAAAATTGAATTAGAACATGTTCCATTTAAACATAAACGGAGCAAATGAAAGGTAGATCGCTCATCCAAAGCCAAGAAACAGGAAAGCATCTAGTCTCTCAAGATAAACTGATCATTCTAACAGCACTATGTTTACCTCAACTTCTAGTCAACACACCATGGATAAGATTTGTACAATTCTAATGTGATTCCTGACTGCATGTCTGAGCATTCCAGTAGGAATCCTTGAGTTCATGCAAAGACCACTGAGTGCAAACGAGGAAACATAAAAGTTGTACCTTTCAGCCATTCCATATATAAATACACATACACACAAACCTAAAACACCACAGATTTATGGTGTCCAGTGTCTAAAAATATTACTCAAGGCCCCTTATGATTTCACAGATTTTCGCATTTCTTCCCACTTTCACGGTTTAAAATTCCTTGGTAGATCTCTCCAACCCCTAACCTTTGAACATTATTCTTTGACTAACGTTCAGACATGGAATCCTCCTCTTCACATTGTCCTCAAGAACTCTAACTCCATGGTAAAGCTCTAACAACTTCTTTTCTTCCCTAACTCATTTTAAATATCAAGAGCAAAAACCAGGAAGGAAGGCTCTATGAGCCTCCCTGAACACACCATCCTCGACTCAGCCATCATTGCTTGCTCAAGGCCACAGCTCACTCAGCCCCTGGAGCAAGGTAATAGGCTACTCTCCTTGATGAAAAGCCAAAGTAAGCACATAAACTTCCGCACAGACTAAGACATTAACTACCAGCTGAAATGAAATTCTTTAGAGGGGAACCACCACTACCTGGATGATATTTACAGCCTCTGTCTCTATATCAACCTATATATAGGTCCTTTATTATCCCAAATGCTGCAAAAGCAAATGGAAGATTAGTCTTCACAAAGCCTTAGCCAATGCAAAACATTATAAGGTAACCTTTTGAACAAAAGAAATTCTACCATGGACTCCATCACAAGTTTTGTAGACCCAATTGTATTGGAACTCTGGAGACTTCCATTTTATTTTATGTATTTTTAAGTTTATCTATTTTGAGAGAGAGAGAGACACACACACACAGCTGGGGGGAAGGCAGGGGCAGAAAGAGAGAGCGAGTGAGAGCAAGAGCTAGAGAAAGAAAAAGAGCGAGAGAAAGCGAGAGAGCGAGAGAAAGCGAGAGAGCGAGAAAGAGTGAGAGAGCGAGAAAGAGAAAACGAAAGAGAAAGCGAGAGAAAGCACGAAAGCACGAGTGCGAAAGCAAGAGAAACAGAGCGAAAAAGAGCGGGAGCGAAAAAGAGCGGGAGCGAAAAAGAGCGGGAGCGAAAAAGAGCGGGAGCGAAAAAGAGCGGGAGCGAAAAAGAGCGGGAGCGAAAAAGAGCGGGAGCGAAAAAGAGCGGGAGCGAAAAAGAGCGAGAGCGCGCGTGAGCGCGAGAAAGAAAAAGAGAGAAAAACAGAAAGGAAGGGGGAGAGAAAGAGAGCAAAAGCGAGAGAGAGAACAAGAAAGCAAAGAATCCCAAGCATGCTCCAAGCTGCCAGCACAGAGCTCAATACGGAGCTTAAACTCACAAACTGCAAGTTCATGACCTGAGCCGAAACCAAGAGTCAGATGCTTAATCAACTGAGCCACCCAGGTGCCCCACTTCCATTTTATTTTAAACTCTACTTCATGGAAGACTTGTTCCAGGAAGAAAATAAAAGCTCCATTATGGGAGGAGTTTTCCTGAGCGCATAAAAGATTTATGCAAACCTTCTTTACCTGCTGCTTGTTTTTTCCAAGACAGGAGGGTGAAGAGAAGTCTCCCTTTGCAGAAAGCACTTAACAGTTACTTTGGACAGCTAGGTGGGGACCCACAAAAAGCCCTCTATGCAAGGAGTACTAGTGAAATCATCTGTTCAGGTATAACCCACATTTAGAAAAATGATCTTCCATTGTTAAAATATTGGTCACATTTTCAGTCACATGATAAACCTAATGGCTTTATAAACAAAATCAGATTCAGGTTTATAATCTTCCTACCTTTCAATAATACAGCACTTTTCTTTAAATACCAACCCTGAGATATTGCCAATCTATCTGAAAATATTAATTATAAAACATAGTTCCCAAATAATGCAAGAAACACAAAACACAGTATTTTTTATGAGAAGATGAAAGTATATTTTTAAGGAGTATAGCTCATTAAGCAAATATAGAACATTAACCTAAAGAATTAAAATGGAACCAAATTCAACAAAAATCTTTTCATCAAAAGGCCTGAACAAGGAGATAAAAACATTAGCCATGGCACTCCAATCAGTCAACATATAACCTAACAATTAAAACTCTTTAAAATATTCAATTGTTCACTTTCTAAGTGGTGAGGTTCAATGCCTTATATTTACACTTTTTCCCCAGGTAATACCTTTATCCATGTGGGGAAAAAAGTCACCAAACCTCAGGCTGGGGAGATAAATCTACAGCGCCCGGCCCCAACACCTACCAGCTAAGGAACTTTAGAAAGGCTGCTTGTGGCTTCTCAGAAGGAAACACCTAACACTCCCTTGTCCTGGAAAGTTAATATATGCAGGGGCGCCTGGGTGGCTCAGGCAGTTAAGTGTCCGACTTTGGCTCAGGTCATGATCTCGCAGTTCGTGAGTTCGAGCCCCGCGGCTCTGTGCTGACAGCTCGGAGCCTGCTTTGCATTGTGTCTCCCTCTCTCTGTCCCTCCCCACTTCACATACTCTCTCTCTCAAAAATAAATAAAAATATTTAAAATAGATATATATGCAAACAGTGCTCCATAAATACCATTTACACATAAGCCATTTTCACTGTCTACAATCTAGTTCAATACTTGGAATATATTACTCAATAAACGGATACATCCAGAGTCACAATACTAGTTTCTATTCCTGTTTCATATTTGATTCACATGAGAAATATTTTGATAAATGTAGTCATGTTGGAAAATTTAACATCTCCGATTTCTTTAAGCACAGTACACAATCTAACTTGTCAAAATAAAGGAGAAATTTTTACCTCACAGATTAATACTCTGTTAAAACACGTACGTAACCTTTAACAAACACTGATCAAGTTCCAGGACAGAGATTCTTAAACTTTAACATTCACGTGAGTCACCTGGGAGTCTTTTTAAAATTCAGATTCTGGTTCAGTAGATACCTGAGAATCTGCATTTCTCACAAGCTCCTAGATAATAATGTGCCTAAACCCACTAATGTTTATGCCACGAATGTACAGACAGTCCAGTATGTTAGAAATATCCTAATGAGGGGCGCCTGGGTGGCACAGTCGGTTAAGCGTCCGACTTCAGCCAGGTCACGATCTCGCGGTCCATGAGTTCGAGCCCCGCGTCAGGCTCTGGGCTGATGGCTCAGAGCCTGGAGCCTGTTTCCGATTCTGTGTCTCCCTCTCTCTCTGCCCCTCCCCCGTTCATGCTCTGTGTCTGTCTCAAAAATAAAAACAAACGTTGGAAAAAAAAAAAAAAGAAATATCCTAATGAAATCTGTTACATTAACAGATTAAAGAATAAATGTCATGTGATCACATCAATGCTTAAAAGGATCTAAGTAATTCATCACCCTTTGCTAACAAAATGTATTTAGCAAGGACCAGTATTCAAGGGTCTTCATGTAGTAAAGGGTATCAAAGTGTACCTAGCACAAATCTCCCACACAATTAGCCAGAAGATATTAGGTATGCTCTCATTTAAATTAGGAAAAAAAACAGGATCCCTAGTACCATTGCTACTACTCACTATATTTTTAGTCAATGCAGTAAGAAAATGCATTAGTCAAAAATATACATTTTAAAAAAGGAAAACTTAAATTGGTATTTACTGGAAATCAGATCCATATGGAAAGTCAAGAGAATTTTTAAACCCTAAGGCTTCAGTAAGGGCTTCAAGACCTACAACTGACAGTATTCAAAAATCTTATAGAAAAAACTTAAAATGTCTCAAAGGTGTCAATATGGGTAAAATCTTAAAAATTCAAAGATGTAAAAATAACCTGAATAGAGTGTTTATGTTTCTACTATGTGGATAGTACTGTGAATAACACTATACTGTGGGTGCCAAATATCCCCCTGAAATTACCCTATGTGGGCAAAAAAAATTAAAGTTAAAAAAATAAAATAAAAAAGTCCAGCTTTCTAAACTGACACTGAACCCATGATTCATTTTCAAAGCAGAAGGAGAAATAGATACTCAAAGATCTCTTCCTTTTAACAACAAGCTGAGGCCACGGCTGCCTCAGGAACTTTGCACTTCCTATTCTTTCTGCCTCAAATGCTCTACCTCAGTCTTCTGTAACAGCTGGCCCAGTCTCACTACTGGGACCTCAGTTCAAAAAATTTTTCTGAATTCCCTAATGTAGATATGCACCTTTACACACCCTAGGTATAGGTCTATCCCATTATAAATGTCCAACCATAAGTATCTTCTCCCATCAGAAGCTCCATCACTGAAGAAATCACATCTCCCCTGTCATCTCTGAGACTTGGCATAAAGCCTGACACAGGTTTGTTTAAAAAGGTTCTTCAAGGGGAGCCTGGGTGGCTCAGTCAGTTAAGCGTCCGACTTCGGCTCAGGTCATGATCTCGCGGTTCGTGAGTTCAAGCCCCGTGTCGGGATCTGTGCTGACAGCTCAGAGCCTGAAGCCTGTTTCAGATTCTGTGTCTCCCTCTCTCTCTCTGACCCTCCCCTGTTAATGCTCTGTCTCTGTCTCAAAAATAAATAAATGTTAAAAAAAATTTTTTTAAATAAAAAAAATAAAAAGGTTCTTCAAAACACTTTTTTAAATATTAGCCACCATCCAAATATAAGTAGTTGGTTGGTTAAATAGTTACACATGCATACAATGGCATCGACCATTAAAATGATAGCCCTGAAAAGTAGTTAAGGAAAGCTGGTAAAGTACAGAACACAGACCACTATCCCTTTTTATAATCAAATTCGTGTATACAAAAGGATACAGTTCTTACAATGACTACCTTTATTAACATGTTGTGATTTCTCATATTTTTATTTTACTGTTCTAAAAAATGTTTTTTAATAAGAAACCAATATGGATGCATTATTATATGCATGTATTTTTAAGGATCTAGGCCTCTTCACTTCCCCGATCTCCCCCCTTATTGCCTTATCATACTGTAGATGAACTCAAAAATTAACTTTTAAAAATTAAACCGGTGAATACAAGTCATACAGCTCAGTGCTGTTTGTAGAAATTCACTTAATCCCTTACCTTGCTGCTTAAAAAAAAAATGTACATCTTAAGGGAAAAAGTACATATTGCCAGTATTCTGTAAAGAGTAATCACAATCTGGCAAGACTCATTTCTTCCCTCGCAAGGTAGAAACAGTAACCACCTGCCTAAATCCTTGTCCTGGTAATCTAAGATAAAGAGTAGGGAAGAAAACATTCTATTATGGAACTCACTTCGGGATCTGAAAGAATGTCAGGTTGCTACCACTGTGAAATAGAGCTGGTCATTCTCCATGGTGTTTTCTCTTGATCATGTATGATAACGTGACATACCGTTAGTCACAGTAACCTTTAACCACTAGATGGTGAGCTCAGGCCTCTGACATCACTGGTCTCTTCAACGGAAAGAGGTTTGAGAAAGAAGACCCTCAATTTAAAATTAAATTGCTTCAATTAAGAAAACAAGGCAATGGGGCGCCTGGGTGGCGCAGTCGGTTAAGTGTCCGACTTCAGCCAGGTCACGATCTCGCGGTCCGGGAGTTCGAGCCCCGCGTCGGGCTCTGGGCTGATGGCTCAGAGCCTGGAGCCTGTTTCCGATTCTGTGTCTCCCTCTCTCTCTGCCCCTCCCCCGTTCATGCTCTGTCTCTCTCTGTCCCAAAAATAAAAATAAAAAAAAAAGTTAAAAAAAAAAAAGAAAACAAGGCATTGTCAACTGAGTATTATACACACTTCAGAGCTGTCAACATTCTTTTAAATAACCAAGATGAATGCCTGGCTCTTCCAGTGTATTTATGCTCCATTTTAACTGTGTTGGGGGGATGATTCCTGAATGGAAAGAATCACAAACATGTTTGCACTAAGGCTTTTTGCTTTGTGACTAACAGCTATACTCCCTCTGGCCAAATGGTGGGAAAGGGCCATCAATCCACTGTGGTCAGTGTCCCCAGCCATCACAATGCTCTTGGTCTGTCCCTGACTGAGGATAGGACTGAACCTGAACTCTAAGTTCAGAAAAGTCTTAGACAAAGCTTTAATTCTGACCCCTGCACTTCCTTTCCCCACATCAGCGCAAGGCAATGGCATAACCAGTATTTCTCTAGAAGAAAAAAACAAGTTAATTTACTCTAAGCTTTTAAACATCCTTTAAAATGACTTTTTGTAAAATAACTTCTTGTAAGCCAAAACAAGGCAAATCTATAAATATCTACCAGAAGTTTGAATATCAACATTCACAACCACTAAATGCTACATTTTTACAACCACAGATATAGACTGAGTTTTCTTTCAGGAAAGTATTTTTAATGTAATAGATTATCTGCTCTCTGAACTCCTGTGCAATTGAATGGCTGACAGTTCTAGTTGGAGCCAAGAGATCAACTTACCATTATTTTTAAAATTTTTTTTTAATATTTTTGAGAGCAAGCAAGCACGAGTGAGGGAGGGGCAGAGAGAGAGAGGGAGACACAGAATTGGAAGCAGGCTCCAGGTTCTGAGCTGTCAGCACAGAGCCCCATGCGGGGCTCAAACTCACAGACTGCGAGATCATGACCTGAGCTGAAGTCGGACGCTTGACGACTGAGCCACCCAGGCACCCCTAGAATATTTCTTCAATAGCATTTTAAGGAAATGACAAGGATTTTTGGCTACATACTGGAGTATGCAGTATTAAGTCAATGAAGCAGAAAATATTTCAGCCTTTCTTAAACCTCTAAATTACCGTGATTGGAGATTACTACTCTAGATTATAACAGATGTCCTAAGGATACTATGTACCATGGAGGGTCAGTTTCCCTATGTTAATGACTAGACTGACATGCCTCAAATTCTTATACCTGATCGGATTTTCTGGTCTTGCCTCGAGATCAACTATCCTTTTTCCCTGTAATCTCTTTGCTACCTCTAGAAGTTCTTCTCACCTGCTTGCCATTTCTAATACCATACACTTAAACTAGATTGGTTAGAATCATAAGGGAAACCGTAAGTAAACTCTAGGGATTGGTAGGGAGCATTTAAAAAAAAATTTTTTTTTAGATGTTTACTCATTTTTGAGAGACAGAGCATGAGCGAGGGAGGGGCAAGGGAGAGACAGAATCCGAAGCAGGCTCCAGGCTCCAAGCTGTCAGCACAGAGCCCGACGTGGGGCTCAACTCGAACTCACGAACTGTGAGATCATGACCTGAGCCGAAGTCAGCCGCCTAACCGACTGAGCCACCCAGGCGCTCCTGGAAGGGAGCATTCTTAATCAGAAGAATATATTATCTCAGAAGGACCTTTATTGTATTTATCAATATTGTCCACTTAATATTAGTTCTACTTAATAACAGAAGACACATGCACAAGTTTGAGAGCAAAACTCACAGGCTTTCTTTTATTTCTACAGCCTACACCCAACATGGGTGATAAGCATGGGAGAGTTCCTTCAGGGTTGTTTTATTCTTCTGTATATTCAATAGCAAAACATAATTTATCCGGACCTAAGCTAATTTTAACGGTAGAACCAAAGATCAAAACCCTCCATATTTATTCATTTACAAATTAAGTGTAGTCCTCCCAAATCATTTACCCTGACAGGTCATAACCATCTTTCCTGGTTAGAATTCAAGTAATTAGATGACCACAACAGGTATCAGAAGTCACAAAAACAGGGTCTCAGAACTATCAAGGGCTGGTGAACAACTGCCAAGTGCCAACATTACACATTGACCAGTTACTAGGAAATAAGCACCTTTCATCTCACAGAAGAACCCCTCTGCAAACAAAAAGGAAAATAAAATGTGCATGGATACTACCAATTTGCCACAGTCTATCCCATGCTTAAACTTGAATGGCAGGATAAAAGGACACAGGCACAATGACCTTTAACACTAGCTCTTTATAGAGGTTTTATAGGGTACTTAACCATGAACTCTCCAACAAAGCAATACTTTCTCGTTTAAGTAGGAATCATGCCTTTTATGTGTATTAGTATGTATATCAGAGCACTGGATATGCAACCCTTTGTCACAGGATCCTTCTCAAAGTAAAATTAAGAGGTACTAACTCATTACTTCAGGTTTTTGGCATTCTTATTGTGGCAGAACCACCAGATAGGATGAGACTTGCATGGTCAGAAGCTCTTTATGATGTAGTTTAAAAAACTAAGTTATAATAATTTATTCTATATAAAGGTTTCTGAGGAGTTAGATATGTTTTCCGTTTTGAGTGAATAAACCACTTTTGTGACTATCTCCATTCTACATTGAAATTTACTTCGAACTGGCAATAAAAATTTCGCCTGTCATTTCTTTTCCTGCCACCGCACCCAAACTAAAAGAAAACACATCTAACAAAGTGTTCTGGTTGAAAAATAAAGGCCTGATTCTAGAATTTATTGCCTAAATAATTCCCTCTAGTAACTTCACTATACCGGCAAGGACAGTTAATGGATTTATAACATAAATGCTGTTTTAACACTGACTTAAATAACTTGATGTGTCTAAATAAACAAGTTGTTCATCCAGAATCCTGTCATCTATTAAAAGCAATCCTAATGATTTTGTCTTTCTCTCGCAGTTTTCTGTAGTTGGTGATACACTCACATAGCAATCTCAGTGAACAGAATACAGATAAGGAACTCATGGTTTTAGGTTAGCAGTAAGAATTTTTGCCAAAAACTACCACTTCCATAAGCTTTTCCTCTACAGTTATGACTATCCTCAAGTCTAGAAATTTGTTTAACCTATACTCCAAAGATGGGTATTTTTATTAAATGTTTAATTCCCGTGTAGTTAACCTACAGTGTTCTGTTTCAGGTGTAGAGTATAGGGACTCAACAAACTTATACATTACTCCATGCTCACCAGGATAAGCGGACTCTTAAAACCCCTTCACCTATTTCACCCATTGCCCCCTACTCACCTCTCCCTCTGGTAACCCTTGCTTTCTTCTCTCTGGAGAAGAGTGTTTTTTGGCTTAAGCATGGGCAATATTAAAAGCAAGATAAGTCCATTGGAATTTTGTTTTTTAATTCCCAAACAACGTTAAAGACTGTTCATTTACAGGAAAGAGGGAGAGCACATAGGACAAGAAACATTCTACTGCCTCTTGGCTCCAGACCCACCATTTTTTGCCTACACTAAAAGAGCTGACCACGGAGAAGTATTCCTCCCTTTGCAGTGAATGTGCTATTGAACTGTCAGCAGAGGATGCTGGTGGGACATTGCAGGAGGAAGGGGCACTACCTTCCCGGTTCCAAAGTGCCTGTGTTCACTCTTTTTTGGTCCTATTACCGGCTGTAAGCAGTGCAAAGACAGGGTCACAGTGCTGTACCAGCTACACGCCCCCAGACCACAGACTCTCAGTGAGCTCCTAGCCCCAAATCTCAGCCCAGGCAACACTTCATTAGAGCCTCCTGCCCTAGACAGTGCACACCTCAGGCCTTGCTCCACTCGGCCAGGGAAACAAGCACATTTCCATTGCCAGAATCTTTCTGCCTCCTTCCACCATCGGGGCCCACCTGAACCCCTGAGAGGCATTCCCCGCCGACCAGACTCAAGCTGCCTCTTAGCTGGAGTAGTATCTGGCTTGCCTGGCAATTGTGGACCAGCCGTAGCCTGGAAAACTCATTTAACTTCTGCTATACCATGTGCTGCAACCATTCCTTCTATAAGGAAATCTGAATCCCAGCCCCGGAGAGGCAGCCCCCTTCAAGTTTGTTCTTTCCTTGGTTTATTAGTTCATTAGGGCTGCCATAACAATACCATAGGCTAGGTGCCTTGAACAGAAATTTGTTTTCTCCTACTTCAAGAGGTTGAGGTCCAAGGTCAAGGTGTCAGCAGGTTCAGTTTCTTCTAAGGCCTCTTTTCCTTGCCTTACAGATGGTTGCCCTCTTGCTGGGTCCTCAGTCTTTCTCCCATGCACATGAATCTTTGTGTCTTCTTTGGAAGTTCTCATTTCTTCTACTTGTAAGGACACTCGTCAGACTGGATTAGGGCCCACTACAGCAGCCTCATTTTAACTTGGTGACATCTTTAAAGGCCTTATCTCCAAATATGGGTATTTTCTGATGTACTGGAGCATTAGGATTTCAACATGAGAATTGTGACAGGGCACATTTCAGCCCAGAACTTGGACGCTCTGATCCATCCAATCTATCACTGAAGGTTCTGTTTATTCTTTTTATGGTAAACTGTTAAGTTTTTCTTATTCAAATTACTTTCAGTTTGTGCCTCCAGACTGAATTCTGACACACTGATGGTGTAGTTGTGTTTTAATTAGAATCCCCACCTTCTATGTTCATGCTTTATGGTACTTCACCATTCAGTTATACATACCTTTCTGATTCAGCATTAAGAAAGTACAGTTTTACAGAATTATAGCCCAGTTCGGTTGAATTCTCTGCCACACATTTTTTTCCCCAATATATGAAGCTTATTGTCAAATTGGTTTCCATACAACACACAGTGCTCATCCCAAAAGGTGCCCTCCTCCATACCCATCACCCACCCTCCCCTCCCTCCCACCCTCCATCACCCCTCAGTTTGTTCTCAGTTTTTAAGAGTCTCTTATGCTTTGGCTCTCTCCCACTCTAACCTCTTTTTTTTTTCCTTCCCCTCCCCCATGGGTTTCTGTTAAGTTTCTCAGGATCCACATAAGAGTGAAAACACAGGGTATCTCTCTTTCTCTGTATGGCTTATTTCACTTAGCATAACACTCTCCCGTTCCATCCACATTGCTACAAAGGGCCATATTTCATTCTTTCTCATTGCCACGTAGTACTCCATTGTGTATATAAACCACAATTTCTTTATCCATTCATCAGTTGATGGACATTTAGGCTCTTTCCACAATTGGGCTATTGTTGAGAGTGCTGCTATAGACATTGGGGTACAAGTGCCCCTATGCATCAGCACTCCTGTATCCCTTGGGTAAATTCCTAGCAGTGCTACTGCTGGGTCATAGGGTAGGTCTATTTTTAATTTTTTGAGGAACCTCCACACTGTTTTCCAGAGTTCTGCCACACATTCTTAACCACCTTGACAACTTTACTGATCAAGAGCAGGAGGGCCTGGAGTACAACATTAAGAAACTGGGTAACAGCTTTACTGCTAAAGTAACAAAACCAAACCCCTTCTTTGACAATACCAACGCAGATACTGAAGTGTTGTCTGGAGGCATATTGTGTTCAAGGTCCAACTATTTCTTAGCTATAAAGTTCTCATTATAAATGTAGAACATACCAAATTCACATAGCTCTGAACACAGGCATACTCCCCACCTGACATCTTCTAAAGCCCCAGCATTTGCCACAATTTCTACACTTCAGTAAAACTAAAGATATGGAGGGGCGCCTGGGTGGCTCGGTTGGTTAAGCGTCTGACTTTGGTTCAGGTCATGATCTCATAGTTCGTGAGTTCGAGCCCTATGTCAGGCTCTATGCCGACAGCTCAGAGCCTGGAGCCTGCTTCAGATTCTGTGTCTCCCTCTCTGCCCCTCTCCCCCCCACTTACACTCTGTCTCTGCCTCTCAAAAACAAAGAAATGTAATTTTAAAAAATGTTTTTAAACTACAGATATTGGACAAATTTATGGAAAGCGGGATTTCAAGGGCTCAGTCTTGGCACTAGGAATGCTCATTATTACTAGACTGTTTCTATGTATTTTCCATAGAAAGAGTAAAAGAGCTAGGAAATATGGATTTTAAATATTTTATAGGGAGAGATAGGATTTTGATGTACAGGTAGTGTTCATACATATGGAGATTCATACTGATAATTCTAATTTAAATTTAGGACCACCAAGGGCTTGTCTTCTTAGGACACTGGCAGACTTCTGGAGTACTTGCCAAGCTCTAACTACCTGGTCACCAAAAGGAGGCTATGCCGAGTTAATAACTCATTATGCTCTAGATCTGTTTCATGTGGTTTTCTGCATGTGTGCCATATATCATTTCAGATCACAAAAATAAAAATTTACTAAAAATTTAGAAGATGGCAAGGGTCTATGGAAAAAATACTGCCTCACATCTTAGTATGAAACAGCTTTGTATGTGGCACCTGGATGGCTCAGTTGATTAAGCGTCCAACTTCAGCTCAGGTCATGATCTCATGGTTCATGGGTTCAAGCCCTGCGTCATGCTCTATGCTGACAGCTCAGAGCCTGGAGCCTGCTTCGATTCTCTGTCTCCCTTCTCTGCCCCTCTCCTGTTCACACTCTCTCAAAAACACAAAACAAAATAAAAAGAACATTAAAAAAGAAACCACTTTGTAATGTATTTAAAAATACCCACAAATATCAACTGTCAAGCCACAAAAAGAGGAATCTTAAATGCCTATTACTAAGTGGTTTTTTAATATACGGAGATGAAATATCTTGGAAAATATTGTTTTATTACATTACCCACTGCTAAAACTAATTAGGGCAATAATTTGCTAAACTGAGCAAACTCCTATTACTTATTCAATCATTTAGATCATTTACTGTTGCTTTTTCCCCTTTTAAAGATTCTAGTATTCTGGGTCCTCAGCTGATTGGGATTTTCAACTTATTTCTTCCCCTCCTGGTATGTTTCCTTTCATACAATTTGGTAGACTGAGGTTCCAATGGACTAAATACCCTACTTGTCCCAACACATGTTCAGTGATTTCTGCTATCAATTCCCTATCTGCATGATGGTATACACATCCATCAAGGTTATATAGGTTCATCAGTTATTCTAAAGGATTTTCATGATATACTGACAGAAAATAGAACTTCAAAGAACAGAAATAGTCTTTCCTTCTAGTTAGCTATAGATCTAAAACTATGAATAAATGCTAAAGGCTGGTAAATGCTATAGAAAACAAAAATAGCATAAAAGAACTTTTTAACATGGGAATTGCAATTAAAAACTTCCTATGAAAATGGGTGGGGAGGGGGTCATCTTTATGATAGATACAACACTTTGTTTTTCAAAATCTTTATATAGTACCCAACACATATTATTTATTCATCCTATGTTTCAGCCATACTATCTTCCAGTTATTACAGATTAGATGCTAAAAAGATCTCGTTTCATTACTAATACTATGGTTTCTTAAAATTAGGGTCATTTTAAATTAAATATAGTGTCCTCCTATGAACTTTCTCTATATAACCAACACTACCATTTGTTAACACACCCTGAAAACCTAGTAGTTATTTTTGGTTGGCTCTCAATGTGCTATTTGTCAACTGCTCCTTGGACCTCCTAAAGCTAGGAATCCAATCTTCTGGTATTCTACCCAATATGGAACACTGCGGGAAAAGCTATGAACAAAGACCAAGGCCCTACCACTTTCCATTCTTCTTCCACTCAGATTTTAAAGCAGCATAGGTAGAAAGATTTTTCAAAGACAACATTATCTTAGAGAAAAGTACAAGCTAATTATGTCTTTATCTACAGCCAAGTCCCTTTTGACCCTTCCCTGCAAGATGTAAATCAATACCTGCATTTATAGGGTTTTTCTTCTCCTCCTACTCCCTGTTCAGAAATGAAAGTGAGTAAGGACACTTTCATTTTCCACACAGCTCCAAATTATATCAACAGACTATACTTATATTGCTTAATTATGCTAATTTGTGATACTTACTCTTAAGTCTTTTTACTAAAATGTATTTCTAGCTGTTTGCTAACCATAAATGGAGTGTTCATTGTTCTCTAGTCAAAAAAACACTCAAAACCACTATCACTTGTAAATTACCTTGCTTATTTACATTAAGAATCTTTTAAGTATAGATATTGTCTTAAAAACTGAACTGTAACATCAAGACACTGGACTTCAGTAAATGCCTGGAAATGCATGCAGGCTATAAAGGGGGTATTCTGACAATACCACTGCATTAAAAAAACTGTACCGTCTGTGTTCACAGCTTGGTCTCAATTGCCCTTCAGGACTTTATTTGATAATACCATTCTTAGTATTACCCCCAAAAAACTGGGTACTGGGAAATACTTTAATAAAGAATTTTTTAAGTTACAGATGTACTAACTTTTCCTCCCCCCCCCCCCCCCCTTCAAAAACCCTTCCTCTTTAAACACGGGAAAATGAGTATGTCCCATAAAAATGTTAACTAGGGAGAAATGAGGTCTGACCTAAAGTTTTGGGGGTTTTTTTGTTTGGTTTGGTTTTGAAGGGTTTATTTTTGAGGGAGAGAGAGCAAGCAAGCAAGCAAGCGGGGAGGGGCAGAGACAGAGAGAGAGACACACACAATCCAAAGCAGGCACCAGGCTATGAGCAGTCAGCACAGAGCCCAGCGCAGGACTTAAACTCTGAAACCACAAAGATCATGACTTGAGCCACCCAGGTGGCCCTGACTTAAAGTTTTAAAATAATGTTATCCATGCTGGCTTTTAATCAGAAGTATTTTGGGGGTAGTTTTAGGTTGACAAAATGAAGGGAAAAGTACAGAGATTTCCCATAGAAACCCTCCTACCCCAACACACACAGCTGCCCCATTACCAAAATCCTCCAGAATAGTGTATTTGTTACAGTTGATAACCCTACATTGACATCGTAACCCCCCAAAGGACTCAGTTTACCTGAGGCTTCACTCTTGGTGGCATTCATTCCATGGTTTTGGACAAACGTATACTAATGACACATACCCATCATTATGGTATCAGTGTTTTCACTGCCTCAAACCTTCTGTGCTATGCCTATTCATCCCTCCCCTTCCCTAGCCCTCAACCACCATTTATCTATTTTCCCTATAATTCTGCCTTTTCTAGAACATTGCAATTGGAATCCTACAGAAGCCTTTTCAAATCAGTTCCTTCACTTCGTAATATGCATTTAAGGTTCCTGCACATCTTATGGCTTCATATTTCCTTTAAACAGTGAATAACATTTCACTGTCTGGATATACCAACTTATTTATCCACTCACCTACTGAATAATATCTTGCTTGCTTCTAAGTTTTGAAAATTATGAATAAAGCTGCCATAAACATGTATGTGCTGATTTCTGTGTGAGCTTAAGTTTTCAAGTACTTTGGGCAAATACTAAGGAGTACAATGGCTGGGTTGTATGGTCAGAGTATGTTCTTTTTGTAAGAAGCCATCATACCATCTTCCAAAGTAGCTGTACCATTTATAGTCTCACCAGCAATATAAGTTCTTGTTGCTCTACATCAGCATTCGGTGTTGAGGTTTCAAGTTTGGGCCATTCTATGGTATGCAGTGGGAGCTCACTGTTTTAATTTGCTTTTCCCCTAGGTTTTAAAGTTTATTTACGCACAGCATGCATGAAGAGGGGAGGGGTAGAGAGAGAATCCCAAACAGGCCCCACACTGCAAGCACAGAGCTCAACATGGGGCTCTGAACTCACGAACCATGAGATCATGACCTAAGCAGAAATCAAGAGTCAGACGCATAACTGATGGAGCCACCCCAGGCACCCTTCCCCCAGTTTTTAAAAAAAATTACTTCATTCATGTGTGTATAGTGATGTGGGGGGCAAAACTAGTCCTCTATTTCCATTTTAAAGCTGAGTAAAAGGAGGCTTAGAAGTGGGCCCAAATCATAAAGCCAGCATGCGGAACCTGATTACAAAGCCTAACTACATCAAGCTATTCTGCCTTCCAACTAATATCTCGCTAAGTATTCTGAACAACAAAAGTCAAGCAGACAATATTCTCGGAAGTAGTATTAGCAAAATCCTACAAAGAGAGGAGATATACTTAAAGCAGATCACATAAGCAAAATAAGAAGTCTTCTCAATTTAGTGAAGCCTGAAACAAATGTAGAATTTTCAAGTATCAACTGAAATAGTCTAAGAAGCATCTTAACTGCACCACAACCATAATGGTGTCAACAGACTATAAAATCTACATTACAGGGGCCTAGCATACTTTCTAGGAGACATGGTATTCTCATGTTTAAAAAAAATTTTTTTAATCTATTATTCACAACACACCAAAATTCTATGAAGTTAAAACTTGCATCCACATTTTGCTATGACACAGCCATGCCATGTATCTGTATACTAGGACTACTTCTGCACTACCACAGTGGATTCAGAGACACTATGGCCTACCAAGCCTAAAATGTTTGAATTTGTGTATATTGGTATATATACACATACTAATCTATTTTGTTGTGCAATTTTAAAGACAGCCAGCATTTCACTATTTTTATTACAAGTTCCTGTGAATCAAGAAACTATGATATTCACATACAGTTGTCATGTTATTAAATTGATTGTATTTTGGTTCATGGAAACCTCCTTTAGACACTTTTGATTCAGGGTCCCTGTACTCGCAACAGGATGAGTGGGAATTTTTCCTAGATCAGTCCAACAGAGCTTTAGCACAAAGCGTGAAGGAAAATACAACTGAAGCAGGCAGCTTTACAGGCAAAAACCAAGATGTATTTAAGAGGTAAAGTGGGGGGTGGGGGGGAAGGCTTCTGCATGCTTAGACTTTACAACATAGCTACAATAAAGTGGTTTGAATACATTGCTCCTGTAACTCACTAAATTATCATTCTACATGTAATGTATGCTTTCCTTAGTCACAAATGTTCAGAGAATCTCCAAAGTGCACCTAACTAGAGACGTACTGCTCAACTCACCCAGAATGCTAATTTGCTTCCAGAAGAAGGGTGTTCAAGGCCCCACGTAATGCTCAAGAATACACTTCAGATGATTATGCTTTGACCTCACATCTGGAAAAACTGATTTCACAAAGCTGTGCAGGAGACAAGTTTATCTACAATTTTTAAACAAAAGATCAAAACATGACGCCTAATTTAGAAGTCAGTTAAAATATGTAATTCTTGAAGTTATTCCCCGGCTGTGGTAGAAGCAAGAAATGCTGTAAGCAGGTGAAACCATACAGATATACAACAGAACTAGACCTGAAAGGGAGGGAAACAAATGAGCCATGGCTAATAATGAAAAAACAAAAATTTATCATACATTCCAGAGAACTGTTAAACCTTGACAAGTACGGAATAAACCCACCAGGTCCTTCATGGTTAGAAGACTTGACCAATTACCCCACCTCTAACCTGGCAGTCACTGATAGCAAAGTTTCAACTCTCAGCAGCTCTAATTGCAATCATTCTGCTTAAGAATTAACCTATTGTTAGAAGAAAAGATGAACTCTACTCTCTCAAAAATTAAATGCTATTTCCTAAATTTTTTAATTCTTAGCTTTTAAAGAAATCATTTCGTGTCAAGGCATGTGCTCCAAAATATTCAATCCTTATCAGTAGAGAAATACCTGATGCTCACCTCACATGTTCTTAATTGCACAATGCGTTTCCATTTGGGAGGGAGGTGGCAGGGAAAATTCCCTTGCCTCAGTTTCCTCCACTGTAAAAATGGGGAGACCAGAACTTAACTCTTAACCTTGAGGTATTAGATGATAATGGTATACCTTGTTTAACCACTGTCTTAGCATATAAGTGATTAATAAATTGCAATGTGTCTGTAAAGTCTCAATACTGGGAATGAAAAAGCAAGCTAATCAGGTAATAAAAAGTTATGAATATAGCCTGTCCCTCTCTCCTAGATAGTTTGCCTAGAAGAGTCTCAAGTAAACAATGCTTCTAATTTTGAAATATGCATACAAATCCCCAGTTGATCCTGCTGAATGAAGAGTCTAATTCAATAGGCTTGGGGTGGGGCTAGAGATTCTGAATTTCTGAAGGTAACTGCCCTACCTGTCCACAGTCCCAGTAGCAGGGCTCTGTAACTATGGAGGAAGATCAGCTCCAATTCACAAGGTTATTTTTGTTTCAAGATACAGACTCCATTGGGTGTGTTCACTCAGAAATGTTAACAAAATGTAACCTGCAATGGACCTAACTTTGGAGCTGGGTCTCTGAGTTTCTGGGTCCCTCACCATTTACTCTAGTAGTTGAGTATCATATCATAAGAAGGGTAAAAGCAGTGCTGAGTTTTCAACAACCACAACAGCAGCAGCAGCTGCAGCTCCAACAGCAGCTGCAGCTCCAACAGCAGCTGCAGCTCCAACAGCAGCTGCAGCTCCAACAGCAGCTGCAGCTCCAACAGCAGCTGCAGCTCCAACAGCAGCTGCAGCTCCAACAGCAGCTGCAGCTCCAACAGCAGCAACTGCTACAGCAGCAACTGCTACAGCAGCAACTGCTACAGCAACAACTGCTACAGCAACAACTGCTACAGCAACAACAACGCCTCACACTGTGGGGTTATGCTGTCCCTCCCACTCAGAGCTCCAGTTCCATGCCTGACCTTCCCAAACCTTGTGACTTGCACAGGCACAAGGCATGGACTTGCAATTGCTCAAGCTCAACCTCCAAGTACCCTCCAGTACCCCTTCATCTTCAGCTTAAGAATTAGTCTGGCAATCATTTAACAATTAGGAAACAGTGAGGACAGAAATGATGAGGAAAAAAATATCATGGTGTTTTCATTTAATGTATTATTTCTCACAAAAGTCACCCAAGATAAATATTTTTACATCCCTCTTTCATTGACAAGATAACTAACTTAGGGAAGCCAAGAAATTTGTGCAAGGTCATGTAGCTAACAAGAGTAATTACAACATCAGGAGCATAGGGTCCATGCTCTTAACTGCACCCTGAAAAAACTTCCGCACGAGCACTGAATCTGAACTTACAATGTCAGTATGCTTTTTCTCAATGCTTTGCCAGCAAAAAAATAAACTTGTAGCATTCTGCCACTGATCGCTCACTCATTGTTTTAACTGCTTTTATACTTTCCCATGTTTTTGTTTTTTTGAGAGCATGTACACACAAGGCAGGGGAGCTACTAAGGGAGCCAGAGCACAAGAATCCCAAGCAGGCTCCACAACCAGCCCAGAGCCCAACTAGGAGCTTGATCTCAACCCTGAGATCATGACCAGAGCCCACAAGTCAGACCCTTAACCAACTAAGCCACCCAGACGCCCTATACTTTCCTGTTCAAGAGCCATTTACATTTATTCCGTTACCCTTTTTTATTACTCTTCCAGTTTTTAATAGCTCCTTGCAAAATCAAGGTTAGTCCTTATTCTAGGTCTATGATGTGTAGCAATGATTTCCAGTTTGATTATTTCAACCTTGCTTATATCTTTGGCAAATGTATTAATGTCTTAATTGATCTTGGGTTTTGAATTTTGTATAGGAATGCCTTCTCTATTCCTAAGGGCTTGTACTATTTCATTTTTTGTATTTGGAATTTATTCTGGATTTGGAATTAATTCTTATGCATTAACGAAGAACAAATCTAATTTTATTTTTCCATATGGCTATTCAGTGGTTTCAAAAATGGCTATTAAGTCCATTTTTTCCTCACTGATTTGATAAGCCTTTTCATACACAGTACTAGGTTTTGTGACCAATGAAACAATGTAGACATAATCTAATAGAGAAAAAAAAATCCAGACGCCCTTCAATTGTTCATTGAAAAGTTCAAGGTGGAAAAATACCAAGAACAGCCAGAAAAAGCACAGTAATTGGGTGAATGGGATTATCCCACCCTGGTATTAACTACATTACAAACTCTAGAATTAAAAATTCTTGCAAAATTTCCAATGTTTCTACTTAATCTAGAAATCCCACCTCTACTGTATTCCAAAATATACTCACAAGAATACAAAATAACCACAGCATAAAGATAGTATTATTATAAGAGCCAACGAACTATGGTTCACCTATGCAATAATGGGTGAAAACAGTCTATATAGAGTGACCAAGGCAAACCTTATTATCAAGTGAAAAAGCACGATATACAATGTTTCAATAGGATTCTTCATAAGTGGGCACATCAAGGTTCCCAAAGGAAAAAACAAAAGCAAACAAAAAAAACAAGAAGAAAAAACACAGATATGGTTACTTAGCCAAAAAAGGAGGGGACATCTCTGAAAACAAGATTTCTGTGAATATACCTTACTCTATAGTTTTAGTTTTGTATTTTGGAATTCATTAATTTAAGATTTTTACGGAGATCACTCCATAATCACACATAGTTCAAATAGAGAGGTCCCATGTCCACTTTGATCCATGGTAAAAATTTGCAAAACCAGAGTACAATACTGAAACCAGTATATTGACATTGACACAATCCATCTAACTTAAATTTCCCCAGATTATGCATATTCCTTGTGTATGCACATTAGGTTGTAAATAATGTGGTCACCAGTGAAGGTTCCTCTAATCCAACACCGTGGGTACAAAAACCACAAAAATTATTTAGAACATCACACATACCTTTCCTGCCACAGCCCCACCCCATCCCTAACCCCTGTTCAAAACTCATCTGTCTTTGATTTCTACAATTTTTTCATTCAAGAAGTATTGTATGGTACTTTTGCTGCTTCTGGAACAACTGAGTAGATGTCCTTTTCCCTATTCCTCCCATTAAGTACAACAGAAAATCTTGGATTTATAAAACAAGGATAAGAATATTAAAGAGAAGGCAGAAAGCTGGGAACCAAGAAATAACACTGTTTGGTTCTGCCTCTTATATTCCAGATTTGGAGCTAAAGATTTAGGACACCTAAAAACAAATGGCTCAACCCAAAAAAAGCCTTGACAAAAGGCTTCTCCAGAAAACCAAAATACTAGCAAACCGGCAACTTGATTAGACAGAAAACATTTGGAATACAGTTGTTATGGCCTAAACACACACACACACACACACACACACACACACACACACACACACACACACACACACACACACAAATACACAAACACAAGAAATAACCAAACCTACCTCATCTCCACCACCCAAGCCAACAAAGGTCAGGAATTCTACTTTCTCTAGAGACTTGAACACCTGAAACACCCCTGCCTAGGTTGTGCCAGAGACCACGGAGTAAGTGAGGGAAGTTGTGATTAAAGCCTACTGGGCAATGATGAGCACCCTTCTTCCTCAATCACTAGAAGCAACACGGTAAGCCTGGACTTCAGCCCCCCCACAAGGTGACATCCCTCCCACTCAGGTAGGGACAGAGGTGGCCTAGTGCAGACTAAAGACTTTCAGCATCAACCAGCAGAAACACCACGGGGTCCATGGAGAGAAAAGGCAAAAATTCCACCCCACCCAGCAATTAAGAACCCCCACTCACAGGTCAACTGAGGCTCACTGAAGAACCTAGACTTCTAGCTCCCCCTGCTAGCAATGAGGCAGCATCCCCTGCTCTCTGCCAGCAGCAAACACAAGCACTTAAAGTTTAACCACCACCATAGTCTTTCATGACACAAAAAGATCCAGGTTTCAATAGAAAAATAGTCATAACCAAGAACCAGGAATACTGGAAACTGAAGGGACAATCAACAGATGCCAACACTGAAATGACAGACATCAGATTTAACTGACAAAGATTTTTTTTTTTTAATGTTTATTCATTTTTGAGACAGAAAACAGAGCATGAACGGGGGAGGGGCAGAGAGAGAGGGAGACACAGAACCGGAAAAAGGCTCCAGGCTCCAGGCTCCGAGCCATCAGCCCAGAGCCTGACGCGGGGCTGGAACCCATAGTCCGTGAGATCGTGACCTGAGCTGAAGTCGGACGCTTAACCGACTGAGCCACCCAGGCGCCCGACAAAGATTTTAAAGCAGCCATCATAAAAATACTTCAAAGAACAATTATAAGTATGTTTATTAAAACCCATCCAAAAAAAAAAAAAAAAAAGAGCCTCAAAGAAATTAAGCCTCAGCAAGAGAAAACACAAATGGGAATGTTAAAGGAAATATACAACCAAAATTTAAAATTCCGTGAATGAATTCAATGACAGAGTGGAGGCAACAGAGGAAAGAATATGAACTAGAAAGCAGAATAGGAAATACCCAGTATGAACAAGAGAAAAAAAAAAAATCAACAGAGTCTCAGCAACCTATGGGTTAATAATCATCTAGCTTTTCTGTCAATGGAATCCCAGGAAAGGAGAAACAAGGGGGAGTCTGAAAAAGTACTGAATCATGGCTGAAAGCTCTCCAAATTTGCCATGGAGACACAAACCTATGGATTCAAGAAACCAAGAAAACCCCAAACACTGGATAACCCCGAAGAAATCCATGCCAAGACCCATAATAATTAAACTTCTGAAACAAAATCTGTAAAGCAGCTAAGAAAAATGACATACTTTATTGAAAATATATGTCTTATTAGCAACCATGGAAGCCAGAGTTGAGTGTTATGCAAAAGTAGAAATAAATGGCAAACCTACAATCCTATATCCAACATGTCCTCAGGAAATAGAAGGGATATCCAGACTTTCTCAGATAAATGAAACCCAGGACTTTTCACAAGCAAACCTACTTTAAAAGCAACTGAAGTGTTTTCTAGAAAACATTTGGTAGAAAAACCGAATAAACCAAAACACAGGTAAACATAATAAGCTTTCTTCCTTTTCAGATTTCTAAATTATGTTTTTTGATGGTTAAAGCAAAACACTGTTTCATATCATTCCAATGTTATGTATAAAAATATTTTTAATTGCTTCATCCATTTTGTTTTGTTTTTCAGTATATTTGACAGTGTTACATTAGTTTCAGGTGTATAGTGATTCAACTTCTCTATATATGCTACATTCACAAGTAGCTACCATCTGTCACCACAGGATACTACTCCAATATCACTGACTGTATTCCCTATTCTGTGCACATTTCCATGACTTACTCATTCCATAACTGTAAAACCACCTCCCACTCCACCATATTAGCCTATAAACCCCACCCTCTTCCTTCAGGCAACCTTGAGTTTGCTCTCTGTATTTAGAAGTCTGATTCTTTTGTTTTAGATTCCACAGGAGTGAAATCACATGGTATTTGTCTTTCTCAGTCTGACTTATTTAGCATAATACCCTCTGGGTCCATCAGTGTTGTCACAATTAACAAGAGCTCATCCTTTTCATGGCTGTGTAACATACTCTATATAGAAAACGCTATCGACGCCATGAAAAACAAATAGATTCAGTAAAACTGCAGGATACAAAATTAATACCCAGGAATTAGTAGCATTTCTGTACACAAATAACAAAGCAAAATAAATCCAGGAAATAATTCCATTTAGAATAGTACCAAGAAGAATTAGACACCTAGGAATAAATGTAACCGAGGAGATGAAAGATCTGTACCCTGAGAACTCTAGCACTCATGAAAGTGAAGAGGACACAAATGGAAAGATATTCCATGCCCATGGATTGGAAGAATACTGGTCAAATGTCTATGCTACCCAAAGCAATCTATAGGATTTAATGCAATCCTCTCAAAGTATCAACAGCATTTTTCACAGAATACTAGAATTTGTATGGAACCATAGAAGACCACAAATAGCCAAAGCAATCCTGAGAAAGAACAGAGCCGAAAATCTCCGTTCCAGATTTCCTAATCTACCATAAAGCTGTAATAATCAAAACAGTCTGGATCTGTTACAGAACAGAAACACTGATCAACAGAACAGAATATAGAGCCCAAAAATACACCCATGCTTATATGGTCAATTAATCTATGGCAAAGGAAGCAGGATTATACAACTGGGAAAAGTCTCTTCAATAAATGGTGCTAGGAAAACAGGATAGCTACATGGAAAAAAAAAATTCCAACTGGACTACTTTCTAAAACCCTATTCAAAGATAAACTCCAAATGGATTAAAGACTTAAATGTCAGACATGAAACCACAAAACTGGACAATACAAGCAGTAATTTCTCTGACATCAGTCATAGCAACGTTTTTCTAGATAGGTCTCCTAAGGCAAGAGAAACAAAAGCAAAAATAAACTACTGGGACTATATCCAAATAAAAAGCTTTCACACAATGAAGGAAAACCATCAACAACAACACAAAATGGCAACCTACTGAACAGGAAAATATATTTGCACAGTATGTATGATAAGGAGTTAATATCCAAAATACATAAAGATCTTACGTAACACCAAAAACAAAACACATCAATCCAACAGGCAGAGAACTTGAAGAGACATTTTTCCAAAGACAACATTCAGATGGCTAGACACAGGAAAAGCTACTCCACAGAGAATTGCAAGTCCAAACCAAAATGAGATCTCTTACACCTGTAAGGATGGCTAAAATTAAAAAAGAATAGCACATGTTCACAAAAATGTGAAAGGAAAGAAAGAAGCCCTCGTGTACGGTTGGTGGGAATGCAAGCCAACTGGGGTAGCCACTGTGGAAAACAGTATGTAAATTCCTCAAAAAGTTGAAAATAGAAATGCCCTATGATCCAATAATCCCATTATTGGGTATCTATCCAAAGAACACAAAAACACTAATTCAAAAAGTACATGCACCCCTGTGTTTATTGCAGCATTATTTGCAATAGCCAACATACAGAAGCAACATAAGTGCCCACTGACAGATGAATGGATCCAGACGTGGTGTATGTGTGTGAATACACACACTGGAATAGAAGTGTTTTGAAACATAAAAAGAGTCTATATTTCAAAAGGACTAGTAAAAAGGTGATACTAGTGGACTGTAATAATTTATGGGTATTTAGGTAACACCTAGAGCAACCTCTTAGAAGGCCATAAAGATACACTCATTGTAAATATTATCATAATTTTAACCTATATTAAAATAACCCATAGGAAGTCAAGACTAAGAAGTGAAAATGAGAAAACAAAATGAAATGGCAGACTTATGCCCTAACAGATAAATGGTTATATTAAATATAAATGGTTTAAATATACTAAAGACAGACTGACAGATTAAAAACCCTAACCCAACTATATACTGCATACAATAAACTCACTTCAAATATGACACAGGCAATTGAAAGGAAATGGAAGGAAAAAGATATCATGCAAACATTGGTGAAAGGTAATTAGGACTATCAGATACAACAGACTTCAGAGCAAAATTAGTAGACAAAGGGATATTACATAATGGGAAAAAGTCAATCCACCAAGATGGCCTAGGTGACCTAAATGTGCATGCACCAAAAAACAAGGCTGCAAAATATGTAAAGCAGAACTAAAACTCAAAATATACACATCTACCATTACAGTTGGAGATGAACTAAGTTACTAGAAAACATACAGGATTCAATACCTTCAACTAGGAGAATCTAATGTTAACACTCTGCCCAACAGCAGAATACATTCAAGTGACATCAGAGCACATATCGAGATACACCGTATCCTGTGCCACAAACTTCAAAAACTTTAAAAGAACTAATGATATCATACAGACTATTTTATCTGACCAAAATAGGACCGAACTAGGAATCAATAGCAAAGACAACAAGCTGAAAACCAAGCAATACACTTCTAAACAAGTGGATCGAAGAGGGTCTCAATTTTTTTTTTTTTTTTTTTTAAACAAGAGGGGCACCTGGGCAGCTCGGTAGATTGAGTGTCTGACCCTTAATTTCAGCTCAGGTCATGATCCCAGGGTAGTGAGATCAAGCTCTGTGATGAGTGTGGGGCCTGCTTAGGATTCTCTCCCCCTCTGCCACCTCCCCAGCTTGCGTACCCTCCCTAATGAATTTTTAAAAATAAACCAATGTTAAACCAAATGAGTATACAATATATCTAGATTAGACACAAGCATTGCTGAGAGCTAAATTTATAGCACTAGACGTATAGATTTTACAAGTCTTAATTTAAGCTCTCAGCTCAAGAACTGAGAAAGAACAAAATAAATCCAATCTAAGTAGAAGGAAATGAAAAGCAAAAGCTAATGAAATTGAAAATAGGAAATCAACAGAGGGAAAAGATCAATGGAATAAAAAGCTGGTTCCTGCAGCGGGGGGGGGAATAAGTTTGTTAAACTTCTAGCAACAACCATAAAAACAGAAAAAGACACACATCACCGATACCCAGAATGAAATACAACACTGTAAATCCCCCAGCCATTAAAAATATTAGGAAATACTATGAACTTTATGGGAGCATTCAGACTGAGGTCTGCCATCAGAACACCTAGGTGTTCTTTTTGGTCAAACAGCACTATTCTCCACTGTCCAACCCACCGATTCCACCCATCACGTCTTCAGGTGATTATAATGTATATACTACTTGCATTAGGCTAACGTGTTGTTTTCCTTCAGCAAAAGAGTGAAGCCGAGAATCCAAAAGCCAAACTTAGAAATTTTCTTCCCTTTGCACTCTGAAGGAATACTGGATCAGTTTTGTTAAATGTTTTGCAAGAAGAAACCTCGTGAATGGCATTACAAGGTCAACCTCCCACATTCCTACCTTGCATGCAAAAGCCACTTTCTATATTTTCAATTACCCTATGAAGAGTCATGTGCGACTGGTAGATGGATTCAACTATCTTTTGTCTCATGTGAAGAAAGCATGACAGAAGTTTTACAGGAAAACCTTACTATAGAGGTCAACTGGTACATAAATTATATATTTCACTCCTAAGTAACCTTAGGCCTTTACCTTATTTCATGTATTAAATATTTTTTTAAGAATTTCTAAAACACAGCTTGAAGTCTTTACCCTATGGAGAAGATGCACCTCTTTTTACAAAACTGTTTAAAAGGGGCCTCTAATATCTCTAAATTTGACAATAAGATTATAATTCATTTAGGCCAAGCTCATTCAAAACAGCACAAGAGCAGATACCTTTTCAAGTATTGTGACACACAGAAAAAAAAAAAAACAAGTACTTATGAATACACAGAATGAGACATACAACTATCCGTTGGACTTCACTACAGTGATCACTGTATATAAAAGTACAGGAAAGAACTATTATCCCCGTTTCAAGGTAAGAATAATTTAGACACAGAAAGGTTACTAGCCCAGCCCAAGTCCACACAGCCGGTAAGAGGCAGAATCATCATTCAAAATTGAGACAGTCTTGTCTCCATAGTCCCTGCTGCTAACTCATCACTACACTGCAGACTCAGAAAAATCACAGGAGAGTAATGTCTACTGCAAGATTAAAAGGCAAAGTGTAAAATCTATAGAATAAGGATTCTATTTTAAGTGAGGATTAAAAAAGTGGCATTCCATTTATTGACAGTGCTATAGAAATAGCAGGAAGTTAAACCTTATTAGCATTAGGATACCAAAAAAGAAAAAAGAAAAAAAAAAGGATGCCAATCCCACCAATTTCAAAAGGTCTGCAGAGACAGACTATTCTGAATGTGCAGTAATTTAAAAATAAGAAGTACCAAAATAAGAAATTTAACTGCTCCCATATATAGTGCATAAGAGGAAAAAGAGATGAGCCAGGCTCAGTAGATATTTTTTTCCAGTAATTTGTAGTCTTCAATTTGTAATAACTGCAAAAAAAGAACGGTCTCTGGACACTGGAAGATCTTCAATTCCTATTTAGGAGGTTCTTCAGAAAACACTGAAGCAAAAAGATTAATCATAAAGCAAGCAATTCATACTGTAAAAGAAGGCTAAAGATAGTTCCAAGTCCAATAATTACATATCCCCTTCAGCTATAAAATAACTCCATTCTATTTAAGAAAAAAATAGTTTCATGTTTTCCATTTATAAATTCCAACTATAACACCATGAAATTCAAAAGAAAGCACTCATAATAGGTCATTAAAAGAATGCAATCAGGACTTCCAGTGAACAGAGCTTATGATAAAAAACAAAGAACCACCACGGGATTAAAGCGGAAATTTAAAAAAAAAAAAAATCTGATGTTGGGTTTTTTTCTAAGTAGGTGCCACACCCAAAGTGAGGCTTGAACTCCCGACCCTGAGGTCGAGTCACATGCTCTAAGCCAGTCAGGTGCCCCATAATCTTTTAAATGTAAAACATCTGAGGGCCATATTATTAGGCTTTTCTAGGAGAAATTTAGAACCTAGGCTGGAGGAAGTAGGAATACCACACAAAATTCAGTGACCTACTAGGAAACAGGCCTCCTCCTCTTCCTTCTTCCCGCTGAAAGTGATCAATGGGGCTATTATTCAGATCTTATTACAAAAAGAAAACCAAGTCCAACACTGCATGATCAAGTAACATAAGGGACTCATACCTATATTACATCATCACTTCATGCAACAAAACATCATGCCCTAACTGGTGTTATTTGTGCGGTAAAATAGCAAAGCAACCCTTTATGATTTCTACAAGAAAAATTGATACATTCCAGTCTTCAAAAACCATCAGTATATTCAATTATGGATTTTCATTAGAACCTGTGATGTTTATATTTTATTGTGAATTCTACAGGCTTTTACCTAAAAAAAAAAAAAAAAGAGGACTGAAGATATAGGAGTTACTTCCCAAATGGGGATGTACTTCAATTCCTGTATTCCTGTTGGGATGTTGTCTGGCAGTGGGGGGCAGTTTAAAGGAGGTCCCTGGAATTATTGCCAGTAAAATTTCAATCACATAAACTTAACTCTCCACCTTCAGTAGGGGCCAAAAGCCTGAACTCAAACTCCTCACCCTCAAGCAATTCTGCCAAAGATTAAAGAACTCTTTCCAATATTAGCAATTTAAAAAGTTGATCAGAGACACCCCCCCCCACATACACACACAAAGCATACATAGGGATTGTCACTGTAGCTCTACTCTCACATAAAATAGACTGAAGCTTGTAGTAAGTTATCTTTCCCCTTTGAAAAATGAAAATCTTTCCAGAAAAAGGGATGCCAATATAGTATGTAAGGAAAGCTCTAGGTCAGCATTCCATAAAGGAATGGTCCCATTCTGGTTAGAGACCATAAATGCCAACATCAATCATGCTATAAAATACTGTCCCTCTTTGGTAATAGATGGATTTATATAGAAGTATGTGTTTCACTCTAAAATCATTCAAAAATATTTATGTGCCAAGCATTGTTAGGATGCATACACGAAATAACAGTCCTGGGGTGCCTAGGTGGCTTAAGTTGGTTAAGTGTCCGACTTCAGTTCAGGTCATGATCTCATGGCTGAGTTCGAGTCCCGCACTGGGCTCTGTGCTGACAGTTCAGAGCCTGGAGCCTGCTTCAGATTCTGTCTGTCTGTCTGTCTCTCTCTCTCTCTGCCCCTCTCCTGCTCATGGTCTCAAAAATAAAAAAATAAAAATAAAGGAACAAATACCAGAGTGGTCATTAAGGGAACTCTATTCCGGTGGTAAGTGGCATGTAAACACATAATGTTAATTCCCTCAAAACACCAGATTCCCTTAAGTCCACAGTTTCCAAGATCATGGACTTTAAAAAGCTTAAGTATAAAAAGCATGTTGTGAACCACACATGTGTGCACACATGTATACTAAATGAGAAGTGTGAACTTGAATCCTGAAACAGCGTATAGAGACCTGGTTTCATACGTGGCCCTTTGCTTATACTTGCTCAAGAGAAATGTAGCGTACAGATTTTCAAAGTCTATTTATGCTTGATCAGAAATCATCTGGAAATAGAAAAAGGGCTTATTTTCCTGGGTCTGATCTTCCATCTGAATTAAGAAATGGAACATAAACAGACCTCCTCTGCCTGTGTTACCAGAAACCTACCAGTATAACCGTGGGAACAGATGGCAATATTGTGGTCTGGTTCTACCTACCACTGCAAGGCAACTGAAGTAAACCTCACAGATGTAAACTGAATAGATGTTCAAATGCTGCTATACAAATTAGTAATTCAAAACCATAGCTGGCTATCCCCAGAGAAGCCAAGAAATCACAGTATAATATGGAAATTGCCATAACATAGTGAGATCTACACAAACATTACCCAAATCTTCGTCGGTCATGAAAGCAAGCCATTCCAATACAGAGAATGGGAGACTGCCGGATCATAAAAAGACAATTTTAGCAGTGAAACGACTAAGTAGGATACCAAAATGGTGGATACATAATACACCTGTATTCAAACCCATAGAATGGACAACACCAAGAGTGAACCCTAAAATTAACCATGGGCTTTGGGTGATTATGATGTGCCAACGTAGGTTTATCAGTGGTAACAAATGTACCATCTGGTGGGGGATGTGGACAATGGGGAAGTCATACAGTGTACAGGCAACCTCTGTACGTCCCCTCAGTTTCGTACACTTAACACTGCTATAAAAAATGAAAGTCTTAATTTTTTATTAGTTTCATGATGAAATAAAGGCATTTCTCTTCACTTTTGTTTTCCTTAGCTCACGTGAATACACTCCTCCTCTTTAACTACAAAAAGGAAATAGATGTCCAAATACCATATTGCTGATCAAAAAGTGGGGGAAATAACCCAGGGAGGAAAGATAGTTGTGCCTGGACAGTGAGACCAGTAACATTTTCGTAATGCCTTCTAGCCTCTGTTCTGTTCATATCATTTCTATTTCCATTTTCCCTAATTGTGATGATATAATTTAAGTTTATTTTGAGAAAGAGAATGTGAGTGGGGCAGAGAGAGGGGGAGAGAGAGAATCCCAAGCAGGCTCCACATTCTCAGTGCAGAGCCTGACACAGGGCTCAGTCCCACAAACCGTGGGATCATGACCCGAGCCGAAATCAAGAGTCAGATGCTCAGAGATGGACTGAGCCAACCTAGGCGCCCCTTTATGAGATAACGTTTTAACATAACGTACCATTATAGTATTCAAAATCTTTGCTAACAGATGAAAGAGGTATCTAGTGGTTTGTAATGTTTTAATTCCTACTGAAATGGACCATTTTTTCACCTTATTAAAATGTTGTGAATCAGTTCAAGAAACAGGAAAATGTTTATGTATCATGCTTTATGTTTAAATACTAAACTTGGTTTTAAGAATTACAATGTTAAACATTAAGCTGAAATACACTTAATGTGGGCCCAAGAGGGTATTTCCTCTAACTTTCACTTCAACAGCAATAGGGTTTTTAAAAAATTTCAAGTTAACAATAAAAGTCCTTAATTTATGGACTTTCTAAGAACACAAATTCAAGAAATATCAGACAGTGTTTGGGAAGGTTTCAGATGGGAAATAGATTTGAGCTTGTTCTTAAATAAGGTTTGAATGGATATGGAGGGAAAAAGAGCCAGGAACCAGAGACTATCTTAAACACATTTGGCTAAAAGAAACTTATAAACTGTTCAGAAAGGAGTGCCATCAAAGATAATAACCAAGATAGGCCTGCAAGGGCAGAGTTGATAACATTGAGAGAATAGGTGAAAAGGTTAAGGTAGAAAAATTAAATGGGTAGTAACTGAAAATCAAGGTCTAACCCTTGGGGAAATTACCCTGAAAGAATTGAAAAAATCCCAGGTGAAAGAAAACTGAAGAACCATCAAAGCATTACAAACCTAGGGAAGGGCAGAATTACCAAAGTTCAAGGAGAAGATGGTTTTAACAAGCAGGGCAATTATCCCATGCTACAGAAGGGCAGGAAAACATCAGCTGAAGAGGCCAATAGATTTAGTGGTAAAGACCTTCAAGAATTCAGTTTCGACAGGAACAACAAGCAGAGAACCTTGTAGATTTTGCAGTTGACTTTTCCCAGAAATACCAGCATAAACCCAAGTTCCACTATCAGCGAAGTTGATAATGCACAGGGAACCCAAAAGTCAAATCCATTTTTCAAAGAGTGGTCAGTTGGCCTCTGGGAAGGTCATACTGATCTCTGGGGAAGAACATTTCAAGTAGAGGAAACAGCACGGAGAACATGCCTAGCATGTAGAAGGCAGTACAAAGAAGGCTAGTGGGGAGTTAAAAACACAGAGAAACAAGGATAGGTAAAGCTATGAAGTCAAAGGATGACAGATCCTGCAGGTGATTTAAGACCTGTGGTTTGAGTGTATTAGGGAGCCACTGGGGTTTTGAGCAGAAGAGTAAAAAACCTAGGTCAGAATCGTGGGAGAACAACAAAACCGAATGAGTGGAGCTGTTCCTACAGTGCTTTCTGTCTTTCGCAGTAACCGTATTGAGGAATGTATTCACTGTGCTGCCGAACTTTATAATGAGCTCTACCCGGAGCCTCCATGGCACACGTGCCATGGCCCAGGAACAAGGCTGGGCCCAGGACAACCAGAATCACCTGGGCCCATCAACTTCAAACGAAGGAGGCCTTTTCCAGTTACCAGGAAGTACTATACAAATTATCATTTAAGTATGCCAGGACTTGGAGACGATTAGGGAGTACTTTTCTGGAGGGAGGCAAGCATTAGTTACGTAAACAAGTCAGTTACAATTTTAAAAGGAACCCAAAATATAATCAAATTCATTTTTATAAATCTTCTATAGGAAAACAAATCCCTTCAGTGTTGGAATTCAAGTCACCTTTGGTTTTACATTTTGGCAAAACAAGAAATGAAGATGAAGAAAACCAACTGACGACTTAGATCCTTTACTCAGATCTACTTATAAGCATAAGTGGAAATTTCTTGGTGCCTCCATTCCATATCTGTTCAATGAACCTTCCAGTAATCATTTTAGTAAATATTGTATGTGAAAGTAATTTTACGTTAGATTCTTAGATAGCATTACCTTACATCTAAAATTATTAAAATTTACTTTCTACAGAATACAGAGGATTCTCTTTTCCAAGCTTACTGAAACAACTCAGTTGTAGATAAAGATTCAAGGCATCCAAGCCCATAAAAGAATTTTAGTTAAAATTTGGTTTTATTAATTGGTTTGCAAGATTACAACAGCCAAAAAATGTATCATATGTATATACAAGTATACGTGTATCACGCATGTCTCATTTGTGTAGTACATTTACTTTATAACTTTAGATCCCTTACCAATTATAATGTTGACCATTACCCCACACAACCTCCACCCTAAATGGTTTAAACTTCAGTACAAGCATTACAAGGAATTTTTTATCATGCAAAAAGACTGCTAAATGATGCCCATAGATCACTGCATATAACATCTAGCATGGCATTCTACAAAACAGCACTGAAAAGAAAATAAGCAGTATACCATCACCAAATTCTAGACTCCTTCTGGCTTTCTTGCTCTTCTCTGTACCACTCTGTACCAGAGCAGAGAGCAGGCTCAAGAGTGTCAGTCACATCAAACTTCCTTAAGGGAGATACTGGTACACAGCATAGATGCTCAACACAGCCCGAGAGTCTACTACCACCATACCTAAAACCAATGGAAGAATTACCCAAAAATAGCCAGGTACCATAAACTGAGAAAGACACACAGTGGCACCCTCCACCTTATGAGGGGCTTTGCTACTATAACAAGTATCTGGGGGGGAGGGTAGTCATAAAAACAATTTTTCCATTTTTCTGAGTTAAAACCTTTTAGAAGTTGATAAACAGAATAAAATGTATCACACTAAACAAAAAGCCACAGAATACTTCAGAGTGGAGAACTTCTCTTCAAATAGATTTTTAAAAAAGGCCTACTACCATTAATGCCCCCTTTGGAAATTCTTAATACAATGATAGGAAACAGCAAAGTATATGAATTGATATATTGGCAGATCTACAGAAAAGATTATCTTTACTAAAGAAGTCACGTATATAATAAAATTTTCATGCCCATATATCAACAAGGTATAAAATTTATGTACCTAAAAGTTATGTAACATTACTGTAATATTCCTTTATGAAAACAACTGCAAAAACATCAATTCTTTGTGATTAACGTTCCAGAAAATACAGAACCAGTCTATCGGTATCAACCTTATCAATGCTGTTTTGTAGAATGCCATGCTAGAGGTTATATGCAGTAATCTGCGGGCATCATTTAGCAATAAAAAATTCCTTTCAATGCTTATACTGGAGTTTAAACTTGTTTTGGGTTTTGTTTCTTTTTTTAAATAGCTTTCATGCCCAGCACAGAGCTTAAACACTCAACCCTGAGATGAGGACCTGAGCAGAGATCAAGAGTGAAAATGCTTAGGCCATGGGGTGCCTGGGTGGGCTCCGTGGGTTGAGAGTCCGACTTTGGCTCAGGTCACCATCTCGCGGTCCGTGAGTTCGAGCCCCACGTCAGGCTCTGTGCTGACAGCTCAGGGCCTGGAGCCTGTTTCAGATTCTGTGTCTCCCTCTCTCTCTGACCCTCCCCTGTTCATGCTCTGTCTCAAGATAAATAAACATTAAAAAAAAATTTTTTTTAATTAAAAGAAAATGCTTAGGCAATAGAGCCACCCAGGCACCCAAATTTAAACTGTATAAAACTCTTTAAACCATTTGTTTAGGGTGAAGATTCTCGGGGGAAATGGTCAACATTACAATTGCAAAGTGGATCTAGAGTTCTTAAAGTAAATTATACAAATGACACCTGGACAGTACATGTACACTTGTAGACACACGTGATAACAAATTTATTCACTAAATAAATCAAAACTTATTTTGAAAGAATATGTTGTCAAGTACTCCAACATGAAAGGGACAGGACAGTTAGCCCCACCTTTACATTACAAACTACCATTAAAACAATCATAAAATTAAAGCAGATTGAGGCAAAAGAATTAGAAGTCTCAGGAAAGACATAATTACATGTAATTTAATGTACGAAATTTGGTATCAAGCTCAAGGATTTAGGAAAAGTTAATAACTTAGATAACATAGCACCACAGAAAACTTTTCAAATCTACCTTGTAGGGGCACCCAGGTGGCTCAGTCGGTTGAGCATCCGAATTCAGCTCAGGTCACGATCTCACGGTTCATGGGTTCAAGCCCCGTGTCAGGCTCTGTGCTGACAGCTCAGAGCCTAGAGCCTGCTTCAGATTCTGTGTCCCCCCTCTCTCTGCCCCTTCCCCACTCACACTGTCTCTTAAAAATAAACATGAGAATATAATAATATATATACTATAAATATTAAAAAAAAAAATAAACCTACCTTGTAGCATAAAGCAAGTTACAGCAACCATAAATTTTAAGCCAATTTATGAAATTTTAAGCCAAATTATGCAAGTTGAGTATGTTAAGAGTAGGAAGAATCAAAAAATATATCTGATTACAGGGAAAAACAAAAACAACCTAGAACCTCTCCACCCATCATAAAATAGCAAAGAAAAGCAGACTTTTTTCCCCAGGCTGACTTGGATTCTCAACTATTCTTCCCAAAACCAATGTAAACAGGAAGAACTGAAGATCTTCAAGGCTGAGTCCACTAATTCCAAATTTCCAAAGCCTAGTTCCTACTAAGAACTTTGTACTCCAAGCCAACTATCCAGTATGACCAGTCCTTCAGTCAGGGTCCCAAGAAGAAAGAGATGGGACACTCAGAACGTGGTAACAGAATTTAAGAAGGGTGATTTACAAGGTGGGGGTGTAACAGAACCCTGCCCTAGGCTGACAGTGGCTGGGCCGTGACCTCTCCTAGCTTAGAAGTAGGTGAAGGAGCAGTTGTCGTCCGTCTGAGAAATAGCCATAGAAATGGTTGCTTTGTGGGGGGTGCCTGGGTGGCTCAGTTGGTTAAGCGACCGACTTCGGCTCAGGTCATGATCTCACAGTTTGTGGGTTCGAGCCCCACATCAGGCTCTGTGCTGACAGCTCAGAGCCTGGAACCTGCTTCGGAGTCTGTGTCTCCTTCTCTCTCTGACCTTCCCCCACTTGTGCTCTGTCTCTCAGAGATAAATAAATGTAAAAGAAAAGAAATGGTTGCTTCGTGGAGAGCTGTGAGCTCTAAGGAGCACAGCCCACTCCAGAGGACCTTGGGGGTCAGGGAGGGAGCAGGAATACTTGGGACTTCTTTCCTCCCCCGACCCTCCCAGCTTCAGCCAGGTTCCAGAGAGCCAAACCTAATCAGAAGCCTGAGAGCAAGAGTCCAAGCAGGTCCACCCTCTGGGGCAGAAAGCAGGGTGAGAAAGGGTGGAAGGGGAGTCTAAAGGAGCAACAATCTGGTAGGACAGGGTGAGCCCAGCCTCAGGACTTCTCTTCTGCTTCGAATTCCAGTTTGCAGCATTGTTCGTGCCAGTTTCACACAATGCCCTGAAACCTGGTGGAAGGCTCCTGACCATCTGAAACGTTTCCTATTCTTTACCCATGTCGAAAATGGACACTCATTTAACAAGAGTCACAATCCTACATACCAAAAAGTGACAATGGGGGGGGGGAGACACTAAGATTATAAAGTCAACTAGATAATGCTTACAGAACGGCATCAGAAAAATAAAGCACATATCCTTTGTATGTTAAAGTTATAAGCATGTGAATATATATGTTAAAAATGGTATGTGTTAACATAGGATACAGTGGTCTTTAAATTTCTAGACTAAGATACAAACAGGTAGGAAAGGGAAAAAACACATGTTCTACATTATCCAGTAAGGGCCCAGTCAATTCTCAGTTTGAGAACAATCATTTTTGCTCTCAAGATAACTAAAGGAAATAAGCTAGCTAACTTAAGCCTTTCAGTAGCCACCACTGAGGCGAAGTTTTGTGGGGGTTGTTTTTAAACACTTCTAATGGGGCAAAAATAAAAATCAATTGTAACTATATGTGGAAGAAGGCACAAAGGAAAACAATGCTTTACAATCCTATGAGTAAATTACTTAAGAGATTATGTTACCCCCCCAACCTTTTGTTTTTCTGGGTTTTTTTTTCTTTTTACAGCTAGCTAAGGATACCAAGCTGGAAAAACAAAAGGCTTAAGAACAGTGCTTTCTAATACCAGATACCGGATTCCCATTTCTGAACACACACTAGCAAGAGCCTGTACTCAATGTACTAGATGGGTTATTTTTTCTTTCCTACCAAAAGCAGGACGAAATTCGCCTTCAACAATATAGAAGGATGGAGAAAGCAGGCCACAGACTTACCCACGTATCTGCCTACCATAACGGAAAAAGCCAGGAAAACATCAAAATGGGAAGTTGAGAAGGAAGGTAACTAATCTGTTCACACCACTACCTTGACCTCTGAAGTGTCACGGTCTACTGTCAAAGTTACAACGAAACTTTGAGATGAAGGGATATTTGATAGAAACAGGTGACAAATTTGAGATGTACTATCAGTGACAGTGTCTGGTAGCCCCACAGGACAGCCTCCAAAGATACCTGGCCACTGGGCAAGCTAACTCCGATGTAGTGAATGGCCTCCTCTAACCAGACAGAAGCCTATTTCAAAGGAAATTCATCAGCTGCCTTTGCAATGCTTATCAAAATCTCTATTTACATGCTATTAGCTTCTCACCTTCCTAAGGGCTTAGTTTGAGTCAGCCCACACCTCAAGAGCCAGGGAGTCCCATCAAGATGCCTGGATCATCGACCTCAAAGGGAACATTTTAGAAGGAAATCCATCACTGCCCACCCAGTCGCTCAAATGTAAAAGGGAGGAGTCACCATAAATCCCTACGACCCCACTCTCCTACTGACTGGATCTCTGATCAAACCCCAACATCCCAACACAGTTGGGATGTGTTGATCATCCCAACACAGTATCTCTACCTACCTACACAGCTACTACCTTACTTCAGGTTGTCCGATTTCTGCCGGGACCTTCCCACTCACTCACCTCTGCCTTCCTCTAACCTATTCTCCTTAGGTTTTCCAGAATACTCTTTTTACAGAGAACTCACCTCATATTTTTCCTCCGTGCAAGCCTTCACTAGGTCTCGTTTTACAGAATAAAGCCCAAACTCCTGCAAAAGGCTCTGCATACCCAGTTCCCACCCACCTAACCAAGTTTCATCTCTTGCTATGTGCCTTTCCCCAAAGCTGCCCCCCCACACACTATGTGCCACTTCATGTCCTGGTACCCTTACAGCTAATCCCATCTGAATCCCTCTCACTCACATATTGATCTATTCAGCTTTCAACCTGCTGCTCTAATTTCACTTCCTCCAAGAAGTCAACTCTGATGGTGCCTTGGAGAACTGACTGCTCCTTTGTGTTCCTCCCTCAAGACAGGTTACTTTCTCAGTCAGTGTGAATCCTCAAGTCCTAGATCTGTGGTATTTGCTTACCAAATGAATAAAACTTTTTATCGATAAAACCAGCACATTTTTGATATATCGATTAGCCAAAGATCTTGCCAGAACATCAAAGTGCTAGACTGGACAAGGCACCAGCCTAGTTAATTGGAATAAGAACTGATGGAGAAGTCCCCTCTAACCATGACTGACCAAATTGTCTGGAGAGCTTAAATATCCAGGGTAAGCCCCAGAATTCTGATTCACTTGGTGTAGACCCGGCTTTGCTTCAAGGCTTACCAAGTGATTCTAATATGCAGCCATATTCGTGAACCACAGGGCTAGAGAAAAAAAAAAAAAATCTGTCTTTTCCACTCCTGCCCTGGAGTGGGAGACAGATGATGCCAACACCCATTTGTCACACCGACTGCGTCCGGCATTTGAACTACAACTACTAAAGGGCTGAGGACTACCCCCCTTCCTTGCCAGAAGTATTTCAGAAACCATTCTTCCTGGTTCCATGACCAGAATGGACCCTTGACTAGAATGGGTTTAGTCCAACTTTATTTTCTGAGTATAATATCAGCAGTACCAAGAATATAAATGGCCAGAAACCTAGCAGAAGTCAGAAAAGACCCGAACGAACCTATTATTTGAGGTTGGAAGCTCATCTACAGGGATGCATCACCACCCCAATGACTGGCGCACAGGATCTCTAAGAAGGCCACAGACCACCCTCATTGAGGAACATTTTAAAATGGTTACTGACAGTTGTCCCAATGACATGGGAGTGAAGGGGCATAGCTGGTATTAGAAAGCAGGGGGTAGAAATGCTAAATGATCTACATGAAGGATGGTCCTGGGGCTGCAGACATCCTCCAGGACATCCACAGAAGAGAAAAAAACTTACTAGAACCTAATACTAAGTTTATATACAAGCATTTTTGCAGGGGTTTAAATATATCCACAGTTTTTCGAAAATACAACTACTATGCAAATTCAGGAAAGACCATATTTTTAGAAACATTAACAGCTATTTGCTAGTTAGGAAAATCCTGCTGTGGGCTATGTTTAAATCAACAGAATACATTTATGTCAGTCTGCACCGGAGATTGGTACATTCCATGATTTTATATAAATATGAATACACACATCAAATTGGATCTCCCAGGATAGCTGTGTTCAAGTATTTACACATTGATTTACGTGTTAGTTTACTGAAATTATTTTTACTTCATATTATAGATAAGGCATTATAACAATGCATTATGACTGGGTTATGCATTTGTTATAAATATTTAAATATAAAATTTATAGAGCATATAGCTATTTTAGGACACAACAAATGGTATTACACACCATTTGTTATTTAAAAAAAAGCACTGGACCTAATAAAGAACATGCGATTTAATGTCCTCACTACCTGATTTTAAATGCATAGATTTTAAAAAGTTTACACCCTAGTTCTCCAAAGTTAGTTTTTGGATACCTTTCCTAAAAATCTAGGTTGTAATCATTCACATATTTGAACATTCTCTCCTACTCTCACAGCCCAAGAAGAATTCTCATCTCCCTACAACCCAGGTTCCCTAAGCTCCCAACAGCAACTACATCAGCCCTGTGGCAGATAAAGTTACTTCTCAGCTATAGGAAAAAGAGATCATGAAAATTAGGTCATAGCTTACAGAGCCTACAGAGACAATCTTCCTGAGGCAAAAGACAGGGAATCAAGATCAGCTTAAGCACCACCCCACATAGTGGATTTTGTGTTAATGTTCTTCCATCAAGAGGGCTACAGGAACCAAAGATTAGCAAGAGTAGAGTCCTATCCTTAGTTTCATCTCTAGCTTCCCAATGTGTCCCTGGCTAAACTGCATAATATGTAAAAGCTTTTAATTCTTCAGCCATAGACCAGGCATACGTGTATATATACTTGGATCTGAAACCATGAGACGAGTGGTTATCAGGAAAACAAAAAGTGATGCCCTGGAGAGGGAAACAATGAAGTTGGTGCTTTGATACAAAGAATATATTTTAAAATGCACAGCCAGCAATGCATGTGTGAGCTCCTAATGAAAACCCCAGTTCCTTGGGGAATGATGCTATCATACCAAATTATGACATTTGACAAAGAAAAAATATCTTAACCATAAAATTAAGCAGTCTGACAAGACAGACTTTGGAAGGCTGGACTTGAAATTCCACACTGATCAGAATACAGAAGAAAAAAAGACTCAGTTAATGATGAGATGGTAAAAGAGGGCCTGAGTCTAGAAGATCTGAAATGAGAAGAGCCTACAGGATGAAGTTGGGGTGGGGGGAGGATACCATTATAAGCCAAAAGTTGAAAGCGAAAATAGGATCTGGGTGGAGGGCAAGTTGGAAGGCATTATGGGCACAAGTGGTCTGATAAAAAGGAGAACAAGGAATTCAAAGGGAGTACGTTGTATCTGAAAGGAAACTGGGATACCCAGCAGAGAAGTGATCACAGATGAGCAAGGCAGGAATACAGTTTCCAGGCAACTAGGGTACCAAGAGGAGAACCAGACTGAACACAAGCCAAGCCTAAAGTTGAGTCTAATGGCTTTCTGCTTCCAAACTCTTCATACAGGCCCTACTAGAGACAAAAAAAATCAGCCCTGCCTGGGGGATGAGGCTGAACCTACAAGATGGAGTGAAGTGTTGGGGCATAACTAAGTTGTACTTTTCATATTAAAATTCATCTTCTAAGATTAGAGGTAAACTCTTTGAGAGCTTTAAAGCCAAGAAATACCCTACCTGACCTTTCCTCTAAAAGGGATACTTGAGAATCCTGTTTGTCCCTGATATCTAGGTCATAGATACAGGTCTTTTTGGGGACCAAACATTTCTAGGAGTTCCCTTCTCAAAGCGTATGCCTTAACAATACAGTATCGCTATACATCCTGTATCCTATTTACACATAGGAAACATTTTAGAACACTGGCACTCATACTAGGATGGAAAATACAGCTTACCGAAATTAAGTAGAAAATAGCTCTTTTAAAATACCTCAATATAGTGATGCATCCTAAATTACAGTTTGTGGACAAGGATTTAGGTATAATGTATGCAATCATGGTAGTGACTACACTATCCAAAGTCACAGCAAGGTGCCCCTTGGTGGTTCAGTCGGTTAAGTGTCGGATTTCGGTTTAGGTCATGATCTCACAGTCCGTGAGTTTGAGCCCCATGTCGGGCTATGTGCTAACAGTTCAGAGCCTGGAGCCTTCTTCAGATTCTGTGTCCCTCTCTCTATGCCCTTCCCCCACTCATGTTCTGGATCTCTGTCAAAAGTAAACAAATATTAAAATTTTTAAGAAGTAAAAAGTCACATCAAATAAAAGACTGGAGGTCAGAGGTCTGATGCGGTTAGAAAAGTCAGCTATTCGAGCTTAGGAGACAAAAGATTTACAGAAGGCAATTTTAAGAGTTTGAGTCAAATTCTGATGTAAAGATAGACCTGTGGCCTAAAGCAGTATGTAAATGAGAAGATGTAACAATATTTTATTCTAAGGCTTTTTGGTTACTGTGTGTGTGTGTGTGTGTGTGTGTGTGTGTGTGTGTGTGTGTGCAAGTTATGGGGCTCCCCCCCCCCCAGATTTTATCATTCCATAGTTCACAGAGGGACAAAATCAAGGTGCTTCTGAGAGATTTAAAACTTTGAATTAGGCATTTTAATCACCATTTCCCCACTGACAGACATCCTCAGTTCTCTACCACAAATTCTATTTGGCTCAGATCCTAGGAATGAGGGAGAATAGGGGTTATCACCATCCATCAGAAGATAATGGCCACAGAAGACTTGAGGTGATAAAGATCTTTCTCACACGTCCCCAGATTGGTGGCTGTGTAATGTCACTGTAAACCCTTTATGGCATCTTTGAAGATCACGCTCCAGTTCCCAGCTCTGACCTCTAGCTGGGCTTCACACGCAATGCTTTACAACTAAGGAATATTCCCTTCATTAAATCCCAGTTTCTTTGCATGGCACTCAAACTTCCAGAATTTGACCTTTCCAACTTTATCACCCCTGCCCCACCATGTCCATTATACTGCAATCTCCCCAGATTATACCAAGTCCTCTCAACATACCTGCCACTCTCCTACTCCTCGAATAAGACTTAAAGGAGATGATTTCCAAGACTGCATTCCAATGCCAACTCCTTGGTGTTTGTTTTTGAGAGTGTGCAAGTGAAAGGAGCACGGAAGTGGGGGAGAGGAGAGAGAATCTTAAGCAGGCTCCACACCCAGAGCAGAGCACTATGCAGGGTTCGATCCCACCACCACAGAATCATGACCTGAACGGAAATCAAGAAGTCAGGCGCTTAACCAACTAAGCCACCCAGGCACCTCTCCTTGGTACCTTTTCTAATCACTCCAATTAAAATTAATCCTCTCGTATAAATGCCCCATTTTTTTGTCTTCACAAGAAGCTTCATTTATAAATTTCTCTCCAACTGCACTTATCCCACTACGGGGCTCAGCCCAAGGCAGGCCCTCGCATACAGGACGGACCATCTTCAAACCTCAAAGTCTAGAGTTTTGATTATGACTCAAAACTGAAAGCTACCAAAATGGGATTTGTAGGACTACAGGAAATAAGAGAATTTGACATATCACTCATGTTATCGTCCAAGAAAGGTTACAGCACCTAGTGAAGACTCCATCCAAGGGGGGTGGGGGGGGGGTGGGGAGAGTGTTTGAGGGAACACAAAGTCGTGATGTTTTTGCAAATCAACACAATGGTTAAAATACCCAAGAAGAAAACTGGAGTATGTACCTCTAAAAATTCAGAGGTAAGCAAATATGTTGAATTCTAGCTGTTTCTCTGTAGGGATTCACGATTAAGCTGGAGACATTTATTTTAATGCAAGGTACTAAATGGTAAGCATTGCATCTTACACATTCCACTTAGTCATATTAAGTGATAAAGGTACTATAAAACCTAGTCAGCAAGGTTTATTCATTTCTACTCTAAGAAACAAGATGTAAAAGCTGGAATAAGATGTAAATAAAAACGGACTTAAACCTGTGTGAGAAAAACTGCTTCATACACTAAAAAGATAGTCTACTAAGTTGTAGCCTAAAGCAAATGGTAAAAATCTCTCAAATATCAAGGAAATTATGGGAAATTTTTTCACCAGTGTTGAGAAGGTTTATGGTTGTACTTTTTACGGCTCAAAAGTAAACTTTGGGGGGCGCCTGGGTGGCGCAGTCGGTTAAGCGTCCGACTTCAGCCAGGTCACGATCTCACGGTCCGGGAGTTCAAGCCCCGCATCAGGCTCTGGGCTGATGGCTCGGAGCCTGGAGCCTGTTTCCGATTCTGTGTCTCCCTCTCTCTCTGCCCCTCCCCCGTTCATGCTCTGTCTCTGTCTGTCCCATAAATAAATAAAAATGTTGAAAAAAAATTTAAAAAAAAAAGTAAACTTTGGGTTGAGTTTAGTTAGATGCAAAAGTCACCTAATATAGGAAATTTAAAGCCAAGGATGAGGTATTTGAAGTGCTGCTTCAATTTTTAGGTGAAATATATGTATTCACAGATTCAACAGGAGAATTGCAGAAATAAAAGTTGATATGAGCTATGAAATAGAGGTTTGTGTTGCTAACTCTCCAAACAACCGAAAATGTGAAGAAAGACACAGACCAGTTATTTGTATCTTGGTAAGGAACAACCACAAACAAGCCAAAACCGTCAAAACTGAGGTTCTAGAAAATACGCAGAGCAGAGGGGAATGACTGGGTCAATGTCCCTGAACTACAAGATACCCCGAGAACTGATCTAACACTTCTGGGTGTATATGAGATCTCCCCAGAGATTAGCCCTGAATCACAAGACGGTATACAGATGGTCTTCCCCAATGCTAGTGGACATCCGATCCCTTGAAGATCTAAATAAAACAGACCTTCTCCTGCCTTTAGGCATCCGTGCTCCCGAGTCTTGGACCTTCAGACTTACATTAGGACTTCAACCACTGGTCCTTCAATTCTCGGGCCTTTGGACTCAGAATGAATTATAGCAACAGCTTTCCTGGTTCTCCAGCTTGCAGACAGCAGACTGTGGAATTTCTTGGCCTCCGTCATCATATGAGCCACTTCCCTCATTAAACCTCTACTCTCCTGAGCACCATCCCCCACCACACGCCAACTGGTTCTAGTTGTCTGGAGAATCCGCATATAGCAAATTATGCGACTGTGCCAACTCCAACTTTCACATCCTTAGAGGACCCTCAAGTTGGCCTCCATTCCCGTCAGCAACATGCCAGGCTCCGTGGGACCCTGCGGCATCTCCCTGCCACAGACTGGTAGTGTTGTCGGTAGCCACAACTCTGGTGCTTGTTAAAATGTAAATTCTCATGCCCCGTCCCATACCTGTTGACCCACAACACCTGGCAGTAGGCTCAGGAATGTGTTTTTAATGTTTTTGACAGAGAGCACAAGCTGGGGAAGGGCAGAGAGACGAAGACAGAGGATCTTTAGTGTGCTCTCTGCTGAGAGTGGAGAGCCCTACATGGTGGGGCTTGAACTCACAAACCACAAGATCATGACCCTGAGCTGAAGTCTGACGCTTAACCAACTGAGCCACCCAGGCGCCCCAGGAATGTGCATTTTGAAGGTCTGCTCAGGAGTCCTCCTCAGCAGGCTAACACATGCTGCAGTTTGAGAACCATGGCTTTAAAATGTTGAGTAAGGGGGGCCTGGGTGGCTCAGTCAGTTAAGTTTCTGACTCTTGATTTCAGCTCGGGTCACGATTTTATGGTTTCCTAAGCTTGAGCCCCACATTTGGATTCCATTCTGACACTGCCGAGCCTGCTTGGGATTCTCTCTCTCCCCCCTCCCTCTTGCTCATGCTCACTCTCAAAAATATACTTTTAAAAACAATTTTTAAATAAAAAAGAAACAAAAGTTTGAATAAGAAGTAATAAGTACCTGAATGGAAGTCTCTCTAGTCCATTATTCCTCATTCATCTCTTCTAATCTAGTTCAATACTTACCTAATAGAAGTCTTCAGTGATCAACTAAAGGGCCTTCTGCTTTCTTCAATTGTGTGCAGCTCTGTATGTTTCCCATTTTTTATATCAATTCACTTGTTTGAACAAGAACAGCCACCATATATCTATTTCTAACTCGACTTTTCTTCATTAACAGTCCCCATGAGAAAAATACCAGTCTTATGCCCTCTTAATACATGGGAAAACAGGTTTTCAAAAGCAACTTTGCTTCAGCCCACACTGGTAGGCATTAGTCAAGTTACCATTCAAACCCAACAGCCTTATCAGTTATTTACTTAACCTCCCTCAAGTTTTTCTTTTCTAGACTTACTGAAATAAAGTGTTCCTGGCTTCCAATTCCAACAGTAGTGGTAAGAATGGTAAAGGTATTAGGATAGTATTGGTTAATACTTAGGACTGAAAGAAATTAGCAAAACCAATAAAACATCCTGCCAAGATAAACTATTTGGTGGGAGCAAGATAACTTGTTACAGAGCAACCACATGGCAAAATTTGCCAGAATAGACAATTTGAACCTTCTAACAAGGTGATCCCACTAGAACACTCAGTATCTGCTTATAGTTAAGCTCTTGCCAATTTATAAATGCCCCTGATAAAAGCAATGCCCTTACTCTCTCAAGGCCTGTAACCAGCATAACTAAGAGAAAAGTCCCTGTTGAGGCAGTGTTCCAAGACAAACAAGCCCTTCCTCAGAAACAGAGCCCTCAGGGGCGCCTGGGTGGCGCAGTCGGTCAAGCGTCCGACTTCAGCCAGGTCACGATCTCGCGGTCCGGGAGTTCGAGCCCCGCGTCAGGCTCTGAGCCATGTCAGGCTCTGGGCTGATGGCTCAGAGCCTGGAGCCTGTTTCCCATTCTGTGTCTCCCTCTCTCTCTGCCCCTCCCCCGTTCATGCTCTGTCTCTCTCTGTCCCAAAAAATAAATAAACGTTGAAAAAAAAATTAAAAAAAAATAAATAAATAAATAAATAAAAAAAAAAAAAAAAAAGAAACAGAGCCCTCAGATACTAGAGTCACTGCTGGAATAATAAGAACAAGGGAACCTGAATCTCTCCATTTGCATGGGAAGGGTCAAAAGGAAAAGTCTCCCCTCAAACTGGCAAATGCCTACACCACCTTCTAGAGTAAAGACCATTTATCTACAGTCTACGATGCCCTAGGTCTGTGCTGAGTGTTTTCCTCATGGATGAAGAGTCAGGGCTCACAAAGGCTCAAATGCCAAGATCAGATGCTACAAAGTGGCACAGCTGTGATTCAAACAGACCCCACAGCCTCCAATGCCACCCCACTGAACGGTTATTCTCAGAGGTCACTGCAAATTAAAATATTTCCATGTTAGTGGACTACACCCAGACTCTGCATCTGTGTGTAAAATGCAATGCTGACTTTTACCTTAAGAATTTGACACCTAGGCAACCAAAAGCTTCAGGCAACTCCTTCTAAACTCCAAGGCAGTGGATGTCAGGAAGGGGAGAGAGAATGCATCTAAGAAATCTCAAGATTTACACACACAAGCTACTGAAAGGGAAAATCTGCCACCCCAAAATACACCTCTTTGGCATAAGGATTATCTTGAGCTCATGATTTTTAATAGCAGACACATCTCCATTTGTAAGTGTACCCCCTTCTCCCTACCAGGTAGAGGGGGAAGATTAAATCTCTAGAAACTTATCAATGGAGAAGGCAAGGAACCACCACAAGCCTTTGCTTACTGCGGTTTGCCTAAGAAACCTCCCATAACTTGCTTTCCTCCATCCTCCCCCCACCCCACTACCATCTTCTTTGTCATTAGCTGCAGATGGTATTTAACGTGCTGGCTTGGGCCATTTAGGGAGTTATTGAGTCTTCCGCTGTCTCTCCCATACGTGTGGGGTAAGTGGAGTATTAAACTTCTGTTTTTCTCCTCAATCTCGTATTATAGGGAGGTGGTGTCAGCCAAGAACCTAGATGGGTTGAAGCAAAGTCATTTTTCTCTCCCCTACATTGTTGTTCTTAAGACTTCACAAGGAAGAAAAGGTTTCGGAAGCATCTCAGCACAGCTTTTCGTGTTCTATTAAGAAAATAGATGCCAGAACATGGAACCTGCTTTCTAAAGTCCCAGGCAGGTTAACGAATAATTGCTAAACCTCTCAACCCTCTGCATCTAACAGTTTTCATCTGAAGGCTAAGAAATGGAGTCTAAACTTAGTCTCCTTACCAAGCTATCTAGAGACCACTCAAATTCACATTTCCATCAGTGATTAATAAGTGAGTTACCCACTATTTGATAAACACAAATGTAATTTATTCATGTTTACCAAAATTTTGAACAGCTCTATTGAAGAATGTTGGCACATTCTGAATTTCTCAATTTGTAAGACTCCTGGGTAAAACTTACTTTTTCATTATATTTAATCTGCTTAGTCAAAAGTCTTCTGAAAGAAAAATCATATAAGCCTCCTAGAAGAAAACAGACAATAAGCATTTTGACGTTGGTCTTAGCAATTTTTTTGGACCAGTCTCCTCAAGCAAGGTCAACAAAAACCAAAATAAACAAATGTGATAACAACAAACTATGAAGCTTTTGCACAGCAAACAAAATAGGCAACCCACCGGATGAAAGACATTTACAAATCCTACCCAAATAAGGGGTTAACATCCCAAATACACAGAGTTTACACATTCAAAAAAAAAAAAAAAAACAGTAATTAAAAGATGGGCAGAGGACATAGACATTTTCCCAAAGACCTACAGATGGCCAACAGGCACATGTAAAGATGCTCAACATGGCCAGTCAGGGAAATGCAATCAAAGCCACAATGAGCTACCCCCTTACACCTGTGACACTGGCTATTCTCAAAAGGACAAGATAACAAGAGTCAGCAAGGTTATGGAGAATGACCAAACACTTGTGCACTATCTGTGGGCATATAAACTGGCGTGGCCACAACGCCAACAGGATGGAGATTCCTCAAAAAATTAAAAATGGAATTACCATACTACCAATTTCTAGTTATCCAAAGAAAATGAAAATATCAGTTCAGAAATATATGTACCCCTGTGTTCACCACAGTATTTATAATAATCTAGATAAGGAAGCAACCTAAGTGTCCATCACTAGATGAACATGTGGCACATACGAGCAATGGAGATACTCAGCCATTGAGATACTCGATGGATATACTCAGCCATGAAGAATGAAATCCTGCCATATGTGACAACGTGGATGAACCTAGATGATATTATGCTAAGTGAAAAAAGTCAGAGAAAGAAATACCATGATTTCACTTCTGTGAAATTGGGGGTGGGGTGGTGCAGGCAGAGGGAAACAGCTTGCAAGCTAATACTATTAGCAGAAACTCCAACGGCCAGCAAGACACAAGTTTATTATATGCTCTCCATTTACCTTGGCACCATTCTTACTCTGCAAAGGGCATACCGTAGCTAGTAGGCTCCTCACTGGCCACACATTTCTGCTCTCAGTAGGACAAGTCCTAAGCCCACAATGAGATGGTTGTGTTTTTCAACTAAACTACCTCCTTGGTGTTCTAGAACATCCTGGCCTGTTCATCTGCCCCCATGGTCTTACAGTTTTCTGAACCTTGAATACTTTCCCTCCAGACAGCCATCACTCCTCTCCAACTTTGGTCAACCTTCAGTGAGGCTTTTATTATTTTGAGTGTCATTTGCATTAGTTCGGATCCATCAAGAAGCCACTAGTAAGATTAAACATGTACAAGCCCAGGACGTCTGGGTGGCTCAGTCAGTTAACCATCCAACTTCGGCCTGGGTCATGATCTCACAGTTCATGAGTTCGAGCCCCGCATTGGGCTCTGTGCTGACAGCTTGCAGCCTGGAACCTCCAATAAAAGACCTACTGGAGTAGGGTCCCAGTCCATCCAGGCTACTATAAACAAAATAATTGGTTGGGTGACCAGCATTTATTTCTCATAGTTCTGGAGGCTGGAAGTACAAGATTAAGGCACAGGCAGATGTGGTGCCTGGCCCACTTCCTGGTTCATAGATGCCTTTTGCAAGGGCAGTAATCCTATTCATGAGGGCTCTACCCTCATGACTTAATCATGTCCTAAAGGTCCCACCCCCAATACCATCACCTTGATGGGTAGGATTTCAACTTCTAAATTTTGGGGACACACCAACACACATCCCATAACAAGTAGGGAGCAAAGACAGGGAGCATCCTCATACAAGATTCAAGGAGAAGAGAGAAGGACTGGACTTCTGGCAAAGGTCCAAGAAAAGGTTCAGCCAAGTGGATAGCAAGTCCTTGAGCTCAAGTCATCCATTAGCACAGTCCCACAATTTGAAGGATTGCCTACCTTACAATCCCTTCTGTCCCCGGTCACCTGGCTAGGCCCAGCCCACAGCAGACAGGACCTCAGAGTGCCAGAAGAAGCAAAGGAGCACCCAACTCCCAGCAAGTGGGCGATAAGCCAAGGAGCCCCCGGGGACCCACTTTACAAATCACCCCAGCATGTAATCCCATTGTAACAGCTAAGAGCAAGTGAACACTTACTGTGTAGGCTCAACCTTTTTTATGCCTTGATACCCACAACCATGAAGCAAGGCACTATTACCTGAATATCACCAAGGAAGTGGAGGCAAAGTTAATGGACCACAATCAATTAGTGTCAACTCTAATTTGAATCCAGAAGTCCTTACTACCCCGTGAGTTTACGTGAAGAAGTTTTTCTACTACGAAGAATTAAGTTAAATGAGATACGCATTAAAAGTTGGTAAAAATATGGGGCACCTGGGTGGCTCAGTTGGTCTATCTCCTGACTCTTGATTTTAGCTCAGGTCAAGATCTCACAATTGGTGGGATGGAGCCCCGCATCGGGCTCTGCGTGGTCCATAACCTCTGCTTGATATTTTCTCCCTCCCTCTCACTCTCTTCCCCTTCCCCAACTCACACACGTGCACTCTCTCAAATGTCTTTTAAAAAGTTGGTAGAATACTGTCCCATTCAATGTAATTGAAAAAGATAAGTAATCTTGACACTCCAAATGGCTAGAAAATCTTCCTAAAGGCATACATATGCCAGACCTCCTATGAACAAACTGACAAAATTCTCTGCCCTCCTTGAGCTTATGGGAGGAGATAGAAGGTAGGGGTGAACAATGAAGGTTACATAGTATATTAGGTGATAAGTACAACAGGGAAAATTAAAGCAGGAAGAGAAAGTAGTTAGTATGTAAATGAGTAGAAGGACAGACCAAGGTCAGGGAAAGCCTTACCAAACTGAAAGTACAGGTGAAGGGGGGCAGGAGGGTTATCTAGAAGAAAAGCATCTGAGGTTCAGGGAATGGTAAGAACAAAAGGGCAGATGTAAGAACATGCCAGCATGTTCCAGAACAGCAAAAAGGTCGTTTAGAGAAGAAGAAAGAGCAAGAGAGGAGCAGGAGGTAAGAGATAAAGGGGGCAGATCATGCAGAGCCTTGCAGGCCACGTGAAGACTTTCTAGGAGTGCAGTGGAACCCACTGGAGGTCTTGAACAAAAGCAGTTTGACTTTTGTTACAAAGTAATCACTGACTGAAGAGATCAGACTGGGTTGTCTGAAGGACAGAAGAAAACAAGTTTAGAAGGCTACTGCAGAGTCCTGTGTGCAGACTGCTTTGTAATCACCATTCTAAAAAATCACATGAAATTAAATCCCACCAATTAAAAGAATCTGAAGTGGAAATACAGAAGGTACATCAGGGATGCGCCTTAGGCTAGAAAAGCAGCAGGACTATCCTTAAGGTCTGGCGTCAGGGTGTCTGAGTCCATTAAGTGTCCAACCTTAGTTGTCATGATCTCAAGGTTAGTGAGTTCAAGCCCTGCATGGAGCTCTGTGCTAACAGCTTGGAGCCTGGAGCCTGCTTCAGATTCAGGGTCTCCCTCCTTCTCTGCCCTTCCCCCGCTTCCCCTCATGCTCTCAAAAATTAAAAAAAATTTTTTTTTAATAAAGAACCATGCTTGGGGCACCTGGGTGGCGCAGTCGGTTGGGCGTCCGACTTCAGCCAGGTCACGATCTCATGGTCCGTGAGTTCGAGCCCCGCGTCGGGCTCTGGGCTGATGGCTCGGAGCCTGGAGCCTGTTTCCGATTCTGTGTCTCCCTCTCTCTCTGCCCCTCCCCCGTTCATGCTCTGTCTCTCTCTGTCCCAAAAATAAATAAAAAACGTTGAAAAAAAATTTTTTTTTAAAAATAAAAAAAAAAATAAAGAACCATACTTAAGGAAAAGGCCCTGTCCTTTGCCTTCCCATCTATTCCCATCTTCCCCTTCACAGGACTGAAGGCCAGAGACTTCAGTGCCCAGGATTCCTGGACAGCTGGCTTAAGAGACTAGCTGGAAACTGGACGTCGTGAGTAGAAAGATCAACGTTTCTCCCCCAACGTCTTCTACTTCAGGTGGCATCTCCAACAGTAGCTAGATCTCCACTGTTCAGTTCCCCATGGGGAGCCTCTTCCATGGTTCCAGTTGGAATCAGGTGGCCCTAGATCCTGGGTTCTGCTCACAGGTGGCTCCTCTACTACAGCTGGGCTCCCACCACGCCCCCTCTCCTTGGCTCTAACAACAGGAACTCTTCTTACCCCCCACTGAGGCCCAAGGAATGGCGGCTTCCTGCAGCTGGTAACCTCTGCATTGAAGAACAGATTCATATCTGCTCTTTTGGCTTTCCTAACACCTTTGTAATTAGTTCCCTATATTATATTCCCTCTATGAAACCACTTGGTGGTCGTTTTTCTGATTAGATCCTTTGGTACTCCTATGTTAAAAGATATACATGCATGTTGTGTTAAATTACAATCTGGAAGGTATGCACATACTCTATAGTAACCTACACTCTTATTTCCCAGGGAAATCTGGCTGAAGGGAGATCAGGGGAGATGAAAGGGGCAAGGGGTGCGAGAGGAAGAGGCAAAGAGGGATGTCCTGCAGATCACGGATTAAGTACTTTACAAATACTCTCTTGATCTGGAGCCCAAGGCAAAAGTCCTGGAGGCTCCTCAGGGCTTACAGCTCAGCCAGGAAACCTCACCCCCGTCCTCCTAGAGAACCTGCTGCTATCAGTCACCACCTCAAGGCTCCGGGCACCCCTGAGGCCAGTCCTAGAAGCTGCCAGAAATGAGCCTTGCTTTCACCAACCCTGTACTCACAGCACAGAATGATTAAGAAGTCAAAGGAGGTGAGGTCGATGTACAGAAACGTCAACAGAAAAACCTGAGCCGCTAAGGTGTCAAGACAAAGATACCACCCACACTTGCTACAAAACGTGGGCAAACCAGACCCCCTCCATCACGCAGCTGGGCTTGAACAATGTGTGCTGTGCACACAAGGGCTGGGGAGACTCTACCCGCAACCTCCAGGCTAACACTCATTAGCCCTGCAGATAAACAGGATGCATATACAAGGACAGAAAATTCAGCCTCGAGTGCCTGTGAGAGTAACAAGTTCTACAGAAAACATGCTTCAGGTTATATTGTGTTGCATAAGCACTTTGGTATAAAAGGGAATGTTGGACTGACCCCAGGGAAGACAGGTAGCCGCACAGATCAGAAAACCGCTTCAGCACTCCAACGGTTAGTCACCACTAATTCAACAATGAATCATGTCCTTGACAGTCATAGTATAAAGGGACATCAACTAGACTGCGTCACACCTAAAACATTAGATGTTTACAGACTCGTTATATGTGAAAATACAACCCATACGAAATAGAACCTATAAAGGCTTCAAATTACTTAAAAGCTTTGTCCCTGGAGAGGAAGTAGTTCGTGGTAGTCTGAAAGCTTTTCAAGGGTCACTTTGATCCCCATCTGCTGTCCTCAGGATAGCAAAGGACACAAAAGGGGGGAAACAAGCACCATCCTATGGAAAGGAAGTGTTCATTTCCTAGAGGGATCACTTCTTTAGCAGGAGTATCCCTCACAGCAGTCTTCTTCCTGGAAGCTACATCTCCCTGCATTAGCACAGTGAACGGATACCAAACAGATACCAGGAGGGAATAGGCCTTTCAAGTTAAGAGTTACTACACATTTAGTCCAGGAGCAATCCCAATCCCCCATTTACGTAAAGGTATATACGGATGATCCTTAGACAATGCTGGTGTTAGGGGCACCACCTGCTATGTAGTCCAAAAGCCAAGTATAATCCAACTTCCCAAAAACTTAGTAGCTCACAGTGGACTACAAGCTTTACCAAGAACAGTCATTATGGGGGCACCTGGGTGGCTCAGTCGGTTAAGCGTCTGACTTCGGCTCAGGTCATGATCTCGCAGTCCGTGAGTTCGAGCCCCGCATCGGGCTCTGTGCTGACAGCTCAGAGCCTGGAGCCTGTTTCCGATTCTGTGTCTCCCTCTCTCTCTCTCTGACCCTCCCCCGTTCATGCTCTGTCTCTGTCTCAAAAATAAACGTTAAAAAAAAATTAAAAAAAAAAAAGAACAGTCATTATGTATGTTTCATAATATACCATATTATCATAAAGCTCAAAATAATTATGAAGTCATAAGAAAACGCATTTACAGTACTTTAAAAAAAAAAATCCAAACGTGGATTCAAGTGGACCTGTGATGTTTAAACCCGTGTTATTCAAAGGTCAACTGCATGGGGAGGAACTGGAAATTGTGGTTGCCATCTATATGCTATAGACTGGAATGCAAGTTCCAAATATGGATAAGGACCCTCCCATTCACACTAGAAGCATACCCAGGAGAACTGAGACAGTTAAGGAAAATAACAGCACACCGGACCAGAATAAGAAGTCACAGGGAATCCGGCCCTGTGGCTGGAAGGTGGAGGACATGGTCTTGAAACCACCAACTGGCAGAAAACCTACAAAATGGAATTTAGGAGAAGCCACAGAAACAAAGAAAAAACACGAAGTTCTTTAGTTATAAGGCTAAATATGAAGTACAGACTGCCCCTATGTATTTCAAACACTGACAACTTCCGAAGGAGGCATTGTTTTCTATTGCACAGAAGTCTCCTCCACAAACATGCCAAAATTTAGTTTGTTTCCTGCCTTCCTTGTTGGCATACTCTCAGTAACTTTACTCCAATTCCAAATCCCTCCTCTTCTGTGTTCCTCTGATACAGAAGCTGGTAAGGGGAAAAAAAAAAAAAAAATCAAATGACTGAGCCTTCCAGGCACCTCCACCCAGCCTTCTTTACAACTATGGTTTGCCAGTAAGCTATAGAAAGAAGACGAAGTGGGGAGGGGACCTCCTTTCCAGAATGAGGTCTTCTCCATGATGGAGCCCATGGCTTCCCTGTTCCTTCCACTTGGAAGTTAAGTGCCTCACCTGCAGGTAGTTGCAGCCATAATGGCCAAAGTGTCATGGGAGGGATAAAGCACAAGGGAGCCACTGCCACAGCACTCTGTTCTTGTAAAGGGAAATAAAGCCCAGTGATTTAAGCTATTAGACTGCCTTTCTGTTCAGAGCCAACAAAATCCTCACTGGAAGATCCCCAAATCCTGTTCTTCCATTTCACATCCCCCCAACTGGCACCAGCAAGATCCTAAGAATCATCCTTAAATCCTCCTCATTCACATCAGCCCATTTGTACCTCATTGTTTCTTAAACACCATACAACCCTTCCGTTACCTTCACTACCTTCACTCATGCTCTCCTCTAGACCACTGAAATGCCAAACTCCTCCCCGCCACCAATACACTTTTTAGACACACAAACCTCTCCTGACAAGTTTTCCAGACACACCAACATGAATTCTTGGATTCTACTTTGTCTCTCAAGAGACTTCACAATAATGGGGTCCAACAATGGCTACAAAAACATGTGAAAAGCCAGCATTTTAACATTTTTAAGTAGTAAAGAGATCATTTATATCCAATATACAAAGATGTCTAACTCCTCATAGAGCACAGGAAGATGGTCTTTGTTAAAATGAAAGAAACCTTTACCAAAACATCTCTACTACATTCAAAGTTGGCGAGGATGCAGGGAGATAGATATTCTTAAAGACTATTCACAGGTGTGTATGTATATATCAGCATAATTACTCAATATACTTTGAACAGAAGTTTGAACTGTGTGGGTCCACTTGCATGTGGATTTTTTTTCTCTTATAGTAAATTTCCTCTTCCTTAGGATTTTAACATTTTCTCTAGCTTACTTTAAGCACACAGTATATAATACACATGCGATATATTGATGGACTATTTAGGATATCAGTAAGTCTTGCAGTCAACAGCAAGCTATAAGCAAATTAAGTTTTTTGGGAGTCAAAATGTACACAGATTTGACTGCATGGGAGAATGGCGGGGGGGCGGGGCTTGGTGCCCCTAACCCTACGCTGTTCAGGGGTCAACTGTGTGTTAAAAGTGTCAACATGTGCACACTTATTGTACACCTACAATAGAAGTGTCGTAAAATCCATCCCTCATCCCCATAAGGTACACCAAGAAGGTCATCAGGACATAAATGTTCATGAAATTAGTATGTATGAGGAAAGAGTACAAGACCATTAACAAGTTTTTTTGAACAGGGGTATATTCAGGATAGAATGCTAAGTGGGGGAAAAAGCCAAGATACAAAGTTGCTTACAGCATGATCAATGGGAGTCGCATGGGAACAGTAAGGATGAACTGCTCAACACTCACCACTGTTACCTCTAGCCAGATCCTGAGTAACTTCCCCCTTAACTTCTGTTTTTGAAGTTTTCTACAAGCACATTATTTCTATATTCAAAAAATATATACAGCTCTGGAGATAAGAAAAAACAAAAGATAGTAAAAAAAAAAAAAAAATGCAACAGTACAAAGAACCCAGGTTGAGCTACTATTAAATGAGGACAGCTTTCCATAACCCGATTCATGTGGCTTTGGTGAAGGGAGCTGGGAGCCCTCAGTCGAAGCACCCAAAGGGAATCAAGATCAATAACCTTAGCAGTGTGACAGCCTCCATTACAATTCAGGAGACTTCAGAATTCCAATCATGAGGTCCTGACATTTGAACATCTCCTATTCAAACAATTTCCCATACAATCCTAACTCCCTGTAGAAAGCCACTGTGGAAGATCACAAAAACATTCAAGTCACTTGGGCTGTAACTGTAGGTAGTAACGCACTGGAGGCACATGACTTGTTCTGTGACACACCCACGTACTCCTGACTTCCATGTAATTCAACAAACCAGTTTTATCTTTTTAATTTTTTTTTTCAACGTTTATTTATTTTTGGGACAGAGAGAGACAGAGCATGAACGGGGGAGGGGCAGAGAGAGAGGGAGACACAGAATCGGAAACAGGCTCCAGGCTCTGAGCCATCAGCCCAGAGCCTGACGTGGGGCTCGAACTCACGGACCGCGAGATCGTGACCTGGCTGAAGTCGGACGCTTAACCGACTGCGCCACCCAGGCGCCCCTCAACAAACCAGTTTTAAATAAGAGCTCTTATTCAAGAAACAAATATAGTTCTTACTGTGAGAGAAAAAAACCAAGAACACACCTTGGCAAGCCCATGAAGATCCAAGGGTGTGGAGGCACAGAGACGGGGTAATTCCAATGCCATCATTTAACTGACCTAAGGCAGATCACTTACATTCCCTGAGCACATGCAGAAACAGAAATAAGATGAGCTCAAACGCCCAACACTTGAAAGTGCCATTTAATCCTACTCATTTCTTTTAGAAAGCAATTTTATCTATTTCATCCCTTTTTAACCCTCATGATCTGAAGAACATCTCAGAACCTGGTCAACAATATTTTGGGCACAATGTATGTAGCTGACAGTTTAGAGTCTATGTTTTTATGAAGAGAGAGACGATTCTGCTGTGAGACCTCTGAACAGCAATACCGAACTCAAACTGATGAACACACCGGTCTCGTGAGGTTCTTGATGAGAAAAAACACACGCGAAAAGGGCTGTATTTAAGCAAATATGCTGAAAAGAGCATTTTTTAATGAAAATAGAAGTTGCTTCATAAAATTCAAATGTTCTTGTGGTCACACTCTTGGCTCTTGGGGGTAAATACAGTCATTATTACCTACTGAAACCAACACATATTGATATCATCAGGGAACAGGGCCCTAAGGGTTATGCACGATGAAAAGTTAAGTATCTACCCAAAAAATAATAAAAATTCCCAGCTCTTCCTGGACCCTAGCACATAACTTCCAAGTTCTTTTTCAGAATATACTCCCGATTCCCCTCACTACTCCCTTATTAGTGTGTTCCCAAGCCTGCTTAAAATACTCAATTTAACTGGGTTTTAGCTAAGTTTGCAATATTTTACAATAAAATCCCCAAAGACTCCATTTTATAAATGACTGACTGAACATGGGAGTCATACATACAGATTGAAAAAAAGTTGGTTAAATCAGATTTTTTAACATTTGCATTAACTGCTTAATGCCCCTAGGTAAAAACCATGCATCATAACCAATACATTTCTTTTGAAATTCGCTTTTTCAGCCAGATGTTTATATTTTATCATCACGGCCTTACTCCAGTTAAACAGCTCCATTAGTACACATGGAAGTCACACAGAAAGTTAAAAGAATAGGGAACATTTTAATTATATACAGAACATGAATACACTGTTCTGTTCTTGGATTCTTCTAAGCTAACTTTATATTACTCTGATACCTAAAGCAAAACCAAGAGACAAGCAAAAAACACTTTAAACAATCTCAAGAGCAGGATTAGAAAATTCATCCAAATAGCACCCTGTGAAATATCTAAGTGTGCTTATAAAGCCAGTGATTCTAAGGAGCTTTCTCACCTTTAAGAAAAGCAATCACCACCTTTTATAACCCAGCCTTTGTCCACCCCAAATCCACAAATAATTTCCTTTGGATTAAGATGACATGTGCCTGTAGCCAGATTGACTAGAACAGCAAAATTTAGCATCTAGCACAACAAACTTTCAAACTAAGACTTTAACATTTTAGAGCCCTCTAAAGCCAAGTACATTAAAAGCACCAGAAAGGAAAAAATGGGTCTTCTAAAAATGAGTGAAAGCCAACTTCAAACTTTATATTAGCAACACTGGAAACTGGAAGAGTATACTATTAATGCCTTAAAAGTTCCGAGGGAAGAGGGTTTCAATCCAGACTACTCTGCCCAGTTGATTTCTCTATGAAAAAAATTTCAAACCCATGTAGATTCAGAAAATTTGTCACACTCCTTCAAAGGGGAGTATGAAAACTTTCAAACAAAATTAGGAAATAGGAACAGGGGCTCTATAGCTCACAAGAACTATGAAAAGAGAATCACAACTCTCAGCCTGTTGTCCCAACACTGAGTTCAGAGTAAACCAAAGGGGAAAGATATGCAAAAGAAAAGAGATGAAGCGATCAAGGCCAGCTATCCACTGTAATAGTGATTTCCAAACCCAATCAGATATCCCATGCGCTGGATTCCCCCTTTGGTCTCAAGCTCCATTTCCCATCACCTATCTCTCAGAATCAATAAATCCTAACAGCTAAGCAGGCTTGTTCTTCAGCTTCTCTTTGGGTTCTCCTTGTTGGGGAGGTGCCTGCACAAAATCAGAGGGAAAGAAGTGTAAGATAACAGGAGATTTAATCCCTGGGCCACCTCCCTACTATGCACCATCTGGCCATAATTCTATTCTATACCTTAAGACCACACCCTCTGTCAGATAGCTTTCTCCCACACCTTTGCTTCCTGGTCAGTTCAGGTCAGAGTTTCCTCCTTTCACCCATGGAGGCCTACAGGTAAGTAAGGTCTTCCCCCTGTAGTAACCCTTGAATCCTTCAACATCCCTCATTGGTTCCCTTAAACTACCTGACCCTCTCATTTGTGAGTTGCCCCTTGGCATAACAGTTATTTCCTACTGGGCCCTATTTCATAATCCTCCTCCTTTAAAAAAAAAATAAATAATAACCTTTTGGCTACACAGAAGTGATTTTACTGCTAGGTTACAGTATTTCCACATACTTTCAAAAATATAACCTCCTAACTAGAATAATAAAATGAAGGGAAATAACATGGATTTCAGATATAAGTGCTTAGGCATGGCTGGTCTACAGGAAAGTAAACTCGACATATATACCCACATATATGATATGGAAGTCTGAATTTAAGATAAGGGAGATAAGATTTAACTGAATGTTATCAACACTCTTTTGATATTTCCAAGGGCTAAACAGTTTGCCTATCCATAAAATCCAGGAGAATGGGACAACTGAAAATGAAAGCTGACACAGGCATCCTATATCGTTAACAAACATCACAAGCATCATTGCTACTGGTGACTTTTTTTTCCAACATGATGAGCAATTCTCAGGTAAGTTCCTAACAAAATAAAGTTCAATCTTTCCCCAATTTACCCAAAAGTTGTCTGGATTTTTTGGAAGATCATACATATTAAACCCATGCAGATTTTTTTTTAATTTTAGAGTAAGCTTCAGCATGAGCAGGGGAGAGGGGGGGAAGGAGAGAATCTTAAGCAGGCTCCATGCTCTGTGCACAGAGCACAATGGTAGTGGGGGGGGTGGGGGTGGGGGCTCAATTCCCAGACCCTGGGATGACAACCTGAGCCAAAATTAAGAGTCAGCCACCCAACCAGCTGAGCCACCCAGGTGCCCCAATACCTTCTTTATAAAGAGCTTTACTCTAGGCTCAAATAACCATAGACAGGATTTACCTACACCAATGTCCAACAAGACATTCAAATGCCATGTAGGATGAAAGACAATTTATCCTGCATTTTAGTTTTTTCTAGAATCCCTGGACCCTACCCACTAAATACTAGTAGCAACCCCCCAATCACCGAGAAAAAACATTTTATGGGGTATGTTGGTTAAGTGTCTGCTGGGGGTATTACCAGCCCCATTGGGAACCAAGGTTTTTTTGTTTTTTAAGTAATAAAACATTTTTTTCTGTTTACCACTTTTTATATTTTTTTAACTTACATCCCAGTTAACATATAGCACAACAACAATTTCAAGAGTAGATTCCAGTGATTAAGCCCCTATGTATAACACCCAGTGCTCATCCCAAGTGTCTTTAATGCCCCTTACCCATTTGACCCATCCCCCCCCCTCCCAAAACCCCTCCAGCAACCCTCTGTTCCCTACATTTAAGAGTCTGTCATGTCCCCCTCCCTGTTTTTAGGTTTTTGCTTCCCTTCCAAGTACCAATGGTTCGTAATTAGCAACTTGAGACAAAATAGGTAAAGAAAAACAAGAACTCCAAGAAAAGTTTCAACTTTTAGAAGATATGCAACCAATGCATACTATGTGGTTTGTAGTGACAGAACTCCACTAAGTAGCTTCCAGTTTTTAGAATCAGCTACTCAAAATACAAAAGTCTTTAGGATTTTTAATTTTCATGTTTATTTGAGCGAGTGAGAGAAGGAATAAAGTGGGGGAGAGGCGGAGAGAGAGGGAGACGGAATCTGAAGCAGGCTCCAGGCTCTGAGCTGTCAGCACAGAGACAGACACAGGGTTCAAAACCCACCAACTGTGAAATCATGACCTGAGCCAAAGTCAGACACTTACCTGAGCCACCTAGGAGCCCCAGAAGTCTTAAGGATTTTAAAAGATAAGGTTAACCTTGGGAAGATATTTTCTTCATTGAAGAATCTAGATGCAGGTGCTGTTGGCAATGGATTTCAATTCCAGTGTCTGAAATTCCTGCAGTCTTTTCCTTGTAGTCACAAGGAGTGTTTCCTGCCTCATATAGGAAGGCAAAAAACAAAACAGCTGATTGTTTAGACTTCAAACTAACTGTAGTTACAATATGGATAGAGCAGACCCACTTTAACAAGTAAAAATCAAGTCACTTGAAAATTAACCATGAGAGGTTCACTTCTCTCTCCTGTAGAGATCTGAGAGGTGGGGTAGCTCTCCGTCTGCAAGCCACGCCGCTCAGCGACTCAATAAGTAGTAACCGGCTCCTCATCCAAAGGCTGCTTTAACTGCCAGACAGACAGACATTCAGCCAGTGGGTGGGAAAGGGCAGAGGGACAGGGACACGCTCTTGTTTCCGGTGTAGGAGCCAAAGGCAGGCTGCCCCAAGATGGACCACACTCTGGAATATTTAACTTTTGAAAGAACGAGCAACAAGCAGGGGAGGGACAGAGATGGGGGCAGAGGATCTGAAGCTGGCTCTGTGCGGACACTAGAGAGACCGAGGCAGGGCTCCAACCCCTGAACTCTGAGATCACGACCTGAGCTGAAGTCGGATGCTTAACTGACAGAGCCACCCAGGCGCCCCTAACATATTTCTTTAAATAAAAGTTACTGGGGCAGCCTGTACAAGGACACCTAGACCCTCCTCTGTCCCCCTTAAAAGCAGGGCATCATGCCCCACACAAAAGGTACCCTCCCTGTACCAGGAGGTTAAAAGACATTCTCATGATGAGAGAGACAGGAAATTTAGAGCCTGAAGCCTGTACAAACAACCCTTTTTACTAATTTAGTACCTGGGCCCAAATTCTGTTTAGAATTCCTTACTGAAGCTCCCCAAATTCAGTTGTCAATTCCTCAGATTTACTGTCTTTACCTAAAAAGTGAAAAAGCTGCCTTAGTCATGTCTTTAGGTCTCTGTTATTGGGCCTCTGTGTGCATGCAACAAACTTTTTCTCTGGTCTGTCTCATGTAAATTTAATTCTTACTCCAGCTAGAAAACCTTAAAAGACGAATTTTTCCTTCCCTTCACAAGGAACGGCCCATACATTCGCACACATCACTTCCATTCATAGCCCGCTAGCCTGAAATTAGTCTTTTGGCTAAGCTAACTGCCAAGAGAAGGCAGAACAAATATCAGATTCCAATTGTTCCCAGCCATCAACGACAATTTGAGCCAACAATTTGTATGCCACATACTTGTTCCTCCTATTCTGGCAAGACTTCCTTCCTGCCCTCCTCAGCAAAATCTCCAAAGTCTGTAGCTGGTCTTCCAGAATTGTGTAAAAACAAAGACATTACCTGTGCAATTCCTTGTGAAGACTGACAGGGCCTTGGGACCTGGCCCTATTCTCGTGTGGGAGAAATAAAGTTGGCACCCTCCAAGCTAGGTTCTTGACATGCATTCTCTGGACAGTCATGCTCTGTTCCACGGATCACAAAAGGAAGGGGAGGGCAAGATAAGAAATGTAGTCTTCAGCCAGACAGCCACATGCCCAGCTAAAAATTCTATTTCTTGTAAGAAGGGAGAACATAGAGGAGGCAACTAGCAGAAACCAATAATGGTAAAAGACCATATACCAGAAGAAAGGGAACCAGATGCTTGTAGGAAATGAGCTGACTCTCCCCATCGTATATTCTACAGGAAGCAATGGCTAAAGTCACTAAGAATCCAGGTGAAAAGTGGTATACAGATTTCAATTTATGAACTATTTCCAAAAGAACTAAAAAAACATGAAAAGTTATAAAGGTTCCCTCTGGAAAGCTGATTGGCAATGGGGAAGGGTGAACAGACTGTTTAATTCTAAGTTCTGCAAGGTTTATGCTGTGTAAATATATTGTAATAGCTTAGATTCAGATTACAATCTCAAACTAGCACTCCTAGTGCTACTTCTCTTGCTGGATTCACTTTCCTTCTACATCATTCAAGCCCATGCTTTCAAATGAAATCCACAGGACAATTCTCAAATTTACTTCTTATACCCAAATCTCTCCCAAGCTCCAAACAATTGTCCTTTTGATCTCTACTTATTTCAAGGACCACAAATTCAACATCTCACCTATTAGGTTTTAAGTTCCTCATGGCATGATCTGTATTGGATTAAATTGTATATCCCCACATAGCTTCTCAAATATTTTTAAGAATAAGAAAGGCAACAAAGCCTAGGATTCTAGGATGTAGCAATCAAATTATAGACATTCTTACAGGATCGCACACTTGAACCACAATTATGAAACATTAAAGCTATTTGGACACTGTCCTCCCCCAGTAATTTAAGATATACTGTTCTATCATGTAAAACAGAGTGGCCTTCTAGTTGAAGCAGGGAATAGAGAACAAGAATGTGCTTTCTGGAGCGCCTGAGTGGCTCAGTCAGTTAAGCAGCCAACTCTTGATTTCAGTGCAGGTCATAATCTCACAGTTTGGGATCAAACCCTATATTATCAGGCTCTGCGATCAAAGCACAGAGTCTGCTTGGGATTCTCTCCCCCGCCCCGTCTGCCCTCCCCCACTCTCTCTCAAAAAAAAAAAAAAAAAAAAAAAGTGCTTTCTATCTCCCTACTTCCCACTACTCACGAATACATGAAGCCCTTCTGGTAAAGAAAACCAGAGCTTCACAAATGTAGGCAATAGATGTCTTGTTATAGTTCAGAATGATTCCTGAGGATACTTAGCATTTTGTAAGCCTTTCTGGCTAAAGAAGTATTTTGAGTTTTAGAGATTTTTCTACAGAACCAAATTAAGACTCTCATCTCTTTAAATAAAATATGGAATAGATTTCCCTAAATTTGTGAAATAAAAATACACGTTTCGTAGCAGAATTTAATTTTCCCATCTTCCAGTATTCATACAGATACATAACAGTATTTTTAAAGGAAATACTGCAGATGAAATATAAAACTAAAACCCACCAAGATGAATGTCCATTAACTTCATAATCCATGAAACTAGAGACCCAGCTTCTTAAAGCACACGTGCTTTGCTTTGTGAATCAAAACAAGAAGCACAACTATGAAGACCTAGCAAGATTTATATCCTGTCCCTCTACCTGTCCCTGGCTCCAGGATGGAAGAGCTGAAATGCCATATACTCAAAACAAAAATAAAGGAAACAAAAAACAAAATGGAAAATAAGATTAATGGTACATTGGCAATGATGGTTTCAAACTCAAAAGCAAAGACCAGGCAAAAACTGTTGTATTAAATAATCTTCAATACAAAATAACCTCAAAATGTACATATGCACACATGCAGATGTGTTTATAGATGTGAAAAGCAGGTGTATGCATTATGATTAACATCCAAAACTCCAACAGAAAGTAGTTTTAACCTTTAAAGTTGGACAAAGAATCCTTGTCCAACACCCACACTAAATGAATCAAAGGGAGTTCCTTTCCACTGACTACAGTATATACTTCTCTTTATATTAGTAGGAATCTGGCATCAATATCAAGGAGTTAAATGCTTCTAGAAATACAAAGTCAGTTAAAGATACATACAATTGTAGGATAATATAAAGATGATACTATAAAGACAACAAAGAAGATAGGAATGATTACTATAATGCTAATTATTAGATATATAAAAAAAAAATCCTAAAGTCAAAATTTGCCACATGATTTTTGACCTAAAACTTAATATTCATTGCATACTACAGTGAACCATAGTGTCAACATAAGATTAGAAATTACCACAGAGAAAACAAAAACTTCACCTCTAGAAATTTTTAAGTATTCTGGTTAACTATGTTAATACCGATTGAAGAGAAAAATAACATTTAGCAAAAACTTCATAGTACTACAGACAGATGCCAAAATGTACCTAGAGGTAAATTCATAGCTTCATATACTTTCATTTTATTACAAAGCAGAAAAAAAATCCTGTTAAGCTGCCAGATCAAAGAACCACCTTGTATCTCCCCTTACCCAGCTCCACCCCCACCCCCCGAAAAAAAAAAAAAAAAAAAACCACCTTAGGAAAATAGAAACTATAAAACAAAGTTTATAAAGTTAACGTGTACATTTGTAAGAACAAGAGTATCTGGGCTATCTAATGAATTTTTAAAAAGGAGAAACCCTGGAGACCAAAAGCTGAAGATAGAGAAAATGAAAGATATATCCAACTATGTTAATATACCTGAAAACCTAGAAATGGCCAATTTTCGGTGACAGTTGACAGCCAGCACAGAAAAAGACCTTTCTGAATACAGACCAAAAGAAATATAAAAAATTAAAAGCCTAGGGAACTCAAGTTTTTTAAAAACCACCACAATCAGGGAGCAATTACCCTAGGAATGTAAATACAGTTTAACATTAGGAAGCCTAGTAAATCCATCACATCAATAAAATTAAGTCAGGCAATCACCTCAATTGATGGGACAAGAAATTTGATAAAAGTCCATTCCTGATATTTTTCAACTCACTTAATGTAAGAAAAATAGAGTAGCAAAGAATACCCTAAAATGCTAACAATATGTTCCTTGGTACAATTCCAAAAGCATTCCTAGTAAAGCCTGCATCAAGAGAAGGATATGGCAGGGCACCTGGGTGGCTCAGTTGGTTAAGCATCCAAATTCAGCTCAGGTTATGATCTCACTGTCTGTGGGTTCAAGCCCTGAGTCAGGCTCTGTGCTGACAGCTCAGAGCCTGGAACCTGCTTCTGATTCTGTGTCTCCCTCTCTCTCTCGGCCCTTCCCCTGCTCACTCTGTCACTCTCTCAAAAATAAACATTTAAAATTTTTTTTAAAAAATTAAGAAAAAAAAACAAACACACTGTTTTGAATGTTCTTAACCAGAGATGTCAAACAGAACAGGTACAGCTACCGGAGAAGACAAATCATTACTATCAGAGGATTCAACCGCCTACCATAGACAACCCAGAAGGCTCAGATAGGACTTACTAAAACAATAGTGCACAGCGATATGATCAGTTAAAACAAAGCTAGAGTTTAACATTTACCAATTACTGGTAACAGAAAAACACAAGCCACAGCGAAAAAATTGTAAAAGGTTTAAAAATAACTTGGTTATAAACCCAACGGGTCAATACAATGAAAGGGACGAAACATCACGACGACAGAAGCCTAACTGAAGAGGATGTACATCAACAAGACTGACTTTAGTAAAAATTAGTTTCTCAAACAGGCTTAACAAGAAATGACAGCATCTAATCAGGAGCATAAGGGAGCATATGTGTTAGCAGGCACTAAGCTAAACACTTTCTATGCATCTCGTTTAATTGTAACAAAAATTCTATGCAGCCATTAGCCCCTTTTTACAAATGAAAAAGCCAGGACCTAGAGAGCAGAAATACTTTACTCATACAATGCATGGATACTACAAAAGAATGAAGCCAGGCTCCCTGAAGACAAAGCAATTTCCTAACTGCTCCTTTTTTTTTTTTTTTTTTTTTTTTTTTTTTAAGAAAGGGCAAGTGAGGGGCACCTGGGTGGCTCATTTGGTTGAGTGGTTGAGCTGACCTCAGCTCAGGTCATGATCTCAGGGTCCTTGAGTTTGAGCCCTGCATGGGGCTCTGTGCCTAAAGCTCAGAGCCTGGAGCCTGCTTAGGATTCTGTGTCTCCCTCTCTCCCTGCCCTTCCCCTGCTTGCACTCTTGTGGCTCTCTCTCAAAAATAAACATTAAAAAAAAAAAAATTAAGGGTGAAGGGGTGGGGATAGGGGGAGGAATAGAATGGTAAAAAAAATTTGATAAATGGGAATTCCAATCAAGTATTAAAATATGTAATTATCCTAAGTCAAAATTATAGGATATGAGCAATAGGAAAAGAGCTAGATCAATTAGAATAGGTAACCTAGAAAAAGATGTAAAAGACACATACGCATAATCTATAAGTTACTGAACACTACTGAGGGAATTTATGCTTGTTTTATTCTTGACTGTGTTTCCAGAACATCTGATCTTGTTAAGTAGAGGCTCAATAGATACTTGGTCAATGAATTAATGAGGGAAACCATATGAACTTGGCCCTCCAGCTTAGGAATGGAAGGAAGCAGAGCATAATCAAGAATCAGTCTGCAAGAACTGCTTAACTTTTGGGGGGGGGGGGGCGGGGAGATGTCAACTCCTTGCTTCAAACATTCATTCTAGATGGGAAATTGTCCAAGAGAAGAAATGTTAAGGAAAAGATCAAAGTATATCTAAAAAAAAAGGCAGACTATAGAAAACCCTTCACAAAGGAATGTTATTTTCAACATACTGATAAAGAGTTCACATTACCAAAATTGCAACCAAAAAAAATGAAAAAAAGGACATTAGACCATACACATATATTCATCTTCACTATCAGGGAGGAGAGAGTTAACTATCCTGCTAGCCTGGCAAAGACTGCCTTTAAACTGTTCATACCTTTTGCCCCAGTAAGATTTTCGTTGTAAAAATTCATCACAAACCTGAAGGTTAGAAAATGAAAATATTCAAACCACAAGGTTTACAAAGTGATGTGAAGAAGTTTCAAAAAGTAGACCAATGATGCTCTACAAACAGAAGACTCTCAAGTGCAAACTACAACCTATTAATGTTTTTTTTTTAATTTCCTGAAGTACAGTCAATACACAACGTTAGTCTCAGGTGTACAACAGTTATGTGACACTAATGCAATTTGAACAGGTTTTCCATACTCTCCACCTAACGCTAAAATTTTGCGGACTGCAAACAAAAATTTAACACTTAAAACCGTTTAAACAAGAACTTAGCTAAGTACTTCACTTAATGCCTTCTGAAGTTACTTTCTGAAAGACCTATATGCACGACTACTGCATATACCAAGGAAATATTCCACTGACTAAAGATCTTGAAAGACCTTGGTGCAATTTACTCTTCAGTTAGGCATTACTCAGTGTCAACCTCTGAGATTTCACTATACTCTCCCAGTTCATTTTGGAATAGGAAGCAACACTCAGGCTTACCCTCAGCATCCTATATTTTCTATTGCTAACGTTGTGATCTGTGGTTTTATAATTACACACTTGCAAATGCAACTTAATTGCCTCTAGCATATTACCTAATTAAAGACCTTTCGGAAGTCTAATGTGTACTGGCCTCCCACTGTATTGATTCAATAAAGTCTAGAATATTTAGATGTTTGTTCCTCCCTTAGAGCATCCCTGTTGCTTTTACCTTAATATGGAATATTGGTTTAATTACTCAGTAATCTTACTCGTTAATGCAAATACTTTCACCTTACCCATGTGAAAATAAGACAGTTTCCGGCAGCTTTCCAGAAAACACACACACACAGTTCTCAACCTTGGCCCTACACTGGAATCACCTAGGAAGCTTTAAGACTACAACCCCCAGAGATTGATTTCATTAATGTGGGGTGCAACTTGGATGATGGGATTCTTAAGGGCTCTCCAGGGAATTCTAATGTGCAGCTAAGGATAGAAATCAGATGTTTTTAAAAAAATGAAAGCCCATCAAAATCCTCAGCTGATCTTGAAACACAGGGACCAAAAACAGTGGTCCTAACAGGAAGTGTTACCAACTCAGGACAATTTTATAATTTGATTCCTAAATATTAATTTTGGGCAGGTGTCCTTTGTTCCAGTATACGTCCACCTTTACATTTACAGCTATTAGGTCTTTAACCCAAAAATTAAAACGGCAACACATGACTATGTGACCCACCACTTCCTTCCCAAAGATCTAAGTCAATCTGAAATGCATAGAAAATAGCACAATCATGCAAAAGAGGCCTCCTCACTACCAAACTGGTGGGATGTTCTATTTGGAATTCTCATATTTCATAACCTGGCAATTGGCTTTAATTTTATCTTAAAGTTCTTTAATGACCTTACAGTGTTATTTATCTTTTGAGTGTATAAAGGGAACAGTTTCCATTAAGAAAAAACCAAAGAGGGAAACAATTAGCTATTTTATTTCACTTTATAAGTAGTCATTGTATATCAGAATTACAGCTGATTTTTGAAAGACGCAAACGTCAATATCACTTAATCCGTCTGAGTTCTTCTCATCAACACAACTCATTCCACTAAATTAAGTGCCACCATCTCAAGACACCCTGTGGAGGGTTAGATGAATCAAAGCAACACGCATCTTCCGGAGATACTGTATTAAGTCCGGTCTGAGGTTACTTTAATGTGGTTTCAACTCACTCCCTAGAGGACAATGTATTCGCTCTTCTTAAAAACCAACATAACCTATCCCTTCTGCATTTGCTCCACAATTTACCAAAGTCAGAAAGAGCACAAAGGCTGAATTAAGCCTAACTCCCAAAGAGGGTGGCTTTTTAAGATTTTCACATCATTTGCTGGAAACCTGCAAACAAGAAAACAAGGTAGAATACTGGGCTTCTACACTGCTGGTCTCTTGGGCTTGGTAGTGGCAGTGGCCAAGTTTCACTTTGCAGTCATCAGTTCTACCAGCTTTACATTTTTATGGCTTTCGGGGGTAAAAATCCTGGAGGTCTCAAAAACACATTTAGGAACACTAGTTTCCCCGAGATCAGAAGACTCTTACTTTCCTTTCTCCCCGCCTCCCCCCCCCACCCCTTTCCTCCAAATTGCACCTAATTCTTTGCAACATGTACTAAATCTGACACTTGTTTGTATCCAAACAAGTTTTGGGGGGTTTGAGCACATACACCAATGAGCACGGGAGGGGCAGAGAATCTTAAGCAGGCCTCGAGATTATGACCTGAATGGAAATTAAGAGTCTGATGTTTAGCTAACTGAGCCACCAAGGCGTGCCCCGCCCCAAGACACGTTTTTGCTGGATGCCCTACGCTAAGGCACCAAAGAGGGGGCAACACAGCACTAAAGGCATAAGATTTCCTAGCCTTAGGTAAGGGATTCTCAACCCTTGTAAAGCTGTGGGGGCTTTGTTTTGGAAAACTGGTTTTTCCAGGATGCCAGGGTGGCTCATTCAGTTAAGTGTCTGACCCAGGCTCAGGTCAACATCTCCAGGTTTGAGTCCTATGTTGGGCTCTGTGTAGACAGCTCAGAGACTGGAGCCTGCTTGGGATTCTGTGTCTCCCCTCTCTGCCCCTCCCCCACTCAGTCTCAGAAATAAACATTTAAAGAAAATTTTAAAAATCTGGCTCTTTTCCCTGAACTTAGGGATCACCTGAGCAGTCAATGTTAACAAAAGAGACCATCATGTCCAAAGATCTAAAAGTAGCCACTTTTTGTAATGAAACATTCAGATGGCAGTTATAGGCAGGCACCTATGCATTCCCCCCCACCCCCATCCACAATTTCACATTTGTGTACGTTTCTCAAACTTAGACAAAAATTATGTGAAGTGGTGGGAATGCTAATTCTAGGTGAAGGTTAAGTCACAATTTAGAGTGATTACTGGTCATACATGTAGAAATGGCAAGAACATCGATCTAGGATTCACAGAAAGTTATCAAATACCATTTTACTCTAATTCCTGATTGCTAGTTTAAAAGAGCGGGTTCCTTCAACATCGGACTTTACTAACATTAACGAAAACAAAAACAGTGCAACCACCCATTAGAAGCGTACAGACCTGCAGTCTAAACCTTTAACTACAGGAATGAACATACTGACCCCCCTGCTGTGGTAGTCGTTATGATGGGTCAGAGTCCCCCTACCTTCTAGTCACCATGAACACCTATTACTTTTCCAAAGGTTCAACAAATTGCCTTTATGATTTGCTTTATGATGAAGCGGATTTGCTTATTTGGTAAACTGCTTTGCCATTAATACTGATCCCACCCTTAACCAATGAGAGAGAGAGTCACACAAAGTTCATTATTGCTGTAGCATTCTGATGGTACCAAAGTCATCAAGGTAAAGAGGCATCAGGCTTAGATGCTATTCGGAACTAAAGTCCTTTTGCCATTAGCAGTTACTTCATATTGGTATCACGTGTGAACCCCTGGATACGTTAAGTGATGTGACCACCTGGTTGCAAAGCTGTTAGGGTGGACCCAGATACTCACTTCCAGAATTTTCTGTAGAGCCATCAATAGTCCCAGGGCTCCAATGGCATACACTGGCCACTGTTCCTCGAAGTTTTCCAGCCAAGAGCAAAGAAAGCAATGTTTGAGTCAACCGAGTTTAATGCTACTAAGCTTTCGAGTAACTCCTGGATAAAACCCCTAACTAGCTTTGTGGGCCTTTCTAGCTAAGTAAGGAGAAAACAAAACACTGCAGCTGAGGTCTAGTTCACAAAAACTCACCAGCCCTTTAAGGGAGGGCTAGGACAGCCAGAGGGAAGGCTCTTGTGTCACTTATAAAATGAGGACCCCTGGGGCTCCTGGGTGGTTCAGTCAGATAAGTGTCGGACTTCGGCCCAGGTCATATCACGGTTCATGGGTCCGAGCCCAGTGTCAGGCTCTGTGCTAACAGCTCAGAGCCTGGAGCCTGCTTTGGATTGGGTCTCCATCCCTGCCCCTCCCCTGCTTGTGCTAGGTCCCTCACTCTCAAAAAGTGAATAAACATTAACTTTTTTCTTTTTTTTAAGTGAGGACCCTTTCAGATCTCAGTCTGAGAGTTTCTAAATTCTCAAAGTTGTGAGGAGTAAGCAGTAACATGCAGGTCAATAACAATTTAAGCTATCAGATCCTTTTATTAGATGTTGGACTACTTGAAGATACAGGAAAAAACATACAATGGATTAATGCTTTTGCGATTATGCTGTGATTTTTTACATAACCCACGTGTATAATTTGAGACTTAAAGTTTCTGGCATTAATTGACTTATGTATCAAATTCACAGGAATGTAAGTTCCCACTTCACTCCATCCTAGAAGAAAACCTACTGCCAAGAATTGTTCCACTTCCCTCTAGGAAGCAGCACGTTAAAAAAAAGTGTGGGGACTTTGGAATAAGGCAAAGATTTAGGTTATGTGGCCTCCCCCTTAATAAAAATTCACTGAAGTTAATCTGACAGCACTCAATGCTCCCAAGATTTAGAGAGCTGAAGTTTCCAAGTATTTTTGCAGAGATCAGATGCAGGGTTTTGTTGTTTGGGTTTTGGTAACCTCTGGGTAAGGTCATAGTTTTCTTAGGGTTGTGAACGTATTTGACAGTTCAAATAACTTCTGTAGGAACATTCTATTTAAATGGGAGAAGTCAGATCTGTAACCATGAACAAGCAAAGGGGAGTTTCAGTACCAAAATGCGACAAGCACAGTGTAAGTCAGCTACCAGTAACTTTTTACAAAAGCAGAATAGTCTGGACAGGACTAGCTTTAGTTTCACCATACGCTTTTACAGTTTAATACACTAAAAATAAGCTTCAATGCAATATGAATGACCGAAGTGATAACAGGCTGACATTCAGAAGCTTTACACGGCTAGACAGGTCAAGAATTACTTACACTTAGCATAAGGAGGACTACTGAAGTTGAAATCTGCTTGACCTATGGAGTGGACAAGCAACAGATGACTGCAGCACAACGATGAGGAAGCAGGGTACTTACCTACGGGAAGAATAGAAGGTGCACAAGAACATCACGGGGCATGCACAACTGACTGGAGGAATGGGGACGTCAATCATGCCCCCTGAGGAAAGGATGCTCAGACTGCTCACCTCCAAAATGAGGGGTCTGCCTGAAGGACACCAAGGTCTTTTCCAGCTCTAGCATTCTGTGACTGAATTACCTACAGGGTTAGGTTCTTGAAGGTTCCGTGTAATTAGACACCAGCTGTAAAGAATCACCCCTTAAGTATTCCCAGAGAGTGAAGGGTTTCAAAACAGCTACTTAGTTTAGGTGTGTTTTTAAAGGCTGGATAGAGGAGGATGGTGGGAGGACTGCATGTACTCAAAGCTGCAGTGGTGTTTCAGAAGACCATTCAAATGCTCCCTGGATTTCTGAGAAATGCTTTATGAGCTTGATATTTCAGAAAGTAAACACGTGTGCATCTGGATACACCTCGGGCAAATTATAAGCTCTCTGGGTCTCCACATTTTGTCGGACATAGTTAGATTTCTACTGGACCTTTTAGGTTCAGCATTCTATCAGAAAGATTTCTTAGGTTCCCATTTACCCAATTAGAGCAATTGGAGTCATGACTTTCCACGGTTACAAAAACATCGGACCCCTGCAATGTTGTTTTAAAACTAAAGTTGGCAGACGTTACACCTGAAACAATCTCCTTACCTCTTTGGGATGCAAAAACAAAGCAAAAAAAAAAAAACAAAAAACAAAAAAAACAAAAAACAAAAAAAAACCACGCATTCCTTACCAAGTGGTTATGCACCAATCCTTTGTTTTTCATTAATAGTGCCTGCCCAGACCAGGAATTATCAACCTACAGCAATTCTAAGAACTACGTACCTTCTCCAGGGTTTGGAATTGAAGTGTTCATTACATAGCAGTAAAGCAAGCTCGTTAACTTTTTTATTCCCTGCGGAAAATTTCTACCCCTTCGCCCTAGTGAAGGCTACTCTAGCTAACAGGGGTGGCCAGATTCCACCTGTTTCGCCTAATTACACAATCATTAAGACCCACAGAAAAGCCCAGCTCCAGCTGAACTCAGGTGGGCAGGAATGCACCACTGCTCTTAGAAACTTAAGTTGATGGAAGTTGCGTTGTAACCTGGCCGGAGCGGAGTCCAGCGGGTGCAACCACCGCACGGCGGGCGCTGCGGGTCTCCCGATGCCAAGCTGACAGCTTCTGCCAACAGGAAGGGGGCTGGGGGAGGGCGCATCCGCTGCAACCCGATACCCAGCCGGCTAAAGCACGAAGGGATTCCCCCTGAAAGATTCCCTTGAACCGTAAAGACCGACAAAAACAGTGCACGCATTAAACAAGGGCAGAGGGCAAGCGCCCCAGCGCTCTCCCGGGAGAAAACTCCGGGGAGGAAGAAGTGGCGGCCGGAGGCGCCGAGTCCTGCGTGCAACTCACCTTCTGCTGCCTCCGGGCCATGTCGGTGGGCTGCTTGGCGTTGAAGGGGTACGCGATGCACCTCACGACGAAGACGTAGAGCTGCAGGCGGATCCTCCGCTCCTGCTCCTCATCCAGCTGCCTCTCGGGCTCATCTCGCCCCTCGCTGAGCACAGAGGGGCTCGGGCTCACGGGTCTGGCCGCGCTGCCGCCGCCCGCGCGCCCCGGCGCGTCCCGCCGCCCTTCGCGAGCCGGGGCCGGTGGCGCTCGCTGCGGGCCGCCGGCCGCCACCAGCACATCGCGGCTCTCCTCTTCCAGCCCTTCGTCCGACTCCTCTTCGCTGGAAGACGGGTCCAGCATGGTGCTCGGGGCGCCCCGCCGCTCGGCCCGCGGCCCCCAGGCGCCTCACCCGCGGCAGCTGCGTCCGCCGGTCTGAGGGAGCCGCGCGGCTGGCAGCAGCTGCCGCAGAACGAAAGGAAAACTGGCCAGAGCTTTCCGGACACGTCGAGTTAAAGACCGGAATGTTTCCTACCACCAGTGCGAAAGGGGCGGGCAAGAGCCGGGAGGAGGCGAGGGGGAGCCGCCGGGATTAAATAGGCGGAGTTAGCGTTGGAGGTGAACGTGAGCGCCTAGTGAATTCCTCTGCCCCCCCGCCCCGGACCCGCCAACCCCGTGATCCCGCCACGCCGGCGGGCAGAGGCGGGGCGGCCCGAGCGCCCGGACGCAGGTGGGGAACCTGTGGCTCCTACAACAAGCAACACGTGGAATAAAATGTTGAGCGGGCGCGGGGTCGCGGAGTACGCGTGCGCGCGCCGCGCCTGCTGCCGGGGCCCAGGATCCCGGGTGCAGAGGCTGGTAGTTTGCAAAAGCGAGGAGGGGCTAGACGTGTCGCTCCGTATGCACACCCGGGGTTGCTTGGACTACTTTGACTCCCTACCCTCCATGCTTTTTCTCCCGACAGATTCCTAAAGGGCAGGTGGATGGGGGCGGTGGAGTTGCTGCTACTCTCAGAAGGTGAGGAAAGCGGCCAGAACATCCCTGAGACCCGAATCCGATGCCCAGATTGAACCCAAGTGCGGAAAAGTGGGAGCCACTCACCTCAAAATAATGTTGGGGAGAGACTTTGAAAAGTCTCTCGCTCTGCTCTGCTGCTGTTTGACGCTCATGCTGAAGTCCAAATTATAAAAGTCAGAGGAACGTTTTTGACAAAACAAAAAAAGAAAGAAACACGCGAGGCTTTCTTTTTAAACTGTTTTTATTCCCACATGAGCAAGATAGATTTTGTATTTTTGGAATGGCACTTTGGTTCAGCTCACACATAGCTGGATTATTTTCTGGGTTGGAATGAGATTGACTCAAATAGTTTGTGTAGTGCACACATATCTTCAGCTAACGTTTGAGCACACGCCCGTTGTCCGGCACTGTCAGCATTTGGCGGAGCCTGCGGAGCTCAGGGACACACAACACTTGGTCATTGTTGGTTCTGGCCTCAAGTGGGCGTCTCGAGGCTGCACCTGAAGCCTGTCTTATCTGCACAGATTTCTCAGTCCCAATGCTGGAGCCACCTGGAAGTTTCTTCCTGTGATTTCTGTTTCCGATGTTCTTAATCCGGTCAAGAGGGGGAAACAGGGAAAACAGTGCATTCAACCCAAGATACAATGTACTATGGCCAAACTGGCGGAGAGATTATGAAGCGCCGGGGAGATACGGGGGAGGTACACCGTCGACTCTGAGCTTGTCTACTCTGTGGCCAAAAAGCAGTTCTAGCTTTTTTAAAGCCACTTCCACAGTTAGGTACACAATAGAGAGGCTTTCCTTCTGCATTTACTGACGTTCTCCCTAGATGGGGTAAAAAGATAAGGAGGCATTTACTCCTAAGGAGCCTTGCTTATTTATCAATCCTTAATGGGTGCCCATAGCGATAAAATGTTCATTGAGGGCATTACTGCTGGCAGATCGCCAACTTTCCAAGGAATAGGAAATCTCAGAAACTGATGTATTTCAAGAATGTTTTATTCTTGGCAAGGTAAACCATAAATGATAAGCCTATTCATTTCAGTCATAGTATCTAATGCTTACATACATAGCAATTTACATTTTGCAAAGTTTTGTAAATGTGCTTAACTAATGCCATCAAAGTAACCTTTGGATAACAGGTAATGATGATGGTGATGAATACAATTAATCTTTTAGGTGCTTTGTATGGACTATTGCACCAAGCCCTTTACATACATTATTTCATTTTTTATTTTTATTAGTAGTTCCTTTGTACAGATAAGGATCCTGAGATTTAGAGAATCCTCTTTCCCACAGAATTATGGGAACAAACACTCAACATTATGAGTCCTTTCTAATTCCAAATAGTGCTTTTTTTCTATTATAATCTGATTATAAATCAGTTTACTAAATGTATGATGTTTATTAAACTGATAACTCAAATATGTTGTACTTAGCAACATAAAAGTACAATTTAAATATAACAGTTTTATTGCCCTTTCTTTTCTTGCCAAAGAAAGCTATACTTTTGTTTCCTTTATTAATTAGTTAATACTACTTGATGTAATAGCTTATTCTCTTCCTATTAAAAATAGTTACCAAATTAAAGATTCTTCAAGCCTTGGGAACATGACTGGAAAACATCTAATAATTTTTAGAATAAGATAGACAGTGGGGGCACTTGGGTGACTCAATCAGTTGAGTGTCTGACTCTGGCTCAGGTCATGATCTCTCAGTTTGTGAGTTTGAGCCCCACATCAGGCTCTCTGCTGTCAGCACAGAGCCTGCTTTGTATCATCTGTCCCCCTCTCTCTCTGCACCTCCCCCGCTCATTCTCTCTCTCTCTCTCTCTCTCTCTGTCTGTCTTTCTCTCTCAAAAGTAAATAAACATTTTTAAAAAAAGATGTAGTGTTTTCTCCATGAAGATGAAAATGGTTTAAGGGGCATAAATTAAAGAAGTATCCAAAAGACAACAAAGACAATGTTTAAGAATTTCATTAATTAAACATACATCGCTTAAGAAGCTAACATATGTCAAAACTATGCTGGGTATACTTAGAAAAACAAGATCTAGTCTTGAACCTTTAAAAGTGTATAGATTAAACAATGACAAATGAGAAAATGATTTATTTTAAAAAAGCAGAAAATATTGATATTGCAATCTGATTATTATTCTAGTATCCCCAAAGATAATGTAAGCTAGAGAAGAATTACCTCATGCAGGACAGAGAAAAGGAAGGATGCTTGACATATGTCTTGAAGAATGATTTAGAGCTATTAGGGTGAGGGCACTTGGAGGCAGGAGGAACTGTGTTTGCAAAGGTATGCAATTATTTGCCATGCTCAGAGAATTGCAAATAAACTGGCATGCCTGAAGAGGAGGATACATATGAAGATGAAGGGAGTGAGACTAGAGAACTGGCAGAGGCAAATTTAGCATCAAGCAAGACAGTGAGCAGGCATCCGAATGCGGTTATACGTGAAGGCTTAAGTAAGGTACAACATAAGATGATCCTTAACTCTTAAGAGTCATCCAGAGCAGCGTAAGGGCAGTGAAGCCAGAAGCAAAATACCAATTAAATTACTCAAAAAAAAAAAAAAATCGGGGAGAGAAACAGTGAGGGCTTGACTTTAAACAGAGGACAAGAAGAAGAGGGACGCTTAAGAGAAGGACAAAGGAATTAATAGAATATGGATGAGGAGCTGAGGAAGAGGTTAAGAATAGAATACGATTCTCGGGATAGGGTAACTTCGCTGATGATAGATGAAATATGGGCTGCTAGAAGACACATAGGTTTGGAGAGACATGAAGTTTTGAGGAACCCATCATAGAGATCCTAAACTCTATCCTAGATCAGTTGGAGATGCAAAGCTGTTACTCAATTCTGTCAGCAGATAAGGGAATCGTCGGCATATTGGTGCTAGTTGAAGCTACAGATATAGATGAGAAGGTCCAGAAATCATGTTCAGAGAGAGAAGGCCAACAATGGGTCTCTGGGGAACCCTCCCTGCCTCTTCTCCAGTTAAAGGATGGTTCAAAGAAAACAAGCCTGAAAAGACAACCTGATCATTAGAATTCAGTTGTTCTTAATTAACATTTTTTATTTTGTGCTTGCATGGATGTTCTTGCCAAATTTTACCTTAAATATTAGCTTTCCAGGCAATTATAACATCAGCTGATGCTCCAGAATAATTGAATAATGATGCCTAACGTAAGACTATGATTGGCTTGTACCATTTCATAAATACACAAAATACACTTGAACTTATTCAATGATACATTTTTACTTTTGTCAAGGTGAATATAAAAACAAATTGAGCTTATACTGCTTTTTAATGAAACACCTTTAATCCTGGGGAAAGATGGATGCACAGTAATGAAATAGAATATAAAATGTGTTTTGGCAATGATATTTAAGGAAACAGGTGTGTGACCTGAATAGCTATAGGTGGTCTGTTTTCTGGTTAAGAATTGATTTGTGCATTTGACCTGAAAGGAAGGTATTAACTCTTTTAAGTCACAAATGAAATCATTCTTTCATTGAACAGATTTTTTTTTGGGCATCCACTCTAGGCTCTGCACTATTCTGAATAGATAAAAACAATAAAAGTTAGTCCCTGAGGCAATGCATATGAAACAGACATGAGCAAAATAAGAAATTATGGTAATATATGCTCTTGTGGCAATACAGAAAAAATTCACAAAATATCCCTTAAGTGTTTTGGAATTGGACAGTCTATTATTTTTTGTAGTCTAGTTATCACTAAAATAATATTACAACAGAGAGAGGAATCTTTTTCAGGTCAAATAGAAGGACCAGTTTTGCAAATATGTACAGGAAAACTGTCAACTCACAAGCCCAGGTAAGAAAAAAGACTATGCATTTACAGAAGTAGGATAAAAACAACAAATTTGAAGATGAATATTTATATCTTATGAGGCAATAATCTTCCTGGCAACTTTATTTAAATCCCTTTCCTCTCGTTGCCTAGCTTTCCCTTTTTCCTCCTCTCTAGTTAGAATTTGAGTCCTAGTGGAGAACTGTTCCAGGACTCCACTTTTTATAGATAATGAGTAAAATATATGCAAACGATTAGCACAAATTGACCAGTAAACGAGTAGTCAACATTGATACACAGACTCATGCACATAAACACAAGATATAGTCAAAGGATTGTTGTGAAGATAAAACAAGATAATGGACGTAAAGTACTAAAAAAGTATTTGATACAGAGTAAATTCTCAGTGAATGCCAAGTATTTTGCTGTTGTTATTATAACTGCTTTATTATTTGGCTCACTGTTAACCATAGAACTATAAAAACAAACTGTAGAGAGGTGCCTGGGTGGCTCAGTCAGTTAAGTGTCCGACTTCGGCTCAGGTCATGATCTCATAGTTTGTGAGCTCAAGTCTCACGTTAGGCTCTGTGCTGATAGCTCAGAGCCTGGAGCCTGCTTCAGATTCTGTGTCCCTCTCACTCTGCCCCTCTCCCACTTGCAGTCTGTTTCTCTTTCTCTATTCATAATAAATATACATTAAAAAAAATTTTAAGAAACAAACTGTAGATAATATAGTAAATGATTCTATGCATTTTTATTGGGTTTTACATAGCTTAGAATTTGTATTTCTAAATTATTTGTCCTGAAACAACCAGACTAAAGAAACCCCCAAATATGTGTTATTTTATTAAGATCTCAAAGATTTCATAAATTTTTTAAATGTTTATTTATTTTGAGAAAGAGAGAGAGAGAGAGAGCAGGAGCAGGAGAGAGGCAGAGAGATGGAGAGAGAAAGAATCCCAAGCAGGCTCCACACAGTCAGTGCAGAGCCCAGTGCGAGGCTCGAACCCGTGAACCAACCATGAGATCACGACTGGAGGCAAAATCAAGGGTGGAACGTCAAGACTTCTGAGCCACCCAGGCACCCCAAAGATTTCATAATTTTTATAAGAAGGTCTGACCCACAAGAAGAAGCTACTTTTCTTCTGTTCCTATTCAATCTGCGGACATTCATTAATGATTGATTATAGTTTTGTTCTTAATTTTCCATTTGGTGGAAATTTGGAGGAGGTAACAGAAATGAGCTGGTTGTAAAGTACAAGGAGAAAAAAAGGTAGAAACATATTGTGACCTATGTGCTCAAAATGTCATGAGAAAAGTCTTACATTAATTCAAGTTATATAATGCATGTGGTGATTATGCTCTTCTAGAGAAGCAGATATCTAGCCTAGAAAAGATGTTTGTATTTTAAATGTTAAAACGTAGGAATTATGTTCATAAATGGATAAAGCAATAACAGGTTTTTCCCCCATCTACCTTTTATAGTTTTCTTGAAGTTACATTGACTTCGTTGCTGAACACATTTTTTTGCCAATCAATAATATTTATTGAGTGTCTATTCTACATTAAGCACCGTACTAGGGCACTGTAAAGAGAGCATTGCATCGATGGACTAGAAATTCAACCAATGTCTTAAGAGATGAGAATTCTACTACTGTAAAAAAAAAAACTTACACCATTTCAACAATAATGCTCAAAAAAATTAAACTAAATTGAAGTAGAGTTTTTATTGAAGACAATTATAAGTGATAGTTAAATTACATTACATAGGAAAAATAAAGATATATTTTTATTAACTACTATTACTCTGGTCTGTAGCAGTGCTGAACAAACTTGTTCTCAGGACCCACTTACACTCTTAAAAGTTGTTAAGGACCACAAGGTCTTGGTTAGGCAGGTTACATTTATTGGTATTTTTTTTTTAATTTTTTTTTTTTAACGTTTATTTATTTTTTTGGGACAGAGAGAGACAGAGCATGAACGGGGGAGGGGCAGAGAGAGAGGGAGACACAGAATCAGAAACAGGCTCCAGGCTCTGAGCCATCAGCCCAGAGCCCGACGCGGGGCTCGAACTCACGGACCGCAAGATCGTGACCTGGCTGAAGTCGGACGCTTAACCGACTGCGCCACCCAGGCGCCCCTTATTGGTATTTTTAATATTAGAAAAATAAAACTAAGAAAATTTAGGAATAGTTCTTTATTAATTCATTTAAACGTAAACGTAACAAACCTATTATGTAACATAAATTACATATTTTTATGAAAAAAAGAACTGTATTTCCAAAATAAAAAGGTGGGTGGAAAAGTGGCATTATTTTCCAACTACACAAATCTTTTTAATGTCTGACTTTAATAGAAATCAGGTAGATTTAGTTATCTGTTTCTACATTCAACCTGTTGAAATATGTTTTGTTTGAAAGAGATGAAGACAATCCAATCCCACATAAATATGCAGTTGACAAAGGAAGGAGCATTTTAATAGCCTGTTTCTGTAACTGTGGTTATGCTACTTTGATATTATACCCAAACTCAATAAGTGGGGGTTTCCTTAAGATTAGTTGCAATATGGAATCTAAAACCACATCCGTAAAACTTTCTTACACCGGTTCATTGGATAATCTAGACTGTCCAAAAGTTGGCACATTTTATTTAATTACATAGCACCCAAAAAAGGACATTTGTCAATAACCAGCAATAACATCAAAAAAGTCGTTGAGTACCGGAAAACTATTAAGCTCACAGTTGCAGACAGAGCTTTTCCGAATTCTAATTTTCATTCGAAAGCTTGAATTTTATAACTGGTAACAATACTGTCAGTGGAGACAAGCTCACCTCACTCATGTTTGAGGAAATGCCTCCCAAGTTATCGAAGTCTGAATAGTTATAATTTGTTTGTCAAGTTGCTCTCTCCAGTAAAAATGGCGTTCAATGAAAAAGCAGCTAGTTCAGCTTGCAACTCAAACAGTTCCTTCTCCTCCAGACAAACATTGTAGTTCAATATACAGTGGAAGTGTTTTATGTGAACATCTCATTTCACCTCACAGAATATATTGTTAAGTGTATGCCCAAGGGTTGAGACTTAACAAACTCATTACCTTTTTACTGCTTAATCAGGAATATTTGTAAGTGACATTGGCTTTTTTTTTTCTTTCTGTGAGTATCTGCAGGTGAAGGACACAGTGATATTAGTGGCTTTTTAAGCCACTGCTTTGATTCCCGCTAAAGTTCCAGCATGAATCCACCATTGTCTCTACAGCAGCTATGTAATGTCAACACAGTGAACAAGACCAATAACATCTTGTATTCACATGAAAAAATTTTCAACCTCTCTGTTAGGGTCTTAGGGATGCCCAGGGGTTTAAGGATCGTATTTTGAGTATGCTTCGTCTTCAGGGTTAGGTTGCTATTTTTGCTATTGTAAAACTAAAACATTGTTGTTACCCATCAAATATTCACTCTCAAATATTCTTCTCTCTGTCTAGAATAAAGTAGGTATTATACTATGTTGAACAAATATATCCCGTGGATCTTATTACAGTTAAAGATATAGATTGTGAAAATGTCTTCATTCATATTTTAAATTATCATATATATAAATTTTTCATACATTTTATGCAGTCTCTCTCAAAAATTAAAGCATTGTATTAAATTAGCAAGATATTTCTGGAATATTAATAAAGTAATTTTTATATAGGGATAATTCTTCATTTGATAACATAAAAAAGGTAATTTAATATCTAATATTATGCCTTGAATCTGAACTTAAACATATTATTATTATAAGCCTATTAAATTTCCCTGGGTTTCTTTTAAGTCATAAAATACCTATCTATATCTAAGAACTGAACAAAAAAGATATATATGGTATGCTTAGAATTTTTCAACTATGTCATATTTTTTCTACTACTGTGGACATCTAGGGATAACTTAATTTTATTAATTGGTGACAAGTTTACATTTAAAACAAAATTTAGAAATTTAGATTCAAGAGTCTACATTATATAAAAAAATGATTCCTAACAGGACATTGTTAGAAACTATACTATTCTGTGCAGATAAAACTAAAAATTCTATATTACTTGTAGTCAGCATCATATTTTCACATCTCACTCTGAAGTAAACAATATGAAAATAAAATATATATAAAAACAAACCAATAAGAACCTCTTTATTTACAATGATCTTTTTATGTAATTTAGTTGTGGGGGGAAATGACTTAAAACCAAATAGGAGTGTGTTTGTGTGTGTGTTTGTAAAAATTATAGATCCTCTCTATCACAAGACTTCATATTTTTGCAATTAAGTTCCCGGCTTTTACTCATCAAAATAGGACCTAAATAAATAAATGTTAAAATAAGGAGAATAGGGGCACCTGGGTGGCCCAGTTGGTTGAGCGGCGCACTCTTGATTTTGGCTCAGGTCATGATCTCACGGTTCGTGGGTTTGAACCTCACATGGGGCTCTGTGCTGACAGCGCGCAGAACCTGCTTGGGGTCTTCTCTCACTCCCTCTCTCTCTGCCCCTGCTCTGCTCATGCTCTACCTCTCAAAAATAAATAAATAAATATTAAAAACTACTTTAAAAATAAAATAAAATAAGGAGAATATTATTTAAAATCATAGAGTATGGATGAACGCCAGGGGGTCTAGAGCCCCCTAAAATTGTATGCAAGGTGTATCAAACACATGGACTGTTTTTCTAAGAAGAGGTTCCAAAGCTTATACCATAGAGTTCAAGGCAGTAAAAATCTAAGAATCACTGAATCTGTGTTTTAGTTAGAGCGGAATCATTCTATAAAATATGAACTCGGTAAATCATGTAATGCCTCAGGCCCATACTTGATAACTAAAGTGAACGAACGTTGGTGGACCATATGTATCTGACTACACCTTAACCGTTAACTGGGGAGTTTTGTTCATCAATTTTTCTGTAATCTCCTTAAACCGGCTTTGTGTTCTACATTACAATAATAAGAGTTCTATTAAGAAGCGATTATTCAAAAATATCTGCATCTAAAATCTAAACAAAATAATGGGCATAAATCACTTGTGAAAACATTTAAATACTAGATAAACATAAGGAGACTTTATTACCAGTTGTGTAGTATCAGCAGATAGTTAAATAGGTTTATTATCACCTAAGCTTCTCAGAATTCTTTAGGAAGTGTGACTCATAGCTAGTAAGCACGCTTCTACTTCTCAATAGTTCTGTAGTTTGAAAGCATCTTTGCAAGGTTGATACTCAGTGATATTTCAGTGTCATTTAGAGACTGATAGGATTCTGGGCTACATGTCTTATTTCACAAAGTTATGAATTTGGATTGAAAGAACAGGTGTTCATTTTTCTTTTTATCAGAATTCACAATTTTGAAAAGAAAAAGAATTACAGATCTCGGTTTGTGCCTTCATTTAATATGCCATCACAAACACACACATTCATACATGCACACACACATATTCAGATTATTCAATACCATATCATTTTCCCTTGTTATGTTAAAATATTCTCCTTCTACCATTTTTTTCTGGTAAAGATTTCCTTTCCCAAACTTGAATGATTTTTGCATTTCCAGATTTTACAAATACAGAAATATCCATAAGATGGTGCTGTATCTTTAACTTGGTCAGATACTTGAATGCTAAAACACATGTATTACAAATGTGGTTAAAAGACTAGGTTGGAGTTTAACTTTTAATAAGTCTTATGCTCTAGAGATGTCAGTATAAGTGTAACTGGAATCTTTACATACTTATTTTTCATATATCACACAACTGCTAAAATGTCCTGCCCCAGATTCAGTCACCTGGTATAGATGAAAAAAATAATTGAACTTCTTATTTCAACTGATATTTTCTAAATAGCCACTTTGCACATACCATATTAGACAAATGAAGCAGTTGGATGATATACAGTATCACTTTCTACCAAGGTTAGCAGTTGTCTTTAGAAGTCCTCTGAAACATCCAATGGAAATTAGAAATGACATCACATGCAAGCACGTCCTTTCAATTGTTGAGGAACTATAGAGGAGCTAACTCAATAATTTTCTCTCTCTAGATTATTTACCCAGTGAGGGAAAGATAATTTAAGATGTGCTAATTGTATAATGTATTTCTGATTGCAGGTGATGTGGTCAGGAGAAGTAATATTGTATATCCTATCTAATTATCACTCATAAGCAGGTTTAATAAACAGAATACTCAAAAATTGGTTATAAGATCCTTTACTTTTAAGATAAACAATCTTATGCCAAATGAAGAGAAACCATTTTAGGGGAGGTAATAAGGGAAAATGTGTTCCTAAAAGGAAATACTTGAAGTCCTTAAGGGCAGTAATATCTATATAAGTATATCCAAGGCAGGAACCAAGTTCCCATAACATAACCACATGAAAATCTCAAAGAAAATATTTACTGCTATAATTTGGGGATATTTTTAATTTTATTGATTGGCTTTTCCATCAATTGCTCAGATTATTTTTCTCCCTTTGAAGAGTGCCATCTTCTGATTGACACCATCATTACACCTTTTAATCCGATACAATGCTATAGTTTTTCCGAAAACTTTGAGTAAGCTAGTAGTCATTATGAAGTGCTGTATTAGTGAACATAAGACAACATGAGACAGGCAGATATGGCCCACTCTGGCAGAGAGATGAGGGAAGCAGGTGGTGCTTGGGCAGAGATCGTGAGGATAGGCATGAGTTAGAAAGGGCCTTTCATAATATGCCTGGGATTTGCTTCAAAATTGTCTGGGCTGGAGGAGAGGCGGGTGGTGTCATAAATGAAATAAGATTAAAAATGTATTGTTAGTATACATATGTGTGATAATTTCAATAATAAGTATGTGGATATATATATATATATATATACACACACACACACAGAGAGAGAGAGAGAGAGAGAGAGAGAGAGACATACTAGAATTTCAGGCAGAAGGGGGCATATTTGAGGGGGCATCCTGAAACAAGAAGGAGTTTGGTTTGTTCTCAGTCCCTGAAAGAAGGCCAGGGTGACTGGAATGCCCAGAACTGAAGCCAGACAGCCCAGGCCCTGTGGACCATCCCAAAGGTTTTGGCCTGTATCCTAAGAGCAATGATGGTGTTGGGCATCAGCATTATATTCACGTTTTATTTTTTATAATAAAAATCACTCAAGTTGCACTGTAGCAATTACAAGAGGGCAAGAATAGGTGAAAGCAGTGGAAATAGAAGAAAGGAAATAATTGGAAAGAAATACAGGAGCTATAACTGAAGTATCTTGATGAAGAAATGGATATTAGACAAAAATGAGAGTGAAGATGCTAAGGCCTCCCAAACTTTTGAGTTTGTACAATATTGGACTTGTGAAATTCTTTTAATTAAGAAAATTGTTCAGGAGCCTGGGTGGCTCAGTCAGTTAAGCATCTGACTTCTGCTCAGGTCATGATCTCTGGTCTGTGAATTCAAGCCTCCCATTGGTCTCTGTGCTGACAGCTCAGAGCCTGGAGCCTTCTTTGGATTCTGTATTTCCTTCTCTGTCTGTCCCTCCCTGGTTCATGCTCTCTCTGTCTCTCTCTCTCTCTCTGTCTTAAAAATAAGTAATCATTAAAAAAATTTTTTTTATCAGATTAAAAAAATTTTTTTTCAAACATGTGGTCTTGGAATAGATACAACGGATTTTCAAGAAATAAAACAAAGGATTCATTATAATGAAAATCTACAGCGAGAATAATGAGATTGATCTTTTCTTTTTTGTCTTTCAATACTAGGTTTAGTCTATAACTGTTAACATAGTACTGATACTGATAGGTTAATTACATTCCTAACACATATTAACTGAGGCCAAAAATGGTTCAGGATTAGGAGTAGCTATTAAAAGATTTTTAGCTGAGATAGGAGTTTCACTCGAAACCCTCACTGGAGAATATCTGTCACAGGGTGAAGCACTCAGTACAATGGAGGACACTTAAGCAAAATTTATTGCTTCCAGATTGTTAGTCAGTTTCATGGCGATGATACTATACTGTTCAAATGTTCCTGTTTAATATTTTAACAGGAAAGTTTGGAGCTGAAGTAATCCTTTATCCACACGACCAAAAGTTTTCTTGGGAAATCTTTGGAAAAGTTTTGGGATAAAAAGGCAGTCTGTGTTATAATAGAAAATAGAGCAAGTTAAATAACATCTCTAGTCCTTGAATGTTCTGTGAGTTGATATGGGGAACAATTTGCTCATCTAACCCAAACCGAACCAACCATTTCTCTGACCTGAATCCTAAAGTGATTTAAATGCAAATGTCGTAAAGTGAGATGTCTCATTTGGCTAGATCTTGCTTTGTGGTAAACAAAGAAGGATAAAGGGTAAATGAACATTTTTATCATGGTGACCCAACTTTCAAACCCAGACGCTCATTTGGCTGTTTTCTGAATTATCTGTATTTTATAAATCAAGTTCCCTTTCTTTAACGGCAGAACAAATATTAAATTCAAGTATTTTCCCATTAATAAAACAATCTTTGAGGCAGAAAGCATCGTAGTATAAGACTGCAATAACATTCTCCCTTAATATGAGGATTTACAGAGCATTAGTTTGGGTGCCTTTAGTTGAGTGATAGAGACAGGAAACGAACATCCCCTGTAGAGTATACCCCACACAAATCTGCTCTAAGAGGAAGGGACTTCCTAGACTTCCCCCACTCTTGTCAAAAACAGAAATTACTCCCCTAATGATAGACGTACAGTGTGTTCCTGTCATTTACATTTACAAACTGAGAATACTATTTGAAAAAAATTTAATTTCTCTTAACAAATATTTACTGAGTGCCCATTGCACACCAGGTGCTGTTCTAGGCACTGAGAAACAGCAGGAAAGAAAATAGACTTAAAAGAAAAACTAGCATTTCCATAACACTTTTACCACACTTGAAGAGATCTGATAGCTATTACTGCATTTTCTTTTTCACCATAGCCTTATAAGGAAGGCACAGAGAGATTAAATAATTTGCCAAGGTTTAGTTCTTTAATCGACGAAATATTCTTTTAATTCCGGACCCATAACTTCCTCCTGATTATCTTTCAGCCTCCAACCAATTATCTTTACCTAGATATCTGAAAATAACTGAATGAGTGGCAATGTGGTTTAGACTCTGCAGTCATGTTGTCAGAGTTCAAATTCTTTCTGATACTTAGGTGGCTGAATAATAAAATCACCCTAAAACTCAGTGGAATAAACAATAATCAACTATTCTTTCTCACTTGTCTGTGGGTTACCTGCCTCAGGCTTGCCTGTACTCTAAATTACATGTTGGTCCCAGGACTGCTCCACCTGTCTTTCATCCTCCTTGTACCAGTAGGCCAAGTAGGGCATGTTTCATTGTGATGGCAGAGCCATTAGAGGAGAAGCCATCCCTGCATGCATATTTTAAGCCTCTGCTTGTGTTATACCTGTTAGCATCCCATTGACCAAAGCAAATCACATGGCCAAAACTAAAGTCTTTCTGCCTTCTGTCCACCATGAGCCCAAAGCCAGTCAAATGACCAAACCAAGCATCAAAGCAGTGGGGAAGTAAGGGTGGGGGAGAGTCAATTTTTTTAAACAATCTTTGAATCTATCATGGTAGTCTTAATATCTCTTACTTCAGCTTCTCTCTATTTAAAACCCTCTTAAGGTTGCTGTGAGAATTCAACAAAACACTTAGGATGTGTGTCCCATAGTGAATGGCAGGTAAAGAGTAGGCACTGCAATTTCTGTGTGTCTCTGCTCATTTAATGAAATCTCCACCTCCTGGCTTCTCCTACCCATCTTGTTTCCTCTCAAGCCCATTCCCTTTTTCCAACGAAGCACACTTGTTTGGCACAAGACAATAGGTTTACATTTAAGGGAAGTTAACTCTAGTGGCCATATCAGTATAAATGACTCATCTGTAGGGAAGGCCTGTCAGGCAAGACAACCAGGTTTCTTTTTCTTACTTAAGGCACATCTCCTCATTGAACTTTTTGGTCCGTATGAGATTGCTAGCACCCAAAATACAGATTAATGAGGTAAATCTCATTTGTTTTTTCTAAATTTTCTGTTATGAATGTATTTCCTTTTCAAAAGAAGGTAAAAGGAATTATAATGAAGATAATTCAAGTGACACCACCTCTTTTGAAGTCCTCTCCAACTTTTCTTCCTTCCTCTATGACTATCTATCTATCTATATTAATTTTTTATGTTTATTTTTGAGAGAGAGAGAGAGAGAGAGAGAGAGAGTGAGCATCAGTGGGGGAGGGGCAGAGCGAAAGGGAGACACAGAATCCGAAGCAGGCTCCAGGCTCTGAGCTATCAGCACAAAGCCCAATTCGGGGCTTGAACTCACAAACCATGAGATTATGACCTGAGTCAAAATCAGACACTCAACCGACTGAGCCACCCAGATGCTCTTGTCAATATATGTATTTTTTAGTCTTTATTTATTTTTGAGAGAGAGACAGAGGATCTGAAGCAGACTTTGTGATGACCGCAGAGAGCCTGCTGTGGGGCTTGAACTCACAAACTGTGAGATGATGACCTGAGTGAAAGTTGGACACTCAACCTACTGAGCCATCCAGGCGCCCCTGTCAATGTATTTTCCTAAACCTTTACTATAGCAGCAACTGGACTGTATGTGACATTTTTTTTTTTACTCCTGTCTCATGAAGTGAAGTCTTCAGAAAACAGTTTCTTATTCTTTTCTCTTTCCTAACACAGTACATGACACAAGGTAGATGATTAATTATACTTATTGAATAGAGTTAGGGATAGGACAGAAATGGAACCTTGCAAAAGATTATTGAATTTCATTTCTACCCCACTTTTAAAAGCAATGTTCATTAACGTGGTTAAAACCACAACGACACAGTACTACATAGCCATCTGAATTAAAAGTAAAAACATCACCAATACCAATTGTTGGTGAGGATGCGGAGGACTGGAGCTTACACTCTGCTAAGTGGGAAGGTAAAATGGCACAGCACTTTGGAAAATTGTTTGGCAGTTTCTCATCCATTTAGACGTATAATTAGCATATGAACCAGCAATTCCATTCCTAAGTATGTATTTACCTAAGAGAAATGAAAACCCAAGTCCAAATAAAGATATGCATGAATGCTCAAATCAGCATTATTCACAATAATGCTAGCCAAAAGCTAGACACTCTCCAAATCAACAGGTGAATGGGAAAAATTATGGTAAATGCATGAATTTATTATTACTCAGCAATAAAAAGGAATGAACTACTGATACGTGCAATATGGATGAATCTCAAAAATACTGTGATGAGTGAAAGAAGCCAGACACAAGAAGGACATATGTATAATTCTATTTATATAAAAGTATGACAATTGCAAACTAACCTATCATAACAGAAGGCAAAAGTGGTCGCCTGGGATCAGGAGCAGAGGAAGAGATGGATTGCAAAATGCCATGGGGAATAGTTTGGGGGCTATCAAAACATTTTGTGTCTTGATTCATAGTAGTAGTTTCACAGACGCATACCTCTGTCAATACTCAACAAATCATATAGAGTAAAACCTTGGATTGCGAGTAACTTGTTCTGTGAGTGTTTCATAAGACAAGCAAACATTTATAATAAATGTTACCTTAATAAATGAGTGATGTCTTGCAATATGAGTAGTACATGACGCTGAATGTCACATAATTACAACTGAGCCAAGACAGAGAAGACACTGAGTTCTTCTCTCTCTCAGTGTCTCTTGTGTGGGATTGTGGGTGATCATCTTCCATGCTTGGATGCTCGATCTCAGGCCATGGTGTTTGGCAGAAATCAGTGATTTTTCAGAACATTGGAAGGTGCCCACAACTGGCACTAGTGTATTTTTTGTCACTTCAAAGTATTTATGGACAGTCCTTTACTTTTTCCATACAAGAGTAAGAATAGAAATGTTTTGCTTCATTCTAGGTCAGGCTACCTATAGATAGAGACCTTTTCCTCTGCTACCTTACTGCCAGTTACATTAAATACAGTATATGACACAAGTTTATTAATACTGAACTGTAGTCAATATCCATGCAAGTGTATACAATGACCCCCATGCAGAAAAAGTTGAAAAGAAAGGTGGTAAGAAGGAGATGATTATGGTGGAAATTAGGAAGGAAATCATCAAGAAGTATGAATGAGGTATGCGAGTGGCCAAAATTGCAAGATTTTATAAGAAGTTTAACATCTGTATCTCATCTGCAGAGGAGGAGAAAAAGGTGGAGGAACCCTTCACTTCAAATGAGATTAGGGAGATGTGTAAAATGCAGGAGACTGTGCAAACTTTGTAGAAAAGCACCACGCAAATAAAGCAGTAACAGTGCGAGCAACGAATCTGTTTAACGACAATGCAATGTCACATTTCCGCAAAATCCTCAAAAGGAGGCAAAAGCAAGTGTCTTTGGATAGGTTCCTTGTTAAACCTGCACGAAATGAAAAGTATTCCATTGAGCCAATAGATAGCAGTGATTCTATTAGTGATAGTGACACTTGTCCTACATAATAATCCTCATTTCTCTTGTCTCCCTCACTCCAGCCATGAAGGTTTTCAAAGGAAAGTGCAGGTTAATTTGTTTATTTTTCTTTATATCTTGTAGTTTCTTTATTATTTTGTATTATATTACAGTACTGTAATGATTTTATATGAATATTTTTGGGTTGTGGAAAGAATCATTTGAGTTTCCTTCATTTCTTGTGTGGACATTCACTTTGATATATGAGTGCTTTGGATTACAAGCATGTTTCTGGAATGAACTATGCTCACAAACCAGGGTTTTACTGTAGTTTATATGAATGTAGTTCATTATCTGTAAATTAGAATTCAATAAAGTTGATTAAAAAAATAACAAGGGGAGTACCTGGATGGCTCAGTCAGTTAAGCATCTGACTCTTGATTTCAGCTTAGGTCATGATCCCAGGGTTCATGAGATCCAGCCCCACGCGAGGTTCTGGAACCTGCTTGGGATTCTCTGTCTTCCTCTCTCTTTGCCCCTCCCCTTGTTCACACTCTTTCTCTCCCTCTCAAAATAAATAAACATTTAACTATTTCTTAAGTTTACTTATTTAATTTTAAAGAACGAGTGAGCAGGGGAGGGGCAGAGAGAGAAGGAGAGAGAGAGAATCCCAAGCAGGCTCAGCCCTGTCAATGCAGAGCTCAACGCGAGGCCAGAACCCATGAACAACGAGATCATGACCTGAGCTGATGTCAAGAGGCAGATGCTTAACCAATTGAGCCATCCAGGCGCCCCTAAATAAATAAACATTTAATAAATAAAAAATAGAAAGGTTTCCAAAAGTCGGAATGAAATGACCTATAGAAAATTAATATTTCATTGGTGATGATGCTTATCGCAAACTAGAAAGCAAGTAATGCTGCTGAATTTCTATAAATACAGTAGTCTCACTTCATCTGCCGTTTCATTTCTGTGGTTTCCGTTACCCTCTGTCAATGGGAATCTGGAAGCAGATCATCCTCCCGATGAATTAGCAGAAGGTCAATGGTAGCCTAGTTTTGACATGATGCCTGTGTCATTCACCTCACTTCTCCTCACGTAAGCATTTTACCATCTCACATCATCACCAGAAGGGTAAGTACAGTACAATAAAATATTTTGAAAGAGAAACCACAATCACATAACTTTTTATTACAGTAGATTATTACTATTATTCTATTTTATTATTAGTTATCATTGTTCATCTCTTACTGTGCTTAATTTATAAATTAACCTTTATCATAGCTTTGTGTATATAGTGAAAAAAAACCCAGTATACATAAGGTTTGACTTTATCCACAGGCGTCCACTTGGTGTCTTGGCACATAACCCCGGCAGATAAGTGAGGGGACTTTTTAAATAGACTTCAGCTAGTGCTATTACTTTAGGCACTGCTGATATATAAGGTTGATTTTTTTGTAATTTGGGAAATAATTTTCAGGTATAAAATTAAAATACTAGAGGTAGTACATGTAATCCCATTAAAGCAATTGGAAGTACTGACAAAAATAAAATGAATTATTTTTTTTAAAGAAATTTTTATGTTTTTATTTTATTTACGAGAGAGAGAGAGACAGAGCATGAGTGGGGAAGGGGCAGAGAGAGAGGGAGACCCAGAATCCGAAGCAGGCTCCAGGCTCTGAGCTGTCAGCACAGAGCCTGACGTGGGGCTCGAACTCATGGACCATGAGATCATGACCTGAGCTGAAGTTAGACGCCTAACCGACTGAGCCACCCAGGCACCCCAAAAATAAAATGAATTAAACATTGCATATGCAGTCTCCAGAATTCGGAGAAGTTACTCCCAAGGTCACGGTAACGTATACGTGCTTACAGAATCTAACAAAATTCAGACCTAATGTAGTGAATCTCTGAGGAGACTGTTACTGGTTTCTAATGCTTTCTCTTACATTTGGCACACTGGAATCTACAAGTTGATCTCACATTTGTTTTTTTTCTTTCCTACATATGAAGTTTACAAATAACAGAGTCTTAGGAGTCAGTTTCCAAAATAAACGCAATTTTTCTATCGTCCAGCCAAAAGTCATGGTTAAGCTTTTAACGGGGCAGTCTTTATTAGTCTCAACTAATTTAACTTTTTCAACTTGAATATTTCAAGCACTAACATTAAAGAACCACAGTGAATAATCATGTGAGATTCTTTGGAATTCGAATAGACTGCATATTGGGGATTTTTCACCTAGAAGCAGTACCATATACATCAATTTTCCTCTGGCAGACATATACCTACACATATTTCCATCACACCCACAAATTTTCAATATCTGGAATTGTGAACAAAAAAATGAAGTTAATAGGAAAATACTAAATAATCAGCATTTTAGTTAGTTGTCCATTTTCTAAATCTCTCACAATCCATACTTGTCCATGGTGATATATCATGTAGAGAAATATGAGCAAATTTGGAGCATTTTGAAGATATAGCCAAGTACATCCCTCCCCCCAACTATCAACTGTTTATTTGAATTCTAGAGTTTGTGTACTAAGATATCCACATGCTAATAACCCAAAGATAGCAACCATTGAATTCAAATGGTGGGTCAAGACTGACTGGAAATATAAAACTTGTTTTCCTGTAAAAAGATAGCCTGTGAGAGGCGCCTGGGTGGCGCAGTCGGTTGAGCGTCCGACTTCAGCCAGGTCACGATCTCGCGGTCCGTGAGTTCGAGCCCCGCGTCGGGATCTGGGCTGATGGCTCAGAGCCTGGAGCCTGTTTCCGATTCTGTGTCTCCTTCTCTCTCTGCCCCTCCCCCGTTCATGCTCTGTCTCTCTCTGTCCCAAAAATAAATAAACGTTGAAAAAAAAAATTAAAAAAAAAAAAAAGATAGCCTGTGAACAATAAAAGCAGAATTCTGGTGTGAATGCTTCTTGTTGATACTGTTAATTCTTAGCTGTAATATTACCTGGAATTTTTCTAAAGCTACCTTAAATCAACAGCCTTCCTTCTATAACAACATTTCATTACTATCTGAAACGTAGTATCTAATCACACTGAAAATAAAATATTTAAATAGCTAATAATAACAACAGTAATAATAATAGCTAACGTTAAACCCAGAAGCACTGCCTGCCATATACTTGAGGGTGAGAATGTGTAGTACAACCCAGGCATTGTATTAAGAGTTTTATAATTTTTTCCCCCGCTGGATCTTCACAAAATCCCTATTAACATATTATTATTATGCCAAGTTGCTATGCTATTATTATGCCAACTTTACAGCTAAAGAAATTGAGACTTGGAGATATTAAGTAACTTCTTCAAGTTTACTCAGCTAGAAACGAACAAAGCTGGAATTTGAATGCAGATAATCTAACTCTAGAATGCAGTCTCAATCTCTATGAATTGCAAATACTGCAATATAGAGATGAGGTGAAAGCGAACTGTCTCCAACTTTTAGGTTAAGAATGGCAGAAACTAGGCACATTCCTTAGAAGACCTTAAACTGAGCAGGGACACAAGAAACTTTTATTGGTTGTACCTGTGTCAGGTTTTGTGGTAGGTACCGAGGCCTGAAGTTCTAATAAGGCTGGGAGTCTACTAATGCAGACATCATAGACTAGTAAAGGAGACCATTACTTAAAAAGTTAAATGAAAGAAAACGAGGTAAATAACATGCTATAGAGGTATGAATGGTAACTATATGTTCTAGGGAGAACAGACGAGGCAGATTGAGTTGCTTTAGGAGATTCCAGACAGCCTTCCCAAAGGAGGTAATATCTGAACTCAGCAATGAATAATTTTCTTGTCAAATAAATTTTAAAACACGACCAAATACTTGTGAAGCAAGAGATATAATAGATGTGAAAGATTACTTGCAGCAGGACTAAGGTACAAGCCCATGAGAGTAAATTAACTAAGTATTGGTGAACAAATAATAAGAAAAAACCCACGAAAGTAAAAGAAATGAAATGCTACTTATTTGGAATTGAAATGAAATGCATCTTGAAAGGATAGTTATTTGAAGATGAAAGCCACAAAAAAACCCTGTTAGTTTGACTTGAAAATAGACATACTGGGGCGCCTGGCTGGCTCAGTCAGTGGAGTGTATGAGACTCTTGATCTTGGGGTTGTGGGTTTGAGTCCCATGTTGGGAGTAGAGATTACTTAAAAATAAAATATTAAAAAAAAGGAAAATAGACACATTGAATTTGAATTATTTTCCTCCAGTTTACATTTTTTCTAATACTATTCTGTATTATTAAAATGGCAATAATTTCAGATATTTAACATAACATGCAAATTGCCATCTATTCATCAAAAAATACAGTATTAAATTCATAATGAATTTATTTAAATTTAATTTTTATTTGTCTTCTTTTTTTCATTTAGGCAAAACTGTCTTGGTGAGAATGATCTCATTTTTCTTTCTTAGCAGCCTACTTCCTATGAAGGACAGTTCTGAATAGAAGAAGCCTCATGGCAGCCATATACTAATCTAAAGGAAGAGAGGACTCAGAAATCACGCTCTACTTATATTAGCAAAAGAATTTATGAGAAATAAATCCATTGTTTTATTTGTTAATCTGGAACAAAAAGAAAAACTAGTGCAAACAAGCGGAAGAATTTCCTGAGAGTGGTATCTAAGAAATTTTTAATTCTTTGATACAGTCTGGAATTGATCAGGAGATCCTCCAACATTTTATGACCAAAAGTCCTTCTGGCTAAAATACAGTAACTCATAAGGCCACATAAACTGGATACAGGGCACTCTGGTCAGAGAATGAACCAACACTCTTTTGACATGGAAGCCAATTCACACACAAGTACCTCAAAATCCTATTCAAATTGGCTTAAACAGTAAGAAAATTTATTGACTTATGTGACTGAGACTCCAGAGGCCAGACAGACTTTAGGTCTGTTTCATTTAGTAATTCTGGTTCTGGTTCTTCATAGTTTCCTGTGCCTTCCTCTGAGTATTGGGTTTTTCCTTAGGCTGCTGTCTGCATAGTAGCGAAAATGCTATATTGCCCATCGCCTATTACTAAACCAGAAAAAGATAGGAAAGATTCAGGGAGCCATCTTACAATAACAAAGATGCTTCCCGTCCCGCCCCCCCCCCCCCAGAAGTCTTCAGCAAATCTCTCCCAATTAGCCAGAATTTGGTCACATACCCATTTGTGACTGAATCTTGTAGCCCAAGATGTGTCATGTGCTGATTGGCTTAGGTCTAGATCCCTGAACCAGTCGCTAGAATTCACTTTTGGTCTTAGACCAATCAGGCCAACCCCTGGAAAAGCGTTTTGCTATGATCGAAGAAGAGGTTTTTCTAGGAAGGAAGAAAGGAGACCAGATTGGCAGGGCAGACAAACATCATCAACCACAAAATTGTCAGTATAGTAAACTAGATATTCAGTGGCATTTTGAAGAAATTAGTGGAAAAACTAACTCGCAAGAAGGCAAACTGTAGGTATAGTCAACAGAAAAATCTGAGTGGCTCCCTCTCTAACCTGCATAGGGATGGAAAGGAATTATAATTAATAATATTTTTAACTGTATGGTGAGAAGGCTATATCATCCTTTCTATCTCCTCTACATCTTGGAATTTCCAGATTCAAACTAAAACTCTTTTGAATACTATTCCTGGTTGCAACATTTCTCTTTCCCTCATTTGTTTTTGCCATAATAATATATGAGATATATAATACATATATTCATGATTGGATGGCTGGATATACATACTGCATGCAATTATGACAAATACCATACATACACAATACATATTTAGTCCTTAGAGGGGTAACTACCTTGCCCAAGTTCACACAGCCAGTTGAATAACAGAGGTAGGATGTGAACTCAAGCCATCAAGACTGTGTGTTTTCATTCTAGGATATACCTTACTGCCTAATGGAATGCTTGCTTCTTCTCTGTGGGGGCTACTTTTCCTTTCAGCCTACTCTTTTTTCTCCTCTTACTTCTGGGGTTTATTCTGATGTTTCCAATATTCTCCTTCTCTTGCAATGAGCTCCCCAAAGATCTCCTGACCACAGGACAGTTTTCTACTGGTTTTCTTTGCTGTTATTCAAGATCTCTTTCCCCCACCTATCTGATACTGTTACAAGCATCTATAACTGTTCTTCAATGTTAAGTTTTTGCTCTTTTATTTTGGGGAGTTTATTCCAATTGTTCTTTCCCTGTATCTTCTAAGTCAGAGCATAGGTGTTGATGCATGGACTTACCTTACCTCTTAGCTTTATATTAATATACTGTTTTCAAGTTCATGCTATTTGGTATATAATTCTTTTTAATAGCATTTCATGGGCAACTACTTCTTTCTCTGTCATATTCTTCAGTAATTTAATGCACCATTATTTTTCTGGTTGTACTTTTGTTTTCATTGTATTTCTTATATTACTCTTTGACTATATTGTTCATTAAAATTTTTTCCTATATTTTATCTAATTGTATTCCATTTGATGTGCAAAATTTTAGCTATTTTTTGACTGAAACAAACCAGAACTATTGACTGCAACAGGGAAGAACTAATAATAAAATCAGCAGATTCCTATTTATATTTATACTATAAAAGCTAATCATTTTTTATTATTTTATTTCAGAATATGATATCCTTGTTAAAGTCACTAAATTTCTGAGGAAATATTACATTTGAATTTCCACATGTTTTCACAAAGGATGCAAGTTTGGTTGACGCTGTAATCTAATCATGCAAAGATTCTGGCTTATTGTGTTACTGCTTGGCAGTGCGTATCTAGAGTCCGAGTCTAGCCTTGCTGCAGCCTGAATGGTGCTTTTGTTCATAGTAGGAGAAAATTTCTTTCTCAAAGCATGTACATCCATCTGACAAACAGCCATGGTAATCAACACACAAGTCCAGGGCAACCATGAATATGAGAAGTACTCCCTAGAGTTGTGCATAACTAACCGTATGCCCTTCCCCGGAGAAAGACCACATCAATGTTCCTATTTATTTCAGTGAGCTTTCTCTGACATTGCTCAGCCAGCACAGAAAAGTACTAAAGTAATCGGACATGATTATTTGAATTCTTGGCAACTGACAAGCAGGTATGCTAAGATAAAATAAGAAAATAATTTGATCTTTTGGTTTTCTTGGCATCTCAGGTTTTACTGAGTGCCAGTGAATCTTACCATTTATCAAATTCTTGCCATTTACTAGGTTTTATCAGATTTAGTGGAATCTTCCTATTTACCAATTTAAGCCCAATTTCTCCTTCTGTCTTCATGTTTTTGAATGTAGCATTTCAACACTCTCTAGAGCAATATTAAATAACACAACATTTTACCTGCTAAATATAACTGTTAGATTGCAAATTTTTATCATACCTTTTTAAAGAAATCACATTCCTTATGATATAATAATGTTAATATACTTTAATTAGAAGAGTCACGTTCTCCATTTATAATATTTTTGATTAACACTGAAAAGAGTAAGACAAAGTAGGTGTTTAAGACTATCATTAAAAGCTCTTGAGGAGCCTAACTGGTTCAGTCAGTAGAGCATGAGACTTTCGATATTGGGGTCAGGAGATCAAGCCTCATGTTGGGCCTAGAGCTTACTTAAAAAAAAAAAAAAAAAACTTCTTGAAGAGCGACTAAAACTCTGTTGGGTTTGATTGGAAGTGGACAGGGGGATTTGCATGTGCTTTATTTTATTTGTTTATTTATTTATTTTTTATTTTAGAGAGACAGAGAGAGCGTGAGCCAGGAAGAGAGACAGAGGGAGAGAGAGAGAATCTTCAAGCAGGCCCTACACTAAGCATGGGCTCAATGTCATGACCCTAGGATCATGACCCCAGCTGAAATCAAGAGTTGGGCACTCAATTAACTAAGCCACTAAAGTGCCCCATCGCGTGCTTTATTTTAAATGAGACTGATGATCTTTTACAGTGAAGCACCTAAGTGACCAAAACCATTTGTAACTTACAGTGAGACAGAATATTTTTTAACAAGTGAAAAACAATTATTAGTAAGGATTTAGAAAAAATTATTAAAAAAATAATTTAGAAAAAATTATGCCTGGGTGGCTCAGTCGGTTGAGCGTCTGACTTCGGCTCAGGTCAAGATCTCGCAGTCTGTGAGTTCAAGCCCCGTGTTAGGCTCTGCGCTGACAGCCCAGAGCCTGGAGCCTGCTTCAGATTCTGTGTCTCCCTCTCTCTCTGTTCCTCCCTCACTCACGTTCTGTCTCTCTCTCTCTTTCAAAAATAAAAATAAAACACTAAAAAAATTTAAATAAAATTATTTCAGGGCACACCACCAATATGTACATAACCAAAATTCAAGCTAATCACAAAACCATGGAACTCACAAACTAAAAAGCTTCTTAGTAAACAAATGAAAACTAATATTCTGGAGAGCAAGATAATCTAGAATCAAAATTAAGTACTCCAAACTTCAAATGTACATAAATCTCAGTAATTTTATATCTTAAGCAATTTATATGTGTGCAGCCTGAATGTAGCTAGGTTACACGAAACCATAGTTTTCAGTTCTATATAGTATAGAGAAAAACTGATATACTAAAAATGAGCTGCTCTGGATAAAAGTGTGCCAGCATATTAAGAGGCTGAACAACAAAATGAACATAGAAAGGGTAAATAGAAATGAAGGCTTGTTACTAGAAGTTCAAGTGATGGAACAGGGTCCCAAGTATGTTATTGAATTAAAAGGCCAGCTCCAGATATTCAATGGTATATTGAAATTTCCCAGAAAACTGATGTGTCTTTATATTTTAATGCTACCTGGAAGCATCTAAAACAAATGTAGAATAAAATGGGCATTTGATAACAGAAAGAATAAATAATGTGTAGACTTTCTTTAGTCTTTCATATTTTTTAAAATGAAATTAGGCAGAGAGAATGGTGTTCTCCATCTGCTGGCTACCAAGCCCTATATCTGAGAGATGTTAGGATAGAAACACTGAAACATAATGTCTTGTTTTCTTTCCTTCATTCCTCAGTAGAATAGCTGTTTCTTTCCACATTGATGAATTCCCTTGTATATCCCAGAAAGAAATTTAAGGCATCACAACACTTAACCACTTTTTAGTGCAAAGCCAAGAGCAAGATCTGAACAGACAACGTTTGTTTTAACATTTAGCAATTTTTGTTAGGTAGGCAAGTTTTTCTAATCTATTATCTTTTTGCTTCTGAAGAAATTTTGCATGAAAAGTTTCATGTCTAAAGTAATTCACTAGGGAAAGCCTGTTGGCTATTTGCTAAGAATCCTCACAGAGTAGCATTCATCTTGGCAATTCATCAGGGATAGGAAGATGGTTCTCAGATTTACACGCTTAAAAACTTGACAGCATAATTAAGATTGGAGTCTTCTTTGAACGTGTACTAACAATAATCAAACTCCTAGAGACTGATGTGTATAAACAAATGCGTATTATTTTACAAGAAGAATAAGAATGTAAGCCAAAAATTCTTACACCTATTTAAGGCATTGGATCCAGACTTTTAAGGGAAAACTATTAAGAACTTAGAATGAGCATGGGATCAGAGCAAAGGGAATTGTGTTGTAGAAATATAATTAGAAATAAAATCTCCTAGCTCAGAAAACCTCACCACAAAGATAGAAGAGAAGGTAAACAATTTTATTATTGAATAAGCAGTAAACCACAATGTGGAACACATCACAGGCAATCCACCAAATAGTATGCAAAAACAAAAAATCTCACTCTTATATAGCCAAGCAGATATAATTCATTATATCCATGTTCTCAAGATGAACAATAACTAGTTCTTAAGAGAACAGCACCATTTGTCACACATAGTTCACCCTTAATTAACTTGGTAATTGGGATAACCATCTTTGTTAGCTAATTGGCTTTACCCAAAAGAAAAAAAATCTTATAACTTTAGGACTGGAAGTAGTTTTATAACTTGAAATGAGACTCCCACTGAGGTTAGGCTACTAATCTTCCACAGAAACCAGGAAATAGGGGTGTTATCCGTCTTGATTATTACATTTTCAAAGAGATGGTTCCTAGGTCATTGAGAAAGACATTCCTGGCTCTTGAAGTTACCAACAGGCTTACCTAACTTTTAAAAAGGCTTATATACCATATGACCTCACTTATATGTAGAATCTAAAAAATAACAACAAAAGCAACAACAACAACAAAAACAACTAAAAAACAATAAAACCCCACAAACCCCTGAGCTTATGGATACAGAGACGAGATCGGTTGTTGCCCAAGATAAGGGATGGGGTTGGAGGGCAAAATGGGTAAAGGAGGTTAAGATGTACAAACTTCCAGCTATAAAATAAATAACTTATGGGAATATAATGTACAGCATGGGGATTATAGTGAATAACACTGTATTCTGTATTTGCAAGTTGCTAAGAGAGTAGATCTTGAAGATTTTCGTCACAAGAAAGAACAATTTCTATCTATGTATGGTGATGGATGTTAATTAGACTGAGTGTGGTGATCATTTCACAGTATGTACAAATATCAAATCATTATGTTGTACACCTGATACTAATATGATGTTATATGTCAATTATATGTAAATAAAAAATAAAAGACATATACATTTCCAAGAGGAGCAAAAGAACTGAAAAGGTTTCTAAGTAAATTCTCTAAGGAAGGGGAAGTGGGAGAGAAGTTCTCTTATTTTCAGTAGGGAGAATTAAGCTTCTTATTTTTAATTTGTTTTTACCCTTAAAGGTACAATATTCCAATGTTTAATTTACACCAGACTTGTGTTGCCCTGATCCCATTTTATTTCTAGATACTTAGATTTTCACATTCTCTCTCTCTTTCTCATATTCTGTGTGTGTGTGTGTGTGACTAATTTATTTCTCCATTCATTAACACATTCTTCCATTAAATATGTTGCTATTTCATTCAATCAAGTTACCATTGACCAGTGGAGCCTTTCACTCTCTTTGAGGCAGATTTGCTTACTGTTGTTTTATACATTGATTTCAATGTTTGTCTCTTAAAACAAACTTATTTCCCCTTCTTCCAAATTTTGGAGAGGCACTTGTGGCTATACATAGAAAATCTAACAAAGAGTTTGCCTGGAAAAGTGCACCCCTAGAGCAGGCACTCAGCACCTATAGCCAGTTGATTGAGAAACCTCATTAACTGAAAGCCTGGCATAGCTTCCATTCCAGTTCAGTGGGTATCCGTGTAAAGCTGCATATTGGCAATTACAGCAATGGTTTCCATTTCCCTTTTCTGCTGTAGGGGAGGAAACCTTTTCTGCTCTTCTCTTTGAGGTTCTTTAGCAGGTCTAATTATTAAATTGACATTAAGACAAATTGACAGGAAAAAAATTAAATTTAATTTCATATGTACAGGAGCCCACCAAAATGTAGTACTCAAAGAAGTTACCAAAGCAAGCATCTTTATAACTTCTAGACAAACAATACATTTGTGAAGAATTGACAAGATAAAGAAGTTTGGGCTTGGGGTAGTAAATTAGCGAAGAAGTAACAAGGTTTGTTTATATAGCTTTCTCAGCCCTAAATTCCCTGTCTCTGGTGATAATGATGTTTCTTTTCCTCCTGATATAGGGAGGGTATCTTTTACATGGAGATTTATTTTTTGCTTTCAAGAGGACAAAGGAGAGTCAGTGTGTCCTTCTTAACTGTCTTAAGGAACTTTTATTCAAAACAATCAATATGTCAAAATGGCATATGGAGGGTGGTATATTCTGCTACCTCTCACTGTTAAAAAACTAGCAGAATTAAGCAATCAATGACATTACCAAAATAATGACTACATTTGTTTTTATTTCTTTATTTTAAGAACTACATTTAAAATGGAAACATTCCAATTGGCTCGTGAACCATTTTTCAACCTCTTGAGATTTACCTGAGCTTGCCTAAACACTTTGTTGTGAAAATTTAGAATAGAAAGAAGTCTTGCTGTTGAACTAGACCAGAGACCTATTCGGCTTCCTCTTGCTCCGTAAGTACATCCAGCCACTTTATTAGCATGCTCATTGCCTTGGGTTCTGCTATTGCCTTTGGCAGTGTGAGACATACTCAAATTAACATGTGGATAGCAAAGCTTTGCCTTGATTACCTAGGGCTTGATTCATCTGAAATTACCTTTGGAGGCAGCTTTGCTGATCTATGACCACTGATTTAATAAGGAACAATCACTATTCTTAAGAGTAAGAAACTTTGAGCTGCTTTCTTGTGCTTCTTGCTTCAGAAGCATCTTCCTCCAAATAAGGTAGTTCATTCTGGATAACATGGAAAACAAAGGGAAATTAATACTGCTATCTTTAAACAGATCCTAAATTAGTAACCTAATTTCATATCTCTGTAGGACATTCTAGTAAGAGTTTCTACAAGACCACTATCAACTGCATTTATGGATTTAGAAATAAGAGCCAATTTGCTCTTTCTTATGTCAACATTTTGTATTCTCTACCAAATAATAAATAACAATTTATAAAAAAATCACAACTCCTGCATTTCTGTAGACTTTTCTTCATTTGATATAGATTTGCCTCGGATTCAAATGTCGCAGAGATGTTTCATAGGGAACAACTTTCCTGATATGAAACAAGAAGGCGAGGCATTCTCTTCTTGCAAATTATCAAAAGTCATAATCTCAAAGTAGGAAAGACAATGGTCTCAAAATATCCAAGAGACCTGAGAACGGATTCGTTGTTGTCAATGACCAGATCTGTGAGTTTAGGTAAATTATCAATCTTTGAGCCTTAATCCCTTTGCCATTTCCTTATACATGTATTCTATTTCATGATCTCTATACACAACACTGTAATATGGTTTATAAGAGAATGTTACAGAGAACACACAAAAAGCTGACACCTAGCAGCTGTTCAATAAAGGGTGGTTATTATTATCTTCCTATCCAAGGTTCTATAGCATCTTATTTAAAGATCACTGCAAAATGACCATTATATTTGCTTGGTACTATTCTCCTGCACTCTAATGCATTATTTCTATACCTGATATTAGTGCAACACGTTTCCATAATGAACTCTACTATATGCCCAATACATTATCCTTGTCCTGCAAAAACATCCAATCTGATCTGTTAGATAAGAAAAAAACAATTCCATGAAAATATGTATCCATGCTTCCACAAAAAAAAAAATCTTCCTTATATATTTGTCATCAAATACTGCAATTTTGTTTTTATTCAAAACCCAATACCAGATAGTAAGATTATTACCGCAGCACATATGTGGATAATAACCAAGAAGCATGAGATATTAAAAAAATCAAATTCTTAAACATAAAAAAGGAAAATGAGATTCTGTCTAATCAGGAATATTAAAATAAAAGATAAAGAAGCATAGAATTTTGGTACTTCGGAGCTCATCTTATTCAATTTTCTCTTTCCCTCCTCCTCCTCTTCCATTTTGTTTTTGAACAAGGAAGCTGATATTCACATGTATTAAATAATTTTGTTGTGAAATTACTAACACAAAGTTCAGATTCTTGCCACTCTATTATATCATGGTTGTCCTTTTCTTCATCTTTGGCTTATACACAGAGCTTCAAGGGAAGAGGTAAGAACGGGCAAAGTTTCAAAACTTCATCCCGACTCTCATCTTTCCATGCCTATATAGATTTTGAAAATAAGTGACAGGTGACTATTTGTTGTCTTTGCCTGCTCAAAATCTATCACTTTTCTTCTGGTAACAGAACTAATTTTTCCCGTGGGCATCCACTCCATCCCTACTTTTGGCACATGTGATGAGATAGACTGACTCCCCTTAATAGATACTTGTTAAGTGAGAGAAAGAATGAAGTAAACTGTATTTCATTAGTCGGAAGTGCCATCTACACATTTAAAAATGCATAGATGGGGAAGGCATTTGATGCTTTCTGTAGACAATTTTGGATGTATATGTATATTTGGCCTTGAGTTTCCAAAGATTCTCAGCTGCAGTACTATATAAGTGGTAATTATTCTCAAGATAATAAAAAGCAGCATAAGGTATTTTGCAGAGCATTTTGTACAAAGTAAACAATAAGGGTTGGAGGAGTACAGATGGAACTGTGGGGGTAACCTAGTGTCCTGTTGTACTATCACGTTCACTAGAATTGACCGCATTCTAGAGTATATCCACCCAGACAGGACCATCAAAGGTTTATTGCTCTAAGGAATGAACTTTGGTTCTCTAGTGACCATTTGTAGAAATGAAGGTGGTATTTAAGGTATTAACTGAGTCTGAAGCACCTCCAATTCATCTACTATTTTAATTAGGATTTGTGGCTGGTGGTCATTTTTGTAATTTCGTTCATAACTTATAGAATATCAAAACCTCACTGTAGCTATGTATGGTGATAGATATTAACTAGACTTCTTGTGTTGATCATTTTGCAATATATACAAATATCTAATTATTATGTCATATACCTGAAACTAATATAATGTTATAAGTCAATTATATCTCAATTAAAAAATGTAAAAAGAAAAGCAAAAAAACATCATGAGTAATCCACAGGAGGAAAACACATCTCTTTGGAATATTGAAATTGGAGTTTAGATGCAGTCCCTGATGATATTTACAAATTGTTCCTTTTTAGGGAACAAACGAATGAGTTTCATTTTGCTTTGCTTTTGTGGAAACAGCATTCTTCTGTTGGGGTGAGGGAATTCATTTTTGGATATTCAGGTATATAATAAAGTAGCATGTGGTTGGCAGGCAGTCAAGGAATGGGATGGAGGGGATATTCATCAGAAGTGGCTGTCCAACATCTTTGAACAGCCTTATGTTTTGTAATTTCCTACATTGTAAAGTCAGCCCTCCCAAGAAACAAGAGAACTTGCATACCCAGGTTTACTTTCATCTAGGATGCAGGCATGTTGTGTACAAGTCTAGAGTGAAGAATACTTTCTCTTAGTATTCTGAAGATATTTTCCCACAATTTTCTGGCTTCCAGGATAATTGTCATTCCTTTTTTTAAGATAATTTTCTTTTCTCTTGTGGCTTTTAAGTTTGTGTGTGTGCGTGTGTGTGTGTGTGTGTGTGTGTGTGTGTTGGCATTTTGTATCTCATGACACTGTATCTCAGTGTGTATCAATTTGTATTTATCCTCATTTGGATTCTACTTTCTGCATCTTTTAATCTTTCAAATTTTCTCCCTGTGCTGTATTTTTCCAAGTTTTTTCAGATCTATTTTCTAGTCATCACATTATTTCTCATCTGTGTCTAATTAGCTGCTTAATCCTTCCATTCAGGCTTGCTAATGTAAATTTTATTGGATTATAACATACATTTTAAAAGTACACAAATCATAAGAGTAGCTTAATGTGTTTTCACAAAATGAACATGTTCACTTAACCTGCACATTATGAATACCTCAGAAGGCCCCTTTATGCCCCACCCTGTCCTTCCCATTTCAAGGGTAGCCAATATCCTGACTTAATGAAATTGGTTAGTGTTTTTTAAATTTTTTAAAAATATTTGTTTAGTTTTGAGAGACAGACAGACAGAACGTGAGCGGGGGAGGGGCAGAGAGAGGGAAACAGAATGCGAAGCAGGCTTCAGGCTCTGAGCTGTCAGCACAGAGACCGACTCCGGGCTCCAACCCACAAACTGTGCGATCATGACTTGAGCCGAGTTCGGATGCTCAACTGACTGAGCCACCCAGGCGCCCCTGAAATTGGCTAGTTTGCCTGTGTTTTTTTAAGACTTTCTATGAATGGAATCTTACAATATTTTCTTTTTTGGTTATGGCTTCTTTCTTCCAACAGTATATTTGTGCTGTTGCATGAAATTGTAATTTGATCGTTGTCACTAATCGATAACATTCCACTTTTTAACGTTTATTTATTTTGAGAGAGAGAGCGTGCACAAAAGCACAGGAGAGACAGAGGGAGAGAATCCCAAGCAGTCTCCCCACTCTCAGCACAGAGTGCCACATGGGGCTCGATCCCACAAATCACAAGATCATGACCCGAACTGAAATCAAGAGTCAGAAGCTTCACCAATTGAGCCACTCAGGCGCCCTGATAGCATTCCGTTTTTTAAAATGTACCATAATTTTTCATCAGTTTTACCGTAAGTAGACATTTACATTTTTCCAGTTTTGAGTTATTCAAACAATACTGCCACGAATAGTCTTATATATGTCTTTCTTGTTAATATTTGTATGCATCTCTCACGTATAGATCTAGGAATAGAAACCTGATAAGGTGTGTGTATGTTCCACAGTAGTAGATACTGCCAAACAATTTTTCCAAGTGATAATATCAATGTAAATGTCTACTGCAGTGTATGACATTTCCAATTGTCCTGCATCATTGTCGTCCTTGTCTGTTCTTCTCATTCTGGTATTTTTGTGGAGCTGGGACTGTAGTAAAATTGAACATGTTTTCATGTATTTCCCGGCCATTTCACTTTCTTCCTTTTTGTAATGTCGGTTTCCTTTTTTGGCTCAATTTTCTCTTGTATTGCCTGTCTTTTTTTTAATGGATCTGTGTGAGTTCTTAAATATCCCGGACAATTGTATAAACTGTTATATGAGCCCTTGACAGTTATAGAAACCGAAAATATGAATTCCCGGTTACCTTTTCTGACCCAATACTGATGTCTTTTAATGAAAAGAAATTATTAATTTAAAGCGGTCCAACATCACCACTTTTTATTGCTAATGCTTTTTGTGTCCCGTGTAAGAAATATTTTGCCTGTCCCAAAATAATATAGATATTGTCCTCTGGGATTTTTCCCCGTCTTTTTGCTTTATGTATTTATTGTTCACATTTACCCTTGATATACCTCAACCTAGTGTTTTTATTTGTATAGTGTATGAAGTAGGGAGTCAAGCTCCTTTGGATTCTTATAGGTATTCAGTTCCCACAGAACCAGTTATTGAAAAGTAATTCATTTTTCCATGAATTGCTGTGGGGCTTTTGCCACTTGGTTCCATTGTTCTACTTACTGATCCTTGCACCAATTTTGACATTATACTAAGTCTTGAAATATGATAGTCTAAGTCCTCCAAGATTTTTTTTATTCAGATTGTCTTGGCTTTTCAAGTTTTTTTTTTTTTTTTAATTTTCGTGTAACTCTTAGAAATATTTTGACAGTTGACATACTCATAAACACACACATTTCTGAACTCTTGGTTGGGATTACATTGAAACCAGTGGTTAATCTGGGGAGAACTGACATCTCAAAAATATTGAGGTTTCTGGGGCACCTGGGCGGCTCAGTCAGTTAAACGTCTGACTCTTGGTTTTGGCTCAGGTCATGGTCTCATGCTTCGTAAGTTCGAGCCCTACTAAGTCAGCCTCTACACTGAGTGTGTGGAACCTGCTTAGGATCCTCTCTGTCCTTCTCTTTCCTTGTTCCTCCCCCACTTACAGTCCCTCTCTCTCTCTTTCTCAAAATTAATACATAAACTTAAAAAAATATTGAGGTTTCCAAGCCATAAATATGGTGAAATGCTACTTTATTTACTCAATTCTTGTTAATAAGCTTTCGAAATTTTTATTGTAGAGGCACTGCACATCTTTTATTAGATTTAGCTTGAAGTATTTGGTGATCTTGACGCTATTGCAAATGACATTGATTTAAAATTTTACTTCCCACTTATTCATTGCCAGTATACAGAAAAAAATCAATTTTGTATAGTAACCTTGTTAATAGCCTTGTTATTAATCTTATTAATACTGCAACTTTGCCAGACTCATTTATTACTTCCAATAGTTTTCCTGGCTTTTAAAAAATATTCACACACACGTGATATGCAATTTTTTTCTGGATTTTAAAAAATATATACACACATGTCACATGAAAATACAGAGTTTTGCTTCCTTCTCTTTGATATTTATATCTTTTATTTCTTTTACTTGCCTTATTACACAGACTAGGACCTCTGATACAATGTTGAATAGGAATAGTGAGTGTTGACATATGAGTCTTCTTTCTACCTTCAGGGTGAGAGTATTGGCTCTTTCATCACTAAGTATAATGTTAGCTATGGATTGCTCATAGACAACCATTATAATAATATGAATATTCCTTTCTAGTCCCAGTATGTGAATAGGGTTTTTTTTTATTGTTATTATGAGTAAGTATTGAATTTTATCAAATATATTTCTGTACTTATTGAGATAATCATTTTTTCCCTTCATTCTGTTAATGTAAAAAATTACACTGAATAATTTTTGAGTATTTACCTAACCTTACATTCCTGGGATAAAACCCAGTTAGTTTTGTTGCATTATCCTTTTTATATATAGCTATATTTGACTTGACAACTTTTTAAAAGGATTTTTGCATTTGTATTTGCAATAAAGGGTGGTCTGTAATTTCTCTTTCCTGTAACATCTATGTTGGCAAAAAAGGAAATAGAAAGTATCCACTCTTTCTCTATTCTTTGAAAGAGTTATCTAGGGTGGGTCTTATTTTTTATTTCAATGTTTAGAAATTTTCACTAGTGAAGTTTTTGAGATGTGATTTTATTTGTTTGATAAAAATAATTGACTTAATTTCCTTAATTTAAGATTATTTAATTTTTCTATTCTTTTTTGACGAATAAATGCATATATTTAGGGTGTACAATGTGATGTTTTGATATAAGCATACATTGTAAAGTGATTACCACAATCAAGCTAATTAACAAATTCATCACCTCATATGGTTCCCATTTAAATTTTTGTCTTCCAATTATTTCCTGTATTAGGTTTTGGTACTGTCGGAATTCAACATTTTTCAACAAAAAAGATGCTAACAATTTCTCATTTTTGTTCAACTGACACATATAAGATTGCTTCTAAATTCACAAACTTAATTATATGTAGGACTAAACAAAGCTAATTAAAAGACTTTTTTTTAGCAGAACACAGACTGCCAAAATAGCAAATTTCCCCTGAATTTGCTAATTTATCTACTGAATGGTTTCTATGGTTTCTCTACAGTGTTTTTCATTCATTTTGAAAGTATTTTTAGATTGTATTTGGCATAAACATAGAATTAAGAAGTAACATAAAATTTACTTCTGCCATATTTACTTGTTATTAAGCCATTTTCTTGTTGTTTCAAACCTACTCTTTTCCGTTCTGCTTTGTATTACTAGGGCTGGGACTATGCAAACCATACACATTTCCACTTTGCCAGGTGCCTCTGTCTTAGACTTTGACAATAGAGAATTCTAAAGGAATACTGGAGGCCGAAGAAGGAAAAAGGGATGTGTTCTTTCCCGTTTTGTTTCCTGTCACTGTCAACATCACCCCAGAAATGTTTTGTTTTTTGCCCTGTGACAATAAATAACAGTAGCAGTTGGTTCTAGTTTCTACTTCTTTCCCTCAAACTTCCACAGCCACTCTCATTTTGCCTTCTCAGAAAGACCAGCACCAGCTGGCTGGCATCCTCTTCTTGGATACCTGAGTCCCAGGTTCTTGGGGCCTCTTCTCCACGATCATTGAGTTACAAGCACCAGCTAGGCAGCCTGCTTTCAAACTCCTAGGTTTTACAGTATTCCTACTTTCTTCTCTTTATTATGCCAGCCCTACAGGTGGTAGCTTCCTACTGTGGTTGCTACCTCAACGATACTTCAGTGTTTCCTTTTTTCTCTCTTTGATCCTCTAGTAACTGTTAAATCAATTCCTTCTATTAATTTTTCTAGTTAAAATAGTTGGTATGACTTCTGCTTTCTTAACTGATAGACTATTTCTTAACCTGTGCTTTTTCTTTGAAAATAACAGAAACTTACTTGAACTCGTTTAAGAAGAAATAGACTTTATCATAGAATATATGTTGCTCCTGGAATCCTGAGACAGGAAGTGCAATCAGGCCTGGTAAGCTTCAGAAAAGAACCTTAGAACTAGGATTACTCCATGTTGTCTTCCTGGTAACTCCACAGTCTGTCTCTTCTCTATTCTTTCCTCACATTCTTTCTGCCTCTAGGAGGCTAATTTTTTCTACCTTTCTCTTACAACATCCCATACCTCTGGGTTTATTTGTTTTCAGTTCAGGTATTGCTTACTAGCCAATCTGAATTCCAGTTCCAGATAAAGGGAGAGACCTTGAGTGGTCTCGTTTGTACAAATGTCCATATCTGGTTCCAGCGGCATTAGCCATTAAAACACAGCTATGTGGGGGGGTGGCAGCTGGGTGGCCCAATAGTTTGAGCCTCGGACTCTTGATTTTGGCTCAAGTTATGATCTCATGGTTTGTGGGATCAAGCCCCACATCAAGCTCTGCACTGACAGCAAGGAGCCTGCTTGGGATTCTCTCTCTCTCTCTCTCTCTCTCTCTTCAAAGTAAATAAATAAACAAAAAAATAAGAGCTGTTGGGCTCTCTCACTGGGGTGAAGAAGGGCAGTTGTCAGAGATGGGGATGGTGCTGAGTATATGGCTCAACAGGTTTTTATACATTTCCCAATTTTCTTTCATTAAAAAGGATTACAGCTTAAGGAGATTTTGGGGGGTTATATACTTGAGGGGTATGTAAAACAATTATTAGATTATTTTTAAAAACTTTGTTAAATACATGATCATTGGACAAAAATTATAAATATAGATGCACAAAATAGAATAGTAAAATAGAAATAATAAAATAGTAAAAAATAAAAAGTTGGTATCACACAAGTTCCCTGGTATATATCTCAGAAATTATGACTATTTATATTTATATATGCATGTATATCTTTTTTTACAAAAATGGGCTTTCTGATTAATGATAATTTTGAATAACTTTACACATCAATTTGTGAAACAGAATTACTTAACCCTGATTATTGGACCTTTACAGCCCTTAATAATGCAGCTGTATTTTTGCAGATACCAATAAATATTTTCTCCAAACAACTTTTTAGAAGAGGCTTTTCTAAGTTGACAAACATATATTTCAAGATGTTTGGTATATATTTTTTAATTGCCAGAAAATTTGCATATATGTCGCCCAATTGCTGGAAAGGTTATATCAATTAACATTGCTTCTATGAATATGAGGGATTGCCTGTTTTTTTTTTTTTTCTTTTTGTACTCCTAACACAGTTGTTGTTATCAATTTTTAAAATAGGACAATTTGGGAGGTAAAAAACAAAACAAAATAAAATCCTGTTATCATATTGTTGTTTTAATGTACATTTTATTTTTAAATATTTAGTCAAAGATTTTAAACATTTGTTGCTCATGTTTTTTCCTTTGTGAGTTGCTTTCTTTCTACAAATTCATTCTTTACTTGAGTAATTTGTAACTGCTGACAAGAGTTTATTATTAAATTTCCATTTTAGGTTATAGTGTTGGATCCTTGAACCCATCAACTTTTTTAGTTCATATAACATTTATTTTGTAAGTAGCATTGAAGTCTATGCTAATTCTCTGCCTCCTCATCGCAATCTCTTATTTTATTTAAAAAATTTCTATCACTGAAATAAGTATTCATTAACCTATAAGGAATTGTATATTAACCTACTCTAACCTGGTCAAAAGCTAAAATACAGTTCTCTTAATAAATAGCACTCAAAAATAATAAATCTACGAACAGGGGAATTGAATTAGTTATAAAGAGTATCTACTTGAAATTCAATGAACTATGTATATCAACTAATTTGATTACAAAACGTGTTAGTGATAATGACTTAAAATATTACTTATTCCAAGTATCACATTTGAATTTTAATGGCAGGTTTATGGAGTCTAAATATTTTAATTTAAAAGAATGAAAAGTTCATGCAAGTGAGGAATATTTTGGATGTTTATGAATTCACAGTTTAAATGTCTTCAGCAGTCACTCACCAACCTCACCTGGAAATGACAATTTAGTAAGAAATTGCCTAGACTTTAAATATAGAAGATGAAAAAAAAAAGGTGAAAATGAACATGAGTAAAAGCCAAGTAAAATCCTACAGAACATGAAATATAAAATAAGCTGATATTTGAAAGAATTCAAAATGCAATCTTAAGCTCTTGTGATTACTGGAAGATTATTGCAAAGCTGTATTTCAAATAGCTTATAGTCAAAGGATTCTAATTTTTAGCTTCTCATCGCATGATCTTGAGTACTCTAAAGCTCTTTGCCCATTTCCCAAGTACATATGGAAGATATGATAGGAGCGATAAAAAAGCATTGAAAAACATTTTAGACTTTTTAGGAAAAAAAATCAGCCTGAATATATTATATCATTCAATTCTGTCTTGTGGGAAACAACAGAAGGATTACACGTATTAATGTTTAATGTATAGAACATACCCTGATACTACTTGAAAGGAAGAGCCCTGGGCCTGCGGTGTCAAAAGCTCTGATTTATTTCTTATTGGGACTAAAGTAACCTAATGAAACAACCTCAAAACTTAATGAAAATGAAAAGAAGTCTGGGAAGGCCTGAGTGTAGTATTGGGTTGATGGTGACAGGTGACAGACAATGTAATACAGGATCAAAGTACATTTCTCAGTTAGGGAAGAATCTGTATGAGTTAAGTATATGTTCATATGTGACATCAGCAACATGGCTGAATAAGATGTCCCTTGTTGTATCCTGCATTCACAACAGTTTGGCATCAATCCATAGACCAAATGCATTTGTGGGAACTGTGGGATACAGCACAATATACCAAAAAACCTGAGGAGTCTTGCCCACCCATGTGTTAAGTAATAGGTACATAGACCTTGGTCCTGTCTGTGGACTCTGCGGTGGCCTGTGAGCTGGCTCCAGCCCTTCTTGGCTGTGGACTGTCTTAGACAATCACCCATGGATGCAAGAACCTATGTGGAAGTCCAGGTTTTCAGTGAAGAAGCTCTAGCCCACCACTAAAGGAAAAAGAAAGTACGAGTTTGGATGCACTGGAGTCAGAGGAACAGTTTGACTTCATCTGCATTACCCTTCCCCTACAAGGGGCATGGCTCAGTGCCAAGTGAGACCTTACTGGCCTGTGATCTCTCCCATGGGGGAGAGTGATTACATGTGGCTGACAACCAAGCTTCCCAGCCCTGTGGGATGTTGCTCCAGAGACCCATTTCCTTCTCACCATATATGAAACACGGAATCATGAGTTGCATGTGGAGATAGAGGGAGAAGGCTGAGAGAGTGGAAGATAGGACTCTCAGAGGACATTAAAGGAACGTGGATCCCACTAAGTGAATCAGAGATTCCCATCAAGAACTCCACCCATGAGACATTGGGCTCACCTCACCCATGAATCCCCTAACTGGCCTATGAGCACCCTCAGCACTCATTAAAGAAAGTGAGCTTGACATTTCATTTAATGTTTGTCTGCACTGCTTGAAGCAACATATATTTATTGAGCATTTACCTCATGGTGTGATGTTCCCCGGTTGCTATTAATTTTAATAAACAGAACTCAGAAATGATTGTTAGCTCCTAAATTTCTAATTTGACTACTATGGACTCATTGAGCACTAATGCTTAATGAATACTTGTAATAGGTAAACCATTTGCTAGGTTTTGTGAGAATCTGAATATGTGCCTTCCAGTTGTTACTTCAAATAGGAGACTAAAACCAAGATTAGGATAAACCAAAATCATGTTATAAACCTCAAGATTCAAAATAAATATTCTGATATTGTAACGTGGAAACAGACTCCACATTATTCTGATTTAATCGATTAAATCTTTCCCTAACCTTTAATTTTAGCCTCAAAATGTACTAGGAAGTATAGATATAAGGAACTCTTTTGGACATCAGTGATTCTCTATCCATGCTTTACTGGCCTAAAGATGGATTAAAAGACTTTCTCTAAAGGGCTTTGATTTAGACTAACCTCATTGATCGTTTCCTTCCAGACATTACTTTGTGAAATTAGATTGGGACACGCTTTTCCCTGAAGAGCTCTACATCCACAAATGTTTCCGAATACATGAAATCATTCAGAGTATGAAGGGTCATCATGCAGAGGAGAGTGTCCAACTATTCCCTGCTGCCATGAATGACACAGTAAGAGAATATGAGTTTAAATTGAAAGAGAGGAAGGGATTTGGCTTACCTATGGGGAAGGTGTTATTATTTTAACCCTTCTGTCTTAGAGTGGTGTGAATCTCCTCTAATCTCCTCTAGTTAAGAGCCAAGAGTTAGGGCTACTTGGAACTTGCTATGTACAGGCACTGTCCTAAATCCTTTACCTATGGTAACTCATTGACTCTGCAACAGTCTTGTGAAACAGATATTGTTATTATCCTGTCTTTATAGATAGAGAAGGTTAGGATTCCTAATGTAGGCAACAACAACAACAAAGACAGAGAGAGAGACAGAGAGAGAGGGAGAGAAGGTCCATGCTCTCAACCACTCTATTATGTGGCCCTTTCTCCTGTCTTAGTTCTTAACCTACCTCAGCTTCTGTCGTGCTAAGGCTTTGTGATTTTTCCTTCAGAGCCCGTATTTCCTTTCTTGCTAGTTAACAGTGCTTCTCTAATCCTATATGCTGGATTATGTAGTCTTAATTAAATCTCTCATAATATTTTAGAAGTATTACCCATTTAATCTTTTTGAGGGAGGTACATGTAGAGGAAACTTGGCCTCTACTGCTTCTGAATAAAATAGTTTATAAACTTCACATTGCAAACCCAGCAACAGAACTTCCCAATGGTGTTTTATGTATCTTTCTAAACTTATTCATAAATACCTGTTACATAGAAGTAATCAATTAAAAAGTATTTCAAGGAAAGCTTGGTAATGAAATTATCTAGCTGCCAATATAAGAAGATAAATGATTAAGTTGTCTATAAAAGAATGGTTTGTTCATGTTTAGCAGAGATGTTTTTCTAAAATCTCACACTACACGGTACTGAAGGCTTGGACGAGCTTAGTTAACTGAACTTAATTTGTCATTAGTTAAAGATTATGGTGTGTTCCCTCTCAATGTGGATCCTCATTTTCGTGCTATCATTTAGTTGTGCTTTGCATTATTTTTCCAGCTACCATCTGCCACCGAACCATGATCTAATCAAGTTTCCAAACCCAGCTGGGTGGAGTCTTCTAATAGCCTCCGTTCTAACAGTGTCTAACTGTGGAAGTGATAATGGTGGTGAATTACAGGCATTTTGCACAGAATAATTCCTGATACAGTATTTTTTTCTTATTTTCATGTCATATGTAACTTCTAAAACTACCTTTGTCCCTAATGAGTTCTCTTCTTGCTCTATGGGTATCTTGGTCTGATTCTCAAACATTTAATCTTTAAAGAAACTGAGTGCAAGATTATGTGACCTGGTAAAACCCTGAATAGCCTCAAGTGACTCAGTCTGGAAAAAGCAAAGCAGGCTGAGAAGACATTCTCTATACAGAATTTCTCAAAGTGCGATCCTCTACCACTTTCATCAGAAACACAAAAGGTGCTTTTTAAAATGGAAGCATGTATGGCACCTGGGTGGCTCATTCAGTGGAGTGTCTGACTCTTGATTTCAGCTCAGGTCATGATACCAAGGTCATGGGATTGAGCCCCACATCTGGCTGTGTGCTGAGTATGCAGCCTGCTTGGGATTCTCTCTCTCTCTCTCTCTCTCTCTCTCTCTGTCTCTGTCTCCTAGTTCCCCTTTCCCTTGCAGGCACTCCCTCTCTCTCTCTAAAAAAAAATGAGAGCACCAACTCCCTCTAAATTTATTTAATCACCTACATTTTAAATAAGCATTACAGGTTAATCTTACATACACTTGAGATCCAATGTTTTACTATTTAGACAGTACTTACCTACAGAAGCAATGATACCAGAGATGAATTGCGGACAAGGATGCCCTTCAGACCTGTTATAAGGAAATGAACTTCTGTTTTAAGCTACTATGGTTTATAGTAGGTACACAATATGAAATAGCTGTAGGGATCCAGCTATAGGTACCCTGCATGAAATAAACTTGGACATAAAGTATAGACATAAGATATGCCATCTCATGGATGTAACGTGTGCTATCTCCTACTGAGATGGCTTGGTGCAATACTCAGCCCAACTGGGATGTTCCATACTGGATTGTCTCATTAATGTGAAGATACCCCAATAGGAGGTGGGTTCTTGGGCCTTAGTCTGAAAAATCCTGATGAAAATGGGCCCTTGCTTGTTTTTCATGGAATGAAATGCAATCCCATCCCTAGAGGTGATGCACTTCTGAACTGGAGTATAGCTGGTGAGATGGCTTCCCATGCTTCTTTATTTCTAGAGCCATCCTTATAATAACACAATATCATCTAACCTGGCATGTCTTTTCCTTGCAACCTCAGGGAACTCAGCAAAGAATTAGTATTATGAACCCATTTAGTAGTTGCTATTCAATACAAGCAAAGGAAGAGATAGATCATCAATAATAGAAACAAGGCAATTTTCATTTTATTAAAACCACCCAAGCTCCTAATGACTAGCTATGTTTATGACTGCTCTCTCCTGATGGTAAACGAAGAGAACCACAAAACTAGTAGGCTAATAGGTATAGAAAAACTGGTCTTGAAAATCAGCACTTGAACATCTATCACTGAACATGCTTATTGAACATTTTTTAACTACATTTTTTTCAGGAGGATGCTCCTAGGTCTGGGGTCAGGTGCCAATTAATTGAATGTGATTCCATGGAAGCAGCATTACTGTGGGTATCTGAAGGGTACTTCTCCTCTCCTATTCCCTCAGAATTCTTAAACAAGATGGGGAAAATAAAGTAATGCACAGATAAACTCAAAATATGTTAAGAGTATATTGAGTTTTTAGAATGAAAATAGGAGTAGTGGAGTAGGAGGAAAATATTCAAGGTAATAAGCTTCATTTCAATGGGAAGCCTCCACAACTTTGTTTAATCTCATAGCCCTCAGTGGGCAAGAGAAAAAGGACTTCTTAAATCTTTCTATATCTTTCAAACCTAAGATTGTATAATATATATGATTTTCATATTTGCATTGGAATTTATATATATAGGCTTTTAAAGATTCCATTAATGTGCATGTTCCCTGCTACTGAACTAGAATCTGGAACATTACATTTCATAATTGATGTTATTGAATACAGAGCAAAATTTAGCACCTAAGTCATGATAAAATTTATTGTTAAATATTCACTAATCCAAAATGCATGACTATAATCAAGTGTAGTTCTGTGTACTTGGGATACAATTAAAACGAAAGCTTATAAGACTGACAAGTCAAATCAAGGTGAAACAATGCATATTTTTCTATGATCTTCAGCTTTTTATTGCTCCTTTATTTATCACTAATGAGCATTCACAGTTTTAAAAATCTATTATTCCCCATTGATCATTTCTTCCCAGGCCCTGTGAGGTGGACTTTTGGGAAAACATCACTGATTTTGGCACCTAATCTTTTTTCGCTTTCCCCCATCTTCCAATATCATAATCATAAATCAGCTGTTCTCCACAGACATACCTATTCTTCAGCCATCCACCTGCCTCAGCCTTGAGCCCATGCTTTCTCTTTCATTGTTCACCTCCTTCCCATTGCTTCCAGCCCTGCCATATTCAAACATGGGGAGGTATGTCCTCTGCCCAGTGTATACTCACCCTGAATGCTTCCCCTTCCTCTCTTTGCTTCAACTTGATCAAATAGAATATCCCTGCAGCCTTTCTCTATTTATTTTTCAAATTTTGTGGCTCTCTATTGTGGTTTACACTGTTTCCATGTTACTGAAATCATTCCAATTAAAAAGTGACTAAAGACAAAGACACCTAAAGCAAGAGCCTATTCTTATCCCTCTTTATTGCATATTTGACAGTATTGTTAGACCTACCCACTTTGACACAACTACATTATTCTTGTTTCTCCATTTCTCCCCCTTATTTGCTCTTGAATTTTCTTCTTTACTTGCTTCTTCTCCATGACCCCCTTTAATATGATTACGATCCTTTCTGGAGGACCTACTATTTCATCGGGATACTAATTGCCTTGAAGAGCTCCTTATATCTTATATTCACAGACACTATACTTCATTGCATCATTCTGAAACTTCTTTTTCTGAAATTTCTGTTTATATCCACCAATAAAATGTCATTTTCTACCCCAGGTTTCGTTAAAAAAAATCAGAATTCTCACTGTCATTGTCCATGTTTCCCATGCTGCCTGATTGTTCCCCAACTGTTCTCTCAGCTTTTTGCCCCCAGTACAACTTTCTTGCTAATTTAATTTAACCCACCAATTCCTTTGTGCTGTGTTCCCACATTCCTTAACTAGGCCCTAATTATTTCATGCTTGGACACATTCAATAAAAATATGTTGAAATTTGCTGGGAATTTTTCAAGCATTACAGATAAAGAGATGAACACTCCATATTCTCTGCTTCAAGGAGTTCTGAACATAGTGGGGTAAGTAGTAGACTTTTAATTAATTGCTTTTTAAGGAATCTGAGCCATTTGATGTTGTTACTTGTGCCTCATGACCTTCCCAACTCTGATTTCCTTTCTACTACGTTTTCCTGACGAGGTGTTGTTACTGTTACTATGACTTGGGCATCAGACAATTCCCAGTTTGTCATGGGCAGCTCAGAAAATATACTAACTCAAGGGCCAATGGCCAAGCAGTCAGTGTCTGTTTACCCTCATTGGTAAGCCATAAACTATTTTTCAAAAGGGAAATAGTTATCTGCAGATGACAGCATAGCTATGCTGTAAAATGTATTTCTGTGATGCATTTTCCCTATAGGGTCTGGCCAAGACTCCATACAGCATCCCTATCTGTCCAGACATTTCAAACATTACTGGATCTGCGGGGTCATAGGACTCAAATGGTAGAACAACTGTACAGCCTCCTTTACCTGTTGCAGAGCTATTTTTTGCTTTGGGTCCATTTAAAAATTTTAGCCTTTCAGGTTTTTCAGTAAATGGTTTGTAATAGAATACCCAAATAAAGTATGATGTCCCTGAAGTGAAAAGATGCCATTAAGCCTCTTTCTTAGTAACTGGAGAGGATTTTTAAACCATGGAAGGGCTATTTCGATATGCCCCAAACTATGTGACTCCTAGAAATTTCACTGGGGTGTCAGACCCTTGAATTTTCACGGAGGTTTCTTCCTACCCCTGACCCACATGTGACTTACCAGTGTTTCTGTTTCTGCTTACCAGTAAGGTTCAATTAGTGTGATGCCATTGTATTTGAGCAGTATCATATCCTATAGGATGGATAGGTTATCAAAGTGCCTGAAGACTGAATTGGACAGAGAGATAGTGAGTTGAAAGCAAACTACGCTTGATTGTTTCTAGCAAGTACAGAGGAAAAGACTTCACCAGTTTAACAGCTGCACACCAGGAACCAGAGACTATGTTGATTTATTGTAGTCAAGAAACACATGTAGAATAGCCACTGTGACAAGAGTCACCATCAGATTAATTTTTGATAATTCAGTGCTATTCTAGAAGTTTCCATTTGGCCTTTCCTACTATAATTCTTGCCTCACTGTGTGTCAGCGAACTACTATGGGGATTCTGGCAATTGTTAGGTGTGTCTATTTCAATTCTGTTTTCTGGAATTGGAAAAAATTACTAGAGTGGATAGAGGTTCTACTGGAGCCACTACAAGGCAGACATGAACCAAAACCTTATTAGTCTCCTGACTTCCATAAGCTTCTAACTTGACTGTTAAGGTTTTGTTCCCCAAGTTAGTTTTTATTTAGTGCCCAGGGTCCAATAATTCCCTCAGATCTGGGTGTTACCCTTTTGTCAGTGCATTCACATTGGTAAGTGTCCACAATTCCTTTGGGAAAGGCTAAGAAGTTTTATGGGATATTCTTTGGGAATGTCTAAGGGTCCCAAATGTCTCAAGGAAACCCAGCCCTACCCTCATTCAAGGAGATTTTACCTATAAATTGGCTCAAATCTGGGAATTGATTGAGGGTCCAGGACTCTCTATTGAGATGATTTAAGTTAGATTTCTGTCCACCATTATTCAGTTATCAGAGCCATTCTGATTATTCAAATAAACTACAATGATATATTTCAGACCTAAAATCATCACAATCAATTATCCAGGACCAAAGATCACTGATGGTCAAATAGTCTGCTTCCTGTTATAGTAACTGTACCTTCTTTGACTCTTGACAAGTAAGACCTGGAACTTGGCTTGTGGTACAGTGGGATTGCATCTTCCCACACAGGATTCAGACAACCTATTTTAATAGCAGCATTGCCCACTGTTACCCCTGCCCTCCAGAAAACAGCTATTACAGAAGCCTTCAAGGATACTGGTGATCCCTTCACCAGTCTACTTCTCAAAGCCTTTATAAAGGAAATGCCCTCCAGACTTTCCTTGAGGACATAATTTGATGGGAGAGGAAGTCACACGTTATAAAGTCACTGCAGTATCCAATAGTCCTTAAATATTTGATACATTTCTCTGCAAAATACCAGGGCAATTTTGGTTTCTCAACTTCAGTCAGCATAACCATACTTAACTCCAAATTTCAATCAAGCAATTGAACCCATAGAGCCAATCCAAACTACCTTAGATAACACATTAAATTCAAAATTTGTCATTAATCCCCCTATATCAGTAAGTTTGGCCTTGGCCAATAGTGCATTCCTTCTACCTGATTCCAAGCACTCCGTTATGATAGAATCCATTATGATACACATTCCTCAGGTTTTAGTTTGTGTATATTGCCAGAATTTTGCAATATTGTGTATGCCACTTCCTCCCAGGTCATACTTTATTCTCAGTGCCCTGGATTTTAACATAGTTATAGGTAAGGGGTAATAGTAAGAAGAAGATTAAGATTTCCTGCAAGGTAACTCTCTTGGAAAGGTCATTACACGTTTTTTAGGCAAGAAGAGTCTAACCTCTTTCCACAGTGAAAATAGGCTTTTTCTCCTGGCAAAAGAGACACAGCAGAATTTGGAGGTTCAAGGTGCCCAGCTTCTCTAGGACTTCTCCAGATAGTCTCATTCCACTTTTCATAGTTCCCACTCTTTTCTAATCAATTCTATAACATAAGAGAATCTGGGGCTGTGAACTCTATGTGCATTATAATTTAGCCACCTGCAGGATTGGACTTTGGGTTTGTTTTCAGAAATCTCAACCGTTTAGCTACAAGGTGTAAGGAAGCTTTCTGTTTATTCCCTAGACCTTGTGCTATGAATTTAAAGCTCTAAACTCATCATTTTCTTTTCCCACATTTTTTAGAAGTAACCAACCAAGTCCACAGCCCTTAAACTCTTTATTTCCACTGAAAACTTGGCCTTCTATAGGTACTTGATCCAGATGACAAAAGGCGATCATACGGCTCACCCCTAAAGTTGCGAATGGTTTATCCAACCCAAATGACATGACCAAGAATGAGTGGGGCACGACTTCTTTCATAATACTGTTGATGGAAGAGGATGGAAATATCTAGCCACCCTGTCCATAGTCATTCTTTTCCCCTCGAAGTTGAGTATACAATGTAATGTACTATTGCCATGTGTAGAAGATCCTTCTCTGGGAGCAAGAATAGCATGGATGAAATCAGAAGCTAGGATGTGGGATAGGATAGAGAAGAATGCAAGGAGACCAGGTGCTTGAAAGATTAGGGGTAGAGACCAGCAGGAAATTGTAAAAGAGCTAGGCTGGAAGTGAAGACAGAAGCTCTGCCTACTCTACGATTTTATTTAGAGCTATCCTAATAACAGTTAAGCTACTTTCCTCATGTGCAGCATAGCTTTACTTTTTAAGGATGGATGGACACAATTCTTTACAAATTAAAAATATTCTAAGATTTGAAAGAGAAGTAGCGTTAGGTCATATATGCTTGAATGAGTACATATTCTGATCTGATATATAAGTGAATTCTTATACTCTGGTACCATTTGAGTAGTAAGTGATAATACTACTCTATTATGTTGATGATTGTTTTCACTTTATTTTCACTGTTACAGTGGAATGGAATCTCTGTTACTCTTGGGGGTGTATAGGGGAGTGTCCTACACAGAACTACAGGGGGAGTGTAGTTCTGTGTCCCACAGAAAGTGTCCCACTTTCTGCTTACCATGTGTCACAATTATTTCCAAGATATGGAAAGTTGAAAAGTTATTTTCCCAATGGTGCTATCATGGTAGTGAATATGACTTAAGACCCTTATATCTAGGACAGGTTCCAGGGGCTTCCCACAACTCAAGTTATACGATTTTGGGGGCCTCATACAAAATGTCCCAGAAGTGGCAAGTGCTAACCACTTCTCCTGCCACTCCCAAAACCTTGGGCATTTGTGATGAAGTCTTAGAAGAGAGATTTTTGATACTTGTGTGGACTTAAATTGGATGAGCTGTGTAACAGAAGCATCTGGCTTTAACTTCTGTTTTTCTAAAGTTTTACCAGAGGGATTTTTATAATGATTCTGTTTAACCTCGTTTTCATTTATCAGTGTCAGCCTCTTCTGTGGGAGTCTTAAGTTTACCTTCTGTCACCTACTGGTCATTAGCAGAGCTAAAAATGTATAAATACCTTTCTAGGCTTTAGTGTCAGTTGATGTCTTCAAGAAATAAGCCCCATATACATGCTCTTACATGCTCAAATTCACCTCTTGCTTAATTATCATATTCACCCAGATACATTCAGTAACATTGTACATTTTTTTTAAAGAAGCAGCTCTAATGTGTTGCCATTTCAAACTGTCTGTAACTTAAAGTCATATTTTTATATTGTAGATAACTGTGGAGATACTTGAACTTTAGGCCAAGGGGTTTGTATTTAATTTAGCATGGAATAGAACCATAAGATGCAATAATGCAGTAATGATAAAATAATACTGAATATAATTTCATCTCTTCTGTATTGAGAAATCCCCTGGATCTTTAAACAGACCCCTATGTGCCCACGAATACCCATTCTCTTCTATACTAATGGAATTTCCAGTGGACCATACGACCAACCAACCTCCTTTATATTTAAATGTGGCAAGATGCTTTTGCCCTTACCAGGGTACAGCACTAAGGGAAGAAGCTTTCCTTCATTTGGCTTCTGTTTTCATCCTGCTACATGAGATGTAGAACGTGTGCTTGGCATCTTTGATCCTGTAGCAGCTTCAGCAGTGCAAGAGGAGCAAAAGCGAAATGGAAACCTCCTGGGCTACTTGCAATATGCCTATTACAGGAGAGAGAAATCAACTTCTATGTTATCTGAGCCATTTTTCACTTGGTTACCAGTAATAGCAGCTGAACCTGCATCATAACTGATTGAATCTGGTTTTATATGTATACATAACTATTCTTTAGTAGGGAATATCCCTTGTGAAGAACAATTCTAAGTATAAATACAATAGCTTTAGTACAAAGAAAATAACCCGTGATGATGTCACCTCTTTCTTTGTGTTATTTATGGCAGTGACAACCAGTTATGGTGAAGGTATGTTGCGTGATTTCCCCATGCACTGTTTCTCTAAGTTCATCCATTTTTGTACTACCTTCATAATATTTGCTATATCCACATCCACTTGTAACATTATTTACTTACCATATTCCTTAAATTGACTTTCTATAACTAATATAGTCAGTGATATTACTTGGAGAAAGTAGACTTTTATAAAACTAAATGCATTGAAAACACTAAATAAGTTATAGCAAGTCCTCTTGCCTTCCCTAAGCCCTAGGCCTGAGACCTGATCTCTATTTACTTCAAGAGAACAGTCATATTTAGAGGTATGTTTAAGATACTAGCAAGAAGTTGAGACTTTCTCTTTGGTATAATCAATGGAAAGATAATTGGGAAGGGCAGATCTTTATCTCTATGTGATTAAATTTTGTATAATGCTGCATGAAACGTATAGTCATTCACGAATGCCCATCTTGCACATCAGAAAATGCCGCTCTTACATTTTGTTCCTTTATAAATAAATGAGAGATAGTACTGATCAGAAAAAAATACTGGGGAATGAAGTACCAGATGTATTCCAAATGTAGTATAGTTTTACTCTGTTTCCATATAATCCTTCACTCTGAAAGTAGATAGGAAGATAGTCAACTACCTAAACACTAGCAGTGTTGGTTACTTGTCATATCTTCTCAAATTTTTTGTCTTGAATTAGATATTAAATAATTTTCAGAAGTAACTTCATTTTACCAATATATGATTGCAAGAGTAAAATCATGACCTCATTGTGGTATAAACCTGAAATGAACATCAGGAGGAAATTGGTTAAGCTTGAATGGACATTTAATCTTGGACACGAAAACAATAAGCATCATTAGAGAACAAGATAAACAGAGAGCAGGTCATTTTACAAGCAAATACAGATTTGTTTTGTTTGAATGGTTTCTGATTACAGACCAATTGTTCCAAACCTCTGGGCTCCTTGTTTGGAAACCTCAGGCTACTCATGTTGGCTTACCAACCAAATCAATCATTTAGTTAAGTGTGAACTACTTTTCCTAGACCCCCCTTTCCTGTATGGTAGTAGGTCAGAGCTGGGCAGAAGAGGAACTTTTGCAGGGTCTGGAAGGCAAAAATGAAGCAGTCATCTCTCTCTAGTTCCCTAGAGCTGCTGTAACAGAGCTCCACAAAGTCAGTGGCTTAAAACACCAGAAATGTATTCTCTCAGAGTTCCAGAGTCCAGAAGTCTGACATTAGCTTCCCTGAGCTGAAATGAAGGTGTCAGCAGGGCTAGGCTCTCTGAACATTCTAGGAAGATTTGCTCCCCTTCTTCCAGCTTCTGGTCGCTGCTGGCAACCTTTCCTATGGCAGTGTCACTCCAGCCTCTGCCTCCTTGGTCACATTGCTTCCTCCTCTTCCACGGAGTCAGATCTCCCTTTGCCTCTCTTTTACATGGACATTTATGATTAGATTTATGGCCCACCTGGGTAATCTAGGATCATCTCCTCATGTCAAGATCCTTCACTTACTCCCATCTGAAAAGACCCCTTTTCCTTATCAGGTAATATTTGCAGGTTTCAGGGACTGACACCTGATATTCTTAGGTGGTTATTATCTAACCTACTGTACACAGTTACCGTGATATTCAGTTCTATTGTCTATGTAGCTAATAGATTCTTAGCCATGTCAATTCTGTTCCTTGCTGATTCTAAATTATTGTTTAGTTCTGGAATAATGCATTTTTTCTCAATTTGTTTCTTCAGCCATTTATATAGATGCTTTATCATCCTCTCCTAGAGTTTATGTTTTATTGAATTCCTATCCATATTCTATTTTTTCTGTGGCTCAAAGCATTTTTGGAAGATTTTCTTTACCTTGGGTAATGCCTTCTGTAGTGGGTTCTTCATCTTTGCATGCTTCATTCTCATCCTTCTCTTCCTCTCCTTCTCTGTTTTCTTATTTTTTTCATTTGTTGTTGTTTTTGGCTTTTTTCTCTCAGCTTGCTCATGTTTGATGTGGGCAGTTCTATCCGGACATTCTCAATGTTTTGATTTAAAGTGACTGAATTCTGGGGCGCCTGGGTGGCGCAGTCGGTTAAGCGTCCGACTTCAGCCAGGTCACGATCTGGCGGTCCGTGAGTTCGAGCCCGCGTCGGGCTCTGGGCTGATGGCTCAGAGCCTGGAGCCTGTTTCCGATTCTGTGTCTCCCTCTCTCTCTGCCCCTCCCCCGTTCATGCTCTGTCTCTCTCTGTCCCAAAAATAAATTAAAAAAATAAAAATAAAAAAAAAATAAAGTGATTGAATTCTTTCTTGCAGCGTTAACACTTTACCTAAGATAGGCTTCTCTTCTGCTTAAAGATTGGAACTACATGTTATCCACCTTTCTGAAATATGAAGTATGTATAAGAGCTGGAACTGGAGCAGCCTTCTTCATAAGACTCAGATGCTGAGTTTTTGTTTCATATTTTTTTGATGGCCTTCTCCAGTTCACATGGAGTCCACATTATCTAGTCCAAGGTATGCTGTATTTTCAAAAAACAATGGTTTAAGGCTTGACATTAGTTCTTTATTTTGGAAATCCCTGGACAATGGCAATCCTTAACCACATATTCTGCCTCTGCTGAGCTTCTAAAAACATGAAAAATCATACTGCTTTCTACTCTCAAGACTTTCTTTCCCCTGCTTCCTACTCACCTTGTAGTACATTTCTTTCCACATAGATAGCATTTGTGAGATTTTTAAGATTTCAATCCACTTTTTCCCTTGATAATATTTCTTGGGAGTTCAGAGCCATATAAAAAAGCCCAGAATTTTCTACTTTTTTCTTTGATTGCAGTACATTTGTCATTTTTGGTAATTGTTTATTCATCTGTGTTTGGGAGCAGGAGATCTTGTAATTCAGTTTTGCTTTGTCACCACTGAAAGGCATTTGACAACACACTTGAAATAATATATCAATCTGAAACTGATTTAGAAGAACACAATGAAGATAATAAAGTGATTCAAAATTTTGACAGTTAAGAAACACTTAACAATTGTCATTTAAGAAGGAACAGAAGATCTTTACTTACAGAAGACTCAGACACAATCAGCAGTAATTAAAAGCCTTCTTTTAAAGGAATGAATAGGTCTAGTGTGCGTAACTCCAGAGACAGGAATTAAAGAGACAGGGGATTAAAATCACAGAGGATTTGATTTCAGATTGCTACAAGGGAAGAAACTTCGGAAATAAGAGATGCCTACCTCTGGGCCTTAGCTCTTGCTTTTCACCATCTTTTCAAACTTTCCTTCCCTGTGATGTCGGTGGAAGGCACTGCATTATTCTTACCAATCCATGGGGATTTCCAGGTCTTTCCATTATTATTTTTATCTCTCCTACTTCAGATACTGTACTACTATAGTACTCCTTCCACTGTACTATTGAACTATTAAATATTAAAGTATACATAAGAGCAAGTGTGGTTTTATAATCACTTGTATTTTTGTTTCTCACCTAAAATTATTTGACCCATTTTAATGCCTAATATAAATAAGGTCTTGAGCAAAGAGAAGACCAGCAATTCTGACTGAATTAAATGTATTTAATTAAATGTATTTTTAAAGTATGTCCACTCTTCACAAATGATTAGTTTGCTCTAATGCAGTTGTCCTACTAATAGAAATTAAATTTATTGATAATCCTCTTTGTCTATCATAGTATATTTTATTTACTAGATATGCTAGAAACTTAAAAAATTTCTTACCTGGCTATAATTCTACTTATGTAAAAATTTATTATTTAGAATTTTGACAAGATAATTAGAGATAAATCAGGCAATTTGTTGGGTATGATCATCAAATTAAAAAGAAAAGGAGGAAAGCCTTACAGAATGCATAATATTGAGTACAAATAAGTATTTAGCAATATTATAGCCCTTTTTGGTGTTCTAATAGATTGCAAATCTCACCTTTTCATTTCAACACTCCATATAAGAGCATATCCTAGAAAAAGAACAATTTGAATGCCTTGAATAACTTTTTATCCCACTACCAGCCTTCATAATTAGTGAAATCTTTCATTATTTAAGTAAATATGCTAAAACCATTTGTCTGGACTAGGAGCTACATATTAAGTTGAATTATTAATTGTTTTGAGTGGGCAGTACTTAACAATTTATGTGTGCTATAACTTTTTAAGCGTTATTAATGAATTTTTTCAACAATGTCCTTGGTTATGATTTTGCTTTCTAATTCATTATGACATTTGATACTATTGAAACAAAAGCCTTTCTAGTGGATTTTCATACCTTTGATTTACACAACTGAAAGCACTGAATATAATTTTAACAATCCAATTTACACATTTTCTTTTTTGCTTTATATATTTACCACTAATCCTATTCCTTTCCCACCTCATTAGTACACTCTATTACTCTTCATCTTACTCTTCTGCGTTGATCTCCCTTCTTTGGCTCCGTCACTCCTTAGTACTTCAAACTTGGGTCCCTTTGCCCCCAAAGATCACTGGAGATTATTTGTGGAAATCCTCCTCTTCTCCCCTTTTTCCTCTCCTTCTCTCCATCTCCTCTTCTTCCAGCTTCTCCCTCTTGTCTCCCCCTTCTCTCTCCTTCTCTCTCCCTTCTTCTTCTCCTCTTCCTCTTTTTTCATCTTGTCTTTGCAGAGAGGAAGCATAATCGAACTGACCTCCCAAATATTCTGCTGTTTCTTGACATTTTTCCCCATTTCATTTGAAAATAATACTCCCATTTTGTTCTACACTTTGCATGTCTCTTGCTATCAGGGAAAGAAAAATAGGAAATAGAGGAGGAAAGACAAGGAAGAAAAGTGGAGGGAATAAGAGAGAAGAGGGGTATATATGAAAATATGAAGGGAAGAGAAGGGGAATTTGTTATGGGGTTATAAGGAAAAGACAAAGTTGTGTTTAAAGTGATATCCAACCCCAATGTTCATAGCAGCACTCTCAACAATAGCCAAATTATGGAAAGAGCCTAAATGTCCATCAACTGATGAATGGATAAAGAAATTGTGGTTTATATACACAATGGAGTACTACGTGGCAATGAGAAAAAATGAAATATGGCCTTTTGTAGCAACATGGATGGAACTGGAGAGTGTGATGCTAAGTGAAATAAGCCATACAGAGAAAGACAGATACCATATGGTTTCACTCTTATGTGGATCCTGAGAAACTTAACAGGAACCCATGGGGGAGGGGAAGGAAAAAAAAAAAAAAAAAAAAGAGGTTAGAGTGGGAGAGAGCCAAAGCATAAGAGACTGTTGAGAACTGAGAGCAAACTGAGGGTTGATGGGGGGTGGGAGGGAGGAGAGGGTGGGTGATGTGTATTGAGGAGGGCACCTTTTGGGATGAGCACTGGGTGTTGTATGGAAACCAGTTTGACAATAAATTTCATATATAAATTAAAAAAAAAATAAAGTGATATCCAAGAGCTATGATAAAATACAAGGTGGAAGAATCAGAATAGAAATTGGTAATTAACTTCCCCATCCCAACTCCACTCTCTGTAGATTTTCTTTTATTATTTTAATCTCTATCACATTTAGTTTTCTATCTCTCCATCTTTTTTATTTCATAAAATTAAAACATTTTAGTACCACTTGACAAACAAAGAAAAAAAAAAACCCAGATTCCAAAAGTTCTCCAAATCCAAGTATGTGGCTCAAATCTCCTGTGCTGGCCTCTGTGCCCATCTATTGCAGTACCCACTATTACATCATGCACAGCTGGCTATGCCCACAGACTCTGGGAGATACAATAAAGTTAATTTTCTTTTTTGTCTTCTTATTTTCTTTGGTACTTTTAAGCAAAAAGTCTTAACTATAGATTATTATTGCTAGCAGTTTTAAAAGAGAGAATTTAATATTCCCTTTTTGATATGACCAGACCATCCCCTTCCCTATTTCTGAATGTAAGATGAAAATGTTTTCCTGAAGCTCCTGGGTGGCTTAGTCGGTTAAGCGTCTGACTCCTGATTTTGGCTGAGGTCATGATCTCCCAGTTCCTGGGATCGAGCACCATGTCAGTCTCTGCACAACATGGAGCCTGCTTGGGATCCTCTCTCCTCCTCTCTCTGCCCCTGCCCTATTTGTGCTTGTGCACGCCCATGTACTCTCTCTCTCTCTCTCTCTCTCTCAAAATTAATAAATAACCTTAAAAAATGTTTTTCTTGACATAAATCAGTATTTCTAAAATTTCTTGGTGGATTACAGTTGGTAAATACAGTTTAAATCAGTAGGGTTCCTTCCTTCTTTTCTCCTTACTCCTTCCTGCCTCCCTCCCTCCCTTCCTTCCTTCTTTCTTTTTCTCTTCCTTCCTTCTTTCCCATGGATGATTTTTCTCCAACACAGTTGAGAGCTTCCTAGTCCCTCAGCACAAAGGAAGTAGGTGTTATTACCTATTGCAGCGACTTCTTGTGTTTATACTTTAATACTTTACACTGTATATAAATACAAGCTGTGCTCCATGTAAAAACAAGGATATTTTCATGCTCTTAGAATTGTTTATTCAAACAATTGACTGTAGTATGTTTTTTTTAGATAGGAGTGAACATTTTAGTCATGAAGACTCATACTTTACTCAATACTTTAGCCCTGCCCTTAGCTTATAATAGTTTTTTCCTTTTGACTCCCTCCTCTCCTCTATACAGGGAGACTTTTTTCACCAAAAATGCAAATATTGAAAATAATTTATCAAGTACATAAATATGTACAGTATTAATAATCACTTATCTATGTAATCTGAAGCACAGTTTAAAGGAGTGAACCACAACAGTTGAGTGCGACACAGTGGCAGGGTTAGAAAGTACTGCTGTATTGTAATATTCCTGCTGTAATTTGGAAAAGCACATTTTAGCTAAAGAATAAAAAAACATTCAAAGACCAGAGTAGAAACTAATCCTAGCTTTCACATATAAAATATTTATGTCTCAGTGAAAGGCAAGTCTTTATCCTTTCCTCTCAGCCCTCCCTGTCTCCACTATGTTTTATTTGTGAAATTAGCCTTTCTTCTAAGAAGGAAAGAACTAATACCTTGAAAAATCTTTCTCCTATGTGTGGCTTCCTTAAACGATCCTTTCTGCAAGACTCTCAGGTTTGTGGATAGTGCATGTATTTCATGCAGATCAACCTGTAACATGAGCAACAGTATCGACAGCCTACAAGATGGTGTTATAGGGTGAACAGTGACATTCAACATCACAGCTCCCCTTAAAAAGAGCTTACAAGGGGTGGAACCAGAGACGAATGGGACTTCTGTCATTCCTCTGGCCAACATCAGCCCTGTGAGGAAAAACAGCTTGGGAAAGTGGATTATGATTTAACACAGATGTGTCAAATCACTATCCTGCGGTCAAATCATGAACATGGAGGATCTGAGTTTGGTACTTCTAGATGAGGGAGAGTAGGATAGGATGGCAGAGCCAGTAGTCTTATGGGTTAGGATAGGGGAGAGACAAAAAGTTATACAGAAACACAGAGAATGTCTAGAAATCAAAGAAAGCTGCCATATACAGACCAGTTTGTTTTTCTGAGAAGGTTTGTTTTCAGGAAGAACCAAAAACCTAAAAAGAATTGACAATTGTTGAGGAGCTGATTGTGTGTTCTCATTATGTGTGAGAGTGAGAAAGAAATGAAAACATTCAGAAGCCTGAAGAGAATGGGAAGGGACATGGGAGTGCAGGAGAGCCTAGCAGTTAAACATGGTCAAGAAGACTTTCTCGCTTATTTTTTTCTCTAACTCATCAAGTTTTTTTTTTTTTCTGATTATGTAAGCCATATATACTCACTATTGAAAATTTGGAAAATAGAGAAAAGTTAGAGAACATGTAATCAGTACATATTCAAAACAATAGAAAATAAAAATCACTTGCAACCGACCATTCAGGCAATAAATAGCATCAGGAACATTTTGGTACATTTCTTTCTCTATCTTTTTTCTTGGGCCTTTACATTTTAGGATGTAGTTTTAACTTTTATCCAAGTTACACATGCACAAGACTTTGATAAAACGAGTTTTTTTGTAAAGATTATTAGGAAAAATGACAATTTCAAGCTTTCATGGTTTCTTTTGACATTAATGTCCATTATTCTAAGTAACGTGCTTATTTTGCCTCCCAGCCCCCACCCCCCACCCAGTTTTAGGCATTCTCTCAACCTGAGAAAAATGAACACCTGGCTGTTGCTAAAGCATAGTTTTAAAAAGGTAAGACCATGATTCTTATGCAATCTTAAAATGAACACATGTCAAACTTGGTGGTTTAGAACAATTTCATTTACTATTTCTCATGATTCCGGGCAATTCCCAGGTTCTAAGAGAGCACTAGCAGAGGCTTATAGGCCCCCTTGACAAACTCTCCAAGTCTGTCACCAGCCAGCCCATACTCAAATGGACTCTCTTGATGGGAGGAAAAGCAATAACACCCTTGCAAAGAGCTGTGATTTTTTTTTTTTTAGGGGAGTATTCACCACTAGGTCCTTTCAAATTTTTATTTCCTCCAAGCTACTTTTCCCTGTGTTCTTGTTTCTCTGCCTTTCCTACTAGAAGCTTTCACCAAATATCTGGACATGCTATTCAATCCTATTGAAGAATCCGGTGCTAAAAGGCTGAGGGGAAGCTCTCTGCACAGGACTGTCATGTGTTGAATGTGGTGGGATCCACTGCTGGGTGATCTGGCTTGGCATTTGGCTAGGGAACCCCTAGTAGTCGAATTCTTCAGGAAAGTGTTTCTAATCTCCTGCCTGAAAGGTATAAACTCAGCTGCTGGGATTCTGGAACCTGACTCCTGGCAGAAGGCACTTTTCCAGGATGGTACCCTATCTTAGCTGTGCCAGTGCCATCCACTTGACCTACCCTCTGTTTCATCCTCCCTGGAGAATAAGCCCCAGGCTTTGCCATGGCAGGCAGAGGAACTACGGAGGCCACTACTCTCTTTAACAGACTTTAGCAACATCTCTTGTTCTCTCTCCACTTCCACCCCCACTTCCAGAGGTGCCCGGAGCCTTCATCTCTTTCATGAGTCATGTGGTATAAATTGCCTTGCTTTTTGATTTTCTAATATTGTCAGTTTAGGATTCAACTTTCTCAGTAGTGCTGAGTCAGTTACCAGACGTCTGTGCTCTTGCCCACAAAATACTGTTTTTCTTGTCCCCTCTTCCTTTCTCTTCATCTGTAAAGGTTGATGCCTCCACCCCACCCCTCCTTTGTCATCATTTACTGTGGTCTCAGGTGTGACTACTGTGTACATTCAATTGTAATCCAAAATCTCTCTGCTTTATGTGTACTACACATATATATTCTGTATTCATTCATTGTGTATGTTTTTTTTTTTTTTTTTTTGGTGGGGGTTGTTTGTTTTTAAAGCTTGTTTCTTCATAGGGCAGGCCATGCGAAGTGCTCAACATGTGAAGTGGTTACAATGACCTTTTGGGAAACCATAGGGCTGCTATACCCATGGCCTCCACTGAGGCGTATTTTATTTCATATGATGCCATGATTTTTGCCACCACCCTCGCCATAACTGATTGACACAAGATGGGCATCTGACCTAAAAGAACCAGATCTGGGGGTTAACTCATGGCCTTTGAAGTGGGCACACACAAGTGCTCTGTCATGTTTGGGTCGTTCCACGTTAAAAGGTGATTGCCATTTTTCTAAGGGAGTGGTATTAGTCATACACACAGAGAAAGGGGAAAAAGTCTATTACTAGTAAAAATAAGAACATTACATTTAGAGATTAGCTGAGTCAACATCATATTAGAACACTGGAATAGGGAGCAAGGATGTCTGCTGTTGAATAGGAACAAGAATTTTGGATCCTTAGACTTGCTTTGCAACTAACATTCCAGTGCTCCGTGAGACCTGGTTATGGGACAATTTATACTGTTTACTGTTTAATTTACTCTTGGTGTATTTATGCAATAAACCCAAATTAATTAGCGTAAACTAATCATAGTTCTTTGTGCAATCTGAGTATAGTCAGTTCCCTCAAACCCTGAGTCCTGATGAATACACCACCACTATCACTGTGCTGATAATGCGGGGGTCTGAAAATACCAGTCTTATCTCATATGGGTTAGGAGGAGTACATGCTACTAAGGATGTATGAATAGGAAAAACGAAAACAAAAACAAAAACAAAACTCAAACATCTTAATGGAAGAACTGACATATAGTTTCTAATTCTAGTTTCCTCAACACCTATTTAAAATTTTTTTTTTTCTTTTTTTTTTTTTCCAACGTTTATTTATTTTTGGGACAGAGAGAGACAGAGCATGAACGGGGGAGGGGCAGAGAGAGAGGGAGACACAGAATCGGAAACAGGCTCCAGGCTCTGAGCCATCAGGCCAGAGCCCGACGCGGGGCTCGAACTCGCGGACCGCGAGATCGTGACCTGGCTGAAGTCGGACGCTTAACCGACTGCGCCACCCAGGCGCCCCTCCTCAACACCTATTTAAATTCCTGAATTAAGTCACCCACTCTCTACTCCTTTTTTTTTTTTTTCTTTATTTGCTAACAGAGGGCTTTGTACTGGAAGACTCACAGGTCTATCCTAGCCCTCAAATTCTGCATCAACACATCTGTCATCAGATGAAGGCAGAGATTTATACACAGCTCCTTCTCTATGCTGTTATTTCATTTCATGGCTACCTCACGACAATACTTTCTCCACTCCTTTCAATTCTCTTCCTTTTTCTCTGTTGTAATCACTTACACTTTCTCCTATGCAAACATTGGATTAGGAAATAGGCAAAACCCAGGCAACAACGATTAGGGGTCTGTGGAAGAAGAGAGGATGTGCAGCATGTGCACATGCGAGCACGTGTGTGCATGTGTGGCAGATGTGGGAATTAGGAGGCCATGAGAGCGGCGAAGGCAGAAAGAGAAGGCATGGTGGTTGGGGGCCTGTGGTATCTAGGAGTGCCTTTGATCATAAAAAGTTTACCCTTGAAGAGAACTTTATGCCTCTTGGATGTAGGAGTATTTTGGTATAAAATAAAAATAAAGCTGATGTTGAAGTTCTGATATTGGTTCTAGAAAATTATAGAAATTTGGTATGAAATAAGTTTTGCAAACATAAGAGTACATTCTTTCTCTCACTTAACAATGTTAGCAGAGTCAGATCAAAAGACATTAAGACAAAAGGCAACTGGTAGAGATTTCAATGGGGAATATTATAATTTGTCCCAGAGCTCCAAAAGTAAGAGTTAGTTTCTAAATAGGCTACAAATAAAAGAGGCACTTAATTATGAATGGAGTTTCTGAGTTTTCTTATTAAAATTATTAGAATTAATAAGTGTCTTTTAAAGGTAGACAACACAAAAACATTCTGGATACAAGTAGTATAGTTTTGTTTATCATTCTAGCTAAATGCATTCTAAAATTACATTATCTCCTCAAAAAATGAAAAATAGAACTACCATATGATCCAGCAATTCCACTTACGGATCTTTATCAAAAGGAATTAAAGTCAGGATCTTGAGAGATACCTGCACTCACATGTTCACTGCAGCATTATTCACAATAGCCAAGACAGGGAAACAACCTGGGTCCACTGACAGATGAATGGATAAAGAAAAAGTGCTTTATACATTCAGTGGGATGTTATTCAGCCTTAAAAACGATGGAAATCCTGTCATGTGTGACAACATGGATAGACCTGAAGGACGTTATGCTAAGTGAAATAACCAGGCACAGAAAGATAAATACTATGTGATATCATTAAACTTTTTTTAATGTTTATTTATTTTTGAGAGAGAGACAGAGCATGATCAGGGGAGAGGCAGAGAGAGAGGGAGGCACAGAATCCAAAGCAGGTTCCAGGCTCTGAGCTGTCAGCACAGAGCCCGACGTGGGGCTTGAACTCACAAACTGTGAGATCATGACCTGAGCCAAAGTGGGACACTTAACCGACTGAGCCACCCAGGCGCCCCTATGTGATATAATTTACATGTATAATCGAAAATAATCAAACTCGCAGAAGCAGAGAAAAGAAAAGTGGCTGCCAGGAGCAGCAGGGAGAGCGAAATGGGGGAGATGATGGTCAAAGGGTACACAGCTTCAGTTTTGCAAGATAAATAAGTTCGAGCAATCCCTATATAGCACAGTACCTATAGCTATCAATACTGTATTGTATACTTAAAATTTGCTAAAAGAACAGATCTTACATTAAATATTTTTATCACACCAAAATAGTAATAGTAATAATAATAGAGGGGGCTGGGGGAAACCATGGGAGGTTATGAATATGTCCATGACCTTAATGGTGATGATGGTTTCAGGGGTGTATACTTATCCTCAAACTCATACAACTATCTACATTAAATATGTACAACCTTTTATATGTCACCCATACTTCAAAAAAAGTGGTTTAAGAATAAAGTAAAAATACTTAGTATTTGGCCTTTTCCAGAAAAGATTTGCTGGTCCATACTTCAGGGCACTGATTTTTCCAATTTCTACGTTCATCTATATAATTTGGAATGCTTTTAAAAATGTATCTTCTGGCTTACACACTTAAAATGTGACTTCTTTAAGTCTAAGGAGGCCTAGGAATTAGCATTTTAAACACTTAATTTCAAGTACTTCTGACTCCAATAATCTCGAGCCAGACATTAAGAAACACTGCCTAAGGGTCAGTGATTAAGAGCTCAGGAGGTAGTTTGTAGGAGAATTCAAAGAAGTCTCTGGTAAATAAAAACTTAAAAAACAAAACAAGTCTCTGCAGTATTTTCATCCTTTTCCCCCAAATTAAAACCAAGCCTCAATGCCTTTCATCTTTACTACAAAAGACAAAGTTCTCTTCATTAGGTATAAAACAAACATATTTCCACTGAAGTATGTGGCCGTGGATAGTTCACAAAGAGGCTCTCAATCTAGGTTCAGTCTGAGACACATTCTCAAGAGGTTTAGAGCAATGATTCTACTGTCAGTCATATGTTTATGAATAAATTTTGATTTGTTCCTGCTCATATAATTTTACACTCATTGGAATAATTTATTTAAAAAGGTTATATCTTGTCCTTGAATAATTTCCTAAAGGAAATCATTCAGGCAAAAATAAAACACTTCGGTTTGCTTGCTACCAGCTTCTCACTAAAATTTACTGTAAGGTGAATTCAACACTGAGTTTCTTCCATTTGTATCTCCAGAAAAGAAATTATAGTTTAACAAGCACACAGGCAACTCCTCATATTTAATATTTTAGTGTTAAGCATCAGGGTTATTTGGCCTTGATTATCAGAAATAATTGGCTAATAATACAAAAATGGTGTTTAGGGCAAGGAATGGTTGAAGAGGCTGTGTTCCGACTGTGTTTCCCAAATAATTCTGAGCCAAGGAATCCCATGGGTCTCAGTTCTGGGGCACCTGGGTGGCTCAGTCAGTGAAGCATCCAACTGTTGATCTCAGCTCAGGTCATGAGCTCACGGTTTGTGAACCTAAGCCCTGTGTCCAGCCTCGTGTCCAGCCCAGCACCGGCAGCCTGGAGCCTGCTTGGGATCCTCTCTCCCTCTCTGTTTCTGCCCGTTCCCTGCTTGTGCATGTGTGTGTGCTCTCTCTCTCCCAAAATAAATAAATAAACTTAAAAAAATAGTTTTTTGGGGGTGAGGAGACAAGATGGCAGAACAGCATGGAAGCTTTTTGTGTGTCTTGTGTCCATGAAATACAGCCAGACCAACACTAAACCATTCTACACACCTAGAAAACTGATTGGAGGATTAACACAACAATCTGCACAATCTGAACCACAGAATTCAGCAGGTAAGTGGCACAGAGAGCTGAACTTGGGGAGCAAGAAGCCACGAAGGTAGGGAAACGCTTTTGTGGGCGGAGAGCAGAGACTGGGGAGAGGGGGAGAATAAGGGAAAATCACCCCTCCCCAAAAGCAGCTGGAGAGAAAGGGGAAAATTGGAAACAGCTGCAGGGACTAAACTAAAAAGGGAGAAAGGAGAAAGGAGAGGGTTTAAATTCCATTAAGACTGTAAACAAGGGGAGCACAAAGGCTGCAACTCTGCAGCTCCATACCTGGCGGTGCTCTGGTGGGAAGGGTGAATCCCCAGGAACAGAGTGGGGTCCAAGAGGTTCTTGGGCCACACAGGGAAAAGTGGTTTCACTGCTGGAAGGACATTTGGTAGAGACTGTTGAAGCCACCTGGTCCCAGCAGAGCCTGGAAGGCGGCCACGTTCGCTGGTGCTGGGGCAAGGTCGTTAAGGGTGAAGCCTGGTGTCACATGTGTGCTGTGATTTTCCATAATCCCTGAAACGCTGCTACTACACTGTATCCCAAACATTTTCTGGGATGGGCTGGCACCTGGCTGAGTCTTGGGGCACCGGCAACAACAGGGTCCAGTGGGCATTCCTGGGTGCAGCCGACATTCGGCCATTGCTTGGTGAGACCCTCCCGCAGAGGGGTGGAATGGGTCAAAATCACAGTCCTTTGGCAGTAAGGCACGGGGAAAACAGCCACATCTGAGACAAAACTCGGGAGAGAAGCACTTCCTGGGGCCTGGTCACGGAGAGTGGAAAAGCGGGGAGTGGACGAGAGTTGAAGACAGAGGATGGGTGCGCGATTGCTGATCCAGGAGAACAGACTGGGTAGCCTGGTGGCGCCATTTTCACGGCTCCCGCACCTGCGCAAACACACCTACAAGCACAGCAACAATCCACCCCAGTAGGCTAGCAGTGCCATCTAGTGGAGAGCGGAGCTGTTACACTGAGCCCCGCCCAACTGGGCCAACTTCACTCTTAAAGAACACAAGCCTCACCACTGGCTTGATTTATGGACTGTATAGAGCTACACAGACTGACTTCTAGGGGAAAACAAAGTAATTTCAGTCCTACTTCAATCTGTTAGCAGGTTCATCTATTCAATTTTCTTTCTTTTTTTCCCTTTTTTCTTTTTCTTTTTTACAATTATTTTCTTTTTCTTTAATACAGAAAGAGAAAAATTCATTTTTATTTTCAATTTTTATTAAAAATACCTTTCTTTAATTTTTATTACTATATTTTTTACTTTTGTGTAAATTTTTTCAAATTCTATTTTACTTCCATTATTTTATTTTAGTCTACTACAGTGTATTCACTTTTTCAAATAATCAAACGATTTCCTTTTTTTTCTTTTTTCCCCTTTCTTTTCTTTTTCTTGAATGCAGAAAGAGAAAAACTTTATTTTTTACGTTCAATTTCTATTAAAAATATTCTTATTTAATTTTCATTACTATATTTTTTGCTTTTATGTAAATTTTTTCAAATTCTATTTTACTTCCATTATTTTATTTTAGTATACTACAGTATTTTCACTTTTTCAAATTTTCAAACGATTTCTTTTTTTCTTTTTTCTTTCATTTTTATATTTTTTCTCTTTTTCATTTCTTTTTCCTTAAATACAGAAAACAAAAAATTCACATTTGTTTTTAATTTTTATTAAAAATATTTTTCTTTAATTTTTCCTACTATATTCTTTACTTTTGTGTATTTTTTTTCAAATTCTACTTTACCCCCATCATCTCATTTTAGTCTACCTCAGTGTATTCATTTTTTGAAATTCTCAAATGATTTCCTTTTCTTTTCTCCTGCCCCCCCTTTTTTCCTTTAATTTGTCAAACCACTTTCAACACCCAGACCAAAACACACCTAGAATCTAGCATCATCTATTCGATTTGTGTGTGTGTTTCTAATTTTTAATTTTAATTTTTTTATTTCAATTTTTCTACCTCATTAATTCCTTTTCTCCCTTCAAAATGACAAAACGAAGGAATTCACTCCAAAAGAAAGAGCACAAAAAACGACAGCCAGGGATTTAACCAACACAGATACAAGCAAGATGTCTGAACCAGAATTTAGAATCACGATAATAAGAATACTAGCTGGAGTTTAAAATAGATTAGAATCCCTTTCTGCAGACATAAAAGAAATAAAAAATAGCCAGAATGAAATTAAAAGTGCTATAACTGAGCTGCAATCACGGATGGATGCAGCGGCAGCAAGGATGGATGAGGCAGAACAGAGAATCAGCGATATAGAGGACACACTTATAGAGAATAATGAAGCAGGAAAAAAGAGGGAGATTAAGGCAAAAGAGCATGATTTAAGAATTAGAGAAATCAGTGACTCATTAAAAAGGAACAACATCAGAATCATAGGGGTCCCAGAAGAGGAAGAGAGAGAAATAGGGGTAGAAGGGGTATGTGAGCAAATCATAGTGGAAAACTTTCCTACCCTGGGGAAAGACACAGACATCAAAATCCAGGAAGCACAGAGTACCGTCATTAGATTCAACAAAAGCCAACCATCAACAAGGCATATCATAGTCAAATTCACAAACTACTCAGGCAAGGAAAGAATCATGAAAGCAGCAAGGGAAACAAAGTTGCTAACCTACAAGGGAAGACAGATCAGGTTTGTAGCAGACCTATCCACAGAAACTTGGCAGGCCAGAAGGAATGGTGGGATATATTCAGTGTGCTGAATCGGAAAAATATGTAGCCGGGAATTCTTTATCCAGTAAGGCCATCACTCAAAATAGGAGAGATAAAAAGTTTCCCAGACAAACAAAAAATAAAGGAGTTTGTGACCACTAAACCAGCCCTGCAAGAAATGTTAAAGGGCACTCTCTGAGGAGAGAAAAGATGAAAAAATATATATATATATATATATACACACACACATATATATATATGTATATATATATATATACACACACATATATATATATATGTATATATATACATATATATATGTATATATATATATATACCAAAAGCAATAAAAGATTAGAAAGGACTAGAGAACACCACCAGACACTCCACTCCAACTCTACAAGCATAATGGCAATAAATTCATATCTTTCAATACTCACTCTAAACGTCAATGGACTCAATGCTTCAATCAAAAGACATAGGGTAACAGAATCGATAAGAAAACAAGATCAATCTATATGCTGTTTACAAGAGACCCACTTTAGACCTAAAGACACCTTCAGATTGAATAAAGGGGATGGAGAACCATATATCATGCTAATGGCCAATAAAAGAAAGCTGGAGTAGCCATACTTATATCAGACAATCTAGACTTTAAAACAAAGACTGTATCAAGAGATGCAGAAGGGCATTATGTCATAATCAAGGGGTCTGTCCACCAAGAAGACTTAACAATTATAAACATTTATGCGCCAAATGTGGGAGAACCCAAATACATAAATCAGTTAATCAAAAGCATAAAGAAACTCATCCTCAATGGGGAAAAACTGAGAGCTTTCCCCCTAAGGTCAGGAACAAGACAGGGATGTCCACTCTCACCACTGTTATTCAACATAGTATTGGAAGTCTTAACCTCTGCAATCAGACAATACAAAGAAATAAAAGGAATCCAAATCGGCTAGGAGGAGGTCAAACTTTCACTCTTTGCAGATGACATGATAACTCTATATGGAAAACCCAAAACATTCCACCAAAAAACTGCTAGAATTGATTCATGAATTCAGCAAATTTGCAGGATATAAAATCAATGCACAGAAATCAGTTACATTCCTATACACCAACAATGAAGTGACAGAGAAATCAAAGAATCAATCCCATTTACAGTTGCACACAAAACCATAAAATACCTAGGAATAAATCTGACTAAAGAGGTGAAAAATCGATACATTGAAAACCATAGAAAGCTTATGAAAGAAATTGAAGATACAAAAATGGAAAGAGTCCATGTTCCTGAATATGAAGAACAAATATTGTTAAAATGTCAATACTACCCAAAGCAATCTACATATTCAATGCAATCTATATCAAAGTAACACCAGAATTCTTCACAGAGCTAGAACAAATAATCCTAAAATTTGTATGGAACCAGAAGAGACCCAAATAGCCAAAGCAATCTTGAAAAAGAAAACCAAAGGAGGATGCATCACAATCCCAGACTTCAAGCTATACTCTAAAACTGTAATCATCAAGACAGTATGGTACTGGCACAAGAACAGACACTCAGATCAATGGAACAGAATAGAGAACCTAGAAATGGACCCACAAATATATGGCCAACTAATCTTTGACAAAGCAGGAAAGAATATCCAATGGAATAAAGACAGTCTCTTCAGCAAGTGGTGTTGGCAAAACTGGACAGCTACATGCAAAAAAACTGAACCTGGACCACATTCTTACACCATACACAAAAATAAACTCAAAATGGATGAAAGACCTCAATGTAAGACAGGAAGCCATCAAAATCCTTGGAGAGAAAGCAGGCAAAAACCTCTTTGATGTTGCCCGCAGCAACTTCTTACTCAACACGTCTCTGGAGGCAAGGGAAATAAAAGCAAAAATGAACTACTGGGACCTCATCAAAATAAAAAGCTTCTGCACAGTGAAGGAAACAATCAGCAAAACTAAAAGGCAACCGACAGATTGGGAGAAGATATTTGCAAATGACATATCAGATAAATGGTTAGTATCCAAAGTCTATAAAGAACTTATCAGGGGGCGCCTGGGTGGCTCAGTCGGTTAAGCGTCCGACTTCAGCTCAGGTCATGATCTCACAGTCCGTGAGTTCGACCCCGCGTCGGGCTCTGTGCTGACAGCTCAGAGCCTGGAGCCTGTTTCAGATTCTGTGTCTCCCTCTCTCTGACCCTCCCCTGTTCATGCTCTGTCTCTCCCTGTCTCAAAAATAAATAAAACGTTAAAAAAAATAAAAAAAAAAAAAAGAATTTATCAAACTCAACACCCAAGAAAAAAATAATCCAGTGAAGAAATGGGCGAAAGACATGAATAGACACTTCTCCAAGGAAGACATCCAGATGGCCAACCGACACATGAAGAAATGTTCAACATCATTCATTATCAGGGAAATACAAATCAAAACCACAATGAGATACCACCTTACACCTGTCAGAATGGCTAACATGAACAACTCAGGCAACAACAGATGTTGGCGAGGATGCGGAGAAAGAGGATCTCTTTTGCATTGTTGGTGGCAATGCAGGCTGGTGCATCCACTCTGTAAAACAGTATGGAGGTTCCTCAAAAAAATAAAAATAGAACTACCCTATGACCCAGCAATTGCACTACTAGGCATTTGCCCACGGGATACAGGTGTGCTGTTTCAAAGGGGCAATTGCACCCCAGTGTTTATAGCAGTACTATCAACAATAGCCAAAGTATGGAAAGAGCCCAAATGTTCATCAATGGATGAATGGATAAAGAAGAAGTGGTATATATATACAATGGAGTATTACTCAGCAATCAAAAAAAAGGAAATCTTGCCATTTGCAACTATATGGATGGAACTGGAGGGTATTGTGCTAAGTGAAATTAGTCAGAGAAAGACAAAAATCATATGACTTCACTCATATGAGATCTTTAAGAGACAGAACAGATGAACATAAGGGAAGGGAAACAAAAATAATATAAAAACAGGGAGGGAGACAAAACAGAAGAGACTCATAAATATGGAGAACAAACTGAGGGTTGCTGGAGGGGTTGTGGGAGGGGGGATGGGCTAAATGGGTAAGGGGCTTAAGGAATCTACTCCTGAAATCATTGTTGCACTATATGCTAACTAATTTGGATGTAAATTTAAAAAAATAAAAAATAAAATTAAAAAATAAATAAAATTTGTTTTGTTTTGTTTTGTTTTGTTTTGTTTTAAACAAGGTGCACCTTGGTGGTTCTCTTGGTTGAGTGTCCAACTTTGGCTGAAGTCATGATCTTGCAGTTCATGAGTTCAAGCCCTACACAGGGCTCATTGCTGTCATGTCAGCACAGAGCCTGCTTCAGATCCTCTGTCTCACTCTCTGTCCCTCCCCCACTTGCACTGTCTCAAAAATAAATGCACATTTAAAAAGAAAAAAAGAAAGTTTACCTTTTGTGGAATCTTTCCTGGAGATTCTGGTTTTTTGATCTGGAATGGTTCCCAGGAATCTGTATTTTTGATAGGAAGCCTGATGATTCTTATGACAAGGGAACACTTCTACAAGGTTATGTTTTACTAGTCAATGGTAATCATTACAGGATTATTTTCCCAGCATTTGAGAATTACAAACAACGAAGATGGGCTGTGTCCCTCAGGTCTCACATTGCAGATGTTTCTGATTTCTTCACGGGGGTTTCTGTTTCTGGTCAGAGACTAGAGACACTTGATATGAATCTGTTCCGTCACCTCAGTTCTTTGGCTGTTTGGTGCTTTACCACATTTGCCTTAGAAGTATTGAGTCCTTAGATGACACAGTTCTTTTTTATTATAACCCACCTTTCAACCTTCTTGCAAAAAGGTTGCCCTCTCTTGCCCGTGTTATCTATCCCCATCTTTGTTACTACCACGTTGGTTTGTTGTGTCAGTGTAAAGAATTCACTGTCAAAAGTACTTCTCTGAGAAGCACATATACAGAAGAAAAATATTTATTTGGGGAGTGTTTGGAATAGTGAATTATTTTCTGACTAAGGAGGGGGAAGATTCCATATACTGTACCGATTTAAGCAGAGTCAGGATAGGGGTGTAGAGTTTGAAAACATTCTCAATATTGTAAGTTTTATGTCCTATGCTTTTCATTTCAGTTGAAAGAAAAGTGTGAGAGATATTTTTTGATTGGTAGGGATGTGCAGGAAGTATAGTGATCTTTACTTAGAAGCAGCCTCCTCCTGGAAGGAATATGAGTGAAATGTTAATTTTAATAAAACAGGACATGGCTTAAAGAATTTATCTAAGCTAGATTGCCTCTAATATATTCCTTGCACTGTTAGGATTCTATGATTCTTTTGAAATCTTCAGAATCTCTCTCTTTTTTTAAAAAAAAAGTTTATTTATTTTCAGAGAGAGAAAGAAAAAATGAGCAGGTGAGGGGCAGAGAGAGAGGAGAGAGAGGATCCAAAGCCGGCTCTGTGCTATCAGTGGATGCAGGGTTCAATCTCACCAACTGTGAGATCATGACCTGAGGCAAAATCAGGACTTGGACATTTAACTGACTAAGCCACGCAGGCACCCCAGAATCTCTGTTTTAAAAGTATATTATTCTAATCACCATTAGAATATAATTCTAATACTAATGGTGATTTTTTTTTTTAATTTTTTTTCAACGTTTTTTTATTTATTTTTGGGACAGAGAGAGACAGAGCATGAACAGGGGAGGGGCAGAGAGAGAGGGAGACACAGAATTGGAAACAGGCTCCAGGCTCCGAGCCATCAGCCCAGAGCCTGACGCGGGGCTCGAACTCAGGGGCCGCGAGATCGTGACCTGGCTGAAGCCAGACGCTTAACCGACTGCGCCACCCAGGCGCCCCGAATGGTGATTAATATAATCACCACCCCTCCCAAATGCATACTTGACTGTAGTATTCAGAGTTAGGGAGAAATCTCTGGAGTTTGTCTTACACCTAGGATGGGCAAAGCTGAAAAGAACATGCTCCCATCTATCAATGAGAAAGAGCTGGATAAATGACAAAATCGTAACTTTTTTTGAACCCACCATGGAGCTAAAGACATAAGGTGATTGAGCAATCTGACACCCATGCAGGGACAGCGTCCTCCAAGGAGAGAAAGGATGTATGGAAAGGATCACCTAGGGTAGAGCAAGGGTCGTGTGGATCACCTAGGGTAGACTGATCTTCTGTCCTGTTCTCTGTCCCTCCCCCACTTGCACTCTCCCCCAAATAAATAAATATTAAAAAAAAAAAACAACTTTGATTTTAAATAGTTTAGATTTACAAAAGAATTTCAAAGACAGAGCAAAGAGTGCTAATACTTGTTTTCCCCAATTGTTACTTAGGATACATACAGAACATTTATCACAGCTAAGGATCTAACATTGATATGTTACTATTAACTGATTTATGAAGTTTATTCAGATTTCACTAGTTTTTCCTTAATGTCCTTTTTGTGTTCTGGACTCTTACCCAAGATAATCACACTGTATTTAATCATCGTTGCTGCCTTAGCCTCTTCTGGTCTGGGACAATTTCTCCGATTTTTTGAGGGGTCTTGAGAAGAATTGCTCAGGTATTTTGTAGAATGTCTCTCAGTTTGGGTTTGTCTGATGTTGTTTTCATGGTTACACTGGGTTTCTAGGAGGAAGACCACAGAGCTGAAGTGTCATTCTTATTACTTCCTACCAGGGGCCCATAGCAGGGGTATGACATACCACTAATGAGGTTAACCTTGATCATCTGGCTTAGGTAATCTTTGCCAGGGTTCAGTCTGTTCAGCTCTTTACATGGGCTGGGCTGGAATGGCAACTTCCAAGCTCCTTACATGTGGAACAGAAACCTGGAAGTCCCTCTGTTCCATTGTTGTAGAAAATGATTTGTTTCATCTATATTTAAAAAAAATTTTTTAATGTTTTCTTTATTTTTGAGAGAGAGAGAGAGTGCAGGTGGAGGGGAGGCAGAGAGTGAGGGAGACACAGAATCTGAAACAGGCTCCAGGTTCTAAGCTGTCAGCACAGAGCATGATGTTGGGCTCAACCCCATAAACCATGAGATCATGACTTGAGCCCAAGTTGGCTGCTTGACCGACTGAGCCTCCCAGGTGCCCATTTCATCTATATTAAACAAATTTTTTTAACGTTTATTAATTTTTGAGAGACTGAGAGAGCCAGAGCACGAGTGGGAGAGGAGCAGAGAAAGAGGGAGACACAGGATCTGAAGCAGGGTCCAGGCTTTGAGCTGTCAGCGCAGAGCCTGATATGGGGCTTGGACCCACGAACCGTGAGATCATGACCTGAACCACAGTCGGACACTTAACCAACTGAGCCACCCATGTGTCCCTCATCTATATTTTAAAATGGATTTTCTCAGAGTTTTGCAAAGTAGTTTCACAATTTTCTTTAAAAGTTCTATTTTGGGGCGTCTGTGGGCTCCCAGCATCGGGCTCTATGCTGACAGCTCAGAGCCTGGAGCCTGCTTTGAATTCTGGGTCTCCCTCTCTCTGACCCCACCTCCCAACCCCTCCCCCCCCCCCCCCCCCCCGCTCTTGCCTCTGTCTCTGTCTCTTTCTCTTAAAAGTAAATAAACATTAAAAAAAAATCTTAATGTTCTGTTTTAATGGTTATTTCTCTTTTGTCACTTATAATTTTGGATAATTTTGTTTTTTCCCATCACTTCTAGATTAAATTAGCTAGTAATTTGTCTATTGTATTAAAATTTTCAACTAACACTTTTCGATTTTATTAGTTTAACTCTTTTTCAGTTTTCAAATCCATCAATTTTTGCTTTTATCTTTATTAATTTCTTCTTGCTTTCTTTTGTTTTCCTTTCAAAGTTTTTTGAGTAGGGTGTTTAATTAATGGATTTTTATTTTGTATTTGTATTTTTATGGGAATTCAACACTAAAACTGCTTTAGTTGTATCTCACAGACTTGATATGTTTTGTTTGCAGCTATTGTCAATAAATTTTGAAGTCTTGTCTTCTGCCTTGAACCAAGAGTTGTTTTCAGCATGTTTTTCAAGGTTTATGTAAAAAGGTCTTTTTAATCGTTTTTATTATTATTTTCTAGGTTAATTGTATTGTGTCAAATAATGTTGGCTGTATTATTTCATTTTGAAACTTTTGGGTTTTTTTTCTTTTTCATCTAATCTGTGGTCAATTTTTATAACATGTTGCATGTACAATTAAAAATAAGATATATTATCTACTGCTAGATTTTAGCATTTTAACATGCATGTGTTTTTATACTGTTTAGCTCTGATATATTTCTCTTTACTAAGTATTAGTGCCTTCTTTTTTTCTCTTTGCTCCTTACTATTTTTCTACTACAACAATATCGAAAATAGCTAGTTTCTTAGTTCATTTTAATTCCCTGGAGACAAAACTTGGGCAGCTTCTTGTTCAGATGGTATAGTGAAGGAGAGTTCTCAGGAGAAAATGAGTGAGGCATGCTGGGTAGGGCAGGTAGGGGAAAGCTAGGTAAGGATGTGGGATCCCAGAGGGAGTTCTGAGTATGAATTGTACCACAGAGTTAGTCTGGCCCAAGGGGGTTGGAATTTACACTCCATATCATTCAGTCATTAGCTGTAGGCTACAATATGTAGGCTGAAAATAGTTTCCTGAGTAAGGCTGTTTCTGTTGTTTGTTAGCAATTTTCTCAAGAAGTGAGCTCTTGTGAGCTGTTAGCAGCTGATCGTGACAACAGCTAGGAGCTAAGTGCACGGATTTGATAAAGAGGATCAGGGAGGGAAATGAAGCCCATCTAATACTACAGCTAATAATTTCTTCCCCCTCTCTGCCATTACATTTAAGGTATTTTCCCCCTCTGCAACAAAAAGCAAGTGACATGGGGAGCGCAGCGTGTTCTGCCACGTTTACCATCGTCTTATATGAACTTCACATATTTATGTGACTAGCCTGAAATTATTAGAGTTTGGGATCCTTGATTTTAATAAATGTCAAGGCAGCCATATTTAATTATCCTTGATGTTATATAGAGATTTTTTTTTTCCGGTATCAATTGCTTGAGAACTTTCATGATTTATTTTCATATCCATTTCATATCCATTTTAGGTATAAGCACATTTTTGGCAATACTTCACTAGTTTTTTATTAGTGAAAAATGGTAATCAATGTGTAAGGTCTATAAATTACAGGTGGCAGGTATTTGCGTAAGAAAGTTGTGGAGAGACTGCTTTGTCTCACTCTATACCCCCTCTGGCTCCCTTCCTGTGAGCCTTCAGTGAAGGCTGGGATATTAACATGGCATTTTTCAGACTCTGCAGCTAGAACTCTATGTGTGATCCATGTTAATAAGCAGAGGCACCCACCAGAGTCACCCAAGGAGGAAATAAGTGATGTGGGGTAGTGGCTGTGTAGGTGAGAGCTGATCTTGGGTCACAGGCATCGGAGGCTCTCAGGACAGCTGTGATGCGTGTCCTCTTGCCTGTCCCCTAACGTCATGGATGCCAGTGGCAGATGGTGTGGGTATGGTTGGGTATTTCTGCTGGGTGCATTGATTCTGCCTAGTTCCCTAGCCCTCCTTGAAACTATATACTGACTAAAAACTTATGCTCTAGCCACCCATTTTCTGGTTACTACATTTAGAGAAGAGGTAGGGACGCGAGTTGATTTCTTGATTGACTCTTCAGAAGATGATCTTATTTCCAAGTTCTTGGAGTGGGCCTCATTCAAACCATCAAGTACTGACAACACCAAGCTGCCAATATTCTTAAGAAATATCGACCTACACAGTCTATCTTTAGACTTTAAGAATGAAGGCTTGTGAGACTTATCTTTCTTCTAATTTTAAACTTAAGTTTTAAGATCTATTTTCCCTGCAATGCAAGGGATTATTCGCAATCATTTTGACTGTATCTTGGCTGTGTTTCAGTTACTTACATCTAGCATATTTTAATAAAAATATCTTTGAAAAAATCTATCATTTAGGTTAAAATTTAAAGAAAACTTAGCTCATGATAAGGGATTTATCTTTCATCCAACCAACTTAACCTGTCATTTTTGGTATATTTTATTAAAAAATATGTTTTGAAGAAACTTGGCACCGCAATACAGTTTATATAACTATATCCTTGCCAGCAAAACGAGCAAAAAAGTCAATTCACACTTAGGATCAATTTTGTAAGTGTTATTAAAAATAGAACAAATAGTCTTTCAAAAAGTGTTTCTTTGGGAGTTTAAGACATGGCTAATAGATGGTGAATGTGTCTCAAGGATTCTATTTAAAGGCTGAAGAAGATGGTTTCCCTTCCTGTTGGGAAGAATTTTGACATTAAGAATAGTCACAGGAATAACTTATTTCCCACTGATTGTAAGGAGATACCTCCTCCAGGCTTTACAAGAACAAGTTCCCTAAACTCTCTCCTTTAATATGTGTTTCTGGGATAAAAATAAATCTGCACAGTTTTAAAAAATTGGTTTGCAATTGCAGGTATGTCATGATTGTTTCATTGCTACAATGTTACTCCTCCATTGTCTCTGGTAATCTTTCTTTGTCTTCTCTTGTTCTATCTTTCACAAGACCAATGTTGGAAAGAACTTGCCACAATCTATAGTAGAAATACGAGACGATAAGAACCATTCATAGGAGACCAATAACACCAGTAACGAAATATATAAACACAAGCACCAGAATGAGCAGGAGAGCAGAGCTCTGTGTCAGGAGTACCTTAGAAAAGTATTTCGACAGAGACAATTTAAGGCTGCTGTATCTGGATTCAGGTAGAGGAAGTTGTGACCGCCACAGTGGCAAGAAAATGAAGGATTATAAGAGATAGGCCTTTACCTTGACCTTTGGTTTAGTTCTTTCTGAGCAAGGAACTTATCTCAAGGTCTTTTTATAAGGGGAATGAAATACACAACACAGGATAAGCGATCTCAAAGAAAATACAGAGGTATTTCACATCATACTGATTTTTACGTCTCATGGAACAACACATTTATTGAATAGACTGAACTCCAAAGAAACAAGCTTTTCTCCAACCTCTGCCTTCAAACACATTCCAGAGATCACCTCTTGATGGCATTATAGATTCCACAGGTTTTGAAGACTAGTCTCATTTTCAGGTTTTAAAGAGTCTAAATCAACATTAATGTCATATCTAATTAAAGTCTTCATCTCCTCCACTATCTTAGGTCTAGTACAGAGGTTGAAGACCAGCAGGGAAGAAAGTGGAGATTCAATTCTTTCACTTCCTCCTCTCTCTCTTCTTCCTGCTCTTACAGGACCATTGAGTTGAGGGGAAAATAAAATTAAAGCCTAACTGCCTGGTGCTATTGTAATCTGGCCATTGGTGCCCTCTGTTGGGGAAGGGGTGCAAATGCAGGCAGGCTGTTTCCTGTGCTTCAAGATGGGATTTCCACACTTGATGGATCATTTCCTGCTATAGGAAAGGCTCTTACTGCTTGGCTCCTTTGAGCTTTTACCCCTTCGTGGAACACCCACAGCCTCTTTCTACCCACGTTCTCTTGAAACAAGAAGGGTAAAAGCTGATCTAAGCACTCCACTGGGATAACAAAGCTGACATGTGAACTCTCAGGGAAGAGCCCTCATTTCCCAGGAGGAACACAGGTTGATACAGCTGCCAGCCCATCTTTATATTCCCAACAGTGTCCAGTAGGTTGACGGTGAATATTTATGGAATAAATCTGAGCCAATCCTGTGCTGTCTCATCAGAATTCAGTGTTGTTACTTATCATCCCATGGTCATCATCACCATTTAATATTAGTTGAATTTCTTGTGTGTAGAAAGCTTCCACTGCATAGGAGCAGACACAATGACATCAACATCAAGGAGGCATAAGATGCCTTCCTTTTTGTCCCTCCTTTAGCAACTAAAATTCAGCATACTTTCATAAACAAAAGTGCCTCTGTGGTGGTCGTAGGGTCCAACACCATATGCCAAGGGACCTGGGAGGAGTCTTGCCCACCTGTAGATCAGGTACTAGGCAAACAGATATCGGTTTTGGCTATGGAACCAGCAGGAGACTGTGAACTGGCTTAAGCCCCTTTTGGCTGTAGTCTAAGAGCATTTGGAGATCACCAGCTTGGGTAGACACTTACCAGCAAGAGAGCCTTTGTAGAAGTCCAGATTCTCCAGAGGAGAAGTTCCAGCACTCCACTTGAGAAAGAAAAACAGAAGAGTTTGGACACATCGATGTAGGTAAGAGAAACAGGTTGGTCACCTTGCCCATAGGAGAAAGAGAAGGGGTGGAGTGAGTGCCCGGCTTCCCCAGCTGTGGGGGACACTACTAGGGAGGAGATTGGAAAAGACGTGCATACAAATATCAGAGGACATTAACGGGATATGGTTACTGCTGACTGTGTTTTGGGCTCCAGCAGGAATTCTGCCCATGAGCTTCCAGGAAAACCTCACCTGAGGATCCCTGCAACTGACCCCCAGGCACCCCCAATGCCCTGAGTGTCAAACCGTACCTCCCCTGACTCTGTGGCTGTCTGTGTATGCCCGGCCCCAAGACAGGTGATGCGCGTACACAGGGAGAGCACATAGAGACCAGTCTTAACCAAAAAACACTTGGAAGTAACCAACAAATTCAGTAAAGTTTCAGGATTTAAAATCAGCATACAGAAATTAGTTGCATTCCTATACATCAACAATGAAATGTCTAAAAAGGAAATTAAAAAAAATCCCATTCACAATAGCATCAAAAACAATAAAACAGGGATAAGTTGAATGAAGAATCAAAGGATCCATACACTAAAAACTACATGACTTTAATGAAAGAGATTGAAGGCATAAATAACTGGGAAGCTGTCCTTTGTTCATAGATCGGAAGAATTAATATTATAAAAAGTCCATACTACCCAAAGCCACCTGATAGATTTAGTGGAATCCCTGTCAAAGCCAAGTATTATTTCACTTATATATGGAATCTATAAAAGCCAAACCTGTAGAGTAGAATGGTGGTTACAAAGGGCTCGGGTGTGGAGGAATTGGGATATGCTTGTCAAAGGGTTAAAAGCTTGCAATCTGAAGATGAATGTGTTCTGGGGATCTAGTGCGTAGCATTGTGATTATATTTCATAATACTGTATTATGTACTTGAGAGTCATTAAGTAACTAGATTTTTTTTTTTAATTTTTTTTCAACATTTATTTATTTTTGGGACAGAGAGAGACAGAGCATGAACGGGGGAGGGGCAGAGAGAGAGGGAGACACAGAATCGGAAACAGGCTCCAGGCTCTGAGCTATCAGCCCAGAGCCTGACGCGGGGCTCGAACTCATGGACCGCGAGATCGTGACCTGGCTGAAGTCGGACGCTTAACCGACTGCGCCACCCAGGCGCCCCAAGTAACTAGATCTTAAATGTCTACCACAAAAAAGAAATGGTGATTATGTGACATGATTGAGGTTTTTAGATAACACTGTGGTGGTAATCATATTACAATATCTAAGTGTATAAAATAAACATGTTGTGGGGTGTCTGAGTGGCTCAGTCTGTTAATTGTTCGACTCTTGATTTTGGCTCAGATCATGATCTTACGGTTCGTGAGTATTGATCCCCAAGTCCAACTCTGTCCCTCGATTGGCCCTGCCCCACATCAGGCTCTGCGCTGACAGTGAGGAGCCTGCTTGGGATTCTCGCTCTCTCCCTCTTTCTCTGTCCCTCCCCACTCACACGTGCTCTCTCTCTCTCTCAAAATAAATGACAACAAGGCATTAAAAAAAAACATGTTGTACACTTTAAACTTAAATAATATATGTCAATTATATCTCAATTTTTCAAAAAGAGGTGAAATAAAGAGATATGTGATAATGGGACAGAGCTTACACTCAGTGCCAAGTAAGAGATAAAGACAGTAGGTATAACAGAAAGGGGAACAAGTGTGAAGAGGCAAGAGTTAGTGATCGGGTTTGGCACTTGTGTATGCAGCTTGGCTGGCACTAGGGCTCGATGGGGAATAAAACTTAGGCCATGGTCATAAAGAGGAGCACAGGAAAAGGTGAATGGCACCAGTGAATGTGAGGATGTAGAGCTATGCATGGATATTCAGGAAACAGATGCTTCTGGTGCAAACACTTGGGTTTAGGCTGGAGATTACTGGGAGTTCAGGCTGGGCCAGCGGTTCAGAGGCAGATCTTGTTGAGGCTTACATCAGCTCAGAAACAGGCAAAATGGTGCAACTCAAGTTTTTGAACAGTAGGAGTGGGAGTTGGGACTTAGAAAATATCATTCAATGAATAAATTCTGTGGTGTGTCTAATTAGGAACAGACTCCATGCCAGGCATTACCAGAAATTCACCACAGTTGCCACTCTTCTCTGTATCATAAGACATTCATTAAACTCATGGGGCATTGTGTGAAGGGTGGAGAATCTACTTTCTAGTTGCTAAAGATTTGGTGTGTATACAGGTGCTGGGATGCCACATTCACATAGCTCCTCCTAAATTCACTGTCACCACCCATGGGCTTCTAAACATTTGCTCCTAAAATCCAGGGCCTCTTTATCTTCTTTTTTTTTTTTTTTTAATCTTCTGCTCCCTGATTGTTGTGAGTTATCAGGCAACACACTCTATGCATGCATGTAAATTAATGTTAATAACGAGTATTATAGGATAAACTACTTACAAACTGGACAACACGGGTACATAGCCCTTTGGCAGATAGAATTTCATATCTAGCTAACTTCAACTCTCAAAAGAATTTTCTTTGTCCTTGGTCCAAACACTGCTGCTGTTCTCTATAAAGTATTTCCCTTGTGGGGCGCCTGGTGGCTCAGTTGATTGAATGTCTGACTCTGGCTCAAGCCATGATCTCACAGCTCATGAGTTCGAGCCTCACATCAGGCTCTGTGCTGACAGCTCAGATCCTGGAACCTGCCTAAGACTCTGTCTCCATCTCTCTCTGCCCCTCCCCCACTCCTGATCTGTCTCTCTCTCTCAAAAATAAACATTAAAAAAATGAAGTATTTCCTTTTTAAATGTTAATCATCTTTTTCCAAATTTAAACTCTTTGCTTCTTTAAAATTTATCCCTTGGGGATACAGGAGTACTGATGCATAGGGGCACTTGTACCCCAATGTTCATAGCAGCACTCTCAACAATAGCCAAATTATGGAAAGAACCTAAATGTCTATCAACTGATGAATGGATAAAGAAATTGTGGTTTATATACACAATGGAGTACTACGTGGCAATGAGAAAGAATGAAATATGGCCCTTTGTAGCAACATGGATGGAACTGGAGAGTGTTATGCTAAGTGAAATAAGCCATACAGAGAAAGACAGATACCATATGGTTTCACTCTTATGTGGATCCTGAGAAACTTAACAGAAATCCATGGGGGAAGGGAAGGAAAAAAAAAAGAGGTTAGAGTGGAAGAGAGCCAAAGCATAAGAGACTCTTAAAAACTGAGAACAAACTGAGGGTTGATGGGGGGTGGGAGGGAGGGGAGGGTGGGTGATGGGTATTGAGGAGGGCACCTTTTGGGATGAGCACTGGGTGTTGTATGGAAACCAATTTGACAATAAACTTCATATATTGGGAAAAAATATAAAATAAAATCTATCCCTTGGTTTCCTTTTCTTTTCCCTCGATTCTTAGGTCTGGTATTAACCAACAATGCGAATTTAGGTAATTCACTTGACCTTCTCAGATCTGTTTTCCATCTGGGTTGTATTGGATGATCTTGACCTGTCTTTTTAGTTGAAAATGAGAAAATGTATGTGAAAACTCTTTGTGAATTGTTAGGTGCCATGAATGTAAGGGATAGTTATTATTTCAGTTTCCACTGTATTTTTTTTATTTCTGTACCCCTTCAACTACCTCTAACACCCCACCTTTTGTATATCCAGAATAAGTTTTCCATTGCACTTTATACAAAAGAAGACTGAGTATGACAAATATTTAACAGATTCTGGAAGAGCATCTATGTATGTGATAGTTAAGGGGAGGGTTCCCCCCCCCGTTCTTTTTAAAAAAAATTTTTTTTTAACGTTTATTTATTTTTGAGACAGAGAGAGAGACAGAGCATGAACGGGGGAGGGGCAGAGAGAGAGGGAGACACAGAATGGGAAGCAGGCTCCAGGCTCTGAGCCATCAGCCCAGAGCCCGACGCAGGGCTGGAACTCACGGACCGCGAGATCGTGACCTGAGCCAAAGTCGGACGCCCAGCCGACTGAGCCACCCAGGCGCCCCTCCGTTCTTTATTTATACATATATGGAGGTTACAGTTTTGTTATTTTCAGCTTTCTGAGATTTTACAACATGTAAGATGTGGATACTATAATTGACCCATAGCAGTAACTCAAATTTTACTGTCTCTTGTCCTACCTATTCCGTTCAGATCCCAAACCCTTGCAACCTATCTCCCCACCAGCTTCCTAAGCATTCCTGGGGGTCTCTGATTAGGTAACACAACGTTGATATCTACTTCTTATTTTCCTTTCTTCTTCTCAGTCCCACTTCATCGGGTTATGACTGTGTTCCCCAGATATTACCGCATCCACCATGTTCCATCCACCTTCTACTTCTACTATAGTTGAAGCATTGGAGCTTGGGAAATGCCAAGGCTGCATGGGTGGTGCCATGAAGTGGGAAAATATAGTTCATTGACCATTCTATGCAACAGCAACAGTGGTGCTGAGGTCTGACGCATGGCACAGAGTCTTTGGTGAGAGTGGTCTCTCAGACTATGCTTCTGTTTCACATCCTCAGTTTCAAATGTGAATTTAAGGATGGCTTTACTTGGAGACAAATTGGAATGACAGACCCAAGACCAGATGGGAATTTCCATTCCCTTCCAGGGACTAAGTCTTTCTTTCACAGTCTAGCTTGAGATAACTGTGTCCTTTTCCCCATAGGTTGGCTTTTTCTCAGCAGGTGCTTCAGTCTTCTAGTGAGAGAGCCAGAATTTCAGTTCATCACACAGGCTTGATTCATATAAAAGGTGAAACCTCAGTCACCAGGATGCCTTAAGAGATAAAGCTGTCTTTAGGAAAAATACCTTGATAAGTGCCTGGAGCAGACGGAAGCTGAGACCCAAAGGCCTGAGAGTTGGGTGTTGCCAAGACACTTTGTTGCAGGTGGGCCAGGGTGAATAGGGGAGAAATGATGAACAAGACGTCATGGGAAGAGAGTGGGGCTAGTTTTTGCAAAGGAAAGAGTATGAGAGAGTTCTGTGGGATTGAGAAGGTTGAAAAGGAAAGTCCCACAGGAAAGTCCTACAGGTGATTTTTAATTGAGTACTATGCAACTCTTATATTCTTACCCATTTGAGGAGGACTTTGGACTATGACCGAGCACATATAGAAGAGAATAGAAAATTTAAGCCAATGTAATTCAGATTTTACAAAGTAAGAGGAGTTTCCCAGCTAACCCCTGGGTTATATATCGAAAACCAGCTAAGCCTCAATCTAGGAATCTTCCTAGAAAGTTCTGTCCAATTTGTAGTACAATAGAGAGGCAAGAATCCAACCAATGGAAACTATCTACAATTGACCCAGTTAGGTTGCCAATATTTGGAGAGGTTCTAGGATGAACCCAGACTGGGTCAGTAGTCTGCTATTCTGGGAAGAGTATAGTTTCTTGGTGAATGAAAATAAAAGAGGGGTTCATTTTTGACTTGAGTTTTAGAGGAATTAAGGGACAGTATTTGGTAGAGAACCAAATAAGAAAATTTATGTCATTGGATAAAGTTTTAGAAGCAGTAGCAGCAGCAGAGAGAGAGAGAGAGATGGCAAGACCTTTTCTTGACTAAATTTAGGAAAGTGGATTGAGGGGTTAGCATGGGGAATATTCAGGGTGTGGGCAATAAATTCTTGAGGGGAAGGGATTCATATTAATGCATAAAGTAATTGGCAGTCATGAAAAGGATAAAATAAAAATGCATGAGAAAGTTGGGACCAACATGGTGATTGTGGAAAGCAAATGAAGGAGTGCCATGGAATAGAGAAAGAATTGATTAGAGATAGATGGCTGTGGCATGAAGGAGAATAAGGCTTGCACATATGGTGTATTACTATTACGTGGGGGATTGTCAAGAATAATGCTGGTTATTGGTATTAGTTGTGTCAATGCATACTCCCATTTACCCAGGGGTCTTGTTGTACCCTGTGCCTCAGTCAGTCTCTAGGCTCCAGCACCTTATCTTGAAAACTTTCAATTTAGGGATGCTCAGCATTAGTTAAGCGGCGTGAATAGAGACTATAGCACAGATGACAGCTCCCCAAGCCCCGAACCAAGACCTTTTATCCAATGAGATACTCATAATAGAGATGAGTAGGGTCAGCAAGTAAGAGGTGAAGAGGACGAGGAAGATGGTGAGAGACCTCAGGGCAGTGGTGTGAGCTTTCATGCTGGAGCTGCAGTGACCAGTGCTATGGTGTTGCATTGCTCCATGTGTTGGAACAGTGAGGCCATGAGCAGGATTGTGGAGGCCAGGAACAGGAGGAAAGGAATAACCAATGCAACCATTAGATGAGATATGGTAAACAAATGGAATGTCTTAAGTCCCTTAACCATAGTGCTGTTTGTAGAGAAACGCCCCACGGTGATTAAGCGAACATTGACACAATTCCTAATAGTTGAAAAGATGATTGACACACAAAAAACCAACAAAGAACCCAGCAACAGCCAAGGAACAAATCTCAACATTCTCCACCTCAGCTAGAAGAGGTGGACTGGTAAAGGAAGAGACTTTGACACAGTAGAAGACAGCAAGCAAGCTGGTTAACCAGAAAGTAAGAGTATTAGTAAATTCTCAGGTGATTGATAAGTACCAAAATACATAGTTAGGGTTAAAATAGGAGCAAAAATTGTATAGGACAGATGCCCACTGTAGACAGAAGCAGCAAATACCCAGGCAGATGAGACTCAAGTCCACCGATGACAGCCTTTTGGCCTGCACCCACTCTCTGCCCAGCACTGCAAACATTAAGCTCCTCTGCATAATTACTCTCGAGGATTTGAGCACATAGATGGTTATGAAGAAGATAGTGAGCCGGAGGGGCATCATTTTTCCACTCCAAAGTATCTTCTTGGACACGGACTTAAAATCTCTGCAATAATTTCCAGGTAGGGAATAGGCTCCAAGTCCCACTATTGTCTCATGCAAGAAAATACCGCCCTCTGGATGTAAATTTTTCCCAGCTCATCTTTCACTTTGCTATTTTCCTATCTGCAAGATCTGCTTATGCTTTGCTTGCTGGTTTTTTAGCAGGCCCGGATGCAAAGAAATCTGTTTGAATGTTGTTTCCTGCTCTTGAGGTGCCTTGATTATTTCCATAAAAGACATACTTATTTCATAGTCATGCTGTTTATATCTTTATCTGTCTAAGGCATCTTTAACTTATTTTCCCATCTTCTTTAAATGATATCCTCACTTCTTGGGGCGCCTGAGTGACTCAGTCAGTTAAGCGTCCAGCTTCAGCTCAGGTCATGATCTTACGGTTCATGGGTTTGAGCCCCATCTCGGGCTCTGTGCTGACAGTTTGGAGCCTGGAACCTGCTTCGGATTCCGTGTCTCCTTCTCTCTCTGCCCCTTCCCCACTCTCTCTCAAAAATAAACAAACAGTAAAAAAAATTTTTTTAAATGATATCCTCACTTCTTTAACCTAAAATTTGAACCACAGGGAAGATAAAGCCTTCACTGTCCATTCATGTCCTGGATAATATTTCTATTCTGCTGAAGGCCATAATAAGGAAACTTTCAGAAATCCTCTCTCCTTGGCTTCCACAGTAGGCTGGAGTGGATGCTATAACCAAAGTGTTAGTGCAAATTAAAAATAACAAAGAAAAGTCCTTACTCTCAGTTTCTACCTGGAATATTGCTAGAATTCCAGACCTTCAAGTACCCTCATCCAATGCATGCCACTTTCATAACTGCCCATTGAGTTCCTGCACTGCACTCCCTACAGTGGAAGGGTGGCATCCTTAGCTGTTGTTCTGCCAATTTCAATGCCTTGAGCCAATGCTTTATATATCTTTGAGAATTGTTCATGTTCCATTGACATCATTGTTTTTTGCCTTCCTACACGGCCAGCTCTTTTTGTCACTGCTGACATTGCTCAAGATGAATAAAGAAGGCCCTCTCACCACTAGTAAAACAATTTTTAAAAATTAGGCCTGTTGAGCAGAGAAGCCAAGAAGCTTTGCTTTCTCTGTTTGGGAGGCTGGAACAATGGAATCACTGATGGTCGTGACTTCAAATGTCTCTGACTGGTATAATCTGGTCCTGTAAACTATCAGCCCTCCGTACGGTACCCATGAATTATTTCTGGAAGTGTCCCCTGTGGGCTCACAAGCAAGACTGACTGCAGCAGATGCTGGATGGTCTGATTTGTCAAGCACCTGCTGAGGATACTGCACCTGCCAGCTGCTTCCCTTTCTAGCAGTGTACCATGGTGTTTGCTGTACTCTTCCCCATCACATGCTATGATGCTCAAAGCTCCAATTGCTACAGGTTCTGAGCCCAAGCTGAGCAGCAGTGGTCTGTGGTGAAGCATACCTGTGTTCACATTCACCTGTTACAGGGGACGTGGAAGCTTAACCCCTTGCCCTTCCACGCTTTGCATTCTCACTAGAGGCAAACTTGATTCGCAGTTTCTCAGACAGCTCTCATGGCACCTCCATGAAGCAATCTTTTTATAACTTGATTCTAGAACCACAGTTCAGTGTACCCAATGCTGCTAGGTGGAAGTGAACCCATGGTGTGTGTGGCACCTTGGAACATGAAGATGGAATTGAAAGACTCCGAGACAAAAAGATCCCTATAAGCAGGAACCTGTGAACTGGTAGACTTTAAGCACTGTTTTGGACAAGGGACAAGCTACTCATTACTTCCAAGTATCTAGGAACTGATTCATAGCTACATAGGCCGACTAGAGGATGAATTCAGGAAATGAGTTCAGGAAAACTGCACCAGATAGATACCAAACATTTAATTACTGGCTTCAAAAATGAGAAGCAAATTCTAATAATTGCTAGTTGGCGATAAAGACAAAGTGAAAGTCATGGACCTTATGTGTGATAAGCACCAAGTCTTATGGACTTTTAATCATTCACAGAGGAGAAAACAGAAGCAATCCAACATGAAGCTTAGAATTCTTTTTTTTTTTTTTTAATTTTTTTTTCAATGTTTATTTATTTTTGGGACAGAGAGAGACAGAGCATGAACGGGGGAGGGGCAGAGAGAGAGGGAGACACAGAATCGGAAACAGGCTCCAGGCTCTGAGTCATCAGCCCAGAGCCTGACGCGGGGCTCGAACTCACAGACCGCGAGATCGTGACCTGGCTGAAGTCGGACGCTTAACCGACTGCGCCACCCAGGCGCCCCCTTTTTTTTTTTTTTTTTAAATTTTTTTTTCAATGTTTATTTATTTTTGGGACAGAGAGAGATAGAATTCTTAAACATAACAATAAACCACTGAACTCATGATACAAAGGTAAAAACAATAGTTAAAAAATTATACTAGAAAAAAGAATATTAGAAAGCATGTGCTTTGCATTCTCAATAAAATGCAAGAATCAGCAAATTTAAAAAGTGAGATGACAAAACAGTAGCTTGTGATTACCAGGTGAATGGGTTAAGATGTGTCCATACAGAAGTAGGGAGAAAGAAGAGAATGAGAAGTGATGGTAAGTGAAATATGCAATAATAACATTAAGATCTGCCTTTTGTCCAGGATGCACTAAACATGTTGCCTCCAATAGGCACTGCCTCATTCAGAGAACCTCAGAATGCTCGTGATGCTCCAGACCTCCTTCTGAGGGGTTCTTAAACGCAATACTCACCACTATAGCCCTCGTGACAATACCAGCCGCTGTAGTTGGACCAGGAATGAGCACCTGTCCAAACCAGCCACTGATAGGCTGGCCCACAGCCCCAGGGATGATCTGGCACAACTCTACTCCACAGAGGCACTCTCTTTGTGATAACAACCAATCAAACAACCCAGATTCTCTGAAAGTGACACGTAAAGAGTCCCTATAAACTGGTGGTTAATGTTCTGTGGGGTTAGGAGTTCAAAGGTTGTCTTTTATTACGTCTGTGTGTATGACTCCTGTAGAGCAATCTCTGAGGTCCCTTGATTTAGCAACTAGAACACTACAGCCTCTAGTTGGTGCTTAGAAAATATCTATTGAATGAATGAAGAACACAAGAAGAGCAGACTAGAGAACCACATATTCTACTGTAAGTGTAAGGACCAGTGGCCTAACATTGTAGAGAATATACACTATGGTTATATTCCTATGCCATTCAAATAACTGAAATTGGAAAGGTTAATAAAATATAAGTGTGCCTAAATTGGCAACTATTTTTCAGGGAAAAATTGTGGCTTGAACAAATGCACTGAAACTGAATGAGACAAATGGTGACTTATAATCACATGTGACATTGTGGAGAGAGATTTCCATGATCCACATGACTGTGGATATGTACTGTCAATCACTGTTTGAACCAATGGGACTGGCAAAATGAACCCAAGTTAATACAATGTAATTTCAGCAATACTATGGTCACGTGCCCATCACATGGTAGTTTATTTACAATTTCGTAGATAAAATAAGGGTCCACAAATTGTCATATTTGAATCCCTGAAACCTTTGACTATGTTACCTTATACGGCAAAAGGACATTGCAGTAATCTCAATCTTGAGATGATAAGATGATCCTGGAAAACTGGAATAGACCCAGTGTAATGACAAAGGTCCTTGTGAGAGGAAGGCAGGAGAGTGAGAGTCAGAGGAGGTGATGTGATGATGGAAGCAGAGATCAGAGTCACAATCTAAGGAATCCAGGCAGCTTCTAGAAGCAGGAAAAGACAAGAAACAGATTCTCCCCTAGAGTTCCCAGAAGGAGCACAGCTTTGTGGACACCTTGATTTAGACCCACAAGACTCACTTCAGACTCTGACCTCTGGAACTTTAAGATAATAAATTTGTGCTGTTCTAAACTACTACATTTATAGTAATTTGTTACAGCAGCAATAGGAAGCTAATACAGAGGCAACTCTAAGAAACAGATAGCCAAACTCTATGTTAGTTGAATTATATTTATAGGTACCTATATTTAGTAAGTAATAAAATAATGGGTTTATATACAGGCAAAATCTCAATAGAATAGACTAAGATTTCTGTGACATATCAGGATAAATATAGGTAGACCACTTACTACATACTTGAGTTTCACCCCAGAGAACTAGAGTCTCCACAGGTACACATGGACTCATTTATACAGCTTTAGAGACCATAACTGACATTTTTGGGAAAATGTCTTCAAGTTCTTTGTGCATTTTTGAACCAGGTTATTTGATTATTTGCTATTGAATTTTAGGAGTTCCTTATACCTCCTGGGAATAAACCCTTTATTATATATCTGATTTACAAATATTTTATCCCATTCCATAGGTTGCCTTTTTATTTTTGTTGGTTGTTTCCTTTTCTGTACAGAAACTTTCTAGTTTGATATAGTTGCACTTGTCTATTTTTGCTTATGTTCCCTGTGTTTTTGGTGTCACATTGAAGAAATCACTGCAAAGTGCAATGTCAAGGAACGTTTCCCCTATGTTTTCTTCTAGGAGTTTTACTGTTTATAGTCTCACATTTAAGTCTTTAATGCATTTTGTGTTGATTTTGTGTATAGTATAAGGGTCCAGTTTCTTTCTTTTGCATTTGTGTATCCAGGCTTCCTAGCACCTTTTGTTGAAGAGATTTTCTTTTCCCCATTCCTTGTCAATGATCAGTTGGTTGTGTACACGATAGGTTTTTTTTCTGTTCTATCCCATTCTGCTAGTGTATATATTTGTCTGTATGCCAGTACCATACTGTTTTAATTACTGCAACTTTGTAATATATTTGGAAATCTAATATATTTGGAAATCCGAACATGTGATGTCTCTAGCTTGTTTGTCCATTTTCAATCTTCCTTTAGCTACTATGATTCTTCTGTGGTCCCCCAAGAACTTTAGAATTGTTTTTCTGTTTCTACAGAAAAAACAAGTTCATTCCTAAGTATATTATCCTTTTTGATGCTATTGTAGGTGGGGTTGTTTTCTTAATTCCCCTTTTAGATGGTTAATTATTAGTGTATGTAAATGCAACCAATTTTATATATCAATTTTGTGTCCTGCAAAATGGCCAACACATATGTGGAAAGATAGTCAATGTCATTAGTTATCAGGAAAATGCAAATCAGAAGTGCAATAAAGAAAATGTGGAAGATAAATTACTTACTCTTTGTGCTGAGGTTAAAAGCATCACAATAAAGCAGAAAAAAAACTGCAATAAATGTCACCTCATATCTGCTAGGATGACTATTATTTAAAACTTTTTTTAATGTTTACTAATTTTGAGAGAAAGAGAGAGAGCACAGGGAAGAGGCAGAGAGAGAGGGAGAGAGATAATCCTAAGCAGGCTCTGCACTGTCAGCACAGAGCCCGACATGGAGCTCGACCTCACAAACCGTGAGGTCATGACCTGAGTCGTAATCAAGAGTTGGATGCGTAACCAACTAAGCCACTCAGTTGCCCCTAGGATGACTACTATTAAAAAACAAAAAGATAAGCATTGGAGCAGCCACAGAGAAATTGGAATACTGTTGGTGGGAATGTAACTGTTGGTGGGCATAACAACTATGAAAAAATAGATGGAGATTCCTCAAAAACTTAACAATAGAACTACCATATAATTCAGCAATCTCACTTCTGGGTATATATATCCAAAAAGTTGAAGTCAGGATCTCAAAGAGATGTCGCACTCCCATGTTCATTGTAACACTATTCATAATAGCCCAGAAGTGGAAACAACCAAAATGTTCATCAACAGATGAATGGGTAAAGAAAATATGGTATATATGTACAATGGAATATTATTCAGCCTTAAAAATGTAGGAAATCTTACTATTTGTGACAACATGGATGAACCTGACAGATATCCAACATGAAATAAGCTAGTCATAATGAGATCAATAATGCATGATTCCACTTATATGACATATGTAAAATAGTCAAATTCATAGAATCAGAGAATATAATAGTGCTTCCCAGAGGTTGGGTAGTGAGGAAATGGGTTATTGTTATTCAATAGGAATAATGTTTAAGTCATGCTCAATGAATAAGTGCTAGAGATCTGCTATACAACATGGATTTTATAGTTAACAATATGATATTATGCATTCGAAATTTGTCAAGAGAGTAAATCTCATGTTAAGTGTTCTTACCACAAAATAAAGCAAAAAAAAAAAAAAAAAAGCAAAGGGACACAAGGAAACTCTGGGAAGTGTTGCATATGGTACTACCTTGACTGTAGCGATGGTTATCATGAGTGTTTGTACACGTCAAAACTCATCAAATTGTACGCACTAAATATATGTAGTTTTTGTACAGTTTTCAACCCCCCATGTAATTGAAGGTCTGCATATAACTGGGGCACCTGGGTGGCTCAGTCAATTGAGCATCTGACTCTTGATTTGGGCTCAGGTCAGGATCCCAGGGTTGTGGGATTGAGTCCTGTGTCAGACTCCGGGCTGAGCATGCAGCCTGCTTGAGATTCTCTCTCTTTCTCTTTCGCTTTCACTCTCTCTCCCTCTGCCCACCCCCCTCACACACACACACACACACACACACACACACACACACTCTCTCTCTCTCTCTCTCTCTCTCTCTCTCTCCCCCTAATAAAAAAAAAAAAATCTGCATATAACTTTTGAATCCCAGAAACTTAACTACTAATAACCTGCTATTGACCAGATGCTTCACGGATAAAATAAACAGTCATTTAACACATATTCTGTATGTTATCTGTATCATAAACTATATTCTTATAATAATGTAAGCTAGAGAAAAAAGGTTATTAAGAAAACCATAAGGAAGAGAAAATACATTTATCATACTGTACTATAAGAAATCTGCATGTACGTGGACCCATGTAGTTTAAACCTGTGTTCTAGGGTCAACTGTGTGTCAATTATACCTCAGTAAAGCTGTAAAAAAAAATTCAATAACTGAGACCTAAGTTCCATCCCTAATACTCTAATTTAATTTTCTGGGGTATAGGCTGGGTATCAGGATTTTACAAAATCACCCCACCAAATTCTAAATGGCAGCTCAGTTTTAGACCCACGGCTTTAAAGCCACCTCTGTGGGGAAGATACTTGCATGTGTAGTGACAATAACAAAACTTCCATGTGTAGTTTTACTTTGAACATCTGTAAGGCGAAGTGACCTCTTCATTTCATAAGCTTTTAGTAGCTGAAAAATGATGGGAGTGTCCAATTCTTCAGGAAATAATTCTCATTCATCCACAGTATGAAGATAGTCTTCTTTACATATTTTTATCCCTCAGTGCTTTCACCCAATATAAATTTTGCTGGATCTTTCTTAGTTTCCAAATTTGTGAATATGCTTATGGTTCTACTATCATCCCAAATTCTGGTATATTGATTATTCTAGTAAAAGCCACAATTTTTCTGCAGCTACAAATGAAATGTTTAATGCTATATATAGCATCATATTTTCAAAGCATTCATGAACTCCAGGTGCATTTTAATTATCTAATAACATTAGAGCCTGTATATTGCACAACATGTAGGGCTGTGACTTCTAAACAAAGCCTTCTCTAAAGATCCTGTGAAGATTTATACTCTATATACCTCTTTCTTTAAAGTTTCCTTGTGTTATAGAAGTTCAGAGATAATCCATCTTTGGAGGTGACTTAAGCCTATACTTGTTCCTATATATAGTAGGGGAAGCTTCTTTTCCGTCTGTGACAATCTTACTTTTCTTAGTATTTATTTTTTCTGTGGAGGAAGATTGTATCCATCCTTAAAGGCTGTGGGAAAAATGATTTCATCTTCACCCCAAAATGAACAGCATGCTTTGTTTACCTGCCTTCTCCTTTATAACTCCCTTCCCTGAAAAACAGAACTCCTTCCCCAACAGGCTAGTCATAGAGTTTGGTGCCTTCTTTTTTCTTTTCTTTTCTAAGTTTAATTATTTATTTTAAGAGAGGCAGAGAGAGTATGAGCCAGGTAGGGGCAGAAAGAGAGGGAGAATATCCAGCAGGTTTCATGCAGTCAGTGCAGAGCCCAATGCTGGGCTCGAACTCCAGAAACTATGATATCATGACCTGAACCAAATCAAGAGTCGGACACTTAACCGACTAAGCCACCCAGGTGCTCTGGAGTTTTTTTGCTTTTGACCCTTGTTAAAGCAATCCCAGATTTGTCAAAAAACAGTGGTCTTAGATGTTTCCCAGTTAGCCATACACATTCTTTCTTGTGTCACCAGCATTCAATAACAATCAGAATTGATCTTTTTCATTTGAAAATGGTCAGCAGTTTAAATGAATATTTAATAGTAACTAACGTGGTCCATGAAGAAGGTTAGGGAGCTTTCTCTATCCTATTTCTAATTCTGCCACCAACCTTTGTGGCCTGAAGCAAGTAATGTTTTTCTTTGCTTTTTATCTCATTCTTTAGATAAGAATCATAGCATTAATTTGTTTAGTCTCTAATTTATTGAATGTACACATTACTGAAACCCTGGGAGCATGTACCCAGTCAGTTGGCAAATTGCAAATTATAGACAGTACAAGAACTGTAATTTAATACTAAAATGATGCCACTCAAAGGCCTTAGGCAAAATTCTGACCAAAAGGAGTTAAAGCCCACCACCATCATCATCAACAACTGTGTTTCAGGTGACATATGTACCTCCATTAGGCACTCTCTCCATTTCATCATTCCAATCAGGCACTATCCATGATGCCTTAGAACCTTTGAACACTCAAGGTATAGGGCTCTGATGACCTGTGGTACAGTGGATGAGAATAATTTCCCCCTTCTCCTGTTATATTCAATTAGAAAGCTACCAAAGCCAAATATTCCAGAGCCTCAGTGATGTTTAATTTATTTGTCTCTCTCTCTCTCTCTCTCTCTCTCTCTCTCCCTAGGACATAGTACAAATCCATGACGCTGGAAGGGGTTAGGACAGAATGATAAACACTACCCTCAGAGACAGTCCTCTCTTGCAATAATGTCTAAAGCCATGGATCCCATAAATTAACAGCATCATTATCACCTGAAAAATACTTAGAAATGTAAATTCTTGGGCCCTATTCTGACCTATTGAGTCAGAAATACTGGGAGTGGGACCTAACAATCCAATTTTAACAAGGCTTTTAGGTGATTTGGATGCCTGATAAAGTTTGACAATTATTGATATGAATACATCATACCTGGTTCCTTCTAGCCTTGGGATGTCTCGGGACCTCATATACATAGGCTTCCCTGTGGCCACTCCACAGGGTGTTCTAGTTATAAATAAATTTATCTTGACTCCAAGAGAAGACACACTTTGGCCCAAGCTGAGATTCTGTCCACATATAAAATAAGTGAGGTTTTTCTCCTGTTTTTAATAAATGAGATCCCACTACAAAAGTATCCTTGTTCTAATTTGGGGCAATATAATATTTTCAGAGGTCAAATACCTTAGAGAGAGGTTTGGGAATAAATCTTACTTAATGACACATGGTAAAAAAGAATAAGAGACAGACGAGCTACTGAAGAACGTTGAGAAGCCTTCTCTTGGTTTCCTTCTGTATCTTTCACAACTACAAGGTCAATAACTCATCAGCCAGCCCTGGATGCAAACAATGGTGGCAACCTTCATGGAAGACTAGGATATCTCTGTGCTACCCAAAGGATTTGCATAGGAACAAAAGGAACAAGAAGGATGAAAATGCAAGAAGATGAAGGAAAAGAAAGGATTGAGAAATAAAGAGAAAGAGGACAAGAGTTCTCAAGCCTCCTGGTCTTTGTCTTAGCCCAGAATTTAGAGTTGTTCACAGGCTGCCTAAACCCTCTTTAAAGATTAATAATGGCATGTTTTTATATGATAAGAGTAATCTAGTAGAGAAGGTAGATTGATGAGAGAGGACGGGGGAGAAGAAGAGAGAGAGGACTGAGAACTTCTGGAATTTTGTTCAGAGGTAATGGGACCTAGCCAAGTGGAGGAATTGACCTTTGTTTTATGCAAGAATGTTTTTCCCCCGTAGCAGGAATAAAAGAAGTATATACATGGTGATAACATGTTGAAGTTCCTTTCTTATTGTGCCTATTTTTTTCAGTGAAGTAGGAAACAAAATATTGTAAGCTGAGAAGGAGGAAGGGATGGAATTGTCTGAATTTGAAGACAGAGGTGAGTTTGTGCAGTAGATATTTAGGAATCAGACACGTAGGGGTTGTGCCTTCAGAACTCTAGAGGGCAGCATTTACATAGACTAGTTAGCAAGGAGCTGTGGAGACAGTAGGCATGAAAATGTGCTGCTCAGATTTCTAGCTGCTGGTAACAACATGCTTGACTGATGGCCCCAGAGTCTGTCCTTCTAGTTCCACAACCGCATTTGCCATGAAAGCCATGTTTCCCATGGGCTGTTCTCACTTAGTAACTGAGCATGGCAGGAGGAAAGGGAGACTGAGCATGGCTGGAGGAAAGGGAGGAATAATGCAGATCCATTTCTGTGAGATGGGGACTCCTTCACTGTGTGACTTTGGTTCAAGGACACTTTTCAGTCTGGCCAGAACTTCCTTTAAACTGCACTGCAGTCTAAGAATCTTCCTACCTCATCATCTTTCCTCACTCCCCTTCTCTCTAGAGGTCAAATTTCATCTCAGTCTGGATTCTACCTCTGTCATGTTCAGAGTCATCCTCTTTGTTTCACAGAAATTTATCCAGTTAGTCTTTTGCACATAAGATGCTATTGTGGTGTCTGCTTTTTGGAAGTCTGAACTTGCATAAGTGGTCCCAGGAGTGGTCTGAGGAGCAGGTGATAAGATGGGATTTGGAGACTCACTCATTCTTATCCCAGCAGGCAGAGAGGACCTCAATATGAATATTATTTGGGGACACACATAGCCCCTGGCACAATATGGTGCCCTGATTGCTAAAGGTTCACCAGTGGTGACCTGGGAAAACATCTCAGTGGAATGAACTGACCTTAAAGTTGTGATAATTTAGTCATTTGAAAGATAGGGAGGGAACAATACCTACAAGTAGTTCACTGGTTTCTGCTAAGTTGTACTGACTCCCTGGAAAGGGATAAGAAGAAATTGAGATTCATGGACAAGCAGTTAAAGGTTAAGTATGAAAGCCAGAGGCACCTTTGGTAACTTATCATGAGGCTCTTACCTCTCATAGTGGAAGAGCTAACAGCAGACAAAACTGAACAGTGAAATGAAGATTTGACAATGTTGCAGAGATCCAGAACTATTTAAATGTTCAGCCAAGACAGGTCTTCCAGGGTAAAGTCAAGGCCCTGGTTGGGAAAACCTGGGATACTTAGATACAGGATGAAGGATATCTGAATATCTGCCCCTTAGGATTTTGGCTAGACAGATATCACTAAACACTCAACACTTTCAGAAGTACCCCTCCATTCCCTGTAAGAGCGAGTATATCTCCCATGCTAGAAGGTGCTGTAGAGGCCCCTTTCTACCAGGCAACAAATGCAGCCCTCAGGAACTACTCTATCTCCTCTCCTGGGTGGCAGACTGCTAACAAAGGTTGTCTCAGAAGGACCTTGATGGGGATGTGGTGAGCCTGATAAAAGAGGAAAGAAATCAAACATGAAAGAACTGTAAGAAATTGGCTAGATGGATTAATAGCAGATGAGAGGCACATCAGGAAAAGGCAAATCAAAACCACAATGAGGTATCACCCCACACCTGTTAGAATGGCTATTATAAAAAGGATAAAGAGGGGTGCCCGGGTGGCTCAGTTGGTTAAGCATCCAACTTCGGCTCAGATCATGATCTCGCAGTCTGTGGGTTCAAGCCCTGAACTGGGCTCTGTGCTGATGGCTGAGAGCCTGAAGCTTGCTTCAGATTTTGTGTCATCCTCTCTCTCTGCCCCTCCCCCTCTTGCACTCTGTCTCTCTCTGTCTCTCTCTCAAGAATAAATAAACATAAAAAAAAAAGATAAGAGAGAACAAGTGTTGGTGAGGATGTAGGGAAAAGGGAATCCTCGTGCCCTGTTGGTGGGAATGTAAACTGGTACAGCCACTATGGAAAACAGTATGGAGGTTCCTCAAGAAATTAAAAATAGAACTACCATAGAATCTAGCAATCCCACTTCTAGGTATATTTCCAAAGGAAATGAAACCACTATCTTAAAGAGGTATCTGCACCCCTGTGTTTATTGCAGCATTATTCACTTATTCACATTAGCCAGGACATAGAAACAATCTGAGTGTCTCCTGATGGGTAAATGGATAAAGAAGATGTGATGTATATACGGATGAAGACCTTGAGGACATTATGAAAAGTAAAATAAGTAAAATAAGTCACACAGAAAAGGACAAATACTATGTTTTCACTTACATAAGGAATTTTAAAAAGCTAAATCCATAGAAATAGAGAATAGAATGGTGGTTGCCAGGGGCTGGGGAATGGGGGAAATGGGGAGATTTGCTCAAAGGTACAAACTTCCAGCTGTAAGTTGTGTGGATCTAATGTACATCATAGTGATTATAATTAACAAACTGGATCATATATCCAAAAGCTGTTAAAAGAATAGGTTTTAAATGCTATTGTCACACACACACAAAGGTAGTTATGTGAGGAGATGGAGTGTTAACTAATCTTACTGTGGTAATCATTTCACAATATATATGTGTATCAAATAATTACACTGTACACATTAAATTTACATGTTATATGTCAATAGTATGTCAATAAAGCTGGAAAAAAGAGCACATTAAACTCTGCGGATGAAAAGATTAGTGAACTTGAGAAAATAACAACAGATAAATACTATAATATTTCTATTAACAATGAGAAAAAGAGGCAAGTAGAAAAGTCTGTGGAGACATCCAGTTAATAACGTATTTTGACTATCAGTGTGCCTTGTATACATTTTCACTTATTTCTATTCTCTCTCATTTTCATATATATGTATATTTGCAACTTCGTTTCCTATATCTTCCTTTTATCACCTTCTGGAGAAAGATATGGGATACAAAACGACTCAATTCATTCAAATATTAACATATACATGTAATATAGCCACATTAGATTAAAACATACAGCATGCCAGTTTCAATACCCCTTCCCAGTTTTTCACAATGTAATCTGTTTTGGATAAGATTCATCAGCTTATTTCTTTCCTTTGCAGCCCGGTAAACACGAAAAGTGCTCTCCTGGATAATAAGGGCTAAAAATGCATGGCTTAGTTTAACTAGCTGGTTGTTCAGTAGTTTATGAAAAAACTTTTATTCTGATGTTAGCATACACAGAGCTCCTAAGGAACAAAAATCCAGATCAGGGCCTTCAGGCTCTTTCTTGACCAATAGCATGCTCCTTTGTAATATTCCACAACTGCAGTAAAGATGAGAAGAAAGGAAACAGAACAGGGAACGTCAACATGAAGGCTAAACATTTCTAAATTGGGAAGTTGTTTTTTGTTTTTTCTTGTTTTTAGAATATTTTAAAGATTATCTTGCCTCATAAAGGGGAGCAATAGGAAACAAGAAAAAGTTAATGATGTTTAGGTTAGTCAATATAGTATTTGGGATAAAGAAAAGTGGATACAACTTTTATATAGCAGCAAATGTTTTATTTATAAGAATCACTTAACTTTGCTTCATTAAGTAAGAGAATTCAGTTGATCAAATAAGGAGAGTTATTCACAAGCACTAGATTTTTCTTGGAAATCAATAAGCAAATTAGAAGTGAGCCCCTGCTATTGATGAAACAACCCTGAATGGGGGGTGATGGTGGATGGGACTTATAAGCTACTACTGATCCTTACTTGTGATGCTGATGCAAGAGGGGAAAAAAACAGATTTAAAAAAATCCCTGAATCCTACTCAAAGACCTGCTGCACATCATTTCTGCTTTGATAAAATTTGAGAGCCAACTCCAATTTTTGGTTATTACCCACTCTCTATTGCTATGAAAATGTTACGAGATCTCACCATTAATTGAACCCCACTGCAAGAGGAGCAATTAGCCTTATATATATTGCCTCTGTCCCCTGAGCTTGAAGGAGGACACCTGGCTGAGAGAAGAACCTCTCATCAGACCACAAGTGACAGATAAGAGGAGATGAGGGCCGGGGCCTCTCCTCCCTCCTTTGGTCTTTGAAGCAAAATGTTTGACCTTTGCTTCATGAGTCTGGGTTTGATGAGTATTCAATTTAAGTAGACCTGGATTAACTGTCCTCAATCCCTTATTCCTTTAGCTAACTTGAGCCATCTGGAAGAATTACATGGTGTTTCTTACATTTAAGTTGATCCTCTTTGAGCCTTCCAGATTTAACAGCATCAACAGAAAAGCAACATATCTGCTCTTCCTGTAGTCATCCCTCCTGCCCCAATGGCACCTCCAACTTTTCATTTGCTCATGACAAAAATAATGGGGTCACTGCTGTCTCTGTCTTTCAAATCCCACATCCCATCCATTAGCAAATATGGATATCCAAAACTTACCCAGGAACCTATCACTTCTTACTACTGCTGCTAATGCTCTTCAGGAGCAAGGTCCCATCGCCTCTCAGTTCAATATCGCAATTGCTTTTCTACCATCTGTCTGGCTCCACTGTTGCCATCTACTGCTTATTCTCAACATAATGTCCAGAGTGATCCTTTAAAAACATGAGCCCAATCAGCTATTGCTCTGCACAAAATCCTCCAATGTCTTCCCATATTGTAATGATCTACAACCCCATCATTTCTCTGACTATGCAGGCTCCAACTTCAGGGTCTCTTAGGTCTTTTGATTTGTTGTTCCCAGTCTTACTTAACTATTTCTCACAGATATCTAGTTTACTGTCTCAATTCCTTCTGATCTTTACTCAAATATTACCTTCACAAGCAAGGTTTCTATTGACTCTTATTTAAGATTGCATTTTTCTCCCTCACTATCCTACTCACTCCCTAGTCCTACCTCATCTATCCTAGCCTGTCCTTTTTTTTTTTTTCCTCACAGCACCTATTCCCAGCTGATACACCATAAACTAAATTATTCGTTTAGTGTCTACTTGCTTCATCAAAATGTAAATGAGGGATGGTAGGAACTTTGTTTTGTGACAACTAGATCCCCAGTGCCCACACAGTGTTGGGATCATAATGAGGCCAGTAAATATTTTCTTGAATGATTCGTTGAAATTTGCTAATGATGTTGTTGGCTTTTCTAAGGCTATTCCTATTCTGAAAAATATTTGCTCATTACCAGAAAGGGAACCGGATGAAGAAAGGTGGATAAATGATTGCAAGTCTATGCCAAGTTGGGTAAATAATTTAACATTAATGCTGTAATGGTATTGAAATCATAGGAATCTCTTCATGGAGAAATCTCACATTTGCATTACCACCGCTGATGGTGGCCTTGTGTCTGGAGTACATACTGATTTATTCATTATTTCATTGAGCAATAGCTCAAGATCTCATTTAACCAAAGAGATAAATTTGTAAAGAGTATCATGGAAGCAAAATGTAGTGGCGGTGAGGAAAATAAAAGGAGTACTTGAGAAAAATGTCAGTTTGGTATAATGACTCTGTGATTATGAAATATGATAATAAACAATATGCTGTTGCTTTGAATACCCCCAAAGATTAGATCTGCACAGAATGTTCTTCTTTTTTTCTCCTTTTGTCATATGCTAATGTAGGACATTTTTTCAAATTACCTTCTAATGCAATGGCTGACTAGAGAACATTTATCAGAGGAAAAGTCTACTCACCTCTCACTTCCCCCACATACCTCAGTCTTCTCTAAATACCCTGATCCTGTTTTCAGTCCCCTTTGTCTTCATCCATTTCACTGGCTGCTTTTCATGTCAGTAGTTTCCCTTTCTCCTTGTGACTTCTCCACTAGATCCTTGAGAATCGCTCTTGCTACCATACTGATTTGCCCATCTGTAGCGATGTTCTTCGATGATTTTTCTGTGCCTAACTTTCCACATCTAGTTCATGGGTCACTTCTTGGCTGGACTCCAACATTTTTCCTCTTTTATTCCTTTTCATTTATATCTCCTGTCCTATCCTCATTTCAACTAGCAATAGTGCCTAATTTCAGGTTGCAGTAAAGGAGATTAATTATTGTTCCTGTACCTCCATTTTTCCATACAGTTCAGGAAAATGGACTTCTCTGTCTTTGCTGAGGTTCTGCTTTTCATTTATGCCCTCATCTCATACTGTCTCACTTCCTTTGGGGCTATTTTTACATTTTATCCCTTACATTATCTTTCTCCTTATTTCCTCAGACTTAATTTTTTTTTTTTAAATCTTTATTTATCTTTGAGAGAGAGACAGAGTGCAAGCAGGGGAGGACCAGAGAGAGAGGGAGACACAGAATCTGAAGCAGGCCCCAGGCTGCAAGCTGTCAGCACAGAGCCCGACACGGGGCTTGAACCCACAAAGGGGTTCTAGAAGGCTAGAAGAAGGTAATGGTAATGTATGGATGAGTGGTTTCAGGTAAATGGTGGAGGAAGAAATAGACTATAAAATGTGAGCACACAAACCCACAAAGTGCAAGATCATGACCTGAGCCAAAGTCAGCTGCCCAACTGACTGAGCCACCCAGGCGCCCCTCCTCAGACTTTTTATACCTCAAACATTCTCAACATTCCCAGATGTTAAAATCAAAACAAACAAAAACCAAACCATCAGAACCCAAATTGCACAAAATCCTGCTAAGCCCTGTAATCTTTATTTAACCTCTAACCTTTTAATGCAAAACTCAAGAGTACAGACTCACCCGACATTCCTGCTTTCTTTTTCTGCTTACGTTTTATAGTCTATTTCTTCCTCCACCATTTACCTGAAACCACTCATCCATACATTACCCATTACCTTCTTCTAGCCTTCTTGTATGCTGCCCCTAAGTATTTAGTGAGCACCTACTTTATGGAAGGGACTATATTAGGCAATATACGATGACAGTGAACACATTAACTAACCCTAAATTGCTTCTTAGTGTACGTTTTAGGTTTTTACTGAGTTCTAGCTTAGAAAATGAGTAGAAAAAGGTAATTGGATGTAAGACGCAGAAGGTAAGGGAGATAAGAATTGTATATAGAAGTATATAAAAGCATAGGAGCAAATTATAATTACAATAAGTGAATAGTGCTGTAGTATAGTGAGAACAGAATTCCCTGGTCAACTTGACTGAGTTAGAGTCTTGACTTCACCACTTAGCTTTATGACTTTGGTCAAATTACTTATCTCCTTAAATTTGTTTTTTATAAAATGGCAATAAATTATAACCACCTCAAAAGTTTGGCCTGAGGGTTTTAAAATTAAGCTCATTGCCTAGCACTTAGTCTGCTCAATAAATGTCAAGTATCTTTATTATCAAATTGTCTAGGGAAGGTAAAGACAATACTGTGAGATGAAAAAGGGGAAGAGATTAAAATTTAATTTGTCAAATATTCCTTAAAACAAAGAAATATTTGAAAGTTGTTTTTCAAATGCTACAACAGTTATTTAAATATGATTTTGTCAGTAGTGCCTATTCATGGCATTCTTTATAATCTTTATGTTATATTTTTGGGATTTCTGATAGAGACTGCTAGTTGTTCACAATATCCATTTTCCTCTTCTTCTATAGTAACAGAATCTCGATTTTTAGCTGGCCACCTTGTAGCCCATTTAAGAGACTATATTTCCAGACTTCTTTGCAACCACATGTGACCATATAACTAATTTTTGGCCAAAGAGATGTAAGTACATATGATGTGTGGAGTTTGAAGGAGTCCTCCCCTTTCTCTATCTTGTTTCCTGGAATGTAGCTATGAGAGCTGGAGCTCTAGCAATGCTAATGGATTGTGAATCAGCCTGCTAAAGATCCTGAGGCAGAAACTACAAGAAGCCTGGGTCCTTGATGACTATGGAGCTGCCATTCCTTCCAGGGACTGCCTACTTTTAGAATCCTTTTATTAGGGAACAAAACTTCTATTTTACTTACGACACTATTTTTCTTATTATTTTTATTACTATTGTTACAGGCAGCAGTGTCTAATTCTGATACAGACTGTTTTTCAATTACCTTCCTTTGGTAATTCAATTTTCTCTATTTTACAAATATTCTCATCTAGGATTTTCTAAAATTTACTTACAAAGGCAGGAGGCATTCTGATTGAATTGAATTACATTTTCATTTTCAAAATATCTTCTATTAATTAGTGTTGTAATGTTCTATTAATTTGGTAGCACTGCTTCATTGTTTTCTAGATTATATTAATCCATGCATTACCTTGGTAGTGAAACAAGCAACGAATAGTTTTTCTAGATGGGAAGGTAGAAAAGTAGGTGATTAATCATACACTGGAGAGAATTCTGAAGGAATAACATTGTTAAAAGAGGTTAAAAAGATGTTACTTTCCTCAAAGCATAACTTTAAAAGGGGCCAGTTATTTTAGTGTGGACTTTGTCATGAGAAGTGAGAAATACTGACAAAGTGATGTTTGTGTTCAGATGCTTCAATCACAATGTAGGAAGACTGCCTCCTTTAGAAGCTATTGTGGTGTATAAGTAAGAGGCCAATGCAGATGGAACATAGTAATCAAGATTTAATAAGCACAGGTCACAAAGGCAGCGTAAGTCATTGAGGCTGAATTCGGAAGATGAACAACACAGACCTGTAACCATGGAAACACAATGGGCCAAGGATAATTCCCAACCTCTGATCAGCTTTTGTTTAGTATTAAATGCCACTTGGAAAAGAAGGAAAATGAAGTGCTGAGAATACCCAGATGTACACTTCACAAACCTTTTTAAAACCAAATAAGCAGAGGGATATTGAATGTTTGCCATGCCTAAAGGTAGGCTCATATACCAACACTTGTCTAATCAGACACAGGAATGGATCCTCAGAGAGGATTGCAACAGGATTAGCAAAGTTTTCATTTTTTCATTGGTATAAAAGAAAATCAAAGTTCCTAAGGACACATGACCAGACATGCGATGTGGTTGGTAGAAATAAAATAATGTGAACATTTATAGACCGTTTAGTCTATAACACTTTTATACTGAAAGAAGACTGGTCGTAATGTTGCTAAGGTTCAACTTATTTCAACTTATTTCCGTTTCATTCAATTAACAACCATTATTGGCATTTTTTTTTTTTATGGGCACAGGACTATAGTCAGCAACTGCAACCCACTGGAGACTCAGTGGTTTTTTTAAATTTAATTTATTTTATTTTTTTATTCTCAAGTTAGCATACAGTGTAGTCTTGACTTCAGGAATAGAGTTGGGTGATTTATCTCTTAACCCAGTACTCATCCCAAAAAGTGCCCTCCTTAATGCCCATCACCCATTTAAGCCCCCCCACCATTAACCCTCAGTTTGTCCTCTATATTTAAGAGTCTCTTATGATTTGTCTCCCTCTCTGTTTTTATCTTATTTTTCCTTCCCTTCCCCTATGTTCATCTGTTAAGTTTCTCAAATTCCACAAATGAGTGAAATCATATGATATCTGAGACTCAGTTTTTATAGGGAAATATTGCAGAGTTAGGAAGGATGTGAGAATGGCCTTTGGAGAGCAAAATGTATTTCACTGAAGCCTTGGTACTCAAGCTCAGCACTCTGGACAAGGAAAATCTCTTAGCCTCTCATTCATAATATATTTATTCTTATTTTGCATACAACTGAGTGAAATTTGCATCTCTGGCTACCAAGCACCTAAGCAGCTTAGAAACAAAATCTAGGAAGAAAGAAACAAAGCCGCTGTAACAGGCACATTGAGGGCACAACCTCTAAAATGGGCACATACTCTGGTGAAGATGACAAGTGTGACCACCGAATACATGAACCATGAAGGACAACATGAAAAGAGATTTTAAAACATTTTTAAAAGGATGATGAAAACCTTGAAGAGAATAATTTGTAATTATTAGTTTCAGGAATTGGTGACTCTACTTAACTCATCAGCCATGAAATTATCATGCTATATAATAGAGAACAATAGTGGATTATAACTAAAATGTATTGTGCTCTTACTATCGTGCTAGGCACTGCGTAGGGGTTTTGAATACATTTATTATCTCATTTAATCCCTGAAACAGGGGCGCCTGGGTGGCGCAGTCGGTTAAGCGTCCGACTTCAGCCAGGTCACGATCTCGCGGTCCGTGAGTTCGAGCCCCATGTCAGGCTCTGGGCTGATGGCTCGGAGCCTGGAGCCTGGAGCCTGTTTCCGATTCTGTGTCTCCCTCTCTCTCTGCCCCTCCCCCGTTCACGCTCTGTCTCTCTCTGTCCCAAAAATAAATAAACGTTGAAAAAAAAAATTTAATCCCTGAAACAACTATATCTATATACTATAGATATTATTATTACCCTTATTTTACAAATGAGGAAAGTCTCAGCTATTTTAATTAATTTGCAATGTCTCAGTAAGTTTTAGAGGGCTGAAATACAATTTGAACTCTGGTCTGTAGGGTTGCATAGCCCATGCTTTTTAATTCTCTTTATAGCACTCACTATCCTTTGCTGCATCTTAAAAGAGAAATGTTGTTTTTAATCTATTTTCTTTTTATCTAGAAGAGAGGTGAACTAATCAAGTTATATTTACAATAGCCAGATTTATTAAAAGTTTAATGCCAATCACTGAGCTTAAATTATATACACTTTCATTTACTAGCCCAGCTGTAGCAGGGGAATACTATTAGTAACCCCATTCAATTGACAAAGAAACTAAGTCTTGGAGAAGTTTTACTTGTCCATATTTGCACAACTTTTGTTTTTATTTTTATTTAAACAATTTTTTTTTAGTGTTTATTTTTGAGAGAGAGAGAGAGAGAGAGAGAAAGAGCGAGCTGGCAGGGGAGGGGCAGAGAGGGAGACAGACACAGAATCCGAAACAGGCTCCAGGCTCTGAGCTGTCAGCACAGAGCCTGATGCAGGGCTTGAACTCAGGAATGGTGAGATCATGACCTGAGCTGAAGTTGGATGGTTAATTGACTGAGCCACCCAGGCACCTCTGCACAACTTTTGAGTAGTGGAGAGGAGTTGAGAGTTAGAAAGATATTCCTTTCTCCAGAGCATAGTGTCTGTGTCTGACTAGAGAAACATGGGCTTTCTCCTTCACTTGAAGTCAGACTTTCATCTTAGTCTTTCCCAGGCTTCTCCAAGCTTCTTTACTTCACTCACACGGGCATTTCCCATATTATAATCCTTGCACATTTAATCCTTTCTTGATATCTGCTTCTCAGAAAATTTGGACTAAACAGTTTTTGGTGTCTGCTCAAAAATTTGAGAACAAAAGACTCACTGGTCCAGGGTGTAATGTTATTTCAAACAACAGTAGGTATTGAAAGGTAGAGGTTGACAATCTCTTTAACAGAATTCCATTCTTTGGTGTCCAGAAGCTTCCATCTCATTGTTTACTTAAAAAGTCAATTAAATTGGGCCTATTCAAAGTAGGGTGTCACTCCCATTTTGACAAGGTCCTAAAAGAAGTCAGTGCACAGTGTTGCAGGGTACTGATTGGTTCCCACATCTGCTCTGCAGAGACATTGGTCCAGGTGTCTGGGTGCTACACATAGTGACTACAAAATAGGGGCTGGACACTATAGGAGGTACAAACTTGATGTCCTTTCTATTTCCTGAGGAAAGCCTAGAAAGTACTGGTTGTTACCTTCCCCAATCAGTTATTTGGTGTGACTTTTTTCCTGGATTCTGACTGGTTTTCCTACTCATCCCATTGTTGGGATTCTTTGATGATCTTTTTCTGTTTTCATACCTATGTAGCAGGCTATTGTGATTCTCACTATGAATTTGAATTAACATTAAGTGAAATGAAACTGTCACCTAAATGTGAACCAGTTATTCATAAACTTGAAGTGTTCTTCATGAATAAGAAGATTTAATTTTTGTGGGACTTTATAGTCTCTAAACTCCCTTGGAGAGCTAATGGTCTCTGAGTATCCATGTCTTCGAGTATGTAATGAAATCTTCTTCTTTTGATGTAAGACCCATAATTCTATTAACTAGCATAGTAACAACAGGTGGTTGCTGAGAACTGTCAAACATTTTTTATGTTCATGAAAGTAGAAAAAAGACAATGTATTTATAGTCTAAAAGATGACCTGTGATAACAGAATCCACAATCGATGAAAAGAGCTGTGTTAGTTTCTATTGCTGTTGTAACAATTACCACTAATTTAGTGGTTTAAAACAACACACATATATTGTCTTACAGCTCTGGAGGTCAAAAGGGTTGTATTCCTGTATTTCTTCTAAGAGTTCTAGGGAAGAATCTATTTCCTTGCCTTTAAAAATTTTTTTTTCAACGTTTTTAATTTTATTTTTGGGACAGAGAGAGACAGAGCATGAACGGGGGAGGGGCAGAGAGAGAGGGAGACACAGAATCGGAAACAGGGTCCGAGCTATCAGCCCAGAGCCTGACACGGGGCTCGAACTCACGGACTGCAAGATCGTGACCTGGCTGAAGTCGGACGCTTAACCGACTGCGCCACACAGGCGCCCCTTCCTTGCCTTTAGAACTTTTCAAAGTCTACCTGCATTTTTTGGCTTGTGGCTCCTCCCTCCATCTTCAAGGCCAACAGTGTGGCATCTTTATTTCTCTCTCTCTCTGCCTCCTGCTTCAGTCAGCATATCTTCTCTGCTTCTGCTATCACACTGCCTTCTCTGACTCTTCCTACCTGCTTCTTATAAGGATTCTTGTGATTACATTGGGCCTGCTAGGATAATCCAGGATGATCTTCCAATCTCAAGAGCTTCGTTTAATCACATCTACAGAGTCCTTTGGGCCATGTGAGGGTACATATTCACAGCTTTGGGAGATTAGAACATCTTTGGGGGACCATTATCCTCCTTATCATAACAGTCTTAATACAAATAATGATAGGCACAAGTTAAAACAAGGAGTTAAAAATATACAGGCATTCTATATTTGTCTGATGGGAGTATAAATCATGAAATTCTGTAAGGCATTTTATTTATTTTTTTTTTTTTCAACGTTTATTTATTTTTGGGACAGGGAGAGACAGAGCATGAACGGGGGAGGGGCAGAGAGAGAGGGAGACACAGAATTGGAAACAGGCTCCAGGCTCTGAGCCATCAGCCCAGAGCCTGACGCGGGGCTCGAACTCACGGACCGCGAGATCGTGACCTGGCTGAAGTCGGACGCTTAACCGACTGCGCCACCCAGGCGCCCCAAGGCATTTTAGTAATATGCACCAAAGAACTTCAAGACAGCTATATCCTTATGCCCCCATATGTATGTGTATATGTGTATATAGGACATATTATATATATTTGTATTAATACATACACAACATTGTTTACTAGAGAGAAATTTAATTACAATAAATGGAAATAATCCATCATAGGGGAACTAAACACATTTTGATATATCCATAACAATGTCTCAACATTTTTATGTTGAGTAAAATCATTTTTGAAGGGTATTCAAACATACGGAATAGGCTTTATGGTATTTTCATAAGTGAAAAAAAAGTTATATTCCATTATGTATCATATGACCCCAATATTTCAAATTTACATATTTTTATTAAAAATTTTTAATGTTTAGTTTTGAAAGTGAGATAGAGTGAGAGTGGAGGAGGGGCAGAGAGAGAGGGAGACAGAATCTGAAGCAGGCTCCAGGCTCTAAGCTGTCAGCACAGAGCCTGAGGCGGGGCTTGAACCCATGAATTGCAAGATCACGACCTGAGCTAAAGTCAGACGCCACCCAGGCGCCCCTCAAACTTACATATTATAATATTTACATCAGGGCATATATAAAGGTTAAATGGATAAATGGCAAAATTTTCACTGATCGCATTTGAGTAATGGAGTTAGTAATATTAATTTTTGTGGATATATTTCCACATATTCCCTATATTTCCCACTTCTCTAAGTTGAATATGTATTATGGTTATAATAAAAAAAAGAATAAAAGTTTTTTAGAAATTTCAGTGATCTTAATCCATTGGGAATAAAGATTTTTTAGAAATAAGCTTTAATTGTGTAAGCATAGTATTCATAGCTTCTAAGAGGATAAAGCAGGGATGAATGGACAGACTGTAGCATTTTATTTTATTTATATATTTATTTTTTTATTTTTTTAATATATGAAATTTATTGTCAAACTGGTTTCCATACAACACCCAGTGCTCATCCCAAAAGATGCCGTCTTCAATGCCCATTACCCACCCTACCCTCCCTCCCACCCCCCATCAACCCTCAGTTTGTTCTCAGTTTTTAAGAGTCTCTTATGCTTTGGCTCTCTCCCACTCTAACCTCTTTTTTTTTTTTTTCCTTCCCCTCCCCCATGGGTTTCTGTTAAGTTTCTCAGGATCCACATAAGAGTGAAAACATATGGTATCTTTCTCTGTATGGCTTATTTCACTTAGCATCACACTTTGCTACAAAGGGCCATATTTCATTCTTTCTCATTGCCACGCAGTACTCCATTGTGTATATAAACCACAATTTCTTTATCCATTCATCAGTTGATGGACATTTAGGCTCTTTCCATAATTTGGCTATTGTTGAGAGTGCTGCTATGAACATTGGGGTACAAGTGCCCCTATGCATCAGTACTCCTGTATCCCTTGGGTAAATTCCTACCAGTGCTACTGCTGGGTCATAGGGTAGGTCTATTTTTAATTTTCTGAGGAACCTCCACACTGTTTTCCAGAGTGGCTGCACCAGTCTGCATTCCCACCCACAGTGCAAGAGGGTTCCCCAGACTGTAGCATTTTAATTGTGACCCTCACAAATACTTTTTAAGCCTCTGGTATTTCTCAGAAACACTTTAGACTTCTTGTTTTTCTGATTTTTAAAATATTATTATTATTATTAGTAGTAGTAGTAGTATTCATTCCTTAAGCTTTCTACTTATGTAAAATTTAGAGGATTTATTTTTCCTGTGTGCCTACTTAAATTCCTACTTTTTAAATTTAAACCAATTCCTGTTATTGGTTATCTTGCTGTCACATTTTAGTCTGTAGAATTACCATTTTTATTTTTTTTTTAACTTTACTTCCAGTGTAGTTAACATACAATGTTATATTTGTTTCAGGTGTACAATCTGGTGATTCAACAATGCCATGCATACATTACTCAGTGCTCATCATGATAAGTGTACTCTTAATTCCCTTCACCTATTTCACCCGTCTCCCCACCCACCTCCCCTCTGGTAACCACCTGTTTTAAAATACATAGTTTAAAAATAAAACCATGCAGGGGTGCTAGGTTGGCTCATGTGTGGGCCTCCTGGTTTCTGCTCAGGTCATGACCTCACAGTTTGTGAGTCTGGGCCCCATGTCAGGCTCTGCAGTGTCAGCACGGAGCCTGCTTGGGATTCTCTCTCTCCCTTTCTCTCTGCCCCTCCCCTGCCTGCACGCACGCTTGCAAGTGCTCGCTCTCTCTCTCTCTTTCAAAATAAATAAATAAATAAATAAGCCTTAAAAAAAAAAAAACATGCAATTATACACACATCAAAGAGGATTTCCATGGCAACTCTTTGCATTGCCCCAGCAATTTTACTATGTAAGGAGAGGAAATGCTCAGTTAGCCAGAAAGCTTATGGAGTAATCAAAACAAACTATTCCTCAATTATACCAGTTAATAAATATTTGTATATTTAATATTTCCTTGTACCAAGACCTTAGAGATGCAGTGTAAGTATATAATACTTTTTTTTAATAGTAGAGGTGGGCTAATTTTAGTAGCTGAGAGACATCTAAGTCATTCAGGAGCTCAGCAACGGAGATTAAACTACACTCTTGCAAGTAATTTTCCCTGGAAGTAGAATGCATGATATCATTTGACCTATAACATAGACCCGTAGGGTATTAGGGCTATAATGGTCTTGGAGGTGATTCTCCATGAGGGTGCAAGGATTGCTTCTGCTGGTGCCCTGACATTTTTCAGGGGTTAGCCCCAAAAAATAAGTATATCAAATGACCAATTTAGTGAAAAATCAACTGAGAACATTCTTTCAGTGACTGTTTTAACATTCCAGTGACTTTTAAGATTTTCATATTTGCAAGTCTAAGAAGGGAGAATCATTGGTATCGTGATATTAAGAGAATAATATTACTGTATAATATCAAGGAGTCCTGTGCCATGACTTTTGTGTCCTCAGACGAGTCATTTAGCGCTCTATGCTTTGGTTTTCTCATTCCTTGATGGAGGGCAGGAAAGGGTGGTTGAGGTTTTTTTTAAATGTCCAAATGATTCCCTCAATGTCTTATGGAGAAGAGTGCTGGGATTTCAACTGGATGCTCTTTTGGCAATTAGGAAACGTTCAAAAAACAGATACCGAGGCTAGAGAGGAAGGAGGTAAATGTCTCATATAAGGATTTGGGGAAGTTTACTTAAGAGAAAACAGAACAGAAGAGAAACCTATTTTAAAACATATGTAGAACCATCATACAGTACTTATCTGGTGGGCTAGGATAAAAGATGCATCTGAAGAACATAACCAACACAGAGAGGGCAAATGGTATAGGTGCTTTGAAGCTGAGGGGAAGAAAATATTGGTTACACACACACACACACACACACACACACACACACACACACACACAAATAGGATAACTCAAACTAACAGTGGAACAGGCTGCCATATACAAGGCAGGATGCTCCCTGACACTGGTATTTAAGAAGAATCCAGAGAATCTGCTATATTGTGAAAAAGATTTATGGATGGAGTGATAATCTGGGATATAAGACTTTTCTAATTTTTAGAGTCTATTTTTCAGTGATCAGAACAATAGTGTTTTATGAAGGAAGATAAATAGACTTAGTTAAATTTGTTTTATTTTATTTTATGTTTTAAGCATAGAAAGTTTGGGGATAGGAATCAGATGTCCTTGTTTAGTCAAGGTTTTGATTCCTCCTAAGTGTGTGACTTTGATCAAGTCACTTTAATTCTCTAAATTTCCACATCTGTGATATCTACTAGCTATCTAATTCTTGAGATTGCCATGAGGGCAAATTTAGAAATATACAGTATGAAACCTGCATGTGAAAGCCCTTTGCATTGTGGAAAGTGCTAGGTAATCATTTGCTTTCTGTTATTATTATCCTTATTACAACCTCTTTTATTGATCATATAATAGGACCTTTCTCCAATCTCATGACTACTCTAAAAGGATTATTTATCCCTATTTTATAATTTAAAAATGAGACTAAGTGCAGATTAAATTATTAGGGATATCTAAACCCATAATAGGACACCTATTTTCTTAGCACGAAATAAAGATGCTCTTTTCAGGTAAAGGAGACATTGCTATGAGCTTCTTCATTTCAAATTTCTGTGCATGAAATTGGTGTTCAAGATTCCTGGTGTCTGATGTGTAATTTAGTCTGCAAAGCTGGAAAATGACAAGGAGAAGTAATGGGGCCAAAACTAAGGGGTAATACGCAGGGAAAAGGCAGAGAGTATTTGTAAATTGCTCAAGCTAGTCTGGGTCCCGAGTAATCCTGATGGAAATCAACCACCTGAAGAGCAATTATGGGCTGGGGGAATCACTTAATTTGACATAGATTTTTATCAGACTTTAAGCTGTCTCTCTATATGTCTTTTTGAAAGGTCATATTTTCAATTTCTCCAGTGGGTGAAGGAAAAATTGCCTTTCATTAACTTCAGACATTTTTCTCTACTTTTTGTGAAGGCCTGAAAGTTTGAGAATGAAAGTAAAAGACACATTATATATTTCCTGGATGTCGGAGGTAGGAGAAGAAAATAGAAAGTAGGAAGAACAGATAAACCCAAAAAATATGATATAAGGCCTGCAAAAGTAGGAAAAAAAATCCGAAACGTTACCTGGGCTGTCAAGAGTATTTATCACTTGAAAAATGTAATAGTCATTATTACCTAAAGAAAGCCATAGGGTGTGAAGCACCCAGTGATCCACTAGATATGGACAGCTCAGGGAAATCTGTGGCTGAGCAGAGAGAATGCACACAAATATTCCTTCACTTCCTAAACTGTGAGTCTTGGTCTATTAAATTTGCCTTTCACAAGAAATGAAAACAACTTTTACAATGGAAGTTAATGGGAAATAAAATTCTTAAAGATTTCGTGTGGGATTATTTTCATAACATTGTCGTAGCACTTACATTTTCCACTAAGTATGAATTTAAAAAGAAAATAGGATGGTAATTGAAAAGGAAACATAGGAGTCACCAAAGGAACACTGCTGAAGGGAGTAGGGTGATTGGTGGGAATGATGTTTTTTTTTTTTTTTTAATTTTTTTTTTTTTCAACGTTTATTTATTTTTTTGGGACAGAGAGAGACAGAGCATGAATGGGGGAGGGGCAGGGAGAGAGGGAGACACAGAATCGGAAACAGGCTCCAGGCTCTGAGCCATCAGCCCAGAGCCCGACGCGGGGCTCGAACTCACGGACCGTGAGATCACGACCTGGCTGAAGTCGGACGCTTAACCGACTGCGCCACCCAGGCGCCCCGGGAATGATGTTTTTAAAAGCAGAAATGTCAAAAGTTGATCTGTTTATATAATCACAATGACAATAAATGATTTTTATTTAATGGGCAATTGCTTAGACAAGGAATATCAAATGGTTTTTTGGAAAGAAATGCAATAGTTAGCCAATGGTGTTGTTCCCATATTTGGCAGTGAGAATGCCAGAGTACAAACCAAGAAAACTGACTTACAAGGCAAGTTTACCAACCAACAAACACCATAAATGAATGAAAATAAGGAAAGGATCAAAGGAAAAAAGACTGTATCTTTTGCTAGAATTAAAAATCCCCTACCCAACACCAAGACAGTGTAGGATGTTCTAGTTTTGTTTCTCATCTCATTACACTCCTTATGTTGTCATGTGTTCAAGTCTTACTGTGTTTAAAGATCTCTCCCAGCTTATACCAAGACACTTAAATTAGTTGTCAGCTGGAAAGGACTTCTAACCTTGGAGGTAGAACATTTTGGCTATGACCATAACCGTGGAGATTAACATGCTGACATGTAGTGATCCAAAAAGAGCCCAGGCCCTGGGTGTTTTCTCTTCTTTCTTTCAACTGAAATGTGTACCCGTAAACACTCAATACACATAGTGGTTACATAATGTTTCTACTTTCTTATGATATGCTGAGCTATGTAAGAAGGCATTAATAAATAAGGATAACGACTAACACAAACTTTATGACTCAAATATATTTGAAACTATTTTCAGTACTTATTATTTTGATCAATTCACTTATTCATGCTCACAGCATCTAGAAATGAGTTTGGGCACAGTCCATTTTGAGAAAGAAAACAAGTTCATGACTAGCTGGTCAGATGCAAATGAAGGCCCATGGTGGGTGTGTGTGGAACTTTACTTTTTGCACGTGGCCTTTCTGTACATACAAAGGCTGCTTCCTGTAGGGATACCTTCTTTCTTCAGACTTTCCAGCCTTCTGTTACTCCCACAAGGTCCAGCTTCATTCTGGAGGCAAGTTTTAATGTTTCTGGGAAATCTTAACAGAATGACTAAACTCAATGGGCACATGCCCTCTATCTTCTCCTTTGTCTCCTTCTTCCTTCATGGAATGTGGATATTTTGGCTAGAACTACAGTTGCCATTTTATGACCTTATGGTGACTTCAAGGCTGGAAATCACCAGAAAGCATAGTGCAGTGAAAACTCCTAGGCTGTCTGGGTCATTGATCACACCCTGGAACTAAAGCATCAAGTCCTGGAATATCCAACTCCAGACTGGACAAGCTATGTGGAATAAAAAAAAATCTAGATCTTGTTTAATCCACTTTCCACATATTTGTTATACAAAGTTAGGGCAGTTTCTAGGGCACAAGGTAATTGCAAGTCAAGTTTCTATTACTTGACTTTAAGTACACATAGCATTTTAAGCCAATGTTAAAATTTGATTTTTCTTTTCTTTTCTTCTTTTTTCTTTTCTTTCTTTTCTTCTTTCTTTCTTTCTTTCTTTCTTTCTTTTCTTCTTCTCCTTCTCCTTCTCCTTCTTCTTCGAGAGCGAGAGAGTGCAAGTGGGGTAGAGTGGCAGAGGAAGAGAGAGGGGGAATCGCGGGCTTGATCCCACGACCCTGGGATCATGACTTCAGCCAATATGAATTGGGGGCTCAACCACTGAGCCACCCAGGTGCCCCAATGTTCGATATTTCTACTGGCATCTCATATGTATCTTATATGTCCCTCTGGCTTTTGACATGCGAGGACTATTCTAACATTCAACTCATCTTTCTTGCAAAAGCTCTTACATATCTTTTATTCTTAAACTCAACAAGAGACATTACTATTCTCTTGGTCAATGAAGGCAAAATGTGGGTGCCATCCTTTTATCTCCTGGGAGATATTAATTGTACCTTCTCGTTATCAATTGTCAACTCAGTACTTGGCCTTTAAGCCTTCTTTATCTTTCATGCAATTCTTAGTGATCTTTCTAAACTGCATGTGATTTAGGAGCTTAAATAGCTCCTTATTACCTACAGGAGTTTGTCTCTACTTTTCTCTTTATCATGGCACACATAAAAAATGATGTATATTTTGGTGTAAATGGATGAGATTACTTGTTCAGAGGGACATGCCTGGGAGCTTTTCTTGTATCCTCAGCCATCCTAGAGCTGAATTGTTCATGGAATGTGAAACTGTAACAGATTTAGTGTTGTCAGTTCCAAGTGGTGCACTGCTTAGTCGTAGGAGATTCAAAGTCAAAATATCTTAATGTATCATACAAGGTTCTTTCAGGATCTAGTCTTTGACTTCTCTTCCAACCTTATCTCAAGTTGCATCCCTTTTCTGCTCCTTCCTTTACCCTCCCTAATCCATAGTTTTATATACATATAAATATATATTATATATATTAAAGTATTACATATATCCTATATGTAATGTAATATATATATGTGTGTACCTACGCATATATGTGTTTAGTGTGTATATTTATGTCTATCTACATCTATCTTTTTGACTATTCTGAATTTTTTTCATGGACTATACCAAAGTTTTTCATCCTCCTGGCCTCTGCTTCCTCATGTCATCTCCATCTTCAATGTACGTGTTGAATATTAACTCACTTGTTAAACTCAATTCACGTGCTATCTCCTCTATGAAGTCTCTTCTTCTCCCTTAGCTATAATTGATATTTTCCTTTGTATATCCATTGGTCCTTGTTAACACTTCTGTAACACTTCACTGCCTTTTTAATTAAAATGTTATTCTTCCTGTATGTGGCTTTTCTAATTGAAGTCAGAGGCCATGTAATATTCATTGTTGTACTCAGTATATATTTACAATGGTGCCTGACTCAAAATACATACTTAAAGTATTTGTCAAATATTGCCTGTTGACTTAAAAGAATAAAACACTTTGGGGAAATGTTCAGAAAAATTATTAGACCATATTTATTGATACCACTGACAGAAAATTTCCAAATATACCCTGCTTATGACCTAATGCTAGTTAAAAATAAACGCCCCAAAATTTGTCCCTAAAATTTGTCCCCTGACAACAATTGTACTCAATGGACTGTAGCTAATTTTAAAGACAAATGCTTCATTTGAAATAGTTCTTGAATAATTTTGGCCTTACCACTCTGGTTATAGATATAGCCTTAAAATGTAAGGCTTAAAAACCACTTGGTTCTTGCATAAGAAAACAGATGTTCAGCTTGCTCCATGGGTTTGCTATTTTCATAAGTGATTTGCCACTGAAGAAATTTATTGCTGGAAGGAAATTGACTATATCTGTCAAACTTTTAAATGTACCTGCCATTAATCCAGCAATTCTATTTCATGTGTGAAATGATCTATGTACAAAGATATTCACTAAAACAGTGCTTGTACTCATAAAAGTTGGACAATAACTAAATGTTCTTTAATAAGGTACAGTATTTAATTATTTAATAAGGTACATTATGCATTATGGTATATACACTTTTACATGGACTAATATGGGAATATCATAACTCTAAATTATGTTACTTAGTGAATAAAACAAAAGATTATACATAGTAAGCTGCCATTTATATCAAAAAAGCAAAGCACGTATGTACAATTTATAAAGGCATAATTTTTCTCTAGAAAGATATACAAGAAACTGGTAAAAGTATTGGCTGGGGTGGGGGGACTGATAACTAGAGAAGAAGAAAGAGATTGAGATTTACCTTTCACTGTTTATTTGATTTTACCTTTATAGATATGCATACCTTTTGGTATGCATATCATACCAAATGCATTTATCACCTATCAAACAAATAAATGAGAATCTATTTCAAAGAAACCACATGATTATTTCAAAAAGATGAATTTATATATCAATAACCAGGTCTCAACTAGTCAGCTTTGTTAAGCTACATAGAGATTTTATGGAAAAAGATTAAGAACACAAAATTTATCTCTGCATAGTTACTAAACAGGAGCTTATGCTCTTGTATAAATATGATGTACATATTTAATAAAAACTTTAAATTTACATAGCTTTACAAATCTACAAACTTGGAATATAGTGTAAGGCCTTATATTGATTTGTACGTACATGGTTTCCTTCCCAAACTAGATGGTAAGTTATCTTCAGGCCAGTGACTTTATTTTTATTTGTTTAATGCATCAAAATACCTAACATAGTTTCTTACATATGGCAGGAGTTCAAAAACATATTTACTGACAGTACAAGAAAAAGATTAGTAATGGGACTTAGCATCTTTATCAATCTCTACCTCTAGCTGTATGAGAAAAAAATGTAGTAATTTATTTCAGTGTCTGCAAATAAAAACTTAGCATGTGCCCCTTTCTTTAGCAATTGAGTGATCTTAGAGAGTTATCAGCTATTAACTGGATTTATCAAGTATACTACTCAAGTAGGCCTCTAGGTATATTCATAAAACAATGAAATAAAGATGGAATTGTTGCTGTGAAGGTTTATAATGAAAGTGATCTAGAGGCACTTCATAAAAGTGAATATAATCACACATGTACACCTACTGCTACTCATCTAGCTTAGGAAGAGGAATGATCTTAATGCTCCCCTTCTTTAGTGTGCTTCTCTTTCATAACATCCTGTCATTACCCTTCATCCTGTATAGCTTTCTTAAATCATGTGTTGGAAATTTGGAAAGGTCTCAATAAAAGCCATTTGAAAGAAGGAATGTGTAGTGGCTACCCTTCCTTGTGACTTAAGGTTCAAACAAGCCTAAAGGCATTGATCTTCATGAGGGATTGGTTTGCATGAGGCCTTTGTTTATGATGATAGAAGAAGGAGGTTCCAGGGCCAGAATGGCTCCTGTAGAATGGAAGCAATGAGGAGGAAATGGAGGGGACAGTGTGCTGTCAGTCTCCTGCTGAAACTTCTATGGGAGAAGGGATGTGCACAAGAGAAGGATGACCCATTTTCAAGAAGGAACACACGAAATGGCAGAGACACAGCATTTTGAGACGTACTGTCCTTTCTGGGGAAGACTTGGAGGGGAAAAGTTGTAGTGGGGTGACAGTGATGTCTTATAGAAAGAGAGCACATGTCATTCATGGGAATCCCAGAACTAATGGATGGGATGTATGTGGCGGAAGCCATAGTTAATGGGAGGGCAAGATAGAAATGAACGATTAGCATTACACTGTTTCTACCAAAATCATAGTCTGGGCACTTATAAACAAATGTAGATAAGGTGTGCTCAAACTTACACGAGTGAATTTGGAAAATAAGTATCTCCATGGGCATATATAGTTGACCCTTGAACAACACGAGTTTGAACTGTGCAGATTCACTTATAAGCAGATTTTTTTCCCATAAATGTAGTACAGTACTGTAAATGTATTTTCTCTTCCTTATAGCTTGCTTAATAATATCTTCTTTCTCCACATTGTTGTAAGATTATAGTATATAACAAGGTAACATACAAAATATGGGGGTGCCTGGGTGGCTCAGTTGGTTAAGCATCTGACTCTTGATTTTGGCTCGGGTCATGATCTCATAGTTGTGAGACTGAGCCACGTGTAGGGCTCCATGTGTAGGGCTCTCTCTCTCAAAATAAACTATACAAAATAAGTGTTAATTGACTTTTTATATTGTTGGAAGGCTTCTGGTCAGCAGTGGGCTATTAGTGGTTAAGTTTTTGAGAAGTCAAAAGTTATATGCAGATTTTCAACTGCACAGGAGGTTGGAACCCCTAATCCCTGCTGTCATCAGGACACTATGAAGGTGCACACGTAAGTTGTGGATGCATGTGTCTTCTTTTTTTCTTTTTTGAAGTAGGCTTCATGCCCAGGGTGGAGCCCGTAACCCTGAGAGCAAAACTTGAGCTGAGATCAAGAGTAAGATGTTTAACCGACTGAGCCACCTAGGCGTCCCATGAGTTGCGTCTTTCCATAATGTCAGCTTTATTCAATTATAAAGCAAGGTTAACATAACTGTAAAGCACGTCCAGGATTCCAAACTCAATGATATTTCATTGTGCATTTAACTTGGCTTCATACACATCACACAAAGCAAAGCACAATACAAAGTCACACAACAAATCAGATACAACAAGGGGTAAGAAGTTAACAAACCAAACGTGACATCAATCTGAGAGCGTGCAGTTGAGATGAGGCCTCCATCCGGTCACAGTCAGCCCTCTGCACGTGTTGCTTATCATGTTCAAGCAATGGAGGATCTCTGTTCTGTTCAGAGATCAGTCAGGCAGAGCCTTTAAGCAGCTGTTGCCTTTTTGATGTTGTCAGACGCGAAAGGATCAGCATCTGGAGAGTCTGGCAGCTTGCTGTAAAAGTCCTCTCTTTTTCAAGGAGTAAAATCAGTCTTGGGGTTTTGCAGGCCTCCTCTGGTTCTGCTGGTTATCAATTCTGGTGTCATCAGCTTGTGCTGATTTCAGTGGTCTTAGCTGCAACACACTTGGCTGCTTACATCACTGCTTGACATGGGTCACTGCTTGACATGAGTGACTTCATCTTACTCTTTCCACCTGCATTGTTTAAGGGTCAACTGTATTCATAATATGGCAACTAGTTTTTTTTGAATTAAAAAATATTACACTGTTATTTTGGTATGAAATTGGGATAGTCATAATGTTGTTCAATCAAGTGTTAAAGTTCATGATGAATAAATATCATCTTTGCTACTAAACTTCATGGTGTTTCCTACTATAGATGTTTTTATGTTCATAGGAACAGATGTAGTGATAAGAGATCTTGAGGTTTTTATAGGTTCTTCTTATTAAAAAACACTAACCCTAGAACACACACACACACACACATTTACAAAAGGGGAATATATAACATTTATTTATGATCCATGATGAGTTCTTGGGTAAAATCCTTTTCACAATGTAAAAGGAGTTGCTTTCAAAGCAATGGTGTATTTTTTGTATTTCTTTTATTTAACCATTAGGTATTCAATGTTTGCTTGAATCATCAAAAACTTTATTTCAGACGGCAACTGACATTTTCTCATATTAAAAAAATAAATCCTTGAGTTGACAGACATTCACCAGTAGGAGGGAAGGCTTGAGCTGACAGTTGCTTCCTGGCACAGGCTTTTAATTACAGAGTCAGCATGTAAGCCTCAGAAGCCCCCAGGAGTCGGTAGTGAACATTGACTGGCATTCAATCCATTGGGAGAACGGTAACAGGAAGTGTGGCAATTACGGGCTTTCAGAGAGAACATGATGACTATATAGCTGCTCTCAGACCAGGAGTCTTTATTTCATATAGAAAACAAAAAGACTATTGTTTTATCTATGTAGCTCTATCAGAAAATAAATTGTTTCCCATAATTGAAATTTTATAATAAGGCTTAGAATTTATTCACTATTATATTTAAGCCATGTAGTTAAGTCACAACTTTTTAATGTAAGTTAGTATTTTTTTTTTCATCCTGTTAAGTACAGTGTCCTGAACAAAATATGAAGTTCTCTGATGGAACCAGAGTGATAAATTTCAATTGTTTCAGTTTTACTGTGAACCCAATGAGACCCTACTTTTCTAGGTCTGGATTTTATATCAGCTGTTCTTTCTCAGCATCAGCTTCTAGCTTATCAGCCCAATTAGTCTTTCTAAAAGGCTGTTTTATGTAATCTAGGGACACAGATGACCAAATTTGTTAAGTTAAAAAAATTATTTCCTCATCAATGGGTTTTATATGAGGCTTAAAAGACTTCTTTTCCTGTGGATCCAAGCATTTTATTATGGCCATTTTTTCCTAATCAATTCCCAAAAGATTTACAGAGCATCTGTTATGTGCCAAGAGTGGGGGAGGTTGCCATAAATGTGTCCTTTGGGTGAACAAAAGGCTACTAACTCAGATACTTTGGGAAGCAGGAGTGTGGGTTTCAATATTTCTGTCCAGGTCTCTTGCATCTCCAGGAACTGTTAGGAACATCTGCTTGTTTGGATCTTCTGTCTTCTTCTGAATCAGCAAGAAGATGAGACATGACCTCTTTTGACTTTCAACTTTACAATCGGAAGCATGGTGTTTTCTGTGGCATTTTATCCTTTACAGCCCTGAGACCCCCACCAACCCCAGTGCCGGCTGAGATAACAAAAGAAAGGGCTCTGGTCCAGATTGCCACATTAAGGAAGCTCATCTGTGAGTTCTGCATTTAAAGTGAGATGGTTCATTCTTAGTTTCTCTGTGAAGTTTGTCTCCGCCATATGCTTACTTGAAAATAAAGGCCCACATGAATTGGGGTGAACCACATTTAAGAATATATAAGGGGGTTGCCTGTGTGGCTCAGTCAGTTGAGTGTCTGACTTTGGCTCAGATTATGATCTCAAGGTTAGTGAGTTTGAGCCCCACATCTGGCTCTGTGCTGACAGCTCAGAGCCTAGAGCCTACTTTAGATTCTGTGTCTCCCTCTCTCTGACCCACTCCTGCTCACACACACTCTCTCACACACACACACACACACACACACACACACACACACACACACAGAGTCAAGAATAAATAAACATTAAAAAATATTTTTAAAAAAGAATACATGGGGCGCCTGGGTGGCGCAGTCGGTTAAGCGTCCGACTTCAGCCAGGTCACGATCTCGCGGTCCGTGAGTTCGAGCCCCGCATCGGGCTCTGGGCTGATGGCTCAGAGCCTGGAGCCTGGTTCCGATTCTGTGTCTCCCTCTCTCTCTGCCCCTCCCCCGTTCATGCTCTGTCTCTCTCTGTCCCAAAAATAAATAAACACTGAAAAAAAAAAATTAAAAAAAAAAAAAAAAGAATACATATAAAGGATAGCAAACATGAAAGTAGACAAGGGATTTTTGCACCATTGGTTACTCTTAAATCCTTCATGGTTAAAAAGATACCAACTAATGTACAGACTCCTGGTCTCACGCTTTGTCCTGACTCTTCAATTTTCACTGTTAGGGAAAATCAGTGATTCAGATCTTGACTCTTTTTAGAAGCCTCACTCTAGTGCAATTAAGTTAAAATATTTAAGCTCTTCCACTATTAATATGAAAAATATTAAACCTTCTCAGGCAACTTTAATATATGGCACTGAGTTCAACTGATTTAAAAGGGACAGCAAATAGACACTGCTTTTGCAAAGTCCCATTCTAAACAGGCATTTGATATTTTAGCCAATCTAATGTCTGAGACAATTTCACCTAAACAGAAATTTGAAACAAATATGATTGAAAACAGTCTTGACTTAACACATTTGTTAAGTCAAGATGGTGGAACAGCACGGAAGTTTTTTTGCGCCTCTCATCCCTGAAATACAGCCAGATCAACACTAAACCATCCTGCACACCTAGTAAGCTGATCTGAGGATTAACACAACAATCTGCACAACCTGAACCACAGAACTCAGCAGGTACATGGCGCGGAGAGGTGAACTGGGGGAGAGAGAAGCTGCAGAGGGCAGGCAGCTGTTTTTGTTTGCAGAGAGAGGATGGAGACGGGGGGGGGGGGGGGTCAGAGTATGAAAAGCATCCCCACTCCCGCCCAAAGCAGCTGGAGAGAAAAAAGAGTACTCAAGGAACTGAACAAAAAAGGGATAAAGGAGAGACAGTTTAAATTCCATTAAGACTCTATAAACAGGGGGAGCACAGAGCCTGAAACTCTGCAGTTCAATACCTGGAGGTGCGCTGGTGGGAAGGGTGAATCTCCAAGAGCAGAGTGAAGTCTGTGGGTCTGCAGGCCACAGGGGAGAGGCGGCTCCCCTGCTGGGAGGACATCTGGTAGAGGCTGTGTGGACCCCCCCAGACAAGGGTGTCAGCAGACGCCAGAGAACAACCACATTCGCTGCACTGGAACAAGGTCGTTAAGGGTGAAGCCTGGTGCCAGATGTGTTGTGATTTTCCATAACCCCTGAAATGATCGCGTGAACTTTTTCTGGGGCGGGCTGGCACCCAGCCGCAGTCGCTGGGCGCGTTGGCAGCAGCATGGTCCCGCAAACGTTCCTGGGAGCAGCCGGCACCCGACCATTGCTCGGTCAGACCCTCCCCCAGAGGGTATAAGCGGGTCAAAGCCACAGTCCCTCAGAAGCGAGGGGCCAGGAAACACAGCCGCACCTGAGATAAAACTCAGGAGGGAGGTGCCGCCTGGCAACCTGGCGGCTTGGTCACAGACTGTAAAAGCAAGGAGCGGACTGAAGCCAGAGACAAAGGAAAGCTGTGCAATTGCCTGGTCAGGGAGAACAGAGTTCCAAGACTGGGTAGTCAGGCGATGCCATTTTCACCCCTCTGGCGCATGTGCATACACACCTACAAGCGCCACGGCAATCGACCCAGTGAGCTAAGCAGCGCCATCTAGTGGAGAATGGAGTCCTTACACTAAGTCCCCGCCCAACTGAGTAGGCCTCCCTCTTCAGGAACAATACAAGTCTCTCTGCCTGCTTAGTATACAGACTATGAAGTGCTTCATAGTTCGACTTCTAGGGGAAACCAATGTAATTTCAATCGTACTTCAGTCTGTTTGCTGGCCTATCTATTCAATTTCTTTTCTTTTCTGTTATTCTTGAATACAGAAAGAGAAAAAAATTATTTTTATTTTCCATTTCTATTAAAAATATTTTTCTTTAATTTTTTTCTACTGAATTTTTTACTTTTTTTCTAAATTTTTCAAATTCTATTTTTTTACTTCCATCATTTAATTTTATTCTATTTCATTGTATTTTTTTCTCAAATTTTCAAACATTTTCCTTTTTATTTTTCTTTTCTTAGTTTTCCCTTTTTTCTCTAATCCATCAAGGTTCTTTCAATAACCACACCAGAACACACCTAGGATCTAGAATCCTTTATTTGATTTTTTGTGTTGTTTTTAATTTTTTAATTTTAATTTTTTCTTTACCTTATTAATTCCTTTTCTTCCTTCAAAAATCACAAAATGAAGGAATTCATCCCAAAAGAAATAACAGTAAGAAATGACAGCCAGGGACTTAATCAACATAGATACAAGCAAGATGTCTGAACCAGAATTTAGAATCAGGATGACAAGAATACTAGCTGGGGTTGAAAACAGATTAGAATCCCTTTCTGCAGAGATAAAAGTTAATCAGGATGAAATAAAAAATGCTATAACTGAGCTGCAATCTTGAATAGATGCCACAGTGATAAGGATGGATGAGGCAGAGCTGCAAATCAGCCATAGAGAGGACAAACTTATGGAGAACAATGAAGCAGGAACAAAGAGGGAGACTAAGGCAAAGGAACACAATTTAAAAATTAAAGAAATCAGTGACTATTAAAAAGGAACAATGCCAGAATCATAGGGGTCCCAGAAAATGAAGAGAGAGAAAAAGGGGTAGAAGGGTTATGTGAGCAAATCATAGTAGAAAACTTTCCTAACCTGGGGAAAGACACAGACATCAAAATCCAGGAAGCACGGAGGACTCCCATTAGATTCAACAAAAACCGACCATCAACAAGGCATATCATAGTCAAGTTCACAAAGTACTCAGGCAAGGAAAGAATCATGAAAGCAGCAAGGGAAAAAAGTCCTTAACCTACAAGAGAAGACAGATCAGGTTTGCAGCAGACCTATCCACAGAAACTTGGCAGGCCAGAAAGGAGTGGTAGCATATATTCAGTGTGCTGAATCGGAAAAATGTGCAGCCAAGAATTCTTTATCCAGCAGGCTGTCATTCAAAATAGAGGGAGAGATAGAAAGTTTCCCAAACAAAAATTAAAGGAGTTCATGACCACTAAACCAGCCTTGCAAGAAATGTTAAGGGGTACTCTCTGAGGGGAGAAAAGAAAAAAAAAAAAAAAAAGACCAAAAGCAACAAAGACTAGAAAGGACCAGAGAACGCCACCAGAAACTCCAACTCTACAGGCAACATAATGGCAAGAAATTCTTATCTTTTCAGGACTCACTCTAAACATCAATAGACTAAATGCTCCAATCAAAAGACAAAGAGTAACAGAATGGATAAGAAAACAAGATCCATCTATATGCTGCTTACAAGAGACCAACTTTAGACCTAAAGACACCTTCAGATTGAAAGTAAGGGGATGGAGAACCATCTATCATGCTAATGGTCAACAAAAGAAAACCAGAGTAGCCATACTTATATCAGACAATCTAGACTTTAAAATAAAGACTAACAACAGATGAAGAAGGGCATTATATCATAATCAAGGAGTCTATTCACCAAGAAGATCTAACAATTGTAAACATTTATGCTCCAAATGTGAGAGCATCCAAATATATAAATAAATTAATCACAAACATAAAGAAACTCATTGATAATAATACCATAATAGTAGGGGACTTCAACATCCCACTTACAACAATGGAGAGATCACCTAACCAGAAAATCAACACGGAAACAATGGCTTTGAATGACACACTGGACCGGATGGACTTAACAGATATATTCAGAGCATTTCATCCAAAAGCAGCAGAATACACATTCTTCTCCAGTGCACATGGAACATTCTCCAGAATACATCACATACTGGAACACAAATCAGCCCTCAATAAGTACAAAAAAATTGATCATAACATGCATATTTTCAGACCACAATGCTATGAAACTTGAAATCAACCACAAGAAAAAATATGGAAAGATAACAAATACTTGGAGACAAAAGACCATCTTACTAAAGAATGAATGGGCTAAACAAGAAGTTAAAAAGGAAATTTAAAAGTACTTATAAGCCAATGAAAATGATAATACCACAGCCCCAAACCTCTGGGACACAGCAAAGGCAGTAATAAGAGGGAAGTATATAGCAATCCAGGCCTTCTTAAAGAAGGAAGAAAGGTCACAAATACCCAACCTAACCTTACTTCTTTAAAAGCTGGAAAAAGAACATGAAATAAAACACAAAACTAGCAAAAGACAGGAAATAATAAAGATTAGAGCAGAAATCAATGCTATCGAAACCAAAAAAACATTAGAACAGATCAATGAAACCAGAAGCTGGTTCTTTGAAAGAATTAACAAAATTGATAAACTACTAGCCAGTTTGATCAAAAAGAAAATGGAAAGGACCCAAATAAATAAAATCAAGAATGAAAGAGGAGAGATCAAAACCAATAGAGCAGAAATACAAACAATAATAAGAGAATATTATGAGCAATTATATGCCAATAAAATGGGCAATCTGGAAGAAATGGACAAATTCCTAGAAACATATAAACTATCAAAACTGAAACAGGAAAATAGAAAATTTGAACAGACCCATAACCAGTAAAGAAATTGAATTAGTAACCAAAAATATCCCAAAAAACAAACAGTCCAGGGCCAGATGGCTTTCCAGGAGAACTCTACCACACATCTAAGGAAGAGTTAGCACCTATTCTCTTGAAGCTGTTCCAAAAAACAGAAATGGAAAGAAAACTTCCAAACTCTTTCTATGAAGCCAGCATTACCTTGATTCCAAAACCAGACAGAGATGTCACTAAAAAGGAGAACTATAGACCAAATTCCCTGATGAACATGGATGCAAAAATCCTCAACAAGATACTAGCCAACTGGTTCCAACAATACATTAAAAAAATTATTCACCATGACCAAGTGGGATTTATACCTGAGATGCAGGGCTGGTTCAATATCCACAAAACAATCAATATGATTCATCACATCAGTAAAATAAAGGACAAGAACCACATGATCCTATCAATAGATGCAGAGAAAGCATTTGACAAAATACAGCATCCTTTCTTGATAAAAACCCTCAAGAAAGTAGGGACAGAAGGAGCATACCTCAAGATCCTAAAAGCCATATATGAAACACCCAATGCTAATATCATCCTCAATGGGGAAAAACTGACAGCTTTCCTTCTAATGTCAGGAACATGACAGGGATGTCCACTCTCACCACTGTTACTCAACATAGTATTGGAAGTCTTAGCCTTTGCGATCAGACAACACAAAGAAATAAAAGGCATCCAAATCGGCCAGGAGGAGGTCAAACATTCACTCTTTGCAGATGACATGATACTCTATATGGAAAACCTAAAAGATTCCACCAAGAAACTGCTAGAACTGATCCATGAATTCAGCAAAGTCGCAGGATATAAAATCAATGCATAGAAATTGGTTGCATTCCTATACACCAATAATGTAGCAACAGAAAGAAAAATCAAGGAATCAATCCTATTTACAATTGCACCAAAAATCATAAAATACCTAGGAATAAACCTAACCAAAGAGGTGAAAAATCTATACACTGAAAACTATAGAAAGCTTATGAAAGAAATTGAAGAAGACACACACAAAAAAAGGAAAAAGATTCCATGCTCCTGGATAGGAAGAACAAATATTCTTAAAATGTCAACGCTAGGGGCGCCTGGGTGGCGCAGTCGGTTAAGCATCCGACTTCAGCCAGGTCACGATCTCGCGGTCCGTGAGTTCGAGCCCCGCGTCGGGCTCTGGGCTGATGGCTCAGAGCCTGGAGCCTGGTTCCGATTCTGTGTCTCCCTCTCTCTCTGCCCCTCCCCCGTTCATGCTCTGTCTCTGTCTGTCCCAAAAATAAATAAACGTTGAAAAAAAAAAAAAGAAAAAAAAAAAAGAAAAAAAAAAGAAAATGTCAACGCTAGCCAAAGCAATCTACATATTCAGTGAAATCCCTATCAAAATACCACCAGCATTCTTCACAGAGCTAGAACAAACAATCATAAAATTTGTATGGAACCAGAAAAGACCCCACAAATCCAAAGCAATCTTGAAACAGAAAACCAAAGCAGGAGGCATCACAATCCTGGACTTTAAGATGTATTACAAAGCTGTAATCATCAAGACAATATGGTACTGGTACAAGAACAGACATTTAGATCAATGGAACAGAATAGAAAACCCGGAAATGGACCCACAAATGTATGGCCAACTAATCTTTGACAAAGCAGGAAAGAATATCCAATGGAATAAAGACAGTCTCTTCAGCAAGTGGTGCTGGGAAAACTGGACATGCAGAAGAATGAACCTGGACCACTTTCTTACACCATACACAAAAACAAACTCAAAATGGATGAAAGACCTCAATGTAAGACAGGAAGCCATCAAAATCCTTGGGGAGAAAGCAGGCAAAAACTTCTTTGACCTCACCTGCAGCAACTTCTTTTTTTTTTTTTTTTGAGATAATATATGTTTTTTAATATTTATTTATTTATTTATTTATTTATTTATTTATTTTTTTTAATGTATGAAATTTATTGTCAAACTGGTTTCCATACAACACCCTGTGCTCATCCCAAAAGATGCCCTCTTCAATGCATCTATTGGGACCTCATGAAGATATAAAGCTTCTGCACGGTTGCCCCATTCCCACCCTCCATAAACCCTCAGTTTGTTCCCAGTTTTTAAGAGTCTCTTATGCTTTGGCTCTCTCCCACTCTAGCCTCTTTTTTTTTTTCCTTCCCCTCCCCCATGGGTTTCTGTTAAGTTTCTCAGGATCCACATAAAAGTGAAAACATGGTATCTGTCTTTCTCTGTATGGCTTATTTCATTTAGCATAACACTCTCCAGTTCCACCCATGTTGCTACAAAGGGCCATATTTCATTCTTTCTCATTGCCACGTAGTACTCCATTGTGTGTATAAACCACAGTTTCTTTATCCATTCATCAGTTGATAGACATTTAGGCTCTTTCCACAATTTGGCTATTGTTGAGAATGCTGCTATAAACATTGGTGTACAAGTGCCCCTATGCATCAGTACTCCTGTTTCCCTTGGGTAAATTCCTAGCAGTGCTACTGCTGGGTCATAGGGTAGATCTATTTTTAATTTTTTGAGGAACCTCCACACTGTTTTCCAGAGTGGCTGCGCCAGTTTGCATTCCCACCAACAGTGCAAAAGGGTTCCCGTTTCTCCACATCCTTGCCAGCATCTGTAGTCTCCTGATTTGTTCATTTTGGCCACTCTGACTGGCGTGAGGTGATACCTGAGTGTGGTTTTGATTTGTATTTCCCTGATGAGGAGCGATGTTGAGCATCTTTTCATGTGCCTGTTGGCCATCTGGATGTCTTCTTTAGAGAAGTGTCTATTCATGTTTTCTGCCCATTTCTTCACTGGATTATTTGTTTTTTGGATGTGGAGTTTGGTGAGCTCTTTATAGATTTTGGATACTAGCCCTTTGTCTGATATATCATTTGCAAATATCTTTTCCCATTCCGTTGGTTGCCTTTTAGTTTTGTTGATTGTTTCCTTTGCTGTGCAGAAGCTTTTTATCTTCATGAGGTCCCAATAGTTCATTTTCAGCAACTTCTTATTCAACACGTCTCCCGAGGCAAGGGAAACCAAAGCAAAAGTGAACTATTGGGACTTCACTGTAATAAAAAGCTTCTGAACAGCAAAGGAAACAACCAGCAAAACTAAAAGGCAACTGATGGAATGGTAGGATATATTTGCAAATGACATCTCAGATAAAAGGTTAGTATCCAAAATCCATAAGAACTTATCAAACTCAACACCCAAAAAACAAATAATCCAGTGAGGAAGTGGGCAAAAGACATGAATAGACACTTCTCCAAAGAATACATCCAGATGGCCAACTGACACATGAAAAAATGCTCAACATCACTCATCATCCAGGAAATACAAATCAAAGCCACTTTGAAATACCACCTCACACCTGTCAGAATGGCTAAAATGAACAACCCAGGCAACAACAGATGTTGCTGGGATGTGGAGAAAGAGGATCTCTTTTGCACTGCTGGTGGGAATCCAAACTGGTGCAGCCACTTGGGAAAACAGTATGGAGGTTCCTCAAAAAATTAAAATAGAAATACCCTAGGACCCAGCAATTGCACTACTAGCTATTTATCCAAGGGATACAGGTATGCTGTTTCAAAGGGGCAATTGCACCCCAGTGTTTATAGCAGTACTATCAACAATAGCCAAAGTATGGAAAGAGCCCAAATGTCCATCAATGGATGAATGGATAAAGAAGAAGTGGTATATATATATAATGGAATATTACTCGGCCATCAAAAAGCATGAAATCTTGCCATTTGCAATTACATGGATGGAACTAGAGGGTATTATGCTAAGTGAAATTAGTCAGTCATAGAAAGACAAATATCATATGACTTCACTCATATGAGGACTTAAGATACAAAACAGATGAACATAAGGGAAAGGAAGCAAAAATAAAATAAAAAGAGGGAGGGGGACAAAACTTAAATATAGACTCTTAAATATAGAGACTCTTAAATATAGAGAGCAAACAGAGGGTTGCTGGAGGGGTTGTGGGAGGGGGGATGGGCTAAATGGGTAAGGGGCTTAAGGAATCTACTCCTGAAATCATTGTTGCACATGTGCTAACTTGTATATAAATTATAAAAAATATATAAATTATAGAAAATTTAAAAATGCATGTAAAAAAACAAAGAAACAGAAACAAAAAGAAAATTTGTAAGTCTAATGCAACATGTCAGGGACATACTATTTCTCAAATTGCCTAATCCCAGACTACAATCACAGATGTGAACTGAGTATGTAATTTTTTGACATGTCAATAATGGCTATTAATTATAGCTTTATATTTTATTATTAAAAATTGCCATTTATCCTTTTTTTTAAGTTTATTTATCTTGAGAGAGAGAGAGAGAGAGAGAGAGAGATCATGAGAGCACGAGCAGGAGAGGGAGAGGACAAAGAGAGGGAGAGAGAGGATCGCAAGGAGACTCCATGCTGTCAGCCCAGAGCCCAATGAGGGGCTTGAACTCTAAGTCAGCATCTATGAGATCATGACCTGAGCTAAAACCAAGAGTGGGATGCTTAACTGACTTAGCCACCCAGGTGCCCCACCCCCCCAAATTGCCATTTAAATGCCACTTGCTAGTGATACATTTTTGGCAGTCTATGCATACATAATTGAAGGGAAAAAATAGTTCATAGCCTATCTTGATTTATACATCAAACTGAAAAAGAAACTTTTGCAAAAAAATAATAAGGAATAGAAAAGACATTGTGCTAGGCACTAAAAATGTAAGCTCTTGAAAGAAAAATAGGTGAGCTAGTTTCCACTTATTTTGATTTTTTTCTTTACCAAGTCTTTATATAATAAAAAGGGCAGCTTTTAAAAAATAATTCAGGAAATGAGAAAGTTGCATAGTTCCTTTTGATTAATATGGCAATGAAAGGGATACAACTTCTTCCTCAAATTTGCTAGAGTTCCTTAAAGAATAAAATTTCAAAACTACTGGAACTGAGACCAAATCACTTTCTAGCATCTTTAGAGAAATCCATACTGTATCCTTAAATTAAAAAAAAAAAATCACACTATGAAGCATCAGCATTACTTTCAGGATAGTTCATTTATTTTCTGATCAATTTTTTGGCAAACTTTTCTGGGTAAATCAAGTGTCTTCATACACTAAAAAAAAAGAAAAAGAAAAACAGCTAGAGACTGAGTGCATCTCATTTTTTGAGTGTGAACAATAGTGTCTTAGAATCTTGAAGATTTCAAGGAAGCGATGTGTTCAGGTTAACTCAGCAGAGGCCTTATCTACAGACAAATGAGGAAGTGCAGGATTTTGGGATAACAGCACAGTCATCTGAGCAACTATCTTGATGTCATGTCTCTAATTGATCATCATCAGTCACACAGAAAAATGGGGCACAGAATGGTCTTTAAATAACCCTCCAGTGACTATAGATGCTGGCGAGGATGTGGAGAAACGGCAACCCTCTTGCACTGTTGGTGGGAATGCAAACTGGTGCAGCCACTCTGGAAAATAGTGTGGAGGTTCCTCAAAAAATTAAAAATAGACCTACCCTATGACCCAGCAATAGCACTGCTAGGAATTTACCCAAGGGATACAGGAGTGCTGATGCATAGGGGCACTTGTACCCCAATGTTTATAGCAGCACTCTCAACAATAGCCAAATTATGGAAAGAGCCTAAATGTCCATCAACTGATGAATGGATAAAGAAACTGTGGTTTATATACACAATGGAGTACTATGCGGCAATGAGAAAGAATGAAATATGGCCCTTTGTAGTAACGTGGATGGAACTAGAGGGTGTTATGCTAAGTGAAATGAGACATACAGAGAAAGACAGATACCATATGTCTTCACTCTTATGTGGATCCTGAGAAACTTAATAGAAGACCATGGGGGAGGGGGAGGGGGAAAAAAAGGGAGGGAGACAGCCAAACCATAAGAGACTCTTAAAATCTGAGAATAAACTGAGGGTTGATGGGGAGTGGGAGGGAGGGGGCAGTGGGTGATGGGCATCGAGGAAGGCACCTGTCGGGATGAGCACTGGGTGTTGTATGGAAACCAATTTGACAATAAATTTCATATTAAAAAATAAATTAAAAAACCGTTAAAAGAAAAAAAAAAATAACCCTCCAGTGAGCATGGAACTGTGAGTTTCATAGCCTGTCCTCATAACCATTGAACTATACAGCCTCTCTGCCAAGACCCAGAGAATCAGAATCAGGTAACAGGGAGCCTAGAGAGCCCAGAGAGTCAGGAATTGAACTTTCTAATCCACTGAGGAGCTGGGGACATCAACTGTAAAACTTTAATTTTGTATCTTTGGGCTTATTTTGTTTATTTACACTATTCAGTTTCTCGAAATTATTAACTGCAAAAAAGAAAAAAAAAGTTACATTACAAATATGCTGTTCTAAAACATAGTTGAGGGAGGAGAAAATAGTCCCAGGTAGGACCATAGGGGCAGCCTTGAGGCGGAGGAGTGATTGGGCTTCTCTGTGTTGTCCAGAGTGATGTTAGAAGAGCCTTTACCCTTGACTCAAGATGGCCAAAATCTAAACTCTGGTTCATACATTCAAGCTGGGGGATTCTAAGGAGGGTGATTTTTTTTTTTCTTTCTTTTTAAAGAATAACCAGTCTAAGCTGAAGGCTTTCTCCTCTTAAGGCAAGAACTTCTTGCAGGAGGGAGGGTGGCTTATGGATTTGGCTGAAGCTGAAATGGGGAGCCTGGAAAGGAAGGAAGGAAATGGGAGAGACAAACAGATCTTAAAAGGTTTGTGCGGAAAGAGAAAAAAGGATTAACTTTTGACCAGCTGAGTCCAAGAGTAGAAATTTAAGAAGGGAAATATCTGAACAGATCTCTGGGGTGTATATGGATATTTTTCTGATGGATCACACCCTGTTGAGTTCCCAGGTGATTCAGTTTAATTGTAGTCATATTAAGATTTAAGATCTATTATTTGATTTGCCCCGACACTCTGATTAAATCGGCACCCTGTAACACCACGTTTTCCAAGATGCTTGATTTATGGTTTTAAAGAATGGAAAGCAATTGCCTAAGAGTAAGAGGGAGATCATGAAAATGAGTCTGAAATAGGAATTACAAGTGTTGTGAGAATAAAGTGCCTGGAATATGATGCCTTGAAGAATTGAAGAGGAAAACAGCAGCCCCTTGTAATCCCCAGAACATTGTCACACTTTCTAAAAGTTAAAAGATTCAATTTAAAAATGGTTTATTCTCTTGAATAATCGTCCAAACCCTTTCATAGACTTTCACTGTCAACCTCATCTTTGTTCCGATTGATTATCCTAATACCCCTTCTTTTCAAATGCATGCTTGAGTCTCTTCTGAAATGGAATGGCTTTGTGAAGTTTGTTTTCTTTTGGTTAAAAGCTCACCTACCACTGTGGATCCTAAAGCAGTTCTTGAGGGTATATGTGGGGGAATCTTGGGTTGAACTGTCTGCTGATATGTCAAGAAATGAGATGCGGTAGTTCCTGGGCTCTGGCTGACGATCTCCTCATTTCTTCCTGAGTACACACAAAAGCCATATTTCAAATTTTCTTCTATCCACCCCCTACCTTCCCCCACCCCCTGTACAGCTGAATTAGACAGAGGCAGTGTTATGTGAGATACCCAGAATGAAAGGGTGTGAAAAACGACTTCAAACTTGCAGGCTGGAAATGAGGTGTTATCTTTCTTCCTCAGACACACAATTTATATAGGATTTAGAGTCTTTCCTGAAAAGAGAGCAGAGGTCTCTGACACTCATAATGAGACTGGAACCTCGTCAGTAGCCAAGAGCAAGTCCCATGGAGACCGAGCTGCCAAGATCAAGTAGGTTTGGGTAACACTGCTATAAGCTGTTTGTCACCAGGAATGTCACAGGTATTGTGTCAGGTATGAGGCAAGAGGACATTGTTTCATGGTTAGAAAATGCATTGAATTGAAAGAGGGCTTTCAGACCTTGGGGCTAAGTGGAGACTTAGGTTAATGGGATAGTCAGCCAGGATCCAGCATTAGGAAATATTTATGTCCATGCGGATCTTTGTAGCAGAAAACTCATCAATCATAGAAGATGAAACAAGGAGTGCAGTTACTACTGGGTTCACATGTTTAAATCACACCTGCATGTAGATAGAAAGGTCAGTATGTGCTCTAATTATGTGTTTAGGCTTAGGGGGAAATGACAGGGTCCAATCAGCTAGATGCTGTGAAATGCAGCTTACTGAAACTGAAATATCTGTGTGAGGCCAATGTAGGTCTCAGAGATAGATGGGCAGGAGTTTCTACCAAACCCAGACAGTTCTCAGAGTTTCGAAATCCTTGCTACTAGTGAAGCTACTGATGAAGTATAAAAATAAAACAGCCATGGGGGCGCCTGGGTGGTGCAGTCGGTTAAGCGTCCGACTTCAGCCAGGTCACGATCTCGAAGTCCGTGAGTTTGAGCCCCGCCTCAGGCTCTGGGCTGATGGCTCAGAGCCTGGAGCCTGTTTCCGATTCTGTGTCTCCCTCTCTCTCTGCACCTCCCCCGTTCATGCTCTGTCTCTCTCTGTCCCAAAAATAAATAAACGTTGAAAAAAAAAAAAAAAAAAACAGCCATGCCTCAGACCAAACAGTGACATTATGACCAGAGCTTTGTGTGACCTTGTGGGCTCAGAGGTGAGGGAGGCAGGAGCCAGACCGCTGAAGCCAGATCCCTAGCCAGCAAGTTGTAGGTGAGCAGGGCAATAGATTCTTACTGTGTCAGGAGCCCCTACCTAGCCAGATAGCAGGGTTGTGCCATGCACCCCCAGATTTGCTTTCTTTATTCCAGGACGTTTCCCAAATGAGATTGTTGCCCACACTTCAGCAACAGTCCCTGGCACTGGGCAGACCTCAGTGTGACAGAGACATCGTGAAGTCAATCCAGAAACACATAGGCTCCAGAGAGGGTAACACCCCTTGACCTCACCCCCAATTTGTCTGAGCTGCAGTGAGGAAGGACAGCTAATGGCAGAGTGCAATTACGAGGTCAAAAAAGGTAAATACCCTGTCATTTTCTCATGGAAGGAAGCAAGACCCCATGATGCAGTGGGAAGAGAGAATTCAATTCTGATGTTGCCTTTTAGACAGTTACCAGTTTTCCAGTCTCAAAGTAAGCTCATTCTTACACCAGTTCTAAATACACACATGTACACACACACTCACATATACACTATATATACATATATTCACACCTATGTGTGTTGTGTATCTACATTGTAACAAATGTTTATATTACATAGTATATATCTAACGTATGAGTTATTTTCCAGGGAATAGAATTTATTTATTCATTCCCCTTTTTATTTCAACAAATAGTCAGTTTTCACAATGATGCAGATACTATTTTGAGTGCCAGGAATGTAAGTCAGGCAGGATTTCTCCTTTCACGGAATTCATCTTCAAGTTTGGGGAGACACAAAATCAAGAAGTAATAAAGTAAAATAATTCAAGGCAACAATAATTGCTATGAAGAAATTAAAACAGAGAACTATAATTGAAAATGCCTGAAGTGAGTTGGTCAGGTTAGGCATGACCTTGGCTAAAGATTTAAAAATTTTACCCTTCCATCATTTTTTCCAAATTCTGTCCTCTATTTGGGTTCTTCCCTTTATGTTCCATCAACCAGGAATACAAAGAGGGTAGACTAAGACAGGAGGCCAGAGTTTTGCCATATGCTGGAACCACAGAGCTTAGACTAAGGGAAGGGAAAGCCTTGGGGTCCTTTAAACCCCCCAGGGCTTCTCTCTGGCCCTGCTTTATCCTTTCGCACTGAGTCTAGATGTGATGAGCAGAAGCAGCCTCTGTACCTGCTCCTGATTGCTCCTGTCCTGGCCAGTTTTCTCCAATAAATGCTGTGCTGGGTCACGTATGTGTACCAACAGGTCATAATACGTGTTTGCTGTTTAGATGCATGTTAAGGTGTATTTATAATTTTTTTTTGCAGATGGGTTTACAATAAGGAAGAATTATACATATTATAAATGTCTAACAATTGAATATTGATTAAATAACTTATATATGTAAACATGACATAATGAGGAAGAATCATGTTGTTCTGAGAAAAAAAAAAACTGTATTTTACCGAATCTATAACCCATATATATTCCTTTTCATCCTTCCTTCCTTCCTTCCTTCCTTCCTTCCTTCCTTCCTTCCTTCCTTCCAATTAACTTTATTATTAACGTTGAATAAGCCATTTTTTCCCATGAAGTATGTATCACATTATTTCAAGGACTTGATAACCATATCTAATCCTGTTAAAGTAACTCCATTCCATGACTTTGCACTGTATCTAAAACCTTCACTGGTCTCGCTCATTTAAGTTTTTGATCACTTAAGACTGCAAATGATTTGATGCTAATCAAAGAAGCCCCAAACATATGCCCTGCAGTGGTGACACTGAAGTATTTTCTTCTGATTAGATGGTCATTAGCCTAATTATTATAGAAATGTTAAGACTTAAGGGTGAACATAGCCAATCAGAATTTTAAACAAGTTGTGATCTGTGTCCATTTAACTCAACTGAATAGCCCAACATGCACTAAATAAATAGAATTTCCTTGTAAGAAAATACTTGGGGTGTGGGGGGAAATGGGAAGATGTTGGTCAAAGGGAACAAACTTTCACTTATAAAATAAGTAAGTTCTGGTGACCCAAGGCGCAGCATGATGACTATAGTTAACTATACTGTATTGTATACTTGAAAGTTGCTAAGAGAGGAGATCTTAAATGTTCTCTCTCTCTCTCTCTCTCTCTCTCACACACACACACACACACACACACACACACACACACGTAACCATGTAAGGGGATGGAGGTGTTAACTAATCTTATTGTGGTAATCATTTCACAATATATACATATATCAAATCATCACGTTGTACACCTTTTATACCATACGTCAACTCTATCTCAACAAAGCTAGGAAAACAAACAAAGAAAACCCAGAGGAATACTAAGAAACCACATCCTTAGAAAAAAAACAATCTGTGAGTGGGTGGCTCTAAGCGACTTAGAGAAGTAGCCCAGAGGCTGGGTAATTTCTGATGGCTGCTGGTAGAAGCAAAAGTATGAGGGGAACAACGTGCGCAGGTGTGAGTAATTAATTCCAGCAGCGACTGTGGATGAATATTAAATGAAGATCCAACTATTGGGAAGTGAGCTTCTTTCTAACTTACACTTTGTTCATATGACAATAAGCATGATTAGAAATACACAGAGATTTATAAACAGAAAATTATTCTTCACGTAACAGTTCTTTTGTTTGTTGGGATAGGTGCTCCAATTCTAGGGATGAGTGTTGATTTCCATTCAGAAACAATTCATCTTGGTTTCCATTAACCAGTTTAGAGCCTGGTTCAAAATGAAGTTAATTTTATTTATATGATGCCTTCTGGCTTCTGGGTACCTAAAGAAACATAAATTATATTCTAAGAGCAAGGTGTTAAAAAAGCTTCTCAACTTCCAAACAAACAAACAAAAAACCAAAAAGGACTAGAGGTGGGAGTCGGGGAGTGTTTGAGTCGGGAATGAAAATCAAAGTCCTTGATTTTTGGTAACAAAGCTCATTCTGTGATATATGGAAGTGGGGAACAAACCAGCAGCTCTCTCAGTGCATATCATTAAAAAGAAGAAAAGCTTTTAAGGATTTCACCTTCATGTCTAAGCAAAAAGCAAGACATGATTCACAAGACCTATGGTTCTTCAGGTCACTTGAGCCATATGGTGACTTGATTTCATGTGAAAATCAGTTTTGTGTTTTGATCACAATAGTCAGTAGGAATATACTGGAAAACAAATTGACATCTTATATTTTTTAATGTGTACTTCTGTGGAGATCTGCCTTAGAGGAGGCCTCCCAGGGAGGCCATTCTGTGACTAAACCTTCTTGTATATAGTTAAAATAAGTTCATTTTCTACCAAATTTTATTTTGTAGAAGGTCATACTGTGGAGACACTCTAGTTCAGCAGTAATTAAAATGGGCCCATGACCAAGACAACCTGAACATTCCTCTCAGCTTCCTGACTTTAGACAGACTTCTTCCTGACTCCAGGATCCTGACCTCCCTTTTCTCAGAGCATTTGCTTTAGAAAACATGTAAATTCTTTCTCTGCTCCTTTGAGACATAAACCTTTTAGAAACCTCTCGCCAGTTTTAAACCCAGGAATGTCTTTCTCCAGGGTCTGGGAGTTGTTTCTTTGAAATGTAATCATCAGGGAAATAGGGCCATACTTCCTGTTGGAGAACAGGAGGCTAACTTGTAAGTTCTATGGGTGAACACAGATGTCCTAATCACAGAAAAACATTTGCAGACTCAGGAATAACTCAGTGGCTCCACACATTTCATTAACCAACCTTTCCTCCTAATGTCCTCCAATACTCTTTCAAAAGCTCACCCCAGTGCTTCAAAACTCTCCTGCCTTTTATTTCAACAGAGATGAATTCAAACTCAGCTCTGGCCTGGCTCCCTGTTGCAACAGCTCAGCACAAAATCTTCCTTACTTGTTTGACTTTGGTGGAATTTTTGCTTTGACACCCAAATGTGAATTCTGTGGTAGGCATGAGAGCCTCTACTATCCCTACAAGCTGTCTCATATAATTAGTGTGACCAGAAGGTGGAGGATGGGGATAGGCCTTGATGAGAAAATAATTTGTTTGCATGTAGTGATGGGTCTCTACCACTTTGTCTACTCAGTCTTGATGAAAATAATAGAACAGAACTACATTTCATAATATGTATAACTATTTTATCACAAATAGTTTGACAATCTCTGGTGTTAATAATTCATTCTTTCAGGAATGTTATTGGCTGGAATAGGGAAGAGTATTTATATCCCCTATATCCTACAGGCTGTTGGAGAGAAAAAGAGAGAGAAAAAGCAAGTGAGTAAGCTATGTTGGCACACCCTCATTCTTGTATACTTATAAGAAATCAGTCTAGGCTTATCAAGGTACCTGAGAGCCAATATCAGGGACCATAGCAAAGAAAGCCACAAACCAGGGGGAGCTTTCTGCCCTCATGTTAATTGTTTCAGACTTAAGGGTGTGGGAAATAGGTTCAAGAATTCCTTATACTTACCCAAATATGTTAAAAAAAAAAAAAAAGCTTAGGGTGGAAAGCTGCCACCACAGGGAGAAACTGCCCAAGATGAGTTAGCGAGATATTATAATGGGATCACGAGTAACTTGTTCTATCATCTGCAGGAAACTACTTTCCATCTGGCACCAATATACTTTGATCACAACTTCAAATTCCACTTGCCCCCCAGGCCCTTTGCTTCTTACACACACAAGTTAACGATTACTATCTGTTTTCTTCTGCACGTTCACCACATGTGTAAGATCTTGATATCTCAATAAAATACCCCTGTTCGGGGCTCTTGTCTCCTCCCAGACATTAGCCTCTCTCATATTCAATTCTGCATCTGTCCTCTTGCTGGACAAGAGAGAACTCCAGACTCCTAGTCTGCGACATAAGGTAGTGATCGTAAGGAGTGTTATTTTTGGAAAACATCATTTGTAGGTAGGTATCTGGTGCCTGTCCATTATGAACCAAGGTCCTTGAAATTCTTCAAAAACTAAGGAGTTGTGAAACTGTTAAATATATCACTATTTAAACTTCCCTTTTCTTGAGACTTCTTATTACTGTTTGTCTCACAAAGCAGCCCCAGTAGAATATGATTAAACCAGTAGAAAAGGAGTTTGGCTGCGGTGGTGATAATGGCACTGGTGTGGAGAGAGGAGTGAAGTTTAGAATCATACAAAGAAAAATAAAGGTGCAATTGTCATCATCAGCCATTACCTAATTAGGCTGTCCTACTCTTTTCTGTATCTCTCTCTCTTAAAATTTAATAAGCATTAAAAAAAAGATAGCAAGTTTAATTGCTTTATTTATAAGTCAAAGATGAATTTCACAGATAACTAGCAAATTGCCTAATGCTCGAAAGTTCTAAGTAAATTTCTTGAGTTAAAGTCAGTCGTTATTGTTGATTAAATACTCTGAGAGTTCTGCTATGAGCTGGGTCTGGGGGCAGTGAGATAGGAGAGGCTTTTGTTTATGACAAAAACAAACTTTGATGCCCAAAGAAAATAAAGAGTTTCTCTAAATCAACAGCAAATCAGAACCAGACATGGGCTGATCTTTGGAAGAACTCAGAGATGTCAGAGTCTGCACCTGTTTGAAGTTACTTCAGCTGAAGTTCAGTCAGAGGCTTTCTTTGAAGATCTGGTCTGAAGAGTTACTTCACCTTTGTAGGTTCCTAGGATTTAAAGACCCTAAACTACACCGAAAGGTAAACCTAATTCCTGCACCACTTCAAGGTCAAAAGTCTTTCACATATATTCATTGTTTTGGAGAAAGTGCTTCCCCAGGTGGTCCCATGAATATTTTCCTCATCTTCTATGAGAGGTGAGTATAGAGGGTGAGGTATAAAGGCATCCCTTCTGTGGTCCCTCTCAAACTATTTCTGAGGCATTGCTTTTAGAGGGGCCAACCTTCCTGGTGCAGAAACTCCAACTGCATTATGAAGTTCAAGTATGCTGTGAACATGCATTTCCAGGGACAGGTGGGGGGGGGGTGGAGCACTGAAGTCCCCTTTTGCTCAGGTTGCTATGAAAGGAACTCCCCAACTTCTGAGGCGTCTACTAAGTGCATACAGAATCTAAAAGAATTATATGTTGTTAAGCCAGAAAGTTTTAGACTCATATCTAATAAATATTAGAGATAATATTTTCAAAACACTTTTCTATTGATAATACCTTATATCTTTATAGCTCTTAATCATTTAGAAAATATTTTTGGGGTGCCTGGGTGGCTCAGTCGGTTGGGCGGCCCACTACAGCTCAGGTCATGAGCTCGAGCCCCACATCGGGCTCTGTGCTGACAGCCCGGAGACTGGAGCCTGCTTCTGATTCTGTGTCTCCCTCTCTCTCTGCCTCTTTCCTGCTTGCTCTGTCTCTGTCTCTCTCTCAAAAATAATAAACATTAAGAAAATTTTTTTAAAAAGAGAAAATATTTTCACAAACATTATTTTGATCTACAAATTTCATAGTTACCAGCCACCCATCCATGATTGTATTTATTTAATAATTAATTTTCAGTAATTACTAAGCGTCAGATAATTTTGAGTGATTATTAAGCATCACCAAGGGGCCACCTGGGGAAGAACTACAGGAGTTACATATTTATAAATTTATTTTTTTGAATTGAGGAAATTGAGGATAAGGGAGAGTAAATGACTAATTCAGCATCACAAGAGAGTAACTTTTAGATACAGGGTTTATACCCAGAAAGTAAGACAAATTCAGGACACTCCTCATTACTTTTAGATTTGAAAAGCACTTTGCTCTGGCAGGGCAAAAGACTAAGGCCCCGTGCCTGTTGCTGCTAAGGTAAATTTGAGATTTAAGTATTTTTCTTCTTTTTTTCCTTCCATGGTGGGATGGTTCCACCTTTTCCTTCCATGGGGGTGGGAAGGCTAGCTCGGGAACCAGAAAAACCTTGTGATATCTTTGTTTCATCATATCTAGAAGGAGAGGAAGTGGAAGAAAGAACTGAGTCAGGTACATAATGTCAACTTATATCTCCTTATATTAATGGGGCTAAAATTATGTAATCACTATTCTTTGATTTGTATGTGCCCTGGAATATTAGCTCCAAATAAAACTTGTGCTCTTATTTCTTAAAAGCATTTCTCATAAGAAGCTCACAAGGTTAAAAAAACTAGTTCTCTTCCTAATTTTCATAACGATGTAGTAAGGAAACAGTTGTACAGGAAATTGAAATGATTTGGACAATGCCAGAAAAGTGTGAGACAAGATTTTATCTATATCCATAAACTTATTTAAATACATTTGAATTTTGCCAAAGTATCAGATAACATGATAGTGTTAATTTTAGAACATTATTAATTAATTTTAGGTTATATTGTATTAATTCTGGATTCACCTTCTTCTTCTAGATAATATGACCATATTTCATAAGAGTATAGTTGCAGTCCCCTTTTCCAGCATTTATGTAGTGCCAGCAAGGAAGCGTTGCCATATATATTGGTCAGGATAAACCAGGTTTATCCTGTGGTAAAACATTAGCCATGAATTCCAATAGTTAAAGACAATAAAGACTTGTTTCTGTATCAAAGCTGGGCAGAGGCAGGCTTTGCTCCACAGATGGTCACTCAAGGATTCTGGTTAAGGGAGGCATTGACATTTCAACATCAGGTTTCAGGGTTTGCTGAGGCGGGGAAAGAGGGAGACTGGAGAATTGCACAGGAAGATTTACTGCCTCAACCTGGAAGTAACACAAGTCATTTCCATTCACACTTCTTTAGCCAAGACTAGTCCCACTGGCCTGGCTACCCAACTCCTAGGAAGTTTAGTTTCCCATATATTCAAGAAAGACAGGAGAACAGGATACGTAGAATTTATCTTAGTGTGTTTGTGATAATCACAGCACATTGATGGGATTTGAGAGTGGAGAAGATGAAAAAGTGTGTAAACCAATTGTCTACATAAAAGAAAACACACTGGGGCGCCTGGGTGGCGCAGTCGGTTAAGCGTCCGACTTCAGCCAGGTCACGATCTCGCGGTCCGGGAGTTCGAGCCCCGCGTCGGGCTCTGGGCTGATGGCTCAGAGCCTGGAGCCTGTTTCCAATTCTGTGTCTCCCTCTCTCTCTGCCCCTCCCCTGTTCATGCTCTGTCTCTCTCTGTCCCAAAAATAAATAAATGTTAAAAAAAAAAAAATTTTAAAAAAAGAAAACACAGCTGGCTACTAGACACTATGTATAATTCTTTTTAGTTCAAAGTCTATGTGTATCAATCCATATTGTTGATACATGATAAAGAAGTTCTTTACATATTTTATTACTCGGAGTTCTCTAGAGAAACAGAACCAATAGGGTGTGAGTATATCTATGGAAAGATATCTACTTTAAGAAATTGACTCATTTGATTATTGAGGCTGGCAAATTCAAAATCTGCAGGGTGGGCTGGCAGACTGGAGATCCAGAAAGAACCAATGCTGTACTTCAAGTGCACGGGCCACTTGCTGCAGAATTCCCTCTTGCTAGGAGGAGGTCAGTCTATTGTTTTCAGGAATTCACCTGATTGGAAGAGGCCCATCCACACTAAGGAGAGTGACGGGCTTTATTGTATGTTACTATTTTAAATGCTACTATCATCCAAAACAATGATTATCAAAGAATTATCCAGAACAATGTTTGATCGCATATCCGGACACCATGGCCTGGCCAAGTTGACATATAAAATTAATCATCACACATACTCAAGTATAATTCCACTGGCTATGAGAGCAAGGAAGATGTATTTGCCCTTATGACCAGTGCCCTCAGCATGAAATATTCTTTTATATCCATGTCCAGATTTATGATTCCTTAAGAATCAATATGATCAGTAATAATCCCTTCAGAATTACCGAAGATCAGTTTGCTGTTAAACATTAAGCTTACAAATGAAGTCTAAAACCTAATGACACTGCTATCCTGATTAAATTAAATAAAGTTCAGTAAATTCCTTTACAGCATTAGTTCTTTTCAGATTCTTAATCACTAAACCATTCCAAACTTTTATAAAGGTTTTCCCTAGATTTTTTCCTTCAAGTATGAAAATATTTCTACCTACTTAAATAAAATTTGTAAGTGTGTATTAAAATTAGACTCCTTTCTATGTTAAGAACTAGGTACTTAGAATTGAATTGTGTGTTGAAAAGTAGGAAGGGTATTGTTGCCTGAAGAAAAATCATCCAACTTCTTAAAGCAGAAGAAAAGGAGAAACTATCATCTATCACATAATGGCTGAAACAGAGGGCTTCATGGAATATGGTTTTCAATAGTTTTACTTTTGTAAAGAACACTGGGAAAGCACTTAATCTGTGTCTCTGAATTAATAAAACAAGGGTAATCATGCTGTCACCTATTTCGAGAGCTCTGGATGAGGACTAACAGGATAATGTCGGTAAATTGCTTTGAGACTCTCAGATGCAGGGCAGGGGGTAAGAAAGCAGTTAGCTCAGTACCGATGACAATATACTCACAGACGTGCAAACGGGTCCACACGCTTGTAACATGCACTTATGTGTATATATGTGTCATAATGGTTCTGCATGCTCCTGTGTCGTCTGGAACGGGGTTCTCAGCCCCAGCACCTTTGACATTTTGGGTCACACGGTTTGCTGTGAGGGCTGTTGTATGCACTTCAGGATGTTTAGCAGCATCCTGGTCTCTACCCACTAGATGCCAGTGGCACCCCTCACTTCATTTGTGACAACCAGAAACGTCTCCAGACATCGTCAAATGTCCCCTGGGGGGCCAAAGTCCCTCTGGTCTAGAACCACTGATTTAGAGGCAAAGACAGAACCAATGGCAGGCAGTTAAAATATGAGAAAATTCATACATTAGCCTAAAAGGGAGCTTTTAAATTAAAAAGAGAATGAACCAGTAAAAATGATAGTTTAAAGGAGATTTTTTTTTTTGAACTTGATAAGCTGATCCCCCCCTCCCAGATTTACATTGGAGGAAAAAAGGACAAAAATAACTAAAATAATTTAGAACAAAATTGGTAGGGGACTTTCCCTTTTGATTAATTACTACATTAATTAAGGCAGGGTGCTACTGAAACAGAAACAGACAAATAGCCCAATGGAACATGATAAAGAACCTAGAAACAAACACGAACACAAGACACCCTTACCATTTGTAGGAGCTAGGGCAAGAGTGCAAATGGAAACCCATATACCATTTAAGTAAGCTAGCAAAGAAATAAGTGAAATACGTTTTATCTTTTTAATTTGACACATACACATTCATATGTATATATATTTGGAAGGCAAGGTCTGAATTTATAATTCTCGGATTGTTTGAGTTCTGTCTCAGAATGTGGTGGTACAGGACGCATAGGCCTCTGACTCCTGCTTCTGAGTCTTGGCCTGACCCTATTCTCTTCCCATTCCTTTTTTTTTTTTTAAATTTTTTTTTTTTCAACGTTTATTTATTTTAGGGATAGAGAGAGACAGAGCATGAACGGGGGAGGGGCAGAGAGAGAGGGAGACACAGAATCGGAAACAGGCTCCAGGCTCTGAGCCATCAGCCCAGAGCCTGACGCGGGGCTCGAACTAACGGACCGCAAGATCGTGACCTGGCTGAAGTCGGACGCTTAACCGACTGCGCCACCCAGGCGCCCCTCTCTTCCCATTCCTAAAGGTTTCATGCACGCCTAGTGTGGACACTAGCCTGAACCTCCAAGCCCTTCCCATGGATCCACCAACACAGCCTCCACTTGGTCAGCCCTCCTGCTTATTGGTGGTATGGTCTCCTCTTAAGGAAAGCAAATTGTGCAGGCCCTATACCTGCAAGAGGGTTCAGAGTTGTTTGGACATGAAATTCCGGGATCCAGGGTATCCAACACTAGGTAGGTTGAAAACTGGGACAGGGCTCTGGGTGGGTATGTCTCTTGCCTTGCTGCCTGCTCTCATCATAGGAAGGGATGTGGCTGGAGAGGGACCATTGCAGACATTCTGAAGCATGGGTCCTCAGCTAGAGGCTCCCCTACTTGGAGTCCGTGGTGATATTGCACAAACATAGATGGAAATACTTTTATATGACAGAGTCTTTCAAACCAGTGAGGAAAGATAAGGGCATTTAACAAACAGTACTGGAAGAATTGGTCATTTATATAGAAAAAAATTTTATACCTTTTATAAATTTATATCAATTATATCTTTTCCTTACAGCAGCCCAACATAAATTCATAGGAAATATTAGAAGCAAAGCTTTAAAGCTTCATTTTTTTTTAAATATAAGAGAATGACTATGATGTCAGGGAGAGTATCGTGTTGAGCCACAGGGGAAAGTCAGACAGATGTGACATAAAATCTATCACCACAGGTTCATAATTGATATCCTGAGATATCAGGAGAAATTAAAAGACAAATTTACAAGAAATTTAAAAGAATATTTAGTTGTCTGTAAATGTTCACTAAGAACATAGTATCGGGTCTCAATTCAAAGAAGTCCTAATCTATTTTAATGAACAATGAAACTCTTATAGCCACCCTACTGAGGCAGGCCTGACTGTCTCCCCTCCTCCTCAAATTCAGTCACCATGTCAGGCTGATATGCCACACTAGCACCGATAGGGAACGGAAAGTTGTATTACTCACATAATGAAGCTTTCTGGGGAGAGCAGGGCAGGCACCCAAGCAGATCAAAAAACCTAGAGGCCCAGTCTAATAATGAGAAAAAAAACATTAGACAAATCCCAGTAGAGTGACATTCTACAAACTACCTGACCAGTACCTCTCAAAACTGTCAAGATCATCAAAACAAAGAAAGTCTGAGAAACTGTTAGGAGAGCCTAAGGAGATATGACAACTTAATGCGGGCTTATCCTGGAACAGAAAAAGGATGTCAGGTAAAACTAAGGAAATAGGATTAAATAATGCACTTTAATTAATAATAATGAACCAATATTGGCTCGCTAATCATAATATACTATACTAATTAAGGTTCTAATAATAGGGGAAATTGGGTGCAAAACATAAATGTTACACTGTCTTTGCAATTTTCTATAAATCTAAAATTATTCTAAAAATAAAATTTATTTAAAAACCTTATTAAAACTTTATTAAAAAAAACTGGAACCAATGGGTCAATGAAAGAGAATAGAGTCCCCAAACAGGGATTATTCTTGTACTGGGAGTTTGGCATGTAAAAAATCGATGGGGAAAATATTAGACTTCTCAAGTTATTGAGACAGTTGCCCTATTACTGGGGCAATAGATGTATTCATACTGAAAAATTAAAAATAGATGCTTATTCTCAGTATTTACAAAAACAAATTAAATTCATTTAAAAACAAAGGTGAAAAGCAAAACAAATATTTTAAAAGAATTTATAGAGAATAACTTCATAAGTGGAGTAGAGAAAGCTTTTTTAAAATAAAAGATACATATAGAATATAACACAAAGGAAACATTAATTTGATAAAAATTAATGAGGATTAAAAGCTAATTCAATGAGGACTTAAATCTAAAAACTTTAACTCAATTCAAAAAACAAAGCAGACAAAAGCAAAATATGGTCATTCACCAGGACAAGATAAACACAAGTACAAGTGTCGAAGGATTACAAGCAAGAAAATATAAATACAAGCAAGAAAATAAATATAAAAAAAATAGAAATTCTTCCATTAATAAATAGAAGCCAGACAACTCAATAGAAAGATAAATAGAAAAATATATGAACAGGAAATTCATAGAAGAAGAAACGTAAAATATTTATTCTCATTATCAGTCAGGGAAATGCAAACTTCAATCATCAAATACCAATTATCCATTCATCAAATTGGCTAAGATTGTAAGAGAATTGCAAATATCAACTGTTGGAAAGAATGAGGGTTTAAGTGGAAATTATCAATAATTTCAGTGGCAGCAGAAGTTAGTGTAGCACTTTCGAGGATCACTTGGTAACACAGAGTGAAGGTGCAGATGCGTCATAGCACAAGGTACCTACTGTTCAGAAATTCTCACCTAAGTGCAGAAGAAGGTATGAAGAAGGCTTTTCACTGCAGTATCATTTCTAATAATGAAACCTTGCAAATGACCTCAGTGTATATCAGTGGAGGGAAGGCAAATACTTCATGGTATATTCTCACAAAGAAATTTTCTACATTCATTATAAATGGAGGAAATACGTGTATTATCATGTTATATTTAATATATATTGTTAAGGGAAATATACAAACTAAAGAAGCATGTATGAACACAAGCCAATTTAAATTCATGTTTGCCTGGTGCAGGCTCTCTGGAAAACAGTGTGGAGGTTCCTCAAAAAATTAAAAATAGACCTACCCTATGACCCAGCAATAGCACTGCCAGGAATTTACGCAAGAGACACAGGAATGCTGATGCATAGGGGCACTTGTACCCCAATGTTTATAGCAGCACTTTCAACAATAGCCAAACTATGGAAAGAGCCCAAATGTCCCCCAACTGATGAATGGATGAAGAAGATGTGGTTTATATATACAACGGAATACTATTTGGCAATGAGAAAGAATGAAATCTGGCCATTGAAGTAACGTGGGTAGAACTGGAGGGTATTATGCTAAGTGAAATAAGTCAGGCAGAGAAAGACAGATACCATATGTTTTCACTCATATGTGGATCTTGAGAAACTTAACAGAAGACCATGGGGGAGGGGAAGGGGACAAAAAAAGTTACAAACAGAGAGGGAGGGAGGCAAACCATAAGAGACTTTTAAATACAGAGAACAAACTGAGGGTTTATGGGGGTGGGGGGAGAGGGGAAGGTGGGTGATGGGCATTGAGGAGGGCACTTATTGGGATGAGCACTGGGTGTTGTATGGAAGCCTATTTGACAATAAATTATATTAAAAAATAAAAAAATAATAAAATTATTATGCTGAGTGAGAGAAAAAAGTAGTCATGTTTGCCTAGTCATGAAAACAGATCCCTAAAATTATCATGGCGATGTTTTAGTTAACTTCAATAACAATAGAAAATGAAAAAAAAAAGGTTTATTAAATTGTTGTTGATAACTTACGATAGTTTTTCTTTCGCCGACAAAAATTCGTGAAATTTTAGTTTTTATTGACACTGGCAAAAGTAGTTTGGCAAAAATTGAGAAAACGACCAAGTTTAGAATTAAACTTTTATTCAACACTGACTTCAGACTTTGTACATTCCTTAAATTTATTAAGATTATATCTTCAGAAAAACTATACTTGTCAAACAATGTTTAAAGACAAGGATTGTTCTGTTTCATTTTCATTTCTGTAACCCCTGTCCTCCGCACGGTTCCTAGAGCAAAGTAATTATACCAATATTGCTGAAGGAAAGAATGAGGGGAGCAGTCACTATAATACAAATGCCTGACAGCGAGCAGTTACGTCCTTGTGGGCTACAATGCAATGCTCTTGGTCGTTCCCATCTATTGAATTATTTACTATTTTTGTCAATTTGGTCCATTTAAAAAATACTCTACTTCCTTTTTTAAATACGAACATTTTAAAGGTATTTTGTTACAATAGCACTTTTGTTTTCTGTCATAAATTAGATTAATAGTATCTATAATTACAATTAAATGATGTATATTAGTGGCCTTAACTGGTAATTCTGACCCCCGGGGGACATTTGACATAGTCCAGAGATATTTCTGGTTGTCCCAAGTGGAGGACGTCTGCTGCTGGCATCTAGCAGGTAGGGGCCAGGAAAGCTGCTAGCCACCCTACAGGACACAGCACGGTTCTTCACATAAAAGACTTACCAGGACTACAATGTCAAGAGTGCTGTTGTTGAGAAACCCTGATACATACTGAGGGAGAAGGAAAGACATTCAAAGACCAACTGGTAAGCTAGTTGTCCCCACTGAGCCAATGGGTGACAGAAATCAGAATCTCCAAGAACAAGAGATGAGAATGCACATTAAAGGGCTACATATTTATCTTGTTCGTTTGTTTTACTTGTTTCCCCAGTAAGTTTGGCAGAAGCACCCAGTCCTCTTCCCTACACTCTGAGGGAGGGGAAGTGGGGCAGAGCTCGACTGAGGGCAAATATTAACCTCCGTGGTGATCAGAAAGGAGGAGTTTTTGCCCAGAACAGAGGAGACTAAGGGTAAGCCTAAAGAATCTGACTCAAAAGGGAATGAAAACCCTGAATCTCTTGACTCTGCAACCTACAAATAGATACATCACACAGCTAACAAAGGAAGCGTAAGCAGGCGGGCACCAACGTCAGGAAGCAGCTGTCTATCCAGGGACACAAGGCAGGATCCTCCCTGCATGGAGGGTCTGGGGACTGTATATGTACTTTCCTCATCTGTTTGAATGTGAACAAAAACCATTAGATCAGTATGCGAAAGCAGTGAGCGAGTACAGCTTTAGTAAACAGCACCAAAGGAAGGGAGAAGGAAAAAAAAAATAATAAAAAAAACCTACGAGGAACATTTATAATCTTCTACAGTCACCGGCAAGACTTTAAGTGTATTAAAGGCCAAATAATAAATTATGTTTGGCTGCCTTTGCATATTTTTCCATAGGCTATGCAAATAATGACTGAAATTACGCTAATCTAATATGTCGTGGCAATGTTAACTTAATCTTAAACCTAAGGGCCAGAGGAAAATGCTGAAAACTTGTTTATCACTAATCCTGCTGCCGTTGAGTCTGAACTAAACTAATTTTGCCACCTTTAACAAACTGGTGAGGCAAGCATCAAATATATCTCACTGTAGGAAGGTTAAAAATGTTTTTGTGATGACTGTGGAATAAAATATCTGCGTCCAAAATATGTGAGAAGGTACGTGTAAATCCCCCCAAACCATGCCTGCAGCACAGTCCAAACTCACTAAGTGTGAGCTACTATTTTTATTTAATTCTGGATCCCAAGACTGCTTTGGATCTAATAAGAATCTTGTGACTAGCTGAGTGAAGGAGGTGCTAAGTGTGGTGTTCTGGTCCAGAAGTCTTCATGTGGCTGATGGTAAACATGAGGGGGAAATATCTGAGGGAGAACCTGGTGATACCAGGACGAGTAATGGCAAATGCACAATTGTCATTCTTTGTGTCTGGCAAATGTTCTTCAAGCAACCCCTTTTCAGAGTCAGGAAAAGGGTAAGTAATCTGAATAGAAAAAGAAATCTGAGGAAGAAAAAGCAGTGACACATGCCATCTCCAACAAGAACAGATGAGATGACAGCTTTTAGCCACGTTGAAACTAATGAAGGGAAGAATGTACTAATTATGGTGAATCAGTTGAACATTGTATGAAACTCCACAGAAAAAAGTAGCTCAGGGAAAAAGTACTTGTTCTGATGATAACATCAATAACATAAAATCAGCATGGGACCTATAAGAATAAAACTAGAATCTTACTAAAGCACATGAAACGAGATCTGAACAAATGTAGTACAAAAAAAAATTCATATTGGATATAACCACAAATCAGTTGGTAGCAATAAATGCTGACAGCAGAGAGATGTTACTGGCAAATAACATATAGAACATATGTAACAAACACAACATAACATATAATTCACATTTATTAGAAATTTATTAGAAATGTTTTGGTTGATGGGGGGTGGGAGGGAGGGGAGGGTGGGTGATGGGTATTGAGGAGGGCACCTTTTGGGATGAGCACTGGGTGTTGTAATGGAAACCAATTTGACAATAAATTTCATATATTAAAAAAAAAAGAAATGTTTTTAAACCTTCTAAACATTTTGAACTATCTTTGTTATTAGCTGATTTTATTACATTGTGGTTATAAAACATTGTCAAAAACTGATTTATTGTAATTTATTGAGACATGTTTTGTGAACTAGGTCATGATCACTTAATTTGTAAAAAAAAAATAACAATGGAGATATAGGGCACAGTTACAAATATAGTAGACAAAATAACAGGCTCATGTTGAAAATTTTATTCTACTAATATTGAAAACTAAGGTGAGTCATTTGTAACAGAGTTTTGAAAAATCTAGATTTACAACATCAAAGAAGAATCAAAACTACTTACTAACCAACAATCTAGTTGGGCAGAGGGATGGAGAGATGGACAAATATGTGATAAAGCAAGCAGAGTAAAATGTTAATGGTGGAATCTAGGTAGTAGGTAGAAGGGCCTTCACTAAAATTCCTTCTACTTTGCTATATGAGAACGTTCATAGCAAAATTTTGTGGGAAGATTCTAGATATTTATGTAGTCAATTTCTTTCAAGTCTTAGAAGAAAGATAATCTATATCTAATATAAATGATCCCAGAGAATAGAAAAAGTGGGAAAGATACTTAACTCACAGGATAAAAGTATTATAACTTTGATAATAAAGTCGGACGGAAATAAAAAAAAAAAGAAAAAAATTATAAAATAATTTTATATATGAGCATTGCTGTAAAACATAAGAAAATAGCTTTATGATATTGGGGGGCAGGGACGTGTTTTTTTATATGAGCGCACAGAGTATATCCATAAAGGGCAAAAAGGCAAAACCCACAAAATGTTAAAGGAAACAACACACAAGTTTTACTGTGCTAAAATTAACAACTTGGTTCAAAGATAATCCATCATGAAAAACAACAACAACAACAGCCTGCCAAACAGCATGAGGATTGCTATCTAAGGTACAGAATTACTATAAATCAATAAAAATAAATAGCAGAAGGTTAGGGAAAACCTATTTATATACAATTCAAAGAACATGAAATTCCAAGGGCTAGCTAATAAATGTATGGAAAAATGTTCAACTTCAGAACATATTATAAAAATGTTACAGCAATATCAAGATAAAATTCCTATGAGTATGGCAAGAGTTGAAATGTCTAACAACAAATGTGGAAAAGGATGTGGGCAAATGAGAACTCCTACACATTGCTGTCAGGAGTATAAATGAATACAGCCTCTACTGAAAGCCATGTAGGCAATACCTGGTAAAACTGGAGCTGTCCATGCTCTGGAAATAAGCAATTTCAATTGCATTGATCTTCTCTAGAGAAATTCATACATGTGCACAACGAGCCATGTACGAGAATATTACTGGGGAAAAAATATTTGCCCGTCATTGGGGGAGTTGATAAAATTGTCCTTTAAAATAAAATCTAATGCTATACAGAAATTAAAATAATAAACTAGATCTACACATATGAATACAGTTATTAAGAAAAATGTACTGTAAAATATACGCACAGAATGATAAAATTTATATAAAACTTAAAAAACATTCTAAACACAGTACTAGAAATTACTTATACATACATACAACTGGAGAAAATGTATGCTAACATGGATAGTCATTACTGTCATGGATAGTCATCACGTGACTCTGGTGGCAGTAATGAGTTTTAGGGGCCTTTAGATGTTATTTGGAATATTCCTGTCTTTTGGAAAAATATGTGGGACAAATATCATAAATCGTTATTAATTTTAAAAATTTGCATGGTGGGTTCATGGGACAGTGGGTACGCTGGTGTGGTTACTAATACGTTCTGTGCTTTTCTGTATGTTTGAAGCATTTTATAATTAAAAACTAAAAATAGATATAAAAAATCAATATACATGGAATATATTTCAAAGACTGTAATGGTCATTCTTTAGATAAAATACTCAGAGTCCAGTCAGTCAGATACAAAACACCTGAACTAAAATTGTGGCATTTCTCCTCCATCCCTCACCTGCCTCAACAAACCCGCACTTCCCACCCAGGTCATAACAAGACTTGCTCTCCCTGAGCGATGTCTTGTGACTATTCTGTGGGATTTTATTTTATATTTTAAATAGTTATGTATTTTTGGGAGAGCGCAAGTGGGGGAGGGACAGAGAGGAGGGACAGAGGATCTAAGGCGGGCTCTGCGCTGACAGGCTGACAGCAGCGAGTCCTATGTGGGGCTCGAACTCAAGAACGGTGAGATCATGACCTGAACGGAAGTCGGATGCTCAACCAACTGAGCCACCTCGGTGCCCCACTATGGGATTTTATTATAGAGCATTCTAAGAAACAGCTCAGGAGTTTCACTAATAGTGAATAATGAATAGTGAATAATGTCATTAAGGATGGAATCTTCTTTATCAGCAAGGTAAAAAGACACCTGACTATATGAAACATATCTTAAATGTACTGCAGTGCATTTAGCTTCAACTGATTTTCCTGGTTTTATTTTCCCTATACTCTCTTTATTTTTAAAAAAATTCTCTTTGATTGTAATATCTATAACCTAATTGCAATCCTTTCTGGAAGGAAGCCCAGGGCAAAGTTTAAAAATAAACAGATTAAAAGAAATTATCAAGAGAATTCAAAAAAAGGAGTTCATTTCCTAATCCTACTCTTGTATAAAAGTAACGATCCAAATAGGTAAAAACACATTTTATAAGCAATAACAAAATAGTAAGGACAATTTTAAAGGGCTTCCTAAAAAGTAAATACATGCATTATATGTTGTAATCTCAATAGTTAACTACCATTACTACATTTTATAGTCAGGGAAGCTGGGAGTTAAAGAGTTACATAAGCAGGCCAAAGTAATGCACATGGGAAATGGTAATATTGGAGCCCTGGTATTTCTTACTCCCAAACCAGGCTCTTTTTCTTTTTTTAATGTTTATTTATTTATTTCAGAGAGAGAGGAAGAGAGAGAACGCGTGCGGGAGTGCATGTGAGCCTGAGCAGGGGAGGGGCAGAGAGCAAGAATCCCAAGCAGGTTCCTTGCTGTCGGTTGTACAGCGGTACACGGGGCTCCAAGGCGCAGCCCAAACCAGGCTCTTAACTCATATTTTTTTTTTAATTTTTTTTTTTTTAACGTTTATTTATTTTTGAGACAGAGAGAGACAGAGCATGAATGGGGGAGGGGCAGAGAGAGAGGGAGACACAGAATCCGAAGCAGGCTCCAGGCTCTGAGCCATCAGCCCAGAGCCTGACGCGGGGCTCGAACTCACGGGCTGTGAGATCGTGACCTGAGCCGAAGTCAGACGCCTAGCCTACTGAGCCACCCAGGCGCCCCTTAACTCATATTTTTAAATTTTCTAATCTTAAATTAGACAATAGTACTCTGGCAAATAACCTAAATCCAAAGGCATCTTGGTAATATTTAGATAATATTGTATACAAACATGTTCCTACTATATTCTTTTACCTCCCCATCCCAGGCTTTCATACTCCACTCATTCAAAAAAACGTGGTCATACCTCCTTTAAAATCAACTGATCAATGAGCTTTTCATATCAAAGCTCTTTGGGCACCCACATTTATCCAAAAAAGTAAAAATGTGGACTAAATGATCTTTTCCAGAAGACTATTTTTTATTCTGATATTTTTCCCTAAGAGTGACAGAAATATTTATAACGATGTTGTATTTTCACAAAGAACTCCTAGAACCCATCACAAGGTCTTGCTTTAAAACAATGCTATGTGGGGTGCCTGGGTGGCTCTGTCGGTTAAGCATCCGCCTTCAGTTCAGGCCATGATCTCACACTCTGTGAATTCGAGTCCCGTGTCAGGCTCTGTGCTGACAGCTCAGAGCCTGGATCCTGCTTTGGATTCTGTATCTCCCTCTCTCTCTGCCCCTCCCCTGCTCATGCTCTCTCTCTGCCTCAAAAGTAAATAAAAACATTTAAAAAATAAAAAAAAAAATTAAACAATGCTATGTACAACGGGCCGAATCAGCCCCCAACTAATTCTAACCTCTGAAATCAGCAGTGGTGGACATAGCTGATTTTCCAACTCTTCCTAGAAAATTTTAAAAATATTTATCTTTGGGAGAGAGAGTGTGAGTGGGGAAGAGGCAGAGAGAGAGGTGGACAGAGAATCTGAAGTGGGCTCCGTGCTGACAGTAGATAGTCTGATGCGGGGCTGGAACCCACGAACCATGAGATCACGACCTAAGCCAAATCATGACCTGAGCTGAAGTCTGACACTCAACTGACTGAGCTACCCAGGTGCCCCTTTCCTCAAAATTTTGTACATAGGCTGATAGGAATTAAGAACAATACATGGGAGACAGCAGGCACTATTAAATCAGCATTTGTTATATGTTTTTTCTAAGGGAATTAAAAAAAAAAAGGATTAGAAAATGTCAACAAGAAAATTTTAGGAAATCTAATTCACAAGCTGACATTATTTTATGGAGAAGAATTAAAAGATAGGCTGCTGATTGCTTTGATAGTTCAGATTGTTGCTTCGGCTCTTAGGAGGCACTTAATCAGACTCTACTGAAAATGAACAATGTGAAAATTCTTTGAGAACACGCAATTGTGTGTGCTGCATCTTTCAATTCACACAGACATTCTGAGTGCTTTATAAAAAGGTACTCTATCAGCCATTCAGACAGTAAGAGTGAAAACCAGATGGATTGTGAAGAATAAAAACAAGAGGAAGGAGAAAAACTGGCTCAGTACTGCTCCTGAACGTGCAGAGTATTGCATCCATCTCAGTTCAGCAAAGTTCAGGTGTAGCTGAAAAGTGATGTCTGCACTTCTAAAAGCACCTTCCATCCCAACCTCCGTCTCCACATTTGTTTTGTTTTTCACCATAATTTACTGTTTGTGGTGAGAGAACTTAGGACAATGTCAGTAATAAATATTTACAATTATTTACAACTTAGGACAATGTCAGTAATAAATATATACAGCTACTCTCTCACAAAAGGCTTACCACCTCACTAGGCAAAATGTCACCAACACTGAAGAAGTGCTAAAGGCATGCCTTGCCAACTTGTGTGGCCAAAGACACTTTAGCAATTTCACTGGACCCGAGACCTCACAAGGACCTAACTCAGTGCAAAGTTTGTTCTTTTTTCATACTGAGTCATGTTCCAGGGCACGAATGTGTCTCAGTTTGCCTGTCCATTCACACTTTGAGGGACATCGAGGTTGTTTCCAGTTTTTGACTTTTCCTACTAAGCTGCTATAAACATTTGCACGTAGGTTTTTGTATGAACATACACTTTCATTTCTCTGGATTGCAGAGAAATGTCCAGGATTGCAATTGCTGGGACATGGAAGTTTCATGTCCAATTTTTTGTTAAGAAGCTGCCAATTTGTCTTCCAGACTGGCGGTACCACCTGTATTGCCCCCAGCACTGAGTGATTGAGTTTCTCCACATCCTTGACAGCATTTGGTGCTGTCGTTCTTTATTTTAGCCATCCTGACATGGGTGTAGTAATATCTCGTTGTGTTTTTAATTTGCATTTACATGATGGATAATGATTTGGACATCTTTTCATGTATTTATTTAACATCTATATATGCTCCTCTGTGAAGTGTATCTTCATATCTTTTGCCCACTTTCTTTTTAAGTTTTTAATGTTTATTTTTGAGAGTTAGAGAAGGAGACACACACACACAACATGAGTGGGGGAGGGGCAGAGAGGGAGGCACCTAATCCGAAGCAAGCTCCAGGCTCTGAGCTGTCAGCCCAGAACCCGACACGGGGCTCGAACTCACGGACTGTGAGATCATGACCTGAGCTGAAGTCGGACGCTTAACTGACTGAGCCACCCAGGTGCCCATCTTTTGCCCACTGTCTAGTTGGATTGTTTGTTTACTGAGTTTTAAGAGTTCTTCATACATTGTCGGTATTAGTCCCTGTGGTTTGCAAATATTTTCTCTCATTTCGTGTTTTTTTTTTTTCAATCTCTTAATGGGGGATTTGCTGAGCAACAGTTTTAAATTTTGATATCCAGTTTATTAATTCTTGCTTTTATGGATTATACTTTTGGTGTTAAGTCTAAGAACTCTTTGCCAAGCCCTAGATCCATGAAGATTTTCTTTCTAAACATTTTAGAGTTTTATGTTTTTACATTTATGCATTTAAACTCATTATCAATCAAGCTAATTTTCATACAATATAAAGCGCAGGTCAAAGTTTTGTTTTGTTTTCTGGTTTTGTCTGTGGATGTCTATTTCTACAGCACCATTTGTGGTAAAGGCTATCCTTCCTCCATTAAATTGCTTTTGTACCTTTGTCCAAAATAGGCATATTTACATGGGACTACTTATGGTTCTTCATTCTGTGTTAACTATATATGTCCATGCCTTTACCAATACCACATAGTCTTGATTACTCTATCTATATAATAAGTCTTGAAGTCGGGTAAACTAGTCTGTCTCCGTTATGATACTCAAAAGTCTAAATTTGAAGTCGACTTTAAACTCCCTTGAATGTTATTGGATTCATTGAGCCACTTCATTACTATTCAATATCCATAATGTTTGGAGAATAGATTCAGAGGAGATCGCATAAGATGCGATTAGTAATATTACAACAAACAGTACTTGCGTGTTTAGTTATCACCTCTGCTCTCCATGTAGGTTTTCCCAGGAGGCACAGCAAAGACTGCTAGTTAAAAATTCTCTTTCTTGCAAACATGCTTTATATTTTGTGAAGTACTTGGCTAACGACAGACTTTAAAAAGCAATCTACTAGAAATGTTCAATAGTGCTTTAGGGAATTGTATGTAGTTTTCTTTCCTTGTTTACATTCTTTAGTCAAGTAAATAAATGAAGATAAAGAAAATAGATGGAGAAGAGGAATGTAAATAGTGGCCAGTGAGATTTCTGTCTTCATGGGATGATTGATGTTCTTTTTTATTTTAGAGATTTTACTTTGTAGTAATCTCTCCAACCAACATGGGGCTCAAACTTAACAATATCAAGAGTCACATGCTCTACTGACTGAGCCAGCCAGGCACCCCTTATGTTCTTTATAATCTTCAGAATTCTGGCTTTACAAAAATATGGGGAGGTAAATACAAGTAACTTTAGCCTTCAGTAATACATTAACTATAAAGCTGGCTTTAAGTCAAAGTATAAAATATCTAGCACATTAAATCACACATACAGTCCTGACTAGAGGCGTAATGCGAGAATTCAAATTCCAGTTCTGATGATGGATTCTGGCCCTGTTCAAATTCTAAGGAGGACCCATGAGTAGGTTCTGTACGGAGAGGAAGATAAGAGCGTATCTTAGGGATACTTAGGGATACTAACCCACTGGGTTCCCTGAGGAGAGGACTGCTCGCTCCCAGTGGACCCCCAGCTCTGACCAGAAGCAATTACTTTCCCAGCTGAGATGGAGATTAAAAGTTTATGGAGAGCAATATCAAGGACTGTAGTAAAAAATTGCTTCCCAGACCCTGCGGAATAACCTGTCATTATTTATTATTCATTTAACATCTGTTAGATGATCTACCCAAAAAGCCCCATGGCTGTGAAGATAAAATATTCCTGTCATACCACACATATCACAGCTTCTGTCAGAGACCTGCCTCCTCATGTTGAACTTACTTTGCGGTTGAATTGTTCTCTGAACAATTTTCCCAAGATTTTAAAACTGCATATATATATCCCTGTATATGCCTTTATTATTTTTACATATAAGCAAAATACATGTGTGTGTATATATATATATATATATATATATATATATATATATACACACACACACATACACATATGGGTTACATTTGTCATAGCATACTCTCAAATAGGGCCATAAAACTTCAGTTCTGAATTAAAATAATAATTAAAAATATATCAAACAATATAGGACATTAATATCAGGTAGCTATCATAGTACTGACGATGAAGAAACAACAGAAAGGATGTTCTTATACATTTTTTGTATGTTCCAGACTCACTTCATCTTTAATTTTAAACTAGAAATGCAGGTCTGACTACTATTTGCCATTTCACATTCAGATTATTTAAGTGCTCATTAGTTATTTCTTCTTAAGTCTCTCATAAGTGGTGAATAAATCTCAAACTCAACAAATTCAAATTGCATTCATGAAGCAACCCTTTCTACTTTACAATACTACCATAGAGGCTCTTCATACAGTATTTACTCTCTTATTTAAGAGCTGAATTATACACCAGTGATTAAAATTGGAGACTTCAGAACCATCTAATTAACTCCACTTGTCCTGATTCCAACCTTACTAGGAGAAAAAGATTATAATTACATCTGACTCTTCTAGATACTTCCACTTTTGGCAAGATACAGCATGAGGAACAGGATTCACCCTCTGCCTCAAATAACTAAAAATAGGAAAAATGATATGAAGCAACAATTTTCAGACATTGGACATCAGGAAATACAGGACACTGATCTCTGAGAGAGAAGAAATCGTTGAGAACTATGATTATTCCAACTTACAACAAGGGGAGAGTTTCCAGGCAGCAGGTTCAAAAAAGGGAATCCAGGCCGATACTGGTGATCACCTGAGTTGAATAGATGGCACTGGGAGTGTGAAGAGGACAGGTGGCTGTAGTTTTCAGGCAGAGTATCAAAAAGGAGAAACACGCACTGACAAGTGCAGAGAGATCTCCAGGAATCCTGTCCACTAATCTGCTGAATACTGATTAATGCCTGGCTCTCAGGAAACTAGCTAAGGGTGAAGAAAAAACTAATCAAATTATTAGATGGGACAATTCCAAAAACTAGCACAGGGCTGGGAATAATTCATGTTCCCATGAGCTAGAGTGGTAAATTAATGGAGCATCCAGTACAATACTCAAAAAGGTATTGATTGCCTCAGTATGAGGCAAATGTCACGCTACTAAAGGTTTTCCTGGTCTCACCCAGTAAATCTTAAGAGCAAGACTAAGAAGGATCAAAATATTTCTGAATAATGCAACTATGCCCCAGAATAACACTCAAGTATGTTAGGAATAAAAATATACCTGGTATTAGGGCACTTGGGTGGCTCAGTCGGTTAAGCATCTGACTCTGTTCTGGCTCAAGCCAAAATGTCATGATTCATGAGTTCAAGCCCTCCATGATAGCATGGAGGCTGCTTGAGATTCTCTCTCTCTCTCTCTCTCTCTCTCCCTCTCTCTCTCCCTCTCTCAGAAATTAAGAAATTAATAAACTTAAATAAATAAATATATATAGGCATATATATGTATATGTATAGTATTAAACAAAGTAAAATAGGCAATATATGGCTCTCAATTGAAAAAAAAAAATACCAGACAGCAAAAGAAGGAAAATAGGACTCTTAAAAGAGAGAAAAGTCAAGCAACAGGAATAGAAACAGAAATGACATAGGTGATAGAATTAGTAGATAAGAACATCAAAGTTATTAAAACTATATTACATATGCTCAAGAAGGTAGAGAAAAATATGAGTATGCTCAATAATTACAGGAAAAATAGAAAAGACCCAAATCAAATTTCTAAAGTTGAAAATTACAATGTTTGAGACGGAAAATGTACTTGATGGAGTTAACAGATTAGACAATGAAGAAGAAAGAACTGGTAAAACTAAAGATGTAACAACAGAGACTATTCAAAATGATAAACACACATAAAAAATGATGGAAAAAACAGAAAACAAAAACAGAGATTCAGTGTACTTTGGGACAATATCAAGTGACCAAATATGTGTGTAATTGTAGTCCCTGAAATAAAAGGAGGCATAGAGAGAATATTTTAAGGAAAAATGGATGAAGGTTTTCCAGATTTGATTAAAAAAAAAACTTTTATAAATACACTGAAGCCTGATGAAACCTGAACACATAGAAACAAAGAAAATTACACCAAAATTTGATAAAAGCAAACATCTGATTATAAATACTTTGAAGGCTAATGAAACCTGAACACATAGAAATAAAGAAAATTACACCAAGGTACCTTATAATAAAATTGTATAAAATCAGTAATAAAGAAAAATCTTAAAAGTAGCCAGAAGAAAAAACATACACATTACATATGGAAGAACAAAGTTAGGAATTAAAAGTTAGGAATTCTTATCAAAAAGAATATAAACCAGAAGACTATGGAACATCATTAATTTTCTAAGAGAAAAATACTATCAACTTAAAATTCTATTCCCAGTGAAAATATCTTTCCAAAATAAAGGTAAATTAGATTTTTTTCCAGATTTAAAAAAGCTTAAAGAATAAAAATTATACCAGGTAGAAATCAAAATAGCAAGCTTATATAAAAGAAATGAAAAATGTGGAAAAAAATCAAATATTTTTTGTTATTTTCAAAAGTTAACTGTTTAGATAAAAAATAGCAATTCATTTTTTAGTTCATGATCTATATAGAAATAAAATGTATGACAACAATAACACAAAGTGGTAAGGGGAGGCTATAGGTATAAATTCTGTTAAGAATATTACACATAAAGGGAGGAGCCAAGATGGCAGAACAGCATGGAAGCTTTTTGTGTGTCTTGTGTCCATGAAATACAGCCAGACCAACACTAAACCATCCTACACACCTAGAAAACTGATGGGAGGATTAACACAACAATCTGCACAACCTGAACCACAGAATTCAGCAGGTATGTGGTGCAGAGAGCTGAACATGGGGAGCGAGAAGCTGCGAAAGGTAGAGAACCGCTTTTGTGGGCAGAGAGAGGATGGAGACTGTGTGGGGGTAGAATACGGGAAAATCACCCCTCCCCAAAAGCAGCTGGAGAGAAAGGGGAAAAACTGGAAACAGCCGCAGGGTCTAAACCAAAAAGGGAGAAAGGAGAAAGGAGAGGGTTTAAATTCCATTAAGACTGTAAACAAGGGGAGCACAAAGGCTGCAACTCTGCAGCTCGATACCTGGGAAGGGCGAATCCCCAGGAACAGAGTGGGGTCCAGGAGGTTCTTGGGCCACATGGGGAAAAGTGATTCCACTGCTGGAAGGACAGTTGGTAGAGACTGTTGAAGCCACCCAGTCCCGGCAGAGCCGGAAGGCGGCCATATTCGCTGGTGCTGGGGAAGGTCATTAAGGGTGAAGCCTGGTGCCACATGTGTGGTGGGATTTTCCATAATCCCTGAAATGCTGCTGCTATGTTGTCTCGCGAACTTTTTCTGGGGCGGTCTAGCATCTGGCCGCAGTCTCAGGGCACCAGCAACAACAGGGTCCAGCGGGCGTTCCTGGGTGCAGCCGACATTTGGCCATTGCTCATTCAGCCATTGCTCGGTAAGACCCAACTGCAGAGGGTTGGAATGGGTCAAAGCCGCAGTTCTTTGGAAGTAAGGGGCCAGGGAAAACAGCCACATCTGAGACAAAACTTGGGAGAGAGGTACTGCCTGGGGCCCAGTCACGGAGAGAGAAAAAGCAGAAAGTGGACGAGAGCTAAAGACAGAGGATGGGTGTGCAATTGCTGATCTGGGAGAACAGACTGGGTAGCTGGATGGCACCATTTTCACCGCTCCTGCACATGCACATATGCACCTACACACGTGGCAACAATCCACCCCAGTAGGCTAGCAGTGCCATCTAGTGGAGAGTGGAGCTGTTACACTGAGCCCCGCCCAACTGGGCCAACTTCGTTCTTCAAGAACACAAGCCTCACCACCAGCTTATGGACTATAAAGAGCTACATAGACTGACTTCTAGGGGAAAACAAAGCAATTTCAGTCCTACTTCAGTCTGTTCACAGGTTCATCTATTCAATTTTTTTTCTTTCTTTTTTTTTTCTTTTTCCTTTTTCTCTTTTACCATTCTTTTTTTTGAATACAGAAAGAGAAAAACTTCATTTTTATTTTCAATTTTTATTAAATATATCTTTAATTTTTATTACTATATTCTTTACTTTTGTGTAATTTTTTTTCAAATTCTACTTTACTTCCATCATTTTATTTTAGTCTACTTCAGTGTACTCACCTTTTCAAATTTTCAATTTCCTTTTTTTCTTTATTTTTCTTTTTTTCTCTTTTTCATTTATTTTCTTTTTCTTGAATGCAGAGAGAGAAAACTTCATTTTTACTTTCAATTTC